>NC_069385.1:37020000-38462500 GCF_027475565.1 Acinonyx jubatus
TATCTTTGTCTTGTTCCAAGGAATAGATCTATTATTTTATCAGCATACTATGGTTGTTAAAGGTTTTAATGATAGTTTTGATCAGGTTAAACTTTTACTATTTCTAGTTTGCTAAGAGTTAATAATAATAATAAAATATTATCATGAGTGGTTACTTAAACTTACCAAAAATACTTTTTGTATCAATACAGATCATCATATGGCTTTTCTCCTTTAATTTATTAACGTGGCAAATACAGTAACTGATTTCCAGATACAAAAACATCTTTTGGTTCCTGGAATATTCCCAACTTAGTCATGGCCATACAGAGACAAACACACACAAGCGCTAGTGGATTCCATTGTTAATACCTTGGCTAGAAGGTTTATATTCCCTGTGACATCAGCTCATATTTTTTCTTATAGTATTTATGCCTGATCCTGGACTGAAGGCTATATCAGCCTCTAGAGGAATTTCTTTTTCTATCCTCTGAAAAAGTTTGTATTACTTTAGGTTGATCTTTTCCCTAAAACAATCATTCTCAAACTTCAGCATGCATCACTATACAGATTCAGTGACCTCACACCCAGAATTTCTAATTTAGGAAGTATGAAGAGGAACGTGAGAATTTGCATTTCTGACAGGTTCCCAGATGATGCTGATGCTTTTGTTCTGAGGGCTAGACTTTAAGAAGCACTGGTCTATATAGTTGGTAAATCTTATTTATAAAGCTTGATAAGCCAAGTTGTTTCTTTTGTTTTCTTAACTAATGGATAAATTTTAAACTATCAATTCACGATCTTCATGCCCTAGTTCTCGTCTAGTTTGCTTTTAGGTCTATTTGGAAAGGGATAGCTCTTTAAGAACTTATCTATTTTTTCCAAGTTTTCATTAATGTTGAAAGAATTATTCAAGACGTTCTCTTATAATATTTAAAATTTTTACTGCATTATGTCCTATTTTCCAGTCCTAATACTATTTGTTTGTGACTTCTCTCTAGTGGTGTGCTAGAGCTGGCTTGTAGTAGTTCTCCAGAGCCCACTCTATGCATCTTTTCCCAATCTGTGTACAGTGACATTGTGTTGGTAGATTAAAATCAGCAATAGTGTCAATATTTACACTATGGAAATCAGAAATCTCACAAACTGGGGCCTACCCCCATTCCAGAGAGAGCTGATTTACCACAGCACTCTTTCTCTCCTCATTCTCCCCTCCCTTTTTCTCTCTCTTCCTCTGTCTCTCCCATCAATCTTTTTCAAAAAGATTTTTTTGGTTTACTTGATTCTCTGGTTTGTACCTTTTTTCTTACACAAATTGATTCTAGTTTTATTATCTTCCTTGTTCTCTAAGATTGTCCTATTATTTTTCTTTCAAAAAAATTGTTTTAATGATTATTTACGTTTGAAAGAGAGAGAGACAGAGTGTGAGTGGGGGAGCGTCAGAGAGAGAGGGAGACAGAATCTGAAGCAGGCTCCAGGCTGCTCTGAGCTATCAGCACAGAGCCCGATGCAGGGCTCGAACCCACGAACTGTGAGATCGTGACCTGAGTGGAAGATGGATGCTTAACTGATGGAGCCACCCAGGCACTCTTCCCTGTTATTTTTCTAAGCTGATGAATAGCTCATTGATTCTCAGTTTTTCTAATTTTGTAATATATGCATTTTAAGATATAGAAACTGTTTTAATTATATTGAACAAGCTTTACTACATTGGAGTTTAGTTATAATTCATGAATTAATATTTAATGATAAACACTATCTATTATGATTTCTTGACTCATGACTTACCTAGAACTGTGGATATATTTTAAATGTCCAGATATCTGTCATAGTAATTTCGATTTATTTATGTTTTACACTGTCAGTTATTGGTTTTCCATTTTGTAGCAGAGTAGTTAAGGAATGTGGTATCTGTTATTAATAGTCTGGCATTTATTGAGGATACTTTGTGGTCCAGAACCTGATCAGCCTTTGAAAATATCTCATTTGAGCTTGAAAAGAATGTGCATTCCCTAACTGTTCTCTAAATTATTTTCTTGCTCATATCTTTAAAAGTGTTTTTTTTAAATATTAACTATTAATTACTGTGCTTTAACTACCACTTTCTGAAAGAAGTGTGTTAAAATTCTCCACTATGTAAATACTTTGTTACACCTCAATCTTCCTGTTTGCCCTAGAACCCCAGCACCTGCTCATATATCTGGTTGAATACTTGCAGGCGAGGACATCAGCTTCACCTACCCTCTCTGTTTATTGCTTCACTTCTATGTTTATGGCTCCTGGAGTTTTCTTGTTTTGCTCTCAAGCTAAGAGTTCTATTAAGCCATTAAAAAAATATTTCATCCAGAATTTTCCTTATAGTCCAAGGAAAGCCATCTGTACCAGCTCAGCTTGCTGTTTGTGTGTGCTCTTCTCCTGCTTTCCCATTCTAACATTAATTTCCTTTTACTTAGATAAAAATTCCAACTTGTAGCTTCATTGATTCTTGTCTTCTGTATCTTTCTTATTTTTCACTTACTATTTTGTTCTAATCTCTTGGGTTCACTCCTCATTTTCTTGTTATTATTTTGTTCTTAATTTTATAAAAGCATTTAAGACTTGACTTCTCTGTGAAGAATTTTTTAAGGAGAGGTATATGTTTTGAGTACAATTTTCTTAGTTTACATTTGTGGAATCATTCTTTTTTTCTTCTGTATCTTTTTATTTTTTTTTTAATTTTTTTTTAACGTTTATTTATTTTTGGGACAGAGAGAGACACAGCATGAACGGGGGAGGGGCAGAGAGAGAGGGAGACACAGAATCGGAAGCAAGCTCCAGGCTCTGAGCCATCAGCCCAGGCCCGACGCGGGGCTCGAACTCGCGGACCGTGAGATCGTGACCTGAGCTGAAGTCGGACGCTTAACCGACTGAGCCACAGGCGCCCCATCTTCTGTATCTTTTTAGAAAACTCACTGAGGTTTTACTTGTGCAAAATTTTCCTATTGGGAAGTATGCTTGAAAAGACCATGCAACTTCTGTAGAACTTAGTCAACACATAGCTATTATATAAATCTTATTAATGAGAATATTAATTTATACCCTATATTAGCAATTTTTCATTTAATTGACCACAATGAACTGAGAATGACACAGCACATTTATTTACTCCTTTTGTGTTTCTGAAATTTTTTTAAAAATATTTTGTGTTATATTTTTAATGGTATTTATTCAGATGGTAGTTAAATAAATTGGTTTAAAAAGTGATATGATTTATAAGAGATGCAATGGTTTATAAAGTTACATGCCTGTTAAATAGTCATTGTGGCTTTTATACTTTATCACTATATATCACTCTTTTTCTGTAGTTTTTTGCTTGAATTATAATTTATTTCAAGATGCCATGAATAAATAAATAATTGCATCAGTTATATTCTACATTGCCCATTTATATATAATGGTTAAGATGACCAATTCTGGAAAGAGGAAGATCATATATACATCTCATATCTGTGATATGATCATTGTGTATCTCTCTAATTGAATGTTTCCTCAACTGTAAAATGAAAATAGGTGTGGAGTTTATGACATTGTATTAAAATAAATATTATATTATTATGTGTAACACTATACTATATATAACCCTATAGTATCTATCATCTAGGTGTCTAACATATGTATATAGCACTTGGAAGACAGTGAACATTCAATAAATATTAGATCAAAAAATAAAGAAAATTATCCTTAAAGCAGCATTCAAATACTGACAAGTGAACTTTAAAAAACCCAGGAAGCTTAACATATTCCAGTTTAATACCAATGAGTCTGTGACTCACATTGTTAGTGGAAAGAAGTTAGAGGTTTTTTTTTTCTTTTTTAAATTTAAGCAGGGTATAATTCTATTAATAAATAACATTTGTTTTGTGGTTTAGTTTATTAAGTAGTTCAAATTCTGAAAGTTTTGATTTAATTATGTGAGCATTAGAAAAATATCTTTCAATTTTGAGCAGGATACTATGGTGAAGATAGTGGTAGAGAACAATCTATTCTGCGTTGATGGGCGAGAGATCTGACATGGGGTTGAGGATGGGGCCAGAAGGATCAGATAGGAGTTTATTTTAATCTAGAGACATACGATGACAAGAGATCTGAGAGACAGAATTGAGAAAAATAGGAAACTTGCCAAGGAATAACATATATCTTGGTGAAAATAACAGTTTCCAGGGTTTCAAAGTAAATCTGTAAAAACAAAGTCCTTCACACATCTATAAATTCTCAGAATTTTTAAAGGGGAAATTAGTTCTACTTCTATTTAAAAAATAAATATTCTTTCCATTTTTGATCACATAATTATTTGTTTAAAAATACACTTAAAATTTTAGATGAGAACTTTCTCCTTCAGTCAAGATGAACTAGTAGGGATCAAATTTTACCCACATCCATTGCCTTAACTTAAAAAAGAGACACATAAGAAAGAAAAGTTAAAAAAAAAGAAATAAAAGTTTTCAGATATTGTATAGCAAACAGCATAGGCTTGTGACCCCTGAGAGAAGAAAAGTAAATAGTATGAGCCCTATGATTTTACTAGTAGCTTATATGCTGCAGTATATTTATAGGAACCCAAACAGAGACCAAGAGTCTTGCTAAGTTGGTGAGTGAAAAACCAAATCTTAGGGAGGCTGAGTTGGTTAAAATTTGCTGGTGTGAATACTGGAGAAGAAAAAAACTGCACAGAAAGAGTTTCAGAGGTTTTCAGAGGGATCTTTTGAGTCTTTAACTGAAAAGTTATCTACATATAATAAGTAAGAGGAAAACTACTTGAGGATCTCATAAAGAACCACCATGAAGGAGTAAGAGGAATAATTCCTAGAAATAACACAAATTTGGGAATTGTTCATGTTATTACCTAAATATGTGTGAAAATCATGTAATACAAAACTCATCTGATAGAATTTTCAAAAGAGTATTACCATAGTGGGACTACATTAGCCCTAGACTGAGGGCTACTCTGGACACTGTTCTGATGAACTCCTATTCGCCCTGTTGGTGAAGGAGGTGTCCCCCACCCTAAATAGTATGAGATTGTCAGACACATGGCATCCAACAATGCACAGAAGAGATTGCCAGCATTTTATTGGTTACATATACTCACAGCTCAAGAATGGACACAAAGTTCCATGCAGGGATACATGGGGGTTGCCCTTGGGAGCAAAGTAACCCCAGTGGGAACGTAGGAAGCAGGATTTGTAGTTATAATAGGTTCTTATGAGATGTTGTGATTGGCTTGTTTGAATAAATTTGTTAATGAGATGAGATGTGTTAAACCAAGTACAGTGGAGCAGGTCCAGCTGATAGAGGAACTAACCAGATGGACAGCCTTTCCCAATGGGTGAAAAGGATATTTCCATTGAGAGCAGGAGAACACATAGCAAGGCCTGTAGGGAACTGTGAAACTCAAAGCATTTGAAATTTTATTTATTTATTTATTTATTTATTTATTTGTTTGTTTGTTTTTGAGAGAGGCAGAGGAGGGAGAGAGGGAGAAGAAGAGAGAGAATCTTAAGTGGGCTCCCATGAGGGCTTGATCCCACGACACTGAGATCATGGGCCGAAATCAAGCATTGAACACTTAACTGACTCAGCCACCCAGGTGCCCCAGCACTTGAAATTGTAATTTTCTATACTACAGCCACACTATAAACTCATAGTGATCTGATTACAAGTAACTTATGTTTCTGTTGTGTAACTTACCTATAGCATATGTGTTATAAGTAACATGCCAAAATAAAATTTAATACAATTTAAAGAAATGTAACACAGCAACTGATGCTATAAAATCCACAATGTCCATTACCAATCAAAATCAAAATTAAAAATTTTCTGCAAATGAGTAAAAAATTGTGACTTATAACTATTAGAAAAATCAATGAATAGAAATCTATCCAGAAATAACAGGATAATGAAATTAGCAATGACATATAAACAGCTGCTAGAAATATAACCCACATGTTCAAGAAGGTAGAGCAAAACATGAAATGATGAGGTGAAAATCTTTTATAGAGAAGCTATAAAAATGGCTAACATGGAACTTCTAGAGAGGAAAAATACAATATCAGATATGAATAATGCACTTAAGAACAGACTAGATACAGTAGAAGAAAAGATCAGTGAACTTGAAGACATGGCAATATAAACTATCCATAATGAAGCATAGGGAGGTAAAAATAGATTGAAAGAACCAAGAGTCAATGTCCAGTAAAATAATATCTAGCATTTTAATATATGTGTAATTGAAATTCCAGAGAAAGGGATGGAGTGGAAGAGGGTGTCAGAAAAACATCTGAAGAAATAATGGGTAAACATTTTCTAAATTTGATGAATACTATAAACCCACTGATCCAGAAAGTTCAATAAAAATTACTCAAAAACCATGTCAAATCATATCATAATCAAATTATTAGAAAACCAGAAAAAAAATGAGAAAATCTTAGCAGCAGCCAGAAAAGAAGTCACATTATAATGGAACATATCTAAGAATAACATCAGAAACCATGGAAGCCATAAAAAAGTGGAGGGAGTACCATCTTCCAAGCACTGAAAGACAATATGGTCAAGCTAGAGTTCTTTAGCTAGTGAAAATATGTTTCCAATACAAAAGCAAAATAAAACTTTACTTCATATTAATAAAAGTTGAAAGAATTCATTGCCACCAGATATGTAGAACAAGAAATTAAAAAAGCAAAAAACAAGAAACATAAAAACCTTCTTTGGGCAGATGGAAAATTATATCAGAAGGAAATCTGGATTTAAGGGATGAAAAACACCTGAAATAATAAATAGATGGAAGATGAATATTTTGTTCTTAACTCCCTTATTAATCTTCTTATATAATTACTATTTAAAGCAAAAATAAAAACAATGCCCTATGCAGTTTAAACCATTCATAAAATAACATGTATGACAAAAATAGTACAAAGGATAGGTGGGGGAAATGGAAGTATACAGTTTTATGGCTCTTAGACTATACATGAGTTTTAAAAAGTTATTTGAAGGTAGACTGTAATGTTGATGTAAATGTAAACCCCAAAGTAATCACTAAACAAATAAAATGGAGGTAATTAGTTAGTAGTAGGAATAAAATAGAATAAAAAATAATACTCAATTCAAAAGAAGGCAGGAGAAATGGATCAAATTGCAGATGGGAAAATAAGAAAACAAATAGTAAGATAATAGATTTAAACCCCTGAATACTAATAATTATATTTAATGTAAATGGCCTAATACACCAATTAAAATGCAAAAATAGTTAGACTGGATTTTTTTTTTAATGGAAAGGCCCAAATATATGCTGTAGACAAGATTGGAATTTAAATAGAAAAGAGCAGATAAGTTAAAAGTAAAAGCACAGGAAAAGATAGACCATGCAAGGAAAAATAAATGCCATGCAAAGGCCAATCAAAAGCATGGTGGAAGACTTTTACTCTGGCCAAGGTAAAGAAACAGGGATAGAGTTTACCCACACATAAGGAACAAATAAAAAACTGTATAAATAATATGAATCAATAATTTCAAAACACTACACATAAAGTTTCAAGGAGAATGACTTCTGACAGATAGGAAACAAATGAGGTGAGTACTATGATATCCTTATCATAATGCTTTGAGAGAGTTTCCAGCTCATGAAGGAGGGAGGAAATTGTCAAATTCCTTAAAAGACATTAATTACCAAAGGTCATTCATGAACAAATAGATAATCTTCCCACAAAACTTCCCACAAAGACAACTTTAGGCTCAGATTGCTTACCTGGTGAACTTGAACAAATATTTAAGAGGGGGAACAATATTAATACCACACACACTGTTCCAAAAATTAATGAGTAAGGAAAACTTCCCAACTTGTTCTATGAAACTACTATTAAACTGATTCCAAAATTAGGCACAGGCATTCCAAGAAACAAAATTAAAAAAGTAAGAACAATGACTGATCAATATTCCTCATGAGTGTCTTTATAAACGTTCCAAACAAAATTTTAGCAAATTGAGCCCCAAATACATTAAATGGATAATTCATCATAACCAAATGGGCTTTATCCAAGGAATATAAGGCTGGCTTAACAGAAAATATATCAACGTATTCACTATGGTACAAGCTGAAAACAAAAAGTCATATTGAAAACCCGTCTCAACAAATGCAGAAAAAAAGCACTTAATAAAATTCTACATCCATTCCTTATAAAATATTCAGCAAAGAAAGGACGCAAGAATACTCCCTCAACTTGAAAAAGGAAATCTATAAAAACCTACAGCTAACATAATACTTAACGGTAAAAGAACAAGTATTTTCCTTCCAACTAAGGTAAGGAACATGACATAGATGTCTGATCTTCCTAACTGCATCACTGGAGGAGAAATGGCTTCATTGTGATGCTGTTGCGTATCTGGAGTGAAATTTCCTGTGTATAACTGTGTGTATACATGCAAGTGCCTATGTGGTTATTCCCCAGTGATAGGATAAACAGAACGATCATACACCGCATGATTCCTTACCAGCAGCCAAAAGAATGCAACTTTTCCATGCTTCTTTTTATTTAATAACTTTTGGTTAACTTAATAATTTATAACTAGTGACTATAGTTTGGATCCCAAACTTCACCTAGCATTAATTCAAATTCCACCTATTAATTCAAAGCCATTTTTTTTAAAAAGAGAAAATGATATTTTTAGGGGGGTTAAAGTGAAAAGAACATTGGTCTGGAACCAAAGAACAGAACACTTGCCCAGGTAAGTATGCCCAAATTCCTGAGTCACAAAATAATGGCATATAATAAAATGGTTATTGTTTTATGCCATTAAGTTTTGGAGTCATTTTTACACAGCCATAGGTAATGGAAGCAAATGGATATTCTGAATCTTGGACTTAACTTCCCTTATGGGATGGTTCGTGTCAGTTTCCCTCTTCTCTGTCTCTGAAGATGGATAGTTCCCTTCAAATCACACCAACAAAGCCATTTCTGCAATAGGTAAAGACATGTCTGCCTGAATTCTGGTTCCCAGAATGCTTTAGTTGGCATGTCCCATTCTTCTTGAGTCCTGTTTATTTATATGTACATCCTCTTCCACCTTGGTTTGTCTATTGGTCTGTCTTTATAAAGTTTGCATGCCTTATTTTTGTGTGTGGGTATCATTCTGAGCCTTTTTATATCAATTTCACATTGCCTCTGTGCGATGTGTGTGTGTTTCTCTCTGTTGATATCTTTATGTCTGAGGCTTAATCTTTAAGTATGGGTCAGTTTTTACATATTTAATTAACTTTCCATTTTTCCTTTTCAGTCACTGTTTCTGTGTGTTTGTTTGTTTTGAGAGAGTGCATGTGCAAGTGGGAGAGGGGCAGAGGGAGAAGGAGAGAATCTCAAGCAGGCTCCATGCCCAGTGCAGAGCCTGATGCAGGGCTCGATCTCAAGACCTTGAGATCATGACCTGAGGTAAAATCAAGAGTCAGGTGCTTAACTGACTGAGCCACCCAGGCACCCCAGTCTCTGTCTATTTCTACTTATTTCTCTCTCTCTCTCAGGACAGGGAGCACAGTGAAGTAGACAGGTAACACATAGACACTGGAGTCAGATTGCCTGGAACCAGACCTCAGCTGTGCTGCATACTATGTGAAAACCTTGGACAAACTTAGCATCTCAGTGTTACAGCTTTCCCATCTGAAATATGAAGATAATAATAGTTCCAAACCCAAAGAGTTGTTGGTGGATAAATACATACCTACGCACACCACATCTATATCTGTACGTAGATATGTGTGCAGTTGACCCTTGAATAACCAACCCTCATGGAGACAATAATCCACAGATAAGTTTTGACTCCCCCCGCCCCAACTTAACTACTAATAGCCTACTGTTGACGGGAAGCCTTACTAATAACATAAACAGTCAATTAACACACATTCTGTATGTTACATGTATTATACACTGTATTCTCACAATAAAGTAAGCTATAGAAAAGAAAATGTTATTAAGAAACTCATAAAAGGAAAAAAATTTATAGTACTGTATTGTAAAAAATTTGCTTATAAGTGGGTCCACATAGTTAAAACTCATTTGAAACATGAAGATAATAAAAGTCCCCAACTCAGACTTGTGGGTGGGTAAACACATACCTATAGACACGTGTATATCTATACGTACATGTGTATATGTACATTCCCATATACGTGTGTGTATTCAGATGATACTTGGCCCACAATAAGCACTCTCTAAGCATTAGACATGATTGCAAATTTGATTCTCATTGTGACTCCTTGTCTCCATTCCCTGTCCCCTGTTCTTTTCCTTCTGTTCTTCACCCTTCTCTAGAAAGTAACTGAAATACAAATTTTATTATCTTTGGAATAAATCAATAGAATTCAATATTCCCATTAATAATTTTAAAAAGGAATAGATTATGATTCATTTTTCTCTATTAAAAAATTCCACAAGGGGTGCCTGGCTTAGTCGGTTAAGCGTCTGACATCGGCTCAAGTCATGATCTCACAGTCCATGAGTTTGAGCCCCGCATCAGGCTTTATACTGCTCAGAGCCTGGAGCCTGCTTCAGATTCTGTTTCCCTCTTTCTCTGCCCTGCCCCTCCTTTGCTCATGCTCTGTGTCTCTCTCTCAAAAATAAATAAACATTAAAAATATTTTTAAAAATTCCACAATTGGTCAACTATATCTCAATAATAAGTAAAAAAAATTCCACAATTAGATAGAAGAATCTTTAAACTTGTATGGACATTAACTTATTTTTTTTCTCTCTTTCCTTTGGTACAAAGACTGAATATATAAAAATATTCTTCATCCAGGCTTAGTTTAGGGAGGGTTTCAACCTTGTATTTTTGTGGTGATATTTGACAGATGCCATTCCTTTGAAGGCTAGTAGTTCTGTGGATGAACTTAGAGCCCTGTGCAATTTTTTTTAATTTCTAAAATATTTATTCACTTTTGAGAGAGAGAGAGAGAGAGAGAGAGAGAGAGAGAGAGAGAGAGAGAATGCTAGCAGGGAGGGGCAGAGTGAGGAGGAGACACAGAATATGAAGCAGGCTCCAGGCTCTGAGCTGTCAGCACACAGCCCGATGCAGGGCTCGAACTCCTGAACTGTGTGTGAGATCATGACCTGAGCCAAAGTCAGCTACTTAACCGACTGAGCCACCCAGGTGCCCCATCCTATGCAATTTCTGATAGATCATCTCCAACTTTATAATTTTTTCTTCTATTCAAGACAGCATATTTTCTTAGGCCAGGTTTCTTACAAGCATACCAACCCCCAGACACATGATTTGTAAAGGAAGTGCTCAAGGAAGATCCCAGGAAGGAAGTAGGGTTAGCAGGACAGGGAAGCAAAAGAAGCCAGGGAGGAGCTTTAGCCTGCTTTTCAGAGAATGTTAAGTCTTCTGAAAAGTAAAATTCAACTCAGCATTTGTCCTGACTGGAGGAGAAAGGGTTAGGCATTCATATTTTTGTGTCAGTAAGTAATTGGCCAAAGGCTGGGGGAATGGGAGGTACATAAGATCTCAGGCCCTCCCTTACTGATTCCCTGATTTCAAAAGTGCCACATGGGCAATTAAACCCATTCACTAGGCTTTTCAAAGCTTCTCCTCTGCTCATTCTTAAGCCACAGAAAAGGTCAAGCACTGAGGTAGAGAAGTTAGTATTTGGCAGCCTCAGTCTCTCTTTTCTGAGCCTCTTTTTGCCCCCTCTCTGCGACACCTGTGTACCTATTGCCTTTGTGGTTATCCTCTATCAAAAGAGGAGGAAACTGAATTTTAACTATGTTTTTAAACTCTATGGCATTATGGGTGAAACTGTTAAATAGATACTTTCTCAATCCGTATCATGCATGATATTCATGTTTTAGTCAATACGAAAGTTGTTATCAACTAGAGATAACACTGGAGATAACACTTGTTGCCAATGTTTGTGGAATACCAATGCTCTCTGAAAACTAACTTTCCTCTTCTCTTCTCTCCTCCCCTCTCCTCCCGTCCTCTCCCCTTCTCTCCTTTCTCTTTTCTCCCTTTCTCTCCTTTCTCTTTCCCTCTCTTCTTTCTTCCTTTCTCTTTTTCTTTTCCCTCCTCCCCTCCCTCTCTTCTTTCCTATCCATCCACCATCCATCCAAGAAAGAGATGGGGCGGGGGAGAGAACATTTCAAGGTTAAGAAGTAAAGCAGGCTGAAACTATTTTGTGGAACAAATCAGAGAAGTCAATTCTCTATAGAAATCAACTGATAGTGAAATTCGAACATGTAGATATAAAAGAAAAAGACTACTCTGAAAATAGTAATGAGGGCTTTTAAGTAAGACATAAATCCCAATGCAGGTGGCCTGCTAAAATCTATCACAGTCATAGAAGAGAATATAAGAAGATTTTAGATTGAGGCAATACAGATACTATTTTTCCTCATTTACACTGGCTAATGGGGTCTCATAAGCTCCTTAGGAAAAAAGGAATTAAAAGTCGATTTTAGAACTCCACTATACTAGGATATCAGTACCCCACACATATATGCATGTAGTCAGTTGTGATAAAGTATATGAAAGTGAGTGTGTGTATATATGTATATGTGAACTGCAAAAGATTTTTATAGAAAGAGATATGGCTAGCTAGGACACAGAATCACAAGCACCTTAATTGTATTCTTAACAGGTACCTATACCCACAAATAAAACAAAAACAAATACCATGCAGAGAAAACAAAACCAAAGAGCACTTTATTGCTATGTGGGGTTTGGCTCTCCCTTGGAGAGCTCCAGTGGCTAGACTAGCCTCAACCATATGCTGGTTCTTTTGACGTGGCTAACTGGGCCTAGGTAGCCTAGGATCAAACTCCAGTGGAAGACCTACTTGCTTTCTTTGCTTCTACTTCAAATTTTAAATCTGAAGTCTGGATGTCAGCACTCTTTGAGTCGAGGGAAGCACACCATCTAGCAACAAACAGTGCAAGAACGCAGAGAAAACCAAGAAAGTGTCTTCGGCCCAAGGCATAGGGCAGAACTGGTTGGATTCCCTTCCTGTGTTTTTTAGGTTGGCTGGGAGAGGAACTCAAGGGAGCTCCCTTGCTCTTCTTATGCAGCTGGGTGGAAGAACTAGCCAGGGTTACGCAACATCCATCAGATAAAAGCCCAGCTCAGTTATATGGGGCCAGAAATATAATGTGTCTGAAAATTGTTTTCTTTCCATAAAACTAAACAAATTGCATCTCTTCTCTTAATCAAGAACATCCTTTGTTTCAACAGAGAAATTAAAATTTCTTAAATGGATCTTACTCTCAAATTATTCCTGAAGAAAAATTAAAATTCTAAAATATGTACAGAAACACCTATTCTCTTTTTGTCTCTGATTCTGTTACTAGAACTGATGTTCGGCACTTCCAAAGCTCTCCTATGTCAGCTCCAAGTCTAGCAGACCACTGTTGCGTTTATTTGCTCAGTAGCTTTCCTCCTTCCTCATGCACAGCTCCTCTGCCTTCCTGTTTTCATACACTTGGCTCATTTGGGGACTGACAGTGATTGGTCCAAGGATGGAAATATTTCTCAAACTGGGCCAATCAGAGTCCCTTTCCAGGAACTGAAACTCCTTCTATCTCTTCTCTGGTCAGGAACTGTTAGGCATATTTGAGCAGCTGGCAGGCATGTCACATGTTTACCATAATGAGAAATCCAAGAAGATAAAGCTGACCTCCCCACCCCCTCAAAATAGAGGTGAGTGTCTTGAGAATATTACTATAAATAGAAGACACTTTCAGTGTCTGGTTTATCCTTGAGGCTAGTTCAACACCTGTCGTCCCAAAGTCTTGGTTGTTCGGTATTTTTCTAAATTCTGAGCATTAGATGAATATCTTTTCATCCCCTTTTGCTTAAGCTAGATCAATGTGGGCTTCTGTCACATATATCTGATAGGGTCCAGACTATTGCATCAAAACTTTCATTTGCTCTATTTTTTTTTTTATCATAAAAAACTGCTATACTACTTCAAACTGGGACTCCAACTTCAAATTCTATACTGGGAACTCTAGTTGATGAGGCCAGCCACATAAAGGTCTCCTTTTGTCTAGACTGGGTTAGCCTGAGTGGCCAGAACAAAACTGGCCTAGAGTTGTGGACTTTGCCTACTCCACTCAAATTCATTTCCTGCCTTATACCACATGGCAGAGACTGCTCGTTGCCTACTCCAGTTTCCATTTTCCTTTTCTTCCTTGTAATGGAAACTCTGGATTTTAGTTGGAAATAAGCTGCCTGGAAAAAAGTCTTCATTTTCTAATTTTCCTTGCAGCTAGATACGGCATGCAATTGAGGTGAATGAGAAGTAAGCAGAAGGTTTTTGTTTGTTTGTTTGTTTGTTTGTTTTTGTTTTTACAGATTCTGGAAACTTTTCTTAATGGGCAGCTGGCTAATGCTCTGTGCCTCCTGTCTTTTTCAGGTCTTCTTCTTTTCAGCTGGTTGTTATGGAGTCCTGCTGGAACTCGACAAGTTCCCTTGGACCATGAGGTAGAAGGAATGAGCTGAGGTCCATGGAACCTGAGTTTATGGCATCATGGAGCCCAGGACCAGCCACAGAACACATATCTTCAGGATTTTTTTTTTTTTAACATGACATAGAAATAAACAATCTTGTTTGAGTCATTATTATTATTTTTTTTTATATACAGCCAAACTAATTCTAAGTGATGAGTCATTCCAGTTGGATAAAATTCCATTTGAGATCACACCTACTGGCAAGAAGCATCCCTAAAAAGAAGGGGTCTTAGTGACTAGACTGCCACAGATATATCTTAATGGCACCTGCTACAACTGTGGCCCAATACAGTGCTTCAAGCCTCGAACAAAATTAAACTAGAGTTGTTCTTCTTCATTGTAAGTAGAATTTAAGGTAGGCTGATGAAAGATGCTTGAGTTCTTGCTAAAGCCAACATAGTTATATGTTTATGTGTAGTAAAGAGTACCAAATACTCAATTTCATAAATGGGTCCAGTCATTCTCAACAAACATTAATTTCTTAATAACGTTCAGTGCCATCATCTAAAATTACTATCTGAATAATGTCACTACTCTGCTAAAAGCCTTTCATTGACTGAAAGCTCTAGTCATAATTAGAAAAGATTGTATCCCTCTTATTTTGGGGGGTGGGGTGTTTGTTTTATTATTCCAGTACTAGTGATAAGCTCTGTGAAGCCTAAAGCCACGCCTATTTTATTGTCACCACTGCCCAGCACTATATGCAGCTTACAGCAGATAGTTAACAAATATTTAAGTGTATCGTAGAGATAGGTGAAGGACACAAAAATGTTTGAATTTGAGAAATTCTGGAGGTAACACGTTGCTGAAATGGTACCTAGACTGAACCGATTATTCAATAGAGTCAAGATTCTGGTGTGCCAAAAAGATTTAACCAGGCAGCACTTTTGATAAAATCTTGTTTTAAATGTCCTATTTGCAGAGAGTGGGTGTCATTGTATGCTACATTCAACAGACAGAATTCTAAGAGACACCCAGTGACCCATGACCTAGTATAACCTGCACCCAATGAGTGGGTGTAAGTGTGAGTATGATGGGATTTCACTCTTATGATTTAGGTCACTAACCAGTTGACTGATAAATATCAAAATGGAAATTATTCTTAGTGAGCTTGACCTAACTGAATAAACTCTTTTCTTTTTAAGTTTATTTACTTATTTTGAGAAAGAGAGAGTGTGAGTGGGGGATGGACAGAGAAGAGACAGAATCCCAAGCAGAGCCCAACACTGGCTCAATCCCATGAACAGCGAGATCATGGCCTGAGTTGAAATGGAGAGTCAGACGCTTAACCAACTAAGCCACCCAGGAGCTCCTGAATGAACTCTTTAAAAAGATAAAAAAACAACAACAACAAACAAACAACAAATAAACAAACAAATAAAACATCAACAGATTCACTTCACCTGGCCTGGAAGAAACATCTGCGTTGTGGCCTGACTATGGGAACCATATGGCAAAGAACTGCAGGTGGCCTCTGGTCACCAACCAACGGGCAGAAAATAAAAATAAATGGGTACCTCAGTCTTAGACTTGCAAGGAGCAGACTTCTGACAATCTGAATAGGCTTGGAAGAGAACTCTGTGCTCCAAATGATAACAGCATCATGGCCAGTACCTTCAAATTCATGAGACTCTGAGATGAGGATCCAGCTAAGCCATGCCCAGGCTCCTGGCCCATGGAGAACTCGAGATAATAAATTTGTGTTGTTTTAAGCCTCTAAGGTTGTGGCAAAATTGTCATACAGAAATAGAAAATGAATACAAGACTTTCATATATATTTTGTTTTTATAGCAATACACAGATTTATGTTTATTTCAGTGTCTAGAGATAATGAAACTTATTTCAGAGAGGTTAAACACACTGCCAGTGTTTATCTACCTAGGAAGTGTATAGAATAGGGAGAATTTTAGAAAGGCCCTACTAGCAGAAATAACCTATCTCGTGTGTGCAAATGCTAGAGCTGACTGGGAACTGAGAACTTCAAACCCCTCCACAAGGGGGTGTGATTGCTCCTAGCCGGCTGACAGTAGTAATTGAGTATCTTCATTCCAATCAAGGTATAATAACCTAAGCTAACTTTTTTCAACATTTAATTGCTTACAGATCAACTATTATAGCTCTTTCGGTGCTATTTATGGTGACAGATTTGTATTTATTTGTACTCTTGGCTTTCTATTCCTATTCTCATTTTCCCATTATTTCATTGGATATGTTTTTTATTGAAATCTCTCTCAATCCTGTATGGCATGAGATGTAATAGGCAGAAAGGAAGCAGAAAAGGAAGGAAGAAAGGAAAGGAGGAAGGAAGACAAAGAGAGAGTGAAGGTGAGATGGGGAGAGGGAGTGAAAGAAAGAGATGAAAGGAAAAAGACGAAGAGAAGCAAGAAGAAAAGAAAGACAAAAACTACGAAAGATGCCTTGCACCTCAGGAAACTATGACTCAGGTTAAATGACTTGCCTAACGTCAGTTTTTAGATATAATATAGAGGTCCTAAGTATTCTGGCTTTACAATAAGCATTGTTTTTTCTTTTCAGGCTGACATAAACATTTCATTTTCTCATCCTAGGATTTTTCGATTTTTGAAGCAGTGTGAATATTTTCCCTGGGCAAGTCATGAGTCAAGTACCCATTCCACCAACTCTCAGTGAAAGAGTCACCAGCACCCTTCTGTTACCAATTATACTTTGTAGTAGGTTTGGCACTTTTTGCTTTGCTAATAGGAAACTGATTAAAATAAAACATGATGGATTTGGATGAACTTTAATCCACATATGTTCCAGAAATCACATTTTGACTTCAGGATAAAACCAATGCCTTCAAAATTTAGTGGACCAATGAGAAACCAGGACAAAATACAATTTTTGAAAGGAGAAAAGAATGACAAATTAGAAGGTAATAGAAGAGAGAAGGGTTATAAAACAAAGTAAAGAAAAACAGCTTTTTTTCACAATAAATCTTAAAATCCACTTGTATTTATACTGTATTTTTGCAAGCCTTAAACAGTTCCTGTTTGTGACTCATTTATTATGGATGCAATTTGATTTGTACTATGCTTTAGACCATATGGACTATCAGAGTATCGAGAACACACTGATCCATCCAACTTGTCATTATTTTATTGTACAATTTGAGATGAGATTGTTTGGTTCAAATCATTTTTTTCTCCAGGGATCAAGATGGTTTTTGAAAGTGTTGATAATACAATAATGCCTGTAGTTCATTGAGGAGAAAAGTTATGCTTGGAGAGAGAATAAATGCTAAGGCCTTACCCATGGTATTTCCCATCAGTCAATAGCCATTCAATCCTTCTAATTGCTCTCATCAAAAAATACTGGAGTCATGCTTAACTCCTTCATTTCCTCCACACTCCACTTGTAATGTATGAGCAAATCTAGGAGCTCTGTTTTCAAAATAATTCCAGGATCTGACCTTCTATACCAGCATGGCTGCCACCACCCTATTCTAAGACACCATCTTTTCTCAGCTGCTTCCTTTGTTCCTTTCCCTCTAATATCTATTCTTAGCCTGGAAGCCAGGGTGATTCTGTTGAAATATTGGTCAGATTATGCTACTTCTTTGCTCAAAACTTCCAGTGGCTCCCCATTTATCTCAGAGTAAAATCTTAAAACTCAAATGTCACCTCCCCCAAATCTTCTTTAATCTACTATAAAATCTAAAATCCACTATATTTAAATTTGCCAACTGCCACTCTATCTCCCTCCAGAATGAAGCTTTACAGTGCAGGGATTTTTTTTTTTTGGCATATGTTTATTTTATTCACTGATGTACTCCGAGTACCCAGAAGAATGCCAGGCACAGAGGAAGAATGCACTGATTACTGTTCAAAAAATAAATTATTGACTTGAGCCTCCTCTGAGGAATACAGCAGACACAGTTATCAGACCTTTTATTAACCTTGGTTAAGTTAAATTTTTCTACTGATGTTTGGGCATTATTTTATTATCCCAACAAAGAAGTTATCACAGCACAAAGATGAGAGAGAATATGGCCATTTAAGGAAATGCAATTAATAGGTTACTGTTGGAATGTTGCAGGTACAAAGAAAAGTGTTTGCAAGAAATGAGGCTGGAGAAACAGAGACCAGACGATGAATTCTCTAACATGGTCTGCTATAAAGTTTGGATTTCATCCTCAAATGAGTATAGCATGGTTATTGCTAGGGTTCAAGGGACTTGGGGTTCATCAAGAAAAAATAAGCCCATGAAGAGCAGTAACACACAGAAAGCTTTATTGGGCATTGCTTGCACAGGGCTGCATGAGAGGGGAAGTCCCTCACATTATGAGGCTGTCCAGGGGCTTCTGAGCAAAGAAGCCCATAAGTACTTACTTACATAGTGAGTTTTTAATAAGTGGAAGTTGTTAGTAAGTTTTTAAAAGCAATGGAGAGCTTTGGGGGAATATTTCAATTGGGAGGACACCTGGCAGCAGTGTGGTTGATGAGTATGACTCCAGTAACTTTGGGCAGACACAATGAGGAATGTCTTGTAGAAAACTACATGGAGAATGCCAGTGTATAACAATCATCATAGGATAATAATAACAAAATCATGGATTTAAGGAATATTATGGGAAAAAATGGACAATTCAATAACTAGATAAATGTGAAGGTTGGATGCAATCTATGAATTGACAAAATGTTTGGGATGTGGTAGTTTCCCAAGATAGGAAAAAAAGAAGATAAGCAAATTTCAAGGTAGGAGGAAGATGGGGAGTTCAATTTGGGATGTAATAGGTTTGAAATGTTATATGGCATCCAAATCAAGAAGCTTTGTTTGTTTTTCTTGAACTATCCATTGGCTACATGGATCTGGACTGGACCAGGGTTGGAGATATAGATGTGGAAGTATTAACAATCAATGGTAGTTAAAATCCTGTAAATGAATGAGATTTTCTATATGGGAGATAAAGGAGGAAAACCAAGAGTAGCTGATGTCATAACAATCATGCAAGGAAATGATTTCAAGAAGATGATAAATAATATGAATAGTAGAGAGGTACTCAAAGGTAAGAGCTGAGCCATGTCTGCTGCTTTTAGCAACTAGAAAGATGTTTGTAAGACTGGATTTAATGGAGATAAAGTAGCACAGAAACAGTGGTGGAAACAGTCTTAGGAAATGGGGAAATGGAGGTAAGAACATATTGGTCTTTGGAGCAACTTGGCTCTAAGAAGAAAAGGAAAAATAAAGGGATCACTAGGAGATACAGAGACAAGATGAGACATACTGAAAGAAAAAGAGACATTAGAGATACAGAAGAAAGGAAATATACTGATTTAATAAGGTTCCAAAGATGTCCTTCAAAGAACAGATGGAAGGATTGACATTCAAAATGCAGGACACCCACTTAGCTAACACAGAAAGAGAAGGGGGTAAGTCTAGCTCTAACTGTATTTACATTTGTATTATAGGGAGAGACAGTAGGTAGGGAATGTTCTTGCATGATGGTCACTATTTTCTTACTAAAGTAGAATTCATTTTCTGAGTGTGATGGAGAAAATCAGAGTGAATGTTTGAAGATGTTACTGTGGGGAATAAGAGAAGCAGACCAGAAGCTTTCCTGTGTAATGTTAATAGCTCAACTGGTGGGGCAGACCATGGATTTGTAGTGGCATCAGTCCTCATGGTTGTGACATTTGTTTTCAGTAGCGCTTGGCAGCCAGATATGAAACTGGAAGAGGAGTGACTGGTTGATCCAAGGCCAGAGTTTTACTAATTAGATGCAGAAGAAGGGTTAAGGGCAAGGACATTGACAATAATGGCAAGGGAGTTTATTAAGTAATAAATCATGAGCGTTAGTGGACCAGCATTGATAATGATCATTTAATGCCTACTCTTAGCAAGGAGCAATGCTGTGTGTTTTACATAATTCATTTCTTAATCCTCATATTAACTATGATGAGAAAAATGAAGCTGAGCTGAATAGCTGAATGAAATCAGAAGGAGGATGAAAAATTAAGATAAATTAAAGGACCAAGTCCTTAATGAGGCTGAAGAATATTATCTGTGGACCAGCACGTTGAGGAAGCAGAAAATTTGGGAGATTGTGGAGAGTGGCAATCCAGAAATTATAAATCCAAAACTGGAAGAATTCCGAATGTGGTATGGTCCAGGGTGTCCGAATAGAGGTATATAGACAATGAGGTTGAGGCATTGAACATACTACCTGCACAGAACAGACAGTCATCCAAGATGCAGTAGAAATAGGGGTGAAAAGCTGAGCTGGTGATTGGTCTGCTCAAGGCTTTGATAAACGTGTAGCCAGCGAGTAGGGAGTCAGAAAATGGCAGTTGAGCATAAGTGTAAAGCATGATTATGCTTGATGTCCTGAGTTTCAAGGAGAAGTTAAGCTTTAAAAACAGCAGAAGGAAGTTTCATTCTTCTGGTTCCTCTTCCTCCATGAACATCCCTCTCATCCTTGGTCACCCACCAACATTTGATCCTTTCCCTCTTTCATCTGTGTTGCTTCATGTCTGAATTGAATTTCCTCCACTC
Source organism: Acinonyx jubatus (assembly GCF_027475565.1). Taxonomy (NCBI): domain Eukaryota; kingdom Metazoa; phylum Chordata; class Mammalia; order Carnivora; family Felidae; genus Acinonyx; species Acinonyx jubatus. Next base: position 37,041,022 of record NC_069385.1, read on the forward strand.
CTCACTTTCATCTCTCCTAACCCCATACCTAGAATCCAACATATGACCAAACTCTTTGTAAACTCAGCCCTCCATGTCCGTTTGAATGATTCTCTCAAGACAGGGGTGGGATGGAGAGGGTAGCTGGTGTTTAATCCTAATGTGCTGGGATTCTGTGGCCTCACATTTCCTAAAAAAGCTCAGGGTTGAACTTGAGCAGGTAGTGGCATGAGAATACAAACAAATTGTATTCAAGATTGTATTCAAGATTCCAAATTGTTAACGGGATTTTATTATGGGCCTCTGAAGAAATGTGCACTCAGATGAGCTAGTTCCCACGACTTGACCCTAAGGTGAAAATGGCAGCAGCCCTGAGGGATGGCAAGTTGTCCACAGCACTGCTCCTTCACTAGATCCTTTAGGCACCGTATCAGATGCATCGCTCCCATTAAGCTTGTGCTCAAGTAAAACCTTGAAGAGTTGATTTTTTTTTCCCTTATGCCAATAGCCATTAACTCTCTTGTTCCTGTGTAGTTCCTAGTACTTTCCTGTGGATCGAGGCTTTCTTTTCTTATTGATTGTATCACTTTGGTCCCCATCTATCATTCTAGTTTTACAATTTTAATCTTATCCAACCTATCAGTTATTTCTCTCAGCACTGTCTTATTTTTTTCAAATTTAGATAAGCATGCTTTCTTTAGCTTCATCTAAGCTACTGAGATGAACTAACAGTAAAGGATGAAGGGCAAAGACTTTGGTGTGCCATTATAGAATCTGCAGGCTGACATAGATAATTTTATCACTGTTCCTTATACCGAGTGGCTCAGCCATCTAATTGTAGCTGCTTCTGTAAATCTTATTCACAAAAATATCCAGAGAAACTCTGTCAAATCCCTTGTTAAATTCAAGATATGGTCTATGATATTTCCCTAATTTATTACTTTAAAAACTCTTACCAAAAAAAGAAAAAAAAAAAAAACCCCTCCCAAACCAACCAACCAAACAAAAAAATGGCCATGACAGGAAAGTGCAAATTTTGAGGCAGCTCCTGATGTCTGAGACGTGTGGAGATTCCAGGTGGCCTGTACGGTCCCTTTTGACAGTAAAGTCTGGCCTTGCTACCACATCGATAGCTTAATACTAGTTTTAGAATTTTGTCAGGTATAAACGTACAGCTTTAGTGTAGTCTTCAGAATCTACCTTTGTTCCCCAGAATAGGCCCTGTGATTTAGGCAAAAGAAAATATGTTTTAAAAATAAGGGAATTTAAGAAAAGTGAGCATTTTTGAGAAGGTGATAAAGGTGATAATTTTTTTTAATGTACAAGAGATATGAGAAAATTGCTTGATTTTCTGATCCTTGATACGTGATTTTATGATTTGGGATCTGACTTGAAAACAAGTGTTTCTCTTTTCTTTATTTATTCAGGGGAACTGTGAAGATAGGAGATTTTTACCGGTTACCTACGTTTCAATTGAGCGGAAGACTAAAATTCTATATTTATCATTGGATCTATACTATAAGCATTATATTAGGTTTTTGATTTTAGACATCAAATAAGTTAATGGAGACAATTTAGCCCTATTTTTGCTGAATACACTGAGCGCAAGATGCTTCCTATCAGCAACTAAACACATTAATAAAACATCTAATTTTTAATAGCATAGCTGAAAGTGTGCCAATATGTGAAAGATGGGGTTATAAACTGTAGCAAAATAGAACAGATCTCATTAAATAGGACTGTAACCAGTGGGCTGCCACTGCATGTATTTGAAATAAAGAAAAGCAAGTATGGAAAAAAATGTATGCTTAATATAAAATAATGCTTCATAGATCTTAATTTTTCTTAATTTTTTTTCTAGTAGATAGTCATAAATTGTCATAAACAGTTTTCCTTCTTGTTACTGATTTCATGTTATTCATGATTCAAACACCGGCTTATGACATGACTGAGAAGGCAATAAGGAATCCTTAAAATGATATTAGTAATATTGTTACACTTTATGTTTCTATACTTTATATTAAATATGTATTTTATATATTTTATTACTGTACTTTGTATTTCACATTTTTAAAAGGACTATTACATCCATTTTTTATTGTATCTGTAATTCATTTATAAAGTCACATAAAAAAGTAGAAATTCATGTAAATTTTGGACAAAAGTTGAGTAGGCAATGTTGCCTAAAAGTTGAGAAACTTGACCTAGGTATTAAGGAGGGCAGTAAATATATAGATTGGTTTCAGATAGAAAGACCATTTAAGGCGAATTAACATTGCCAAATGTGTTTTTATAAAAAAGGAGACAGTGAAATAAAGGAGAAGTTAAAAAAAATCATCTTTGAGAATTATGAAATTATATGGGCATTTGAGAGAAAACTGGGAGAAACAGATTAGAATGGCAATTCTGTTTAAGTTGGTAATTGTCCACCATACTTAATACAATATTTTTAGTTGCACTTTTAGTTTATTACAGGTTTGCGTAATTCTACTCCTTGTCTGTCAAGCTAGGAAATTCTTTTTTCTCTTTTGCTGTGATGGCTTAACATGCTCCAGTCTAATTTCTGTCTTCATAAAGCGGACCCAAGTAAATCACACCTTGGCTCCAGGCCCTGCTCTGAGAGCTCCTCTTACTGCACCACCAAAATGGTTCCTCTGTTGCATGGCCCACATTTCACATCTGCCATTTCCTACCTCCCATTCTGTTCTCAATACACTGAGGTCTGAATCCTCACAGCTTTTTGGAAACAACTTCTGAAAGATGAGCAGATGACCAGATGAGTACCTGGAAAGATGTTTCAGATCCCAGGAACACAGGGGTCTTCAGATCAATTGATTTTGTTATGGCGTTCGGTATACTCATACCTTCTTTTGATTCTCAACCCCAGTGTCTGTGTGTTACCATTTTCTCTGTTCGTTATTTACCTCTCAGTCTGGCTGTCTCAGTTTCCTTCACCACCTCCTTGGCCTCTGCTCTCTGGTTAAATATTCCTAGTTGTTCAGTCTCTTCTAACTGTATTCTCCTCAGGTCCACTCACCCATGCCCTCAGATTTATTTATTAGATGATTATTATTCTTCAGTCGATATCTCCACATTTCATACATTTTAATCAAGAACACACTTATATTTCAGATTCCCTTGAGTTCATCTCCAGTGAATGTTTCACACATCTTAAAAAGAACAAAGCAAACAAGCAATTCTACTCTTGCCTGTGGCAGATTCCCTGGGTAGTGAGTGACCTTGCCCCCTCAGGTCCACCAAGAAAAACAAGGACTTCACTCACCTGCTTCCTCCTACCGGTTTTGTGGCTACTACTTCCAAATGATCCCTGGTATCTAACCCCTCCTCTCCTTCACCTCTTTCTGAGTTAATTCATGCTCTAGCTATTTGGAAGTTAAATAATACAATTTTATACCCATACACTTAAAACTGCTGCTCATCGGAATCTTCTTTTCTTTATCCGTTAAAAAATTCCATCCAGTCATTGCTACCAAAGGCATCTTGTGAGGCAAAAAGAATCATCCCACTGCTCTTCTTAAACTCCTTACCAGACTCATCACTGTTTTCAAGATAAAGTCCAAAGTCTTGTGCATGGCACAGAAGGCTGTTCGTCACCTGTGCTCTACTCATGCACCTCCCTAGTTTCTTGTCAGAGAACACACATGCTACTTAGAGTTCCCCAAACAGTGTATGCTCTTTCCTGCCAGACTCATGGCCTGTGGTGCCATGAATCCTCTCCTATCTTGTTTCACTGGCAAAGAACTACTCATACTTGAGAAATTAGTTCAGGTTTGTAGTCTGTAATCATAAATTCATTTTATATAAGAGGATACCAAGACTCAAAGAACTTAATAAGGTTAGTCTATGGTGGAAGCATTTATTTTTATTTTATTTTATTTTACTGTATTGTATTGTATTTTTTTTTTTTTTTGAGGGTCTGGTGGTACTTTTGTCTTTACTTCTATATGTTTGGATTTTCTGAAATAAAGTTTTTCTTTTTAAAGGCCCCTCCCACCCTACCCCTGGCTGCTGGATGCATATTGGAACCATGGGACAGGGGCGGACTTCTCGAGGGAGAGTACAGTGAGGTGGGAAGGAACAACGAATGCCCCCACCTCTCCCTGGAGGACCCTAGAACTGGGTTGTTCTTCCCAGTTTTGAAGATGGGAAGGACCCCTACTAGATCCCAACAGGCGCGCAAGCCCAGAAAGCCAGGCCAGGGACATGGGTCAGTTCAGGGTTCGTATCCTGGCTTCTGAGCTGCGTGTAGCCCTGGGCTAGCCTCTCCAGCCACAATTTTTAGCCTCAACAGTCTCGGCTGGAAAGTAGGAACACCTGGTGGGTTGCGGAGAGTGGGGGGGAAGGGGGAGTTACAGAGCTCACTGTGTATACAGCGCACCAAGCGAGCCACACGCGTCCCGTCATCACATTATCATCGGGACCAGAGTGGTGGACCAGCCCAGTTCCCTCATTTTACAGAAAGACATCCCTTCTTGTGGGGTCACTGTGACGAGCCAGGGAGGTATCCCGCAGCAGGGCGGCCCCCTGGGGGGACAGCGAGGAAGGGGCTTCAGGCTCCAAGCCCCAGGGATCCTACTCACCCCCAGCAGCTCCGCGTAGCCCCAGACGTTCTGCAGTCCTGCTCTCAAGCGCTGGCAGAGGAGCTCTTTCTGCGGCCCCAGACACCACCCAGACGCCACCGAGGGCCGCTTCCTCGGCCCAGAGGCCTGGGGCTGCCAGCTGGCCATGGGACCCACCAGACCTACGCGTAGGGGCCCCAGCAGAGAGCCAGCCCTGACTGGCCTCACCGCCCACCTGTGGTGGGAGGATTTAAATGCAAGTCTTCCTATCTCCAAAGCGTGGGCTCTTTCCACTGCTGTTCACTAAGTAAGGCAACCCCAGACCTATTTCCTAGGGTTCTCCAGTGACTCCATTTATTCAACTTGTTACAACTTGTAGCCTGGGTAAATCTGACCTACCTCCAACTTTTGCAGAACTGTATCTGATAAAAGACAGACTAGAATTTAAAACATCCTTTAACAACGGGTGTTTGGGTTAATCAGAAAAATAAAAAAAGAAAAATATATGTAATAATATGACTGTTATTTTCAAAAGATAATTTTAAAAGGAAAACCGAGTCCCCCATTTTGCTGGTGTATTGTAGGTCATATGTAAGAAATACAATAAATGTGTATCTTGGGGAGCAGTTAGTAGATGCTAGGGTATCTCGGACCATGTCTCATCAGTTTTCCTCTGCTAAACACTACTGCTTATGGAAAGAGAAATAACATTTTTTAAACGTTTATTTATTTTTGAGAGAGAGAGAAAGAGAGAGAATGTGAGCAGGGAAGGGCAGAGAGAGAGAGGGAGACAGAATCCCAAGCGACTCTGCAGGCCCAGGACAGCTCAGAGCCCAAGGAGGGGCTGGAGCTCACCAACCATGAGCCAAAATCAAGAGTGGGTTGCTTAACCAACTGAGCCAAAAGGTGCCCAGAGAAATAAGTACACTTTTTAAAACCACTTATACAAGATTACAGATTTTTACATACTTATTTGACTAAATGAGAATTATTATCCCACTAGTTATTAACAGGTTTATTGCATTAAAAAAAAATCACGATTTATTGGGGCTCCTGGGTGGCTCAGTCAGTTGAACATCCAACTCTTGATTTCCATATAGGTCATGATCCCAAGGTCATGGGATTGAGCTCTGTGTCTGGCTCCTTGCTGGGGGTGGAGTCTGCTTGGAATTGTCTCTCTATCCCTCCGCCCCTCTCTCCTGCTTGCATGCTCTCCCTCTCTTGCTGTCTCTGAAATTAAAAAAAAAAAAATCATGATTTATGAACTGGGAACAAGAAATAACAGTATATGAGTTTGGAATAATTTAGCTGATTATTATTATTTACATAAATTAGACATAAACATTTTTTAGGAGGTATTACAATTTACTCATAAGTTACATAAGTTTCTAATGCTTCTGTTTCTTTGGCATTGGACATACAATGCTTATTGTGTCACCTACAAAAATACTATCAAAGCATTATAGAAAATAAGCTAAGTGAGTCCTGGGCAAGTACCTATCTAACAATCCTTAAATGTATTAGCAGAAACTCAAGCATTCCATGTAATTATTTTGCATAGGAAGAGAGCCCGACCAGTTGCTGTAGGGTCTCTATAAACAATCGAATGGGATCACTATACCAAGCTGGATGTTTATGAGAAGCACATAAAACATGGTCTTTTTGCTTGTCATTGCAATGAATAACACTTAAATGTAATAATTACTGTAATATTCTCTTATAATAGAAGTGTTTCATTGTCATAGTATATTACATTGGAGGTTTTGGTTTCCCAAGGCAAAAAGATGATTGCTTTCTTGTTTACCAGTGCCAATAATAATTAGAACTAATAATGAACTATTTTCATATTTAAATGTATTGGCTTAGTAATTGAACACTTTTTATCCTAGCATCTAACGGTAGAAAACAAAAGAATTAAAGTATCGCTAAGATTAGCCCAACTTGTGAAAAGACATTGTGTACAGACAGTATTACATTTTTTGGGATTTTAAATTAAAATCAGGATGTCTTTGGTTTGTGTTTGGTTAATCATGGGAAGCATTTCCTAAATATAAAAAAATGAAATCTATACTTTATTAACAGAACTAAGAAAAATTAACACTCTGTGTCACTCCACCATATCCTATGCTTTGTGTTCAGATGTTATTTTGTATTTATTTTGCAATGTCTATTATGACAGTCCAAGCCCTTTTCGTTTTAAAGATACATTGGTCTGTTTATTTATAGAGAGACAGCTTCTCCAAGTGAAGACCGTTTACTCTGGGTGTGAGTTACGCTACAGAGCGCTAGAAACAGTGCGCGTGTCTAGGTTTCTCTAGTGTGTTCTCTGTTACTCCTTTCATTTCCCTTCATTATGAGGACTCTTTTCCTTTTCATTTTCTTTCTTGCTTTTTCTTTTAATCGTGTAAGGTTTTACATGATTTACTTGTAAGGAAGAGTTGCATTCCTGCAGCAATTACCCTGCACAGAGAATGAAAGAAACACAAGGTAGAATGGGTGTCTGTGCCTCCGTACATTTACTTACAGATCTGGCTCCTGTCAAAGGTGAAACTGGAGATTGTCCCAAGGCACCCAGGTTACAGAGCAGTTAGTTGTGTTTTGATACAATCTCTGGTGTATCTTGAACCAGGCTTAGTACTGGCTGTTGGGCAGGGGGAGTGCGGGGGGACGAAGTGGTTGTGTTTGTGAAGTAAAGCTCCATCAAGGTTGTGAAGGCCCCCTGCTGAAAGATTCTGTTATCCTCTTCCTCTATGTGTTGCAAAATAAAACAATATTAAACTGTAACACCAGTGTGAGAAAGTTCAACAAAGTTCTCATTTTTCCCATTGTGACTACTTCCGTACCACTTTGGTCATGTGGAATAGCATTTGCTTTTCAAAAATTGTTTTGTAACATAAAACAGCATTTTTTTTCTCAAAAATTGTTTTTCTTACCTCTGTTTTGCGGAGTCCCTCAGAGCATGCTTAGTCTTCCTATTGGGAAATCCAGCACTGAGTTTGTGGTGGGGGCTGGGGGCATTGCAAAACAGAAGCCAGGAATGTGGCATCCAGTGAAGGTTGTGGAGGCACTGAGGACAGTTTGGGATTAGGGCTGGTGTGGCATCTTCAGAAAGTAAGTGCAGCACTTTGCAGTAAGATTGAAGCTTCATTCTGCAAATTCAAATACATAGGCGATTCCACTCTTAATTATTTTCTGCTACTTTAGTATTATTTTTCTTCCCACATTTTAAGAAGTCGTTCGAGAATTAATTGGTTTTCTGAAGCATTCTTCTCAATTCACTTTTAACTTGATGATTGAGTCTTGTGTAGTTTTACTGGCTAGTTCAGTGGTTCAGTCATGATTGCCTTCATAGAGAAAGACATTTTCCCTCAAAAAGATAATTAAATCACTTTATCTCTGCAAAGTTAGACTGTATTTTCACATTTTCTGATTTTTTTTTTTTTGGTTATCAAAACCAATAAAGTTATGTAGCTACTGAAGCAATAATATATTTTCTTTATTATTTGTACAGACTGGAAAACATTAATAATTATTATGAACACAAGGGTTGGTAAAGCAATTATTAAAATAACACAAAGCCTTTAACCTCTACCCAGAGACTTGATAGAAAATTTTAGAAAAATATTTATGTAGCCCATACATAGGAAAATACTAAGTGTAATTGGGTAGCTCTTTTGGCCCCTCAAAGCACTGTTGCTAATTAGCTACACAATAAGGATGGCAGATTCTATAGCTTCATTATTCATTTATTTAAATGGCACTTCATTAATGGATGGTGCTATGTCTAAATGTGTCCCCTCAAAATTTGTATGTTGAAATCCTAATTCCCAATGAGATAGTATTAGGAGGTGGGTGGGGCTTTTGGGAGGTGCTTAGGTCATGATGGCAGAGCCCTCATGAATGCGATCAGTGCCCTTAAGAAAGAGGCTCCAAAGTGATCCCTAGCCTCTTGTACCATGCAAAGACACAGAGAGAAGGTGCCATATATGAACCAGAAAGTGGCTCCTCACTAGATACCAGATCTGCCAGCACCTTGATCTTGGGCTTGTAGCCTCCAAAAGTGTTATCTATAAACTAACCAGTCTCTAATACCTTGTTGTAGCAGCCTAAACAGACTAAGACAGGAAGGGAGTACCTCTATCAATTGTTTTTATATTCATTTCCCAAAGTGATTTCGTTCCCAAAATATTAAACCTGAAACAAATGATGCTCTCCTATAGTAATTGCTCTTTAAGTTTATTAATTTTTAATTCTTCTTTGCCAATTTAGTCTTTATTTATTATCTAATTGACTGGTTGTTTTGGAGAGTGGAAAGAGTAGAGACAAGAAAACTGATTCTAGCCTGGAATTTCAGGTTGCTTAGGATTGCAGGAATGTCGATGACCAAACAATCTTTTGTAATGATTGTGGGAAGGATGATTTTTCATGATAAATTTAGAAATCTGGAGACCTAGAACAGCAAGTTCTAGTGGTCTCTTCTTTTGTATAAATAATCCCATCTCAAATTTGATTGGATCATACAGGTACACAAATTCTATTCCCTAGGCCCTAACACATTTGTATATTAAGCTATGCTTTAAATATTCCACAGTCGACAAGTGGAAATATTGGTTTATTCCAATAATTCATTTTCCCCTTCCATTCTAGATACTCCAACATTTAAAAAGGGGCTAGGATGTCAATCAAGAAAACTAGAATTAATTTGCATGAAAATGACTCCCTTTCCTAAGGATTCTGCTTCTCTCTGTTTTTTTTTTTTTGGAATCATAAATTATTCTCACTGATGGTTTGGATAACACTAAAATCTATTTTCCTATAGCATTTGGTGTATTCCTGAAGTGCATCATACCCATTTTTCAAAAAAGTTTATTTATTTATTTTGAGAGAGAGAGAGAGTGTGAGCAGAGGAGGGGCAGAGAGAGAGGGAGAGAGAGAATCCCAAGCAGGCTTCATGCTGTCAGTGCAGAGCCGTATGAGAGGCTTGATCCCACGGATGTTGAGATCATCACCTGAGCTGAAATCAAAAGTTGGGTGCTCAACACACTTAGCCACCCAGGTGCCCCACTATTTTTTTAACTATGGGAAAAAGATCAGTAGGAGCAAACTTAGTGATAAATAGGACCTGCTTCTAAATAGTTACCGCATGAAGAAATTTCCTTGTATGTTAAATACCAAGTGTTTTTATTTTTATTTTCTTAGTTTCCTTTTGTTTTGTTTTTTGTTTTTAAATTTTTTTTAATGTTTTATTTATTTTTGAGACAGAGAGAGAGACAGAGCATGAGCAGGAGAGGGGCAGAGAGAGAGGGAGACACAGACTCTGAAGCGGACTCTAGGCTCTGAGCTGTCAGCACAGAGCCCGACGCAGGGCTTGAACTCACGAACCGTGAGATCATGACCTGAGCTGAAGTCGGATGCTCAACCAACTGAGCCACCCAGGCTCCCCTCCTTTTGTTTTTATTAAACTACTGCTTTAAGAAGTGTAAATAATATTCTTTCCATAGTTTTATATTAAGAGTAGAGGAACTTGCTAAACTATTTCTTTTCCAACATATGCCTACATTAATTTTTAAATCATTGGGTAATATTTTTTCTTCTTCTTAAACTAGTCAACCAAAAAACATAAACAAGCAAAGTACAGGACCAAAGTGGGGAAAGAGGCCAGAGGCTAGGATGATTGACATTGCCACCAGGGAGAGCCCAGTCCCAAGGCTAGAAGTATGTTTTTTTGTTTTTTGTTTTTTTTGTTTTTGTTTTGTTTTGTTTTGTTTTGTTTTTGGCGTAGCATTTTAGGTGAGAGGCAGTGCATGGTTATCAGAGTACCTATAGATAAGGATGAAAGTAAGCACCCCCTCCTTCTTTTCAGAATCAGAAGCTTTGTATTTTCTTTTCTTTTGCTTTCTTGCCTTGCTTTGCCTTGCCTTGCCTTTCCCTTTCAGATACTGAGACAGTCATGGCCAAATGCTTGACTGAGCTGGTATAGAACTTCCTACCTCTTGAGAGGTTGGGAACAACCAAGAGTATGCATGATCTGGGGAGAGAAAGAACATGCACAGTACCATCAACTGACTCAAAAATATTCTTGGTATAGATTAAAAATTTCCTAGTAGCTTATGTTATTATGTCTGAGCACCACAAAATTTGCGAAGTGAAGTGGTGGTGATGTCTCCTGTCCCATTTTTGACAAAGTTCCAATGATAACAGTTAAAGAAAAATATGCCAGAAGGAAAGGCTGCATGCTGCATTCTTAAATATGTGGTCACCTCAAGTATTAGTACTTTTATTAACTCCTTCTTGGGAAAGATATGGGTAATTTCCTCTATGAATAAAGTGTCCAGTGAGGTCAGCAGTGTGAAGAATGAGGTAAGGCAATCAATCCGTTGCTGCAGCGAGTGACAGGCTAAAAACAATATTAGCTTATATATTTATTGTGTTTATAATTTCAAAACATTTATAAATGTGTTGTATTATTTTATTATAGAGGTAGATGCTCCTATAAAATTTTTAATGAGCTATTAAATTGGTTGAAGAATCTATCTCTTACTTAAAATCCATTTGCGATGGAAATTTGATAGTGGGAACTAAAATAGTAACTGATATTAATAGTATAAAAACTAGTATATTAGTTAAACCTCAACTAACCAGAAATCTTTGGTAATTAAATTTATTATTTATTCCACTTAGCTTGAAATTTTTTCTAATGCATATTTGCCAATTTTCTATTTTTAAAAATAAAATTTAATCTTCAGTAGATGATTCAGTATCTTGTATGGTCTCAAAATAATTTTCAACAATATTTTTCATTGCATACAACTGTAGATATAGAAGCATAAGATTATTTTTCAAGCTGTTGGTATATCAGATTATTTTATGGTCATGCAATTCTGTCTTCTGAAATTACCATGTTTCCAATTTTCCAGTGAATGAAATATTTTTACTAGTTGAGGTTCTCTTAAAACTATATTTTAATGACTATAAATAAAAATGGTTACTATTTTTTGTCTTCTTTCTTCTTTCTTCCTTCCCTCCTTCCTTTCTCTTCCCTTTCCTTTCCATTCTTTTTTTAACCTGTTTATATGATGAATATGTGGGCCTCTAAAATGCTTGAGAGACAAGATGGGCAAGAAAAGGGGTGTGGCAATTAGAATATTGATACTTATTGTCTGAAATAGCTGGGAGAAAATGAGGCATTATCTAAAGGAAGTTGTTAGGGCAGGTCCAATAGCAAAAAGACTTGTTGATGTTTCTTTCTGTATCATTTTAATTCTAACCAGAAACTCAATGAAAAGAGGGTCATGTTGGCAAATACCCTGCTTACACTGAGAAAGAACTAAACAGAGCATCAGTTCACAGTCATAAAGGGCTGCAGTAATCCATGACTTTCCCAAGGAGCCATACCTGCTGACGTGCTGTTCCTTTTCTGTTCAAACTATGGTCTTTTCTGATGGCACATATTTCTCATTTTTCCTTACCCTCTGAACATACTTGCCTGCTCCCATTCACTTCCCCACCAGGTAGCCCACAGGCCCTCTGGAGCTCACGCAAAGACAGACAGACACGGATATAGGCGCACACACACATTTATACACACATTCAGAGTTGAGTCTTATCCTTGGTTAAGGCCTTTGTGATTTGACTTCTTAGATTCTTGTTCATGAGGTACTGATTCAGATCACAGGAAAATACTTCCACAACGTGTGCCATGGACATTCTTGGAAAGAATAATAAATATGATTTTAAAGGGACATAATGTAGGGGAAGGAACATGGGCTTTGGAGTCAGCTAGAGCGAAGACTGATCTCCAGGCTTATTGGTTGCTACTTGCGTGACTTTGGACACTTCCCTGTGCCCCAATTTCCTCATTTTTTTTCTTCCAAGATTTTTTTTCTAATTCAAGGTAGTTAACGTATTGTGTAGTATTGGTTTCAAGAGTAGAATTTAGTGATTCATCACTTACATATAATACCCAGTGCTTATCACAACAAGTCCCTTCCTTAATTCCCATCACCTATTTAGCCATGCCCTACCAACCTCCCTCCATCAATTCTCAGTTTGTTCTCTGAATTTAAGAGTCTCTTATGGTTTGCCTCCCTCTCTGTTTTTATCTCATTTTATTTTTCCTTACCTTCCCCTATGTTCATCTGTTTTGTTTCTTAAATTCACATATGAGTGAAAAAAGGAGATCAATAACTCACTCAGACTGCTTTGGGGATAATTACAGAATATAATTTAGTCAAAGGGTAAATGGCTGTACAAAAGAAGCTACAATTTTATGAACTCTCTATTGTAAGAAGCAACAAATCACCCTTAGAAAGAGGACTTTTCGGGGCACCTGTATGGCTCAGTCGGTTGAGCGTCCGACTTCAGCCCAGGTCATGATCTCACGGTTTGTGAGTTCGAGCCCCGCATCGGGCTCTGTGGTGACAGCTCAGAGCCTGGAGCCTGCTTCGGATTCTGTGTCTGCCTCTCTCTCTCTGCCCCTCCCCCACTCATGCTCTCGCTCTCTCTCTCTCTCTCTGTCAAAAATAAACATTAAAAAAAATTGTTTAAAAAAAAAAGAAAGAGGACTTTTCCTTCCTAATTTGTATAGAAATAGTGCCACTGTTTTGAAAAAGTCTAGTCAGTTCCTCTGCTATTAAAATATATCCATGGGAAAGATGGGGTGTCTTTATTTATGCTAACTGATAAAATACATATGCATACTTGAAAGTGAGTAATTTCTCAGTTTTAAGAAGATTCAAGACAAAACTTGTGTTTTTAGTTATTATTATTGATGTAATTTCATGGTTCTCACATATATAACTTGAAATTATTACATGTGTACACTTATATGGATATTATCACTTATCATTAGTCAAGAAATAAAATTGATTTATATGTGTGACTTGTGAAAGTAGTCATTACTTTTTTAAAAGTAAATGTGTAAACATTTGAAAAAAAGTTTATTTATTTATTTTGAGGTGGGGGGAGGGCAGGAAAGAGAGGGAGAGAGAGAATCCCATGCAGGCTTCACACTCAGCACAGAGCCCACTGCGGAGCTTGATCCCCTGATCATGAGATCATGACCTGAGCCAAAATCCAGTCGGATGCTCAGCCAACCGAGCCACCCAGGGGCTCCAAAATTAGTCATTACTTTTTTAGTGATGTTTATTTATATTCAGAATAGTTACATTGAGTGATGACCATTTTAAATATATATATATATTTTTTTTTTCTTTTTTTTTTTTTGAAGGAGGGAGACAGAGTGTGAGCGGGGGAGGGGCAAAGAGACAGGGAGACTGAATCTGAAGCAGGCTCCAGGCTCTGAGCTGTCAGCACAGAACCCGATGCAGGGTTCCAGCCCATGGACCATGAGATCATGACCTGAGTTGAAGTCGGAGGCTTAACCGACTGAGCCACCCAGGCGCCCCAAATTTAGTCATTCGTTACTTTTTTAGTGATATTTGTTTACATACAGAATAGTTATTTTATACTGAGTGATGAGCCTTTTAATTCCCCCAACAACTTCGCAAGGTACGTGTTGCCATTTCCATTTTTCAGATGAAGAATGGAGGCTCTGAGAAACCATACAACTGGCTCAAGGTCATACAGGTTATGACCGGTTAAATAAAAGAACTGGGATGTTAACGCAGACCACCTAACTTTAGCTATGGAGAATGTCCTACTTTTTTTGAGATCTCCCTTTGTGGAGAAATCTTGAAACCTCCTGGAGTTAGCTGTATTTACATATTCCTTTTTTTCTTTTTCAGTGCTATTCATTTCAATATTTTAATAACCAGGAATGTGAATAACTTTTAAGTCAATAACATCATAGTTCAATCTGTATCCTTTAATAGCCTATACATATGCACTTTTGGGAAAAAGCAGAGTTGAGGAACCAAAGAACACTACCACTGAGGAGTACTCATTAGGGGCATCACCCTGAACTAACACAGAGGTCACATGCTCCCCTGCCAGTGATCACCTCCAGCTGACTTCTTTCAGGTTGCACTTAAATAGAAACCCAGAGCACTTAGGTGATTCGCCAATGGTTAACACCTGGGACCAGAACCTAACTTTTGATGATAGAAAAGAGACCACCCTTCAGTTATGAAGCAGAATTTGGAGACCAAGAGTGTGGATCTGATATAGACGGATTTATGTTGCTGTGCACTTTCTCTCCATTTTCTTTGAATCAAGAATTTACCAGCCATCCATTACCATCAACAGTTAAACAGATCCCAGAGACAGAATCAGGACAGAAGCTAATGAGTTCTGTGACTAGTGTGGGAAATTTGCCAGAAGTTGATCATGAGTTTTTGCTCAAAGGTAAGTAGGCTGTCACTTTGAAGATCACAATGATTCCGTGTGCCTCAAGATCTATTACAGGTACATTTAAAATTAATGGTGTCTTTGTCTTCATTATATTTCACCCAAGATGTGCATATTAATGCTAATTTTCATTTCTTTTTCCTTTGTGATAATTCTATTTTTATTTAAGTGCTGCATCAGGAATTTAGATTATCTGCTGTTGTCTGGAGGATCTTGGGGTAAAAGTCTTGAGTCAAAACCCTTGGGAAGACTTGATAGTCATTGCCACAATTTTTACATCCTTGTTGATTTAGACCATTTTCCAGCACCTCATTTGCAGGCATAGACCTTCCCAGTAATTGCTTTTTGAAAGAATGGAGATATGATAAACATAGAAAGAGACACAAATAATTTGTCCTTAACTTAAGCTTGACTAGATAAGACTGAGGACAAAGATGATGTCTGAAACCATCCAAAAGTTCTAGAACATGGGAATATACTTCCATTTAATATGGTTTTGTGGGAACATTTTTATTTCTCCTTGGTGATATAAGTTGTAGTTGAGAATAAAATTGTTTTTGTACTTTGGGAATCGATCTAGTTGGTGGAAACACTTATCTCATGCAGACTAGAAAAGAAAACACCAGAATAAGAAACAGAAATGCATCATTCAAAAATTTTATATCTTGGAAGACAAAAAAAGAAACGAAAAACGAATTAAGGCAAGCAGTCTACATGAACAGTACAGTTGGTGGAAAAGGGGTGACCAGAGATAGGCAGCCAGAAGCCAGATTCATTGCCAATTCTTCAGGAAGCATGATCTTTAGAGGGCTAGGCAGTGTAGTGGGCAGAGCAATCATGCATCCTTCCATTACAACAGAAGGTTAAGGTGGGCCATGAGCTCCTGTACTGCTTGCTCAGAGATGCTTCCTCTTGCCCTGGGCTGGCTGTGTCCTCTGTGAAACACTGGTGAGGCCTTCAGCTAGGGTGACTTCAATCCCCAAAAGAGATCCACAGACTGAGAAAATATGGAGAAGAAAAGGCCAAATGTTCAAGATGCAGGAGGAACTGACATACAAGGAAAGATGCTAATTTCTAAACAATGAATGGGGAGCAGTGAAATAATTTTGGGAGGCCTATGCATCTATAGTAGAATTTTGTTGAGTAAGAGAGAAGTTGAATAAATATCTCCTAATATCCTATAAGTAAATCTCTATGTACTTACATAAAGGTGGATTCAAAAAACAAACATTGAGAAATGTAATATGTTCAAATTACATAGGATACAGAATCCTCTTTCCTAATTCACGAGTCTGTAAGAGTAACAGCTTTCCAATAAAAACAAACAATAAAACAAAATGAACAAAACTTTAAAAACTATCAACAAATATATTTATTGTGGTGGCTTTCCCCCCTACTAGATACACCTTGTTAGAAAGTAGTATCCCTTTTAGTTCCAGGTGGACCATTAAGCAGGTAATAGCATTGTTTTTCCCTCAGAAAACACATAACTTTGCAAACATGTTCTATTCTCCTTGCTCTAGCTTTTGTTTTCTATGAAATCAGAATTTTCTTCTAATAGGTATGATTTTGTTTGTGGAAGTTACAGGTACATGTTTACAGACTTATATAACCCGAGGGATAGCAGAGGCTGAACCACACACAGTGCTGACATAGATTGGAGACCTGTTCCCAGTAATCACAACACTTCACAGTCCTGTAAAGCACAGAAATCATCTCCAATGCTATGGTTTCTTCCACATTTTGCCTTTCTCCAATCCCATATGGTATTCTTAACTCTGGTGTACACTCTCATGTTTCTTACAGAAGGACAGGGTGAGGGCAATAGAACCAATCTTAACACGGTTGTTTCTGTGCTGAGAAATTCTATGATTCCAAATGCCAGGCCCTAGTATCTGAGCACTCTCTAGATCTCCTGGACAAAACAAGGCTGTTTCTCTTCCCTGATCTCTTATATTACTTTGAAGGGATACTGCATCTTTGAATTTGCAGAACTATCTTTCGCTTCTTAAAGCAATAGCTTGAACAATTATTTTTATAGGGAAAAGATGGTGCTTCTCCAGATGTCATCATTACGCTGTTACATCTTATAGCCTATTGATAGTTACGTACAAGATTTCTTGTCTCTCAGGAATGCACAGAAGCATGTAAGATAACCATTTGAAAACATCCCTTCTTTGAACTTTTGGCTCTTTGTTGTTAACTATGCTTGTATGAAGACTATAGCAACTATTTGGAATGTTGTTTAGATTGAGCAGTAACTGACACGTTGTCCATTTGTGGTCCTAATGGCTACAGCACCTGTCCTGGGCATCTGGTTGAGATAGCAGCATCATGAGTTTACAACAATCTCATGGGACCCTCTAATGTACAGTGCTGACTGATACCGATTTCTGTTGTTTGTCTTGGACCTTTCGCTTCTTCTGCTGCTGTTTGTCTTTGTTTTCTCGTTGTTCTGGAGTTTCTCTGCTGGGTTCCAGACCTTTGTTATCAGGTATTGCATCCTTACTTTCTTCTTTATTAAGTTTTTTTCTTTTCCTCTCCCTTTCTTTTTTTCCTAAAATGAAAGAATACACCTTTAAAAAATATACTCAACTATGCTCTCTTTGGTTATTCTAAGTTTTAAAAAATGAGTTAAACTTCTCTGTTGCAAATCGTACTCATAGATACTAAATATCTACTATTTAATTTTTTTTTGCTTTTATTACTTATTTTTGAGAGAGAGAGGGAGAGAGAGAGAGAGAGAGAGAGAGAGAGAGAGAGAGAGAGATGGAGTGTGAGGGGAGGAGGGACAGAGGGAGAGGGAGACACAGAATCCGATGCAAGCTCCAGGCTCTGAGCTGTCAGCACAGAGCCTGACACAGGCCCTGCACTCACAAACCGCGAGATCATGATTTGAGCCAAAGTCAGACGCTCAACTGACTGAGCCTCCCAGGCGACCCCAAATTACTATTTAAATTATTCAACTACTTTCGATTAAGTCTGTATTATATTTTAAGAAATGTAAACATGAAGCACAAAATATAAGGAAGCAATGCATATATGATAATTCTGAACCGTCTTAGAGGGTTCTATAGTTGGTAATATACATTATAGTTTTGAATATTTAATATAAAATTTTGAATACATTCCTGCCATATAAGAAAATTTTAATGTGTATTTTGCTATCTGGCTCCCATTTAAGGCACTATTTTGTATTTAAATTTTTCCAAGTAGTAGCTACATATTTGCAGTCTGCTGATATAACTGCATGCCATCTACTAAAAGAAAACTGGTTTGCATAACAAATACACAAATAACCAGGATAACTGTACCTTAGTTCAACACAAATGTTTATATGTTGAAATTAATTTCCTTTGCAATTACACGCAGGGGTGGTGGCAACTATAACTTGTCAATAACCCTATGGTATAAGCTACAAGGGCAGGAACACTGTGTCTCTATCAATCAAATGAGCAAATATTTATTGGATATACACTGGATTCAATGGAGGTCTCTGATCTTGAACTAGGTCTGAACTATAGATTTAGTTCATATTCACAGTATGGAGCATTTTAAAAAGTGGAACCAACATGATATTAAGGTTTTGATGTGGGAAGACATACTGCAAGGTAGACTGGAGCCAGGGTGGAAACTGTTTCATTCTGTTGGTATTGGAAACTTGCTGAGAGTTTTAGGGGAAGAGAGTAATCTGAGCAAAGTGCATGAGACTTGCACCAAATTGGATAGACTGTTTTTATTTATTTCTGGACAGCAAATTAACTAAATATTTTATAATCATGTAAACATTATATATATGTATACACACACATACATACATATATATTCTAAAGTGCAAAATAATTTCCGGGGAATGGTGTTAGTAACATCCATTGCTACATATATCCCAATGAGAAAGTACTGAATTAAATCAAAATCATAGGAAATGAAAATTAAGAACCTACTAACTCCTTGATGTGGGACAAATTCTGATAATGTATATCCCCACAGACTGAGACGTGTAACATTTGCAATTAGTATCTGTCTACAAAGGATCATTTTGGACAAAAGTATTTTGGAGACTTTATTTGCATGAGAGAACCAAAATATTTTCATGTCCTGAAATAGGCTGCAGATATTGAATTCAGTGGTTTGGCTTTCTTTTCCTTGAGCTCTGGTTACAGAATCCTAGGGAGCAATATTATTAATACTGCATATATATCCTTAGCCAACACAGTCTCCTTGGATTAATGATTTTAGGCCACAACTAGCTTTGTCTGAGATTATATTTGTAAAACCTTCCAACTGCTTTATGAAAACTTGCTTCATTGGGCTCGACATAGTGCACCTCCAAATTCTAAACTTTAAAGACAGTTAACAAAAATGAGAATTCAGACCACTGCAAGGCAGTCAAATTGTTTTGGATATGAACAAAAAATGTTAAGAGTTGAATATTATGGCTAGAGCTGAGCTAGTTCTACACTGATTCACCAATTCCATTGTTCTTTTCACTTAAAAGAATATTGCTGGATTGATAAAATTTTGGTGGAAGGAATCCAGGTTTGGTTTTGTTTTTTTCTCATTCTGGCTTTAATTATTAACACCTTTGAAGTGCTGACAGGAACTTGGTAACTAAACAGAGAAAACTGAAGAGTAAATTTACCTTCCTAAATATGTAGCCTAATGTAATTTTCATGAAACTGTACAAACTGAAAGAAAGAAATTCTGGTTTTCATGATATGTGCTTGGTTTTCAGAAGGACATGGCTGCAAAGGTTAGATTACATAATATTTCCATTTGAGGAGCATTTTGGAGGTGTTCAAGTTCAACTCTAAAAAAATGGTCAGTGAAAATCATTCCAGAATTCCATAAAAACTACTGACCCCAAACAAAATTTTTATGGAAATTATCCAAAAGTTCAGTGTTTGACATTGTTCTCTTGATGATGGTCCAATATCTTACAGCTGTGATCTTAACCATAATGTTCTGGATACATAAGAAATATATTGTTTCTTTCTTGGTTACAGATTGATTTGTATGTTTTTTAGCCACATGTGACAACATACTCAACTTACAGTGTATTTCTGCTTATTAGCAAACTGATATGATTATTTCTTAAGACAGGCAGACACATTTTTGGAAGTAGCTTGAAACTCAGTATTATAGTTTTATTATCCAAGGAATAACTATTTCGTCTGGGCGGTGAGTGTAAGGGGAGGCTCTAGGAAAGCAACAGGAAACTAGCACATTGTACATTGTTGTTGCCCAACAAAGGGTGATTGCACAATAGAAGAATGGGATTATTATTTTTTACGCGCCATGTGTTAGTGGTTGGAAACACTAACTACCCTTTTGCATAAATAATATATTTTCTTCTTGTCAAAGAAATAAAATAGAAATGCAGAAGAGTGGCTGCAGTCCATTAAAAATCACGTGCAATTGGGGAAATTTTGTAGGTTTTCATTAAAGGGGACTTTTTTTCTATTCTGCTGACTTTTTATTGATGGGATCAATAGTTACTTTTTTTTTTTTTGGATAATTTTGCAAACTAGGCATTCCAGTTATCACAATCTTACATATATGTTTGTGTTTTGTCATTCACTGCTTAGGCATGTATACACATGCACACAAGCAATGGGATTGGGTTGTAGAGGGCTCTTACGATTAAAAGAATGTTCATCATCCCTCGATGTTCCAGGTATGAGGGCAGTGTTAGATAGACACTGTCCAAGAGAAATTGCTATTAGCAATCGAGCACATTCTGAGCCTTTGCAGAGAAGCACTATGGTGCAAACATTTGTTTAACAAGGGTGTTTTTAAAGTCAGAAAAACACAGTGTTCAAATTCTAGGTCTGTCACCAACGAGTTGTGTGGCTTTTGACAATTTGTTGGTATCTCTCAGGATTAGCTCTCTGATATTTAACATACGGATAATCATTACTACCTACTAAATGTTGTAAAGATTACATGAGATACTTACAATGCACTTAGCATAGTGCTGGGCACACATCAATCATGGGTGAAATAATAGCTGATGTTATTAACTCATTACACAAACATGAATTAAGCCTCTACTCCATGCCAAAATGTGCACTAAAACCTGGGGACACTAATGAGATATGGAGACAGGCATAATAATTATAGTTACAAGCTAATGCTAAAATAGAGAGAAGCATGAACAAGATCCTACTGGGAGCACAGCAAGGAAAGCACTGAACTCTGCCAATGAAGATCGAAAGAAAACTCCCCAGACAGGGTGATGTTTCAGCTGAGACTTAAAGAATGAATGAGCATTTGCCAGGCCACGGAGGGAAAAAGGGCATGTCAGGCAGTGAACAATATTGTCAATGAAGGCATGCAAGGACATGATGAATCTGGGGAGCTGAAAAAAGTAGACTTCCTTGGTTTGATCAGAGTCTATATATAGGACATTACTCAGAGAAGCTGGAACGATATACTGGACTCAACTGCCATGTTGGGAGTTAGTCCTGAGGATCAGTGATACTGAAAACTGGAAAAGGGCAAGAATCAGAATCTGAGAGCAAGGCAGAGTTTGGATATTTCTGTGACTAGTTTACAAAAGGCCAATGGGATACTCTGACATGTGACATTATTTTTTTTATTTCAGGGACACTTTGAAAGTAATTAGAATCCATAGAGGGAGTATAGGCAGTGACAGGTATTTATTTTTGAGCCTTAACTTTCAAGAGTACCTAAAATCTCTGTGCAGACCATTCTAGACACATGTTATTTAATATTTCATTGCAAACCACTATCATGTAATTGAATACATGATTGATGTTTTTGTGATAGTGAAATTATTTCTTATTAATACAGAAATAATATAGTCATTTATCTAAGCACCTCCTAGGGCCTTCTGCAGACCAGGTTTCCAAGTATAGGTGACTTTGAAAAATACATATTCCTAGGCCCCACCCCTGGAGTTTATGATTCAGTAGCTCTTATGATGGGCCCAGGAACCTATAGTGAATAATAAGTTCACTCCTAGTTTATTCTGATGTGCAGCCATAATTAAGAACCATAGCTGTAGGGGCGCCTGGGTGGCTCAGTTGGTTAAATGTCCGACTTCGGCCCAGGTCATGATGTCGCAGTTCGTGAGTTTGAGCCCTGTGTCCAGCTCTGTGCTGACAGCTCAGAGCCCGGAGCTTACTTCATATTTTGTGTCTCCCTCTCTCTCTGCCCCTCCCCTGCTCATGGTCTGTCTCTCTCACTCTCAAAAATAAATAAAAACAAATTTTTAAAATTTGAAAAAAAAAAAAAAGAGAACCATAGCTGTAGACCAAGAGGAGATCCAATTTCCCTAAATGTATACTCTTAGAATTTATTTCACATCTCACGGTTTCTCATTTAATTTCTTATATATAAAGTATGTTTTTTTCACATACTGTAGCTGCTGATTTTTAAGGCAAGTTTTCTGGTTAGGTGTATCTGGAATAGACACCTAGATACAAAATGAAAATTAGTTGCAGACTGTCTTTTAAAAACCTGTTCAAATAGAAATATGAGCTAAAAGGAATAAACATGTAAAAAAGAATGGAAAGAAAAGGAAATGGGCCTGAATTATTTTTCCTAAATTTTGTATTACATATTTAAGTTCCAAGTGAAAAATGAAAACTGGAAAATGCTCAATTACCTTTTAAAATGTAATAGGGTTATAAATAAAAAAGTTGCTCTCCCCAGAATCACAGATGGGATTTATTTGTTGAGAATTAGTCAAATTGTGAATATTAATTCACAATTTTCTGAATGTTTAGAAATGTCTGTGCAGAAGTCTTTATGAAGGTGGCTTCTTGGTGAATTTCTTGCAAGACATCACTAAGGGGAGCCATTGAGCTTTATGGAGCTTCACTTCCAAGGCAAGCTGTTAAAAATTTTCTCAAAAAGCTAAAAATGTATCCCACACCCTAGACTGAGGATTAAATATCAATTATTATAACTAAAACCAATTAAGTAAATATCCCATTAAAATATAAAGTTTATTATTTCTAGGTCTTTTCTCATTATTGGGTGTGGAATGAAGTTCAATTGGAAATGCATGGTTTTATACCTTAAAAAAGCACGAATGATGTGAAAATGGGGTTAACCTGATGATTTATAAATCTAGAATTGACCTTACTTTTATGTATAGAGGAAGGAAATTCAAAATATTTTTCTTTTTAGTTAATATATCACTGGGGGAATTTTGAAGAGGAGGGGAAATTGCTGTAGTATTACTTCTTCGGCAATTATGATCTAGTAGGTAGATACATATTTAAAGGCTTTTGAATTGTGAGCTATACCAACACAGGACAGCCTGACCCAGTGGTAAAGAACAGGTTGAAAGTCAGACCTTCTCAGCTGTATTATTACCAAGTAGAATTAACTTGAGAAATACATTCAAACTTTTTATCTTTTGTTTTTTAAAAAATAAATTGGAATACTCATTTCCTTGCTATTATTTTAACCTAGGAGTTTATAACAAATATAGTGAAAATATAAAGGAATGGATAGCTTTTTGAAAATAGGCACTTAAATTATCCAAACTGAAGTTTAAAGCTACCTGAATTATTTACTCTCTAGTTTAATACCTGAATTAATTTCATTGCATTTCTACTTAACTTCCAAGATGCTTCTGATTAATTATTCACAGAAAAATAATTTAGCATAGCATTACAGACTCCACCAAATGCTGTTAATTTGGGAAATTACCTTGAACCATTTTTGCAAAGATAGCTCTGATCATTAAAACATATTAAGACTGAAATAGCATTTTCCCACCATTCGAAAAGGACTAATATATGAGATACAATCTATTTGTGTTGCATTCTTTTTGGGAATTCAGAAACAAGATTGCTCTGACTGTAACACACTGAGTATAAATTTTAGGAGGTGAAAGGGATAAACCTAAGTTTCTTAATGGCCTCATACTTCTGTTCCTACTCACTCCTGCACTTTACTCACCAGAACCCACTATGTTTCCTGACCCCATGTATTTGATACATTTACTAGAATGCACTTTCTACATCCCTTGCTCTAACTCAGACTTTGTGTTTAATTCTCTGCCCACATGTCACCCCTTCAGAGGGACCTTCCTCACTCCCTCACCTTTTCTTAGGCTAGGTTATTTGTATTTCTACCCTCTTTGCTCAGTAACTCCCAATTACTAGCCTGTTGCAATAACCATGGTGAAGATGACAGGGCAGTCTATTTCTAAAAATAGTAAGAGTAATGATAATTAAAGTTTAATGGACACTTACACATACCAGGCACACTTCTAAGTGAGAGCGTTGGGTCTAAAAACTCTACTATAACCTCCATCTAACACTGAGGACAATGAGGCTCTTAACCACAGTGCTCTTCTGCCCCCCATCACATCTTAACAGAGCACACTGTGGCACGGCATCCTTGTTTTAGTTCATATTTAAGCTACTGAGTAAAAAAAAGGAAAGGGTGTGGACTAAACACAACAGAGAGTTTGATAGAAATTATGGTTTAGAGTATACTTTCTTAATCTCTTGTAATTTGAATTCTGAGCAGCAAGTTGCTCATCAGATCCTAACAGCATTTTGAAAGAGATGTTTTATGTCAGCACCATCCAGTCACCACATTCTTGCCTCTCTTCCTTCTTTCTTACTGCTACAGTTTACTTATTTTTCAGTATTTCCATCACCTTCCCAGTTACAAAAATGTAGGATGTAGTACTGTGGGTTTTGGAAATTATTTACATATTATGCCATTTATATGTTACTTAGAAATTTTATTTTACCTCTAAACTACCACTGCTACATTTCTGAAATCCTAATAAAATTATCAGAGATTTTTATATTTTGTTACACTCAGTATCAAAAGGGAGAAAGAGAAACTCTAATGACTTAAGTTTAAAAATCCCAGTAAGGCATGAATGCAGTCCTAATATAAATCATTTTATTTATAGCAAACATCATAAATATCTAAAATCACAATTTTTTAGAACCTTTATTTTCATGATCTGCCTTAGTACAATAAACTTTCTTTTGTGAAATCGAATACTTTCCTTAGGAATTGATTATTTTCAGTTTGCCTTGACAGTTTTTCCCTCTGTTGTTTAAGTAATTTCATCACTCACTGAAGATTCAGGATCTGAAATTTTGAATTTTAGCTCTATGTGCTGACAGAAATTTCCACGGCCCTTTCACCAAAGGTAACTCCATTCCGTCTCATTCCTTCTGCTGACCAGAACCTTAGCCTGGACTCTTTGCACTCAAGAGGGACATTAGCTAGAGTTCAAAACAAACTGTTAAAGATACTGGATATTGCATACTATGCATACTAAAATGTCTTCCGGTTGTAAATCATCAGTGTTAAAAGAATAGTTAAAAGTGCAAAGGAGAAAGCACCCAAAGATTTTTTTTTTTTACTATTTGTAATATTTACAACCTACTCATCATGAAAGTAAAAGGTATCTTATATTTTAATTTTATAATATTAAAAAAACATAGTAGGGCATTACAATTTCTATAACTATTTCACTTACATAACTACTTTAAGTTTAGTATTCTTTTATATAAGCTTATTTCTCTTGAATCAACTACCTTTTGATTAAAATTCATTTGTAATTAGTGTTTGCAATGTTCTTTTTTGTTTGTTTGTTGTTTTCTTTCAATGCAAAATCTCTTTGAGATTCTACCCACCACATTCGGTTAGATTATAAAATTCTTGGAAACTAAATCACGCACATTAATTCATATGTTGAAAATTTCTTGATCTAAGCATGTTTGTATAATATGTTTTGAACTAGATCTTGGATCTTATGAAATTGTATCTATTGGATAAGCATGTAAACTTATTCTGATTTTCACTTATTATCAAAGGGTGTGCTGGTAAATTTCACCTATTAAATTCAGTCAAATTTAGTTCACTACTTTTACTGTAAAATTCATGGCCAGTTTGTGGAATGAATATTAACTGGTCTCTTAAGGAAAAAAATCACTCTTCATATAATATTTTGATGGTTTTATATACTGTTTATAAACTTATAATAGGGGGATTAATGTGTATATTGCTTTCTTTAGAAATTTAGATAATGGTATGGCTGGCTCCACTATTTAAAAAATGACTGAAGCCTGCCTAGTTGCACTGCTAAATGTCCTTTCTGAAATTTTCAGTTTAGACCAGTCTTCTCAAATATTAATGACTATTTCAAAAAAGTTGATGAGTTTATTTTTTTTACAATTCTCTCTTCATTGCCCATCTGAGGCTTATGTTGCCTGCTGCTATAGACCATCAGCTTATATGTCAAGGTACAAAATACGTCTGAGTCTAAGGAATTTTTATGTCAAATATTTCTTTCACATCATTCTTTAAAAAATCTATTGCAGCAATTTAAATATTTTTAAAAAACAGTAAAATAACCTCTTTGATCATTCCTATCATACACATATTGCCAGACTTAAAATATATAAATAGCATCATAAATAGGCTTTCTTATAAAATTATTATAAAACAGAATACATAATTGTCATTCAGACTACTTATCGAAGGATTCCCTTAAGAAGGCTGGAAACATTATTTCTTTAGTATTACAGTATAATTAACTCCTTTGAAGAACTTTTCACATTCTTTGTGATAAATCAGTTTGCTTAATTCTGTGTCAATTTAAATTTTAAATGTGTATTTAACATATCATTAATCAACAATTAAGTTGCAAGTACTGTCTAAAGTGTAGGTTGTGTTGAAAATCTGAGTCTTAAATATTTTTTTCCTGGTTAATTTTATTTTCTTGCTCTAAATCTTTCTGAGTTGACAGTCATGCTATTCCTGTCCTCAAAACACATGTTAAAGTAACAGAATAAAGAATCCTTAAATTTGTTGCCTTATGCAATTCATTTACCTTAGAAAACCAAAAACGTCAGTTGTATCAATATTTGATTCTGAGAGTTAATAACGTTTGATTTTTTTTTCTGTCCTTACATATTCCTCTCAGGAGGGAGCACAGTATAATACCGAGTTTTCATGCAGAGCTTAGAATAACACTGGTATTTGAATTTTCCCCAGTTTTCTTTAGTTAGGTATGTATATAGGCTCACAGCTCAGTCTTTCACACTTGAAATACATGTTCTGGAATTTGTTGAGGGTAAATATCCACCAAATTCCCCCCTCTCTCTCTGTCTCTCTCTTTTATTATTTTTTTAAAAAGAGAATCACTAAGCCAAGAGCACAGTCTTCATCTTTGATGAAATATAGCTTTCCAATTAACAGAAAAGTCCTTCATTTCAAAAGGCTGAACAAAATGCTACTTGAAAATTCATTCCAGCTGGTTAAGCTGAAGAACTGAAAGAATTCCAAGGAAAGAATATTCTCTTGGCATTTATCATTTGATTTTCATTTGGATACATTTCCATTTGTTCCAAGAACTTGTCTCAGAATTTTGTTCTTCTGAGACAGTGAAAGAAGTGTTGATAGCCATGTTAGACTATGCTGTACTTCCTGCCTAACCCAGATTGTCTACTTGGTTGTATTGACAGAAGGGGATGCCTCATACTTGCTGACACATTTGCAGTGATTGATTATATAAGAAACATTGATACTATTCTAATCTCTTTCATCATTTTATGCACTAGTTGATTCTGATGTCTAATTCTCATTGTACCACAGCCCATTCTTTCTTTTCTTTTTTGTTGTTCTATTGGGGAAAAAATGAAACTCTGATCTGGAATTACATCACAGAGGGAAAAACAACTACCAAATCTCCTATTTAGCACGTGTTACTTAATGATATTTTTAGTAGAGATATTATACACCTCTATAGCTATAATTTAATATTTTCAGCTATTTATTGATTAGCTATGTAAAGCTCACTTTTTTAATGCATCTCATTCTCAAATGTTTTCACCTTGCTTCAGTATTAGAAAAAAAAGTTTAATTACAGATGCTATCTCAAACTATTGATTTTTTTAAAGTAAGCTCCACATATGGAGCCCAACATGGGGCTTGAACCTATGATCCAGAGATCAAGACCTGAACTGAGGTCAAGAGTCAGATATGTAACCAACTGAGCCACCCAGGTACCCCTCCAACTATGGATTTCTTAACTAGTATGGAAAGCAGAAAAATCTCACTTAGCCTGTATTATATTAAAATTTATAAGAAATAAATTTCATTCATGAGGCAAATAAGATCATAAGTGGCATATTTCACTTATGGTAGATAATGCAAACTGTTTTAAGTACTTTTTATCCTACTCTGTTCGTGCATATATCTGTTCTTAATTGGAAATACTTTCCACATGCATTTCTATAACTAGCAAGATAGCTCCTTGTAATTACTTCATCAATAGTGGTTACGTACACTTGAGTGGAATGCAACTGATTTAATTTCTCTAAAATATTTTAGCAATTGAATGTTCACTAACCTAGAAATATGGACCCTATAATTAAACAAGATTAGTAAGATTTTATGACATCGCATTTTACAGCTTTCACTGTACTCCTTTTATCACTGCATTGATGGGTGTTAGGGTGGGAGAGGAGAGCTGGGGAGGTGGGCACATGTACAGCAAATGTGTGTCTATGTTTGTGTATAAATATAACTATATATGTACATATTTATTTGTCGGTTCCTTTCCACCATAAATGGAAAAGTTCTATTTTTTAGGTGGATTTGAAATATCAATTCAATTTTTTGAAATGTTTATTCATTTTTGAGAGAGATTGAGAGAGAGAGAGAGAGAGAGAGCAAGCAAGCAGGGGAGGGGCAGAAAGCAATGGAGACAGAGAATCCGAAGCAGAGTTCAGGCTTTGAGCTGTCAGCACAGAGCCGGCTGTGGGGCTCAAACTCACAATCCAAGAGATCATGACCTGAGCCAAAGCCAGACACTTTTAACCAATGGAGCCACCCAAGTGCTCCTAAAATATCAATTCAGAGACAGAAAGCTTGTTTTCGCATTTAATTTTTAACATGTCTAAAAGGAGATTCATCTTATTATAAGGGTTCTTCAGATGCTTGAACCTTTATTTATTTATTTATTTATTTATTTATTTATTTATTTATTTATTTAAATGTATATTTTTAAGAGGGAGAGACAGAGTCCAAGCTGGGGAGGGGCAGAGAGAGAGAGAGACAACAGAATCTGAAGCAAGCTCCAGACTCTGAGCTGTCAGCACTTCGGACACCTAACCGACTGAGCTACCCAGGTGCCCCAGCTGCTTGAACCTTTAAAATTAACAGACTCTGCTAGGCTATATGACTTTTAACTTTTTCTTACCAAACATATTTTCCATATGCCAAATTAACATTTGCATCCTCTTTTTTCTTCACAAACTCAACATGTTGTGAGAAAAAAGAATATGGTCCTCTAATAAGCATTTGATTAATGCAGAAGCAATTAAAGAACTACTTTCATTCTTTGGAAACTCAATCTTCTATATGTGGACTTTCTCTCCCAACATTGATATTATCCCTATGCCCTATTCCTTTGCTGCCAACTGGTTCATTTCCTTCCATTGTTTTGATTGGGTACCTAAGTGTATAACAATATACTATCTGCTGAATTTTTATCTATATTTCTGGGTGCTTTTGTAATAAGTCAAGGTGATACTGAATGATACTTCTACGTTTTGTAATATTAGGAAGAACGTAGTAATAATCGCAAAAATGATGAACTTTTCTTTATAGAAACTCAACTTTAATTTTGATTCCCTATAAAAATATTTCAAAAGAAACACAATTCTCAGAACAGGTTATTTTGTTGGTGGGTAGGTAATACTGGGGCTTCTAGCAGTAGTTTTCTGATTCATTTGCACAAGTTTGTACACAGAGAACCTTGAGGTCTATGAGGGCCACATACCAGGTACACAGGTAAAGCACTGGTACCGTTGCTCCAGATTGGGGTAGGTTTGCTTTTTTTTTTTTTTTTTTTTGTCAAGAGCCTGTATGTAGTAGATACTCAATAAATATTTGTTGAAAAACTTAAATGAAAGATAAATAATACTCTCTTTTCTTGATTTCATGCCTATCATTTTATTTGGGGGAAGGACAGATATAGAGAGATGCTTTGATGTTATTCTTACATATGCAAGCATGCCATGATTACCCAGTATTTCAAACAACTTGTCTTAATGAGTGCTATTTATTATTATTATTATTATTTTTAATGTTTATTTATTTTTGAGAGAGACACACACACAGTGCCAGTGGAGGAGGGGCAGAGAGAGAGGGAGACACAGAATCCAAAGCAGGCTCCAGGCTGATCTGTCAGCACAGAGCCCGATGCAGGGCTCGAACTCACAAACTGTGAGATCATGACCTGAGCTGAAGTCGGACACTTAACTGACTGATCCACCCAGGCACCCCGAGTGCTATTTATTATTATGGAGTCCTCAGCCAGTAAGCCACATGTGTTCCAATATGGGCTTCAAGTGACAACATCCCGCTCCAGAAAGCTACATCATGGTTGCAGGGAAATAATTTGACTTATTATGCTCTAGAAGATCATCTTTGGGGCCAAACCAATGACAAATAACTAATGTATCCCTAAGGCTGCTTCAAGAAGAGAAGTTAGAAGTCCAGGTTGCAACGGAGAGGTATCCTACTGTCTTCTATATTGAGAAGGAATTTAAATTCTAGAACAGTTTCAGGGATTTGAAGGCTCTGAAGTTTCACTGAGGTGGGGAATGTGGACCCAGGCCCAAACTGGGAATCAGTGGCCTCACAAAAAGTTTCTGAGAGTGGAGAATGAGCAGTAGTGAGGGAGAGGGTGGGAAAGGGGAAATGGAGGAAGAGAGGAAGGGACTTGGATGATTGTGAAAAGTTGAAAGATGGCAAAATAACCTTTTCTTCCTTAAATTGTCTTCTGTAGCAGGCATGAATGATGCTTTATTTGGTGGAGTTGGGAATATAGTCTTCTTTTAAAGTGAAATATGATTCTGGCACGTCTTGGCCCAGTCTTGGAGCTTTTGAAGTGGTACTACACAGTCTCAGAAGTCTGATTTTCCTCTTGATTTTGAATGACCATGGCTTTTGTTGTGATCTATTAAATTTTGCTTGTAGAGGAATTCCGCCCAAATAAAGGGCCGTTGGGTAGTATGATGAAACTTCCAATTTAAGAGGGTGTAGCAAGGGCAGCAAATGGTATGTGTAATGCAATTAATGGGGAGAGAAAGTCCTAGGAAAGACTTAAACAAATGAGCTAAAAATTAAAGGAACTGTGACAATTCCTGAAGGAATGAACTCTGTTTTACTCAATCTCCCTGAAAACGAACATTCATTTGAATATTTAAGAATCAAATAAGGTGATCTTTGAAATAAAAAGGCCAGCTGAAATAGAAAAAGGTTTTAAAGGGATAAATGCTTTTTGATAACCCATGGTTTTGGTTTTTATTTTCTGAGCAAAGTGAACAATCTTCCTCTGTACCAGAAGACCATGTTGAGGTAGAAAAGGGAACGTGTGGTCAGTGATTGTCTATAAGCCTTTCCCTTATCTTCAGGGCATTTTTAGGGAAAGGGGTGATAGTAAGAGGTGATTAAAAATACCTAGGAGTAAAAATACTTACGGCAGATGTAACACTGGCAGATTTGTCTTTCTGCTGTGCTGGGGGTTAGGGAGGTGGTAGATGAGAGGGAAAATCTTCTCCATTACACCTGGGTCACCCTTAATCAAATGCATTTGGGAGCCCTGCAAACTCTGTTGGTACTTTTTAGTTGCAGCAACCTTGAGGAGTTACACAGAATGTTTACTGGACAGCCTTTCTTGAGTATGAACACATCTGGGTATGGGTGTGTGAATCTGTCTAAACAGACAATGATATCTGTGATTTCTAAAAATCATCAAATATTACAGGGGCACCTGGGTGGCTCAGCAGTTAAGCATCTGACTCTGGCTCAGGTCGTGATCTCATGGTTTGTGGGTTCAAGCCCTGTGTCGCGCTCTGTGATGCCATCTTAGAGCCTGGAGCCTGGAGCCTGCTTCGGATTCTGTGCCTCCCTCTCTCTCTGCCCCCCACCCCCACCCCCCGACCCTGCTCATGCTCTCTCTGTCTCAAAAATAAATGGACATTAAAAAAATTTAAAAATCATCAAGTATTTCAGAGAACACTCAGATCATAGATGATTTGATGATTTTCACTATCGCTTACAACACATTGTAAACAGTTGTATTCATTATGTAGGTATATTTGACATTTTTGATTCCTACATGGATTAATATATGAACATATTTTACTGGACTTGTTAAGTGTTTTGAAAATCACTCCTTGTGATTTTTTTATACATCTTTCAAGATACATTTCAAAGGCTGCTTTCTTCATGAAGTCTTCCCTAACAATTCTCCAGCAGGGAATCAGGGAATCAGGGAAGCAGTAAAGTATAGCTTCTGTGACCTTGACTTTAGGTCTTAGATCTGAGTCTGATTCTCTGTCAAACCATTTACCCATTGTCCATTCCTAATGTTACAGAAATTCTCAAGACCATATTAAAACAAAACAAAACAAAAACCATGTGCTTAAAAATATGTGTGGCATTAAATCAAATATCAAAAATCAGGGGCGCCTGGTGGCTCAGTGGGTTGAGCATCCAACTCTTAATTTCAGCTCAGGTCATGATCCCAGGGTTGTGAGGTGGAGCTGCAATGGGCTCTGGGCTGAGCGAGGAGTCTGCTGAGATGCTCTGTCTCTCTCCCTCTGGCCCTCTCCCCTGCTTGTGCTCTCTCTCTCTCAAATTATAAAAAAAAAATAAATTAAAAAAAAACCTCTGAGATGGTTATCAGAAAGTGTGCATTTTAGACTTGGCTATATTACTTAGCTATGTGACCTTAAATGAAGTACTTTCTGTGCTTCAGCTGCCTCATTTATAAATTAAAATGGATTGTTCCTGTTATTCCCACTTTTTGGGGCAGGTGTGAGGAACAAATGATATATATATATAGGTACTTAGAAAATGGAAAGAATTATGAAATTATAACCCTTTAAATAATGATGATGATGGTAACAATGATTTCTGTAAAAATGTAAAATAGTTGAGTGAATCAAGTCACCTTTGAAAATAAAACAGCCTTAATCTGAGTAGGATAAAACCTCAGGGGAACTTCATTCTCTTAAGACTTTTGGTGGAAGTCCATAACACACTCAAGTCCATCTGCTTTAGTAAAATTGTGAAAAATTTACCTCTCACATATCCCTCATATGTGTTATTCTCTCTTCATTCTCATTTAGTTCAAGCTTCTTAATATCTCTGGAATGTATTTTTGCAAAACTAGGGATATTGCTTTTTTTTTTTTTTTGCTTCTAGATGTTTTCCACCTTGTTGACACGTTATTTTCTTCTAAGAAAGCACAGGGTGCTGGTCTCTTGTTCCTGTTAGTGTCTTGTTTTTAAATCTCTCTAGTGCCTGTACTCCCAAATTTTATAGAGCATTATTTCTTTCCCTAGTGTGCTTCTCCGCTAGCCACACTATGTATCTCATGATTGGTTGGTCATTGTATGCTCTTGTTTTTATGCCTTAGATGCTGCTCCTCAAAGGAAAGCTTCTTGAGCTGGAAAAATTCTAATTGTTCTATAAGAGCCAATAACAATTTACCCGCTTTGTTTCTAGAGCATCATACCCATCCATCTATTTTGCCATTTGTTTACAATCGACTCTCCCATTAAATTATGAACTCTCAAATGAGTCTCATACATATTTGTATATCTTGCTTATCATTTTCACTTCTAGCATCTAGCACGGGTCCTGGAGTATAGTAGTAACTTAATACATAAAAGCAAATGAAAGGAGGAGTAGATAGTATGTTCAGAGCTAGAATCATGCAAAGCGAGATGAATGGCGACACCACAAGGTTTAAACTAAACAGTTCAATGACAATTCAACGCAGAAACACAAATTTTCTAGGAGGACAAGGTATTTTATCAGACTTACTTTTCCTTTGTCACAATTATATGCTTTGTCAGTTTCTTTATGCTATTTTCAGTAAAGAAATCTTCTCTTTCTGGGGATGATGTGATCCAATAAATAAAATTGTCCTATAAATTACCCCATCTGGGAGCAGTGAAGATACAAGACTAACGTCTACACCGACTATTAAAACATAAGTACTTTAAGTTCCTTTCTGGAGACTTTGATCCAGGAATTAGAGAAGTTGAATTTATTGATAACAGATACAAAATGATAAATTAATCAAAGACAGCCAAGTGTCAAAAAGAAACGCATACTATTTTTTTTAAAAGTTCCTACCTCTTTTCTTTATCCACCACTGTGTGAATCAAAAATGTACTTTTCCTAAAAATTATCTGATAAATTCTAAGCCAAATTGGGAAACAAGATGGGTCCTCACCATTTTATTTTTTTACATATACGGTGAATACATTTTCAGTGTCAATATGTGAACAAGAGTTCCTATTAAGCAGAAATTCATCTGGACTATATCATCTGCAAGATCAGCTTTAACAGAAATGAAAGAATGTGAAAACAGGGAGATTCTTTAAGAATGAAATTATGCCTTCCTCCGTGCGCCCACACCAATGTGGTTACAGAACTTTGGGGAATTTATTCCAATGTTTTCTGCACTCTTGGTGTTCATTGCTTCAGTTCTTCCTATTAGAACCTCCTGAGGTCAGAAAGTTTTGCCCTTTTCAGAGACTTTTTTTTTAGCCGGTGAAGGCTTCTGAGATTACCAGAAATCAAAATGGGATGCTGCACTATGTCAGAACTGCATGTTTAGTCTGCCTTCCTAGAAAATAATCAAGAAAAGTTATATGTGAAAAGACACAGATGCTCCTTTCTCAGCAATATTTTCATACTTTTGAACTATAATATGAAAAAATCTAGTTGAAATCTAGAACAATATGTATTTTGTTTATCCACATATTTTATTGATTTCATTTAAAAAGTTCACAAAATATAAACATCCTTTAGAAGTGCCTAAAATTATACATGTAATGTAATATAATATTATATTATATATGATATGTAATAGAAGGCAATAAATGTCATGTTATGTGGATGTTGACTCTTAGCCCAGCCTGTTTTTCCTTGAAAATTCATAGGCAACTGATATTCTACTATTTATTTTGACTTATAACTTAACATATTTATAGCATGAATGTTTTTATTTATTATTCTTCCAATCATTTCAGGGAACTCTTTGAAGGGATACCCCAAACTAAGTTGCTCTCAATATAATCATATTACTTATCTTTTATTTTTTGACTATGTGCAAAAATAGGGTTCAAATTAAAACAGCTTTAAGACATAACATTGTGTTATGAGTTTAGTAATTAAGAAGCCTGTGTGTATACCTCAGAGATTCTCAAGGAGTTGTCTGTAACATTTATAGTTGTTGTTTGGCCCAAATTCTACAAAATGTCTCC
Organism: Acinonyx jubatus; assembly: GCF_027475565.1. Classification (NCBI taxonomy): domain Eukaryota; kingdom Metazoa; phylum Chordata; class Mammalia; order Carnivora; family Felidae; genus Acinonyx; species Acinonyx jubatus. The sequence continues at coordinate 37,076,204 of NC_069385.1, forward strand.
ACTTGTCAACTATAACATATAACCTATTGCTTAAACATCTATACAGTGAAATAGAATTAGTTAACATTTTGATATTTGGATCTAAGGTAACTATAAAGGTTCTCTTGTAGGGTGGGCAGTCCTAGAAGAGCAGCTAATTAAATACTTATTAATATTAACCGAGTACCAGCTTCATGTCACACTTCATTGCTAGTTCAGAAATGAGCCAAAGAAGGACTGTATCCCACAGATTATAATTTTGTTTTAAACCGAAGTCTTCACCCTCCCACTGGCTTATTGGTTTTTTTTTCTTTTTTTAAAATATGTTTTATTGTCAAGTTAGTTAACATACAGTATCTACAGTGTGCTCTTGGTTTCGAGGATAGATCTCCGTGATTCATTGCTTACATACAACACCCAGTACTCATCCCAACAAGTGCCCTCCTCAGTGTTCAGCACCCATTTTCCCCTCCTCCCCCACCATCAACCTCAGTTTGTTCTCTGTATTTAAAAGTCTCTTATGGGTTTGCCTCCCTCTCTGTTTGAAACTACTTTCTCCCCTTCCCTTCCCCCATGGTCTTCCGTTAAGTTTCTCAAGTTCCACATATGAGTGAGAAAGACACAGAGAGTGAGCAGGGGAGGGGCAGAGAGAGAGAGAGAGAGACACAGAATCTCAAGCAGGCTCCAGACTCTCATATATTAGCACAGAGTGTGAAGTGGGGCTTGAACTCACAAACTGCGAGATCATGACCTGAGCCAAAGTCAGACGCTTAACCGACTGAGCCACCCAGGTGCCCCTGTATCCCACAGATTGTGAGACTGATACTAGGGTAATAAAATTTATTATCCTCTTTTATTGTTCAAACACACAAACAACAACAAAACCCCAATAACAAAACACAAAAGACCACTGTTTGTTTGGCTCTGACTCCCTTCCCTGGACGGCCATTAAATAATTGGCTTTTGAGGAAAAAACATGTTTGTAAAGGTTTGGCTTCCTGTGAATCCTTTCTCCATTTGTTTTTCATCGCTTGCATTCAAATTACAAAAAGCGAGAAGGAAGATGCAAATATTTTCAATGTACAATTTTAGAACTTTGCAGTTTTTATTTTATCATTTTAGTTTTTGATCCAGTTCTCATTATTCATTCCTATAGTTTGTTATGTATTATATTCACACCTAATCAATAATTCTAATGGAATACAGAATTAAGTTATTGTGACAAGCACCTACTACTGTCATGGAACATTGGGTGTCAACCTCAGATCAATTCTAGATTACATCTGTATCTATATCCTCTTTGTGACAGGGCATTCCTCCCTGCTGTCTTGGGACAAGCCTGCAGCTCCTGCCTGCTGTACGGCCAGCTGGGTTTACGGAGGCCGCAGAACATCGTGGTTGACAGCTACCAGATGAATGCGCCCCTTCTGTACAGCTGAGATATGGAATTGTCATTGGTGCGCATTTAGTACAATTTGGTAGCTGGAAGGCTGAGAATTTGCATTTGTGATATTTAAGAAGATTTTAGTGTCATTGGCTTAGTCCCAAGAATTGGGTAACATGTTATAGTTTTGATGATTTGTTGGTTATTTGTTATTCTTTTAAATTCCCAAGAAATGAGCAAAATATCCAGTGGGAACACTGATGTGAGCAACAGACTTAGCAGTCACTTTTCATGAGACATCAGCCATGGCACATCACATTAAAACCCCGAGGCAGGCCAATTTTGGGTCAGGATTCTCCCCAGTTGGAGAAAGTTTCTGCCATTAAGGAAGGACCAAGTTCAAAAGAAGTCTTGGCTTCTAATGTAAGGTTTGAGAATATTAGTGGATTGGTGGGGGGCGGGGGTGGGCAAACAGTGTTTATAGAAAATAAAAATTTGCTGCCACAAGGAATCATAGGGATTATCAAGAGTATAGTAATTTAGCTACAAGGAATTCATATTTTACAACAGGTGTCACCTGAGCTAATTTAAGATGAATTTTTACTTTTATTTGAAATTAAATAAATATATAAACCCTGGAGTAGAATATTTCTTCTTTAAATTGTGTCTTGAGCTTTCTCAATGTCCAAATGCTAGATTCTCATAAATTTATCCTAAAATCCTTTCTGCTGACTCCTGAGGTAAAGTTCCTTTGTTTCTTCCTAGACATTAAAATGCAATGTGCTCTTTTGAAAGTCTGTTTTTTTTTCACCTGCTGTATTGTACCAGTAATGGTCATGAAAATTTAGCTGACCTAAACAAGTGGGATTTTAGGATCCAAAGAAGTTGATAGTAAGAAGTATTTTAGGTCTATTCACAAAAAAGGAAATAGGCTTCTTAATGCTGGAGCTCCAACCCTTTTTGTTACAGGCTTGTACTTCAGCTTCCTTTTCTGCTTAGTCATTGCTTTAACGCCCACTCTCAGATTAATTGCATGACCCTTGGAGATGAATGATCTTCCACTTAATCTGAGCCGATGCAATCTGGACAACCTCAGGGTTGGTAAGGCTCCTCTTGGGTGGTTTTCATTTGTTTTAGGAACATTAAAGAATCTCATAAATCTGTATTTATTATATTGGTGAGTAATCTACTATAATTAAATATGAAATGCTCAAGACAATGTTAAGGTAACATTGGGGTCACAAACCTTTTTTTATGATGGTTTCATAGCTGCAAAAATACTCTGGAATTTGCTTTTGTCTTTATGTCTGTATCTGTTCAACATTACAAAGAACCCAAGAGCATATCATCTTCAGATGGGTACTTTATAAGTGTTTTAAAATAATAGTGATGATTTTTGATGATAAATACGCAATACTTACAAGGAAACATTTTAAGATGAATTTTGGAGAGAATATGGTTAACAATACCCTCATCCAATATAATATGTCTTCACTCACCAGTATTAGACAATTTGGTGAGCCAGTCTTAAAGAATACAGTCTTTAAGATTATCCAGATTTGGTGCTAAATCTATTCTTAGTAGTTTTCAGACTGAGACTAATATGGAGATGCAGAAATCATGCTAAGTAATAAAAAAAATCAGCTTTAGTTCATGAGTTTGGAGTCTACGATTTAGAATAGACTGTGATGTGTGCTAAAATTAACCTTTGCAATATTGTCAGGGACAAAAGGGGTTTGTTAAGCAATTCAATATTGAAACAAATGGTTGTTTTTAGAGATATTTAAATTATCAGAAAGTATAAGATTTTCCAGCACTTTATACTCACTTACAAAAATAATCAATGTTATTAGGTAGTATTATTTGATAACTGAAGCAGCCATCTAACCAATTTCCATTTGGCAGCAATAGATTAACCATATGCAATTTAAGAAAGTAACACAGCTGAGTGTCTTTCAAACTTATTCTTTAATTCACATGAGCAAAGCTCTTACTGCTTTGGATTTTTGGAGTTTTCAATATTCAGCAAGAGACATATCCTCCCTTGCCCTGAAAAAACTAAATAATGTGCTTTGGAACGTTGATAAAGGTCCTTCAATAAGGGCCTCTATTTTATAAGTTAGACAAATAAAACAAAACAAGTGGGCACAGTTGAAGATTAACACAATATAGGAGCACAACCATGAATCAAATAATCACAAATCATAAATAACTCTTATACTTGGAAAATGTATATACTAAAGGATGAATAAATTATAGAATGTAAAGAGGGTGAGGTGAGCATTGATTGCTTTCAATAAGCTGGGGAAATCACTTCTTTTCATGTTGAAATGTGCTGTAAAATCTACTCACTAAAAAGTTTTAAGATTGAATAAGTTTTCATGCATCTGTGCTTAAAGTCAGGGGTGTAAATGAATGAAGTCTAAGGGTTCCTTATTCATCTGATGGCATGGCTAGTTTAAAGAGTAAAATAAACCTGCCTAAAGACAGAAAGCTTCTCCATAAATCTAAACACTATTTTTGTTGGACTTCTTTGAAAACTGGTCTAAGATAATTTTACTGAGTACTTCAAATGGAAACCTGTCATATAGCTAAGAATAAATACAAATACATCATAAAACAGGCTTTGTTAAAATAAGGTTGGTGACTATGTTTCCAGTTCTCTGACTCCATACATATTATTTTAAAATACATGGTAGGAGCGCCTGGGTGGCTCAGTCGGTTGAACATCTGACTTCAGCTCAGGTCATGATCTCACAGCCTGTGAGTTCGAGCCCTGCATCAGGCTCTGTGCTGACAGCTCAGAGCCTGGAGCCTGCTTCAGATTCTGTCTCCCTCTCTCTTTGCCCCTCCCCTGCTCACATTCTGACTCTCTCTCTCTCTCTCTCAAAAAATAAACAGTAAAATAAAATAAGATAAAATAAAATACTGGGTAGAACACACATAGTAAACTTTGAGGAAAATGAAGACTAGTTCCATACTAATGGTTCTAGGGAATATGGCAGCAGTGGGGTCAACCTGAAAACCCACAGAACATCTTCCTATAAAGACAACAGCAACAACAACAAAAAGTCCAGCATAGAAGCAGTTTCATATGTATCTATTACCCTGATTTCTTAATATTCCACATTTCCCTTGCTGTCTTCACACCTCTTGGTCTTTTCCTGATGGGAGCATATTCACTATTCCAACATGAGGCTAAATGAAGTGTTTGTAAAAATACGTGAGCAATGCCAAAATGCCAACCACCAATTTATTCTTATTTCCATTAGGACATCCTTGAATTTGAAAATCTCTAATTATGTTTCTAGTGACTTAGATGGCTTAATAGACCACTAGTAGGTTTTACCACATCTTAATTCTGAAAATCTGTACATAATTTAAAGAAACATATCCATGTGTTTCTGACTAACTTGCCATTAAGCTTATTTTGTGAGTTCAATTTCATGTCTAAAAAATATTTAAAAGCCTCCTTAAATTTTTAAGCCTTTGCCAAGAGCAAGGTATCATAAACACACACACCATTAGAAATGGGCTGTTCTTTGTCCAAACTAAAGGCTGTAAATGGATATCTAACAATACTTACTGGAGGAAATAAGTGCTCCTTTTTTTTTTTTTAACAAATAGCTTACTGCCCTCTGTTTGCCTACACGGGTGAGCATGCTGTACATTTATAATGTAAGAATAAGAATTTTGTTCTTACTATAAGTTACTATATTCTAGAAGAAATCTTGCACCATTGCTCTAGTCTCAATCTCATGTGCTTTCAGCAGATGTCTACTGCAATTGAGAGCAGCATGTGATTTTTCCATATAGTCGTGAGTTCTCAAAGAACAAACCAAAAGTCATGCTGCATCTATTTTATTCAAACATGCACATCATGTTCTCTCTTGGAACTCTATCCACTTACATCTTGCTTAAGGCTTGGAAGCCTCCTGGGGTGGGAACTTTGCTCCATGTCTGGCATATTCACTGATTCACACAACACTTGGGAGACCATACATACTTTGTAAATTGAATAAAAAATCTGAACGTTTGAAATACGTTTTTTAGTGAATTTCATTTTATGTTTTCAATGCTATTTTAGTATATTTGAATGGGGTATTGATTTTTATAACATTTAAAAAAGCCAAACAAGGATTTTTATTAGTGTTCATATTTAAACATAACCCTGTGAAAAATTGCACAATGCTCTTAGCGCCTGAATGTCACCGACTCTATTGACTGACAGTGTTTTTGTTTAGACAGCATGATGCTGCTAACATAATCATTTACTGCATTTGAATATGATGTTGACAATTTGTGAAAACCATTTGGCTTTAAAACATCAGTGTGATTTGAAGTAAAAGGAGAATCATTGGCCAATTTGCTCATTAAGTTCAAGCTTGTTCTTTGAACAACAGAATGTTTGTAAAACAGAAAGACTTAGGAAATTTGGTGGTAGAAACAGAACATTCGCAATTTTATCATCAACAAAATGACAATAATAAGAAATAATGGATAATTCCAACCACATGTGTGATGGGTATAATTAGAAAAGGTCAGACAAAAAGAAATAAATGATTATCTTGAACATGAGGGAGGAGTGTTGGAAAGAGCGTGGAATGAGACTGGATTAATAGACAAAAGAGACATGTCCTAATCTTGTTTCACTTACTGTCTAGCTAACACTCGTAAGGTAGTTACCAACAGTTTCCACCTCAGTTGCTTGAAATCTCACTAGACTTGGGAGTCAGGTCTGGGTTTGAGTTCTGTGTCTGCCAATTACTATGTGTGACTTTAAGTCCACTACTTACATTCAGTGTCTTAATTTCCCCATTTTAAAAGCGGAATTGATAACAAAAATGCAGAGATGCCTGGAATTTTTGAAGGACTGCATGAGTTAATTATGCAAAACTGCCAGGATTTAGGCAAATCATATTACTAAATCACAGCCCAATTGGAAAGAATCTATGTCAATGGATATGGTTATTGGAATCGAATAAGGACTACAACTTAAGCACATTATTTTCCTGTTTTTTGGCTTTTTGTTACATGATTTTGGGTCCATCGTAATTCCTCTGGAAAGCCATTTTTACTTCTTCTTCAAACTAGAAGTCTCATTTCTATTTTAATCATCTTATCAGGTTCCCAGAATAATATAACTAATAACTGAATTACTGTGTTCTACTCTTTAGTATCCGGAGGTGAATAAAGTCCCTTCCAGTTGCTATATTATTTAGTGAGGCTCCATGGAACATAAAGATTTATGCCACCTCAGAATTTTGATATTACTTTTTTCAAATTTCTAATTTCAAGAGCTGTACATGTTAAACAATTTGGGTTTTGATTGTGAGATTGGTAGTTAAGAACATATTAATGATTCATAAACCTCTTTTCCAGAGAACTGCTTGTGAAATAGGCATTTTAGCTTAAAGGAATAGAGTTTCATGAGAGTCCAATGCTTAATATGATGAATCAAAAATACTTTTGTATTTCCTATGGAACTTTGGGTGTTTACAGTTAGAGGATTCTGGATTATATGTTGGTAGTTTTATTCTTTTCATTATTCCAAATATATATATATATGTATTCCAAATATATATATATATATTCTAAATATATATGTATTTAAAATATATTATATTATATTATATATAAAATTCCAAATATATATATATTCATTATATTCAATATATATATTCATTATTCCAAATATATATATTTATGTGTATATAAATATATATATTCATTATATTCAATATATATATTCAAGTCCTTTGTGTCTTTAATTTTTAAAAAATTTAGTATTGCACACACACATTTTTAGTTAAGCAATAAACATCTGTCATCTGCCATTTATTAATATTAATTATAAATGGTCAGTGGCTCATGGGATCCAAGTAAAGCAGCTGAGATTTTTCTAAATTTGACCTCTTAGAGTTTATATAAAAAGTGTTCCTAAGCCCCTAAGCTCCAGCCAAGTTTAGGCTGGTTTGCAACCTAGTATTTTGGATTATGCATTTAGCAATCAAAAAAAGGAGAGATAAATGACAGAAAGTCTGAAAAAGCATTGTGTCAGGGGATTGGGTGGGACTAATAATAAGAAAAGATATTCAAAATGATTCAATGCATTGCATTTATTACAAGTTAAAGGTTATGTGTACAAGTGTATGTGTTAGGAATGTCTTTTTTCCCATAGTTCTGCTGCTTCAGATGTTAATATGGAAGCTACACTTCCATAAATTAGTAAAAGTGAATACAGATTTGAGGAAAAACCAAGAAACAACAAATACAAAGCCCATGATGTTAGTATTTCCTGAAAGGGCTAGCGTTCACAGCTACTTATTTCTTGTCACCCTACAACATCCTACAGCTACAGTATAATATACATTAAGATGTCTGACATAAACTCTGTATGATGCACACTGGGGGGCACACTGATATATTCTTCCCTTCCAAGATTCAAGTAATTTTCCTAAGAAAAAAATACTTTACTCTAGTAAAGTGTCCATACAATATCAAGTTCATGTTTTACCTGAATCTAACTGAAAAACATAAAAGAGATTTCATAAACCATCTTATTTAATGATCGTTTAAAGAGTATTCTAGCACGTGGTAAATTGGTTAGTTAGCACTACTTCAACACAAGCACTTCTGTATTTTTAAATTATTTTATATTGCAGTAAAATGCAGATGACAAGATTTACCATATTAATCATGTTTAAGTACACAGGTCAGTGGCACTGAGTATACTGTTGTGCAACCATCAGTACCATCCATTTCCAGAAATCTTTTTGTCTTGCAAAACTGAAATTCAGTACCCATTAATTGCAATTCCCCATTCTCTGCTACCCCCACTCACTGGCAACCACCATTCTACTTCCTGTCTCTATGAATTTGACTTCTTTAGGTACCTCATATAAGTGGAATCAAACAGTATTTGTCTTTGTGTGACTGGCGTATTTCACTCAGCATTGTGTCCTCAAGTTTCATCCATGTTGTAGAATGGGACAATTTATTTCCTTTAAATTTTTTTTAATTGAGGTATAATTGCCATATAACATTATATTGGTTTCAGGTGTTCAACATAACGATTTGTTATTTGTATATATTGTGAAATTATCACCACAACAAGCCTAGTTACCATCTGTCACCATACAAAGTTGATTTTTTGGATTTACTCTCAAGTATATTCTACAATATTATTGTAGCTATCATGCTGTACATTATATCCCCATGACTTATTTATTCTAAAACTGGGATTTTGTACTTTTTAACCCCTTTCACTTGTTTTGCCTACTCCTCTAACCACTCCCTCTGGCAACTACCATTCTGTTCTCTGTATCTATGATTTTTGTTTGGTTTGGTTAGTTGCTTTTTAGAATCCACATATAAATGAAATCATATGGTATTTGCCTTTCTCTGTCTGACCTATTTCACTTAGCATAATACCCTCAAGTTTCATCCATCATCGATGTTGCTGCAAATGTCATGATTTCATTCTTTTTTATGGCTGAGTAGTATTCCACTGTGTGTGTGTGTGTGTGTGTGTGTGTGTGTGTGTGTGTGTGTGTGGTAAATAATGCTGCAATAAACATGGGGCTGTATATATCTTTTCAAGTTAGTGTTTTCATTTCCTTCAGATAAATATCCAGAAGTCGAACTGCTGGATCATATGGTAGTCCTATTTTTAACTTTTTGAGGAACATCCATGCGATTTTCCATAGTGGCTATATCAATTTACACTCCCACCAACAGTGGATGAGGATCCCCTTTTATTCATATCCTTGTCAATACATTATTTCTTGTTATTTTGATATTGGCCATTCTAATAGGTGTCACTATAACATCTCATTGTGGTTTTGATTTGCATTTCCCTGATGATCAGCGATGCTGAGCATCTTTTCATGTCCTCTTGGCCATATATATATCTGCTTTGGAAAAATGTCTATTCAGATCCCCTGAATTGGGGTTGTATGAGTTCTTTATATATTGAGTTGTATGAGTTCCTTATACATTTTGGATATGAACTACCTATCACATATAGGATTTGAAAGTATTTTCTCCCTTTCAGTAGATGATTGTCTTTTATTTATTTTTATTTATTTAAAAAAAATTAATGTTTATTTATTTTTGAGAGAGAGAGAGAGACAGAGTGTGAGCAGGGGAGGTGCAAACAGAAGGGGAGACACAGAGTCCAAAGCAGGCTCCAGACTCTGAGCTGTCAACACAGAGCCCTACATGGGGCTTGAACCCCACAGACTGCAAGATCATGACCTGAGCCAAAGTTGGATGCTTAATTGACTGAGCCACCCAGGTGCCCCACTGATTGTCTTTTAGGTTGACAGTTTCCTTTACTATGCAGAAGCTTTTTAGTTTGATGTAATCACACTTGTTTATTTTTGCTTTTGTTGTCTTTGCTCTTGGAGTCAGATACAAAATTTTCTTGCCATGACTTATGTCAAGTATCTTACCAACTATGTTTTCTTCTAAGAGTTTCAGGTGTTACATTCAAGTCTTTAATCCATTTTGAGTTAATTTTTGTGTATGGTGTCATTCTTTTGTATGTAGCTGTCCAGTTTTCCCAACACCATTTAATTGATGAGACCATCTTTTCTTCACTGTATATTCTCGCCTCCTTTGTTATAAATTAATTGACCATTTTTGTGTGTGGGTTTATTGCTGGATTCTCTATTCTGTTTCATTGATCTGTGCATCTGTTTTTATACCAATACCATACTCTTGATTACTTTTGTAATATAGTTTGTAATCAGAGAGCATGATGCCTCCATATTTGTTCTTTCTCAAGATTGTTTTGGCTAGCCAGTGTATTTTGTGGTTCCATACAAATTTTAGGATAGTTTGTTCTATTTCTGTGAAAAATGTCATTGGAATTTTGATAAGGACTTCACTGAATGTATAGATTGCTTTTCATAATATGGACATTTTAATAACATTAATTCTTCCAATCTATGAGAATGAAATATCTTTCCATTTCTTTGTCTTCTTCAATTTCTTTCATCAATAACTTATAGTTTTCAGTGTACAGGTCTTTCACTTCCTTGGTTAAATCTATTCCTAGGTATTTTGTTCTTTGTGATGCAATTATAATGGGATTATTTTTAAATTTCTTTTTCTGACAGCTCATTGTTGGCATATAGAGATGCAACTAAATTTTGTATACTGATTTTGTACTCTGCTACTTTACTGAATTCACATTAGTTCTAACAGGTTTTTTGGTGCAGTCATTAAGGTTTTCTACATATAAAATCATGTCATCCACAAATACTGACAGTTTTACATCTTCCTTTCCAATTTAGATGTTTTTTAATTTCTTTTTATTGCCTATCAGCTCTGTCAAGGACTTCCAGTTCTATGACAAATAAAAGTGGGGAGAGTGAGCATCCTTGTCTTCCTTCTGATCTTAGAGGAAAAGCTTCCATCTTTTCTGTTGAGTTTGATGTTAGCTGTGGGCTTGTCACATATGGCCTTAATTATGTCGAGGTATGTTCCCTCTATGCTCACTTTGTTGAGAGTTTTATCATAAATGGATTTTGAATTTTATCAAATGCTTTTTCTGTATCTATTGAGATGATCATATGATTTTTATCCTTCATCTTGCTAATGCTGTACATTGCATTATTTAATTTGCCGATGTTGAACCACCCTTTCATTCCCTGGAGTATTTTCTTCCTTTTAAGGTGGAATAACATTCTATTGTATATGTATGCACTACATTTTGTTTATCCATTGATCTGTTGATGGACACTTGGGTTGCTTCTATCTTTTGGCTATTGTTAACAATGTTGCTATAAACATGGGCGTACCAATATATCTTTGAGACCCTATTTTCAATTATTTTGGATATATATCTAGATGTGGAATTGGTGGATCATATGGTAAGTCTATTCTTAATTTTCTGCAGAACCAGCATGCTGTTTTTTTACTAACAGTGCACAAAGGTTCCAATTTCTCCAGATCTCACTAACAACAAGCACTTGTATTTTTTATCTATTTTATATATGGGGATGTGCATACGATTTCAATAAAGCAGAGGGTTCTGTCACTACAACCCATCTGAAAACTACTTTTCTAATCCAATCTTCTCATCTTGCAAGCATCTATTGCCAGCAATCTATTACCAGGAGCAAAACAAGACTTGGTAAAACACGCATCAAAAAGGCCACTCTTCTCCCTATGAGATATCTATTACATGCCTCTTCATTACTTTTTTATTTGGTTCCTTTTAGTGACCCTTCCCAGACTACATTTCCAGGGAGGATTCAGCTTAACACTCAAATGTACTTTACAGAATATCTGGCCCTAATTCACTTCAGGCAATGAGAAAAAACTTACTGAGAAAGACCTAACTAATTGAGGGGAGACTCTCTTTCCATTGTAGGAACTAAGGATAGTTCAAGTAGATGGATTATTTTGCTGTTTAAAAATAGAGCTGATAAGAAGTGATTCAAAAAAGGAGAAAGCACGTGAAGTTAGTGCACATTATTAAATATCTGTATAGTTCCACAAATTGAATTACTAACATCAACACAGTTGTTAGTGGAAGTAATAATACAACAGAAAATATTGTGTCGGTAAAGCAGAATGATATAGTGAAAAGTGCAATGTACTGGGATTCTCATTCCCCTTCTGTCATTACCAGCCTTGTGACAAAGCCACTTGGGCAAAGTTACTTAATCTCTTTAGGTCTTAGTGTCATTTATTGCCAAAAAAGGATGAACCATTTATCTCTAAGGTGTCTTTTGACTTTCTTATTCTGATGTTTCACATGGTACTACTATTATACAAGAGGAGTAAGATTAGTCCTAACACACACATCTTTTTAATTACACCACCAGAGGCAAAAGTGAGTTTATGAGGGACATGGGGCAAGATAGCTTATATGTATGTATACACGAATATATTACACTAGTAGTGTATCCAGTACTGTCTAATACACAAATGCTGCCCAACAAATGTTTATTGAATAAACACTCACACATTTAAGATTACAGTATCTAACAAATTTTTTAAAAAATCAGCAACCTAGAAGAAAAAGTTGTCATTATTTAAAAGATCAGAAAACACACTATAGTCAAATAAATAAGAGTAAGAGAAATATTTGCTATATACGTGACAAAAGGTTGATATCCCTATTATACAAAGAGTTCCCACAAATGATTCAGAAATCACTCAACAGAAACATGGCCAAAACATGTAAATAGGTGTTCTGTAGAAATGCAAATAACTAATAACCATGTGATTAGCCTTATTCTTAGTCAGAAAAATGCCTATAATAAACAATAGGATATCATTGTTAATCCATCAGATTGGCAAGAGTTTAAAGGACTAACATCATCCAGTTCTGGCAAGGATAATAAAAATAAGCATGTCTGATATACTGCAAATGTGAACTGTTAAAACCTTTTTGGAAAAATAATCTGGGGGAGTAAAATTTAAATTTATATTTAAAATGTGCACATCTTCTGATTTATCCATCCAATGTCTGGGACTCCATTTTATATGAGAGCTCACAATTATGAAGTGCTTATCATGTGCCAGATACAAGTCTCAGAGTTTTATACACACTCATTAGCTCCTCGCTATAACTCTGAGATATGGTCACTGTTATCATCCCAATTTTTCAGATGAGGAAAATGGGGTATACAAAGGCTAAATAATTAAAGTTATAGAGTTAGTTAAAAACACAACTGAAATTTGAAAATAGGTACTCTGGTTTCAGAACCTATGTTTTATTTTGTTTATATATTAATTTTTTTAAAGTTTATTTGTTTTTGAGAGAGAGAGTTGACTGAGAGAGAGGAAGAGGGAGAATCCCAAGCAGGCTCCACACTGGTGGGGTGAAGCCCAATGTGGGGCTTGAACCCATGAACCGTGAGATCATGACCTAAGGTGACATCAGATGCTTAACCAACTGAGCCACCCAGGTGCCCCTCAGTCTGTATTTTAAATACTATGATAATCTCACCCCTTCTACCTTTGATGGAAAGTGAGTGCACAAGTTCACTGACATTATAGAGATTTTAATTATGGTAATAAAAGTAAAAGGGAACAAAATTTACTATCCATTACACCATTATGGTACATTGGTATATATGCCATTATTGTATCTTATACATAATGTAGAATGTATACCGTTATTGATATTAAAAAACAAATGCTTTTGTGAAAACTAAACAAAAACCCTTAAAATAAACAGCAAATCCAGAGTGGAACTGAGATGGTTTTGCCTTTCTAGCTATTTTAGTACTTTTTGACTTCACCAAGCTGACATTGCAAATATTCAACATATTTTGAAGACTGTGAACATGAAAAGAACGATTCCACAAGGAGACAATTCTTGGAAAATTGAGGAAGGCTGCAGGGATGGGAGGAAAGGATGATAAGGCAGGAGCGGAGGCATTAAGGGCATCAAACATGGTCAGAGGCCAAAGGGCTGAGGCAGAGAAATTAAATAGAAAAACTCCCTTTTCCTACACAGTTCAAAGCAAAATGACAAATTGAACAAGTGTAAATCCACCAGAGGTTTGCCCATGAAATACTTTAGTAAACTGTGTTTTAGCTATTTAAATAAATCAAATTTGAAAGAAAACAAATCCCTTTATGATTTTGGTGTTGGTTGGATATGATATACATCACATCAGATGTTTATAGTATGTATTTATTATTCTGAGGGGTACTTCACTATCATATGTACATATTCCATAAATAATTAGCTATCAAAATGGCATTATGCTAATTGCATTATGGAAAACTAGGTTATTATTTCTGTCAATTAGGATAATAAGATTGCAATTAATTAGATATTAACTGTTGATCTTAAGTATGCATATACTGTATGTCTAATTTTTGAAATTAGCAATTATTCATATTTCCCAAGTGTGTGATTAGTTATGTTTATATTCCTTAAAATGTGGTATTATTCTAAATATCAGTGAGAAATAAGTAGCATTATACTTCTGGACATTAAATTTTATGTAATGCAAAAATAAAAATAATATCTTATCTAGAAATGTACATGTCTTGCATGAAGATATTAAATGTAACTGGACTCTGTTCAGAAACTCTTTCTTAAATCTGATCCTTTGCACAAATAAGAAAAGCAGGCTTTTTCAGTAGAAACAACAAATAAACAAAACAACCCTTTACAAGGCATATTTCTCAATTACGGCCGTCTCGGCTCACAGAGGCTAGAGTTATGACCGAGTGTTGTATACACAGTATAAACACAAGAGTTCAGTAATTAGGTTTGAGTTAATTTTAAAGTTCCAGTGACCTGGTGCATAATCAAGCAAAAGGTCATTACCCACACTGGTACATTTCACACAGAACACTCAGCAGCTAGAATTGGACACGTCTTCACTTTAGCTTGCACAAATCAATCCCAGAAACCACTTGTAGGAGTTGTGGATTCTTTTTCTATTCATTTCAGGGCCACTTTACTCATATAAAAACATTTCCAGCAAACCAGAGAAATCAGAAAACAAATTAGTTAAGTTAAATTATTATTAGTATTATGCTGGACATGCCTCTCTAGTCTAAAACAGAGAGAGTAGAACTTAGGTTACTCTTCCTCACTTAAATTTTTTTCTTCATGAATAATATTGGACAAGGATTACCCTACAGAAGTGTATAAACCTCTTAATTTTAACATTTTGAATTTCTTTTTTTGAAGGAGGTAATTTGTAACATTTTGTCAGCCAAGCATCCTTATATCTATGTAGAACTACCACTCAGAATAGCCCACGTGTCCCTTGGCTTCAAGGGTGGGCATGCAACCAATTGGCAGACCAATCATAAGACTCTAGTTCCCCTGCCAGTGATTGGTTCAAAGGGACAGACATGTGACCCAAGCAGGGTCACGTTGAGTCCTTTAATGAGAATGGATGAATAAATACTAGAAGGGAGAGCACACTATCCTTTTGGATTGAGAACAACATGGATATAGAATTAGGGCTGCCCAGAGTCAGCTTTTCTCTTGAATAGAGAGAGGTTCTGCAGCAGAAGAGAGCAACGCCAATTAACAAAGAGAAACAGAAGCAGGATGAATTGAAATGATGAGAAAGAGCAAATGATATTGTTTGAGCCCTTAGAGCAAACTGTGCCTAAGCCAGTAGCTTTCTTATTGCTTAAGTTAATTTGAAATCTGTCATTTTTAACTAAAATGTTGGATTTTTTACATTTTTAACTAAAACTTTGGCTCAGGTCATGATCTCACAGTTCGTGGGTTTGGGCCCTGCATTGAGCTCTGTGCTGACAGTTCAGAGACTGGAGCCTGTTTCAGATTTTGTGTCTCCCTCTCTCTCTGCCCCTCCTCTGCTTGCATTCTCATTCTCTCTCTCTCTCTCTCTCTCTCTCAAAAACAAACAAAAATTTAAAAAAGAAAGAAAAAGAAAGAAAGAAAGAAAGAAAGAAAGAAAGAAAGAAAGAAAGAAGAGAAAGAAAGAAGGAAAGAGCAATCAATAGACATAGAAGGGAGCAGAAACAGTGGATTAAGAGGTTTTGATGACTTTACAATTCACACTCATTTTGTACATGTTAATAATAGCCCACTGGTGCCAGACACTTTATGCTTGGATTTGTCCATCATTAAAAATTATACCTCATTCTATTTGGGGTCTGGTTTGACAGCAATGTATAAAGATTACACTGTTTGAGTGGTGCATTTCCATTCATGATGCTAAAAATGATATAGTTTTAATGTAAACAAGGTTGAGAATGTTTCTGTTTCAATGATGTCACAGAATTTAATTGTAATCTGGTTGTATTTGCCTGGTCACACCTATTGGGAGGCCTGACTCCTTTCTTCCAGGCTACAACAATCTACAAAGTTAGCCTATAATGCTTCCATGATGAAGTTGCTGAAGTAGATAAAAAGAGGACAAGATAATGATCTATGGAAAGAATAATTCTTTTGTGCCTTCAAATGTGGGGTGTCTTCTCTGCCAAAGAGGTTTCAGCAACACCAGCAGTTTCAAGGAGTGACTGTGTTAGGGAGGTGGGAAGGAGGACAGAAGCATGAAAGGGGGAAGTGTCTTTTTGCTGGAGAAATGTTTACTTTGTAATTAGCAAAGGACAAGAAAGCTCTTTTGGAAACTGTACTTGGGGGTCCAGAATTTAAATTTATGCTGATGCTCTCCGAGTCTCTCTCTAGGGAACCCTCCTAATTGGCAGGGATCTCAGTTGGCTAGAACAGGCTGCAAATGAAGCCAAGGTCTTGGGGTCATTTCTCCAAAGGGCCCGTTAACTCAGCTCTGTTCCATAGCCACAAGCTGTATCTTTAACCCTGCTTAGCTGTCTTACAAACACAGATTAGCACATCAACGTGGTGGTCACAGAAGAAATACATATATTCGCCTTGAGACCAAAACAAAAGTAGTCAAAGATATTTCATTTTTGCCAGCATAAACGAAATGTCTGTGACTGTGTTAGCAAACTCCAGTCAAGACTACAGCTGCTGATGGAGGAAACTGCAAAGATGAAAACTTAACACAGTTCTATGCTAGGAGTGAGGTGATCAAGGCAATCACTACCTTGTGGAATGGCATAAATCATGATGCCAACATCTAGAATAAGATATCCATGATGGCAGGGACTTTTGCCTTTCTTGTTCAGTACTATATCCTCAGTCTGGCACATAGCCAGTGTTTTTTTTAATAAATATTTGTTTAATATGAGGGTATCTTGGCCTGGATTTTTATTTATTCTTCCTATTCTTCTCATTACATACAAATTGGAAAGAAAAATGGAAATAGTCTCCTACACAACATCTCCTGTATTAACTATTGAGTGTGTTTTTACAAAAGAAGAAACAGTACCTTAGAAAGTATAAAAAGAAAAAGTTGAATGAATGGTCAATCACACTCATCTAACTGCAACCAAGAGAAAGACCTCGTGGCAGATGGCAAGAATGGTTACAGCTCTCCACCCAATCTTGTATACGCAAGCCACCTTGAAAAGTAATTTTGCAGCCTCTCCCACCAACAGGTGAAATCTATTTCTTCAACTCTTAAATCAGGACTGACCTTATGACTAGCTTGATAGGCCGACAGCATATGGTGAAAGTGAAATCACGCTAGTTCCGAGCCTAGCCTCAAAAGGAACTCCTCATACTCTCCCTCATGGAACCCTATAGATCCCCTTCTCCATCTTATTGATGATAGAAACCAAGCACAATTTCCTGAGTTCTCTAGCCAGCCAACCATGTGAGGGAGCCCAGCCAGAAGTGCATAGTGAGTCTAGGCCTGCATTGCCCACTCACACTTATTGTTAAATAAATGGTTGTTGTTTTAAGCCTCTACATTTTGCGGTTGCTAGGCAGCAAAAGTAACTGAAACCCTCATGCACAGGCAAGATCATTTGCTTGCTTAGGGACTGAAGAATGCTTTTGTATAGTACAGCTACTACTCTATTCTGACTAGCGTGTGCCATGTTACACACACTAATGGGTTGAAAAGCATTAGTTATCTATAAACATCACAAAAAAGACGTATCAGAAAATACAGGCATTTACAAGGATAATTTATCATAAAGACTTTTTTAGAATAGGGATGCTAAGGTATATACCAACAAAGCAGAGAAGCCTAAAAATGATTCTATCACCATAGCAAGGAAGGGACTGCACAGATCATGCTAACACTTGAGTATGTCCTACCATAAGTATGTTCACCTGACTCTGACCACTGTGGATAATGACAAATATCCTGGATAGCCAGAAAAATGGAATGAAACTTGGCATTCATTATAAAGAGATTATAACTTCTGGTTGAATGATAAAAACGGTATAGTGCCTAGGATTGCAAGGCATGAAATAAAAAGCTTCTCATTTCCTACAGAGCTTTTCCTTTAACACTGAGAAGTTTAAGAGCATACAATAGGATTAGAAAATATGTTAGAGGTTGGGGTGCCTGGGTGGCTCAGTTGGTTAAGTGGCTGACTTCAGCTCAGCTCATGATCTTGCAGTTCATGAGTTTGGGTGTCAGGCTCTGTGGTGACAGCTCAGAGCCTGGCGCCTGCTTTAGATTCTGTGCCTCCTTCTCTCTCTGCCCCTCCCCCAGATGTCTCTGTCTCTGTCTCAAAAATAAATAAAAAATAAAAAAAAATGTGTTAGAGGCAAGAAACCTAGTAACTGTCATTTCATTTTTTTCAACACCTTTCTAGGTGCTCTGTTTTATAGAAGGGAGTAAACTATACATAGTTTACTCTGTTTTATAGAAGGGAGTAAACTATACATAGAAAGGATTGTGGCATGGTTTTCAACCCACAAAACTGGGCAGCAGAGAATGATTGCAAAGATCCTGCCATTGTAATATCAATACCAGGAGAAACAGTGAAAAAGGTTGTGGCCTGTCACAGCAGCTGTAACTTTCTCTTATCTGTGTGGGTAATGAATTAATGAATTATGACATGTATCCATTGAGTTTGCAAGCTAATTTGATGCTTCAAGGATTCAATGGGACGCTGGTGATTAAGAAAAGGAATAAAAGTTGAGTAATATAGCTAAAGAGAAAAAATAATAATCAGATTAAAATAAGGAAAGAGGCCTTGAGTGACCATGACTGAAAAGTATCTGAAGATGAACTGTGAATTTATGGGATCTTTAGAGATGAGTAGTGCCTATATCCTTCAAAAAAAGTAGTACACCTGTACTATTTTTAAAAGCCTAATATTTAAATTTGGTTGAGGTATATATAAACTGTAATCTTTCAATCTATAACAACCACACTCTAGGTCTGGTTTTAGTACTTACAAAATTCAGAGGATAAAATTTTGAAGTATTAGGTTGAACCATCTGAAACTGCTAATATTTGGCCATTTATGACCTACAAAGTGACAATTTCACATGACTCCACCTAATAGGGAGAAGAGTGTTAAAAGACAAGAGATGGGTATAGCTGTATGATTAGTTTTGGTGAAGACAAAGGTAAGTGGTGATTAAACAACTGTCAGGCTTCTCCAGTGAGGACATTAAATGAAAAAAATTGGCTTAACTTTTGAGAGGAGGTACATACATTTATACCAAGAACCACTTCTCTGAGAGTGAAGAGTGTTATTTACTTCAATCGACTACCTTTCTTGCAAGTTTTAAATATACCTGAATATTTTTGTGCTGGAATATTTTAAATCAAACAATACTAATTTTTAATAAAATTGATTGTTGCCTTTATATTGGGAAATGAAATTTCCCCCTCTGTCCCACTATCTTGTCCTTCTCACCAAAGAGTCACACCATATGAGGTTTTTCATTGATGGTAGCTGGTCTGCCACAGAATTTGAACAAACAATATGTATCAGTAGGGACTGGACAGGCCCCGAGAAGGGATAACAAACAGAGATTGTTAGGTTTATATCAAGGTTTCTCATCCTTGTATGATTAGCAGATAATTTTTGCTGTGTGCAGCTGTCCTCTGTATTGTAGTAGAACAACATTCCTGGCCTCTACCTGCTAGATGCCTATAGAGTTTCCCTCCAAGTTGTGATAATCAGAAATGTCTCCTAGGGAGCAAAATCATGTGTGGTTGAGAATCACCACCTCTAATGCTGTTATCATTTCTGCTCTGTATTTTCCTGAATATTTTCTGACCTATCTCAAAGGGGTAGTCTATTAATTAGGTGTAGAGAAAGAGCAGAAAACTCCCATCCTTCAGTGCTAACACAGGATGAGTGTGTAGGCCAGCTGGTTGTCCTCCATGAGGTGAAGGTGGGGAGAGGACATCATCCAAATACTCTAGCCAACTGGCACACTACAAATTTGAGCTAATGAATGCATCTAGTTGAGTTCTGATGAATCGTTCTGGGAATCTTTGCTAAATGTCTTGTTTTGAATTTGAATGCATATTTAATACAAATTCTTCCTGCAGAAAACTCAACTATACTGGAATAGTTGTTATAAACACTTTAAGAAGTAACCTAAAAGACAGAGAAGCAAGCCTAGGAACAAAGCAGACTCATTTTTTATTTGCTTGATTTTTAAAAATTGACTTTGCTGTCATTTTAAATACCATGCTCATGATAAAACATAATGCATATTTATAATACTGGTATTTGAAGAAATGGTTAATTACAATTATGGATTAGCATGTAACATTTTTCCTTTATGTGAAACCAAGATGACTTTTACAACTTTGCTTTTAATTTGGAGAAGGCACATAAGGCGACATATAATATATTCAAATAATGCAATAATTCCCTACACTTATTTAATCCCTGGGAATGACTCTGGACACTTTACTTACAAGACTACCTCATTTTATTGCACATTGCTGTATTGCGCTTCACTGATATGGAATTTTGTTTGTTTGTTTATTTGTTTTTGGTTTTGTTTTTTTACAAATTGAAGTTTAGTTGCAATCCTTCACTCAGCTAGTCTATTGGCACCAACAGCATTTGCTACTTTGTGTCTCTGTATCATATTTACCCCTGCAATATTTCAAACTTTTAAATTATTTTTGTGTTTGTTATGGTGATCTGTGCTCAGTGATCTTTGATGTTACTATTGTAATTGTTTTGGGGTACCACAAACTGCACCCTCACAAGACAGAGAACCTAATTGATAAATGTGTGTGTTCTGACTGTTCCACTGACTGGTTCTTCCCCCATCTCTCTCTCTTCTTGGGTCTCCTTATACCCTGAGATGCAACAGTACTGAAATTAGGCCAATTAATAACCTATGATAGCCTCTAACTGTTCAGGTGATAGGAAGAGTCCCACATCTCTCATGTGAAACCAAAAGCCAGATATGGTTAAGCTTAGTGAGGAAGACATTTTAAAAGCTGAGATACACTGAAAGCTAGGCTTCTTGTGCTAGTTAGCCAAGTTTTGAATGAAAAGGAAAAGTTCTTTAAGCAAATTAAACGTACTGCTCCACTGGACATATGAATAATAAGAAAGCAACATAGCCTTATTGCTGGTATAGAGAAAGTTTTATTAGTCTGGATAGGAGATCAAACTAGCCATAACATTTCCTTAAGCCAAAGCCTAATCCAGAGCAAGGCCCTAATTCTCTTCAATTCTATGAAGGCTGAGAGATATGAAGAAGCTGTAGAAGAAAAGTTTGAAGCTACCACAGGTTAGTTAGTTCATGAGGTTTAAGGAAAGAAGCCGTCTCCATAACAGGAAAGTGTAAGGTGAAGCAGCAGGTGCTGATGTAGAAGGTGCAGCAAGTTCTCCAGAAGATCCTGCTACAATCGTTAATGAAGACGGCTACACTAAATGGCTGATTTTCAATGCAGACTAACCAGCCTTCTATTGGAAGACGATGGCATAGGGTTTTCATAGTTAGAGATGAGAAGTGAAGCCTGAAAATGTGACTGAATTGTTGCAGTCTCATGATAAAACCTGATTGGATGAGGAATTGCTTTTAATGGATAAGCAAAGAAAGTGGTTTCTTGAGATGGAATCTACTTCCAGTGAAGATGTTGTGAACATGGTTGAAAGGACAGCAGAGGATTTAGATTATTACATAAACTTACTTGATAAAACAGCAACAGGGTTTGAGAGAACTGACTCCAATTTTGAACGAATTCTACTGTGGTAAAATGCTATCAAGCTACAGAGAGATCATTTGTGAAAGGAAGAGTCAATTGATGTGGCAAACTTCATTGTTGTCTTATTTTAAGAAATTGCCACATCCACTCCATCCTCAGCAACCACCACCCTAATCAGTCAGCCGTCATCAACATTGAAGAAAGACCCACCACTAGCAAAAGGATTACAACTCACTCATGATGATTGTTAGCACTTTTTAGCAATTAAGAATTTTAAAATTAAGGTATGTACATTATTTTTTCAGATATAATGCTATTGCACACTTACTAGTCTATAGCATAGTGTGAACATAACTTTTATATGTACTGGGAAACAAAAAAATTAATTTGACCCATTTTGTTGTAATCTTTGCTTTATTATGGAGGTCTGGAACCAAACCCACGTGATCTCTGAGTTATGCCTATATTTTCATTTTAATAGTTTCTTTTCTCTTTCTGCTAGGAAGGATGCTATTTCTTCTTGAATCAAGAAAGTACACCCTCCCCCATTTCTTCCATGACTCTGTTCTTCTTTCTCCTTTCTATCCCAAGATTATGTGCTACATATAAGTAATTAGTATCTTCTTCATACAATTAAATTTCTTTAATTCTTGTGAATTTCGTTAAAGCCCAATATCTATAGGAAATTCTCTTTAGTTAAAGAAATGTAAAGAATGAATGAGAAACATGTTTAGTGATCCTCCTTCCGCTGACCTCTCAATGCCCCTACACACACAGTATCATCCCCTTATCTAAGATGCCCCTACACACACAGTGCCCCTACACACACAGTATCATCCCCTTATCTAAGATGATGATGAACAGTATATCAAAAATTCATAAATGTAAGTTGACAACTGTTGAACATACATTTCCTCCTTGTTTACTTCCATTTCAATACATGGTTTTAATGCTCATGTGAAACTAGTCTATACATTAGCCTTTACACTCTCTTAAAATATATTTTATATAGCTGACATTTCAGATATATAATTTCATTGAGATAGGCTCAAGCTAGACAATATTGCAATGGTAATAACTTCTTATTAAAGTTGGGAATTGAGGGAGAAGTTAAGACTGATTAAAAGGCAATATGTCAGGTAAGGGAAATAATCTTAGAAGAGGCAAACATCAGATAAAAATTTAGGGGGCTACAAAAATTACATTTATATCCTTAGATTCATTTCTTAGAACTAAGTATGAGAAGAATGTTAGTAAAAAGAGTGTATGTGTGTAAGATTTTGCAACCAATTTTTTCAACGTATATTAAAATACATCTCACAACTTGAAGAATTCACTGTTACTAAAAACTACTTCCTTCAATTCAGCTTCTTCTTTGTGTACATTTTGAAAAGTCATTTCTGGATCTTATCATTCTTCCCCAGAGACCTTGCCTTTGGCAATTACAACACAGCAGAAAAAAATCCTGAACACATGCTCCATACCTTTTCCAAATATGAGTTATCTACCTCTGTCTATTGTGAACCTCTTAGACAGGGAGTTTAAGTTTAAATTCAAGATTTTCAGGCTAAATTTCATTTTATTTTATTTTATTTTAGTTTTTTTTATATTTTATTTTTTAAAATTTACATCCAAATTAGCATATGGTACAACAATGATTTCAGGAGTAGATTCCTTTGTGACCCTTACCCATTTAGGATAAATTTTATTTTAAAAGCCTGATCTTTTAGTTTACTCATCTAGAAATGCTGAAACCATTAACATAAAAGATCTTATTTATGAGTCTATAAGCCAATGGTAGGAGAAGTCAAATCTTTTTCACTTTATTGTAATTGTCTTCTTATAGCTTCATAAGTATTTATAATATATATCTCAGAATTTAAATGAGAAGACTGTGGGTAACATTATTATTTTGATATGATATTTGATATAGTGGCATGTCCAGATTCATAATTACTTTGCTATTTGATTTCTTCATGTTCAAATAGAGTGTTTGTTAAATTATCATTAAGAGAAGCTAAGAAAACTATTAAGTTAGGGAAGTAACAAATGAAGGGAGAAGTGGTATCCTTCCTATCTTAAATTTATGAGCCACTAGGGAAAACATTTTTGAGACATATATAAAGATGAATAGAGATTAAATAAAAGTAGAACTAAATTTGAAATTTAATTATAAATGTGATCCATATTTCCCACTTGGTAGTCTATGCATTATCAAATCTGAAAAAGAATAAAGCTCCTAAATTTTTCTAGTTGTATAAAGTTCTATTTGTAAATGTAACTTATCCTGCTCATAAAGGAGGAAAAAAGGACCAGAAAACTTAAAAAAAAAATGTTTATTTATTTATGTTGAGAGAGATAGTGGGTGTGAGTGAGGGAGAGGGCCAGAGAGAGGGAGAGAGAGAATCCCAAGCAGGCTCTGCACTGTCAGCACAGAGTCAACATGGGGCTTGATCTCACCAACCATAGGATCATGACCCGAGCTAAAATCAGGAGTTGGACACTTCACTGACTGAGCCACTCAGGCACCCCAGGACCAGAAGAAACTTAAGCCAAGCTTATGCCATAGGTTATTTAAAACTTCTTGTGGCTTTATTTGTCTTATGTGTGGCTAGTTTTAAAAACTGACATTTTCGGGGCGCCTGGGTGGCGAAGTCGGTTAAGCGTCCGACTTCAGCCAGGTCACGATCTCGCGGTCCGTGGGTTCGAGCCCCGCGTCAGGCTCTGGGCTGATGGCTCAGAGCCTGGAGCCTGTTTCCGATTCTGTGTCTCCCTCTCTCTCTGCCCCTCCCCCGTTCATGCTCTGTCTCTCTCTGTCCCAAAAATAAATAAACGTTGAAAAAAAAAATAAAAAAAAATGTTAAAAAAAAAAAACAACTGACATTTTCAATGTTAATATTTAAGTCAAGTGCCAGGAAAATATATTAGACCACATTCTCAAATAAAAGAATTATATCATAAATTAATTTTTCCATTGGATAAGGTTTTCTTTACTTCTATTTTAAAAGTCAAGTATACTGAATACTGATTAGTAATGTAGAATCTTTGTGAGAGTATAATGTGAGCAAGGACCACCTGTAAGTCATTAAATTCCAAGAAAATTTAACAAACATAAGTAAGTGTACAGCTATGGGAGTTTACCAACAAGTAGAGTGATGAAATATTTGATTTCCAAATCCAACTTTTAAAATTTAAGATGTTTTAAATTAATTGGTAACAAATGCCAGAAAGACCTAGCCAACTTTCATTCCTTAAACCTAATTTTAATCAAAATATCTTACACATTTACAAAAGCTTGAAGTTCCCTTTAAAATCATCCATGTCTTCAAAAATTTTATCACATTAATTACTTGATTACTAATAGCAACATCAGGCTGGATACATTGTGATAATGGCCAACTCTTTTGATATAGTGAAAGACATTTTGCAAAGTACCAGTGACCCAAGATCTTTCTTAAATTAGCAATGTTCAAGTTTGCACAACAACCTCCTCTCTGTTCCCACTGAATTTTGTTCACATGTCTATAATCTCCCTTTTGTATATGATATTGCTATTATCTATTTAAACATCTCAACCCTCCACTAGACCCTGCATATACCTTCAGGATAGGTATACTACCCCATTCAGTTGTGAATTCCCAGGACTTAGTGGTGTGTCTGGCCACAGAGTAAAAATTCATTGAAACCATGTTGAATGAATGAATGAATGAATGAATGAATGAATGAATGAATGAAATAAGCACAGGAAATCCAACTACAGAGGCAGCCAAAGTCCTTTCAAGCTGCAATTCACTGAGGATCATTTATTGGCTCAACAGAACTACCAATAGGTATATAAAGCTACATAATATCTTTGTAAGCAGTGGAGTAGAGGACATTAGTGAGAAAGACAAAAAAATTCTATTTTAAAGATAAACTGCAGATCTTCTAAGTG
This sequence comes from Acinonyx jubatus, assembly GCF_027475565.1. Lineage (NCBI taxonomy): Eukaryota > Metazoa > Chordata > Mammalia > Carnivora > Felidae > Acinonyx > Acinonyx jubatus. The sequence goes on from NC_069385.1 coordinate 37,101,990, forward strand.
GAAGTTAACTACCCTAAAACATTATATTAAACGGTATATTTCTCCTTGGCAGTCATAAGACTTCAGAATAAGCTCTGACACAGAGTTATTTACGATTGATCTATAATAAGTTCTGTAACTTAGTTTACAAAGTTAGTATAACATGAAAAAAAATCTGGGGATCGAACTTCATTAATGCTTAGATTATATTTATAAAATGTGGCCTTGGTCATTTGTAAATGTAAAGTCAATATTAAAAACATATATTCATTTAAATGTTTAGGGGTGACTGGGTGGCCCAGTCGGTTAAGTGTCCGACTTTGATTTCAGCTCAGGTCATAATCTCATGGTTCATGAGTTTGAGCCCCATGTCGGATTCCATGCTGATGGTGTGGAGCCTGGTTGGGATTCTGTCTCTCCCTCTCTCTCTGCCCCTCCTCTGCTTGCTCTCAATCTCTCTCTCAAAATAAATAAATAAACATTAAAAAAATATAAATGTTTAAAAAATACTAGGTAACCTTTAAAATACATTTAGCTAGAAAAGTTTACAACCGAATTGTACTACTTTGACGGTAGGCAATGAAAAAAGGAGTAAGTTGATGGCTGGAGTCTCTTCACTATGGTCTTGTACCAAATGGTGTTAGAACTTGTGTTTATGAGGCTTCTCAAACGTGTTCTAGGCACCAGGAAGGCGGATGATAGGAAAGATAATGACCCAAAACAAAAAGGCCTAAATATCTAATGCAGCCTCCTTCATCAAGATTTAATTAACATACTTCTATAATTTTGATACCAGACTCCCATTTTTTAAAAAAAATGCATATCTATATTCTGTAATTTACAGAGAGCATATGCTTTGGTTGGTACACATTTTGGAGTTTTAGACATGACCAATAACACTGTTTCCTAAGAAATAAAGTGAAATTTGCATAAAATTATGAGGCTTCAAATAAGTACATTTTGTTAGTATGATAGTACCTCGTTCTCCCTTCTGACACTTCTTTCTTTGCACTGTACACTTTCTTGTCTCACTGGTGGGGGGACACAGGTTACCCTTTGCTGATGGATGCTGTGTTATTTCTCGGACCCGTGTTTCAGTCCCTCTTTTGAAGCCACATGTTTTTCCTTTCTTCATGCATGGACTCCAAGGACTCCATTCACTGGCCTCACAGTGCACTGAAACAGAACAGCAGAAACAAACTTGCTCAAATTCTGAGCAGAAATCCTGTAGAGCAAACTTGCGCAAGGTAACTTAAAGAAAATGAAAATAAAGAGAAAGACAGGAATAAAATGTTTTCACATTTGTAGTGCTCACAGTGCCAGGTAAACTCATTTTTGCATTAGGTTTACTTTTCACTCTAGATTTGCTAACCCAGGCACTAATCTAATTGCTCACAGTTGACCGATGCTTTACAATTTCTAGAGCACTGCTCTAATTTTTGATTGATCCTGACCATAACTTGATAGACTAGTCATTATTATGTGCTATCTTTAGTGTACTTCTTTAGTATGCAACAGAAGCACCAGGAGGGCTTGCTGAATGAACTAGATCCCACCCCTCGTGAGAATGTGCATTTCTAACAATACATGTGATGCTGATTTGCAGGTACCAAGAACACACTTTGAGAACTTCTGTGCTAGAAAATGGTTAAGCAAGAAATGCACCCAGGTTGTTGTCTACAATTCACTTCCTTTTCTGCTTCATGTGCAGTTGAGTACTTAAATATTATTATTTAAATTTTTAAATTTTTTTAAAAATGTTTATTTTTGAAGGAGAGATAGAGCAGGGGAGGGGCAGAGAGAGAGAGAGAGGGAGGGAGGGAGATAAAGAATCCAAAAAGGGCTCTAGGCTCTGAGCTGTCAACGCAAGGCCCGATGTGGGGCTCAAACTTATGAACTTGAATCATGACCTGAGCCAAAGTCATACACTTAACCGACTGAGCCCCCCCAGGTGCCCGTAAATATTATCATTCATTAATGGGTGTTCTTCAGGCATAGCAGCATGTATGTAAGTGGATTCTGGATCAACTTCAGTTGATAAGCTGCTTCTGGAATTAACTTGAAGGAGTGATTCCTAAGCTGAACAGATGTAATTTCTATAAAGCTTCTTTTGTAGATTTTTTCCCTTTTCTGTATATTAATACCTTCTTTTCAATCATGGCTTTCCAAGGTCTTATAGCAGATTTCTGAACTTCTAATGAAAATAAATATCTGCAAGATGCTATCATTTTATTTATGTTCATACAACTTCTTAATTTACAAAAACTGAAATAGCTTGCAGCAATAATTCTTTCGAAGATACAAGATTCTCTTTCCACAAGTTTCCATTAACCTTTCTTGCTTCCTTCTGATGAAAAAAAATCCTTATTTTAGAGTGGAATGCTATCTTTTATGCAGCCTCAAAAAATATAACCTAAATGTTTTAGAAATTTAAATCCATTTGCCATACATTTTTTCCATGTTTTGTAGTTACCATCAGGTATCTGAATGTAACACAGAGTTAAATGAAAATGACTAGATAAGTTAATTTAAGTTTCTGTGAACGTAAAAAAATGAACTTTACTGAACCACTCCTATACTAGTTTCATGTTCAGTTATAACATGATTTGAATTAAAGACCAGAACAATGAAGTCACTTACTGATATCATAATCTTTTGCCAGTTAGGACGTATCTCCCATCCTGGTATTAATGACACAAAAACAGTGGATCTTTAACACAAAACAAATAAAAACACCTCTGAGAAAGGAAATGGAAAAATGAAAATCAAAGTTTGTGAGCTGTCACTTTGTCCAGTATTCATTTAAGAGGACTAAAAAAAACAAAAACAAAAAGAAAAAACAAAAAAAAAAACATGATGTGAAAATGACTAAGAACTTTGGGGCTTCTTCACAATTGTAAAAGTAGTCTAGGAAAATGGATATTTAGACTTCAGAAAATAAGATTTTTAAAATTACAATTATGAGTCCTTAGTCATATGATATAAATGGTTCTAAAAATTAAATTCTAATGCCAATATTAGAGAATTCCATTGAGGAAGAAAAAGAGGAAATATTTAAAATTGATGAGTTCAGATAGTAAAAAGCTCTAATAAGAAGGGATAGTTAAAAATCCTTGAGAAGAGGAGAACTTTTCCTAGAGAAATACTATAAAATGAACCTATAATGTTACTGTGTAAAAAATATTTCTGGAAAATTGGAAACTTTGAAAAACATGTAAAGGCAACAAAAAGGATGATTTAAGTTATATTCAGGTCTGAACAACATAGAATTGGGGCATTATTTGGTTAAGAGGTAATTAAGAAAAAAACAAAATTACACCCTTTTTCTATTCTGTTTTCTGTATTAAGGACAATTTAACACTGGAAATCTTAACACAGTTTTTTAAAGTTTATTTATTTTGAGAGAGAGAGAGAGAGAGAGAGTGAGAGAGAGAGAGAGAGAGAGAGAGAGAGAGAGAAACAGGGCAAGTGGGAAGGGGCAGAGAGTGGGGGGGAGAAAGCAAATCCCAAGCAGGCTCCACACTGTCAGCACAGAGCCCAATGAGGGGCTCAAACCCATGAACTGTGAGATCATGACTGGAGGTGAAATTATGAGTAGGGTGCTTAACCAACTGAGCCACCTGGGTGCCCCTGGAAATCTTTAACTATTCACTAATGAAACAAGGGTCTCAAAAAAGTAATTGGCTTCCTGTCCCCAGAAATGGTCATGCTGTGATAGATCATCAGTCTACAAAGCTATAAAAGGAATTCTTGAATTGGAAGAAAAGCTGAACTGGATGTTCTACCAGTAAGGGCCTTAAGACAGCATTACTCATTTGCTCTCATTCTTGTTGACTAACTGCATGGCTACACTGAGAACATAGCAAGGGCATGTTCCTTGCTACTCACAGTTTAAAGCTGGATATCTCCCTCTGTGACTACTTGAATGAGGCCAACTCTCCCAGAGGGGTGATGAGGATGGCACAATGACAGTGCAGAAAGGAAGCAATATCTACAGCATAAAGTAGAAGAAATATATTCTCCTATAAAATTGGGTTCAGTGGACATTTATGCCTAATAAGACAGAAAACCATGAGGAGTGGATATTTTGAGGCAGAAGTCTTTCACCCTAGCTCTATATCAGAGTGGAATTTTCTCTGTTATGACCTTTCCTCTTAGTAATAATCAGGATAAGAAACAAGTCACATAATGTAGATTTCAGGAAAGAGAGGGAGGGACACATTCTTCAAAATCTTTGGTGAACAACAGAGAGCTAGAGTCAAGGTACTAATAATAGCACTGACAATAACTCACACTGTGTCCTTGGAGTCATTATTTCAGCTCTCCGGGTCCTAGTTTCATATTTGCTAAAGGAATAGGCTTTAATGTCCTTTTGTGATAATCACACAGGTCATCATTTTTCATGAAATCGTGGGGCAAGCCTCAGTCGTAGCCCACCTACTACTTGTTGGCTAGAGAGCACATGCTGGGAGACATCCCTTACAGCAAGCAACAAGAGCTGGCTCTCAACAAAACTTGCGGATTTGCACTGTGTCCTAGGTGATTTATACCTAACTGTTCAATGAGCCAGATTCGCTAAATGGCTTTTAGATTTCTAATCCCTATTCTAAAATATATAAATTTCTTAAATTTCATTGTTTTAAGAATATTTTTCATCTAAATAGTAGTATGGATTACCAGTAAGCTTTACTAGCTAATCTAACAGTGCCAAGTGCTAAATGCTCTCTATGATAGAAAAGCATTAATACATTGAAGATAAATGGCCTTTCAAGGACTGAATACTACACTTTAAACAACTAAGAAAATCTAAACCTGTGCCCCTTTTTCTGGGTAGAGAAATGGCACAGACTTTCTGCAACTCATCCTGATTTTCTGTCCTTGAATACTCCACAGAATTGTTTCCTATTTTTTCCACAGTTTGGAACTTATTACCTTTAGTCATCAGCCCTCAGGACTTAACAGAGATGAACTTGAAGTGCTTTCTCATGTACGTTTTACCCTATTTCTAACTAGTTTTTCTGTGTCTTTATTGACTAGAAGGAAAAAAAAGAAGACTCAACCAAAATGAGCCATGAAATGTTGTTTTCCAGATGCTTTTGAAATTATCATTAAAATATCATCTATTTGTTTCATTCTCTTAGAAACTTTGTTTAAAAATGAGTGTTTTCTGTTTCAATTATTTCTGGACTTGAAATAGTTAAGTCACCACTTTCGAGTTATTGCTCCAGCACTTTCAATTCTAACGGGGGATCTATCTGTGGGGACCCCAGGGGAATCCTGGAGACTATCTTGTACTGAATCAGAAGGACATTTGTGTGCATATGCCAATATCAGTGCAGCATCAAAGGTTCTTGTAGCTCTTGCCCAGGGGATTTTGAGATTTAGTATGCTGTTTTCCCATTTGGTTGAGCATCTGCTCCCCAACTGTTCATCCAACTCGTCATTGTAGTAGCTGCACAACATTTAAAAGGGAGAAATAAAGCCTGACAGTGATCTGTTATTTAGACAAACAACTGGTCTGAGGGACCTCCCCTTCAAGAACTTCAGCCTGCATTTAATCAGACCCTATGACTATGTCCTTCTGTCAGTTTGAGTAAGTCCAAAATCCTCTCCTTGTTTCTGAATACCTGTGCAAGCAGGACATTTCAGTAAAGCAGGGTGAGAGAAAAAAATGAGATTTTTAACTGTATCAGTTTTATTTCTGTAGGTGTTTGGCTCATCTACTGAGTACCAAAGGGCTATATCCAGAGAATGTTTCCTGCCTTTAAAAAACAACTTTGCTGGGATGCCTGGGTGGCTCAGTCAGTTAAGCATCTGACTTCAGCTCAGGTCATGATCTCATGGTCCATGGGTTCGAGCCCAGCTTCGGGCTCTGTGCTGACAGCTCAGAGCCTGGAGCCTGCTTTAGATTCTGTGTCTCCTTCTCTCTCTGCCCCTCCTCTGCTCTCTGTCTCTCTCTCTCAAAAAGTGAATAAACATTAAAAAAAAAAAACAACTTTGCTCACTGGTTGACATTAGACCTAAGTGTTATGTGAAACTCATGTCCTAAAGTGAAAATTTAGTTTAAGACCAAATATATACATACATACATACATATATATATATATATATTCATATATTTATCTTTATCTTTATATATATGTATATGTGTGTATAACATATATGATATATACTTGCACAAAGTGTGTTTATGGTAAATTACTCTAAATAAAAGTTCACTAAATAATGATATGAAATAAATTTTTAATGATCAGACTATCCAAAACAGTTATTACACTCCCTAAGAAATAATGGAGCACCCGCGGGGTGATAAACTGTACTGTGATACATGCTGGCTAAGGCTGTGGGAGCAGTGTTAAGATGGTATCTTTGTAAGGAAGGATGAAGAAAGGCTCTTGGAGATACCCCTTCAGCTTCTTGTGAAACAGAACTCTGAGCAGCACTTCCATGGAGACTGACATTATCGTCTGAGGTGTTTATCCTCCCCTGTAAATCTTAGAAATCCTCCTTACCAATACTGACGCACTCCATGGTATGGTTGTTGGCTTCCAACCCTTCTGGGCAATTGTCAAGGCACTTTCCAAGGTGTAAGTAAAATCCATTTTTACACTTTGTGCAGAAATTTTTGTTGAAACAAGTATCACAGTCAGCTTTGCATTCTGAAAGAGAAAAAAAGAAAAGAAATATGCTTTCATTATCTTCCCTTACTTATTGCTGGTCCAGGTCTGTATGCTTACAACACAGGCACATGTGACTTTTGTGTCAAAACAATTAGGATTCAAAATTATTTTTCTGAATTAAATTATGGATTCCTCCACAGTCATTTAGTTGATGAACATCAATCATTGATTTCAAAATTACTGTACTGAGAGTCCTACGAAAGAATTTTTGGCAATGTCTACTGCCAAGAATGTTTATAAGACCGAGTATCCATTTATATAAAATAACAGTAAAAAGTGTTTCATCAGAACTTTAATGAAATATACTAGATATTGCTTTAGTGCTATTTTAGAGGTCCATTCATTCATTCATTCATTCAAGAAGTACATGATTGACTACTATGTGCCTAGCACTATTCTAGATAGTGATTGACATCAGTGCAGCAAAGAGAGATAAGGAGTTCACAAAGCTTACATTTTAGGAGGGAAGACACAATAAACAATGACAATAGCTGACCCTTATATGGTGATTAGTAAGTCAGATATTGCTGCAAATATTTTACAATATTAAGTCACTTCAACTTTACAATAACCCAGTGAGGTAGCCCTGATTATAATTCCCATTTTACAGGGAATTATAGAAATTGAGACTCAAAAAGTTTTGAAACCAGCCCAGATCAGAGTGATTTTTGAAACCAGGCAGTCTGGTTCCAGAGTAAGAGGTGGTCTGGAAAAAAGAACGACAACAACAAAAGGTAGGGAAAAGGTATGGAAAATGAAAACAGGAACAGTTTGATTATTGTGAGTTAGCTGGTCATGAAATACCTCTCTGCGAAGGTGATAGGTGAGAATATTGAATGAAAGAAAAGAACCAGCCAAGCAAAGATGTGGGCTAAGAGCTTTCCACGCTGCCAGAATAGTGAATGTAGTACAGTAACTGCAAAGGCTTTGAGGTGGGAAGATCTTGCAAGAAGGCCAGTGAGGTCAGTGCACAGTGGATGAGCTGCAGTCATAGGAAATGAGTTTGAGAGGTAGGAAGCTATATGTGGTGGCTGACAGAGGAATGGTATTTCCTAAATCTACATTTTGAAAGATTACTCAGTCTACACTGTGAAGAGTAGACTTTCGGGGTCCAGATGAGAGGTGATATGAGAGCGCTTTCAACATTTATTTCCAACAAATATATAAATGTTGTAGTTGTTATACTGGAATTTTTCTTGAAGCAAAAATAGCTGAATTTATTCTTTAAATCATTAAATGTTCTGATAGTAATGGGATGTTGTGACAGTAATGGGAACTCAGATGGCATTAATGCTTATGGTAGTTTTCTGTAGGTTACGTGAGTAATAACTATGTTCTCAGTGTTTGCTTTTATGATGGGAAAAAAAAACCCACAAAACTTGAGTGCTTTTTATAAGAGGTGAAAATCTTCCTGCTCTGAGGGCTAAGTCCACGTATGCTTTAGCCTTATTATCAGGTAAATATTATTATTAACTTAACACCGAATATCACAAATATGCTAGAGGCCATTTCAAATCTGGAAAGTCCCTAAGGGTGAGATAAAAACATAATTCTGTGTAGCACTTACTTGTACATTTATTTATATCTGGATATCGAGTTCCATAATATCCACTTGGACATGAAGAGAGACACACTCCAATCTGCTTCATGCCAATTCTTTCCAGAACAAAAAATAGTCTGGGCTTACATGACAAGCATCCATTGTAATCTGAACACGTTGCACAGCCTCCTTGGCAGCCTTGACTGACGTTAGGATGCACTGAAGGGACAAATGTACAAAGACAAAAACAAATGTTAAATCATAAATATAGAAGTTCAATGACATTCTCTAGGCAGAGATACATTTGTTTCACTAGCTTTCAATTGGTGGTAATGGGTGAATAAGTTGGGATTTTTTCCCCTCTCTTTTCTGTGATCTAGTATTTCCCTTAAATATACACATACATTGTTTTTAATTTAAAAGTTATTAAAAACTTTAAGTAATTAAGTTTGGGCATTTGGAAACTAAGAATATACTGCCTCAAACTATTTATGGATCATATATGTATTTATATGTAGTGAAATATTCTCATTGAACTAGCACCCTGGCAGATTGGAGATTGGGTAATTTTGAGCTTATTCCCTAAAATCAATGTATATTAGCTGTGCTCGTCATTTATGCAATGGATGATAAGCACGTATCTAATTTCTTCAAGCAAAGATGACAACATAGAAAAGGCTTAACTTGAGTAAGGACACTTTGTTCTAGGATATCTTTTTTCATGTATGGTCTATTAGAGAACACAATATTACTCTTTGATCCATTGCAAATTGATCTGAAACTATGTAGCTTCTTGGGACTCCCCCACCCCCATGCTTTCTTAAAATATTTCCTCTCACATAAGTTTAATGTTTATCAGTTCAAACTGATACCATGATGACAATGTGATACTTATCTTACCAGTATTTCTACAAGACCATGTGGCTATTTATAATAATATTTATAGTTTATAATATAATATTTATAATGTTATATATATAATATATAATAATTCTACTTCTTCTACTCAAGTATGTATTTGGTGAGGGCATGACACTAAAGACTACTGCTACACATACCCCTAAGAATTCTAAGGTTTCCAAGAGTCATCAACATGTGTGGTGAGCTGACTATTCATTAGCAAATCTGAACAAACATAAACAAACATGTGGAAGAGTCATGTTTACTTGAGATCCTCACAACGTTAAATCTTCTTATTACTATCAACTGGACATCAACATCTATGTGTGAGCTGGTGTAAAATTGCTGACTAAAGTACATCTCTCATGGAGCTGGTGTTTGGGATGATTTCTTCTCCTAATGAATTCTGTGTTCAAATACACTATAAGTAGCTTTATTGTTCCTCTAGGAATCCAGAAGGCGAAAATTCTGACCTTTATAAGAAACAAAGGTTGATGCACAGGAGTGCAAAGGCACCCCAGTGTATTTCTTATTTCTCTTGTTGGTAGTGGTGTGTGTGCGCGTGTTGGGGTGTGATGGGCCTTGCCATTATCAGGTCTGTCTTCAGAGTGATGTTTGGTTCTTGCTAAGTCCTTTACTGCAAAAACAAATCCCACCAGGCTTAGTTAGAAAGGGTACCTACAAGCCCAATCAGCCTTACCACAGGGGTGCAAGAATTAGTTACAGAGAGGTCATATGGTTGACCAGTGTCCTCTGCCTAGAGGAAAGCATCCCTGAATCAGCCACAGGAACCACAAGCAGCTCATTCTCATTCCAAGACGTTTTGTAAATAAACTGAGGAAATGTGGGGGGGAAGGGAAGTCTGCTTTTCCTGTACATGCTCCTTTGTGGGGTGGGAAGAATACATAAAGTGGCACAGGAGGTTTAGGCATTACAGGACTTGGGGAACTTGTAAGTGAAAACTGTTCTCCAAGTAACAGGGTACTTTTTCATTGCGGTAACTCATCATTGGAGACTTACAGAAAATGTGTTTTCTGTAGGGAAAGACCCTAAAAAGGAAAGGGATGAAGAGGGCTTCCTGTGCTCAGACTCTAGTTTGGTCCATTTTAAGAAGCAAGATGTGTAGTTAAAAACCTGTGAAATCTTCTCATAAGAACTGTCTGTGGAGAAGTGGACTTCAGTTTGAAGGAAAGTCACTTCAAGCCCAGGGCACTAAGTGACTCTGAGTTTGAATGAAATTAGGTTTAACTGGCCCACAACAACCTATCTCTATCTCTGAAATGCAGCTGCCCAAAGGAAACAAAATTATAATTTCAAGCACCTTGAAACTTTTGTCAATTATGATACAACTTTAAATCAGTTATGAGAATAAACATGATTTACATATGTGAAGCCTCAAAAACTGATGTACCTTAAAATAAATTTCACTTAAAAATGGGTTTTGGGGATGCTGGGTGGCTCAGTCAGTTAGGTGTCCGACTTCAGCTCAGGTCATGATCTTGTGGTTTGTGAGTTCGAGCCCAATTCTGGCTCTCTGTCATCTTGGAGCTCACTTCAGATCCTCTGTCTCTCTCTCTCTCTCTGACCCTCCCCCACTCATGCTCGCACTCTCTCTCTCTCTCTCTCAAAAATAAATAAACACTAATTTTTTTAAAAAATGGGTTTTGGATGTTTGGAAACTTCTCCAGGAAAGAGCTCCATACAGGCCCAATGACCTGGTAACAGTTCCCATCAAAATTTTGAGATGTGACAAAGTACCTCGTTTTCTTTAAAACTTTTACTGATGAAATCTAGCACAATCAACTCATAGCGTAGCACTACATTCTTTCTGCTTGCTTCTTTTTCATATTGTGCCTTTTTAGACAAATTTTTTTGGCAAAATAGATTTTTGAAAAGTAAAGAAGCCAACTTTATTTCTTCAGAAAGGGTTCAGTGTTATGCTGTGGGAAGTGAGAATAAGTAAGACTCTGAAGCTCAGATTCTAGGATTCTAGATTTTTTTTTTACAGTTGAGTAGAGTAGTGATTGTTTTCTTGAATGCTATGTAAGGGTCACTCAATTTTTACAGCCTGTATTACACAACTAGATACAAATTCCCCAAACTTCATCTTAAGGGGAGGTTTTACTTTTTACATGAAAACCACAGAAAACTTTGGTCTGGATTGACTGTAACAATTCTTTCAGCCTTAAAATCTTATGATTCTAAGACAGAAAATAGAATTCTGCTTTTTCATCCTTCTTCCTCTTCCATTCTGATAAAAACTTCATTTTGTATTTCCTAATCACCTCTTTTTAAAAAATGTTTTAGTACTATTAGTTTATACAAACAATGGAGGTATTAATGGTGAGGAGGTTTCATAAAATATCTAAGGTTTAAACTTAATCTTAGAAAATAAGTTGAAGTTATAAGTATGTAAGTGACCATCATGAGGCCAGAGGATGGAACACCCCAATTATCCACATCAGGAAGGAGACTGGCATGAGTTCAATGCATCTGATGCATAAAGAGTGGTTAATAGAGATATGAGGAGTATCAAAAAGATTGCAAGCACTGGGTAGATCTAGATTATAGAACCCTTTGTGGTTTGTGCCAAGGACGTTGTTCTGTAGATATAAGGGATTTCAACCTGGTGGGTGACGTGATCACTTTTGTATTGGGAAGGTGATCTCTCTGGCAGCATGGAAAACACAGAAACTAGAAGACTAATATAGTGATCAAGGTAAAAGACTGGTGATAGCTTAAAATATAGCAAAGGCAGGGTAATGTGGTGAGGAAGGTATGACTATTCCAAGGATATTTAGGAGGTGGAGTCAGTCAAATATGGTGACTAACAGAATGTGGACCGAATAGGAAAGAGGATTTGAGAAGGTGTGTTTTGAGTTCTAGCCCGTGAGTGAATAGAAGAGAAGAGGGACTTCTGGGGGAGTAAAAGCCTGCCGTTGGAGTGTGGGGGCAAGTACACAGAATAAAAAAAGTCTAAAAATATAAACATGGCTTAGGATCATTGATTTTGAAGATTTTATGAAATATCCAGAAAGTGATCCTTAAGAGATGGAACTTAATATTGTACTGGTTGCTAGAGATGTAAGGGTGAGTCCCTGGCTGTAACTACCTAATTAGAGAAGACATCTGAAAGAGAGAGGAGTTGAAGAATGCCAGAAGAAGGAAACATAGTCCAAAATAAGGGATATTTGGTAAGAAAAAAAGACATATTTTCAGTTGATTTTTAACAATACTTTGCATTTCTACACCATTTTTGCTTTCAAAGCATGCATCTCATAGAAAGCTAAATTAACTCCTTATTAGTAAGGATAGAAGCCATCACAATTATTTATCTTGAAACCCCAACTAGGACTCAAAGAAATTCTGAAACTACAAGACAAATAGCAGTTGATATCAAAGGTTAGAACCTAGATCTTTGATGTCTGGTAACAATCTGTTTACATGTATAAGTAAACTCTAGATATGTAACAAGGGTAAATCTGAGTGGAAAAACAGTCAGAAATCATGAGGAAGTTAAATTGGGACTTTTTTTTTTTTTTTACAAATGTGTCAAATACATGGTAAAAATGATGTATCTTTCCCTAAAATTGGGAAAGAGGGAATCATCTTTTCTTAACTTGTATACAAAGGTTAAGGATGAAAACAGTATATATTAGTATGTTATTTAAACCAATTTTCAGTGTTCAGTGTCTGACCTGTTAATATCCCTTGAATAAGTGACTTCAATTTTCCTAGCTGTTAAGCTTTCCTACTATTTCTCTATTTGGTAATCTTACAATGCATAACTGATGCAATGGCTCATAAAGCTATGTCCTGAGAGTTAAATCAACTTTTTTGATAAAAAATCCAGAACATAGAGTTTTAAATGGTAGAGCATTTGGTAAATACACAATCTTTGGCTAGTTATTTTCATTTTTTACGATATACTAAACCAGTTGCAGCATTGAAATTTAAGTTATGTTTCTGTAACAATTTAAGTACAAGCTTCAAGGATTTGCTTTAGTTTAATCCCCTTCTAAACCCCAACTGCAAATGTAGTCACATCTATTATAAATTTCTGTGTGGAAGAAATTCAATGTTGCATGCTGCCAGTTACCTCTGATGGTCATTTATTTGTGGCTAGAGAATATCCAGAAGTACAGAATTTAACAGAATTTAAGTTTATAAAAGGTTTGATTGAAGTTTAAAGTGCTAAGTACATGAAAGTAATGTATTGAGATTTTATAATTCAGAGAATAAAAAATAATAAATTAACAAATGTGATAAAAGTTAATTTTTTAATAATAATAATTTAAAAAAAAACCCAAATTCTTCCTAAAGCATTCTTGTTCTCACAACATTCACCGCCTGCTTTTCTCTATATGGTGGCCTTCGGAGACAGGGTAAGGAGAAGAGGCCAGTGGAATTCTATAAGCAAAGCTATTTTCACTTTTGTCCTTTCTTCCATGTCCTCTTCTTTTGCAAGGATGTTCACATTGACTTGAAGCTTCTTGAAGGTAGGCATCTGGTCAGTCTTGATAATGTCTTCATAATTTTATTGATAATTCCCAGCTTCTACACAGGGCAGCTGCTTATTAAATGGGTTATCAGTGAAGAGTTTTTTATTACTGAAGAGATGAAGGCAGTAAATATAAAAGATAAGCTACTTATTTGTGTTTTTAAAAATAATAAAGATGTCAAAGAGGTAAACACTTAATAGAAAGTATTTATGATAACTGATTTTAAGTGGGATGTGCCTATAAACATCTGGTAAAGGAATAAAATTTCAAATCATATACACTTTGAGGATGCTTAATTATGAAATAAATCATTCAAAATAAAATAATAAAAGTTTTTCTAGGTGTATTTATTTCAGTTATCTATTCACCTAAAGAAAATGTAGACTTATTTTTTGCTTATGTAAGGATAGCACATTTCTATCATATCATTTCTAGATATCTATCATATCTATAATATCATATCTGTCTTGATTATTATGGAATCATTTTTAATATAGCATTATGGTCATGGAACGAGATGTTTCATGAGTCCTCTGAATGTTTGGAATTATTCACTTTAAGAAAAATCTAGTGTTAAAAATCTGAATTACTTGGCAGTCTCCTTTAAATTCTATTGAATCAACCCCAGAAAATATTGAGAGTCAATGTTTCTTATTTATTCATAAGTTAAAGAAGCCAAGGCAGAACAGACAATGCCTAATCTCCATAATCATTTGTTAGGTATAGACAGCACAATATGAGAAGCTGTTTGAATGGATATAATTACTTACTGGTACACAATACTCCTTTATATTCTCAAGTGATGATAACTGGATCAATATAGGTCTGTCATAGTCCTCCAATATTATTTCTGACTAGTAATTTGTTGAGAGAGCCATATGTTTATATGCACAAACATATATAGATTTTGATATTTCTGAAATACAGTGTACCATCAGATGGTGTGTGCATATGTGTATATATTGTATATGTAATTAGACGCACGATGTGCACACACTCTATATAGTTTTTAATTAAAGTCAATAGCACAGACATTAATTGACCTGAAGTAGTTAGGATAATAGAGTCTGTCACATCTTTTGTCCCAGTGAATCAACCTTGAACACTCTGAAAGTTTGTACCCACACCAATGGGTTCACAAAATTCCTAAAGTCTCAGAGAGGAATGTATTCACCAGCTGCTGAATAAAGCCCAGTTAGGGCTCCACCATTATTATGTGGGGAAAAAATACTGTTTTTAATGGAAACTATTTCTTTGAGAACTTGGAAAATCTTTCTCTTTCTCTTACTGAATAATAATTTCCTGAAGGGAGTCTAATATTTATATTCTATAAATACTTTAAAATAAAACCACAGTAATAACACAGACCTAACATTAAACAGCAATTAGCTAGACTTTCCACTAAAATGAAGCCAGCTCAAAATATTAAGAAAATGGCTAGCAAATGATGGCAGATATAGAATTCCTGAAATCTAAGCTATGATGAATATTTGGTAGCTAGATGCCAACTTGGTGGCCAATGGCTGGGCTTTGTCCATCCACAGTCTACAGAATTAGGACTAGAAATTAAAGGCAGCTGAAAGGGGCTGCATTATCTGT
Source organism: Acinonyx jubatus (assembly GCF_027475565.1). Lineage (NCBI taxonomy): Eukaryota > Metazoa > Chordata > Mammalia > Carnivora > Felidae > Acinonyx > Acinonyx jubatus. The sequence goes on from NC_069385.1 coordinate 37,117,190, forward strand.
ACATTGTGAAGACCATGATTAAGGTTTTCAACACAGATTTCTGATAACTTACTATGTGCCTAACAGTACACATGATATAGTAAATGTAGGAGTGAAGACATCTAGTTCCTGATTTTATGATGTTAATCAGTTAGTAAGCAAGTACACAATTAGATGCTTAAAGATTGTGATGGATGGTGTGAGTGAAATAAACAGGTGAATAAAACAGGGAATAACTCTGGGGAACTACTTTACACATAGCGGTCAGGAAAGGCACGTTTTAGAACGTCACTGTTGAGCTGGGACCTAGAGAATGAGAAGCAGTAAACTATGAAAACCTGAGGGAGGGAAGATATCCCAGGTGGATCACCAGCACGTGCAAAGATGTTAAGTCCATGAGAAAGAACCAGGCATAAGGAACAGCACAAGGGGAACCAATGAGGTTGCAGCAGTGGTATGCGATGAGGTTAAAGAAGGAAGGTAGAGCCAGATCCTAAAGAACCGTGTGGGCCAATGTAAATACCTGGGATTATATACCAAGTGTATTTAGACTTTGCGTTGCTAAGTGAATATCAGAAGGAAAGGAAAGAACACATTTTGCCTGACATAATTATTTACTTTAATTTTTGTTAATTTTATGGATCATAAAATGGAACAGCAACTTGTGTTCCTTGGAAACATGTTGTCTTACCAATTTTTATATTAGAGGAGAATGTTCTAACTAGCTACAAGATAGAGATTTACACTCTGATTCTTATCTTTGAAGAGAATGTACATCAATTTACATGTTCTTTGCTCTTGGAAACATTTCATTTCTCCTTTGTTTCTCCTATCTTTCTCTAGCAATAATTTGAGTTTGCTTTGGGGTTTTACATTTTCATTCTTTTTTTATTGGAGTGGAGTCATTCTTTTTTATTATAGAGGTGGTGGTAAAAATACACAGGGAAATTATGGAATTCATAATAGATCATAAGAACAAATAAACAGAATAAAAAATAAAATATTTTGTAATCTTGCATATACTCTTTTCTGCATTTTTCTGAATTCTTGCCATTAGTGATGCATACTGACAAAGTTTAGGTAATTTAGAGCAACAGCATTATAATTTTCACTTCTAATATAATATTTCTTTTAGAATCTCTATATTCTGTTCTTTTTTCTGTTAAATACATTAATAATCTGTGGGTTAATTCCCAAGTTCATTCTTCAAAAGTAGTGAAAGCCATATTAGTTTTCCTGTGACCTACCAGATAACTATAGTTGATTCTGCTGTTGACACTGCAACAGAAAGTATTTGTAGAACCAAAAATAGTGTTTTTTTCTTGACCACAAGTAGAAAATCTATGTTAAGGTTAATGCACCCTGCTACGGGTGTAAAATGTAAGGTACTGAATCAGCATCTCCAGCTGTTGCTAAGGAAGGGAAAGCTTCCCCTTTTCCAAGTGGCCATGTTCCCAAGTGGAGGTGAATAGAGGACAAGAGGGAGTGGATAGGGGTAAGGGAGACCCAGATTCTGTAGAGAGCCAGGACCTGTTGATGAGTTAGTGGGTGGTAATAACAGCATTTTTTCATGAGACAGATCCAACAGTGTTCTTCCAACAGTGGGAATCATTATGTACTCTGGTCTGGCTGAGAGTTCCATTCCTTTTTTTTTTTTTTTTTAACGTAGAGAATTAATTAGAAATCAACATAAACAGAAAATGTGATAGTTTAATGGTAATGAATCTGCATGGGTGTGATTCCATAACTACTAAGTTTGCATTCTTGAAAGAAACAAACTTCAGTTTGTGCTAAAAACAAACTCTACTTTGTTACATTATGAATAAACTTGGATCTTCTTGCCACATAGCATGCTAGAGCAGCATATCTGATGGCTGAAGTCTTAGTGTAAGCAAACAGCAGGCGAAAGACTTGTGGTATTTTAACAGGCACAAGAAGATGTGCAAATAGAGGGCATATCATTAAATAAATCCAGCTTTATGGGTCACATCTAAAATCCTGAGCAGAAAAAATAAGCGGTTTTTTCTCGTAGAGTCACAAAATTGCTGGCAGAACAGAAGGTGCTAGATATCCACCTTTGTGCATATGATACATTTTTGTGCATGGTTCACTGCATCACTACCTCATTCAGATATGGGCCTGCACACTTTCCAGAGCAGCACAGGGACTGGGAGGTAGAGAACTGGCTTTGGATTCATACACAGTTCTGACATTTACTAGCTGAATAACCAAAATTGATCTCTTCATCCAGCTACTCATTTTGACAATTGAACTGTCCAACATCTACATGCTTCTAGTTAGTGAGCATCCAAAGTTGAATAAAACCAATAATCTGTGTCAAGGAGTTCACAGTCTGGTTATTTAGACAAAAGTTGAGTAAGCTTTTTGAACCTAGGATTTCTCATCTGTAACAGGGGAATTTCTATTTGAATTAAGTGAGATCATATGTAAGCACCTAGCACTCTTATAGGCACTCATTACATGTCAGTCGTTTTACCCAAGAAGTACTAACTATAACCTTGTACTAGTTCCACTCTTACTCAAGACAGCTGTGAAGCTTTACTCAATAGTGACTCTCTCAAAACCCTTCAAGTAAGAAAACTGGAGAGAGGGCAGAATGCTGATGCTTCTTTCTAACACAGGTGATTTGGGGAAACTCAGGGAGCCTGGAACTCATTAACAGTCACAGGAAGGGGCTACTTTTTAAGGACCACAGACACAGCTTTTAATGAGTATCAGATATGGTAGCCTCACACAGCATTCTGGGCAACAAGTTCTCTGGGACTCTAGCAACCCACCTAAAACAAGGGCCTGCTTAAACAGGCAGAAAGAGGAAAGGCAAACCACAGAAATGATATCAGAATGGTGTAGAGATCCTGAAGGTCTATGCCAGTTAAGTTCTAAGACTGTACCGTGTGTAAAGTTGAGCTGAAGTACTTTTTAATAATGTGAATGCATAGACTTCATTCCAAAAGATTCTGATTCAGGAATGAAAAGGTGAGCCTGGGTAGTCGCATCTATATGCAGCACCCCAGGTGAATGCAACACCGGTGATACAGATACCCCACTTTTAGTATCACATCACTGCTGTTTTCACAAATAAGTACTTATTCAGTGATTACTCTTCTAGGACTGAAGACAAAACATGGTCTCTAACTCAAGAAGCCTAAGATATAGTTAGTATAACAGTCTTTTCATATTTTAAGGCCCATACATATACAGACCAGAAACTTAGTGCAACAGAAATTACAAGGCAGGAGAAATTACTGATGGTTCAGGTATCTGAAGGTGCCAGCCTGCAATTAGGAATAGTTATGAGACTTGAAGGAAAAGAAGACCTTAGACAAATGGGAAGCGGGGAAGAGAATGTTATGAGCAAGAGTGTTATGTATGAACACATAAAGAAGATTTGGGAGAATGGTGAATATAACTGGGGAATTTAAGAGGATTTTACAGTTGTTCCTTCCCTCTTAACTTTCAGATGAGAACACTGTGGTCCACATAATTAATTAGCTTCTAGCTGACAGAATCAGAAACCTTTGAAAGTTTAGAGGGATTTAGTTCAAACAGCTTCCCCAGAACAGTCCATTTAATTACGTCTAGTAAAACATATCTTATGATATTTGGGGGCAGCCAATATATTTATTTTACAGCATCTCTACATATTGAACATCTTAAAGCCTCTCCCATTAACCTGCCTGTCTTTCAGGAAGTTCTGGTACCATACAACACACCCAACACATTTTCTCCTTTTTCCTTAAGATTGTTTGTCAAACGAAGCTTGGTGTTTTGGATGGAAAGGTGGATAAGACCTAGGAGTCTGAAGTACAGTGAGAGACCATAAACAAAGTAAAGCCCGGGTGGTAAATATTATGTACAAGTCGTTGGCAGAAAGGAGACAACTAACCATCTGGAACCACCTACTTGGGAAACCTGACATCCAGGCTGGATTTTGAGAAACATGAGGAAACTGGCTAGGGGTTTCAATTTAATCTTATATATAACTTGAGGGAACCGTTTATAGACAAATCAGTGACATGATTTAATTTTGCTTTAAGCAAATACTCTGATGACAAAGAGAATAATTTCTGAGGAGGAGACACTAAAAGTTGAGTTATTAAGATATTATATTCTTACCTGGCACTGCTATTAGCTAAATTAGAATAGCATTAATGGGAAAATGGAAAAAAGAGGGCAGGATTTTAAAATTATTTCCAAAGAAGAATGGGCAAGGTTGACAGGATTTAACAATCAATTTTACATGGGTAAATGAAAAAAAATCTATAAATGGGTAAGCGAAAGAATAGTATTGATTTGGGGGTTTCTAACTGGGGAGATCAGGAACAAAATGATGTAATTAAAGGCGATAAAAGGAAAAAGAAATATCAAACTAGAAGGACAGGTGACTGAAGGAAGGAGAAAAGTACAAATGATTATATTGAGGTCCTAGGGGATTGGACTTGTCTTATTGTCGCTTTGTATCCCAAACTCATAGCCCAGGACTAGGCATATAAATGGGCTCATAATAAACCATAAAGAACAAATAAACCCCTTCATTTTATAAAAAATAATCCCCTCCCCCAAATCAAGAACTGAGACTTAGGAAATTTTGGTGACTTCACAAGGAAGGATCCCCTAGCCTTAGTGGCACTCTTCAGAGGTTTTTTGATTTCACTAAAATGTAAAATTTATGGAGAGAACTAAAGAGAGAAAAAATTAAGACCAAACATGAGGAGATGAATAAGAGGCTAAGGAGTTTACGTGAAGATAAACAAGGAACTGCCATGGATTTGAAAAATTATGGAATTTGAAGAAAAATTCATGTGTTGGGGCACCTGGGTGGCTCAGTCGGTTGAGCGTCCGATTTCGGCTCAGGTCATGATCTCACAGTCTGTGAGTTCGAGCCCCGCGTCAGGCTCTGTGCTGACAGCTCAGAGCCTGGAGCCTGCTTCGGATTCTGTCTCCTTCACTCTCTGCCCCTCCCCTACTCATGCTCTGTCTCTCTCTGTCTCAAAAATAAATGAAAATATTAAAAAAGAAGAAAAAAAAAGAAAAAATTCATGAGTTCTAGGAGTTCAGAAAACAAAGTTGAGGAGATTCTTCTAATACAGCATTTCAACCATCACACCTGAGCATGCATGAATTTAGGTATGGAAGCCAAGAGTTTTCCAAAGCCAGACAGCTAAAATGCTGGAGTTAACCTTAGTTTCTTATGGCATCAATATCTGATCACATTTTCCAGAGTTTGATATCATTCCCTGATGTTCAGTGCTGGTGAGTAGTCACTGTGGAGACAGGACCTAGAAAGTTAGTCATGAACACTGCCCAGAGTAGGAGCAAAGACACCAAAATTCCTCTGATTTTCCACCTTCCTCACTGGATAAGACACATTTTCCTGTGGTCCATTAGAAATAATCACTCTACATTGAGACTACAGAGCCAAAATCTTTTGTTATAAAAAAGAGATACAACCTGACTCACTTTGCATCCTATCACCACCAGGCATGTTGGATTGTACACTGTATCATGAGAAGGCACGCTAATCAACTTTTAGAGGGAGCTAATTTCAGAATCCAAATTCATTACTCTATATCTAACAAAAATACTAATTATAGACAGTGAATAGCAAAATGGAAAAGGTCTTTTTTAAAAAAACCATTTCACAGAGTATTACAGTAGCCCCCCCTTATCCACGGTTTTGTTGTCCACTGTTTCAGTTGTCTGTGGAAACCATGTTTTGGGAGCAGGTGATCCTTCTTCTGACACAGAGTCAGAAGGTCAGTAGTAGCCTGATGCTTATGTCATTCGCCTCACTTCATCTCATCACGTAGGCATTTGGTCATCTCACAGCATCACAAGAAGAAGGGGAGTAGAGTACAATAAGACATTTTGAGAGAGAGAGAGAGACAGAGAGAGAGAGAGAGAGAGAGAGAGAGAGAGCACATTTACGTAACTTTTATTACAGTATGATGTTCTTATTGTTCTATTATTGTTCTATTATTAGTTGTTATTGTTAATTTCTTGCTGTGCCTAATTCATAAATTAAACTTCATCATAAGTCTGTATGTGTAGGAAAAAACCAGTATATATAGGGTTTAGTACTATTCCTGGTTTCAAGCATCCACTGGGGAGTCTTGATGTGTCCCCTGCAGATAAGGAGGGACAACTGTATATTACAAAGAGTCTCTATTTTTAGTTTCTTTTAGTTTATAAAGACTATTAGGTGAGCCATGGGCTTAGAGTTTTATTTTTAGATTTGAAAGCATTTTTGGTCAGTCTTTAAAATAGCTTATTTAGCAGTCTTTCCCCACAGCATCTCTTTCCCCCTGGATGGGCTCACACATGAGTACTTAAAGGGAAAGAACCTTAATGATCCACCAATTCACCTTGTCAGCCAATAAGAATAATCTAATTTGTGAAAAAGATTTCCCCCAATTTATATGCCATTATTGTGAAATCCAAAGACATCATACTAATAGGAGGAACTTCACAGAAGATAAATGGGGATCGTGGCCATGCAGGAAAGGCTGTGGACTTGTTGTAAAACCAAACAAACATGCCCCTATCAGAAATTTGAGATTGAGTTCTGCTCAAATTTACTAGCTTTGTGATACTATACAAATCACTTAACATCTTTTGAGGTTCATCTGTAGAATGAGAATGGTAAAACCCTGCTCTGCCCATTTCACAAGGGTATTGAAAAAATCAAATAAGACAATGTTTATAAGCTGTACAAAATTATATTGATATGTTATAGTTAATAGTGGGCATAAATGATATTCTACCAACTCAGGGCCAGATTTGAATCTAACCATTCCCAAGAAGAGAATAAGAATACATTTGATGAGAAAATTGACAGCTATATTTGATGATAGTATGTGTAATTTGTTTGTTGTTTTAAATTGTGCCCCATCATGACTCATGTTAGACTAAGGCAACAGGTTATAGTAACTTTTTAGATTTGGATCTCATGGAGTACAGAAATAAAGAGATTGTGAAATAAGTGTTGATCCAGCGAGCAGATAATTCTCTTTGAAATGACCATTAATTATACAAATAAGAATCAGATTGCCAGAAGATCCATAGAACACTTCTTTGGAAGGCCAGCCTTGGAACTCTATGTGGCATTTTGTGTTACAGAACAGCAAGCCACAGGAGTTGTTTCTACTCCCTGGTCCACTACAAAGTGACTTCAGTCGACTGACTTACTTCTCTGGACTCTCTTTTTCTTCTTAAGTAATAGGAGGGGATTATGCTGCATACACTGCTTCCCGAAATCTTCCTACCTATGAAAACATGCTGTATATCAAATCCACATGTGCTCCTTCTCTAGTATTTTCTATTGAAATGGCACCAATCCAGTTGCTAAAGCCAGGAGTCTAGGAACCCCATCTCTACACACTCTTCCCTATGGATTCTATATCCTTAACCAAGACAGCTCATATGTTTCCATTTCCCACCACCACTACTGCTACCATTTAGCAATTACACAATACACACACACACACACACACACACACACATATACACACAAATATATATATATGCAAATATATATATATTTAAAAAATTTTTTATTTACATTTGAGAGAGAGACGGAGACAGAGACAGTGTGCGAGCAGGGGAAGGGCAGAGAGAGAGGGAGACACAGAGTATGAAGCAGGCTCCCAGCTCTGAGCTGTCAGCACAGAGCCTCCACGCGGGGCTTGAACTCATGAACCGTGAGATCATGACCTGAACCAAAGTTGGATACTTAACCAACTGAGCCACCCAGGTGCCCCTGGAGTGATCTTTTAAGAACAATAGTTCTGATCTTATCAGGCCCCTGCTTTAAAAACAACTTAAAGCCTTCTCATTGCTCTCCTCAAGCAACCACTGCTGACAACGCAATTTACTCTCTCTCCAGTTCATTTCTTGTCTGAGTAGCCATTTGTGGTACCATCTCAGCTGTAGAGAGAACTCTCCATTTAAAACTTCTCTGGCTTTCTCTTCTTGATGAAAAGCAGAGTGTAACGGGAAAGCTGTGCTTTAAGTTAGAAGATCTGGGTATACTCTTACTTGTACCATTGTTGGCTGTCACTTTGGTCAGTTCCTTAATGGTTTTGAGCCTCAGTTTCTTCACTTATAAAACAAACTATATCGTGAGATTGTTGTGAGGTTTATAAGAGATAATACATATAAAAACACCTGGATATTTACCTTTCTTTACTCAAAAGCTTTCACAAGTTAGCAATAACACACAGAAAAGAATTGGATCATGCTACTTTCAAGGCTCTGAATTCTGGCAACTGACATCTTTAAAGCTATCAATTGATGTTAGGAAAGGTCATCTGCAGACTTACATAAGAAATCCAAATAACATGTTGATATGAGTTTACCAAACTGGTGCTTTAAGCAGATCAGATTACACGTTCCATGTAGTGGTCAAGGGGTTACCATAAAAGGTTTGAAAAATGCCTCTGTGAGATGGACAAAAATGCACTATTTTTAAACATACAATATTTTAATATTTGTTTTGTAAGAGTAATTCCAGTTAGGGAACTAGTGGGAAAGTTCAACTATAGAAATTAGTCAATGTGCTGAAAATGGAAATTTGCTCAGCTAAACTATGCCACTCCATTACAAGCTTTACCTAACAATGCCAACTGCGTTTACAGTACGCATAGCATACTTCCTATGATTGTCACAAATGTCATGCTAAACTATGGCTCTTATTCATTGGTCATAAATTCTCAGACAAGATAATACTGGGAGGCCCAATAAATTCCAGTGTTTTCAGTTGATCTTCCTTCCACCTTCCTGCTTCGTCCTCACTCTTCACATGCTATCTGGTACGCTTATTTCTCAGAGAAAAATCTGAATGTGCGTTGGCTCATTTATGAATGATCTCATTAATTTCCAATTCTGTTTAAACAAGCCTTAAGAAGAAATGCTATACAGCTTGGAAAGAGTGTCTAACAGCTCTGATTTATCTTCAGCTGAATAATGTTTAATTCGAGTTTTATATTTTCTTTCCTTAACCACTGTGACATGCCACAAAGGCAGGTTGTATGTGTGCTTTGCTCACTTTTGTAATGTCAGAACATCCTAAATGTTCAATAAATGGCTGTTGAATGAATGAATTTATGCTGTTTCAATGAGGACTAAGTTTAATCTCAATTTTTCGTCCTATTTTTTTCCCCAATAGAATTTCTTTTTCACTGGTTAGCTTTAAAAACTTATGCTCTAAAAAACTCCATGGAAGTATGAGGAGAAACTCATGCCTTTGAATTGAAGCCCTAAGTCCATACTGAAATTGTGACAGACAACTATCTACCTAAGGGAACAGCATGCTACAAGAAGGAAAAGGCAGAGTTCTTTGATTTTCCTGTTGGAGGAAATATTTTGCAGTTCACATTACATCTCCTGCTTTCAGATAAGTGAAAGATTATGAGTCTTATTTTATAGTGTGTGCAATGGAATCGTAGACTAAATAAATGTTTTTTCTAAATTATACAGCAGAATATTATTAGAAAACAATCTACCTGCCCCCTAATCTGGGATTTCTTGAACTATAGTGCAAACTCAAGAAGATCTAGGTCTAAAAATGGCAATTAGAAAGATGTGATTTTTCTGCAATGAAGGTTATGAAGTTTCCATTTCTTCTCCCTTAAATATCTTTTTATTGGGGTGCCTGGGTGGCTCGGTTGGTTGAGCGTCCGACTTCGGCTCAGGTCATGATCTCATGGCTTGTGAGTTCGAGCCCCACATAGGGCTCTGTGCTGACAGCTCAGATCCTGGAGCCTGCTTCAGATTCTGTATCTCCCTGTCTCTCTGCCCCTCCCCCACTCATGCTGTCTCTCTTTCAAAAATAAACATTTTAAAAAATTTAAAAGTATGTATCTTTTTATTAATTTCTCTGCTAAATTTGGATGAATGTAGGATTCAAGTGGCATTCAACTAAAGACTCAGCAGTGAATGATTGTTATTACATGATTGAAGCAAAACAAGGAAAAGTAAAACCCCACTGCAGATATTTTAACATTATTTACATAGCATCTTTTTATTTTACATCTTTTTATTTACATAGCATCATAGTGCTTTTCCACAGGGGAAAAAAAATCCAGGGCTCCTGGGTGACTCAGCCGGTTAAGCGTCCAACTTTGGCTCAGGTCATGATCTCACAGTTCCATTCGTGAGTTTGAGCCCCTTGTTGGGCTCTGTGCTGACAGGTCAGAGCCTGGAGCCTGCTTCAGATTCTGTGTCTTCCTCTCTCTCTGCCCCTCCCTCTCTCACACTCTGTCTCTCTTTCCCTCAAAATAAATAAACATTAAACAAGCATTTAAAAAAATCCTACTCCTATAAAGAAGGCAAACTGCGTATATTAATGAGAAATCTTAGATAGTGATACCAGTGAAGGAAATGAATTAAAATTAAAGGTTTTTAGATTATAGTGGAGGCCTTAAATCATCAAAGGCAAGGAGAAACAATAACTAGTCTACAGGATGTATACCTTTTCTAGTCAAGTATGATAGTAATCATCAATAGTGTAGAATTAGTTTTAAATTCAGTCAGTGAAGGCTCTGATGCTTTAAATTACTTAGCTGTGTTATCCCTTAGCACATAATAAATACTTCCAAATGCCATGCAAACAGGAAGGCACAGAAGTGGAACATGAGTGTGCTTCTACCCCCTGAGGTAGGGTACCATCCTATTTTAACAAGTGGTATTTGTATAAGCACTAGAGCCCAGCTGTTATCCCCTCTAATAATCTTTAACAATATATAAACCAGATCTTATATAAGATAGGATCTCAGATCTATTATTACTTTGTTTTGGAGGGAAAGGGAGAAATAGCTAAGAACTGCATTTGAACCTGCTGATAAAGAGATCTGTAATTACCGCCCCCCCCCATCTTTTATAAACCATTAAAACACCAGTAGCAAATTTTTATTATTTTCAATTTAAATTAACTCATTTCTCCTACATTCTGTGCAAATTGAACCATGTCTCTACAACAGCAACTTAAGACAATATTTTTCAGTTCACATTACATACAGTTACATGTAATTCCTGTCTTGATTCTTTTTCCCTTAGTCTTTTCCAGTGTATTGGAATCTGTGCATCAGATAGCATAAGGCCTGCTGTTGCAAACATTAATAAGATCTATCATTTAGGAGCAGTTACTTACACTTTGTTTAATCTCTAATGGAAAGGATTTCTCTAAATATTTACACCAGAACAGTTGTCAGAATGAATCCTGCAAAATTGCTGGCATACTCCCAGAAGCAGGGAACTGGTAGGGGGAGGGGAGATTCCTGGTCTCTGGTCGTATAATTTTAAGCAGCCCTAGAATTTCAGGGAGCTGCTTGATAGAATATGAAGGGTTTGTATTAACAAAAAGGTACTTCAGTGTGCAGACCAATTCAAGTAAAGTATCTCAACAGCCACTTTCATTTATTGCTCTTGTAAAAATGACTCTCCATTTGCTTCAGGTTTAAAGTAAAGGGATTATTTAGGTTTCAGAGACCCAGTAAATGAATTGTATACGAGAAGAGAAACTTGTACAAGAAGTGAGAAGAAGCACCAGACTTACTCTGTGCAATAGTTCCCAATGTGCTTAATACATAGAAATGACTTGTTGGTTCCATGAATTGCTGAGTGTGAGTTAGCATGCAAGAGTTAGACAGGAGAGAACTGAAATCTGCCAAGATAAATGCAGCAGTGTTTTATAAATTAACTCGGCTGTCTGTGTGTTTGTTTTTTCTTTGGAAGATTCTAAAATTAAGACTGTTCAACTCGTCTTCGTAGTGGTTTAGAATTTTGAGAGTGTTTGAGGAAGTGATTTGGGGCTAGGGTAGGGTAGAGAAAATATCCTACGTTGGAAAATCCTGCCAATTTTCATTTAAAATGTGTTCTTACCTGAAGAACAATAGTACTTTTGCCCCTCAGCCTATTAATTTAGTAATTTGGTTAAAAATTATTACATAAAGGTTTCTGGGCTTGTACATTCTCCATTTATAGTATGGATAATATATTAAGTTCAGAGGCAGTTTTTAATGAATTTCTGGAATTTCAGTGAGATGTGCACATGGATGCTGAAAATGGCAGTGGTAGCCTGAAATGGTTGGGAATTTCTTTTCCTGGAACTGTCCTTTGATTTATCAGAAATTAAACTTTGACGTATGGGCTCATAATGCTCACAAGTCTGAAAACACATATGAATCAGGGCTGGGCCCTGGAACCTCAGTTCAGTAGTGGGTAGAATGGCACATGCTATTGATTATTGATACCAGGGCCAAGTATGCATCGACAAGATCCTGTAAGTTTAACTGGCTTCCTAGGAAATCCCACTGATCTCTGTTAAAAGCTTGGGTCTACATCAAGCCCTGGATAGAACTGGAAAGCTGGGTGGATGTCTCAGAAATATGCTATAGGAAAGAGAGACTGACTCCTCTTTATGGTAGAGGCTAAGAGATACCTCAAGAGTTTTTCTGAGGATGGCATGAAGTGAGTGGGTGAATAGAGGTCAGGGTGGCTAAAGATGCCACCTGTGGGGTTTCTTGTTACCAAATAGTAATGAAGGCCCTTTTGGACTTAGGTCAACAAGTTGGTCATAAATTAGAAAGACAATACTGAATTTTGTAAGAAGCAAATATTCAGCAGCTCAGTATGTGCTCATATAGCTTGTGGCCAAGCAGCATTTGTCTCTATCTTTTGTATTTCATGGCAGAAATGACATGCCATCCAAAGGTAGTGACAAGAGTAAGTAGAGGTCACAGTTCTGCTGCTAAATTTCCAAAAATTAAATTTTTCTATTCTTAGATTATCTCATAGTCCAATTCAAGACCAAAGAAAATCAAATATACAGTGCTACCAAATTGGTAATATCATATTGTCTAGAGGTCATTGTATCTCTTCAAGGTGCACAGTGCATGAGGCCAAGGTTTATTTGCCAAATGTTACCTGGACATTGCCACTTGCCAGAGAATGCTGGCCAGAAAAAGAATCTGACTGCCTGCCTCTCTACGGATTTAAAGTAAGCAATATCTCCCAGCCACATGTTTAAACAAAAAGAGCTAGTGATCCAAAGTCACAGAAGTATTGAAATAATCTGAAATTATTCTGAATCATAAAAGAATGTGAAACTTCCCCCATTTAAGGACAGTGAACAGTGGGAACTCTGTGTCTTTGTACAATTAAAGATCCATCACATAGAGTGACGGAGTATCCTTTTTGGATATTTGAGGCAATTGCCAATAATTTCAAAGGTGAACTTTCACTTAGGTTATTAAGCACAGATATATTTGTGTTACGTGAATATTTTCCTACAGAAATGTTTAGCAGTCTTCTAACTTCTAACATATTACAAGTTTAAAATCAGAGCACCACTTATTGATAACTTCTCCTTAGCTACTATGGCATCATGTTTCTAAGTGGTATTCTTTTCAGTACAAGAAATTGTAAGTGTACTCTTGGCCCTTTCCTAGCTCTGGAGGTTTTAGAACCCCTGTCCTGGAAATGTACTATGATTTTCTTATTTCCAAATGTTACTTCAGTAATATTATATCTAACTTGAACTTAGGGTGTTTACAAGGATCTCTTCCCTTCCCATCCTAATCAGACACCTCTTCTACAAAGCCTCAGAGTAAGCTTTTTAGGTTCTTCTCATCTACCAAGGATGGGAAGGAGAGTACTTGCAGAGCAGCACGAGCTCCTTGTGTGTGCAAATGCACCCCTGCAGGCAGACAAAGTAGTTGTCAAGTTGATGGTGACATGAACTGTGGTGTATACCGTGTATGCCAGTGGCACAGTTTCATCTCTTGCATGCTTAGGGTGAATAATCTATTGAAGAAAAAAAAAGTGGTGGAAAAGCACTGTTTTCTGGTGGATTTCCTGCTCTCTGTAACTCATGATTGCTCCCAATCCTTAGGGACAAGTAACTAGGTCTGACCACAGAGCAATGGCTCGAGTGTGCTGTGATGACCCTCCTCCCAAGAAGCCTGGCTTTCCTCAGTCTAATTACTTTTGGCAATTGTGGTTATTGGGATTTGGCCTGGTGACTCACCAGAACCCAAATTCTCCCAAGGAGCCCCCTTAACAAGCCGAATTAAGTCTGACAGGAAGCCCAGACTTCCACTTCACTTTTACATGGAGATTTCCCTGGTTTATGACAAGGTTTGAAAATCCTTCATTGACTGGAAAAGAATAATAGATGAGATGTAATGAAGATAACCACCCACAGAAGAGCACATTAGGACAGAAGTAAAAAGCAGTAAGTTCATAAGTAAACAACCTACCACAAAACTTAACCCATTAACATGGAGTTAAAGTATGCTATTTATAGTAATTTTACTCACCAACAGTAGTCAATCTAAAGTTAGTCAGCAATTGTTGAAACTATAAAAGAAAGGAATGTTTATTTCTTTTAGGCAGTTTTCTAACCATTACGTGTGTTCTAAAAACAAAAAGGGCTCGAGGGCACATTACCAATCACTTGGTAAGACATGAAAACAGTTGTTTATTATTAAGAAGCTTTGAAAAAAAATTTTGGTATGGCTGATACCCCATCTTCTATCCATTTACTGCCTCACTCACCCACGGAGGAGTTCAGCAGCAAGCAGGCTCTCCTCTGGGTGCACGTCGCCCAGCAGCAATGTTCTTGACCTGTGAAGTCAGTGTTAAACACACTACCATGTCCTACTGTGTGCACTTTGCTCTCTTTTCTTAGACTCTTCAGCTGAAACAATTCTCTGTCAGATAGTCTGGTGTGTTCTGGTCAGTGCCACAGGTTTAATTAACAATACTCTATTGATGAACAATATGGGGCTATCAGACTACTTGTATATTTTAAACTACTACCTGCTCAGAGGACATATATCTCATCTCTTGTCATGCCTCACACAAGTGCATTTTTTCTGTCTGACCTCCATGAAACTGGCATTGTTTTTAACAGCTGCTTGGCTGTAATAGTTATTCTTGTTTTTAAATGTTTACTTATTTATTTTTGAGAGAGAGAGCCTGAGAGTGGGGAAGGGGCAGAGAGAGAGAGAGAGAGAGAGAGAGAGAGAGAGAGAGAGAGAGATAGAGAATATATCCCAAGCAGACTCTGCAGGGTCAGCACAGAGACCGACTCAGGGCTCGAACCCACGAACCATGAGATCATGAGCTGAGCCATGATCAAGAGTCGGGAAGCTTAACCAACCTAAGCCACCCAGGTGCCCCTGTAATAGTTACTCTTGAATTAAGGGTTCAACAGTAGTTCTCAGTCTTGGGTGCAAATTAGAATCACCAGGGCTACTTTTGAAAATACAGATGTCCAGGCCCATCCCCAGAGATTGTTTCATTTGGCCCAGGGTGGAGTCTGGCATTAGCTTTTTGTTTTGTTTTATTTTAAAGATTCCCCAGGTGATTCTAATTTGAAATCAGGGTTGAAAATCACTGTACCAAGGCCTATAAAGCAAGAATTTGGAGTGGAGGTTACTGTTAATACTCATGGTAAAAGTAATGTAACTAGCAGATTTTATGAAACACCGTAAAGATAACTTTTCTGGAAAACAAAAACTAGCCAGTGAAATATCTATTGTGCTTGTAAATTACATAAAAGGTTTTTGATATTTAACTGCAAAATTATAGACTTTCCCACATCTTCATGCCTAAGTTAATCTTCTCCTGGATATGCACACGGTACATGAGAAGAATAATCTCAAAGTATTTCATATAAGATGTGCTACTCTATTGCTTCTAATGAAAAAATCAACAACTTTTTATTTTTAAAAACCATCAGTAGGGCAAATTTAAGGAAAGGGAGCAAAGGGGTAGAAATAAAGAGAAGTGGGAGAAAGTACTAAAACACCAGAAATGACCTCTATAGTAAATGTTGGGGAAGCAGCTGTGGTTTATTAAAGGAGGAAGAAGAAAAAAATGAGCAAAGAGAGAGTAAGGGAAAGAAAAGGTGAGCTGAGGTTTGAGAAAATACACCTATTACCGCCCAAGTAATAATCCCAGGAGTCGAGGAGATGTGAAGAAATCAGGGAAGGACATGGGCTTTGGAACCAAACCTGGGCTGAAATCCCAGGTCCACCACATTTTTGTTGAGTGCTGTTAGGCAACTAACATGAGACTATTGGTACCTTCCTTACAGGGTAAGTGTGAACGCTAAATGAGATAACATTTGCAAAAACATCAAGTACAGGATCTGGCACTCACAGGTGATTAAAACATGGCAGCTATTTTTTTTTTTTAAGTTTATTTATTTTGAGAGAGAGAGAGAGCGAGCTGTGGAGGGGCAGAAAGAGAGGGAGAGAATGACAATCTTAAGCAGGCTCCACACTGTCAGCACAGATCCCGATGCAGGGCTCCAACCCATGAACCATGAGATCATGACCTGAGCCAATGTCAAGAGCCGAAAGCTTAACCAACTGAACCACTCAGGTGCCCCAAAACATGGCAGCTATGTAGATAATAATCAGTATCTCAACACTCATGTTAATAAGTATAAATGTATAGTAAAATAAAAAATATATGAATATAACAGTGGTCTGAGGACTACGAAACTATTGTTTGCCACAAGGCATTTACACTCACTTTGGTGTGACATTTTTGTCTCTTTTGTATCAGTAAAATGTGACCAATACGCCTTTCCTTCTGTGAAAGCCTTTATCAAGATGACTGTGTTCATACCTGTGACATCCCTTTGAATCAGAAAAGAACATAACAATGAGAAAATAGCTGCTCTTTTTCTTACCAACTTATCAAGCATATGTTAAAAAAACAGTGTTCTAAAATAAGCATCTCACAAATTCTGTTATTTTATATTGTGTGGTGGTGGTTTGTATTATGTGGTTATAAAATGGGGGCTGCTTTACCACTTGCTTTCAGGAATGTGCTTTGTATTGGGGTATAATTATAAATATGCTTACCAGCTAGTTTTCTGAGGACAGTTTTTAGGAGTGAATATAGTGCATTGCATTATTGTGTATTCATTTTAGAAAGATGTTTTAACATAACTTAATTGAATCCTATGCCCAAGCCAAGTGCTCAGAAGAGAACTAGAAGAACAGACACACTGGAAAACACTACCTGTTTCTGATACAGAAGGTCAAAATTGAATAGGAGGAGAAAGAGGGTGGGGTCCTAGCTGTTACTAGGGCTGGGTAACTACACAGAAGAGATGTTGCAGAGGGAATCCACACACTGTCCAGAGGGACTCGGCTCCTTTAAGTTCCGCCCTATCCTCAGAACCACTGATTATAAGAGAGCACAATTTGGAGAGAAATCTGCTTGAAAGGAGAAGGCCACTGTTATGAGGAGATGCTGTTATGAGGAGATCCCAATGGAATGATTTTTTAAAAAGCATTTTTTACACCTTATGGGAACATATCTTTCATTATCATAAAGTTTCTTAAGTCTCCTGTGATCTGTGGCTAGGTAAGACAATTCCACAGGTGATAAGATTTCCAAGTATGATGTCCAGTTGCATGATTTGGCAACTTAAAATTGCAGTTCAGGGGCACCAGGGTGGCTCAGTCGGTGGAGCATCTGACTCTTGATTTCGGCTCAGGCCATGATCCCAGGGTTGTGGGATTTAGTCCCAAGTCTAGCTTCACGCTCAATATGGAACCTGCTTAAGATTCTCCCTCTGCCCCTCTCCCTAACTTGTGTTCTCTTTCTAAAATAATTTTTAAAAATGCAGCCCAGTGACCATTCTCTTATAAAAATGAGAAACTGCAGTTAAGAATGATATATTAGATTCTTTAAAATACAGAAAGTACCTTAATCTTATTTTGATTCTACCAATAAGAGTGAGTCTCAGTGTCAGCTATGCAAACCCTTTTAATAATAAATACGGCACCACTAGACTTTATTTCATGCATTCAACTATCTCCTTTATGTGACTGCAAAATACTTATCTTCAGCCCTGACACTCTGAAACTTTGATTCTGAGCT
This sequence comes from Acinonyx jubatus, assembly GCF_027475565.1. Taxonomy (NCBI): domain Eukaryota; kingdom Metazoa; phylum Chordata; class Mammalia; order Carnivora; family Felidae; genus Acinonyx; species Acinonyx jubatus. Next base: position 37,135,097 of record NC_069385.1, read on the forward strand.
ACTAGATGCTCTACTGGCCCTCAAACAAAACATAGCTCAAAAGAAAAATAAGTTTCCTACTCAGTCTGCTTCTCTCACTTTCCCATCTTTTTGTTCATCTCCATTACTTTTCCATTCACCCAATTCTGAGTCCTTATACTACAAAGTTTACCGCCAAATGTGTCCATGTCTTTTCCCTTCATATCCAATTAGTTGCCAAGACCTATACATTCGATCAATAGAAAATATGTGCTGTATACACACCCTTGCTCAATCAGTCACTATCATAACACAGGGCCTTATTATCTTAAACCTGGGCCACTGTAATTGCTTCTTCCATTCCAGCACAGGCCACTTCTGAAAGCCTGCCATGGTAGGGGAGCTCTGCAGGATCTCTCTAGCGCATTCCAAACCAGCTCCCCAGGCACCCCAAGACTCAAGGACAAGATAGGCCTGCTGAAGACTGAGTATGCTGACTGGTGCTATGGCTACAGTTCTGGGGCACTAGAAATTGTGAAGAATGAAATATCATAATTAATTCAGTCTGTACTTTGATAAGGTACTTACAAATTAATTTTTATATGCATTTGCTTATAATAAATGAATACTTATAGTTGTTTGCATTCTCAATCTTCATCCACTAAACTTAGTTGAAAAGGACAACTAAGTTTAGAAGAACTGTTTAACTCCCTAGCCATGATTTACGTTCTCAAGCCAAAAGATGATAAGTTGAAGAGACTGTAGGAATCACTTACAATTTTTCAATCAACCACCCTATTTCACAGATGAGGACTTACAACCTAGTGTGGTAAAGGGACTTGCCTGGGTCATCCAAATATTAGTAGCTATGCTGGATCTAGAACCCAGTTCTTCTACTTCCCAGTCTACTTTTCTCCACCACACCCTGGGGATTCTCCCTCATTGGCATCTTAAAAAAATTTTTTTTAACGTTTTTTTATTCCTGAGAGAGAAGGAGGCAAAGCATGAGTGGGGTAGGGGCAGAGAGTGAGGGAGACACAGACTCTGAAGCAGGCTCCACACGGGGCTCGAACTCACAAACTGTGAGATCATGACCTGAGCCGAAGCCAGAGGCTCAACTGACTGAGCCACCCAGGCGCCCCTCCCTCATTTGCATCTTAGGTCCCAGTCTCTACCATGAATTTATGATGCTTGCTATTCATCAAATTCTTAAATGTCAGATGGACTGCCAATCAGGTAGTGTTTCGAAGACTGGACTAGATTTTTGCATAAGGCATAACGACAGCTAAAAGCTATTAAATACATATTTAACTGGGCAATCATATTCTGTAGTACCACTGAATTTTCTCTATAAAACTTCCAGAAGAATTTTAATGACAGCAGATGGCAACTAGGTCCTTTGCCAAGATAACAAAGAAAGTAGAAATGCTCTTATAAGAGGCACCTGTAACTGTATTTTTAAAATGAATTTTTGAAATTATTCAAACTTTTCAAATGTGAAAATGTAGGTATTTTGCTCAAAAGTTTCATATTGTTGCAAAGTCTTTGGAGCAGAAAATGGGATTTCATGGTACTCAATGGCACTTGGACATTAAACATTCTCAGCACCCCCGCAATCCTTGAGAATGGAACATTCCATTCTTTTTGGTATTGCTGGATCAGTACTTTAAGCAGAATGCTAGTATATTCCTGAATGGAAATATCTGATGGGTGGGATTAAATAAATAGAAAAAATGGGCAGTAAATTTTACAGATGTACATTTCACACTTCATGTTTTGCAAAGCATTTCAAACTTACTAGGTTGTCCAACAGATGGTAAATTTAAGATAATCCAATCATTTTAAACCTGAAGAAAAAAATCCACAATTAAGAAAGCAATCCACATTTTCCCTCAAAATCAAAAAGCAAGCTAAAAAAGTCTATATAATTTATGATGCAACACTTTTCAAATGATCATTCTCAAAAGCATGCCAATGTAAAATGCACTGTTCAGAGAAGAAATAGCTCTAACCAAGTAAAACATGTAATTTCAACACACTGTCTTGCATGATCCTTACCATGCTCTCAGAACTGAATGATGTTTTCCTAATGGTAACCAAAGTTGAATCTTACATTTCATGAAATATAATACCCATTCTGATGGCATTTCAAGAATTCACTACTTGGAAAACGATTTTTGGGAGGTGGGATGAGTGGACAGTGGGAAAACAGGAAGAAAGGTTAGGACAACATCCAAAATGAAACATTTAGATGGAGATAAAGCAGGAAAAGATGATATAAGAAATAACAATATGTAGAATAGTTTTATTTTTTGACACCTCATTCTTACAATTTCAGAGGGACCATTTGGTCTTTAATTCCATTTAAGGTTCTGACAACTGTACACAGTATATACATAGAATTTAAAAGAATGACTGCATTAAAATATTAATGGGAAAATATTTTTAGATATTTAGTAGCAATCTAGAGATCTCTGTCCAGATTGAAATAGTCTAAAATGATCAAATGACTAATAAATTTGTTTTGCAGTATCGTGGCATGTATGGTTTCCCCATAATAACTTGAAAATCAAATGTAAGTACATGTTTTAATTTCCATTCATTGCTTTCTGGAGACCTAATTTGTAGAATATTAAATTATGTGTAAAATATTTAGTGGAGAAATTATTTAGAAAAATTTTTCTACTTATAAGTTGGAATACTGTTCATATTTCATGCTTAGAGGAACAATGAAATGATATTAAGTCAATTTCACACTCATTCTTACATTCTTAATTACTTTTCATGGAATAGCTCGGGATTAAAAACACAATATTTAAAAATTAATCATTCTTAATGTTCTAAGTAAAATCCTTCTATTAAAGTAATAAACAAGGAATTAAAATAGTTAACAAAAAGATATTTTAAGAAATAACTCTGATAGTATAATAGTGACTATATCAGAATTTACAAAAATAAATGTCTTTTGAGTGTCTTTAGATACTGCCATTACTGCCTACGAGTTTAAATTTGTTGCTTTGATTCATAGATATCACATGATAGGTTGCAGAATATATTTTCTCCAGCAAATTTTACTCATGTCTCCCATCTATTAAACAATGTTTCTCTCAAAAACAAAGTAGACTGGTAACAAAGGGTAGACAGATAGGAAAACGCATCGTAGCCAATATCCAAAACATGTTTCCATTCAAAACTAATACTACAAATGCAAAGTAGAATGAAATATTTTTTCTATCCTATAAGTTATTTACTAGAATTAGCAGTGTAATTACCAAGAGTGTATCAGAATCCCAAAGAATGGCTCCACATCCAAAACAATGTCATGAGCAATGGCCAGAGTATTCTAATAAGATGGCTTTTATTTTTTTACCATTAAAAGTATTTGTCCTGTATTCTTACTCCTTTATTTCAGATATATTTATGAAATATTTTTAGAAGTTTCGCAGATTGTGCAATGGAAGCTTTGTAATTATTATGCACGCAATGGCTTTTCACAACTTGTGTGTACCTAGAATCCAGACAATTAAAATCCAATTAATAGATGTATACTACAAAGGCATATGATGTTTCTAACAATAATCTTCTGGAATAATATGATCCTACAATGTCTTCTAAATAACCAAATAATGTTATTATATTTAGCAAGCTTCACTATTAGTATACGTTATTACTGTTATTACTAAATAATTAATTTTTTGACGTTGGTTGCTAATGTAAGTATCAGTCCAAAAATCTCCAGTCAACCAGAACAGCTTATTCCTCAGACAAAGTGGATAAATGATGGTCTGGAGACCATCAGATTTATTACTTGAAATAACTGACATTTTCTCTCTGACATGGATCAGCAGGTAGTGTAACTAGCAGGAGACAAATTCTACCTACTAGTTGTATGGCTTTGTATAAATTACTTAGTCTGTTTTTCAGATTCTTTCTCTGTAAAATGGGAATATTAATGCCCGCACTTCACATTACTACTTAGGGGTCTGAATTAATAATTCAAGTGAAAGTTTAATGTGCCAGTAAGGTATTGTGGTTATTACCATTATGGTAGATATGACCTTTAATTTTATTAGCATATAATCTGAAACTCAGAAGCTGACTGTACTAAGTTGCAAAGGCTGAGCTGGAAATGAGTTAAGAACTGGATTTGGGTTCTTGATTTAGCACTGTACTTAAAGCCAAGCCTTGCCTCTGAAAACATTGCTGGTTGGGAGTTTTAAGTAAGAGTTGCATTTCATTCTTGTCTTAAATAAATTAAAGTTAGTCATCTCTAGAAGCTGTATATGAATCCAAATAGATAAAAAAAGGTTATTGTGTATCTGTTGCACTCATAACTCCACATATATTTTTAAAGTACACAATTCATGTTTAAAGATCACTAGTTTTCACAAAGTACAGACAAATGGTACAGCAGTTGTGTCAGGAAAACAGGAGAATACTAATGTGACTTCATCTGCTACATCTGAGGATTCACCATGGTCCCTTACACTTCACAATACTTAACACTGCAAACAAATGTCATGTTTTTTTTGGCAAGAAACTTTTCTACTAAAACATTCAAGAGATCACTTAAAAAACTTTGAAAAAAACAGCCCTTACACCTTAATTTTCTATCTCTTGTATCCTTAGTTAAGATTTTAAAAGTGTAGAAAAGTGAAGCTATTTAACTACAGGCCAAAAAGGATACTCTTAAATGTTCACATTAGCTGTCTCTTAGGAAAAATAGTAAGGACCGCTTTTTTATTTTTTTCCTAAAATACCTTTGACTACTACCTTATCTTTCATAAAAGTTTTTCCCCTAGACCGTAATTGAAGAAAAAAGTTTTACACATTTCCTTCCCAAATTTCCAAAGAAACGAGTATATGTACACGCAATTTGGCCTTGAGTTTCAATGGACATTTAACAAAGATCTCTCCTTACCCTCCACTCCTTCCAGATTCTCCAAAAAATCATACTGCACCTGCCAGGAGCCTCGTCTGTCTCCTCAGAGGACGCAAGGGGTCGCCCCTCTCCCAGCGTTGCACCAGCAAACCCAGCCGCCAAGGCCGACTCCAGGGCTAAGAAGCAAGGAGCGTCCCTTGTTATGGGAGCTCTCTCCCAGCACCACTCCCACAGAATAATTGGAATTTCAACCCAATGCCACCCACTCCTTCTCTCATCCCCGCTACACAACCAGAGGGCGCCTCTGACTTGGCCTTGAGATGGTTAAGGCAAGTCGGAAAGCAGTTCCCCCTTTGACTCTGTGATTTCTTCCTAGTATGAGCCTAGAGGTGCGTCATCCCTTGCTCTCCGCAGCTTTGGGGCTGCATCACAGGGCAGCTTCCCGCACACTTGTCCTCGGGGGGCAGGCGGGAGGGTCAGCTGGGAGAGGTAGGAACGAATGGATGGCCAGTTTTTTCCTCCTGTGTCTTCCTTCATTAACAGGGGTCCTTAAACAGCAATCAGAGGCACCTCTGCACTGAGGCTCGGGACGCTGTCCCGCCCCAGAATTTGTGCAGCTCCTGCCCCTGGGGTCCTTGGTGGGGTGATGGAAGTAGTGGGTAAGAGCAGTGTAAAGCAAGAGGCTGCCTTTAGGCCCGGTATCCGTCTCCCAACCGACCAGAGACGAGATTGCCCCATCCCGAGGAGGAAAGGAGGCAGGGACCACCAGGGCGCAAGGGCAAGGCTCGAGCCCCAAGCTGTTCCTTCTGTGAGGCGGCCGCACGTCTTGACTGAAAGGGTGGATGGAGGAGTTACGAAGAACACAAACCATTCAGAGGCCAAGAATAATAAATCGGGTGCCCTGACATGTTTAGCTTGGGCCCTCCTGCCCCTTGCTACACGATCTCAGAGGCGGGTGAGACCGAGCCGGATCCCCTGGCGCTTGGGCCCAGCTACGTTTTTTAAAGGCAATTTTCAGGTGAATCAGACCTTGTCTGCCCGAGGCGAGTGGCACAAAGGGAGCTTTCAGGGGACCCTCACGTCCAGGGGCAGGGCAGAGACAGCGCAGAGAAGCGATTACTGAATCTCCACCTCACACAAGCCTGTGCTGTGTCCTCTGCGCTGCGCCCGTGCCCGCCGCGAGAGGCTTCGCGGGTCGGCGCTCCGAGAAGGGTCCGCGCGCCTGACGCGTCGCTGCCAAGCGTCACTGGCTCCCCCGCGGCGGAGGTCCGAGGGGCCACCGCAGCGCCGCTCTCTGCCCCCGGCGAGCTCCGGGAAGGTTTCTCCCTCCCTGACCCTACCAGCGTCCCCCACGCTGGAGCCAGGGTCGCCCCCGGCCCTGCTATTTGCGAACAGACTCCCCATGGGGGCACAGACGCCAGCGCACCGGGCTACCCGGGCGCAGGGAGACGTGCCATTCTCGCGCCTGTCTCCTAGTTTCTGGAAGACGCCACCTTTCAGACAGACCAGCCCGTGTTGAGGGTGCCCTGGGGGTACCTGTTTAATTCAAGCCAGGGCACTGTTTTAAGACGCCTTCACAAGCTAAGCGTCCAAGGAACAGGAGTCAGGATAAGGGGCAGCTAGGAGGCGAGCCTAAGTCTTTGGCGGGAACCCCACCCTCACTGGCCCCGTCTGCCCCAGGGGACCCTTGAAAGAGCCTGAGACGGTAAAAGCGCTCACGCGTGACGGGCAAGATCGTAACTGGAAACGCTGCACCTCTGGCTCCCAGCGGCGTGTTCCGCAGTGCCTACTCACCCCCCCGACCCCCCACCCCGCCGGCGGAGTGGAATCGCGAATGGCTCAGCAAGCGCGCAGACACGCGAACCCCGAGCGTCCCGCGTGCCTTTCTGGTCTCTCCGTGCGCGGTTGCGCGTAGCGGCCGCGCAGGCGCTTGCTCGCTGGCTCCCAGGCCGGCCCCGCGAGCTCTTCGCAACCCGAGCTAGTTCTCCCTGTCCGAGGCGGCGGCGTGAGGTGAGCGAGCGCCGCGGCCGCGCCTCCCCCGGCGCTTATTCAGTGGCCAGGGGCAACTCGCGGGTCGGGCGTCTGGGATGCTTGGGGCTTCGGGCCCCCGCCCGAGTCACGGAAGGAAAGCCCGAATACCTAGAGCTAGTCTAACGAAAGACAGAACTTTTCCGCGAACTTGAAGTCACGAGGGGGCGGGAGCCACGTTAGCGCCCGGTCCGCCCGCTTTGGCACCCGCGAGGATGCGGAGGAAGACAGGGGCGCGTAGCGAGAAAGCGTGAGAGACGCCGTCAATACCGGAGCCTGGACTACCGCCTTCTCCCGGAGGCGTGGGGTGCTGGGCGGGAGGACCGCTGCAGCTGGGAGCTGACTCTGGACAGGCTAGGAGACCCGACAGGTGAAAGCAGCGGGAGGGAGCAAACGCGTAAAAAACAACAAAAACAAAAAACACTGCACTTACTTCTTCGCTGCCGCCTTCCCCGGGAGGCGTTCTGGCTGCCGATGTATTCCATAAAGTTCAAAATGATAAAAAACCAAGAAATCAGTCGCAAGTGCATAGTAACCCAGTAATGTTTCCCTTCCTTTTCTCCTTTTTCTTCCGTTAATTAAATGTTTTAGAAATATAGGTAGGTGTTGGGCGTACAGAGAGGGAGAACGCAAGCAGCGGACAACTTCTCCCCGCAGATCCGATAGGCGTGCTGGGATGGCAAACGAAGCGGGTCGGGTGCAGGGACACCAACTATTGTACTTTCAAATTGTCCGAGCCCTGGACCCCGGCGGCTCCGCAACGGTGGCTGTCAACACCGCGAGCGAAGGTTCCACGAGCAGCGAGCGGCCTCGCCGGGACGGCCGCAGGTAGCATGGTGAGCGGCGGCGGCGGGTGGGATCCGGGCGGGCGGGCGGCGGCGGCGGCCCACTGGGCTCAGAGGTTGCGGTGGCTGCGGCGGCAACGGCGGGGGCCAGGGGATCCTAGGGGAGCGGGCGCCGTCGGCACCGCGGCCATGGCCAAGGGGCGGCGGAGAGACCCCGAGCTGCTTCTGCTGTTCGCGAGTAGGAGCCGCTCCAGTGGTGGAGGGAGGGAGGGAGGGAAGGACGGGACGAGGGAGGGGGAAGAGGGGGATGGCTGCGGGGGGCGGGGGGAGCTCGGGGGCGGGGAAGGAAACTGCTGGAGCAACAACCCTGAGCGACCTCAATAACTTTCAATTTCAAGAGGGAAAGAGGGAGCTGGAAAAGTACAGGCGTTGCGATTTGGCAGAGGGACGGGAAGAGGCGCCTAAGGGGTCCCGGGTCTGCGACGGAGCATCTCTGGACACTGCAAAGAAGGCGGAGAACGCGAGCCGGGGGGGAGTGGGGGAGGCACAGCGTGGTGAGGAGAGCCCCCTCAGAAGGCAGCTCTCGCGGGGAGAGGTGTGCGCGTTCGCGCTGGGAGTGTGGGTGCCGAAGGTCCGGCGGGCGCCAGACCCCCGCCCCCAGCTTCTGAGCCCGCTACTCTCCGCGGCCCCAGGCTGGGCGCACCCCGCTCTCCCGGGCAGAGCTCCCCAGCTCCCTGGCGCCTCCGCCCCCAGCGCTGGCGCTCAACGACTGGCTCCAAGGCAGCTCTAACCTCGCCACCTAGGCAGATCGCCGGAGGGTTTCTATCTGCGGACTCCTTTCCAGTTTTCTTGAAGACCCTCTCTGTAGCTTTGCTCCCTTTCTTTCTTCCTTTCAATAAAGGCAGCTGCACTTGGGTGCCAGGAGGCTGGTCCGGAGGAGCTCACTGGGCGCTGGCGGTCACTTCGCCCTCGCGTTACCTGCCCGGAGTGGGTAGGAACCAGCGGTGTGTGCGTTCAGGACCGTCCCTTTGGACATTCAATTGTGTTGAGGCTTTCTTCCAAACTGAGCCTTTGCTGCCGCTTTGGAAGATTCCTCCACCCCTTAGGCAGTTCTCTCCTCAGGCTGATTGCCCTCGCTTGGCGCGTGCTCTCTGCCTCACCCTCCGTCTCTCAATCTTGAGAGGATCTGTTGTGCAGTGTGGTTTCTCATCTAGAGGGCAGGGAATGATATTTGGAAAGACTTTTTCCAGTCTTGGGGGAGGGTCCACTACTTCCTTCTGTTCCCAGCGCAGGTAAGGGCCGCATGGCATCTGGAAAATAAGGTTCGCTGGTCCACCCAGGGATGGGAGAACCGAGGGCCGGCGTTTCTGAGCCATATACACTCTGGCTGTTATTAGTCAGTGGTAAGCTTCCCACCTCTTTTCTCCACTAGCACAAGTCGATGAGCTTCCAGAAGTTACTGAGGAAGGATTTAGTTAAAGTCACAAGCCCCCAAAGTGATTTTAATATAAACTAGTAGGTAGTTGTATTTAATAGTATCCTAAAGACAATACTTTAGAACCTTACAGTTTACACAGCCCCTGAGAGGTCACTTTGAAAAAGTCCCCGACTCATATACACCTTGCTAACTGTTATGCTCAGATAATTTAGGTTTGGAATATAGCCAAAGCCTTTCTGGGAAGCAAGTAAGATTTGTATTTCTCTTTTTCCTCCATTTATAATCCCTAGACTGGATTGTCTTCTATTTATGTGTTTATAAATGAGAGGGATAAAAAGGTCATTGCTCCTACCCATCCCATTTTGCAAGCTTGCAGTGCTTCAAATTGTATGTCTCTGATGTCGTCAATGGTGTAGTTGTTATACATCCCAGAGGAGAGGACTGAGGAGATGAAGTGGCCCAGAAGCGAAAGGAAAGGAACATAAAATACATTCTTGTTAAAAAGCCAAAAAGTAGAAACTGAGAGGCTGGCTTTTACTGGCTAATTCCTTAATTAAATATTAATTACTTTTATACCTGTAGTGGAATTTTGAAGTTAGATGTAGTTTTCTTTAGATTTCATATTATGGGGAAGACAACAACTGCCTCAAGATTATTTTTGACTTATTTTTAAGAATTGCCATTTGCCACATTTCTTTCTCTGGTGGAACTGTATTTTCTGTACGTTGCATACATGCATGCGTGTGCGTGTGTGCATGCGCACACACACACACACACATACATATACACACATATACTACCCTTTTTTATCTGTTGCATGATGTCCAGTTGCAAATGACTGAGTTTATCACTTTGAACCAGAAAGGTTACAGATAATAGGACACTTCCAATAATGATTATCCAAACAAGAAGCTACTCTATTTTTCTGTGACCGTCCCAGTCAGCTTTGCTTTCCTTCTTACTTAATACCTCAGATCCTGAATATCTGCACCATAAAATGTGGGGGATTTAAAGGCTGTGGGAGGCTCCCTTTGAAAAGGACTCCAGAGACGGCCTTTCTAATCCGGGATACTTGAGCCGGATGGGATGAGATTGCAAAAGGGATGTAAAAAAAAGCAATTTGGTGAACAACTTCAGGGAAATAAACATGAAGAAAGACATGTACTTTTCACTCTGTATTGTGCAGACATATGTTAGTTTGGATGAGAATATAAATGGCAGTGTAAATAAATAAACAAGCACAGAGACAGGCTGCAGTTCTTGGGCTATCCCAGGAAAGAAGTACTAGATGCTGTGTGCAGGGAAAGCTTGTCAAGGAATAAGCACTGTTCTGAGGAAACATAAGGAAAACATTAAATAAATGGAGAGTGTATTCTTTCTCTTTTGACGCTATGCTTTAGAATAACTTTTTATTGATCCATGTTACCGTACTATTAAACGTGTGTTTACTTGCCTGGCTGAGTCGTCCGTTCCCTCAACTGTCCTAGCAACTTATGGAAAGCATGCCATGGCCTATTTTGTGCAACATAGTACCCCCCACCCTTTTTTATCAATCAATAAAATGACACTCATAGAAGTCTGTGGCTGCCAATGTATTCCAGGGCCCAAGCCTAAAGCGAGTTACAAGCCATAGGCTCAGCATAGAAGTCAACGTTTGCTTGTTATTTTTCTCCAGAAAACATTCAAGTCCCAAGGAGTTTGGATAACCAGGAGTTTAAGGGAGGCAGCCAGGAGAATAGAATAGTTTTGGATAAAGATGGGGGACTAAACACATCCAGACTAGTTACTACAACTTCTCATCTCCCCTTTACCACCTCCCCTAGCAGGCAGTGACAACAGTAACAAGTTATTTTTGTCCATGGCAGGAGTGGCATTTTAGGAAAGAAAATGATTGTCATATTGTTGAATCCATACTCAAATATGTGAAAGGGGGTGTGCTCCAGAAAGAGAGCAAGCCCAATCATTTGGAATGGGATATAGCTAGTAGTGATGAGAGATGTTTGGCAAAGTTCAGGCTGACATCAGTCATTATACCACAGAGCTAACATGCAGATCCTGAAAATGCTCAGCTCTCCAGTTACTCAGATCTGGAGGCATCTGAATAAGTGAAAACAGGGTATTGCTGGTGGGGTAACTGACACAGCTAGAGGTCATCCCTGAAATGTAGAGCAGACGGCAGCATTTAAAAGCCATTGAAATTAGCAGATGAAGGACAGCTACTATTCTTAGAGCAAGAAATAAAGAAGACAGAATTATTATAGCAATTTAAAAAAATGATTAAATGGTTATATAGCATTAAGAAAATGAGAAAGTCAAGACCCATGATGGATTACTTTCTGTCAACAAGAAGGAATGTTCTTCCTCCCAGATGAAGTTATAGGACACTTACAAAACTGGTGAGCACTGCCTAGTGTCCTTATTTTTAAAAACTTCTTTCTTTCACAAATAAGCTAATTGCTGGGCTCATTTAAAAGCGAATATCCAGTAGTATTTAATATAAAGAATTTAATACCTCAGAAATTTTTGATTGTAGAGCTTTAATATAAAAAGGCTGTGTGTGTTGCAGTAAGAAGGGCACTAGACTAGCAATCTAGGGACCAAGGTGAAGTTCTTGTTCTGCATTTATCATTAGGTTTCAGGTTTCTTCATCTGAAAAATGAGAGAATTCAGTTAAATGATCTCCAAAGTGCCTTTTAGCTCTGAAAATAATGACAATATATCCAAAAAAGAAAGGCAGTCTTGTAATTGCAAATGTCAGTGCTATTTCTAGTTATGTGACATCACAGCTTTCACTTACAGAATTGTGTTTAATTCAATAGGCCCAGATTTAGAAACCTGCTTGTAAACTTGTTGATTTTCTGGAAATGCTTAACCCATTACAAGAATCCTAGATGACTCTGGCCTAGCAAAATGTGTCCAGAACTAGTTTACTCTTTCTAGATGTCTCTAGACTTTGGGACAAGGTAGAACAAATTTTAAGCCTCAGATTGTGGGCAGATGCTTGGAGTGGTTAAGGAAAAGGACTTTTGAACCTCCTGGAGATAACCACTCAATCTCAGTTCCTGTTTTCAAAAATCTATAGATGAGGAAGGAACAGGGATTTCATTGAATGAGGACTTTCCCTTTTATTTCATGCTATTCCTTTCTTTTTCCTATCTAAATCTTTGGATGAGTATTTATATTCACGTCTCTTTTGCCTCAAGAAACTCTCAGAAAGTCAACAGTGAAGTTTAAGTGGCTGTGGTTGCAGCTTTAGGTTGAGGGCTTACTATCAAAGACATAAAGTACTATGAAATGGAGAGTTCAAGGTTAGGGGAAAGATCATTTTCATGAGCATTTATTTTTAAATTTTTAATGTTTTTATTTAGTTTTGAGAGAGAGAGAGAGAGAGAGAGACAGAGCGTGAGCAGGGTAGGGGAAGAGAGAAAGGGAGACACAGCATCAGAAGCAGGCTTCAGGCTCTGAGCTGTCAGCACAGAGCCTGACATGGGGCTCGAACCCATGAACCATTTGATCATGACCTGAGCCGAAGTCAGACATTTAGCAGACTCATCCACCCAGGCACCCCTAATGAGCATGTTTTTATGCTTGTTTTTGCATGTGTTATCTCAAAACAGCCTCAAAACAGTTGTTTCATAGAGGAGACAACTGAAGTCAGCAAGGTAAAGTCACTTGCCTAAATTTACATGGAACTATTCTGGTTATTTTATATCACCCTGACATCTATTTTCTCTGTCCTCCGTGATCCCAGGATGTTGACTTCTGTGGACCAGTCATCAGAGCTTTCCTCTTCTGCTTTCTGGTTTAGTTCAGTCAATGGGGACACCAGTGGGAGCATGCAAGGAAAGAGTGATTCTGCTCCCTCTCTGCTTTGGCATCATTCTGGAAATCATTGTATCCCTCAGGGTGACTGAAGGCCTTTGTCAAGCAGGCCTTTTCCATGGCTTTATCTCTCCCAGGTTTTAATAACACCCTCTAATCTCCCTGCCTCTTGAGGCCTAGGAGTGGAAATGGCTTCCCATTGTTCCTAGTCCCTGGGCTCCTCAACATCTCCTGTTGTATCCCTTAACTCTGCACTATCATAGTCCTCTTGTAAAAGTATCTTCCAAAATTTCTTGCTGGGTTCTTAAGTGACCATAAGTATCAGATCTGGGACTTGAAACCAGCTTGCCTGGTTTAAAGCCAGTGAGTTTTATTTTTTCTCATGTCATCTGGCCTTTCCAGAGAATGCACCCTGATTAAAACAGAGTTGGATGAAGGGGAGGGGATCAAGGGAGACTGGAGGGTTACAAGCCAGAAAGGCTTATCAAGGAAGGCCATGGGCACCCAACTTCAGAGTAAGGTTGTGGGCTAAGCCAGAGCGAATAACTAGAATCAAAATGTCAAGGAGCAGACCAAAGTTCATGTTCGAAATTGTAGCCCGGCATTAGAAACAACATGATAAAGGAAGAGAAGGAGCAAGGCAGGACACAGCAGCAGCAGCAGATGACATTGATTTTAAGGCTGTTTTGACTAAGTCACTTTTTAAAAATTAATTTCTGCTAGATCTAAAACTCATCTTGAACAATTCATAGGTAAGTAAGGGTGCCTTGTTGGAAAGGGAAGTAAAGTGTGGTAGCTAAGGTAAATCGGTCATCCATTCATGCCACAAATGTTTGTTAAGGCTGCCTGCTATGGGTGATTCCAGGATAGACAAACAGAAGTTTTATTTATGGCCCTTAAGACAAGAATATTGAAGAGATGACTTTATAGTTTGTGTTGATCTTCTGGTTAAAAGCAATGTTATAGTTTATAGCAAATAAAATGGAGTGTAGAGGCACATATGGGTATGCTCAACAGCAGGCTTTAGGAAACATCTCTTTAAAGCTCCTCTGTTAGGGGTGCCTGGGTGGCTCAGTCAGTTAAGTGTACGACTCTTGATTTTGGCTCAGGCCATGATCTCACAGTTTGTGAGATCATGCGTGGGGTTCTGAGCTGACAGTGCAGAGTCCGCTTGGGATTCTCTCTCTCCCTCTCTTCCTGACCCTCCTCCACTCATGCAAGCATGCTCTCTCTCAAATCAATAAATAAACATTAAAAAAAATAAAGCACCTATATTAAAAAATAAAACCTTTTCTCCATCTATGTAATTAGCTATCATTTATGGTTTACATTTGTTACTACTGATGTGTTTGGGTAATAAATTTTGGTCAGCTGGTTACTCTTATTCTACATGTGGTCAACACCATGCTAGTTTCTAAAGATACGAGACTATGAACAGTAGTTCACATAGCCCTGCCCTCAAGTAGAAAACCCTCATTGAGGGAGGCAGGTGTATAAACCATTGAAGCTTTCATGAAATAAATGCTGTGTGATAAAGTCTACGTGGTATGTTGTGGGAAGAGGAAAGAGAAACAATGCGTGGGGATGGGGCGTAGAGATAAACTCTGTGTCTAAAATGTACCAGCATTTAAAGGACTTGATGGTGAGTCTTACTGTAGATAAGGAAAGACTTTTTCCTTTGCTTTAGACTGGTGCTGATTTCAGAGGTGGATGTATAAGGTCTTCTATCTTGTTTTCTGGAGGTCAGTGGTTCCAGTCAGCTGCCTGCTTGCTAGGGAGGCAGCCGTAGTCTGGAGTAGTATCAGGACTCCTCCTCCTTCAGCAATTCAAGGTGGATCAATATTGACCATGTGGGAGAGTTGTTAATGGCTGATACCTGTGTGTGTTGGGGGGGGGGGGTCTTTGTAGGTTAATGATTTGACCAGCTTATTGTAGATACGCTGTGGGTAGATTCCTCTCATGTGAGAAAAAATGACTCTTCATTTCTCCTATTTCCTACAAGTGTTTGAGTGTATTTAGAGTAACCAACAAAGAAATGAGGATCAGCCTTCCTAGGTGTCCAGCTGCTCTCATTCTCTTGCCCCAGCCTCATGTTCCACCATTCCCCATACCTTCTAGAATTCCTTTGCAACTTGTTCTCCCCAAACAATGTTTTATGCCCCCAACCTTACCCAGAATTTCCCTGCTGAACCTTATCCCTTTGGCTGTCTAGACTTCTCCACATTAGCAGATTTCTACTCTGAAACCTAGCCCTAGGTCACGTAGTAGTGATTAAGAGTTAGCTTAGTTCTGCCCTCTCTCTTTCTTCTTTTCTTTCTAGGAACCCATTTTAATTTTATGTTGTCCCGTGGGGTATGCCACAGATGTAGGGAGTTACAAGCCATTATGAGGAATAGAAAAGGTTCTCATTGGCTGGTGCCTCTGACATTTGCATGCTAGCCTATTTACCTTGTTTTCCTATTGCCTCAGTGAGAAGTATTCTGTAAGAAAATGAAGGGAAACAGGATTTTCCTCCCAGGGAGCTTGAATCCTGTTACAAATTGCTGTTACAACCCCTAAGATTTAGTGCCTGAAATTGTTGACTATTCATGGCTTCTCACAGTTTTGTGGGTTGACTGGTTCTCTTGCTGGTGTCTCTGCCTATGCTTATATGCTTCATTCATATGCTATTCAGCTGGTAGGTCATTGAGTGGGCTCATCTGAGACGGCAGAGAAGGCAGGCCTCTCTCCTCAGGTGGTTTTTCACCCTCTGAGCATGGGCTCTTTGGGGAGACTGCAAAGCCCTTTTGAAGCTCTTTAGTGTCATTTCCACTACATTCTGTTGGTCAAAGCAGGTTACAGGGCTGGCCCAGACTCCAAAGTTTACCCAATAGATGCCATCTTTTAATATGAGAATTACTGGCTGTTTTTAACCCATCACAAAGGTAATGAAAAGGTTATTGATCTCTGTATAAAGTCAAGCTTTCAAACCCTTTGGGAGGTCAGAAAACTGATACCAAATTGAAATAAGAAAGCAAAATGAGACTTACCATATACTCTATTTGTAAAGAGTATTCTGGTTCTAGATTAGTTCTTTCTTTGGATTGAGTTTAAATTCCAGTTTTGAGACCTCAGAATATCAAATCAGTACAGACTACTTTTGCAATGATGTTTTGGCATTAAGTCCATTAATAGGTGTTATGGTTTGCAACTCACTGAGAAAAAATTGTTGGAGCATTCTGATTGTGGGAGAAGTCATAAGGACTTTCTTTATATAGAGGTAACTTCAGCCTGTTTTCCTTCCTTTCTTTTTGGTCTCGAGAGCTAAGATAGCATTACTAAAAATTTGTAAATACAATCTACAAGTCTCTTCATTAAAAAGAACCACTGTGTACGTGCCTTCTTGCTGGGAGGCCTTTCTTTTGTTTACTAAAATTGACTGAAAGACTTGTCATTTTAGTGCATAAGAACATGAAACTACTATCTTATTAAATTCCATAATTCTAAGATTTAATGAAATAGATACACTGATTTTGCCCTACAAAATAGATTTACCAGGGTTTAGGAAAGGAGGCAAGTAAACTAATGGATTTATTCCTTGGCTGTTAATTGATTCTCTAACTTAAGAATGATAATTGATGTTGCATAACTTTATGGTGAATTTTCATTATTTGTGGTCATAAGAATCAATATTTTTTTGTAACGTTACAAATTACATAAAATATGGTCATTGATGATTTTGTTAAAGATGCATAGTATAATAGCTAGAAATTCAAGGCCAGACTAACTTCTAATAGATAATAACTTGAGGACGTTTCCCCTAAATAATGATACTGATATGTATAGCTTGCTTTCCTCTGTGTGTGAATGTGTATGCATATTTTCATCTATTCTTATTGATTAAATTATGTATGTTCTGCTTGAAATCATCACAACTAGAAATTTATTTTAAGTACAAATACTCTCAAGAAAGTGAAGAACTGGTGGATTATATTAATTAGATTGTTTTTTTTTGTAACAGATCTCTGACATTTGGCAAAGGGAGAAGGTCCAACCTGTGCAGGGCATTATGGAATGTGAGTATTTAGGAGATTTGCATCTAATAAGGATGGTTAGTGATTATGGGAGGTGAAAAATGAGGGCAGAAACCAAAACTGCAAGAAAAAGCAGCAGCAGAGGGGAGGTGTGTTTTAAGGATGAACCTAGTTTTCTAGGGATCGCCCAATAAAGCATTAATAAAAATTTAATTTAGACACTCTGTTGCAATCTCCTTAGTGTAGGAAGAGATTGCATTAAAGATTATAAAATGGGTTGTTCTAAAAAAAATTAAAATTCCCTGACACGACTCATCTGAGTAGGCATGTTCTATGACACAGGAAAATTATCCAAAACGTGCACTGAAGATTAAAAGTAGAGTACAAATGCAAATCAGAACCATAATGAGTTATCATCTCAAAGCAGTCAGAATGGCTAGTATCAAAAGACAAGCAATAACAAGTGTTTGCAAGGATATGAAGAAAGGGAGCCCTCCTGCACTGTTGGTGGGAATGTAAATTAGTGCAACGACCACTATGAAAAATAGCTTTCTTAAAAAGTTCAAAAAGGGGGTGCCTGGGTGGCTCAGTCGGTTAAGCGGCCAACTTTGGCTCAGGTCATGATCTCGCGGTCCGTGAGTTCGGGCCCCGCGTCGGGCTCTGTGCTGACAGCTCAGAGCCTGGAGCCTGTTTCAGAGTCTGTGTCTCCCTCTGTCTCACCCTCCCCTGTTCATGCTCTGTCTCTCCCTGTCTCAAAAATAAATAACCGTTAAAAAAAAGTTTAAATAAAAAAAAGTTCAAAAAGGAAATACCATATGATCCAATAATTCCACTACTGGGAGTTTGCCCAAAGGAAACGAAAACACTAATTTGAAAAGATATATGTACCCCTATGTTTATTACAGTATTACTTCAATAGCCAAGATATGGAAAGAACACAAATATGTCCATTGACACATGAATGGATGAAGATGTGAGATGTGTGTGTGTGTGTGTGTGTATAAAATAGACTATTACTCAGCCATAAGAAAAGGATGTGTGATTTGTGATTACATGGATGCACCTAGAGGGTATTATATTAAGTGAAGTAAGTCACACAAAGAAAGACAAATACCATATGATTTCACTTAAATGTGAAATCTAAGAAACAAAACAAGTGAATAGACAAACAAAAAGAAACAAACAGACTGTTAAATACAGATAACAAACTGGTGGTTGCCAAAGAAGAGGTCGGGGAGGGATGGGAGAAATAGGTGAAGGGGTTGAACAGGTATAAGCTTTCAGTTATAAAATATGTAAGTTATGGAAATGAAAAGTATAGCATAGGGAATATAGTCAATAATATTGTAATAACTTTGTGTGGAGGTCTAAGTATGTAGTTTCACTAAAAGTCATCATGAGAAATCAGCATTTAAAAGGTTTCCTTATCAGAAGGAAGTGGGAGTGGAGCCTTTCTGGAACCAAAATGTCCATGAGGACCTTATAATCAAAGGTCAGAAGAGGAACAAAATTCCTCTCTATGCTGGTGGGACCTAATATAATAGTTCAAGAGCAAATTTACTTGGTGGCCAAAGACATCTTGTACAGCATTCAAGCATGGGTAAAAAAATGACCCAAAGAGGTTTCTGTGTATTGCTGGCCCCGACATGTCCTTCTGTGGTAGCTATGGGGCTGTTCAGCAAAGTTAAGTGGAGAATGTATACATGAGAGCAGAAGTGACACTAAGTCACTTGAAGATAAAAGTTTTAAGAGTCAAGGTTGGTTTACCACATTCTCTTTTTAACATTGTGATTGATGATCATGGAAGCACTTGACAAAATTAAGCCTTCATCAGATTAACTCACTGTGGGACTATGGTGAATAGCCCTCTCACTCCCTAGCCCCTGCTGACTATGCTGGACATATTGCATGAATGAGAAATATACTTTGCAGTTATTGGGTTCTGAGGTTTCCCTTAAGTCAGATTCTGATTCCTTCCATCAGCATAGAGCCTAGCATATGCAAACCAAAATGAGTATGCAGAAGGGTAGTAAATAAGGGAATTAAAGTAGGCAGTTTGTATTAAGATAGCAAAGAGGGAAGTCATGGATCATTTACAGAATAAGATTCAATAGGTCCTTACAGATAATGGGCAAGACTGACTGAAAAATGAAACATCTGGATCCCCTGGAATAAACATATTTTCTGTTGTTGGATTAATTGAATGGATTCTTTTATTTTATGTCCATTGTTAAAGAATGATCACCTTAAAAATTTATTTATTTATTTATTTTTGAGAGAGACAGAGATAGCATGAGTGGGGGTGGGGAAGAGAAAGAGGGAGAGAGAGATTCCCAAGAGGGCTCCATGCTGTGAGCACAGAGCCTGATGTAGGGCTTGAACCCGGGAAACTGTGGGATCATGACCTGAGTTGAAACCAAAAGCTGGACACTTACCAACTGAGCCACCCAGGCACCCCAAAGAGTGATTACTTTTAATACCAAGTTGAAATACATGTATTTTGGAGAACTTGAAGGGTTTGACAGTAAATTTAATCTTTCACTCTTGGCAAATATTCAGTCTGGAGCCACAACTCCCTTCCTCAGAAGCGTACAGTATTGATGTGATCATGGCACTCTGAACCCCCAAATGCTAAGGGCTTTTAGGATCCTTTACATACAGGGCTATGTGCTGTGACCGTCAATCAGTGGGGGCTGGAGTACAATAGGGAAACCTGCTTGCCAGTTGAACCTGCGGTAGGAGAATATTTAAAGCATCTCTGAGAGAGGAAAGTGTATATACTGTTTTTAAAGACCTTGGGAGAGTTTCCAATCTTCTATGTAGGCTTTTAAAGATGTAGAACAAATTTCATTTCTCATCAATGCAAGCTATGCCAACATCCGGTTTCTGTGTTGAAATTTCAAAAGGAAACTAGAATCTTTGCCTAGGAACTGGTAAAACTTCTGATTTTTAATGAATGTTTTAGCTTAATTTGGCTTGCAAAATTCATAAAACTTGAGAACTGTAAGAACTCTTAGAGATCATCTAGTATATATTATTTTATTTTGTATATGAAGAAACTGAGACCCAGAAGCTTAAATGGCTTGCCCAAGGCCTTATGGTCAGTGCTGAGAATAAAATGCACTCCCTTTCATGAGTAGGATACTTTTGATCACACCAGGATTCTGAATGCTGTTTCATCACTCATGCTGCTTTAAAAATTTGTATCCTTTTGTTTCATATCAATGGAATTTGAGAACAGCTCATTCATTCACTAGTTTATTCATTCATTCACTTACATTTATGTAGTATTTCTTTAGTATCTTCTTTGGGCATTATCCTCAATTTCTCATTATCATTTTTCAATGAAGAATTCTTCATAGAGTTTAAAATAATTATGAATTTACTCATATCCCTGAGTTAAACACTTTAATTTTGGTTCTTTTAATAATTCTTTACTGATATTGATATACTTGCATTTTTAAAGTCTAGGGTCACGTGAATTCTGAATATAATAGAAGGAAGTTCTAATATTTCTGCATTTACTTTTAGAAATGAAGCCCATATTTGTTTTTATGATAGAGAACTTCAACATAAATTTGTTGTACAAGTGGCCCTGTTTTTATTTTTTAGTCATACTTAAGGAAAAAAATTATAACCTGCCCAAATAAATAAGGCAATGTGTTTATTCCATGTGTTAAGCTAACTAATACTGTTGAAATGTATCCATTTATTTTCAACTTCCTGCCATATGCAAAAATCACTTGGACTCGGCTTCCACACTGCCAATTGGTGAGAGTGCTGAGTGTCTATGGTGTGGGCAATAAATTCAAGTTTATTAAATGTTGTGAGAGTGCCACAGAAGAAATAAAGGGCACAGGTCTCCAGGAGGTCATAATTTAGTCAAGAAGAAGATATAAAGAAATATAGAAACAATGAAAATTTTATGTTACATATACTTTCTCATCCCTAGAAAAAGATTGCTCTTTAGCCTACAGATGAGCAGTTCAGTCAAGGTGCCAGTCTTTGAAGACTTGAGCGTTAATCCAGATTTTGAAGCAAATCTCAGGGAGATATAGGGAAAGGGCAGTTCAGGTGTTACAGTTATTCCTGTTCAAAGGAAAGACTTGGGCTCAAATTCTCCTCCTCTCTCTTTTGAGACCAACTGAATGACCCACTCTGTGCATATGCCCCCTCACCGTGTTCAGATTCACATTCAGGGCCAGTTTCTGAGAACTCACATTTCAGGCTCTACGTGAGGCACCTATGGCATGTTGTCACCTTTGTTCACCTAATAGTTCTCCCATCTAGGCAGGTCAGCAGGTTACTCTCAATCTTCCCTTCCATGCTATTCATTTTACTCACTACTGGAATCTAAAATATATAAATAATGTGTGTGGGAGAGGGAGAGGGAAAGGGAAAGTGAATGAGTGAGTGCTACCTCTAGCTCTGGCTCCAGTCCCAAAGATATCACTTAATAGTCTTAGGTACTCACATGTGGTCTACAGACCAGCACCACAGACATCACCTTGTTAGAATGCAGAATCTCAGGCCCCACCCTAGACTTGCTGAATAACAATCTACTGACTCATTTTAACCATTTCCCAGGTGATTTGTATGCACATTAAAGCTTGAGAAGCTGCTTTGGGGGAGCTTTTAAACGTACTGATGAATGGGACCTATTTCAATGCAATTAAATCAAAATCCGCTGACTGGGGTATCTGTATGATTTAGATACTTCCCAGAGTTTCTAGTGTGCCAACAGAGTGAAGCACATTGCTTTACTCTTTCCCAAATATGCCTAAAGATAAGAATCACCTACAGCTCTTATTGACAAAACAGATTCCAGAGTCTAGGTCTGGGACATACTGAGTCAGAAATCAGAATTTTCAGTATATTGAACAAGCCATTTATTA
Source organism: Acinonyx jubatus (assembly GCF_027475565.1). Classification (NCBI taxonomy): domain Eukaryota; kingdom Metazoa; phylum Chordata; class Mammalia; order Carnivora; family Felidae; genus Acinonyx; species Acinonyx jubatus. The sequence goes on from NC_069385.1 coordinate 37,156,918, forward strand.
ACAAGGAAGCCCGGGAAACACTGGTGATCTTATGGTGTTCATTCCTTTTATCTGGTAATCTTGTGGGAGATCATTTTTGTCTCAGAGCCTCTCTGTCCTTTCACTAAGTGACAGGAGGGGATGGACTCACAAAGCAGGGAGGTCAGCATGGAAAAGAGAGAATGTGGGATGAGAGTCCAAAATATCCGATAGGGTGGGAGCAGAGGTGGAGGTAGGACTCAAGTGAGGCATCCCTTTATCTTTATCAAGAGCCATTGCTACTCCTAGATCAGTGACTGATTCTCAACACCTCTAAGTCTCTTTGTTTGGGAAAGGGCTGGTGCTGAAAGGGAACATTTCAGACAAGATAACCATAGTTTCTAGGGGAAGAGAGAGAGCAAATCAGAATGGTTAACTTGACTGAGTCTTAGGATTTACTATGAACAGAAGGGGTAGGGACTCTTCAGTACTGGGAAAAGCTGTCCTTTGGATTCCTTTTACTTATATTTAAACCCCAGATTGAGGAATATTGATTTCAAGAATGGGTAGTCTCTTTATTGATAAATGTGACACAAAGGGAAATAATACATTTCTAATACTGGTGTGGATAACACTTATATTCAACACATCTGCCATCTTGATATAGAACACCAGGTTGATTTGACAGGTTATTTCTTAATGAGATTCTTAGCTGTCATGCAAGATCTTGCATTGATTCTGAGAATTATTTATATTGTGTAATAGGAAAATAGCCTGCATTTTAAGTATTTATATATTGAAATATGTGGAGCATTCTTATAGGTGTTACAGGTAAAAAAATATTAGAGGATATGGCTCATACCTCTGAAGCACTTAAAATTTGTTGGCGTGGGTAGGAGGGATTGGTATCAGAACTAGGATGCACAAAAAATAAAAAAAAAAAACAGTGGAGCAGAGCATATATTGAAAACCAATGAGAGATTCAGACAGCATGTGCAAAAGAAGTTGAGGGTGCTGTTACGCCTGCCTGTGGGTATTGTGCCTTGGGCTCTCCCTCTAAAAGATGGCTATGTTAACTGGGAGGGTGTATTGTTTCATCACCTGTTCTCATTTTTAACTTTAACAATTATTTAACTTCTCTGAATATCAGTTAGCTGAATGCAAATGCTTCCTGGATTTCCCCTGGTGCTAAACTTAAAGGTACTTCAGAGACACAATGAGTTATCTTATCAAGTTTGAATATCTAGGGAAATTACTAGACACTAAGATAATTAGCCTTTGTAATATGCTTGCAAACTGGACATTTGGCAGATAACTATTGTCCTGCCTTCTCATTCTAGCAAGGGGTTGTGATTTCCCGACAAAGGCAGAGGAGTTGCAAAACAGCAGGACTTTGCTACAGTCAGTAATTAATGAGGTGCTAAAAGTGCCAGAGCAGAGGCTCCTAGACGCAGTGTGTGACTCAAAGGGATAAGAAGCCCCCAGAATTTCAAACAAGAGTGTCACTAAAATAAACAGAAAGTCAAGTAAGTCTAGTCTGTGGAATGGGAAATGGTCTCTTGACATCAGGAGTCATCATACAACTGTGTAATACAATGTAATAAGGATTAGTCACTACATTTTGCAACTTGTGAAAAAACTGTAATTTTTTTCTCAATCCTAAGGAAAGTGAGCAATTATCTGCTTTGCGGTATTCAAGGAAGCCAAAATGAACTCTTAATGCCCCATAGTGTTCAAATAAATAACCAATCTGTTACAGGTTCCCACCAGCATGACTTTCCCCTGCCCCTTTAATGTATATTAATCAATCAAGTTAATTATTAATATTAGTAGACAAGCCAAAGCACTTTAGTAATCAACTAATAGCTGGGGACCCAAGGCCTAATGAGAGCTTTCTGTACTGGGAGGAACATTACTGAGAGAGAATGACATAAGGGTTAATTTTGGACTATGAGAGCTGCCTAAAATGGAATGTGTTTTCCTGCAGAGTGGAATTTCTGCATCCATTGGGATGAGTGTTAAGATATTTTCAAATTAAGGTTTTACGTTTTTTTCTACCATGTTATATCCAAGTTTCTTTAAGTACACTAAATTTGGGGGTGACAGGTAGTGAAATAACACTGTAATAGGGTCTACCAACATAGGCTAACAGAAGCTCATTTAACAGAGCTCACTAATATACATGGAAATCCATATCTGTATTATCTCTATATGTTTATAAAGCATATACACATGCACACATACTGTATATGCTTTATGTATATTCCTCACTAGAATGAGAAAGGACAAAAAAGATTGGATGTAATTTGATTATTCTAGCATGGATATTATTCCTCTGAGGGATTTCATAATTATTGATGTATGGTACTTAATGCTTCAGTGAAATTGAGAAAAATTTTATGTTGAATAAGTCTACCTTAGACTGAGAATGCAAAACACATGAAAGAAATCTCCTAAATGTGTTCAAAGATTAGGATTTTAGGAGCATTAAACAAGTTATTTGATTTTCTTTTTTGCAATATGGAACAAATACTTGCATATCCTGCCATAAAAGAACTTATGACATTTTCACACTTGCAAATGAATAATGTTTATTTTATGTATGAAAAGCTGAATCTCATTGAATTGGGTTAATGAACTTTCATAGAAATTGTAGAACATAAGTGCTTCACAATAGGTTTATTTAATTTGGTAGCATTTATTAAATGCTAGCTCATTAAAAAAACATAACCTGCCTCCTACTAAAGGCATTACTGTGAATTTGGAATTTTAATACTTTAAATTACAGAGCTGGTATTTAATGATGTACTTTAGAGGTCTCTGGTCCTGGTACCAGTAGGTGAATGAATTAGAGGTATAAATCAGTAGTTTACTCAACAGAAACATTTTAGCTCTATCCATTAAGAAAAACTGAATTGTTTTTGCTTTTTTTTTTAAGAAAACTTACAGATTTTTCAGGAGAGGGAGAGTATTGTATCAAGAACTTTCTGTGTTTTAAACTGTGTATTGAAAAAGAATTTACTGGATCAAGTCTTTTCCTCCAACATACTCTAGAGGGAGTCAAATCTAAGAAAGTTATGTTTAATACATTTCAACTGCTATTGGTTCTTTTTAGAAAATTTCTTGGTGGCAACATTGTTTTGACCTTCTTAGTTAAGGCCTAGTCTAGAAGTTAGTTAGAACCTGGGAACTAACAAGGCCATGGTAGAGACTGACTCCCTAAAAGAACCAATTAGCATCTTACCTAGAAAATACCCTCTTCCTTGGTCATAGACTGCATGAGTCAGCCTGTGAACCAATGCATATTTTGGCATGAATGGAGAGAGAGTGAGAGGTAGATGTGGAGCAAGAGAGCATTTATGGCCCAGGGAAAATCCTTCCTCCTGGACTGGAATAATAAACTCCACACCGTGAGTCTCAACACTGCCATTAATTAGCTATACGAACTTGCAAATACCATTTATCCTCTTTGAAGTTCAATTTTTCAATTCTGCTAAAATAAAAGGTTGAGCCAGAAGGTTTCATATGTAAATGTAATTATATCATTTCAACAGAAGATAGTTTATGGTTTGTCTAAAAGCATGCCTTGAAAATCTGAATATAAGCCAGCAGCTCCTAGAAAAATCATAGAAGTCTAGCATTTTGTTCTTAATATCCTGAACATATACACTAAATATACACAACTAGACTATATGTTCTCCTCCCCCCCAGTACATCTTGGACTTTTTCAAGTTTGCTTCTTTTATTACAATATTTCTTTCACTTGGAATTCTTTCAGTTTTTCTCCATAATTGCATAAATGGTACATGTTCTTCAGGGTTCTACTCAGCTGGTATGTGCTCCATGAAAAATGTCTTGCCTCTATGATTTCTGCTTCCTCTAAGCTTCCCTGGCATTTGCTTTAATTTTTAATTTTTCTTTTGACATCTTCTGCTTTGCATTATAGTTTTTTTTCTGGATGCATCTTACCTCTTCAACAAGGCTTCAAGCTCCTTAAGTGTAGGGATCCAGTGATCTAAACTTTACATTCTTCATTTTAAGCAACATGGCTTGCCTATAGGATATGCTCAACAAAAATGTGCTGACAGAATGAATAAAAGAAAGCAATTGAAAAAGAACACCTTTTGTGAAAACTTATTTAAGAAGATATGGAGTCTATTTTGCTGTCACTAATTGCAGTTCCTCAGGCTTCATACTTGAATGGTGACACAGCTTCTGTGTTTATGAGGAAATTAGGTTTATGACATTTGCTTTCTAGGAATTAAGGGGGGAAATATTTTATATTTCTTTTTCTTTTGTACTTTACATATTTATTTCTAAGAAGTCAACAGCTTCAGTTTTGGTCTGTGGCAACTCTAATTTGATATTTACTCAAAGGAAGCAGATTTTGAGTGAATGTTTTTCAGATTTGCACATTTTCACACAATCTCCTGTAGGTGTAGCCCTCAGAGTTGAGGAGTAGTCAGCATTTTTCTCATAAGGTACCAATTTATTTCCATATTTCAGTAGGATCAAATCTCCAAATAGAGATGGACCTGGAATTAGAAATTCTTACATTTAGCACAAGATGTGTTTTAGGATTTTGCTTCACATTTTCTTACTTATTGTTGTAACTTTGATTTCTGTTTTTGTGCCTTTTTGCTATCTTCCTACTTTCATTTCTACATTTTGTTTTTTCCATATAGCCCACAGCTACAGCAAGGCATTGTATACTAGGTGCCCAATACATACTTTATTTTGCTTTGATTCTCACTGTTCCTTTTGCTTAACCAGGGTATGGAAAATTCAGGGAAATGAGTGACATATGTGGACTATTTGTCCTTTTTTTTTTTCCTTGCAGATACCTCCACTCTCAGTGGCCTTTTTCATTACCAACTTTTCATTCTGTATTTAGTTTTTCTGTATTTCTTTTTCAAGTGGCTGCCATTCTGTTTCTTTCAGGTATTAGCTTTCCCTCTGGGATCTGCTTCCCCTTGGTAATTAGGAAGGCATAAATCCCTGATGATAAAATATTCAGGGGTGGGATTGAGATTTTTGAGCAGGAAGGCCTTGTGCATCGTCATGTCCTTCATATCATCCTATGAACATTGATGGCTTTACCAGTGGCTATGGGCAGAATGTTCTTCCTTCTACTGATATTGAGTCTTTTCGACTTCATTGTAGCTTTCTCAACTCACAGCTCAGCTCAGCTCAGCTCAGCTTAGGGCTAGAGGCAGAGCTCTATCCAGGTTACTTAATTTTTCTTCTGCTTACCCCTTTGTGCCTCTCTGGACTGCTGTGATGACTGGGGTAAGAAGGGTTTATCCCTATCCAAAAATATATCTGAAAATTGTATCTTATGTTAGTGGTTACAGAGTAGGATCATTGACTGATCACAGAGTTGGAAGTGTCAAACAAGCTAATGTTAAAGGTCAAAGAGAAATACAAGAGTTAAAGAGGGGATAGATGTCCTGCAAGGATCAGCTCTGGTAGGGGTTTTTGGAAGCCTGGATTTCAGTTCTGTCCCTCGGATTTATGTTCCGTTCAACTGCTTTTTCTGGCGTTCCATTGAACTGAGTAGCGTGGACTGTGCAGTATCTAACAGAAACATAGACTGCAGACAATTTGTAGTAATATTCCAGCTTAATTTCTATGTCTTTATTGTAGAATGGAGATGTTTCCATATAAAATCAAAGTGCCAATATGAAAGAAAACAAAACTTCTTTCGTTTTTACAATAAAACTTTGAGCAGAATTTCCTAATAGAAGTAATTAGCATCATCCATGATTTTGGAGTCTTAGTTTCTGATCTTTGACAATTCATTTAACAATTTGAGGTGTGCCTTTAATGTAGACGAATGTTTGAGTACTAAAGCCAGTGTGACACTACTAAAAAGCAGCCGGCTGTCTACTCTTATGGCATGGTTGGTATCATTCTTTTCTCTTGATTTCTGAACTACTTCAACTTCAGGCTGGCTCCTTATGCTATTGATACAGATATAAGTGGTGAGAAAGTATATATATATATGGCCAATATTAATAGAGTAGACATAAATTTTATCATGGAATTGACCTACTGTTAGTATTTCAGTTTATATTGTGTCATCATCGTTTTTTTCTTTCTTCTTTCTTCTTTAGTTTCTTTATTTCCCCTTTTTTTTCCATTTTTGAGAGACAGAGAGAGAGGAAGCCTGGGATGGGGGGCCGAGAGAGGGAGAGACAGAATCCAAAGCAGGCTTGGCACTGTTAGCGAAGAGCCCGATGTGGGGCTCAGACTCACAAACCGTGAAATCATGGCCTGAGCCTAAATCAAGAGCCAGATGCTTAACTGACTGAGCCACCCACATACCCCATCTTCATTCCCCTTATTACAGAATGTAAAGATGTATTAACTTTTATTTGTTCAGTTGTTCGTTTTAAATTCTATAATTAGTGTATTAACATAATTTAATACACTGACAGTGGAATTAAACATTCATGTGCCTTCTCCCGTTCACTTGGCCCCATCTGCTTCCTGGGGTCTTGGACACTTGATCAGTGGAGATCTCCATCACCCTGTGAAGTCACCTCATTCCCAAATACCACTTGCTGCTTCTGGTTTCCCTGGCAGGAAGTCGGGCATTATTGCACCTGATGAGGGGAGATCTGCAGCACCATCTAAACTATGCTGAACTCAACTAAATACATGACAGTTCCGTCTCTTCCCACTGGTTCTGCATTCAGATGAGCACTGAGTATTGCACATAAGATCTGTCTTTCCCAAAGATTCTTCAGATGCAACGAGTAACATGACCCAGAAGTACAGGGAAGTTAACTTATGAGGAAAAAGTTGACCACTGAGGAATAGGAGATGAGAGTGAGCTGATTCTCTAGTCTACTCCCCAGCCCACCCCCAACTGTTTCACAGTGCAGATGTTCCATGTGGCCTGCCAGGACATGTCCCCAGCTATGCTTTCCCGTGAAGCGGTGCCAGCTCCTTCCTGCCCCATATTGTTTTTGCTTTCCTTACTTCCCTGCCTCATTTTCTGGTTTTTCTCACTCCTGCAGCCCATTGACTATACTCTTCCCCTCAGTCAGGCATTAAGATCCAAGCTTTACCTTAACCTCTGTGTTTTGGGAAACCTGGGTTTTGACAGATATATTTTTATTTTAAAATAAATCCCATAGAGATTTATAAGATATAGGAGTAAAAAAAATAATTCCCATTCTTTTTCCATTTTTCCAGATTTTGCATAGACACTTTAATATATTTAAGGCAGATAATAATATGTATTTTTTTGCTTTGTGGAGTTTTTTCATATAAATGGAATAATCTTGTATGTATTTTCCTGAGTCGATTTCTTCATAAAACTATGACTTTTGGACATTGTTCTATGCCAGCGTATAGTGTTCTTTCTCATTTTTTAAAACAGTATTCCGTAACATGGATGTACCATATTGATTTAACCCATTCCATTTTTAACTCACATGTACATGTTTCTGATTTTTTGGTGTTACAAATAATGCTGCAATAAGTTTTTTGGAAATGCTTGTCTGGAATAGAGAAATATGTAAGATTGTTGGACATGAGTGTTATGCACATTATAAATTTTACCAGCCACTCTTAACTCCTACATCTCTCATCATCTGTATATATTTTTACTGTGATCAATTTCACTGATTTTTCAAACTCAATAGCACTGGATAATAAACCTCTACTTATGCCATGCCCATACATGAAAGAACATTTCGTTGTTATTTTAATTTATATTTCCTTAATTAGGAGGACAAACAGCTTTTCATATTTCCTAGTCCCTAAAAGTTCTTCTAAGAAAGTCTGTTCTTATTCTTCCATCATGCTATCTTTTGGGCCCACATGTATGATGAGCTCTATGGGAATTTTTGACTCTTTTGAGCCCTTCTTGCTACTGAGGTACTGATTTTTTTTAAATTGACTTTTATACAAGATTATTATTAGCAAATAATTATTTTTTGTGGGTTCTCACTAGGTTTTACTATCAAGTAAATATTTCTGTTTGACTTTATGCCTCATAGAGTTCAACACTTAACCATCATTTTTAATGTGATTGCCTATAAAGTTCCTTATTAATCTCTGTTTCCAAAAACATTTTTTATTTTAACTTTCATTATTCTGTTATGGCACAAGCAATTGCATACTACAAAAGTGGAAATTAAAAAAAAACACCTTCATACATGTTAAAATTTTTGCCATAAAACTTTTTAGACATTTTCTATGAATATATTTGCAAAGATGCACATTTTTTCAAAAAATGGTTTACATAATACCTATTGTTTTATAGCCTGCTTTTCCCACTTAGCTGTGTAATGCAAACATTTCTTGAGTATATCTGTTTTTTTCACAAGTGTTGCAAGGGAGGGATACTTCTTTTTTTTTTTCAGTATATGAAATTTATTGTCAAATTGGTTTCCAGACAACACCCAGTGCTCATCCCAAAAGGTGCCCTCCTCAATACCTATCACCCACCCTCCCCTCCCTCCCACCCCCCATCAACCCTTAGTTTGTTCTCAGTTTTTAAGAGTCTCTTATGCTTTGGCTCTCTCCCACTCTAACCTCTTTTTTTTTTTTTTCCTTCCAAGGGAGGGATACTTCTAAACATTAGAACATCTTCAGTTTTGCCTTTAGAGATGAATAACTTGGCTCAATATTAAGCTATTGGGACAGAAAGTTTTCTCTCAACTCTTTTTGCCAATTATTATAGGAAAAAAAAAAGAGCTGTGTCAGCTATTATTTTTCTTTTCTTTTTAATGTTTATTTTGAGAGAGAGAGAGAGAGAGAATTTGTGTGAGCACATGGGAGAGGGGCAGAGAGGGAGAGAGGAAGAGAAAGAGAATCCCAAGCAGGCTTCCCATACTCAGAGCAGAGCCTGACATGGGGCTTGATCTCATGAACCATGAGATCATGACCTGAGCCGAAATCAAGAATTGGATGCTTAACCGATTGAGCCACCTAGGCACCCCAAGCTATTCTTTTTCTTTATAGCCATCATGTAAAATTTTTGTCTACACTATTTTTACATTTATGGATAACAAATCCATAATGTAACTTATCAAATCTTTTATCAGTTAAATTTCTTTTTTGTTACTTGACTGTTTCTTTTCTTTTATATATATATATGTTTATATATATATATATACATATATGTATATATATATTTGTATATATGTGTATATATATATACATTTATATGTGTATATATATATTTGTGTGTGTGTGTGTGTATGTATATATATATGTATATATATATATACATATATATATATGTGTATATATATATATATATATTTGAGAGAGTTAATAGTGTAGTGGCTAACAGCAGACTCTGATGTCAGATGGCCTTGGTTGTTATTCTCTCCCTACTAGCTTCGTGACCTTGGACTAATAATTTTTCCTGCAGTTTCTATATCTATAAATATGATGAGGATGGAGTATTGAGATAATTAAGTGGGTAGAATGCTTGTAAAGTGCTTTAAAAGATGCTCTGTGTTAACTATTGTTGCATTCTTAGATTTTTTTTTTTTAATTTTGCCTACATAGCTATCATTTAAGTTTTTTTCTTTTTCCACAGTATTCTGGGATATTTCAAGCACGTCCACTACATCACTTGTTTCATTTCTCACAGTGTTAATATCATCACTTGTGTCTTTAAGTGTAGATTTTAAATCTGTTACTGCATTTTAGCTTGAGGAAACAATCCTTTCTTACCTAATCTATATCTTATATTAACTTAATATATATATTAAGTTAAATCTAATAATTACTAAATTATCAAAATTCTCTTTCTTCCATTGGAGCTTACATTTGGTGTAACCTTTCCAGAAGTCAGCTATCTTTTCTTTTTGTTTTTGTTTCTCTTTTTCTTTTTTGATTTATTCACTCTTGGTATTTGGCAACACACCAGGTATGTGCCTTGCCCTTTGGTCTCCAGAGCCTGTTTACTTTAGTGATGGTTAAGTCCACTTCCCACACTTATGGTTGTAATGGCCAGAATTTGTTCTTAGTTTTTACTTTCTGCAACTGTTTATCTAGTGTCGCTATCTAAGATGTGATTTACCTTTTCATTCCACTGCCTTCTATGACATTTTGAGCACATATGTACATTAAAAACCACAATCTTCAATATCCCCTGCTTCCACAAATCTTGTCTCTACCTATACTTGTCATGAATCACTTGTAAGAAGTATACTTTCTAGAAATAAATGTGTCATTACTATTGGCCCACACTCTATTCCCTATCCAGTTTCCAGTTTCTAGTGCAGGATTGGACTAGATGTAGAAAACAAAGTCCAAATGGTGGGTTGGGATGTGGAGTGGGAAGAAGCCCTCCACCTGCTTTGAAAACCTGCACTTAGAACTAGGGACGTATAGGTATTCCTTCTGGAGAGTACACTTCTGATCCAATGAGTTGTGATGAATTAGTTTCTTACCTAAGCATCTACTGCATAACGTGATACATGGTAGCTACAAATGTATATTCCTTTTTCTTCATTACGGTGGGCAATGCCACTGACTTTGTATTTAGTGAGGATTCTTCCCAAATGCTTCCTAAATCCTGGTGTTAGTTTACTGTCAGTCTTAGTTTCTAGTGTAATGTTATCTTTTCATTTCCTTTATATGGTGAATAGTGAGATTTATCAGATGCTTTCCAGCCTTTTCATACTGAATTATATATGTATGTTTTAGAAATAATGCTCGGGTATCAGATAGGGAATAAGGTTGAGGAAACAAGAATAGTTAGTAGGCTACATTCATGATTTTAATCCTAATGAAAAAGACTTGAACATTAGTAAGAGGACTAAATAGAAGAAAGATTGAAGAGAGATTTGGTGGTATAATGACAATGCTCACCCATCAGTTATTTGTCACGTCCGGGAGATTGATGAATAAGAAAAAGGCGCCGACAGTGGCTAACAGATTGTAAATTGCACTATTGATTCAATAATTTAGTGTGGCGGGTGGGTAGCTTGCAGGGCAAGAAACTTAAAAATTTAATTTTTGACATGTTAAGCATATGGAGTCTGCTGAATGTGCATTTGAAGATATTCAGAAGGTAGTTGTAACTATGGATCTATGGTTTAGGAGATCCGTTAGAATAGGAGCTATGCGTTTGGGAATTACCAGCATATGGAAATAGGATTAGAGTGAATAAATGTTGTTTGCAAGGGGGCAGATGATGGGGAAAATCAGGACTGTAGGCAAGGAGATCGGTTAGAATGTTCAGTAGTCTAGGAAAGAAATTATCACTGATCTCTCCAGAACAGTAATAAAGTAAATAGAGGTAAGATTAAACTTTCAGGAAGCCTACTTTGAATGTAGGCTTAAAAACAAGGTAGGGAGGTTAACTACGTAACTGGAAGAAATCATCTGTTTGGGCTGCAGCAAGTGTAATGGAGCATTGAGCCTAAGGAAAGAAGTGAAAATTTGGAATGTTCAACATGAGCGAATAGGAGGCAGGGATAAAGACCAGGGGCAAATGAAACATTACAATCCCCAAAGAGGCCAGAAACCAGAAATTTGTAGGGGGGGGGTCACAGTTTTTCACAATAAGTGATTTTCATCTTGTTTCCTGGTTAACAAGGAAGAAGGTAGATTGTTGCACTGTTAAAAGTTTGCAGGTTTTCTGGACAGGGGCTACAAAACGACCAAGGACCATGTACTGGGAAAAACACATTAAAAATATGAGGCTATAGGGGTGTAGGTTGTGTAGAGAAGCAACTAAAGCAATGTATGTTGGAGATGGAGGATACATAGTTAATATTCTAGGAGAGAAAAGTGAGACGTAAAGGCAACAGAGACCTTAATTTGGTTGAAGATAGCATGTCTTCGTTTTTGTAAAAGAAGTTCAGAGGAGGTAAGTTGCAATGAATGGTAAAAATGAGATGTTTGTATTTAGATTTCATATACTCCGTTTCTTTCCATCTAGGGCAATGCTGGATATCGAGTTCAGACCGTATATGAATGAACAAAAGGTGGCTTTACTGTCTGAAGCAAAGAATAATAGGATAGTGGTACCTTCTAGGATGTGATCTTTCCATTTTTGTTCATGTGGCCTAGCATCACCTATATAGATCTATGCAGAGTTCTTAGTTGCAGTTTGGCAATGGCCTGATATATCCATGTAATAATTATCCTGTGTGTAATAATAGAGGTGGCTGTCAACAATAAATAAGTCAGATGACTGCCTGACGCTGTTTGATGGCTGAAGGAAGACACTTCAACATCTTTATTATCTGTTTACCTTGGCTATGCTGTCTGAAACTTTCCTTGGAATACTTTCCTTGGATTCACTTTCTCAGAAATAGAAACCTCATGATGGCAGTGAATTCACCTTGTGAAAGCACCTTTACACGGGCAGAAAAGAGTGACCAAGTCAAAGTGCTGCGTGCATGACTGGAGGATGAGGATTATAGTGGTTACAGCAAAACCACAAATTATTATTGCTATTAGTTTTAATATAGGCTAGTTTTTATATTCCTAGTGCCTTACAATTTAATAAAAATGAATTATAAGAATGAGTCTAGCCACTTGTAATTTTGCTTTACTTTCAACTTTGCAAAAAGTGTAGTAACATGTATGTAAATATATTTTATATAGATATAATATTTATAAACATTAAAAAAATTTTTATAGGTCAAATAACTTAATAAATGTAGCAAGTTAAACCAACTAACAACCTAAATATTTTTGTTGGAGTGGCAATTTGAGTGTGCTTCTCTGATGGTCTGTTTCCAAAGATAACTGCCTACTTTAAGTTCCTTTAGGGCAGGGATTTTGTTTTATTCATCATTTGGTACTCTGTGGTAAGGAAAGTGCTTTAAATATAGTAGGTGATCAATGACTTTTATTGCACGAATAGAAGAGAGTAAACAATTATAAACTAAAAGGAAATTAGTTTCAAATGTAAATTCTAGGGGAACACTTCCATTGATAGAAATGAGAATCCTGCTTCTTACCCAGGACCCTATCATGCAGTCTTGAAGAAGTGAAAACTGTGAATTCTAATATGTAATTATTGAAATAAACATTTCATCTTTTTTGTGACACCAAGTTAATAAGTAAGCACAAAAATCTGGTCTTGGCCAATTATGGTGTGGCCAGGAAGATAGCTTGACTCTTAACAGGGATTAGTTGGGATAGGCACACTATTTCCCATTGTCTCTCAAACCTTAGTCCTTTCCTCTGAGCTCGGAACAGACTTTTTGGCGATAATGCCTTTGTTTTTGAGTAGGAGGACTTGTTAGACCACAAACTTCCAGACTCAATTTTTGTATATCCTGATGAAAATTCTCAAATTTCTCTACTGAATGTAAACATATGTGCAATGTGTTTAAATTGAACTTACTGAGTTTTGGCAAAATTTCCCTCAAGTGAATAGGGTGGTGCATTTGTATTGATCGAGTTGTTTGGGACATTAAAGTGATAAGACACAGTAATCTAAATTTGGGATATACTAGTATGTCTGCCTCAGGCCACGACCTGTCCTGTCACTTTTGCTCCTTCTGGATTTACTGCCCTTTTTGCCTATTTGTCTGACATTTGACTTAAATCCCTTCATTTTGTTGTTTCTTTTGTATTTACATATTATGACCTTTCACCCTCTCCATTTGCATCTTTCTCAAACTATATTCCAGGGTGGCTACCCCAATCTAGATATAATGCTGATAACATTAAAAAAATGAATTAAACTCTTTTGTCTGGACTGCTGACATGCCATCCAGACTGGGGAAGACCCAGAAACTTTGGGGCCACGTGAACCACGGCCACAGCCAAATTGGCAAGCACTGGAATCACCCCAGAGGCTGAGGTAATCCTGGTGGCATGCATCACCACAGGATCAACGTTGGCAAATATCACCCAGGTTACTTTGGAGAAGTTGGCATGAGGCATTATGACTTAAGGAAGAACCAGAACTTCCGCCCAACTGACATCCTTGATGAACTGTGAACCTTGGTCAGTGAGGAGACAAGGGTAAATGCTGTCAAAAACAAGAATGGAGCTGCTCCTATCATTGATGTGGTGCGATCAGGCTACTATAAAGTTTTGGGAAAGGGAAAGCTATCAAAATGGCCTGTAATCATGAAGGCCAAATTCGTCAGTAGAAGAGCCAAGGAGAAGATTACGGATGCCTGTGTGTTGGCTTGAAGCCACATGGAGGGAGTTTCATTAAATTCTAACAAGTGCTTTTCAAAAAAGTAAATGGATTAAAAAAGTTCCAAGGGACCTCATAAAAAGCACCATGTAGATATGGTTCATTCCCAGAGTTTTTAACAAAAGGCTTACAATCCTGATCTAGACAAATGTAGATATGACAACTGAAAAACAATAGGTTGATATAATACAATTATAAATTATTACTATTTGAACCAAGCAAATGAACATCTTGAGTACATAAATAAAAATGAACTGCAAATTGGAGTAGAAATCAAGGATAACTGAGGTTATCCTTTGAAACTCAGAGTCAAAGGGGAAAATTCATAGGATTTCTTTTTTTTTTAACTATCTCAGCAGTTTTTTTCTTTATTATTAATTTTATTTTTTAAATTAACATCCAAATTAGTTAGCATATAGTGCAACAATGATTTCAAGAGTAGATTCCTTATTGCCCCTTACCCATTTAGCCTATCCCCCCTCCCACAACCCCTCCAGTAACCCTCTGTTTGTTCTCCATATTCAAGAGTCTCTTATGTTTTGTCCCCTCCCTGTTTTTATATTATTTTTGCTTCCCTTCCCTTGTGTTCATCTGTTCTCTGTCTTAAAGTCCTCATATGAGTGAAGTCATATGATATTTGTCTTTTTCTGACTAATTTTGCTTAGCATAATACGCTCTAGTTCCATCCACGTAGTTGCAAACGGCAAGATTTCATTTTTTTGAAGCCGAGTAATACTCCATTGTGTGTGTATATATATACATATACACATATACTTATACATATATATATATATACACACATATATATATATACATACACATATATATATATATATACACCACATCTTTTTTATCCATTCATCCATCGATGGACATTTGGGCTCTTTCCATACTTTGGCTATTGTTGATAGTGCTGCTATAAACATGGGGGTGCATGTGTCCCTTCAAAACAGCATACCTGTATCCCATGGATAAATACCTAGTATTGCAATCACTGGGTCGTAGGGTAGTTCTATATATTTTTAATTTTTTGAGGGACTTCCATGCTGTTTTCCAGAGTGGCTGCACCAGCTTGCATTCCCACCAGCAATACAAAAGAGATCCTCTTTCTCCACATCCTCGCCAACATCTGTTGTAGCCTGAGTTGTTAATGTTAGCCATTCTGACAGGTGTAAGGTGGTATCTCATTGTGGTTTTGATTTGTATTTCCCTGATGATGAGTAATGTTGAGCATTTTTTCATGTTGGTTGGCCATCTGGATGTCTTCTTTGGAGAAGTGTCTATTCATGTCTTTTGCCCGTTTCTTCACTGGATTGTTTGTTTTTTGGGTGTTGAATTTCATAAGTTCTTTATAGCTTTTGGATACTAACCCTTTATCTGATATGTCGTTTGCAAATATCTTCTCCCATTCTGTCAGTTGCCTTTTAGTTTTGCTGATTGTTTCCTTCACTGTGCAGAAGCTTTTTATTTTGATGAGGACCCAGTAGTTCATTTTTGCTTTTGTTTCCCTTGCCTCCAGAGACGTGTTGACTAAGAAGCTGCTGCAGCCAAGGTCAAAGAGGTTTTGCCTGCTTTCTCTTTGAGGAATTTGAGGGTTTCCTTTCTTACATTGAGGTCTTTCATCCATTTTGAGTTTGTGTATGGTGTAAGAAAATGGTCCAGGTTCATTCTTCTGTATGTCACTGTCCAGTTTTCCCAGCACCACTTGCTGAAGAGATGGTCTTTATTCCATTGGATATTCTTTCTTGCTTGGTCAAAGATTAGTTGGCATTACGTTTGTGGGTCCATTTCTGGGTTCTCTATTCTGTTCCATTGATCTGAGTGTCTGCTCTTGTGCCAGTACCATACTGTCTTGATGATTACAGCTTTGTAGTATAGCTTGAAGTCTGGGATTGTGATGCCTCCTTCTTTGGTTTTCTTTTTCAAGATTGCTTTGGCTATTCAGGGTCTTTTCTGGTTCCATACAAATTTTAGGATTGTTTGTTCTAGCTCTGTGAAGAATGCTAGTGTTATTTTGATAGGGATTGCATTGAATATGTAGATTGCTTTGAGTAGTATCGACATTTTAACAATATTTGTTCTTCCTTTGCAGGTGCAGGGAATATTTTTCCATTTTTTTGTGTCTTCTTCCATTTCTTTCATAAGTTTTCTATAGTTTTCAGTGTACAGATTTTTCACCTCTTTGGTTAGATTTATTCCTAGGTATTTTATGGTTGTTAGTGCAACTGTAAATGGGATCGATTCCTTGGTTTCTCTTTCTGTCGCTTCATTGTTGGTGTATAGGAATGCAACTGATTTCTGTGCATTGATTTTATATCCTGCAACTTTGCTGAATTCATCAATCAATTTTAGCAGTTTTTTGGTGGAATCTTTCGGGTTTTCCATATAGAGTATCAAGTCATCTGTGAAGAGTGAAAATTTGACCTCCTCCTGGCTGATTTGGATGCCTTTTATTTCTCTGTGTTGTCTGATTGCAGAGACTGAGACTTCCGATACTATGTTGAATAACAGTGGCGAGAGTGGACATCTGTCTTGTTCCTGACCCTAGGGGGAAAGCTCTCAGTTTTTCCCCATTGAGGATGATATTAACATTGGGTCGTTCATATATGGCTTTTATGATCTTGAGGTATGCTCCTTCTATTCCTACTTTCTTGAGGGTTTTTATCAAGAAAGGATGCTGTATTTTGTCAAATGCTTTCTCTGCATCATATGGTTCTTGTCCTTTCTTTTATTGATGTGATAAATCACATTGATTGTTTTGTGGATATTGAACCAGCTATGCATCCCAGGTATAAATCCCACTTGGTTGTGGTGAATAATTTTTTTAATGTATAGTTGGATCCGGTTGGCTAATATCTTGTTAAAGATTTTTGCATCCATGTTCATCAGGGAAATTGGTCTATAGTTCTCCTTTTTAGTGGGGTCTCTGTCTGGTTTAGTGGAGTCTCTACCTCCTTTTTAGTGGGGTCTCAAGGTAATGCTGGCTGCATAGAAAGACTTTGGAAGTTTTCCTTCCATTTCTATTTTTCGGAACAGCTTGAAGAGAATAGGTGTTAACTCTTCCTTAAATGTTTGGTAGAATTCCCCTGGAAAGCCATCTGGACTCTTGTTTTTTGGCAGATTTTTGATTACTAATTCGATTTCCTTACAGGTTATGGGTCTGTTCAAATTTTCTATTTCTTCCTATTTCAGTTTTGGTAGTGTATATGTTTCTAGGAATTTTTCCATTTCTTCCAGATTGCCCTTTTTATTGGCATACAATTGCTCATAATATTCTCTTATTATTGTTTTTATTTCTGTTGTGTTGGTTGTGATCTCTCCTCTTTCATTCTTGATTTTACTTATTTGGGTCCTTTCCTTTTTCTTCTTGATCAAACTGGCTAGTGGTTTATCAATTTTGTTAATTCTTTCAAAGAACCAACTTCTGGTTTCATTGATCTGTTTTTTTTTGTTTGTTTCGATAGCATTAATTTCTTCCTTAATCTTTATTATTTCCTGGCTTCTGCTGGTTTGGGGTTTTATTTGCTGTTCTTTTTCCAGCTCCTTAAGGCGTAAGGTTAGGTTGTGTATCTGGGATCTTTCTTCCTTCTTTAGGAAGACCTGATTGCTATATACTTTCCTCTTATGACCACCTTTGCTGCGTCCCAGAGGTTTTGGGTTGTGGTGTTATCATTTTCATTGACTTCCTCTTTTTAATTTCCTCTTTAACTGCTTGGTTGGCCCATTCATTCTTTAG
Source organism: Acinonyx jubatus (assembly GCF_027475565.1). Lineage (NCBI taxonomy): Eukaryota > Metazoa > Chordata > Mammalia > Carnivora > Felidae > Acinonyx > Acinonyx jubatus. The sequence goes on from NC_069385.1 coordinate 37,174,758, forward strand.
TAGGATGTTCTTCAGTCTCCAAGTATTTGTTACCTTTCCAAATTTTTCTTGTGGTTGATTTCGAGTTTCATAGCATTGTGGTCTGGAAATACGCATGGTGTGATCTCTATCTTTTTGTACTTACTTAGGACTGATTTGTGTCCCAGTATCTGGTCTATTCCATGTGCACTGGAGAAGAATGTATATTCTGCTGCTTAAGGATGAAATGTTCTGAATATATCTGTTGAGTCCATCTGGGCCAGTGTATCATTCAAAGCCATTGTTTCCCTGTTGCTTTTTTGATGAGAATTTCTATCCATTACTGTGAGTGGGCTTTTGTAGTCTCCTACTATTATGGTATTACCATTGATGAGTTTCATTATGTTTGTGATTAATTGCTTTATATTTTGGGTGCTTCCACATTTGGCACATAAATGTTTACAGTTGTTAGGTCTTCTTGGTGGATAGACCCCTTGATTATGATATAATGCCATTCTGCATCTCTTGATACAGTCTTTATTTTAAAGTCTAGATTGTCTGATACAAGTATGGCTACTCTGGCTTTCTTTTGGTGACCATTAGCTTGATACATGGCTCTCCATCCCCTTATTTTCAATCTGAAGGTGTCTTTAGGTCTAAAGTGGGTCTCTTGTAAACAATATATAGATGGATATTGTTTTCTTATCCATTCTGTTACCCTATGTCTTTTGTTTGGAGCATTGGGTCCATGGATGTTTAGAGTGAATACTGAAAGTTATGAATTTATTGCCATTATCATGCTTGTAGAATTGGAGTTTCTGATCGTGTTCTCTGGTCCTTTCTAATCTTTGTTACTTTTGGTATTTATTTATTGGTATGTATATTTGTTTTCATCTTTTCTCCCCTCAGAGAGTCCCCCTTAAAATTTCTTGCTGGGCTGGTTTAGTGGTCAAAAACTCCTTTAATTTTTGTTTGTTTGGGAAACTTTTTATCTCTCCTTCTATTTTGTATGACAGCCTTGCTGGATAAAGAATTCTTGGCTGCATATTTTTCTGATTCAGCACACTGAATATGTCCTGCCATTCCTTCCTGGCCTGCCAGGTTTCTGTGGACAGGTCTGCTGCAAACCTGACCTGTCTTCTCTTGTAGGTTAGGGACTATTTTTCCCTTGCTGCTTTCATGATTCTCTCCTTGCCTGAGTATTTTGTGAGTTTGACTATGATATGCCTTGTTGATGGTCAGTTTTTGTTGAATCTAATGGGTGTCCTCTGTGCTTCCTGGATTTTGATGTCTGTGTCTTTCCCCAGGTTAGGAAAGTTTTCCGCTATGATTTGTTCACACAACCCTTCTACCCCTGTTTTTCTCTCTTCATCTTCTGGGACCCCTGTGATTCTAATATTGTTCCTTTTTAATGAGTCACTGATTTCTCTACTTCTTAAATCATGCCCTTTTGCCTTAATCTTACTCTTTTTTTCTACTTCATTATTCTCTATAAGTTTGTTCTCTGTATCGCTGATTCTCTGTTCTGCTTCATCCATCCTTGCCTCTGCTGTATCCATCTTTGATTGCAGCTCAGTTATAGCGTTTTTAATTTTATTCTGGCCATTTTTTACTTCTTTTATCTCTGAAGAAAGGGATTCTAATCTATTTTTGACTCCAGCTAGTATTCTTATTATCGTGATTCTAAATTATGTTTCAGACATCTTGCTTGTATTTGCATTGGTTAAATCCCTGGGTGTCGTTTCTTTGTGATCTTTATTTTGGGGTGAATTCCTTCATTTCATCATTTTTAAGGGAGAAAAAGAATAACTGAGGTAGAAAAATTGAAATAAAAAATTAAAATTAAAAAATATTAAAATTAAAAATTAAACACACACACACACAAATATAGAATAGATGATGCTAGATCCTAGGTGTGTTTTGGTCTGGGTGTTGAGTGGTTTGACAGATTAGAGAAAAAAAAGGGGGGGGAGACAAAAAAAAGGAAATCATTTGAGAATGAAAAAATGAATACACTGAATTAGACTAAAATGAGATCATGGGGGTAAAATAGAATTTGAAAAAATATACACAAAAGTAAAGAATATAATAGAAAAAAATTAAATAAAATGTTTTTAATAAAAATTAGAAAGAAATATGAATATTTTCTTTTTCTGTATTCAAGAAAAAAGAAAAGAAACAAAAAGAAAAGATTAAAAAAAAAGAAAAAAAGGAAATCTTTTGAAAATTTGAAAAAGTGAATACACTGTAGTAGACTAAAATAAAATGATGGAAGTAAAATAGAAATTGAAAAAAATTACAAAAGTAAAAAATATAGTAATAAAAATAAATAAAAAAATTAAAATAAAAAATTAAAATAGTAAGAAAAATATTTTTAATAAAAATCGAAAATAAAAATGAATTTTTTCTCTTTCTGTATTCAAGAAAAATAAAAATAATAATGAATTTGTTCTCTTTCTGTATTCAATGAGAAAAAAAAAGAAACACAATTGAAGAACCTGCTAACCCATTAAAGTAGGACTGAAATTACTTTGTTTTCCCCTAGAAGTCAGTCTATGTAGCACTTTATAAACTAAGCTGGCGGTGTGACTTGTGTTCTTGAAGAGTGAAGTTGGCCTAGTTGGGTGGGGCTCAGTGTAACAGCTCCGCTGTCCACTAGATGGCGCTGCTATCCTACTGGGGTGGATTGTTGCGGCTCGTCAGTGTGTATGTGCATGCGTGGGAGCAGTGAAAATGGCGCCACCTAGCTACCCAGTCTGTTCTCCCTGATCAGCAATCGCGCACTTGTCCTCTGTCTTCAACTTTTGTCCACTCCCCACTTTTTCATTCTCCATGACCAGGCCTGAGGCAGTACCTCTCTCCCGAGATTTTTCTCAGATGCGTTGGTTTTCCCCGGCCCCTTACTTCTGAAGGACTGCAGCTTTGACCCGTTCTGCCCCTCTGTGGGAGGGTTTCACCGAGCAATGGCCGAATAAGCAATGGCCGAATAGCGGCTGCACCCAGGTACGCCCGCTGGACCCTGTTGTTGCCAGTGCCCTGAGACTGTGGCCAGGTGCCAGCCTGCCCCAGAAAAAGTTCCCGAGATAGTGTAGCAGCAGTGTTTCAGGGATTATGGAAAATCACAACACACATCTGGCACCAGGCTTCACCCTAACGACTTTGTTCCAGCACTAGCAAATGTGGCCATTTTCTGGGGTCTGCTGGGACTAGGTGGCTTGGAACAATCTCTACCAAATGTCCTTCCAGCAGTGGAGTCACTTTTCCCCATGTGCCCAAGAACATCCTGGCCCCACTCTGTCCCTGGGGATTCACCCTTCCCACCAGAGCACTGCCAGGTATTGAGCTGAGGAGTTGCAGCCTTTGTGCTCCCCTTGTTTACAGTCTTAATGGAATTTAAACCCTCTCTTTTCTCCTTTCTCCCTTTTTAGTTTAGTCCCTGTGGCTGTTTCGAATTTTCCACTGTCTCTCCAGATGCTTTTGGGGAGGGGTGCTTTTCCCATGTTCTCCCCCCCTCCCCAGTCTCTTTCCTCTCTTCGCCTGCAAAAGCCGTTCCCTACCCTCCGTGCCTTCTCGCTCCCCAAATTCACCTCTTCGCACCGCGTACCTGCTGAATTCTGTGGTTTAGGTTGTGCAGATTGTTGTGTTAATCCTCCAGTCAGTTTTCTAGGTGTGTAGGATGGTTTAGTGTTGGTCTTGCTGTATTTCATGTATGCGAGACACACAAAAAACTTCCATACTGTTCTGCCATCTTGGCTCCTCTCAAGATAACTCTTTTATAAGCAAGCTATTTTTAATTATTTTTATTTTCTTTGTGATTTTGTACTCCTTGCAAGCTACTAACATGTTACATAGATTCTGGCAGAAGATACAAGACTCCTGGTTCAGAAACAAAAGATCTTATTATCAGCAATAACAAAAACCAGAGTATCAGCATTTTCTTGTGCTGGTTCCTCATATCCCCGTTCCCAAAAGACAGTGCAAAGATTAGGTAATGTCTGTTCATGCAGCAGCTGGTTTTAAACTAGAGGTATTCTGAGAATAGGGAACCTGAATCTTTTTTTTTTAAACATAATTTATTGTCAAATTGGCTACATACAGTGTGTAAAGTGTGCTGTTGGTTTTTGGGGTAGATTCCCATGGTTCATCACTTACATACAACATCCAGTGCTCATCCCAACAAGTGTCCTCCTCAATGTCCATCACCCAGTTCCCCCTCTCCCTCACTGCCCCATCCACCCTCAGTTTGTTCTCTGTATTTAAGAGTCTCTTATGGTTTGTCTCCCTCCCTCTCTTTTATAATAGATAACAACTATTCCTGTCTTTTACTCTGAAGATAAACATGCTTTTTATTATACAAGATGATAGGCAAATCAGCCCTTTGCTTTGGTGGGAAACATTGTCTTCATCTTTCAAGACTTTTTGTTTTACAAATATCCTTGAAAAGATATTCTGGAAAAATGATAGAAAGTGCCTCTGTGCTCAAGATATGGAAAAATGGAAGAGACCCATTTAGCTCAAAACCCTGTAGCTCAAAACAAAATTGGGCAAAACTGTGCCTCTTCTCTAGATATTCTATGTGTAAATCATTGAAGGGTCTGAGAAGCCTTTTCCTTTTCTGCCAGAACAGTGATACTAAGGTGACCTCAGATGGTTCAGAACATCTTAAGAGGAATTGACATTTTTGTCTTCTCTACTGGATAACTACAGTGGCAACATACAGCCAAATGCTCCTTTAAACTGATTAATCTACCTACCACTCAATATCCACCTCTCCCACCCTCCCCCCACACACAAAAAAGAAGATTCTGACAGGCTTGCTTAATTCATTCACATCCAATATAGCAATATCATAAACATTTCACTACATCGCACCTTCCACTCTGATTTCCGACCAATTCGTGATCCCTTTAGCTCCTGACTTTTTGCCTTCTTTCCTGGCTATGTGTTTACATTTCTTTTTTGAATATTCTGTTTGATAATATTCTTTTGGTAGTGACTGGTAATTCCTGTGATAATACTAGTGCTTGCTCCTTGGCTTACATCTGTTGTCCAGTGCTCTGCAAAACAAATCTGATCCAGCCAGGCCTCCTGGATTCTCTCTTATGCCTGAGAACTGGTTCACAGGGTTGAAGTCCACACCCAGTTTTCACCAGCTTTTATGAAAAGAAGCCAGACTCTGTCCAAAGTATGAACACCTTCTGTAAGATCTCCACCAGATGGCCATCAAGCTTTTACTTGATTTGTATCTTCTAAATTAATAGTACAGTCAAAAGAATCAGCTAGTAACATACATCTGGGAGTTATATTTTAAGAACCAATTCAATAAAGATCCAGACCTTGGATTTAAAACTTATTTCAGTGTGGATCAGAGATATATGCATTAAAAAGTTTAGAGAATACATTGTTTTCATAGGACATGTGGAATTGTCTAATCCTGAGTGCTTCAAATATGATCTAGGCCCTAGGAAATAAGTGTATGATAGGGCTTTTCCTGACTGAGATGGATATTTTGTAAGAAAAGACTACAAATAATTGAAAATATATGACTTTGAATATAATAAATATAGCTTCACTACCCCATGCAAAAGTTTGTGATTGTTAAGCATGGGGAAAACATAGTTTGGGGAGTAACATGAATGTCAATGTTAATAGCAATATAGGTTTTATCAATGTATTCATGTATTTGCTCTGTCTTTCCTTATGGTCTTGACCTTATACTCACAATTTCCTTATGTTAATTTTTTATATTAAAATGTTTCCATATTATTTTATATATTCTTCCAAATTGTCAATTAAAGCAAGATATGAACATATACATAATATCTTCATTGATTTTGTTTCTGTTTATTTAATTCACCTGGATTGGAATACTTTGAAATAAAACACAGCTCTAGCTATTTGTGCTGTAGATGCTAGGTTCTTTTATTTTCCTATCAGAGTGCAAGGAGAGTATATTGTACTTAGAAATACTACCTCAGTTTGCCAACATAAGAATTCCTGCAGGTTGTTTGGAAGTCAGAAAGTCATAGAATTATAGAAAATATTAAAGCCTTAGAAATTAGGAATGAACATTTTTTTTTTCTGAACAAAGGAGAAAACTGAGCTCCTGGGGAGTAAAAGTAGCCTGATACAAATAAACTTGATACAGCTGTCAATTAAGTAATAACAAAGCCAGGACCCTAATTCAAATCTCCTTATTCAAATTCAACATTTCTTCCCTATAACCTGCTGTGATTATTTTATCTGGATATTGAAAACTGAATTAGACTTGAAGAATTAAAAAAATTAAAGCCAATGCTACTTAACAAAAGACAAAATAATACTCTTACAGAATGTGGAGCTAATGCATACTGAATTACTTGGGGGGAAATTGAACTTATAACCAGTATGTAGAGACAGGTCACCAGGTTAGAAAGTGAGTCAGAGATCTTTAAAATACTGGGTATTGGGGCACCTGTGTGGCTCAGTCAGTTGAGTGTCCGATTCTTAATTTCAACTTAGGTCATGATCCCAGGGTCATGGGATCAAGTCCTGAATCAGGCTCCATGCTCAGCATGGGGCCTGCTTAAGATTCTCTCTCTCATTCCCTCTGCCCCTCTCCCCACTCATGCTCTTTCTGTCTCTAGAAATATATATATATATATATGTATAATAAAAGTAAAATAAAATGCTGGATATTTTGTGACCAATAGAATTTGAAGTTATAAAAGTCAAATAAAGTTAATCAAATGTCATACCGCAGCACATAAATTGATTGCTCCAGGGATCCAGCACCTCCTTCTCTTTCTCCTTCCCTCTCCCTTATGAAGTAATTTCTTGGCCCTTAGAACTGTTTTCGTGATTTATCCAAAGTGTTGCTGCCAGAGTCCCATCCCATTTGGCAGAAGTAAGGGAACAAAGCCCCCAACAACCGCACTGCTTTCTACAAAGAACTTGACTCCCACTGTCTCTTCATTTCTTGGCTTTGAGCAATGACAGATTGCAGAATCAGATGTTGCACAGAAGTCTTGATAACAACTTAGAAAGATGACCATTGCTCGCTTGCTATGTCAGGTTTCTTTTTTTCACTGGAAAGTTTACTAGGTATGCTTCTAAGCACTAAAGAAGGATTCTTAGTGCTATCTTCGCAGGTACCTAATTCTTTCCAGCAATGATGGAACTACCAGCCGTCCAGAAAACCAGACTGATATTTCTATAGGTCTATTATCTTATTTCATAGGATGCTAGTGCATGTCAGTTACTCTAAGAATTCCCTTGGCAACTCTTTTGTATTTGAACACGATCTGAACATTAAAATCACTTTGTCTTGCAAGTAGTCAAAATGAGGGGAGTGTGCTTTCTATAGCAAGAAGAGCACATACACACCAGGAGTCAGAATTTCTGGGTTTGAGTACAGGCTCAGCTGCTTACCAAAAGGGCTGCCTTGTATAAGTCACTCCTTAGCTTTACTCTACTCATCCATAAAATGAGACAATAATTCCTTCTCTTCCTACAGCACAGCAGAGTGTGAGAATTATATGGGAAGATGTGAATGAAGGCTCTTCTAAAAACCGGATAGCAGTTTGCCAATGGGAGTTATCATTATTACCATGTGAAGACAGTGGGGCGGTGGGGGGATGGTGGTGGGTGGGATTAGAGAACAGTTGTGCCACAGACACCCAGACTGTTGAAAAATAGCAGCTTCAATTTGTCTTCAAATTATTGTTTATTTATTCATATCAGCTCTGTAATATTGCTTTTTGCACTTGTGATGAAGAATTATTGCCTTTTCATCAGGACATTCATCATCATTGACTGTGGTAAGGGTAGGATTGTAGAAAGTACATATATGGTGATGTTTATGAAGACAGACTTTCTAGTGTTGAGAGAGGTACCCAAGAAGAAGATAGTTTTCAAACCATACTCATGTGCAATATCGTTAACTTAAAATTCTGTGCAGTATCTTGAACTAAAGTGAAAAAATACTGAAATAGGACTCATGAGACCTAGGTTTGAGTTTTGCCTCTGACTAGCCCTGAATAACAAGGCTGATGATGATAATGATGATAATAATGATGACAGTAGTAATAACAATAACTTTTATTGCACAGTTAGGTACTATGGTAAGTGCTTTGTATACATTAAATTATTTAATCATCTTAACTACTTTATCAGGTAGGTACTATAATGATCCCCATATTACAGATGAGTTGACTGAGAATCAGAGAATCACACAGAAACCATTGGTTTTAAAAGCCATAATTTAGTCCTTTTAAAAATGTTTATTTATTTATTTTGAGAGAGAGAGAGAGTGAGCTCATGAGTGTGAGCATGGGAGGGGGAGAGAGAAAGAGAGAGAGGGAGAGGAGTATCCCAAGCCGGCTCCACGCTGTCAGTGCAGTGCCCAACATGGGGCTCAATCTCACAAACCATTAGATCATGACCTGAGCCGAAATCAAGAGTCGAAAGCTTAACTAACTGAGCCACCCAGGTGTCCTTCCCCCCGTTTTTAATATTTAAAAGCCAAAATTTATTTTTGACATTCTGATTCTAAAGCCTGTGTGTTTACTGAATACTTATTGCCTCAAAGTTTCTGTGGCTTGGTCATTTCCTCTATAAAATGCAAGGCCTAGGGTAGATTCTCATGAAATTTCTTCTGACTCCATAATTTTGTAGATTTGATTTATTTTTAAAATTGTTTTGCAGAATACAGAATCCTAAAACATACTTTGGGTATTCTATACCTCTGGAGTAAAAGAAAAAAAAAGGAAATAATATCACTTGAATTTCCCAACATATGTTCATTACTGTTTGAATCATTTCTCATTTAATGTCTAACCCTGCTAGTCCTTTTTCCAGAATAGGCAAAGATTCAGACAATTTTTTTTTAAATTAAATATGCTGTATTTACTAAGTTAAGAATGCATTAAACAATTTTTTTTAACATTTCTTCATTTTTGAGTGACAGAGAGAGGCAGAGCACAAGCAGAGGTGGGGCAGAGAGGGTCAGAGACGGAGATAGAATCCAAAGCAGGCTCCAGGCTCTGAGCGGTCAGCACAGAGCCCAACGCAGAGCTCAAACTCATGAACCAATGAGATCATGACATGAGCTGAAGTTGGACGCTCAACCAACCGAGCCACCCAGGAACCCCAAGAATGCATTTTTAAATGAAAGAAGTGTGATGATGAGGCATTCAGGAGAAAGTAAAGGATGTTGAGGAAAATCGGGCACTGGAAGTATGGGTCAAAGGGCCCATTTTAACACCCTACTTCTCCAGCAATGAAAGAATAAGGTGAGTTGTCCAATGACATAGTTAGACAATGGAAATGCAGAAAATGTCAGAGTTGGAAAGGGTCTTAGGGAATATCTGGTCTCACAATTTTATTTTATAGTTAAGGAAAGAGTGGAATAGAGAAAGATTAAGACTTTAGAGTCTGACATATCCACATTTAAATCTTTATTTATTTGCTGTTTACTAAGCACTTGACTTTTGGCAAGTTATTTAATCTCTGTGAGGTTTTTCAAAGAATGAGAATAGTACTCGTTATCTCACTAAGATATATGTAAAGCTGGTAGAAAGATGTTGAATGTATAATAAGCATTCTATAAAAATTAGTTCTCCTCCTACTTAAATATCTGATCCCTTGTGAGAGCCCCAAGTTCCACCTCACCAAGCTCCCCTGTCCTCTGACCTCCACAATGATCAATGCTACCTGGGCACATTGTGGATTTGTCCCCCTCTGCTAAAGAGGGGGGCAATGCCTGCTTTGTTTCTTCTTCAAATGCCCTTACCCACCTTGAGGTGCCACTGTGAAAAAAAGGGCATTATTCAGCAGGAAAGAGAGAAAGGAACAGGGAACTTTTATATTCCAAACAAAACAAATCAGAAGAATTGATCTCATCTTTTGGTGCTTCCTGGGAACTTCTTTCTTTAATTTCCTGTTTTCCCTGATTCCTTATCTTTGTCTATGCACACAATGAACAACATTGCAGTTTGTTATCTCAGTGCTTTTAAAGATTCACTCAAGGGCTTCTTTTTTATTATGAACATTTTAATGATTTTAGTATTATAAAATTTTTCTACTTACTAAAATAACTGAAAAAGTAGTATTCTTTACTTATTGTTCCTTGTTTCTCATCATTTATTTTGTAAGTGTTCTCATTCTTACCAACTCCCCTTTATCTAGACATATCCTATACCCTTTCTCTCTCATACTAATAAGTCAAAGTTTTTCAGCATTTCCTTTATTAACTCCATACTTGTGACATCAATTTTTTTAAGGACTAAAGTATTTTTTTAAATTTTTTTTTAGCTTTTATTTATTTTTGAGACAGAGAGAGACAGAGCATGAACGGGGGAGGGTCAGAGAGAGGGAGACACAGAATCTGAAACAGGCTCCAGGCTCTGAGCCGTCAGCACAGAGCCCGACGCGGGGCTCGAACTCACGGACCGCGAGATCGTGACCTGAGCCGAAGTCGGCCGCTCAACCGACTGAGCCACCCAGGCGCCCCAGGACTTCAGTATTTTTATTTTGCTCAAACTTTATATTCATTTTTGCAAGTATCTCAATTTAATTAAAACAAACTATTATTTTTCCAGTTCTTCTTGTTCACTGACTCTTAGCTGTCTACTCCCTTAAGCTTTGTATGTATGTATGTATGTACTTAATTGTTTGTTTGTTTATTCATTTATTTTTGAGTATCACTGGCACAATGTTGCATTAGTTTCAGGTGTGCAACATAGTGATTCGACCAGTTTATATGTTCTGCTGTACTCACCACAACTGTAGCTACCATCTGTCACCAGGTAGCACTATTATAATACCATTGCCTATATTCCCTATGCTGAACCTTTTGTTTTTTGTTTCTGTGACTTATTCATTCCATAACTGGAAGCCTGTATCTCTCACTGTCTTTCATCCGTTTTGCCCTCCCCACCACCATGCTCCCCTCTGGCAATTATCAGTTTGTTCTCTGTATTAATAGGTCTGACTCTGGTTTTTTTGTTTGTTTATTCATTTGTTTGTTTGTTTTTAGATAGCACATAAAAGTGAAATAATATGGCATTTGTATTTCTCTGACTTATTTCATTTAGAGTAATACCCTGTAGGTTCATACATGTTGTCAAAAATGTCAATATGTCATCTTTTTGTATGGCCGAGTATTATTCCACTGTATATATACCACGTCTTCTTTATTCATCTATGGGTGGACACTTGGGTTGCATCTATATCTTGGTTACTGTAAATATGCTGCCATAAACATAGGGGTGCATATATATTTTCAAATGAGTGTTTTTGTTTTCTTTGGGTGAATACTCAGTAGTGGAAATATTGGATCGTATGGAATTTCTATTTTTAATTTTTGAGGAATCTCCATACTATTTTCCACAGTCACTGCACCAATTCAAATTCCCACCAACAGTTCATGAGGGTTCCTTTTTCTCCACATTCTTTCCAACACTTGTTATTTCTTATCTTTTTGATTCTAGCCATTCTGACAAGTATAAGGTGATATCTCATTGTGGTTTTGATTTGCACTCAAAGAAACTACTGTCTATGTTCTTTTCTAGGAGTTTTATAGTTTTAGGTCTCACATTTAGGTCTTTAGTCCATTTTGAGTTTATTTTTGTGTATGGTATAAGAAAGTGGTTCATTTTTATTCTTTTGCATATAGCTGTCCAATTTTCCCAGAAGCATTTATTGAAGAGATGGTCTTCCCCCTTTTGTATATTCTTGCCTCCTTTGACATAGATTAATTGACCATATAAGCATGGGTTTATTCCTGGGCTCCCTATTCTCTTCTATTGATATACGTGTCTATTTTTATGCCAGTATCAAACTGTTTTTTTAATGTTTATTTATTTTTGAGAGAGACAGAGTGAGCAGGGTAGGGGCAGAGAGAGAGAGGGACAGAGGGTCTGAAGCAGGCTGTGTGCTGACAGCAGAGAGCCTGATGCCGGGCTTGAACTCACAAACCATGAGATCATGACCTGAGTCAAAGTCAGATGGTTAACTGATAGAGCCACCCAGGCACCCCATATCCTGTTTTAATTACTACAGCTTTGTAGTGTATGTTGGAATCTGGAATTATGATACCTCCAACTTTGTTCTTCTTTCTCAAGATTGCTTTGGCTATTCAAGATCTTTTGTAGTTTTATACAAATTTGAGTATTATTTGTTCTAAATCTGTAAAAAGTGCTGTTGGCATTTTGATAGGAATTGCAATGAATCTGTAGATTGCTTTGGGTAGTATGGACATTTTAACAATATTAATTCTTCCAATCCATTAATATGGAATATATTTCTTCCCTTAAACATTTAACATAATGTTATTTTTCGATTTTCCATTGCTATTTGTGGCCCAACAACGATACGAGATTTTGGGTGTTTTTCTGGAATATTTCACTTTAGCAACAAGTCAACTATTCAGCCAAGTTAATTCTGTCATCACAAAGTCCTTCCTTTCCATGATCATAGATAATATTCTAGCACAAATTGTTATCAAATCATTTCTAAAATGCTGTAGTTTTTTTTTTTCTTTTTACTATATGATCTGTTCTTCCTTATTTGGTCCTTTTGCATAGTTTTGGCAGAAAACAATTTAGCTTTGTTTGCCCTCTCTCCCCTCAACTGTAAGAGCTTAGAGTGCTTTTACATTGGCCACTGAAATAACGCCAAATAGTGTTTTAAGATTCCAAACAAGACCATTTGACCCCAATTGTATCTATTAGCTTGATTTCACGTTACTCCCAGTAAGTCTTACAGTACAGCCAAACTAGCTTTCTTACTGTCAGCACTCCTCCCATACACCAGGCTCACAGGGCCTCTGGGTCTCCACTCACGTCATTTCCCCACCTAAATGTGTATTCAAGGCTGTAGCATATTCATGGTTCTTAGCAGTTTCCAGAGCTCTTCTGCGGGCATTATTTCATTTGATCCTCCCTACAATTATAAGATAGAACTAGGTATTACTATTGTTCCCATTTCTCAGATGAGAAACCTGAGGTTCAAAAAGGTTAACTGGCTTTCAAAGATCTCAACTGACCCAAAGTCTTTTGATTTCAAAAAATTATGTTTATTATTTCAGCACACTACTTAGAATGCTTTCCATGGCTCATCATCTTTCCATTTATTTTTCAAGCTACGTTTTCTCTCTTTGTTTTTTTTTTTAAATTTTGTAATGTTTATTTATTTTTGAGACACAGAGAAACAGAGCATGAGCAGGGGAGGGTCAGAGAGAGAGGGAGACACAGAATCTTAAACAGGCTCCGGGCTCCAAGCTGTCAGCACAGAGCCCGATGCGGGGCTCAAACTCACGGACTGTGAGACCATGACCTGAGCTGAAGTCGGACGCTCAACCGACTGAACCACCCAGGCACCCCATCTCTTTCTTAGTTTCTTATGGCTACAAAAGCCAACCAAGAACTCATCTCATAGTAGATAACTAGCCATAGATGGTTAATAAATATATTCATTTTTTTATCTCTTAATATTCCTTCCTTCTCTGTTAGACCATGAATCTAAAGTGCTAGGGTGGAGTCTTTTTTTTTTCTTTCTTTTTCTCCTTCTGAGTGTCTCCTATGATGCTTTGATGCTCAAATTATTTTTGTTGAATGAATTACTTCTGCTGTCTTTGTAGGTCAGAGTTTCCTATGCTTAGCACATATGAAGCATGTGCTCACCTTTGTATTTAATTATTGTTATTATTAATTACTATTTAAATAAAAATATTGTTAGCGTTTAAATAGGCATATTTAAAAAGACAGCTTTTGTTTTCCCCAGAGGAGTTCAGTGGTAGAATTAACACAAGAATTTAGATAGTTGATTCAACAAAGTCTGGTGTTTTTGCCCCTTGTCTAATGCTTTTAATTTTAATATGAGAAATACAACTTGGCTTTTCAATCTCATTCCAGCTCTTAGTTATTAAATCTTTTCTGAGAACAAGGTGTGGTTTTTCAGTTTTTTTTTTGAAAATGGAGGCGATGTGGATTAGCTAAGTAAAAGTGCTATTCCACTGTGATTAACCCCAGAACTGACAAACAGAAACTCCAATTGGCTATGTTATGTGACCTTAAATAATCTTTCTTAGCTTTCATGCTACTTTTACATAGCTAAATTATCTTTGCTTGGCTTGGACATTTTTATATGACACAATTATACATGACAAGCCAAGAACAGACAATATCAAATACATATGAACTAACATTTCTTAGTCTTTTTGTATTCAACCAATCTTAGGAAAAACACTAACCTGGAAATTCTTTTTTCATATATCAAAATTGCATTATAAATATTATATAAATATATTTAAATGAAGTAGGTCCATATTATCTACCTTTAAAGTACTTACCTGTAATTATCACTGACTTGTAGATTTGTCAACTATTCTGCCTCAATTATATTTCCCAGATGCTTATTCAGTGTATAGATTATAAACACTCAGATTTTTAAAAATATATTGTACATATTGCTTTGGATGGAGTAGTACAGAAGTCATATCTACTAGTGAGAAATGAAACCAGCTCTGAGCCATGCCTCTGATAAGACATGCTTCCAAAACCATCTCATCCCCATATTATATATAAGGTGGTTGGTTTCACTTGCAGAAATTCTAACTAGTATATCTGGATGCTACTTAGGCATTTATATTTTTTTTACAATATTCTACAGATGATTCTTTTAATTAGTCAAGGTTTTGAATTACAGTTTTAGAGAATTGCCACCACTTTTACTCAGGATTCTTGTTTTTATCCAAGACTTTTGCAGGTTGTTTGCTTTTTGGGTGGACGTGTCTTACTTCAAGTGTGTTTAAACATGGGAACTCTGACCAACAAAACAGAACAGAGTTTATTTAATTAACAACAATTAGTTGAATTAAAAGCACTGTTGTAGGCACTCAGAATCCAAAAATGATGCTATTCTAGCCCTCTGCCTGGCTCCATATTCTTTATGGAAAGCAGCAGTCTATTGAAATTAAAAACATTTTAATTATTAATAGTAGTGAAAAGGCTATAATTCTTTAAACAGGGATTGTTGAGCATATACTTAAAAAATGGCTGTATTAGATTTTTCAAGTGATGCTACCATGGTTAAGAAGTATCTCCTGCTGCCATCTAAGGACTTACCATCATGATAATAAAAATCTGCATGGGATATAGGAGAATAAGACAAGATGGAAGAAGAGTGTAATTAAAGGCTAACTCTATTAAGAATGACACAAGATTTTAAGAAAAGAAAGTTCACAGCCAAATTCAATGATCAAGAAAGACTGCATGAGGAAAATGACATTTAGGGTAATAATGAATGATAAGTAGAATATTGTCAGATAGAGATGAAAAGGGATAGTGTTCCATAAACAGAAAAAAAGAGCTTAAGCAAATGTTCTGAGCCTGGAAGACATAAGGCATATTTGGGAAACATTGCACAGTTTGGCTTAGTTCAAGGTTATGGCACAGGAATAGCTTAGAATGAGTGGGAGGTCAATGAACCCAAGTGCCCAAATGTTGGATAGGTTTTGAAATCACCTAACATAATACAGACCTAGTGATAAAGAGAATAATGTTAAAGTATTCAGTAAACGAGAGGGAGTGAACTGGAAGATTATAGACATTTGCAGCAAGGAGGGGTTATCACATATTAGAGTCTGATAGCATATACTTGGAAGTAGCTATAACTTTTTGGGGAATTTGGAAGAAGCAATAAAGGACAGAGAGAATATCTATCTCATCCCTGAGTGGAAGAAAAAGCCATCAATTGAGACACATGCAAGGTAGCCTGGATCTGATGGTGAAGAGAACTAGTAATAGAGAAGAGATTGAGAATATTTGATTTATTGATGGTGACAAACCATGAGCTTCAGAGGGCACAGTGAAAGAGTTGAGTACTGACAAGATGTGGAAGCCTGAGTTCAACTAGGGGATGTATAGATCCAAATTAGAGTATCTACTCTAAATTAGTGCATCTACTGATGCACAGGGAGGCTGGCTTGCGAGTGGTGACTGAGGTAAACCAGAATGTAGGGCATGATCTGATTCAACTTAGTCATGTCATTGGAAACATAATAATTTCTGTTACCTATTTAACACTCAGAAGACTACTATTAGGTACATTTTTTTTAGTATAAATTTATAGATGAAGAAATTTCATTAGAAACCAAGGAGTAACTTATATAAGGTTCTATACCAGCAGAGACTTATTTGAAGTTGGGTTTGCTGACTCAGAAACCTTTTCTTTCTTTCTCTCTTCCCCTTCTCCTTTCTCCTCCCTCAAATCATGATCCTTTCAGAACAGGCCAACAAAGTGCAATGATGAAAAGGTAGAATATAAATGTGATGATGCAGTCTCTTAAAAAACAAGGGAGATTGCCTTTTAGTTTTGTTGGTTGTTTCCTTTGCTGTGCAGAAGCTTTTTATCTTCATAAGGTCCCAGTAATTCACTTTTGCTTTTAATTCCCTTGCCTTTGGGGATGTGTCGAGTAAGAGATTGCTACGGCTGAGGTCAGAGAGGTCTTTTCCTGCTTTCTCCTCTAAGGTTTTGATGGTTTCCTGTCTCACATTCAGGTCCTTTATCCATTTGGAGTTTATTTTTGTGAATGGTGTGAGAAAGTGGTGTAGTTTCAACCTTCTGCATGTTGCTGTCCAGTTCTCCCAGCACCATTTGTGAAAGAGGCTGTCTTTTTTCCATTAGATGTTCTTTCCTGCTTTGTCAAAGATGAGTTGGCCATACGTTTGTGGGTCTAGTTCTGGGGTTTCTCTTCTATTCCATTGGTCTATGTGTCTGTTTTTGTGCCAATACCATGCTGTCTTGATGATTACAGCTTTGTAGTAGAGGCTAAAGTCTGAGAAACTTAACAGGAACCCATGGGGGAGGGGGAGGAAAAAAGAAAAAAAAAAGAGGTTAGAGTGGGAGAGAGCCAAAGCATAAGAGACTGTTAAAAACTGAGAACAAATTGAGGGTTGATGGGGGGTGGGAGGGAGGAAAGGGTGGGTGATGGGTATTGAGGAGGGCACCTTTTGGGATGAGCACTGGGTGTTGTATGGAAACCAATTTGACAATAAATTTCATGTATTAAAAAAAAAAACAAAACAAGGGAGATTGTTTCAGGAAGAAGTTAATCAACAGAGTAAAATGTTTTAGCCAAATCAAGAATGATGAAGACAAAGGAAAGACCTTCGAATATGACTATGATGCAAATATTCATTAGATTAGATTAGATCAGATATGGCATGATTGTATAACCTTTATAGTTCTCAGAGTACTCCCTATATAATTTCCTCTTATGTTGACAATAAGCTTGTGAAAAAGATATTTCTCTATCTTACATAAAAAAACTCAGATTAATAGAGTAACTATAGCTAGAAAGTGGTGGAGGAAAGATTCTAAACGTAAGTCTTCTGAATTTAAGTCCTCTTCCTTTTCCAAAATCCATGAAAATAAAAATAAAAATCATTTAAGGGTCCAGTTATACTGACATATCTAATACCTGCAGAACTACATGTAATATATTTTTACCAGTGGCTTAGTTTTTCTCAAAGACATAATTTCCAAAGAAGTTTGCAACTTTTGCTTAGAAAGATACCACTCTGTCATGCTGTGTAATAGAAGGGAGTGCCCAAGTACAAGGGGGGAGTTACATGCATGTTCTTTTTGATTCATTAGAAACATCAGTGATTAGTGCATAGGGAGATGTAGTTATTTTATGAGATCTTTTAGTTAGACTGTATCTAGAAAGCCAGCTGTAGTGGCATAGTATAAGCTTTACAGTCAGAAATCTTTTCCAAAGCTTGTAGTGCATATTTTGACTGTATATATTTATACTTGTTATTCATGGTAGCTATGTTCTATAAAGTCATGGCAAACATGGAATTAGCAAATACTGAACATTCCTCCTAGGAGAAATACAATGTTAGGTTCCTCTGGTCGCAATATTTGTGACAATTGATCAACATATAACCTTGTTTTATTCACGTTTCTATTTAAAGACACCTTATTTGATGTATATTCTTGATTATTAACATTGAATTCATGGTCAGCATCACTCTAACTTATGATAACTCTGTGCTGACGGCATGAAGCCTGTTTGAGATTCTCTCTCTCTCCTCTCTCTCCTCTCTGTCTCTTTCTTTGTCCCTCTCCTGCTCATGTGTACTTTCTCTCTCTCTCTGGTCTCTTGAAATAAATAAACTTTAAAAAAAAGTAAAGGAAAACTTAAATAAAATAAGGTGGCAAGATCACCAAAAAATGGATAAAATTGAAGAAAGTATTAAATAGAAAGGGAAAAAGTAGTTGCTTACCACATAAGAGCTAAAATAAGAAGACAGGAGATCTTCCTGTTTAACCTCAGCTGGGAGATTGTCAGCTGGGGACTTATATTTTTCATTGTTCTGTACATGTCTGTGAATGACAAGGAAAGCAATGCAGATATTGATTTGGGGGATATAAGTAAATTTTAATGAGTAGGCAAATTTGCAAATACAGAATCTATGAAAATTAAAAGTCTTATATTACACAAATCAATCCACAGATTCAATGAGATCCCTGCCAAAATTCTAATGGCACTTTTCACAGAAGTAGAACAAATTATCCTAAAATTCATATGGAATTACAAAGACTCCAAATAGCCAAAGCAATCTTGAAAAGAACAACAAAGCTGGAGGCATCACTTCCTGATTTCAAATTATATTACAAAGTTATAATAACCAAAGAAGTGTGGCACTGGCATAACAATATACACATACACCAATGGAACAGAATAGAGAGCCTAGAAACAAATCCGTGAATATACAGTCAACCAGTATTTGACAAGGATGTCAAGAACAAATGATGGAGAAAATATAATCTCTTCAGTAAATGGTGTTAGTGGTTATCCACATGCATAAAAATGAAACTGGATCCCTATCTTACACCACGCACAAAATTAACTAAAAATGGATTAAAGACTTGAATGTAAGACCTGAAACCATAAACCTTGTAGAAGAAAACATAGAAAAAAGCTCCTTGACATTGGTCTTGGCAATGATTTTTTTGATATGATGCCAAAAGCATAGGCAACAAAAGCAAAAATACACAAATGGGACAACATCAAACTAAAAAGCTTCTGCACAACAAAGGAAATAATAAAACAAAAAGAAAACCTATGGAATGGGAGAAGGTATTTGCAAATCATATATCTAATAAAGGGTTAATATCCAAAATATATATAGAACTTCTGCAACTGAATAACCAAAAAACCACAAATAATCTGATTAAAAATGAGAAAATTACCCTGTGAGTGGGAATGCTTATTGGTGCAGCTACTATGGAAAACAGTAAGGAGATCCTCAAAAAATTAAAAATAGAACAACCATATGATCCAGCAATTCCACTCATAGGTATATATCCAAAGGCAATGAAATCAATGATCTCAAAGAGATATCTGTACTCCCATGTTTATTGCAGCATTATTGACAGTAGCCAAGATATAGACACAACCTAAATGCCCCTCAGTGGATGAATGGATAAAGAAAATGTGGTGTGAATATGTACAATAGAATTATTATTCAACCGTAAAAAAACAAAGAAATCCTGCCGTTTGTGGGATTAAGAAAAACCCACACTGATCTCATAAAAGCAAATTGTAGAATGGTGGTTTCAAGGAGCTTGGAAGAGGGGGAAATGTAGGACGATATAGGTCAAAGGGTACAAAATTTCAGTTATAGGATGAATGAGTTCTGAGATCTATTTGTAGCATTGTGACTGTAAATGATAATACAGTATTATATACTTGAAATTTGCTGAAAGTAGATCTTAAGCATTCTCATCACACATACATACAATTAACTATATGAAATGATGCATGTGTTAATTATTTTCAAATTGGTAAATATTTTACAGTATATATATATATATATATAAAATTGTCAGGTTTACCTTTAAATATATACAGTTTTAATTGCCAATCATTCCTCAATAGAGCTAGAAAAACAAGATTAAAAGTCTTATAGCTCAGAGCTTCTACATGTAGCAGTTGTCAGTGATCTGAACAAAATGACACAAATCAATCACTTCTGGTGGACGGAGGCAAAGAAAATGATCAATTTAGAAATGTGACTTCTAAAAAAGATTTCTGGACATTTGATTTTAATTTTCTAAAAAATATGTATATATATTTTTAACATTCATTTATTTTTGAGAGACAGAGACAGAGCATGAGTTGGGGAGCGGCAGAGAGAGAGGGAGATACAGAATCTGAAGCAGGCTCCAGGCTCTGAGCTGTCAGCACAGAGCCTGATGTGGGGTTCAAACTCAGGTACCGTGAGATCATGACCTGAGCCAAAGTCGGACGCTCAACCAACTGAGCCGCCCAGGCGCCCCTAAAAATGTTTTAAAATGTGATGGAATCTCAACAACCTTTCCTCCAAAAGCAATACCAACCCATTTGTGGCACCCCCTCACTCCTTTTATTTAGTAATTTTTCATGCTATGTAATTGTTTAACATGGTAAAGTAGGTCATAAGTATGTTGCTGAGGTAAGGATGTATGAAGTAAAATGCTGAAGTGAAAATTACTAAGTGTCCTGTGAGACACAAAATATATTCGAATTATAAATTGTATGTAAATATAAATAAAAGAATTATGAATTTTATATAAATATGTGCCTATTTATGTATAAATATATATATTTCATTAAATTATGTTTTAAGATGTTGCTCACTCTCTTATCTGTAGATCCTCATTAGAGAACCTAAAGAGTCAATTTTCAGTTTTTCAGTTATAAGATAAATTTCTTTGTGGAGTGAATTGCATGCTTTCCTAGACAAGACAAACAGACACACATTAAACTCAACACGTTTTGCTTTTTGCCTTAGCTTTCAGGGAATTCAGAGGTAATGTTAGTGCCAGATTTTTAATAAGCACCTTTCTCTTGATGCTTGGTGGCAGCTGTCTTCTTTATATAATGTTAGAACCTTATAGCTGGCTAGGGATTTAGAAATAGTTGAGTGCAAACTCCTCAATTTCCTAAACCAGATATCCAGATTAGTCACAATGCACATTTCTCCCTTTATCTACCGCACAGCAAGTCAATCCTTATTTTGCCTCCCATTTGTCTCTTTCCACCTCATCCACAATTGACATTTGGCCAAACTCATTTAGAGTAGAAAATCTCTTCTCAGGATATTCATAAAAGAGGATGGGTTTCTTTTTAATTTTGTAAGTATAGGACCAATCTCCCATCTTTATTCCAGGCCAATTCCCAACATATAAATATCCATTTTGCATTTATTCATTTATCCTTTTGTTTGTTCGTTTATATTTTTGATTTTGCTATGTGTTACTGGTGAAATAGCAATGAAGAATACAAAATATATTGCCTTTGAAGAATTTATATTTCAGTTAGTGGAAACAGTCTAAAAAGAAAAAATAATTATATAGAATTTGAAACTTTTAAAATGCTGTAGAGATATAGCATAGCGGGGTGAATAAGGAGTGTGAGACAGGCAGGGGGTTTGCAATTTTAAGTAGGGTAGCTAGAGGAGGACTAATTAAGAAGGGGATAAAGGGTTAACTATGCGCTGGGGTAAAAGAGGGAGAATCTAGGATCATTTTCGAGGCTCTGGCAACAGTCTGAGTATAAAAGCGCTGAGGGGAATGCTTACCTAGAATGCCCAGGAAATAACAAAAAGATGAGTGTGGTAAGAAGAAAGGGAATGAAGGAAGAGTATTCAGAGATAAGTACATTTCAGGGAAGAACAGCAACTTAGCAGGTCACGTTAGACATCTGTATGGATTGGGGATTTTACTCCAGGTAAAATGAAGCCAGCCATTGAAGAGTTTTGAGCAAAGAGTATTTTTCTTTGATTGTTCTTTTGAGAAAGGGCTGTAACAGACCAAGTATGGAAGCTGAAACCCTATGGAAGATTTTGCAATAATCTAAGAGAGAGACAAGTTGATTTAGGACAAGGTCATTGGGGCAGGGGTGGTGTTAACTGGTCGGATTTTGGATCTACTTAGATGGTAGAGCCAACAAGATTTTCTGTAAAATTGAATGTGAGATATAAGGAAAAGAAAGGGGTTAAAAATGACTCCAAAGTTTCTGTCCTGAGCAACTGGAAGAATGGAATTATTATTAACACAGATAATAAAGACTGTTGGAGGAAAACAGTTTGGGGGAGAATATCAGGAGTCCAAGACATAAATTGGACATTTAAGTGAAAATTCTGAGTAGACAGTTGGATATATAAGTCTACAGACAAGTAGTACAGGGCAGAGGCATGGGTGGGAATATAAATATGTGAGCTTTCTATATATAGATAGTAAAAGATGAGCATTATTTTCTCTTTTTTGATGCTCTTCCCCAGCAGCAATACTTTCTAGAATAAAAATGTGACCTCTACCAAATCCCCTTTATTAATAAACTTTTTTAGATTGAGTGAGATTGGGTATCAAGATAGGAACTAATTTCTCTCCTTTCAATATTGTGATGTGTTCAACAAAAGTAATTTAAGTTGCTTTGAAAGGCAGAGTATACATTCTAAATGAAGAAGAAACATGTTCTATTTTATTAAGGTGGATTTATGGTGGCATTTAGAAACATTTCATCAGCAGGCAGGAGCCCAAAGATACTTCCACTCATTGGCTTATTGATCAAGTCACTCATTCATTAATAAGAAACACTTATTAAACACCTCCTATATGGAGTGGAATTCACAGGATTTGGTGAAGGATTATGCAAAGTACATAGGAATATGTACAAATGTACACATTCAAATGTACACATAGGAATATGTACAAAGTACATAGGAATATGTACATATGCAAAGGGACAAGGAAGATTCTTTCAAGACTCTTCTGAGGTGGTTAGCTTGGGTGAATGGTGGTGCTATTAACAAAGACAGAAATAGCTGAGAGAAAAAGCGGGGTACCTAGATTTGTGTGGAAACTAGAGTTCAGTTATAATACATTTTAAAATCACAGACATTATATACTATTCAAATGGATTGTCCTTGATCTTTGTTAGGTTGGATATTTCTTATTTTTTAGATCTCAACTTAAATGTCACTTCCCATCTTCCTAGTTTATTCTCTTACTTTGTGTCCTATTTTTTTTTTCTTGCTGGCACTATTGTTATTTAGTTGCATTCTTTTTCTCCCCCCTCCCTTTTTTTAAAACATATTTAATATATGGCCCCAGTACTTGACTTTAAGTTGTAAGATGGTAATGACCATGATTATTTTGTCTCAATTGATAACACAAAATTCCTGGACATATAAGTGATCGACAAATATATGTATGATAAATGAGTAAAATATATATTTGGGAGTTTATAGCATATTGATGGCAATTGAAGCCTATGATAGTATTGAAATTTCCAAGGATAACAACAACAACAAAAAGGATCAATGGAATACTTTGGGGAAGCTCCAACATCAGAGTCAGTAAAGAGAAGAATCATTAACGAAGATTTCAGAGAACAGGAAAAAGGCAGTACCCTGAAACCAAATGAGAAAAGTATTTCAAGAACTGCACTTTTTGTTTTCTGTTTTGGCTCAAAGAAAAGCAAAAGTTTCACTCTAATGCTTGATATTTATTTTTGTAAAACAAAACAAAACACAAACTAAACAAATACAATCTTAAAATTTTTTATTTTTGCTTCCCTTCTTCTGATCAACTCAATGAACCAAGGATATTGAGTATATTTTAATGTACATTTGTAATGTTTCCTTTGCATTTGGGACTTACTTAGCTTGAAATGGCTGTCTTACTTTTCTTAACTAAATGTCCAATATAGTTAAACTATAAGGAACATATATTTGTGAGTCTTTGTGTATGTATTTGTATACGTAAGTGTGTATGAAAGAGAGTGTATATGTGTGTTCACGTGTGCTCTTTTAGGTTAAGGAAAGGTTTGAGTCAATGAAAATGAAATGAAAATTTCATGTCAAATGAAAATATTTCTTGAGTTCTATATAGGTCTACATAAGAGAGCTCTGAAAATATAAAGTACATAGGGCCTAAATGTACTGATTAGAAGATCTAAATGTCACCAGGAATGACCCACGGAGTGAATAATTTGTTTCCCTAGGAACATATGGAATCCACTGACTTCAGGAAATATTTTCAGAGTGCACACATATTTCTTCAAGACGTTAACATCCCAGGGGAGAAGGAGGAATAAAAACATGACAGGGAGTAATTTAAAATGGCAGGTACTGCAGTCTTCTTTTCCTGTGCTGGAAACCTGATATTTGATACGAATGTAGATGATTTTCTTATGATTGCTATAAAAAGTTGATACTATTCTTTCCAAAATTCTCTAAGATTTATTTTTTCCTCCTCCTTTGTGGAATTTTGTTGTTTTTGAATGTCTTAGATTGTGGGTACAAAGAAATCAAAACATTGCACATTATTTCTTATAATGTAACCACAAGAAAATGCAAATGCTGAGGATCTGATTCACAAAAGAATATTGCCTATTAGTTACGGTATGGTTCAATGGGAAAATGGAGTCCAAAATTAAATTATATTTCACTAGACTGTAACACAATCAAACCTTGATTTTTGTGCATCAGTTATACTATTTCCCCTCTTAATTTTAATCTTTTCAACATTTTTTATAAGATTATAACACCTCAGGAGACTTAAATGCTGGACTTTGACACAGACAACCTAGGTTCCAGGTCCCATTTGCCACTAATAAGATATGTGACTGGGCAAATTACTTAAATTCTCTGAGTTTCATCTTTCTCACCTATAAAGGAAGGCTGATATCAGTTTTAGAGATTACTCTGATGATTAAATCACATATTGGAAATGAATAAATGTGTTTTTTCTTTCTTTGCTTCTAAATGCCCAGTCTCTGGTGGATGTTGCAAATGTTTGTACTGCTGAGTACATTATCTACAAATCCTGGAGAACATAATCATCCATGGGGATCTGAGCTTGGAAAGGCAGCATTTTGTAGAAAATGATTGTCAGGATGACTTACATGAACTTGATCTTCCTTTTCTGAAATTAATCTTTCTTATAGTATAGAAAGATGGCTCCTGAGCTTAGAAACTAAGACATCATATGAGGACACAGATTTTTATGACAATGGATTTTTAAATGATGACCTAGAGGAAGAAATACCTCTTATATTGCTGCCCATTACTTTCATTCATATGTATATACATGTGTGTATGTATTATATGTATGTGCATGTATATCTGAAGCAAAGTCTCATAAAATGATACATATTTTTGCTCTACGTGGAGCACTCTGATCTTGTCTATTCTTGTCTATTTCATTATTAAAAAAAATTCTGGTTGCAACCTAGTGATTTCAATTTAATATCTGCTAATGCAGTGTTACCCCACAGCTTGAAAACCTTTTTTTTTTTTTTTTTTTTTACCTCAGGTATGAAGTATCTTTGTAACAGAGACTTTGTCTGATTGTATTTCCACAAATAGCATCTATGTAAGTTTAAAATTTATAAAATTTTTGGTACTCAACTTATTAGCTTTTCTTTCAGTGCGAAAGGTAACATTATTTTTGGAGACAAACAAAAGTAATCAACAATCTAAGTCTTCAAGTTCCAACTTAAAGCAAAACTTGTCACCTGCCCTCTGATGCCAGTGACATTTACAAGCCAATTGTGTTTGACCACTTACAGGAGGCCCCATATAGGGCTGGCTTCATGGGTTTATGGCCTGTGCAGGTCAACAGGCTTTGCCCTCAGAAGGACTCTGTGTTAAATTTAATGCCCTGTTGTCACATCTTCAATTCTTAAAAGTTTTATCTTAGAACTTGTGTTTTGTAAGCAGAGTGTGATGGATAATAGAACGTGCACGTGAGCAGAGAAGATATTGAGACGTATATGTGACCACCATTCCTTGCCATCCTTTTTGCATAGAGCCTTTGTGATATCCCACCAACACAGAATTCCACTGTATTTCCAATGCACCAGAGTTCAGAAAGAATCAAAGAAGTACAAAGTAAACATGTTATAAACAGATTATGTAAACTGCTATGTTATAAAAGGAAAGGAAAGATAAGGCAATCTATAGTTCCTTTCCTTTTAGTCCTTCCTAACTCATGGGTAAGCTGAAAAGAGAGTTAGAATGTGTGCGTATCAAGAAGTGAAACAAAATACTTGAGTTAGTTTTATGCAGAGTATCCTTTGTTCTAGCAGCAACAAAATACATATGCATGTACAAGCTAGAAATAGAAATTATATAATTTCAATAATTCTTCTGAGTAGATTTTTATATTTGCATTTAAAACTTGCATTGCACAATATGAAATGAGTAGCAAAATCTATAACAATTTAAAATTTACAAGTTCTTTACTTAGAATGACATTAAATAGGAAATAAAAAACACCATGATGGTTTAAAATACAAACCACAAAAGAAAGGAAAAAGCTTTATATTTTGTAACTTATGGCATAGTTTTCTGCTTTACAAACAGGGAATCCCACATTTACATTTTGCACTGAGCCCTGCAAATTATGTGGTTAACCCAGGATACATAATTTATAATATATATCCTATGTTATATAATAGTTATTATGTTATAGCAGGTAATTATTTCACAAATGTGTTAAGATTATGATAAAAAAGAAAAGTCCAAATACTGTGAAGGAATATAGTAAACTATATGTGAACTGCTAGTATTAATTCAAGAACAAATTTAAAATACTTTTAAGTTTTTATATCCTAGTAGATGCTAGTACTATGTGAGGCAATAGGGGTATAATAAACATTGGCCTCAGGGAGCTTCCAGTCTATAAGAGTTCATTTGTTAGTTGTTAATATGTAATGATGGGTAATTATGTTATGACACAGATAGATTCAAGGTGGAACAAAGATGAAGTAACTGTTCTTTGGATTGTTGGGTGGTGGGGGTGATGAAGTAATGAGAATCAAGAGCCCTCAAAGAAATTTTCTACCAAGACAAATGTAAGAGCAGCAACTTTTGTAGGATTTGAGAAATCACTGTCTTAAATATAGGCACTTTAAATCGAATGGATCAAAGCCAGAATGATTGAATTTTTTCCTATAGTATGTTGCCTTTCTTTGGGCTCTAATGTGAATGTTTCCTCAGATCTTTATATTTATTTTCATTGAAACAGAGTATTTACTAGCTCCTTTTCTGGAAATCTCTTTGAATAACAAGTGATTTTTCCATAAGTTCTTTAGAAGAAATTTATCATTAGGCGAGTCAATATTACTATGCTCACAAAAGTTATAACAGCATGCTTCATCTTTGTAACGGTTCTGTTTATTTTATTGGTTATTTATTATTGGCCAAAAGCCTTATTTCCTTCCTTAATTTTCATAATATCCTAATATATTTCTCTCAAATTTAGTTTCATGTCTTTTAATGTTTAGTCTCTAGGATTAAATATTCGTGTCTAACTTTTCTACTATCAGATTCTAATATAGTAATGAACCCTCACCTACCAAACTTTTTAGAGCATTCAACAGATTAAAATTTCATTATTTATTTAATTATTATTTCAATATTATTTTATATCATTCTGAGTAGCCTACAACATTTCAAGTAATGAAATATTTCTCTTGATCATAATGAATAGTACCTCATTACTCTGAGACCAATGGTAATTTTCTTGAAGAACTTGATTTTGAGGGATTTTATGTTAATTAATGGAATCTTTATCTTAAATGTTTTTTACTTCTTTCCTTGAGTGTAACATGTTGGTCTTATAACATGTATTTTACTCCCTAGATGCACTGTCTTAAAATTCATGACTTCCTTTTCCTAGATACTCTTTCCCAGATTACTTAAATCTCATATGGTCCAATGTTGACCTGGATACCACTTAACTGTCCTTCTACAGTATTTTCTGAAAATGAATATTCTGTCCAGATTAAAGCTTTATATTATCTTATTTTACATCAATGTTAACTTATAATTGCTGTCTGGTTCCATCACATGTTTTCGTGCTATTACCCTTCTTAAAAATGAGACTCAGGCTACTTTTAAAACTTGCATAGTTTGACAGACATCTAGGAAAAAGTGTTTTGAATGGATACATATGTGTCATGAATGCATAAATGTGATTATTTCTAAAGCAGACTTAAATTTAATTGGAATATTTTTCTAAAGGTAATGAGAATTCTCTAGGTAAATGCACTCATTTCCTTTTGTAGTTTTATTTATTTTTTATTTTCTTTTTAAGTTTATTTATTTATATTTGAGAGACAGAGAGAGAACACAAGCAGAGGAGGAGCAGAGAGGGCGGGGGGAGAGAATCCCAAGCAGGCTCCACGCTGTCAGTACAGAGCCTGTGCAGGGCTTGATCTCACAAACCATGAGATCATGACCTGAGCCCAAATCAAGGGTTGGGGACTGAACTGACTGAGCCACCCAGGTGCCCCTCATTTTGTAATTTTAGAAAAGAAGACCAACTAAAAAAATCTTTATTTCATAATCAATGAATTAATAGGACCTGTAGAACCTGAATAAACTAATTACAAGCACCTCAGAAGACACTTCTTGTCATAGATATTAACAGAAGTATCATTAAATTTTCATTTTCCTTCTTTTGTTTCTGAAGTATGAGACCTTGGGAGCAAAATTCTGACACTTAAAAAAAACCACCATTATAAAAACCTTATGACTAAAATCACTTTTGATAACCTTCTTTACAGCACAAGGGTTATAGTGCCAGCATTAAGGATTTCTTCCCTTTATGATTTTAATGATTTATCTAGAATCGCAAAATAAAGAAACCTAAATTATCAATTAAGTCACAAAATAAAATTTCCCAAACTCCATATTATATTCAAAAGTAAGGGCTGCAAGCCAAAGAGACTGTACTGTAAGTGAGTCTCATCTCTTATGATCCGGACAAACCTCTGGCTGATTGCTCTGTGCCTGGTTCTGGAGCCACTTGCCAAGGCATTCTGAGAAGACCAAGGGAAGACTAGCAAACCATGATGGAAGGAACTGGAACTGGCATCTATTCTTTCACCTCGTTAGCTTTTGGTCTGTAATTTGGAGAAAAATGTCCAGTATGAGAATGGAATGAACTGAATGAGACCTTATGTCTGTACAGCTGCACTTATCAATAAGTGGATAACTGCACCTTCAGCCACATGCATGAGAACAAATTATCTTACCTGATCGAGGGCAACAAACCAGGGAATTCCCACAGTCTGACCTGTTTCTGAGACATACAATATCACAGTGAGTGATGTTTCCAGTGCCCTACATACTGTGAACACCCCACTGAACAAAAGACTGTCATCACTAAGTAATATATTCAGAATATGATCGATGGAATCTGACTGAAAAGTATCTGATTGTGCTCTTCTGATTATTCTAAATTTCAAAGCATAGTTGTTTCAAGTGGGAGGGGGAAAAATACAACCAAGATCAAATTACTCAATAACTTAGATAACAGGAGGACATGCTGGCAGAATAGGCCCAAATAATTCAGATCAGATATCATGTTCATTCTTCTTTTATTCAGTTCCTACCTTAGAAATAAATCATGTATCATAAGTTCATTTGGCCTAAATTATTCTATAATAACAATAGTTATGGTGGGGGTTAGGTTTCCAGGATTGATACAAATACCCACTTTATATGATAAAACATGTGCTTAAATATAAATATTTAAAGAAAATGTTTTCAGTTTTTCACAATAATATTATATAAGGAGTGTTTTAACATAATTCTCCATAGGTTGGTGTTTGAAGAAAAGTACACTTCGATTAGATGAGGAGTTAGAAAATGGCAAATTTGTGCAGGTTTTTAGGTAGATTCATTGGCATTTTTAAGGTCTTTAAAGATTATTAGTATTCCTATAATTTAGGCCTAATTTTATTTTAAATCTTTCTAAGCTTTCTCTTTCCTTGGTACAGGTCATTTCACAGATCTTCAGTTGTATTATCAGCGATGAGAATACAATATGAGTAAAGAGTAGGAGAAAGGGATGATTAATTATTTTTTCTCAAGAGACTGAGTATGTAATGGGAGATGTATAAAAGGTAAAGGTGGTCAAAGTGGTATATTTATAGGCAAGATAAAATTGCCCATGACGGAATGATCTCTATTGTCCTAAAAAAGGAAAATATAGGAACCTCACTGCAGACACAAATCTTCTCAGGCAAGGAGGTAGTTCGTGAGGAAAAGATGATGAGTCAAGCATTGGACTTAGAAGGAGACAGGCTAGGATAGGCCAGAAGCAGTCACCAGTTCAGACAGAGAAAGAAAATGCAAACCAGGAGCTAGACTAGAGAAAAATTGCATGTACGCATGGAAATAATCAAGGGTGGTTTCAAACCCAGCAAGGAAGATGAGCTAGCTAAATACAGAAACAGTACTCAATATTGAGTTCTAATTAAATGCCAGATATTGTGTTAATTCATTCACATGAGTTATTGTACTTATTCTTCACAAGAATCTCAATGTGATATTATGATCATGAAGGTGTTATATGGTAACATATTATAGATGAGATATCCAATTTTATAGATGGAAAAACTATGATGTAGAGAGGCTAAATGATTTTTCTAGGATCATTCAGAGGGTACGTGGCAGATTTGAGATTCAGACTGTGGAAGTCTGAATCCAAGAGGATTAAATGGTCTAAACCCAAGACAAGAAGATCTAGGTGTAAGATTGTCCAAGGCCTAGATTGTAGTCCAGTGGGGTTTACTGGAAGCTCCAGCTATCATTGATAACCTCTAATTCCAAATGTTTGGACATCCCAAATGTCTTGAAAGTGGCAGGTAACATATATCAAATTAGATAGTTTCCCATCCTAGCCACTAGGTGGTGATTAGTACTATCAACTAAAAAAGAGTATTTGCTAATAGGAGTAGGGTGAAAAAGGACAAAAGATTTGCAATTTTTCTGGTTAAACTAGACATGCATTTTGCATCAAGATGGTAAGTTGCTAGTGGTGAAATGGTCGATTAATTTTAAAAAGATAAAAATAATAGTTGCACCAGGGGGTCTCAGTTGGTTAAGTGTCTAACTCTTGATTTTGTCTCAGGTCGTGTTCTCATGGTTTCTTAAGTTTGAGCCCTGCATTAGGCTCTGTGCTGACAGTGTGGAGCCTACTTGGGATTCTATCTCCTCTCTCTCTGGTCCTCCTTTGCTGGTGCTCACACTCTCTTTAAAAAATAAATAAACTTAAAAAAAACAATATAGAAGGGACAGATTTTCTCATTCTCCAAGTATTTATTATCTGTTGTGTGCCAATGAAACATACTGGGAACACAAAGATAAGCAGCATAGAGTAGCATGAGATATATAAACATTAACCAAGGTTATATATCACTGTGGCAATTGGCTAGATAGATACATACTAGATATGAGGTTGAACAGAAACACCCCAAAATGAGATGCAACCATGCATGTGTGTGTATGTGTATCTATACGCACAGTCAAGGAAAAATTGCAGAAGTTTAGGTATGAAGATACCGAAACCTCGGTAAAGACTGCCAACTAGGCTGCAAGATGCAGTAGCATTTATAGAATTAAGTCAGGCTGTATTAAAGGTATTCATATTATCAGAGTTTGAATTACAGTTTCTTCAATTTTAATGAAAGTAACTCAAATTATAATCAATTATATCTAAACACCCTATCCCTATTGAACTGTATCTGTTTGAAGATTTTGTCCACCAGTCCTTATTTAAATAATGACTAGTTTCTCACTTTATATGAATTAAAGACATTGAACTTCTAGGAGCTCTGATCAGGTTATGTAACCAGCATTATTATACCCATTTAATAATAAGTAGAATGCAGCAAATTATATGACTATGAAGTGAATTAACATTTTTGTGATATATATCAGTGTGGAAAACAATTTAGAATTTTACACTTGAATAAGCTTGATTTTTCCATCTTGTCATTGTTGTGATTTGGAAAGCCAGAATTTTATGAAATAAGATACAAAATTTGTTCTTGTCATGCCAGTTAGGGTGTCATGTTTGTGGCATAAGAAAACATCAGGACTGAAATTATCACCCAAGTGATAATATCATGTGAGTTGGCTCTAGGCCCAATAGCATCAGAATGAATCCATGCATGATGATAAGCCTACCTGCCAGAAACCCACCAGAAACAGTCAGAATGAGACTTAGTCTTCTTAAATGCTTGGAAGTCCTGTTTTTTATTTGCATAATATCTGGAAAAGTTGGCTAAACACATGACAGCAAGGGTATTTACACTATAGAACTAGACATGGGCCTTCTTGCTAGATGCTTGAAAAGGATGACACTAAAACCTACTTTGTAAGACCACCTAATATCACATAAAACCATGTAGAGCAATAAAACAGAAATTATCCCTAAAAAAGTTTTTTTTTAGTAATCTCTACACTCAATGTGGGGCTCAAACTCATGACCCTGAGATCAAGTGTTGCATTCTCTTCCAACTGAGCCAGCCAGGTGCCCCTAGAAATTATTATAATTATTCCACTGCTTCATTACTGGTGTAGAGAAATGCAGCAGATTTCTGTATGTTGATTTTGTGTCCTGTGACTTTACTGAATTTGTGTATCAGTTCTAGAAATTTTTTGGAGTCTTTTGGGTTTTCTATACAGTCTATCATATCTTCTGAAAATAGTGAAAGTTTGATTTCTTTGCTGATTTGGATGCATTTTTTCTTTTTGTTGTCTGATTGCTGAGCCTAGGACTTCCAATACTATGTTAAATAACAGTGGTGAGAGTGGACATCCCTGTCTTGTTCCTCACTGTAGAGAAAAACTCTCAATTCTTCCCCATTGATGATATTACCTATGGGGTTTTTGTATATGGCCTTTATTATGTTGATGTATGTTCCCTCTAACCATACTTTGTTGAGGGTTTTATCATAAATGGATGCTGTACTTTGTCAAATGCTTTTTCTGCATTTACTAAAAGGATCACATGGTTCTTGGGGTGCCTGAGTAGCTCAGTTGGTTAAGTGTCCAGCTTTAGCTGAGGTTATGATCTCATGGTTCATGGGATCAAGCCCTATGTTGGGCTCTGAGCTGAGAGTGTAGAGCCTACTTGGGATTCTCTCTCTCTCTCTCTCTCTCTACTTCTCTCCCACTAGTGCTCTCTCTTTCTCTCTCTCAAAATAAATAAATAAATAAACATTAGAAAAAAAAGGATCATATGGTTCTTATCTTTTTTTGTTTTTTAAAATATTTATTTATTTTTAAAAAAAGTTTATTTTTGAGAGAGAGAGAGAGAGAGAGAGAGAGAGAGAGAGAGAGAGAGATGGAGTGTGAGCGGAGGAGAGGTCAGAGAGAAAGAGGATAACAGAATCTGAAGCAGGCTCCAGGCTCTGGGCTGTCAGCACAGAGCCAGATGTGGGGCTCAAATTCACAAGCTGTGAGATCATGACCTGAACTGAAGTCGGATGCTTAACCGACTGAGCCATCCAGGTGCCCCTATCTTTTTTTTTTTTTATTAATGTAGTATATCACACTTATTGATTTGTAAATATTCAACCACCTTGAAACCCAGGAATATAGTACAATTATCAGCAATAGCCAAATTATGGAAGGAGTCCAAATGTCCATTGACTGATGAATAGATAAAGAAGATGTAGTATATGTGTGTATATATATATGTATACACATACACACACACACACACACACACACACACATACACACACACACAACGAAATTTTACTCAGCCATAAAAAAAAAGAATTAAATGTTTCCATTTGCAATGACATGGATGGAGCTAGAGAGTTCCATTATGCTAAATGAAATAAATCAGTTAAGAGAAAGACAAATACCATATGATTTTACTCATATATGGAATTTAAGAAATAAAACAAGTGAACATGGGTGGTGGGGGGAAAGAGGGGCAAAGCAGGAAACAGACTTTTAACTATAGAGAGCAAACTGATGGTTACCAGAAGGAAGGGTGGGTAGGGGGATGGGTTAAATAGGTGATGGGGATTAAGGAGGGCACTTGTGATGAGCACCAGGTGTTGTATATAAGTGATGAGTCACTAAATTCTACACTTGAAACTAATATTATACTGTATATTAGCTAACTTGGATTTAAATAAGAACTTGGAAGAAAAGAAAGAAATTATCTTAATCATTAATATAAGTTATTTACTGGAAACAAGATAAGTTTTCTCTCTACCTTTATCAATGTATACGTCTGTAATTTTCCTGAGATAGCTTAAGTATGTGTCTCTCACTAGAAACCACACTGTAGCAAAAACAGTGTCTCATCAATTTATACTATAAAGAATAATTATAACCTCACAGAATCATTAAACGCTTATCTACACACATGAAAATTAACCTATCACTCTGAAGGCTACTCAGAATTTATCTAAAAAATTAGACTTTATTTTATTCTATGATTAGATCATGTTCATAATAAAGAAAAACTGTATCTTGAAAGCTAAAAGGGCTAATAGGGCAACTCAATGAGGTTTTGATTGTACCAAAGGAGACCCAGAGTTTAATTAGTGGAGAAGATGGAAGAAGATAAGTTATTTGCATAATAAAAATAGAGGAATTTTACATATCTGTCAGCAGAATGAATTAAATAATTAGTGAAAAAATGGAGGTGCCTGGGTGGCTCAGTCGGTTAAGTATCTGACTATGGCCCAGGTCAGGGTCTCAGGGTTCATGAGTTCAAGCTCCACTTCAGACTCTGCTGACAGCTCGGAGCCTGGAGCCTGCTTTCGGATTCTGTATCTCCCTTTCTCTCTCTGCCTGTCCCCTGCTCATGTTCTGTCTCTCTCTCTCAAGAGTAAATAAAAAACATGAAAAAAATTAATTAATGAATAGACGGAGTCTTAATTATATAGAATTTTCCTTTTCTTAACAGGCTAGAGATGGGTGAAGACTAATATATTTTAAGGAATGTCTAATTCTGTTTTATGTTACCTGCTCTGCTGTTATATTATCATCACTATCCTCACTTTCCTACCGTCATCACCAAATTGTCAGTAAAAATTATACGACAATGGTTTTATCTGCATAGTGTTTTGAAGAAATCTTTGGTTGGTAGTGGCAGAAAAAAATTACTACCCCTAAACAATATTAGAAGTGCATTTGATAGAAAATCTAAGTTAAAAAACACTTGTTTGCTCAGGGAGAAGATAAGAATTTTTTGTTTTTTTTTTAATCTAGACTCTGGAGGAAAAAAAAACCTATTAATTTGTAATGTTAATTTGTATTACTTCTGACTTGCAGGAATACACCTAAGGTAAATTAATGAAATAAATTATCTTGAACCAGTGACAATCGCAAACCATTTAGGAGAAGAACTAGGAGGACACTTTTACATTTCTGGCCACATGCAGTTAACACAGAAAGTAATTTCCTCTACAGATGAGCTTACAATAAGTTACAAACCATATGAGAGGGGAAAATTCTACTATGAAAAGATATGACAGCAGAATTAGGCACATAGAACTTTAGAATACAGAATTAAGAATACAGGCTAAGAACTGTAAACTGTGTTTATGTTTATAATATCAACACAAAAATAAACTGAAAAGTATAATATGTCATGAAAAAATAAGATTTGAAAAATAATGAAGCAGGACCTCTAGAAAAAACAATGTAATTATTATTTTTTAAAAGTCTATTGAAGGCAGGTTAGATGCAGTTATTATTATTATTAGTTTTTTTTACTTTAGAGAGAGTGAGGGGGCAAGGAGCAAAGGCAGAGAGAAGGAGAATCTCAAGTAGGCTCCATGCCCAGCTCAGAGCCCAATGCAAGGTTTGATCCCACAACTCCAGGATCATGACCTGAGCCAAAATCAACAGTCGGACACTCAACCGAGCCACCCAGGTACCCCAGGTTAGGTGCAGTTAAAAGAATCTCTGAAATGGAATATAGATCTGAAGAATTATCCAGAATGCAGGACACAGAAAAAGATTAAAAAATTGGAAGACAGATTAAGATACTTGAGGATAAGAGTGAGATAGATCCAGTATTCATACAGTGTGATAGAACCAATATAGGAAGAGATTTCTCAGAAGTGATGAAAATCATAAACACTTTTATATTAAAAAAACAACAGCTTATTGAGTCCCAAGAAAAATTTATAAGAATAAGTCTACATCTATATATATTGTAATGAAATATAGAATCACCAGAGATTACAAGAAAATCATAAAAGTAGTCGAAGTAAAATATATATATAGTACACAAAACACAACTGGACTTCTCAACAGAGAAAAGACCATATGTAATACATTGAATTGCTTCCCTTAATAATTTATATGTTGAAATTATAACCTCTAGTACCTCAGAATGTGACCTTATTTGGAAGTAGGGTCAATGCAGATATAATTAGTTAAGTAAGTTTGATGTCATACTTGAGTAGGATGGGTCCATAATCCAATACATCTGGTGCCCTTATAAAAAGATGAAATTTAGAAACAGGTGCACATAGAGAGACAATGGTGTGAAAAGATGTGTGGAAAAGATGGAGCCACGAAGAAAGGATTGGAACACATCCTTATCTCACAGCTCTCAGAAGAAGCCAACCTTGTTGATACTTTGATTTTGCACTCCAGCCTTGGGAACTGTGTGACAATGCATTTCTAATGTTAAAGGTGCTCGGTTTGTAGTACTTTGTTAACACTAGCCCTAAGAAACTAATATACTATACAAAAATGGAATTATAGCTTGAGAATAGTGAAGAAAAAATAACTTTTGACCTAAAATTATATACCAAGTTCTTATTCACATATTATGACAACAGGAAGATAATTTTAAAACAAAGAAGAATAACTTTTCCATTCATAGAGTCTCTTAAAAATTTCTGAAAAGATGTATCTCAGGAAGAAGAAAATTGTATCTCAGGAAGAAATTGGATGTATACAGGTACATGGTATACAATTAGGTTTTTCCAAACATGAATAAATTTAAACAATCATTAGTGTTTGTTTTCTAATATTCTAAACCACATTTTGAAAAGCTTAGAAATGGCTCTGTTGCATTAGATCAACTGGACAGAGCAATAAAGGAACTAATTTCCCTCAGAAGATGAGGTTTTGAAAATAAGTAGTGGCAAAGCAATCCAACCTCTCGTGTGCTTGATTCATTTTTTAAAAAATTGGGTGAATAGGGCACCTTGGGTAGCTCAGTCGGTTGAGCATCCGACTTCAGCTCAGGTCATGATCTCACTGCTGTGAGTTCGAGCCCCACATGAGGCTCTGTGCTGACAGTTCAGAACCTGGAGACTGCTTCAGGTTCTGTGTCTCCCTCTCTCTCTGCCCGTTGCACACTCATGCTCTGTCTCTCTCTGAAAAATAAATAAACATTAAAAACTTTAAAAAAAAGAATGAGTAAAAAAATGTGGTATATACACAATGGAATATTATTCAGTAATAAAAAAAAAGAAAGCTTGCCATTTGTGACAATGTGGATGGACTTTGAAGGCATTATGCTAAGTGAAATAAATCAAAGACAAATAATGTATGATCTCACTTATAAACAAAACAAAACAATCTAAACAAAACAAAACAGACAAAACAAAAAAGAGCTTATAATTTATTTTTAAAAATTTTTTAATGTTTATTTTTGAGAGAGAGAGATAGAGCATGAGCAGGGGGAGGGGCAGAGAGAGAGGGAGACACAGAATTTGAAACAGACTCCAGGCTCTGAGCTGTCAGCATAGAGCCGGACGTGGGGCTCAGATTCACAAACTGTGAGATCATGACCTGAGCCGAAGTTTGGACACTTAACCGACTGAGCCACCCAGGTGCCCCAAGAATTAGTTTATAGACACAGAGAACAGATTGGTGGTTGCCAGGGGTGGGGGTGAATTGGGTGAAAGGGGTCAAAAGCTACAAGCTTCCAGTCATAAGTAAATAATAATGCATGGTGTGGTGACTATAGCAAATAATACTGTACTGTATATTTGAAAGTTGCTAAAAGAATATATCTTAAAAGTTCTCATCCTAAGAACAATGTATGTGATGGATGTTAGCTAGACTTATTGTGGTGATCATTTCACAATATATAAAAATATTAAATCATTATATTGTACACCTGTAACTAATGCAGTAAAACCTTGGTTTGCAATCATAATTCATTCTGGAAACATACCTGTAATCCAAAGTACTTGTATATCCAAGTGAATTTCCCTTTAAAAAATAATGGAGGGGCATCTGGGTGGCTCAGTCAGTTGGGAGTCCAACTTTGGCTCAGGTCATCATCTTGCCATCCATGAGTTCAAGCCCCACGTCGAGCACTGTGTTGACAGCTCAAAGCCTGGAACCTGCTTCAGATTCTGTGTCTCTGTCTCTCTGTGCTGCTCCGCCACTCACATGCTGTTTCTCTCTCAAAAATAAATAAACATTAAAAATAAAGAAATAATGGAAACTCAGGTGATTCATTCCACAACCCAAAAATATTCACATAAAAATGATTATAATACTGTAATATAATACAAAATAATTTTTAAAATACAAAATAAAAAGAAAAATAGACAAATTAACCTGCACCTGCCTTTGAAAACCTTCATGACTGGTATGAGGGAGACAAGAGAAAAGAAGGTTATTGTGTAGGACAACTTTCACTATCACTAATAAAATCACTGCTATTTCTTGGCTTAATGGAATCTTTTTCTGCATAGGGACCATTGTATATGCCTGCACAGATGTTGACTACAGTACAGTATTAAACTCTTGTCATATATTGTATTTAATGTAACTGGCACTAAGGCAGAAGAGGAAAGGATCTATATCTGCAGGCAGCCTAACCTAGAATGAAGCAAACCATTCCTAAGCTTATTCTTATATGGAAAAGCAAAGGACTCTCCATAGGTGCTTTGATACTAGTGTCAGTTGTGGGCACCGTCCAACGTTTTTAAAATCACTGATTTCTGTCAAATACCACGACCTGTGACTGAGCATCTGAGCACCCACAATCCTGCAGTGAGAGGGAGAGTAAACCACTGATTCGGTTGTGATCATGTGATGTTTGGCATCACATACTACTTTGTATTGCAAGACCTTGCTCATTTATGAAGTTAAAATGTATTAGTAATGTTTGTTTGTCTTGCAGAATACTCACAGAACAAGTTACTCACAAAACAAGGTTTTACTGTATAATGTTTTTTGTCACATACCTCAGTTAAAAAAAAAGCACTTCTGCAATTCTAGTCCAGACAAGATAAGCCAGAGAGCGATAACACATTACCAATTGGTGAACACCAATTTGAATGACAATATATTCTTTACCTGAAACCATGGAGATTAAAATAAGTGAAAGAATTTTTCAAGTTATGAAAGAAAGGAACTGGTAACTATTCTATATCTTGGGAAACCGGTTTTTGAAAATTGCAAGAAAATAAAGACATTCTCAGACAGAGGAAAACTAACTATTTGTCACTAACAGACCTACCCTTAAAGGATGGCTAACAGAAGTTCATTAAACAGAGATTAGTAATGAAAGAAGGAATCTTGGATCATGAAGAAGAAATAAAGACAATAGAAAGAGCTAACGTTGATACATACAATAGACTATCCTTATCCTCTGAGTTTTATAAATCATGTTTGATAATTGCAAAGAATGTATAATACTTTATAATACTCAAGACAATGACCTTTATAAGTGGGGAGGGTAAAGGGGTCCCAATGAAACTTTTTTGTACCTCATTCTAAGTGGTATAATGTTAACACCAGTAGACTGTGATAATACAACAGAGCAACCCATAAGATAACTTTGCTAGATACACTCAAAACCAAAAAAAAAAAAATAGCAGAATGATAAAAAATGTTTAAGTAACCCATAGGAAGACAGAGACAGAGACACAGAGACACAGACAGAAAAACAAAGAAAAAAAGTCAAGACAACAAATAATAAAATGCAGACTTAAGTTCAAAGATATCAATAATTACCTTAACTATGAATGGTCTAAATTCCTCCAATTAGAAGGCAGAGAGGGATAACAAATTAGAACTCCAAATATGCTGTTTTCAAGAAGCTCACTTCAAATTAAATGATGTAGTAAGTTGAATGTAAATGGATGGAAAAAATGTATTATGCATATACATTAATTTAAAAAAAGGAGCACCTATATTAGTATCAGATAAATTAGAATTTAAAGCAAAGAAAATTACTAGAAACAGAGAAGGATATTACAATCATGATAAATGGATTAATTCACTATAAAAACATAATGATGTTAAATGTATAGCCAACAAACAACAGAACCATAAAGTACATGAAGGAAAAACTGAAAGAGTTGAAAGAAGAAAACAGACAAATCTACAATTATCATTGGGA
The DNA here is from genome assembly GCF_027475565.1 of Acinonyx jubatus. Lineage (NCBI taxonomy): Eukaryota > Metazoa > Chordata > Mammalia > Carnivora > Felidae > Acinonyx > Acinonyx jubatus. Next base: position 37,214,916 of record NC_069385.1, read on the forward strand.
ACTTCTCACTGACTGATAGAAATACTAGACAAAAAAATCAGACAGAATATAAAAAATTTGAATGATGGAATCAGTCAACAGGATCTAATTGACATATACAGAATATCCTGATAAACAACTGCAGAATATACATTCTTTTCAAGGACCTATGGAAGCCTAACAAAATTATGAGACATATTGTAATCATAGATTAAAAGACTCATTATAGTGAAGAAGTGAATTTTCCCCCAAATTGATCTATATTTAAGTTTAATGCAATTCTTATCAAAACTCTAGAAAGATTTTTCTTTTTTGTAGATATAGACAAGCTTATTTTGAAATTTATATAGAAAGGCACAAACCCTGGAATAACTACAACTATCTTCACAATTAATAAAGTGGAAGGAGTCACTCTTTACTTGACATTAAGTCTAACTGGATAGCTACATCAATAAAGGTCATGTGGTATATAGTCACATAAGTCAATGGAAAAGAATGGAAACATCCAGAAATACATTCAAATAAATATGTTCCACTGGTTTTTGACAAAGGTGCAAAAACAATTCAGTGGAGGAAGGCTAGAATTCAACAGATGGTGCTGGAGGAATTGATGGTCTGTAAGCCAAAAAACAAAAACAAAACCTCCTCCTAAGCCTCAAACCTTATACAAAAATTAACTCAAAATGGATTGTAGATGCATATACTTAAACATAAGATGTAAAACTATAAAACTTTTAGAAAAAAATTAGGAGAAAAATCTTTGTGATCTAGGACTGGGAAAAGAGTTCTTGAACTTGATACCAAAAGTAGACTCCATAAAAGGAAAATTTGATAAGTTAGAACTTATCAGAATTAAAAAAATTCTGTGAGGTGCCTGGGTAGCTCAGTTAGTTAAGTGTTTGACTCTTGGTTTCAGCTCACAGTCATGAGATTATGCCCCACATTGGGGTGTGCACTGAGCATGAAGGTTCTCTCTCTCTCTCTCTCTCTCTCTCAAAAAAAAAATTGCTCTGTGAAAGACCTTGTTAAGAGATTGAAAAGACATACTACATCCTGTGGGAAAGTATTTGTAAATAATACGTGTGAAAAAGGACTAGTATCTAGAAAATGGTAACCCCAGATGGTTCAATGAACTGAAAGTTTATGTCCCTGTCCCCCCTAAATTTGTATGTTGAAATCCTAACACCCAAGCTAATGGTTATTAGGGTGGAACTTTAGGAAGGTGATTAGATCATGAGAGAAGAGCCCTCATAAATGAGATTAGTGCCTTAAAGAGACTCCAGAGAGATCTCTCACTCCTTCTGCTATGTGAGTACAGAATTTGGCAGTCTACAACCTGGAAGAGGGTTTTACTAGGAACTGAATCTGTTAATGCCTTGATCTTGGACTTCCCAGTCTCCAGAATTTTAAGTAATAAATTTCTGTCATTTACAAGCTATCCAGTTTATGATATTTTGTTATAGCAGCCTAAACAGATTAAGGCACTAGGAAATAAGCTATTTCAGAGAAGACTTTAAAAAAATATTTCCAATGTTACCCCTCTTGGGCAGAACAACTATTTTTCCAAATTCAAATAGTTTTATATAATCCATTCTTAAATGTATAATTTTCCCTATTCTGAAATAAAGTGTATTAAAGCCAATTTAACATGCCTTTGGTGTTGTGGGTTCCCTTTTATGAATATGAATCAATGTGATGGCTATAGTGATGTTCTTTAAATTCCTTTAGGGATATTTGTTCTTATGCTAAATAGCCACAGATTGCTATGTTTTAGGGCTCATATCCCAATTACATGATTTTATTATTTCCTTCTCTAGTACTGTCTCATCTGGTATTTATGTTTTGCTGGGAAGTGGGATTTGTACAACCATACTTGATAGAGTTTTTATAAAATAGTGACTAAAATATTTTTTTCTAACAGAAGGATTGTGGTCCTCCTAAAGTTGCGTGCATCTATTTTGGATACTGAAAATCTTCTTTCTCTTCCTTCTGCATTTGTGATCACCTACTAACACATATAAAATGCTAGATAAGTAGCTAGCAATCAGTAAAATAATAACATTTCAAAGTTTTTTGAATTTAGTTAAAATTGATATCATTCTCAGAGTTTTCTTAAAGAACAGAACTATTATGATCTATGGGAGAAACTGCCTGGCAGATTATGATATTTTCATTCTATAAGGAACAGAGCATTTGCAGTTATGGGTTTCTTTCTATCCTAATGAGACATCACATGATTTCTTGACAAAGAAATGAATGAGGGCAGTAGTAGGGAATTATCAATTGTATGACACCCAGATTCAGTTTCAAAAGAAGAGCGTAAAGATAGTAAGAAAGCTACTTCAGATTATATTTTGATATCCAGATATATGAAAAATTATTCTCTATATACCAACTCTTTGCATTATATGGATTTAGAACCTTTGAATATTGATAAATTTTATGTGATTTTCTATTTGTTGATTTACCAATCTAAAACGTTTATTTCAACTACTGGAGGAAGAAGAATAGTTTTTTTCCTTTAACATGCTTTTAGCAAATTGCTACCAAAATAATCTTAAAGGAATGTTATTGGTAGTTTGAACCAATTTCTCACCTGTGGATTTAAGCATAATTTTATTAACATAATTTTATAAGAACGTGGAGGACTCAAATGAGACTGATCCTAATTATCAACAAAAGGCCATTCCCCTTATTGATATGTATATAATTAAATTCAACACCACACTGAATTCCTAGATTGGCCAAAAAAGAAGCTAGTAACACAGCCAAGTAATACAACTTATTAGGCAGAATGTTTAAAATACTGTGGGAGTCCATTGGAAGGAGATATTAATCCTGACTAGAAAGACTGGATAGTCTCACTAAGAGATGATATTTGATAGGAATCTTGGGAGATTAGCAGGATTTTAAGTTGTAAATATTGGAATAAATGTTATTCCAGTAAAAACAAAACAAAACAAAAACCCAACCTCAAATACAATGACACTTAAGGGAGAACTTAGCAAGGAAACTGAGAGGTACAGGTAAGCTTTTCCATGAGTAATGTGAGATTTAGAGTATGACAGTAATTTATATCTTCTGTATATAGTAGTTGCAAAGTAGTTGCAAATACTTTATAGGCATGATCACATTTAATCTTCATTTCAACCTTGAAGTTTAGGTACTACTATTAGCTCTCATTTACTGGTGAGGAATCCCAGGCCTAGAGGGCTTAAAACAGCATCCCTGAGGTCACAGCTAGTTAGTGGCAGAGTTTGATTAAACTCAGTTTTGCTTAAGTTTAGAGACAGTACTGAATATTTTGGAGATGCACTTTAGAAATTGAAAATCTGAGCCAAGAACATATTCTTAGAGTAATTTTATTCTTATTACAGTAAACTATATTATCATATTCTTCATTATAGTTATTCTCAAAATATTCTTTTTTTTAGGGGCACCTGGGTGGCTCAGTTGGTTAAGTGTCCCACTTAGGCTCAGGTCATGATCTCACAGTTCGTGAGTTCAAGCCTTGTGTCAGACTCTGTGCTGACAGTGCAGAGACCACTTTGGATCCTCTGTCCCCCCTCTTTCTCTGCCCCTTCCCTGCTTGCACATGTGCTCTCTCTCTCTCTCTCTCTCTCTCTCTCTCAAAAATAAACATTTAATAAATAAAGAAATTAATTAAAAATATATATATTCTGTTTTTTAAATGTTAATTTATTTATTTTGAGAGAGGAGAGAGAGTGAGAACACATGCACAGGCAGGGGAGGGGCAGAGAGAGGAAGAGAGAAAATCCCAAGCAGGCTCCATGCTGTCAGCAAAAAGCCCAACACAAGGCTCGATCTCGCCAACTGCTTGATCAAGACCTGAGCTGAAATCAAGAGTCGGTCACTTAACTGACTGAGCCACTCAGGTGCCCCTCAAAATGTTCTTATGAGCTGATATTGGCACTCAGAACACAGAGTCAGTAGCAAGACAAGAATGTCTAGGGTGTATTGTACTGCTAAGCAACAGGTCATTTCAACCAGAAATTAGGGCAGAAATTCCAATGAAGTGAGGAAGAATGTAATTTAGATATCTGGGGAAGAGATCTTGGCAGAGGAAACAGTGACTTCAAAGGTCCTGAGATGGAGCAAGGTGTTCTGTATGACTGAAGCAGAATGAGTGACGGAAGACAGTGGGGGGATGAGGAGGAGGGGAGGACAGACTATGCAGGGTTTGTAGGCTCATTGTTATATTCTGAATGACATTGAAAATATTTAGAGGATTTGGTCAAAGGTGTTAAAGACTGAATATTTTGAAAAACAAAACCAAAAATATAATTTGCCACAGCAGTATTTAGGCAGACAAGCAGAGGGTTTCAAGCTATAGTGAATGATCAATCATGACAAACAGTGCTAATAGGTAACATAATATAAAGCTTAAAAATCTGATTATTGGTTTCAATGTGAAGGTCATTTGTGACCTTGATAGAGTGATATATGTAAGGTAATGGAGATGAATGCTCAAGAGTGAATGAAAGAGAAACCTGGATTTTCAAGTTAAGAAAAGATTCCTTTTTAATGAAGCTATTTTGAATTGGGTTTCTGTCTTGTGATAGCCCAAGAGGCCCAGTTAATTTTTAAAGAAAGGTTACTGGCTGATTTCCATTGTAACAGTTACAAACAACGATACTCAGAGCTCATAGGGAAAAAAAATAAAAATAAAAAACAAAGAAAAAACATATCTCTTTACAGAACTAAAACTCTGCTCACAGAAAAAATTTCTTTTTCATCAAAATTCCTTGTCCTTATAACTGGTACCATTATTAAGAGCTGTACAATTTGACATTTGAATAATTTTCCCCAATTTAGCTCTTGTTAATGGTATATTATAAACCTTTCAGATTTGTCAAAATCTTTAGTGTTTAGTTCAGTAATATGTGGTTTAGATTCTGCAATTCTGCATGTAACAAGCTAATCACTGACTGAAAATATGCATAACTTTGTTTTATGCTATTTTATATTTCACAATAATATCCCTGTTAACATCTGTCAAGAAAGTTGCTATGGAAACTGAAGTATAACACACCATGTTATACACACAGATTTAACATTTTGTTTTACATCCTTTCTAGTGGTGATTTTGCGCATTTGTTCAGTTTTATGTTACTCTGTATTTTAATGTCTTAATTTTCTTTTCAATAAAAGCAGAAGTTATTTGATATTCTAGTACTACACTGTCATACAGAGGGATTTTTTTAAGCTATCAAAAATACTTTGGCGGTGTGGTTTCAGAAAAAAGAGAATACAGAAAAAGGCAGCTAAAGCAAATCATATTCTAGAATACACTTTCACATATCTGGTATTAAAAAAAAAGGAAAACATTGATTATTAAAAATTTATAATTACTCAGCAAATATTTGGATTATTAAGAAAACTGTATCATCCAGAAAGGGATTGAAATGTACTTTAAGAGCCGAGATGATCTTTAATCTTTAGGCTTTTATCAAAAATACTATGTATTGGTATGAGAATCAGGCTAACAACCTTTGATGTTGCACTTTAAAATAAGAAGCAGGTCAAAAAGAAGAAAAAAATTAGATTTATAGAACAATCATTTCAAATTATTTAATTGGACACATTAAGTTATTCAACCAAAGACATTTATTGATCACTGAGTTGAGCTGTTAATGGATTAAGTGCTAACACTGTGCTTTTCAGCATAGGTCAAAACTGCCACTTGCAGGTCATTTCCACCAGTTTGGTTCATTTTTGAAGATGAGAAATTGAAGGTGAGGAGATGGTCTGGATTGGATTACCCATCTGGCAAGTCACAAAGGATACTATGCTGACTATTTGTTACATAGTTGTGCAGTATATTTAAAATTTAAAATATTACAATTTTGCTTCAAAAATATTAAATCACAATTTTTTGAGTACTAACTTCTGACTTGAAGAAAAAAATCCCATTACATTGCAGCTGAATTTTAGTTTAAACTGCTCAATGCCTTAGTTTAATTTCTCCTGAGTTACTTCATATCTATTTTATATTTTCACTAAAGATTCAATTCCCGTTCTTCAAGACAGAAACTTTGGCTTCTATGCATTCATATGACACATAAAGGGCAATAAACTGTGCTTTTAACACTGTATTAAAAATCTCCTTTTTACTACTTCATGGTAAGCAGAATGCTAAGATGGCTTCCAAATTCCTGCCTGTTGGTATATACAACTGTGTCACTCCCTCAACTGGAGAGTGAATCAGACCTGTGGATATGATGGACTCTCACTCCCTTGATTAGGTTGTTCTGTATAAGACTGTTGTTACAGTTTGGAGGGAGATTCTCCTGCTGACTCTAAAGAAGGAGCTGCAGTACTGTGACAGGGCTATGTTGCTAGGACCTGAGACTTCTGTCTAGAAGGTGAGAGCAGTCCTAAAGAATCTCAGTTCTACCACTGCAGAAGACTGAATCCTGCCAACAATCTAAATGAGCTTGGAAGAGAACCCTGAGTCACAGATGGAACACAGCCTAGGCCCATATCTTGGTTGCATCTTTGTTAGACCCTAGGCAGAGAACCCAGCTACAGGGTGCTTGGACTTTTGACTTACAGATATTGTGAGACAATAAGTGGATATGGTTTTAAGCCTCCAAATTTGTGATAATTTGTTAGGCAGCAATAAAATCTAATACGATCTGGCTACCTTTCCTGTATTCCTTTAATTTCTCCTTCTGCCATTGATGTTATAACAGTAGCAGAGGGTCTTACATGATGAATCAATCTCCAAACAAGCCATCAAGATGGTTATTGTAATGGAAAAGCAACAAACTGAAGCTGACATCTGGTACAGCAAGGCAACAGTCTGTAAGTGGTGCTTACCTGTGCCACGTTTACACTTGCACTGTGTGTTTTGTTAGTTTGGACATGTGTCTTAAAAATTGCTGAGTTTTTTTGTTTTTTATTCCCAAGAATTCCTACTGAAAATACAACATTCCTTACAATGAATGATTTTATACAATGAACCATTTGCCATTAGGTAAACAACACCCCAGTGTATTTGCATATTTTATTGACTATACTGTGTTTTATCATGTTTGTTTCTGAAATTGGGATGCAGTGCCGAAATTGACGTCAAAAGAAACTTGCTTCCTGAAGGCAGAGGACTGAGTTGTTTTGTAGAAGTCATTGCCTGCACATAGCTATGTAGGTGTTTTATGTTTATATAACTGTCAGTTCATCTGACTTATTCACATCATGATCATACAAGCCATTGCTTTATAAATGAAATATATATCCTTAATCGTTGTTTAAAATGTCTTCATAAAGCCAGTGTTTTGAAGCAGCATTGATGTGAAAATTTTTTGTCTATGTGGAAGGTTACTTGTCATGGACCACAGTTATTTTTGCTCACAATGTGTGTCCAGAGCCATGGTAGAGCCATGTCTAGTATTAACTGTGGAGTTGTGTCTTTGTGTCTTAAGGCAGTTAGGTTTTATATCATAGCATAAGGCAAAAGTTACATGTTGATAATGTTACCTTAGAAAATTTACTTAAACTAGTCTCTGTTACATCAGATTGTTGTTACTAAGGTTGAGAAATAGTTGAACTAGTTGTAAGTTGAATTCATTCTTAATTCCTCCTTTAATCATGCTTTGTGTGACTGTATAGTTTGTCACTTCAACTGTGCCTGCATTACTATACAATTTATCATCTCACCTCAGGTAACCAACAAATTCTTCATTTCTGTATGCATAAACTCTGTATGCATAAAATCAAAGTAAGTTATAAAGGTTAAAAATAAAATATGAAAAAATTTATATCAAATAAATGCAATCAAGATGATGCTCTAGGGGCACGTGAGTGGCCTAGTTGGTTGAGTGTTGCTCTTGTTTTCTGCTCAAGTCATGATCCCAGGGTTGTGGGATCAAGCCCTGAGTCAGGTTCTGCACTGAGCATGGATCTTGAGTGGGATTCTCTCCTTCCCTCCCTCTGCCCATCTCCCTAGCTTGCATGCGCGTGCTCTCCCTCTCCCTCTCTCTCTAAAAAAAAAAAAAAAAAAAAAGAAAAATGAAAACAAAGCAAAGCAAAGATGATGTTCTAGGTCTCACTGTTGGTATCAGATGAGAAAGAATTCAAGAAAAAAAAAGGAAAAAACATAAAAGTGAGCAAAGTGGCTATTTTTTTTAGTAGGTGAGAATATCAAATAATGAAATTTTAACAAAACAAAATATTTACAAGGCAAGTAGAACATCAAAATTGATTAAAGAAAAAGGATTATAACTCAAGGGGATAATGAAAAAAAACAATCACAATTGTTGAAGACTTTAACACTGTTATTTTAAATGCAAGTAGGTAAAAAAAAAGAAATAGACAATCTAAGTAATATAATTAATCACATTATTTTAAACATTCCTATATGTCAAATTTAGAAACTGCAAAGAGGGGCTAAGTCTTAAATACTATTTATATCAGTCAGTGGTTCAGTTATAGGAAATAGAGATCACTCTAGCTATTTTAAGCGTAAGACATTTGACACAGATAACTTAGTTCATACAAAATGGTTGGGAATGCCGGAGAAGTAGGCTGTGGGATGATCCCCAGGAATGATTCCCAGAATGACACTGCCAAATAGACCTGCAGGGTTGCAGCTACCTTTACCATAATCACAAAAATGGGCAATCAGGTGAATACAACCTGAACTGTCAAGTTCAAGAACACACCACTGGGGTTGTGATCTAGGCACCAGGAAACTGCTGCTGATGCCTCCATTGCAAGTGCTTTTGAAGTTAGCAACTGGGCACTGGAGTGGTGCCATCTTTGTCCTCATTCAAATCAGGTTGTCTCCTCTATGCCGCCACTCCCCCGCCCTTCCTACCCCCTCCCCACCATTTCCGACTGGCAAACTTGCACCTTCCAAATCTCAAGAGGTGGAGTGGGGTATTTTAAGTGTAATCTAATTCACATCTACATACTGAATTGCCAGTTAACTTTGGAAATTTGGTTTTTAGTTTTACAGCCTCTGTAGTATAGAAAGATTGCCTAGAAATAGGCAGAATGGATGCTGAATGTCAAATTCACCATGTCTACCACACCCATGAGACATACTGAAACTTTTTTTAATGTTTATTTGTTTTTGAGAGAGAGAGACAGAGAAAGAGAGAGAGAGAGAGAGAGAGACAGAGACAGAGACAGGGGTGGGTGAGGAAGAGAGAGAGAGGGAGACACAGAATCCAAAAGCAGGCTTCAGGTTTTGAGCTGTCAACACAGAGCGTGATGTGGGGCTTGAACCCATGAACCGTGAGATCATGACCTGAGCCTTAGTAGGTTTCTTAACCAACTGAGCCACCCAGGTGCCCCATAAACTGAAACTTTTTAAAAAAATGGGTATATATTTGGATGCAAATAATATATTTTTAATGTTAAAAAACTGTTATGCAAGTCATAATCTCAGACTATGAGTTAATAAAACTTGTAATCAATAAATAACAATCAATATAAAACAATGATAATGAATAATAACATAATAACATTTTCAGAATGAGGCCAAATATACAGAATCAAATATATAGCATCAAATACTTTCGTTCTTATGAAAGCCAAATTCCTAATCTTCTCCTTGAAACCAGCTACTCCTAATAACTTTGCCCATAAATTAAGAAGTGAGATAGTTTTTATGTATCAGAGTTTCAGTTTTAAGAAACTATAATTCTCAGAGTCATCAAGGGTAGAATGACAGTGATATATTATACATTCTTAGGAAAATTACAAGTTGGTACAACATTTTTAAAGGGTAATATGACAATGTGTATTGATAGCCTTTAGAATATAAGTTTTAATGCAGTATTTATTTCCATTTTGGAAACTTTATCTCAGCAAAGTAATGAGAAGTATACACAAAGAACATGGAATAGGTTATCTAGTATAGTGTTGTTGAGCAAAAATTTCCAATTTTAGCAATGGTTAGATAAAATATGGTACAACTTTATTTCAATACGCTGTAGCTATTAAAAAGTGTTTCAGAAAATATTTAATGATGGAAAATGTTCACTATTATTTGGGAAAGAAAGTTTACAACATGATCCAAATTTCTCTCTATATATATATCTATATATAGAAAATAATTACTAGAAAGCAAAATACAAATGTATTAACAATTTTTTAATAGTGGTTGATATATCAATCTAGATAAGTTAGATTATGATTTGGAAACAAACAATACTAAAATCCCAGTGGCTTAATACACAACAGTTTATTTATTTGTTCTCTCAAGATTTGCTGAGGGTACAGGCAACTTTCCAGGACAGCTGTCTTCCATGTGGGAGCTCAGAACCTCAGGCTAATTCAATCACGTGGCAGGTCCATAATAAGTTCTTCCATGATTGCTGTGGCAGTGAAGAGAGAGTCTGCATAGTCCTACAGGTAGTGTTCTCTGAATTCTTATTTTACGCATAAACAAGTATACCTCATGAACAGCCTAAGTATCTCAACCTAGAATCCATAACTTCACTCACCCCAAAGAGTTCAATATCACAAATCATTTTAGTGCCACCAAATTAGCTTCCAATTCATTTCATTCCTTGGAAATAATGTGTTGGTAAATATTGAATGTGCCATGTATGCTACCAGAGTCTCAATTGCCCTAGGTAAAATGAGAAAGAAATATTTATATCAATGCTTTGATAAAAATTCTTGAATATTTCATCAATAGATAACTGTGAACATGTGATACATGGCTTATATTTGTCTCTTAGACTTCTTTGGACACACTTTGCTTTTCCTTTAAATAATACTCGTAAATGTTAAATACAATGGACTTTGGAGTGATTTTATAGATGGAAATTATGTTGTTTATTTAAAGTGACTTGCCTTTATTTTTCTCACTGGCTGTCATTGTTTTGTATTTGTTGTTCTCATAAGTTTTCCAGGGATTTTATGGGCTCTAAATTTCAAGTAGCTTGTATTGCCCATCATTGATTGAGGGAAAGATAATATTTTAGTCATGCTTCTCATCTTGTGCATAACCTGTGTTAGCCCCTCTGGATTCTGGATCATGGCTTATTCTGGTGTGAAATGAAGTTGACTTTTTTATTTTTATTTTTAATTTTTTTTTAATTTTTTGATGTTTATTTTTGAGACAGAGAGAGAGAGAGCGAGCAGGGGAGGGGCCAAGAGATAGAGAAGGAGACACAGAATCCAAAGCAGGGTCCAGGCTCCAGGCTGTCAGCTCAGAGCCCTGCGTAGGGCTCCAACGCGCGAACTGCAAGATCATGACCTGAGCTGGAGTCAGACGCTTAACCCACTGAGCCACCCAGGTGCCCCAGAAGTCGACTTTTTTAAAAGTTTATTTATTTATTTTAAAAGAGAGAGGGAGAGAGAGTGCTTACACTCACAGGTGTGCAAGCAGGGGAGAGGCAGAGAGAGAGGGAGAGAGGGAATCCCAAGCAGGCTCTAGTGCTGTTAGCCCTAAGCCCAACGCTTGGTTCTGTCTCCGACAGTGAGATCATGACCTGAGCTGATAACAAGAGTCAGATGCTTAACAAGATGAGCCACCCAGGTGCCCCTGAAGTTGTGTTTCATTTTAAAGGAGAGAACTTACTTCTATAGTGAACTTTAAGGACAGAATCATGCCCTTTTGTTAGAACTGGATTAAGAGCAATTAGACACCATAGTTAGAAAACCATTGTAGTTGGTATATAAATGTAACAAATAAAAGAATATATATTGACATTAAGCAACATCCCAAATTACTGGATCTGCATTAGGAACTGATCTTAGATCTCTTAATTTAGAGTTATTCCATCTTCCAGGTAAGAATGATGTGGTACAGCAAGGATTTTTAAAATGTGCTATCCTGACTGTTAATTAAGCTACTCATATGCATATGCTACCTACAAGTGACTTATTCAGAACAGGTGAGATGGGATAAATGATGGAAAAGGAAAAGAAAGACAAAAAATTTGAAAAGAAAATTATACGTAGTATTAGAAATATAAGATATATGTGATTTTTTTTTATTCCTTCTGCATGTGGTTATAATCAAATCCAACTTTTCCTATTTCACATACAAAATGAAGTTGGGAATTGGGCTGGGAAGGGAATTTCAATTGGCTTTGACAGGTTGGAGTAATTTTCAACATGGCTTTGAGATAGTGGTTTTGCTTGGCTAATACATATTTTTCAATTTTGTCAATTGAGACAGAAACCCCAAACATTATAAAAGTGTTTGAATACTGGTTGTTTTTTGCCAGGAAGACACATTGACTTTGGTGTACAATGTTAAGATCATGAATTTTGCTAAATACAATTGCAAACACATGTTCCATTACAAAGCAGGCAATGAAGAACAAATTAAAAATAAACAACATAAAAATGGGTTTCACTAAGAAACACTGGATAACACCAACAGTGTTTTTAAAAATTAAAATTATATAATTACTACAATAACTTTTTACATTGCTAAAATATTAAAGAACCGTATTGGTTGTGCTGTTTCTTTCTATTTATAAATAATTGAATCAAAGTTACTGAATCATGAAAACTAGTATCTTAAAAATTCAGCCCTCTTTTTATTAGTGAAGACATTTTAAATACGTAAAAAATGAATTTCAGGATTAGTAAAATTTTAATTTAATTATTAATAATAGCTTTTTCTGAAATTTTCTTTTGGTCAGATCAGAATAGTTTGGATTTTGGACAAAGACCATTACAAGACACAAAGAAAAAAATAATCTCTAATATAATGATCTCTAAAATAATGCATAAATAGAATAATTTTGAGTGGGAAAATAGGTGACATTTTAAAATTTTATAAGAGGAATTATATTTTATTCTCTACCCATCATTTCATCACGTTACTTTTTTTTTTAATAGTCCAAAGATGTCCCATCATACTAAAATATGGAATCATTATTATGGAATCCTATTTAAGAATTTGTGGGCAAAACAATGCTTCCTAACTCCTAATTTAGAATCTCAAATGTTCTAGCTTTCTAATCTTTCAATTTGCTCAGATAATTTTCTACCATTACTGCAACAGTACCTTCTGAAAATTATTCCTGTGAGACCAACTGGTGGTTAAACTCCAAACTCAGAACTCCAAGGACTTACCATTCCCCCTTTTCTCAATAAATAATAGAAAGAATTTAGTTTGTTTATTCTTTCATTCACTCAATTTAAGCCTTTTTTGGAGGTGCGTGTACCTGTCTATGCTTCTCTTACATTTGTCTTGGTAATGTAGTCTTCTTAAATCATAAGTTCCTATAGGACAGGGACCATGCCAATTTAATTTGTTTTTAATGCAGCTAACCTAGTGCAATGAAAATATGTGAGCTTAATACATGAATCTTGATGATGATGATGATTATAATAATTTATGTTGTTTCTCTTTTGCTTCTCAGTGGCACTTACTAGTAATTCACTCTTGCTGACAGCTAAGTTTTGTGTATTTTTTGTGTATATTTTCATATTTCTTTCAGCAAAAATATTATATAAAGACATAATGCATAAAGTTTAACTGCAGTATTCCTTTAACTTTATCCTACTTCTCTGTCTTTTTTCTATGTATCTGGCAGAATTATATATGAGGCCAATCTTTAAGTTCTTTGCAATTTTCTCTTTGGATTTACAGCACAAGTCTGTTAATTATTTCATATCAGTCACTATTAATATAAGGCAAACATTAAAGAAATGGGAAAGGGGCAGTTAAAAGAAAAATGCCGCCGAACAATGCATGGTATTTCTCTTCCCACATTAATGTAATCCATCACAGCCAAAACTTTACCAATCTGCTGGGTTCTCAGAGAATTGTGAGCAGTTTTTTCTTTTCCGAGATTTTTCTCTTTTCTGCAAGTCAAGAAAGTACATATTGTCCTTTTTTTGTCTCAAAGAGAAGAGCAACTATACTTGACAAAGTAACTTACAGAGTCACATTTCAATGTAAACAAACAGTTAAACACATTCGTAACATCAAGCCCTCTCATTGGAAAACCATGCCAATATTGTTTATTAGTTGGTGTTTGTAGGCTCTCCTACGTTGTTTCATGTGGCCATCCATGAAATGATTTGAATTCGTAAAAGCAGGTATCATGTGATATACATGTTTCATATACCTAATTCACTACCTTGTATAGTTCTAGAATATAATTGATTCCAATAATAAATATTAACTTTAGTATGGTAACTTTATACAGTAGCTTATGAAGTTAACCTCGGGTCTCAATTATAAATTCCAAGAAAGAAAACCCCTTAGGTCATGGATCCTTACTTGCATATTTCATATGTCAATAATAGGTCTCAGGAAATTCACTTTTATCTTTCCCTACCTCAATGTCATTTTCTGTATTCATTCATTATTGCAATGCTGCCATAGCTCACTTTTGGATAGATCTGCTGCATAATATCCTTTCCTATGTGAAACAAAGGAGGCAAGTATGTTAAAGAGCCATTAGCAGGTGAAGTAGGTGTGGCAAAATCCATGCATTTAATTCATAAAAGTATGCTACCAACCTTCAGTCGGATCTTATTTATTCATTGTTTGTACAATATAAAACATTTTATCTGCCATAAATTCAAACTAGGGGAAGTGTACATACTCTGCAAACAGAAGTGAGGCCTATCAGCTTTGTATCAGAAGAAGATACTAAAATGAATCTATATGAAACAATTATAACTTAAAAGGCAATGTGGCCTTTGTTCATTTTGTATATAGGTGTAAACAGCCTGTACCTTTAATAGATCCCAAGGTAGCACTGTGGTACCTCATAGTTAAATAACTGATATTTGTAATAATGGCTTTGAGTCTTCAAGAATAACTTAAATAATTATAATTTATTTTTCTTTAGTGATGTTTGAGGGGTACAAAGTACTTTTAGAGATAGACATGACTATCTTTGAGGTCAAAGAGTTCATGAAATTTGACTCAAAATGCTTAAAACAAATACAAGTGATATCAAAACAGCTGAAGAAATCTAAGTGTTCTAACAATGGGGAAAGATTTACTTAAAGATGGTCTGTCAATCCAATAGAATACTATATAGTCATTTAAATGACAATTGTGAGGACTATAAAATACACAATAATTTAACAATGGTAAGTAGAAACACTGATAATAGAATTACATAGACATCTGATTGGTTACCAATATTTTTAAAAGCTTATTTGTCAATAAAGATTAGGATGAAACAACAGAAATGGAAAGTCAATGACACATCATACAGGTCATGTACACAGACTTGGAGCCAGATAGCCTGAGTTTGGTTTTCAGATTTGCCACTTTTTATTTGCCTTGAGAAAATTATGAAACCCATGTGCCTCAGTTTACTTATCTGATATACAAGGATAGATTTTCTTGTCCATATGGTTGCTATAAGAAAAAGAATTAAAATGATATAGCATATATGTTAAGTACTAAGAACAGTGCTTGGTACTTAGGATTACTATATGTATTGATAAATTAAAAAAGAAATAGTCACATTAGTGAGATTAAAGGATAATTTTGTGTTTTTTCTAGGTAAAGTGAATTTTAGATTGCATCATGTTAGCTAACTCTACTTAAAAAGTCAAGGGATTGCATAAATAATTTGGAAAGGATAATGAGTAAAATGAAATTCTTTTGGATTCTGAAAGGAATACATATCAGCTATCTGGAAAATTCAACTAGCAGATGATTGTCTAAAACATCTGGATAGTCAAGACTTCACTATTCTTAATTATTTCACTCTTGTTTACAAATTTCCACCATGTTATTTATTGTTAGTTATGTCATGCGTGTTGGCCTTCACAGCCACGTTGTATGTTTTTATTTGTATTCAATAATATTATGTAATATAATTTTCTTTTTGCACAAATAGTGTTAAATAGCTAAGTATTACTGTACTTTGATTTTTTTTCCACAAAAAGATATTTTTATGGGTCAAAATTTGACTTCCCTATTGTGTGTCCACATGCTTCTTTGGTGACTATTTTGCTGCATTCCTATGTAATTTCTTCAAGTCCCTGGTCTTCCTTTTGAGGTCTTTCTTTAGAGTCTCTCAAAAGAGAATTTCTAGGGATCCAGAAATTGTTACAGGTCAGGTGCAGGATTCCTTTATGATTAATGTAGTCTGTAGAGGCCAGAGGCTCCCCTGCTGACATTGTATTTGCCAGGAAATTCCAGATTAATGACAGTCTCTACTCTATACCTAAATAAGCCCCCACAACTAGCCATTAACATCACCAATGCACCATAATGTTGGCTTCTACTGAGTACTTTCAATCTACTTAAGGTAAAAAGTGTTGGCAACACAAATGGATAAATCCAGGCTAAGACACTTATTTCATGAGATAGTGACATCCTCTATTTGGCTGTTTCTATTAGGGTATCTGTCTCCTTCCAATGTGCTGTGGAAAAAAAGTTTTATGATTATTTTGAGGAGGGAATGATTATCCCGAGCAAGCTTGAGGTGGGTAGAGTTAGGACCATCTTTTGTTTGCTTGCCTTTTTTGAGGAACCATCTAGTTAGTGGCAGAAAGGCTCATGGAAAGCTGGAGTGGTGATTTTAGGCCAATGGCTTTACGTTGAGCTCCATTTAGTTCACCCTAACTCATCAGCTAAATTAGAGTTCCATGTTGATGTTTAGGATCAAAGACAGCAGGTGATAATAAATCATTGTTTAAAACTGATGTTTTTGCATTTATATTTCACTTGGACTTGACTGTTTCAGGAAAATATTAAGGATTTTATGGTCCATTTCTCAACCTTAGAACCTCTTAGCCTAAAGGAAACATTTTATGGGTTCATAGAAGCTAGTATTTTTTTCATTGATGTAGCAGTGAAAACTGATTCCAAGTCAGACTTGACTTTGGATGATAGGAGATGCATTTTAATTATCTGGATCTGAAAATTGACCAACACTTGATATCTATTATTGAGCATAATATTATTTATAATTGACTAGGAACATCTTCTTCAAAAGACTAATGCAGATTAAGTTCAATAGCAATGTCATTATATCTCAGACAATAAAAGGTGAACATTTAAGCACATTTTCTTTTATCTTTTTTTGTTTGTTTACATATGTAGAGATCTCATTCCACAGTGCATGTGCTCTGTTCAAGCCATCAGGCTTCCACAGGCTTGACTGAGGTGAAGACTTTCACATAAAGTTTCAGTCAGTGTTAAAATCAGAGAAGAGAGCTAAGCTCAATGTTGAGTGAAAAGCCAATATGCCATTGGCCAATAAAGTGATTCTGAATGGGTCACCAAAGCTAAAACACCAATAGATTTGAGGCCAAAATCTACAAGTAAGATTTGTAAGAAGAAGAGCAGTAGGTTGAATTCCAGAAGACTAGGGCATTTGTCTGAGACACAAATTGTTAGAAGGTAGGGTTTAATGCTTGCTGAAGCATGGTATGTAGGTTAAGTGAGTCTTCCATGTTTATAGGGCCTTGGGAAGATGGGGGCACCATGATTCTTTAATTCTAGACAAGTTCTTCCAGTTTCCTGGGTATTAGTGAGTGTGTGTGTGTGTGTGTGTGTATGTTAATGGTGTTTTGGTGCACAAAAGTCTAGTTCTTCAGGGAAAACACTATATACTTGATATTGTATTAATCTCTTATTAATTGATGTTACTTGAGTCCCATTTAATAAATTCATTTTTCAGTCCCATTGAATAAATTCATTCATTCATTCTGCAGTTTCCAAAAGTACTTAATCCCAAAATATAATTCACTAGAAAACAATCCTGACAAATCAGGAAAAAAATACTTATGATTCTGTCCCAGGTCTATAGATATTCACCTATAGTGAATATTTTATTACATCGAAATTAATCTACCTAAAAATGATTTATTTTTATATAAGCTTATTCACCTTTCTCCTTATAGAAAGAGAATAAACCATAGATTAATATGAGTATTAAAAAATGGCTATTCGAATGTTATGTCTTCTCAACTAAAAAAAACATATACTTTCTTAAAATTTCCCTCTTTGTTGAAGTTCTCATGATGTTCATTCATTCTTCTTTCCAGTTCAGTGAGCATCATTATGACCATTACTTTGAACTCTTTATCAAGTAAATTACTCATCTCCATTTCATTAAGGTTTCTTTCTGAGGTTGTATCTTGTTCTTCCATTTGTAACTTAGTCCTCTGTTTATTTTTCTTGACTTTCTCTGTTGGTTTGTATACAGTAGATAAAACAATGCCTCTCCCAGTCTTGAAGGCATGGCCTCTTGTAGATTATCCTTGTTATTCAACCCTGCCCCAGCCTTTTGTCATCTCTCAAATCTTTATGCTTGTCCAAGCAGCCTCTTATAGTTTTAATAGCTCCCTAGTTGAGGGTATGTCAAGACCTATCAGTGTCCCTAAGGGGAAGATCTTTGAATTCAGGCTGTTAGGAAGAACTGATCCTCAGGCAGCAGTTTTTAAAAGTATGCAAATACTTTAAAAGTATGCAAAAGTTCAGGGGGACTACAAGTGTAAGCCCTGCTGGCCAGGCATCTGATCATGTCCCCTAGATGGCAGTCGCAAAAATTAGATGCCAGTTGAGTATATAAGCTCTTCTCTGGGAGATATATCAGCAAGCTGGAGTAGGGCAGAGGGATAGTTCCAAGACGACATCTACAACCTATGTTCCTTGAGAGAAGTTTTGTAGTCCACTAGATGTATGCCAAGCCTGAAGCCTGTCTCCCAGAGCAAAGCTCCAGAGGCCTCTTTCACAGAAAAATTGGAGGATATGCCTCAGTCAGCTGTCTGCACAGTGTTGTGGGGATTGCAGCCTACCAAGAACCAACTCTCCAATTGCCATAGGCCATGGGAGACAGGAGTGCAAACTTCCTTGGCCACCAGAGACAGATGATCAAGGAACATTTTCTAGGTGGCAGCTACAAAAACTGGGGCACCAGGTATAAAAATCAGGCACCAGCTATGTGTAAAGTTTTCCTGCAAAAGACACTGGTGTCCTGGAATGAGGTAGAGGGAAAGTGTGAGGATGGCACCCACCCTCTGAGGTCTCTGGAAAGGATTACTATCTACCCCTAGGTGTGTATTTAATTAGGAGCCTCAGGTTTCAGCCATGATGATTAGCTAACAGGCCTGCTTCACAGAAATATCAAGCTCCTGGGTCTGTTACCTCTTGTTGTGCCTGAGTGGAGGTGGTCACAGCTGTTTAAGAATTCTTTTCCTATTGATTACAGTCCCATGGGACACAGGAGCATAAGCCTCACTGACCACCAAAGCCAGGCAATGTAGAGGTATCCCCTGGCAGCAGCCATAAAAATCAGGATGCCAGATTAGGGTATGAATTCCTTTCTGGATGACTGTGATTATTATAGACCCATGGGATCAGGAATGCAAAATCTTCTGGCCTCCATATCCAGGCAGTCAAGAGACATTCCTTGGGCAGCAGCTGTAAAGACTGGGCATCAGATGCATGTAAAAGCTCTTCTGGGAGCTCTAGAGCATGGCAAAAGGAGAGCAAGAAGATGGCACCTGCCAGTCTCCACCTCCAGAAAGTGTTCCAGAAGACACCTATATGTGTGTGTTAAATTAGATGCCTGCTCCAATGCTTTAATATAAGCAGGTGAGTCTCCTTTACTTTAAGTCTGGGCACAATTGGCTCCTTCTGAGCTACGCTCTCCAGCAGGTAGTCTGAGTGCATGGGCCTCAGTGTTTTGGGGGTTCATCTCTCAGGATCAAGTCCTAAAAGCTGAGGTGCCCAATGTGGGGTTTGATCCCTTTTCTCCTCAGAGAGAAGCTCTGGGTTTTGAGTGTTCTCCTAGTGTGGATCACCACACCACAGGTGGGGTTTATAGCAAGATTGTTTCCCATCCTATCCTACCTACTTTGACGTGGTTTTCTTCTCATGTGCCTGTTGTGGGGCTATCACTCAGCAAGTCTCTAGGCTTTCTTCTAAGAGGAAATTGTTCCATATATAGCTCTAAACTCAGTGGGTCCTGTGGGAGGTGAGTTCAGGATTTTCGCTACATCACCAGTTTGAAACAGAAGCAAATAGAAGGCACAGAGCTGAATAATACAAAATTAGAACTGAAAAATACACTAGAGGGTTCAACAGCAGACTAAATTAAACAAAGGAAAATATTAGTCAATTCAAAGACAGTGGAACTCACCAATCAGAGCAAGAGCAAGCAAAGAATGAAAAAAAAAATGAAGATAGCTTGAGGAGCTTATAGGACATCAAACTAACATTTGCATTATTGGGGTCCCAGGAGAGAGAGAAAGGGGTAGAAATCTTGTTTGAGGAAATAATGGCTGAAAACTTCCCTAACCCGGGGAGGGAAGGAGACATCCAGATCCAGGAAGCCAAGAGAGTTCCAAAAGAAATTAACCCAAAGAGACCCACACCAAGACACAATATAATTGAAATGTCAAAAGTCAAAGATAAAAGAAAGAATCTTAAAAGCAGCAAGAAGAAAAACAAGTTGTCACACACAAGGGAACCCCTTATAAGACTATCAGCACATTTTTCAGCAGAAATTTTGCATGCCAGAAAGGAGTGACATGAAATATTAAAAATGTTGAAAGAAAAAACTTCTGATCAAGAATACTCTACCTGGTAAAGTTATCATTCAGAAGTGAAGGATAGAAAAAAGATTTCCAGGCAAATAAAAGCTAATGGAGTTCATCACCACTAAACTGGCCTGCCAAAAAATATTAAAGGTATTTCTTTAAGCTGAAAATTCAGGGTGCTATTAGTAACAAGAAAACATGTGAAAGAATGAATCTCACTATAAAAATTAATATAGTAAATATAGTGCATTAATCATGTATAAAGCTATATTATAAAGTGATATATATATATATATATATCACTTCTAAAGCTACCATTAAGTTTAAAGGACAAAAACAGTAAAAATAACTAGGATTATAATAATTAGTTAAGGGATACATAAGTCAAAAAGATGTAAAATGTGACATTAGAAACATAAAGTGTGGGTTGGGGGACAGTAAAAATGTTGAACTTTAGAATGGGATTAAGCTTAAGTTATAAACTTAAAATAGACTGTTATAGACCTAAGTTGTTTTATATAAGCCTCGTGTTAACTACAAAGCAAAAATCTATAGTACATATGTAAAAGACAAGAAAAAAACAATATAAGCATATCACCAAAAAAAGTCATCAAACCACCAAAGAAAAGAGTAGGAGAGGAAGAAAGAAACAGAGGATTTACAAAAATAGCCAGAAAACAATGAACAAAATGTCAGTAAGAACCTAACTATCAATAATTGCTTTAAATGTGAATGAACTAAATTCTCCAGTCAAAAGATAAGAAGTGGTTTAATTAATTAAAATAACACTTATCTTGTAGGTAACATATAGATACTTTTGATGTAAAGACACATAGAGACTGAAAGTGAAAGGATGGAAAGAAATATTCTATACAAATAGAAATGAAAAGAAAGCTACAGTGGCAATACTTATATCAGACAAAACAGACTTTAAAACAAAGACTAAAATAAGAGACAAATAAGGGCATTGCATAATGATAAAGGGGTCAATCCAATAAGAATATATAATGTTTGTAAATATTTAGGCACCCAACATAGAACAATCAAAATATGTAAAGCAAATATTAATATACCTAAAGGGAGAAATTGATGGCAATACAATAATAGTAAGGGCGTTTAATACCCCACTCATATCAATGGATAGATCATCCAGACAGAAAACCAAAGAGGGAACATTGACCTAAATAACACATTGGACCAGGTGGATTTAATAGATACATACGAAACATTCCATCCAAAAGCAGCAAAATATACATTCTTCTCAAGTACACATGGAATATTTTCCAAGATAGATTATATGTTAAGCCACAAGCAAGTCTTAATAAACTTAAAATAATTGAAATCACGTCAAGCATCTTTTATGAATGGTATGAAACTAGAATTTAATTACACAAATAAAACTGGAAAATTCACAAATATATGAAGATTAAAAAATGCTATCGAACATTCAGTGGATCAAAGAAGTTAGAATAGAAATAAAACAAATACCTGGAGACAAGCAAAAATGGAAATGTCACATGCCAAAATTTGTGTGATGCAGCAAAAGCAGTTTGAAGAGGAAAGCTCATAGTGATAAATGCCTACCTCAAGAAACAAGAAAAGTCTCCAATAAACAACCTAACTTTACACCCCAAGAAGTAGAAAAAGAACAAACAAAGCCCCAAGTTAGTAAAAGTAAAGAAATAACAATGATTAGAGGATAAAGACTAAAAAAAGAGAGAAATAGAGACTAAAAAGACAATAGAGAAAATCAATTAAACAAAAAACTTGGTCTTTGAAAATAGAAACAAAATTTTCAGGCCTTTAGCTAAACTCACCAGGAAAAAAAAAAGAGAAAGATCAAATAAATAAAATAAACAAAGAGAATTCACAACTGATATCAAGAAATACAAAGGATCATAAGAAACTAATGAACAATTATATGCTACCAAATTGGACAATCTAGAATAAATGGATATATTTCTGGAAATAACCTATCAAGACTGAATCATGATAAAAAGAAAATATGAACAGACCAATTACTAGCAAAGAGATTGAATCAGTAATCCAAAACTTTCCAATATGAGTCTGGGACCAGACTGCTTTACTGGCAAATTCCACCAAACATTCAAAAGTAAGTTAATACCAAGCCTTATTAAACTCTTCCAAAAAATAGAAGAGGAGGGAACTCTTCCAAAGTCATTTTATGAGGCCAGCATTATTCTGATACCAGAACCAGACAAGAACACCACAAGAAAAGAAATTTATAGGCCACTATCCCTAATGAACATAGATATAAAAATCCTGAGCAAAATGGTAGCAAATAAATTCAACCATATATTCAAAGCACCATATACCATGATCAAGTGGGATTTATTCCCAGAATGCAAGGATGGGTCAACATTCACAAATCAATCAATATAATGCACCACGTTAGCAAAATGAAGGATAAATGCCACATGCTTATCTCGTAGATACAGAAAAAAACATTTGACAAAATTCAGCATCCATTTATGATAAAATTCTCAACAAAGTGAGTATAAAGGGAATGTACCTCAAAATAATAAAAGCTGTATGATAAGTCCACAGCTAACATTGTACTCAAAGATGAGAAGCCTTTTCTCTAAGATCAGGAACAAGACAATGATGCCCGCTCTTGCCACTTTCATTCAACAGAGTATTTTATTTAAAGTTTATTTATCTATGTTGAGAGAGAGTTTGTATGTCAGCATGAGCAGGGGAAGGGTAGAGGGGGAGAGGGTGAGAGAGAATCCCAGGAAGGCTCCATGTTGACAGTACAGAGGCCTGTGAGGGCTCCATCTCATTAACTGTAAGATCATGACCTGAGCTGAAACCAAGAATTGGATGCTTAACCAACTGAGTCACCCAGGCACCCCTATTCAATATAGTATTGGAATAGCAATTAGGCAAAGTAAATGAATAAATGAAAATAAAAATAAAGGGCATCCAAATTGTAAAGAAAGAAGTAAAACTGTCACTATTTGTAGATGATATGATATTATACATAGAAAATCCTAGAGACTCCATCAAAAAAACTATTAGAACTTATAAATTCAGTAAAGTTGTAAGGTACAAAATAAATATACAAAAATCTGTTGTGATCCTATACATTAATAACAAACTACCAGAAAGAGAAAATTAAAAAAAACTATCCATTTACACCTGCATCGAAAAGAATAAGATACCCAAGACCGTATTTAACCAAGGAGGTGAAATACCTGCATATCGAAATCTATAAGACATTAACTAAATCAATTCGAGACACAAATAAATGGAAAGATATTCCATGCTCATGGATTGGAAAAATCAATAAAATGCTGATACTATCCAAAGCAATCTGCAGACTTAATGCAATCCCTATCGAAATTCCAATGATAGTTTTTATAGAATTGGAACGAATAATTCTAAACTTTTCATGGAATCATTAAAACTCCTGAGTAGCCACAGCAACCCTGAGAAAGAATAAAGCTGGAGGCATCATGCTTCCTGATTTCAAACTTTATTACAAAGCTATAGTAATTAAAACAATATTGGCATAAAAATAGACACTTAGATCAATGTAACAGAAATAAATCCATGAATGTATAATAAATTTATATATGGTAAAGGAGCCAATAGTATACAATGAGGCAAGGACAGTCTCTTCAATAAATGGTGCTGGGAAAACTGGACAGTCATATGCAAAACAATGAAATGCAACCACCATCCTAAGCCATATACGAGAATAAACTCAAAATAGATTACAGACTTGAATGTGAGACCTGAAACCATACAAGACCTAGAAGAAAAAAATAGAGTAAGCTCTGTGTCATTGGTCTTGGTGATGATTTTTTTTTAATCTGACACTAAAAAAATAAAAGAAACAAAAGCAAAAATAAACAAGTGGGACTGCATCACACTAAAAAACTTCTGCACAGCAAAGGAAACCATCAACAAAGTGAAAAGGTAACTTACTGAAAGGAGTATTTGCAAATACTATATATGATAAGGAGCTAATATCCAAAATACGTAAAGATCTCATGCAATTCAATAGCAGAAAACCAATTTGGTTAAAAATTGGGCAGAGGACCTGAATAGACATTTTTTCCAAAGAAGACATACAGATGACCACAAATACATGAAAAGATGTACAACATCATTAATTATCAGGGAGTTACATATCAAAACCACAGTGAGACATCACCTCGCATCTGTTAGAATGGCTATTATAAAAAAGACAAGAAATAACAAGTGTTGGCAAGGATGTGGAGAAAAAGGAACCTGTGTGTGCTGTTGGTGGAAATGTAAATTGGTGATGCCACTATGGAAAATAGTATGGAGGATTTTTAAAAAGTTAAAAACAGCACTACCATACGATCCAGGAATTTCACTTCTGGGTACATATGTGAAGAGGATAACACTAACTTGAAAATAAAAAAGAAGATATATGAACTGACATGTTTGTTGCAGCATTATTTACAATAACCAAGATATGGAAGCAACCTAAGTGTCCATTAGTAGATGAATGAATAAAGAAATTGTGTTATATATATATATATATATATACATATACATATATATGTATATACATATGTACATACATATATATGTATATACATATATGTATATACATATGTACATACATATATATGTATATACATATATATGTATATATTCCATTATGCATAAAAGTAATATTCCATTATATATATCTAATATATATATACATATATTATATATGTAATATATATACATATATATTACATATATGTACATACATACATACATACATACATATATATACATACATACATATGTATATATACATATATACATATATATACATATATATCTAATATATATATATGTATATATTAGATATATATAATGGAATATTACTCAACTATAAAAATGAATGAATTTTTGCCATTTGCAACAACATGGTTGGAGCTTGAGGGCTCCATTGTGCTAAGTGAAATAAGTCAGACAGAGAAAGACAAGTATTATACAATATCTTTTATATATGGAATCTAAAAAACAAAAAAATTAAAAAAAAACAGAATACCAAGCTCACAGATACAGAGAATAGATTGGTGGTTGCCACAGGCATGGGGTGGAGGATGGAGAAATGGGAGATGGGAGAAATGGGTTCAGGGAGTCAAACACTAAAAAAAATAAATAAATAAAAATAAAAAAGAAAACAGGCCAATGCTGTAGATACCTGGTAAATGTTAGTTCAGCTGCATTAAGTCTGTGTATGTTTTATAGTAAGTGCTAAAGAGGAAAGATTATCTCATTTTCTTGGTACTACACTGAACGTAGCAAGATATATACAGAAAATTTATAAGCTTCTGATTGTGATGACACCTTAAGAAAGGGAAAATAAATCAAAATATCTTTAACACTGACATGAATCATATATTTCCATCTTTGATTATTTAAAAAATTACCAAAGAATTCTTCAACAATGTTTTCCAGTTACTTCTTTCTCTGTTCTTGAAATTTCCTGCATCAAGCAGGCATCGTACCATTGTTTTCAGTACATTTTCAAAATCAAGCATTGAGGCAATGGGCAATGTTCTAATTTAGAAATAGAAACAGAGAAGATTTTTAGGAATGTAGTAATTCAGCTTTATGGAAAACAGGAAAATGACTCAATAAAACCATCTGGTCACTAAAAAAAAAAAAAAATAAAGCGTATGCCACACTTATGTGTCCCTGTTGTATGAGTGGCCTAGCATGGTATGGGGCCTGCTTAAAATCACCACTAACAGCTGGTTACCATTCAGTTGCTATTGTTGGTGCCCAGTTATTTTAGGTTTGGCTTGGCACTGACAGTGGCTAACATCTGCTAAGTGATGGCTCAATTTGTGGATCCAGGTCTTTAGGATTTAAATGCCCCTGAATTTAAAAGGGCAATCTAGGCCTGTATGGGAGCTTCTTCAAAGTTGACCTGAATCCTTGCAAAAGGTTGCAAGCTGTCATGGTTTCCTGGGTTTTACACAGCCTGGACCTTCCTTTTGTGATGGTAGCTGCCCCTCCAGGCTCCTCCAGGGCTGGTAGGATTTGGTCGCCTCCTCTAAGTAGCAACAGGAGGGTATTATTAATAGCTTGGGGCAACTAGATAACTGCTTTCAAAAGTTTCTAGATTTTTGCCACGTGAGGCTGTCCTTGGTGAGAATTATATTTGCATACATATGTGTGCATTTGGGGCTGTGAATCATAGACATTTGCTGTGCATTTAGCTCACGCTTTTACCAGGAATCAGCTAGACATTGGAAGTTGGCTTTGGAATTTGTTATATCTAGTGCCAGGTCAAACTTGTGTTTGAAAGTTCAGGAGGTAAAAGGCCCAAATGGTAATAAAAGCAAGAAAAATATCATTTACTCTGGCTGAGCAACTGGTCAATCTCAAGTAATTATACCTTCTTTTTTGTTCATATTTATTTTTTCCCCTATTTACAGTTCCTAGAACTTAGAAAGTGCTTGCCTATATCCCACTGTCCCCCCTCACCACCTTAAGACAAAGAAGTCATTTATTTTAAAAATCCAATGGTCTTTAGTATAATTTCGATGTATGTTTGAGTTAATTTTAGAGTAGGAAGAGTAAATGAAATGCAATATTTACATTTTGCTAATTTTCTTCTCTTGTTAGAAAGCTGCTATTTTGCAGAAAGAAAACTATGTTAAAAATGTATGTATTTTAACTATAAAAATCAATTGTCATAAATTGTATATATAGCAAATCACATGGGAAGTCTTTATTTCCTAATTTAAAAAAGCTGCCTCAAAGAAATGTTTCAGCACACAGAGGCACATGGGCCACTTGGCAGACGGCCTAATTGAAACCAAGGGCCCAGGAGAAGAGCTGAACTCTGCATCTGCCGTCCAGAACTGGCTGCACTACACTTTGAACCAGTGCTGATGGCTTTGTACACAAAGATCAAAATGAGTTTGTTTTATTCAGCTGGGTTGTGGAGGTGCACGTATTTTGGCTTCTGGATGCAATAAAGCATTGAGCTCTCAGATAAACAAACTATAAATCTAATCAAGCCTGGGCACAATGATAAGTAGATTGCTTGAGAGGGAGAGGCGGGGTGTGGTGGTGGCAGTGGTGAGGGTGTCCGATGAGAGAGAGAATGAGGGAGGGGGAGAGGGAGTGAGGGAGAGAGAGAGAGAGAGAGAGAGAGAGAGAGAGAGAGTGAGAGCACGCCTCAGAAGATAAAATGGTTCATACAGTGGAGAACTAAACATGAATCTTGGTATGTTGCCAGTTTTAACAACTATTTCTTCTCCCCACCCCCTCCTTTCTTTTCTTGTCATGCATGTTACAGTGAGATTTCAGCTATTCTCTATTGAACTGTCTTGGGAGATACATCGATTCCTTGAATGGAAGCAGGTGAATTATTGTAAAATGTTTCTTCTTGAGAAGGAGTTGAGGACTTTGAAGTATTTCCCTATCTGTTCCTCAAAGCAATATGGGCAAATAATATGTAGTTGGTGTGGTCCTGCTGTGCTATGTGTAGCCATCAGTAGTATTATCATGCAAACTTTATTTGTCCAGTTATGTACTTGGAAGTAAAACAAAAGAATGATGAATATTTCTTCTTAAACATGTTTAGATGCAACCACTCCTAAGCATGCTTGAATGTTTCAGCTATGACGAAGAAATGGAAAGGTGTTATTGATTTATTCATGTGCGTTGGATGCTTTGGCCCACCGCACTACTTCAAATATTGTTGGAATCAATCCATTTCCTTACTTTACTAAGTACCTGCCAGATAAATCTCCAGATATGATAAAATATGTGTCCATTAGGAATGACTGAATTCCACAAGTAGATTTCACCTGAAATCTGAATGATGAAGTTTTCATTTAAAGTGAATACATAGGTTGACAGGTTTAAAAACTGCCCAAGAAATAAATAACAGTGACTTAGAAATTTCCTCTAGTAATACAGGAATCCTGGTTGTGCAATAAAGAATAGATTTCTAAAAAGTGGACACCAATAACCTGAATCACTAATTAGATATTTACAGCATATTAATTGCTTTAAAAAACTTTTCTTTTTAATATTTATGGTATTGAGATATACAATTCACTTACCATAAAATTCAATATTTTCAAATGTACAATTTAAATAGTTTTTAGTCTGTTCACAAAGTTGTGCAACCATCGTTTCTTTCTAATTCCAGAACATTAAGTAATCTCTACACCCTATGCAGGGCTCAAATTTACAACTTTGGGATCAAGAGTTGCATGCTCTACTGACTGGGCCAGTCACCCCTAATTCTAGAACATTTTCATTGCCTCAAAAAGAAACACTGTACTTATTAGCAGTCTTTTGTGGAATTTATTGATGGAAACTTCAGGAAACTAGTACTTTCTAACTTTCAATTTGAATAAAGGTTCATTTGTAGTTATGAAAAGTCAACCTTGATATTTTTTGCATCTCCAATTTCCATGCTATTAAGATTTTTTTCTGTAGATAACAAAAATATTTCAAGTATGCAGCGAAATGTAGTAGTTTAGAGAGTTCAGTACTGAACTGGATAGCTTTTTGTATGAACTACCTAAGTCTGTTAGCATCTCAAAGTTTTTGTTTTATTGCATATGAGCCAAGCATACTCATGAATTGAATCGGGCACTACATTGTCCAGAGTATTATGCTAGGAGTCATGTTTCTTGTTCAAAACATATACAGAAAGTTCAATAATAATTATTTTAATAATTTGAATAATAATGAAGAACAGGAAGAATAAAATGATGGTGATGAGGAAAGATATTAATATAATTTATTGATCATCCTACTGTGTTATGAATTTTATTATGGTTCTCATTTAGTAACTCATTTCTTCTCAATTTATGTTCATATTGTAGTATCAAGTGTAACACAAGTGTAACATGGTCCTAAGCAGAAGAAACCAGCCCTAATTATCTGCAGGAAAACAGTGAGTTTATTGGAAATATATCTAGAGTCTCTGGCCTCTGTGGGAGTACAAAGGACCAGGCTTATCAATTAGAAGAAACCAAGGGAGCTATAGGAGACTGGGCAACAGAAATATAGCTGTAGTCATACCTCAGAAACAATCTGATGCCATGGCACTGCCACTCCTGATGCCATAATGAATATGACCTCCTGCTTTCCTGGTATCATTGCGTTAGTTGCTTAAGATTCAACAACCACGAAAAAGCATCTGATTTACTGAATTTGTATTAGGTGTCCACTCTATGGAGAAGCAAGGGAGGAATAAGTCTGTTTGGTGTCTGTGATGGTTAATTTTATGCATCACCTTGGCCAGGCCACAGTGCCCTGATATTTGGTCAAATGTTATTCTGGATATTTCTATGAAGGTGTTTTTAGATGAAATTAACATTTCAATCAGTAAACTTGAATAAAACAGATTACTCTCCATAATGTAGATGACCCTCATTCAATTAATTGAAGGCCTTCCTGGAATGAAGACTGAGCCTATCCCAGCAAGAAGGAATTCTGCTAGCAGACTGCTTTGGACTTGACGTGAACTTTTCCCTGAGTCTTCAGCTTGCTAGCCTACCCTGTTAGGTTTTGGAGTCCCAAACCACATAATAACATGAGCCAATTCCTTTAAAAAAATCTTCTCTCTCTCTCTCTCTCTCTCTCTCTGTGTGTCTCTTGCTTTTCCTGCCTCCCCTCCCCCTCCCCCCCCCTCCCCCACGCACAGACACATCTATTGGTTCTAGTTCTCTGGAGAACCCTAACACAGCTTATTTTGTAGGAGGTGGCTGAAACATTCAGATTTCTACAAAAGGAGGGATTACCTAAATAAATTTGGATCACTAATAGGAAAGAAAGACCTTAATGATGAACACTCAAAAAGTAAGAAATGTCCATTACACATAATAATATATGAAGATAGTGTCTAAATTCTGAGGGAGAGGTATTCACAGATATGAAGTTAATCTTGAAAGAAGTCACAGAAAAATATTTTCTAAAGGAAGAGAGACATGAATTGAAGGAGTGGGAGGAAGAAGATAGTCTAAGAGGAATAAAGATGGGCAGATGATCTTCCACTGAGGTGGCAATACAGTATTATATGGAGGAAATAATGCTGTTCCAGACCTTTGAATACCCTGAAAGCCTCTATTTTTTGCCTCTTGGATGCCAGCTTCCATGTAAGAACTGCAACTACCCAGAAACCTTCATGGTATGAGAAGTCCAAGCCACATGGAGAGACCCCAAAGAGAGGGAGAAGGACATCATACACACAAGGAGCAGTTAGGTGAAAACATATGAGCAAAGACATTTTTTAAGAAGTGTATTTCCAGCTACTCTACCTATCCAAGCTGATGTCAAGAAGATCAAAGAAGAAACATCTAGCTGAGCCCTTCTTGGACACCTTAGCTCCAAATTATAAACCAAATAAAATGGTTGTTTTATGCCATTATGTAGTTTTGGGAACAGTTTGTCAATGCAAGATTCCTGTCACATATGCCATCCATTTGAGGTGATATTCTAAAATATTGGAGGTATACAATCAAAGTCAGGTGACCAAGTGAGGTTCCTGAAGGTAAAGTTTAGAAAATACAGAAGTCAAGGTCTGAGGTTGAGACACACCAGTATGAATGAATGGTTAGGGGGAAAATACCCCAGATATTCAGAAGGCAACAGAACAGTCAGAGAAATCAGAATTAAACTAAGAAATGCTTTACCACTCAAGTGCAAGATATTAAAAGGGGCAGTGGGAATAATATGTGTAGCAGACAGAACAAGTTCAATGAAGATAATTTATTTTGTTGAGATTAATAATGATTTTGTATAGAGAAATTTTATTTATTTTTTAATGTTCTATTTTATTTTTGAGAGAAAGAGACAGAGTGCATGCAGGGGAGAGGCAGAGAGAGAGAGGGAGACACAGAATCCGAAACAGTTTCCTGGCTCTGAGCTGTCAGCACACAGCCCGATGCAGAGCTTGAAGCCATGAACTGTGAGATCATGACCTGAGCTGAAGTCGGGTGCTTAATGGACTGAGCCACCCAGGGGCCCCTAGAGAGCAATTTTATTAGAGTAAATATTGAAACTAAATTGGACCAATAATGAGATTAGGTTTGGGTACATGTTTAGTAGGATTATAGTACTTTGGACTATTAACACCAATGTTCAAACCCTTTTAAAAGAAAAAGGAACAAAAATCTAATGTGTGTTTTACTAACAGAAATTTATTTTATAAATGATAAAATTTGTAAGTAAAATGAATTTCTTTTATGTTATAAAATATATGTGTAAATTTATCTGATAAATTTAAATTTACAGAACTTCTAAAGAAAATATACAAGAAGAATAAGACAATTTTAAAGAAAATAAAAATTTGAAATTTGAATTTGTGGTTCAAATTAATGGTTACTGTTTTATATCGTCATTAGCCATTTATGTGAATAGTTTGTTTTTTTAATGTTTATTTATTTTTAGAGAGAGAGAAAGAGAGAGCATATGCACATAAGTGGGGAGGGGCAGAGAGGGAGAGAATCCCACATAGACTCAAGCTGTCAACGCAGAGCCTAATGTGGGGCTCAATGCCACAAACTGAGATCATGACCTGAGCTGAAATCAAGTCAGGCGCTTAACCCACTGAGCCACCCAGGAGCCGCTCAATAGTTTGTTTTGATTGCACTGTATTGTGACGTTCTGTCCACTTGGCCAGTGTTCTAGAAATAGATATGCATAGTTCTGAACATCTAAAAAGACCAATGCAGAGTTATAAACTTTCTAGTGAAGGCCACATTTGCTAGAAGTTCAAAATATACATCGAGATAGAAGAAGTTTTGTACCAAAATCTGCATGAAAATGATTTTAGCCTAAAATTCAAGATTAATATCACCGTTTCTCCAGTGTGTTAAAATGGATGCCTCAGTTGAGTGTCCAGCTATGGCTCAGGTCTTGATCTTACAGTTCATGAGTTAAAGCCCCACATTGGGTTCACTGCTGTCAGTGAAGAGCTCACTTTGGATCCTCTGTCCCCTCTCTCTGCCCCACCCCTGCTTGCACTCTCTCAAAAACAAACAAACATTAAAAAAAGAAAATGTGAAAAATAATACTCAAAATAGGATTTGAAATTTTATTTCTATCAAACATTTGTGTGACTGTTGAATCTTCTCCATAGGCTTCTATGGAAAACTACTGGTTTAGATTAAGCAAAGGGAACTCTTCAAGGCACTTTGCTTTCAGCAAAACTATTTTGGATACAAAGCAATTTCATTTGAACATAAAACTTATATTCTCCATGCTTTAGTCTGTTATTGTTTTATCTTTAATTACTATGGTTTCACCAAATTTTAAATTAATGTGTTCTTTAATTTTTTTTTATAAAACTTCTCATGGAAATTGGGTAGTTTCTGTATTATATGCTTTTGAGAACCTTTGACCCTTTTTAGAAAAAGACCTTGATAACCAGCTGTATGGCTCACTAAATTCTGCTCAATACCATGCAAGGACAATGGGATAGTCTTTCAGTTTGCTTATATTATTAGCTATTATGTCAGTATTAAAGATATCAGAAGGCATTTTAACCTCATAGATGAGGCAGACAGTAACTAAAAGTACTGTGACACCTGTTTGTCTCAATCAAGACTTTGGGTATCATTAGCAAAGAAGCATGTTGTGGCTTGAGTGGAGGTTTGGTCATCTCTACTTCAAGGTTGGAATTGCCCTAACTGTGCTAATAGCTATGTAATATGGACACTTCTGTTTTGGATACAGGAGGAAGAGAGCTGTTCTGATGCTACAGTTTGTGAAACATAACACCATTATCTGATTCTTTTATTAAGTGCAGTTGTTCACACCTAACCTCATATTTATCATCTTACATTGTTATCTCGAGATATTTATTCTCTAATGGAATCTTAATAGCTTTATGGGAGAGGCCTTGTCACCCCTATTTAACTGTAAGCTCTTTGAAGACAATGGGAAATGTCTCATAACTTTAGTTGCTGCTTGTACATAGTAGTTTCAGGCACAGACTAGGAATGCAATACAGGTTGATTAACTAATTAATATAATGTCTATTGAACTCCTGTATCATGCCAGTGGATATGCTAAGTGCTATGTGCACAATAGTGATATGGCATAGGTTCTGCCCCCTTAATAAGTTGTAAAAGTAAAAAGAGTATGTATATATATTTTATATATATAGAAAAGTAGTGAGGTTTAGAATTTACTTGCATTCCAAACTTGCAATATTATTAATTTTATTTTAGATAATCCAGTGTTTTTTGTTAATTTACAAAAAACATTCAGTATTAATAGTGTTATAAAAATATGGAGCATATCTTTTTATTAAGAAGACTTTTATTTATTTCTATTTATTCTTTTGTTAAAATATTTTTTAATCTAGTTGCATAATTTAGGAAGACATTTGTGAAAATTCTTTTGTGTCCTTTTTCTTTTTTTATTGAAATATAGTTGATGCACAATGTTACATTAATTTCAGGTGTACAACATAGTGATTCAACAAATCTATTCTGCAATGCTCACCAAGAGTTAGCTACCATCTGTCACCATAAAGTGCTATTACAGTGCCATTGACTATATTCCCTATGCTGTATGCTTTATCCCCATGACTTATTCATTCCATAACTGGAAGCCTGTATCTCCCACTCTCCTTCACCCATTTTGCCAATCCCACCTCCTACCCCAGTAACCATGAGTTGTTTTTTTTCCTGTATTTATGGGTCTGATTCTGTTTTCTGTTTGCTTATTTGTTTGTTTTGTTTTTTAGATTTCACGTATAAGTGAAATCATATAGTATTTGTCTTTCTCTGTCTGACTAATTTTACTTAACATAAAACCCTCTATGTTCATTCATGTTATCACAAAATGGTAGGGTCTCATTCTTTTTCTTGTGGCTGAGTAATATTCCATTGTATATGTATATGTATAAATATACATATCTCATCTTTATCCATTAATCTATTGATGGACACTTGGGTTGCTTCCATATCTTGGCTATTGTAAATAATGCTGCACTAAACATAAAGTTGCATGCATCTTTTTGAATTAGTGTTTTTGTTTTCTTTGGGGAAATACTCAGTAGTGGAGCTACTAGGTCATATGACATTCTATTTTTAACTTTTTGAGGGACCTCCTTACTGTTTTCCACAGTGGCTGCACCAATTTACATTCCCACCAACAGAGGATTTATTTTTCTCCGCATTTTCTCCAACACTTGTTATTTCTTGTGTTTTTGATTTTACCCATTTTGATAGGTGTAGGGTGATACTGCATTGTGATTTTGATTTGTATTTCCCTGATGATCTTGAGTATGTTTTATGTGTATGCTGGCCATCTGTATATCTCCTTTGGAAAAATGTCTATTCAGGTCACC
Organism: Acinonyx jubatus; assembly: GCF_027475565.1. Taxonomy (NCBI): domain Eukaryota; kingdom Metazoa; phylum Chordata; class Mammalia; order Carnivora; family Felidae; genus Acinonyx; species Acinonyx jubatus. The sequence continues at coordinate 37,249,702 of NC_069385.1, forward strand.
TGCATATTTTTAATCAGATTATTTGTGTGTGTGCGTGTGTGTGTGTGTGTGTGTGTGTGTGTGTGTGTTGAATTACATAAGTTCTTCATATATTTTGGATATTAGCCCCTTATCAGATATATCTTTTGCAAATGTCTTCTCTTATTCAGTAATCTACCTTTTTATTTTCTTGATGGTTTCCTTCACTGTGCAAAATATTTTTATTTTGGTGTAGTACCAATAGTTTATTTTTGCTTTTGTTTCCCTTGCCTGAGGAGACCTATGTAGGAAAATGTTGCTCAGGCTGATGTCACAGAAATTACTCCTTATGTTTTCCTCTGAAAGTTTTATGGTTTCATGTCCCGTATTAATCCATTTTGATTTTGTTTTTATATATGGTGTAAAAAGGGATCCAGTTTCACTCTTTTGCATGTAACTGTCCAGTTTTCCCAGCTTTGTTTCTTAGTTCTTAATTATGTTCTCAGTGTGTTGAAACCTGTTGAAGTTTTTTATTTTCTAAGAAAACTAGTTAGGAAATGGTTCATGTTGGGGATTTCTCTTCATTATGCTTTATAAATGGAAGTAACTTAAAATAAACTTTAGTGCTACTGAATGATCGTGTTTCAAGTTGAAACTGAATTGAAAATCTACATGGCCTTGAGTCCCTTGGATTCTGAGTCTTCCCTTAGGCGTCTACATCAGGAGTATCTCTTCTTAACACAGTCTCTGGCCCAGGATTTCCTAATGTTCAACGTGGAAAAAATATCATTAGTTAAGGCCAGATGGAAAATAAAGGGAGGTATGGTAAAATAAAGTTGGGGTGAACAGTGATCCTTAAGTATTATCCTTCCCTTTATTTTCCAGAAACTTTCAGCTTCATTCATGAAATGGAGGGTCTTCCAGTGTTAAACTCTGAACTTCTAAAATATGGTAAATCCCCTTCAAGATGAAACTATTTGGAGAACTATTCATGACATTCTTAAAATACTTGAAATACAGATTATTTGGAAAGAAAGGCAATTTAACGTCTCATAGTGAAAAACTTAAATATAGTGTATCATCACCATATAGATAAATGATTTACTATTGGCAAATGCTAATTCCTAGGAAGGACTTAAGCCTGCCCTGGCTGTACTCTGGCTATTCAGAAGGTGCTACAGGCTTCAGAGAGCTATGGTAGGGTATGGGATGGATTAATGTGAAATCCAGTGGCTGGCAACTGAATTATTACAGTTGTGTGTTCTTTGATCTAGAATCCTGAAATAAATCCAGAATCTGTAGTAATGCTAGTGTTAAGATAAATAAAAGAAGGAAAGGAGATAATTATTACACCAATTTTCACTAGTGACTATTGATTTAGTGAAGTATTTTGATTTTTTTAATGAAAAATTTTCCTTATAGTGAAATATATTTGAATTAACTGTGACTTAGGTATATAAGCAGTTGTGTGAACTTTTCAATGGAATTTAAATTTCATAATGCAATAGAGACTTTTGTAAAATTGATATAAATAATTAGCCTTATAAGGGACATTGAATAAAGAGATAACAGTGAGAGAAATCTATTTTAAACAAATAACTAGAAATAGCTGGGGAATGTCAATTTAATGATTGATTTTCTGTGCTCAAAGTGGTAAATAGCAGAAAATACAATTCTTAGCTTGGGTTACATTGTACTATGATATCTCAGTGAAGTCTTGGAACATTTTAGCATCTATATTTTTGGTCAGCATTACTGATTGATATTTTTCTTTTCTTCTGCATTGTTTATAATAGTAGAGATACAGTCCTTGTATTTACAAAAAAACGGCAAATAGACTAACCGTAACTATTCTAAGTGAACCTAAACTTGCAAGTAAATAATACAAATGGCAAAATATTCCTTTTTCTGTAAGGAAGATCAAGATTAAGTTTACAAAAAGATAAACATTTCATTCCTTTGGAGTTGGCTTTCCTAGATACAAAGATCTTTTTAATGCTTAGAAATGCTGTCTATATTTTTAAAATGAGGATTTCATACTTCAAACTTCAAGTCAAAAATTCTCACATAGGGACTTGAACTGGAGGAAGGGGAAGATGGCAGCAGAGTAGGAGGACCCTAGGTTCATCTTGTCCAATGAACACAACTAGATAACCATCAAATCATCCTAAATACCCCAGAAATTTACCTGAAGACTGACAGAACAAACTGCACAACTAAAGGGAAAGAAGAGGCCACATTGAAGAGGGTAGGAAGTGTGAAGATATGATTTAAAGGAGAAATGGATTGTGAATGCTGTGGAGGGGAAGGAGCTGTGTTCACACAGGACAGAGAGAGAGAGAAAGAGAGAGAGAGAGAGAGAGAGAGAGAGGCACACAGGAGAACACACAAGTTGTACATTTTCCCAAAGCAATTGGCTTGGAAAATGAGAGGGGCTGAATTTTGTGAGTTCTTGCAACTAGCAAGACTTAAACCTGAAATTTTAAAGATCAGTGGGCTTGGCTGGAATAGAGCCTGAAGGGCACTTTCCTGATCTTGGAGAGAAGACAGGCAGACAACCCAGGGGTAGATGGCATGGAAACAGTGATCTGATCTGAAGAACACCTGGGGCACAAAGAGGGAGATTATTCACTAGCTCTTCTTAGAGTGCTTCGTTGAGAGGCAGTGCTCATGGAGAGGCCTCTCAGAAAACAAAGAAGCTGCCTGGCACCATTTCCCTCCCTTGACCCAGAGCATAAACACAGAGCCACCTGGGGGGAAGCAGCACAGTTCAGACAGTGGCTGCCTAACTTGCTTACACCAAGCCCCACCCCTCTGGCAGAACTACCCTTCTCAGCCAAGCTTGCTTCAGTCCCAGAGTGGTGGACCCCTAGCCCAGAAGACCAGCACAAATCCCTGCCCACACCATATCACTTAACCAGAGAATTCTACAGGGCCTCAGTTCTGGTGGAGTGGTGTCAGGTCTCATTCCACAAGCTCATTTCACCGTATTAAAACTCCACATTCAGGCCAGGGGTCAAACACTGCCCACTGTAGGCAATGAGAGCATCTGCAGAAGTCTGGCTGAAGGATAGAGCATCCAAAACACAAAAGCAGAATGCATGCAGCACACACCAGAAACACTGTTTGAAGTGCCTAGCCCTAAGCATTACATGATCTCTTCTTCATAAGACCATTATTTTCAGGAGCAGGATACATAACTGGCTCTTCTAAAACACAGAAGGCAGAGACTTAGACAAAATTCCAAAACAGAAGAATTTATCCCAAAATAAGGCCATAGCCAGAGATCTAAGGAAAACAGATATAAGTAACATGCCTAATGGAGAATTTGAAGCAACATTCATAAGGCTTTGTCACTGGAGAAAAGAATAGGAGACATCAGTGAGACCCTTACCACAGAGATAAAAAAAGTTAAACAGGAATTAGTCAGAGATGAAGAATGCAATAAACAAGATTGGAAACAGGCTTGATGCAATGAACAGCAGGCTGGAAGAAGCAGAGGAATGAATTAGTGACATAGAAGACAAAATAATGGAAAATAATGAAGCTAAACAAAAGAGACAAAGAAGAATTATGCAACACATGAATAGACTTAAGGAACTCAGTGACTCCATCAAATATAATAACATTTACATTATAGGAGTCCAGAAGAAGAGAGAGAAAAGGCAGAAAATTTATTTGATGAAATAATAGCTGAAAACTTCCCTAATCTGGGGAAGGAAATAGATATCCAGATCTAGGAGGCACAGAGAACTCCCATCAAAATCCACAAAAGCTGCCAATACCAAGACATATTGTAATTATATTTGCAAAATATAATGATAAAGAAAAAAATCTGAAAAGCAGCAAGACAAAAGCAGTCCTTAACTTACAAGGGAAAACCTGCAAATCTAGTCGGGGATTTCTCAACAGAAACTTGGCAAGCCAGAAGGGAGTGTCATGATATATTCAAAGTGCTGCATAGGAAAAATCTACAGCCAAAAATATTCTATCCAGCAAGGTTATCATTCAGAATGGAAAGAGATAAAGAGTTTACCAGAGAAACAAAAAATAAACGCATTTATAAAGACTAAATCAGCTCTGCAAGAAATATTAAAAGAGACTCTGACAGTAAAGAAGATATTAAAAGTGACAAAGACAAGAAAGGATCAGAGAAAATCTCCAGAAACAACAACAAAAAAAGTAGTAAAATGACAATAAATAAATATCTATCAATAATTACTTTGAAGGTAAATGTACTAAATGCCCCAGTCAAAAGACATAGCATATCAAAATGAATTTTTAAAAAGACCCATCTATATGCTGCCTACAAGAGACTTATTTTAGACCTAAAGACACCTGCATATTGAAAGTGAGGGGATGGAGAAACATTATTATGCAAATAGATGTCAAAAGAAAACCAGAATAGCAATACTTTTATCAGACAAACTAGAGTTTAAAACAAAGACTGTTATAAGCGTTAAACAAGAGGACAACCCAACAGAAGGTCTAAAAATTGTAAATATTTATGCACCCAATGTGGTAACACCCAAATATGTAAAACAGTTAATAACAAACATAAAGGAACTAATTGATAATAATACAATAATAGTAGAGGACTTTAACACCCCACCTATATCACTGGACAGATATATAAACAGAAAATAAACAAGGGAGCAATAGATTTGAATGACACACTGGACCAGATGGACTTAACAGATATTTTCAGAACATTCCATCCTAAAACAGTAGAATACACATTCCTTTCAAGTGAATATGGGGCATTCTCCACGATAGATTACTTGTTAGGTCATAAATCAGGCCTCAAAAGTACAAAATGATTGAAATCATACCATGCACCTTTTCTGACCACAATGCCATTAAACTAGAAGTCAACCATAAGAAAGAATTTGGAAAAACCATAAATGCATGGAGGTTAAACAACATGCTACTAAATGATGAATGGGCCAACCAGGAAATCAAAGAAGTAATAAAAACAATACATGGAAATAGGGGCGCCTGGGTGTCTCAGTTGATTAAGCCTCCAACTTCAGGTCGGGTCATGATCTCACAGTTTGTGGGTTCGAGCCCTGCATCAGGCTCTGTGCTGATAGCTCAGAGCCTGGAGCCTGCTTCAGATTCTGTGTCTCCCTTTCTCTCTGCGCCTCCCCTGCTCATGCTGTGTCTCTTTCAAAAATAAACATTAAAATATATATACATACAGACGTATATATACACACACATATATATGAAATATGAATATGTATGTGTATATATATGTGTGTATAAGTATGTGTATATATACACACACACACATAAACACACACACATATATATATAAAATACATGGAAACAAATAAAAATGAAAACACATAATCCAAAACCTTTGGGATGCACCAAAAGTAGTCCTAAGAGGGAAGTATATAGCAATACAAGCCTACCTTAAAAAATCAAGAAAGGGGATGAGGGAAGATGGCGGCGTAGGAGGACGCTGGGCTCACCGCGTGTCCTGCTGATCACTTAGATTCCACCTACACCTGCCTAAATAACCCAGAAACCGCCAGAGGATTAGCAGAACGGAGTCGCCGGAGCCAAGCGCAGACGAGAGGCCCACGGAAGAGGGTAGGAAGGGTGGCGAGGCGGTGCGCGCTCCACGGACTAGCGGGAGGGAGCCGGGGCGGAGGGGCGGCTCGCCGGCCAAGCAGAGCCCCCAAGTCTGGCTTGCAAAAGCGGAGGGGCCTGACGGACTGTGTTCCCACAGCAACTCGACTTAGCCTCTGGGAGGTCATAAGTTAACAGCTCTGCTGGGAAAGCAGGAAGGCTGGAGGACAAAGGGAGGGAGAGCTGCTGAGCCCCTGGATGACAGAGCTCAGTTTGGTGGGGAACAAAGGCGCTCGCCAGCGCCATCTCCCCCGCCCATCCCCCAGCCAAAATCCCAAAGAGAACCAGTTCCTGCCAGAAACTTGCTCGCTCTGCTCAAACACCCAACTCTGTGCTTCTGCGGAGCCAAACCTCCGGCAGTGGATCTGACTCCCTCCCGCTGCCACAGGGCCCCTCCTGAAGTGGATCACCTAAGGAGAAGCGAGCTAAGCCTGCCCTGCCTGCCCCTCCTGCCCCCGTGCACCTTGCCTACCCACCGCAGCTAATACGCCAGATCCCCAGCATCACAAGCCTGGCAGTGTGCAAGTAGCCCAGACGGGCCACACCACCCCACAGTGAATCCTGCCCCTAGGAGAGGGGAAGAGAAGGCACACACCAATCTGACTGTGGCCCCGGTGGTGGGCTGGGGGCAGACATCAGGTCTGACTGCGGCCCCGCCCACCAACTCCAGTTATACACCACAGCACAGGGGAAGTGCCCTGCAGGTCCTCACCACTCCAGGGACTATCCAAAATGACCAAGCGAAAGAATTCCCCTCAGAAGAATCTCCAGGAAATAACAACAGCTAATGAGCTGATCAAAAAGGGTTTAAAATATAACAGAAAGTGAATTTAGAATAATAGTCATAAAATTAATCGCTGGGCTTGAAAACAGTATAGAGGACAGCAGAGAATCTCTTGTTACAGAGATCAAGGGACTAAGGAACAGTCACGAGGAGCTGAAAAGCGCTTTAAACGAAATGCAAAACAAAATGGAAACCACCACGGCTCGGATTGAAGAGGCAGAGGAGAGAATAGGTGAACTAGAAGATAAAGTTATGGAAAAAGAGGAAGCTGAAAGAGAGATAAAAAAATCCAGGAGTATGAGGGGAAAATTAGAGAACTAAGTGATACACTAAAAAGAAATAATCTACGCATAATTGGTATCCCAGAGGAGGAAGAGAGAGGGAAAGGTGCTGAAGGGGTACTTGAAGGAATAATAGCTGAGAACTTCCCTGAACTGGGGAAGGAAAAAGGCATTGAAATCCAAGAGGCACAGAGAACTCCCTTCAGACGTAACTTGAATCGATCTTCTGCACGACATAGCATAGTGAAACTGGCAAAATACAAGGATAAAGAGAAAATTCTGAAAGCAGCAAGGGGTAAACATGCCCTCACATATAAAGGGAGACCTATAAGACTCGTGACTGATCTCTCTTTTGAAACTTGACAGGCCAGAAAGGATTGGCACGAGATTTTCAGTGTGCTAGACAGAAAAAATATGCAGCCGAGAATCCTTTATCCAGCAAGTCTGTCATTTAGAATAGAAGGAGAGATAAAGGTCTTCCCAAACAAACAAAAACTGAAGGAATTTGTCACCACTAAACCAGCCCTACAAGAGATCCTAAGGGGGATCCTGTGAGACAAAGTACCAGAGACATCACTACAAGCATTAAACATACAGACATCACAATGACTCTAAACCCGTATCTTTCCATAATAACACTGAATGTAAATGGATTAAATGCGCCAACCAAAAGACATAGGGTATCAGAATGGATAAAAAAACAAGACTCATCTATTTGCTGTCTACAAGAGACTCATTTTAGACCTGAGAACACCTTTAGATTGAGAGTGAGGGGATGGAGAACTATTTATCATGCTACTGGAAGCCAAAAGAAAGCTGGAGTAGCCATACTTATATCAGACAAACTAGACTTTAAATTAAAGGCTGTAACAAGAGATGAAGAAGGACATTACATAATAGTTACAAGGTCTATCCACCAGGAAGAGCTAACAATTATAAATGTCTATGCGCCGAATACCGGAGCCCCCGAATATATAAAACAACTACTCATAAACATAAGCAACCTTATTGATAAGAATGTGGTAATTGCAGGGGACTTTAACACCCCACTTACAGAAATGGATAGATCATCTAGACACACGGTCAATAAAGAAACAAGGGCCCTGAATGAGACATTGGATCAGATGGACTTGACAGATCTATTTAGAACTCTGCATCCCAAAGCAACAGAATATACTTTCTTCTCGAGTGCACATGGAACATTCTCCAAGATAGATCATATATTGGGTCACAAAACAGCCCTTCATAAGTTTACAAGAATTGAAATTATACCATGCATACTTTCAGACCACAATGCTATGAAGCTTGAAATCAACCACAGGAGAAAGTCTGGAAAACCTCCAAAAGCATGGAGGTTAAAGAACACCCTACTAAAGAATGAGTGGGTCAACCAGGCAATTAGAGAAGAAATTAAAAAATATATGGAAACAAACGAAAATGAAAATACAAGAATCCAAACGCTTTGGGACGCAGCAAAGGCAGTCCTGAGAGGAAAATACATTGCAATCCAGGCCTATCTCAAGAAACAAGAAAAATCCCAAATACAAAATCTAAGAGCACACCTAAAGGAAATAGAAGCAGAACAGCAAAGGCAGCCTAAACCCAGCAGAAGAAGAGAAATAATAAAGATCAGAGCAGAAATAAACAATATAGAATCTAAAAAAACTGTAGAGCAGATCAACGAAACCAAGAGTTGGTTTTTTGAAAAAATAAACAAAATTGACAAACCTCTAGCCAGGCTTCTCAAAAAGAAAAGGGAGATGACCCAAATAGATAAAATCATGAATGAAAATGGAATTATTACAACCAATCCCTCAGAGATACAAACAATTATCAGGGAATACTATGAAAAATTATATGCCAACAAATTGGACAACCTGGAAGAAATGGACAAATTCCTGAACACCCACACTTTTCCAAAACTCAATCAGGAGGAAATAGAAAGCTTGAACAGACCCATAACCAGCAAAGAAATTGAATCGGTTATCAAAAATCTCCCAACAAATAAGAGTCCAGGGCCAGATGGCTTCCCAGGGGAGTTCTACCAGACGTTTAAAGCAGAGATAATACCTATCCTTCTCAAGCTATTCCAAGAAATAGAAGGGGAAGGAAAACTTCCAGACTCATTCTATGAAGCCAGTATTACTTTGATTCCTAAACCAGACAGAGACCCAGTAAAAAAAGAGAACTACCGGCCAATATCCCTGATGAATATGGATGCAAAAATTCTCAATAAGATACTAGCAAATCGAATTCAACGGCATATAAAAAGAATTATTCACCATGATCAAGTGGGATTCATTCCTGGGATGCAGGGCTGGTTCAACATTCGCAAATCAATCAACGTGATACATCACATTAACAAAAAAAAAAGAGAAGAACCATATGATCCTGTCAATCGATGCAGAAAAGGCCTTTGACAAAATCCAGCACCCTTTCTTCATAAAAACCCTTGAGAAAGTCGGAATAGAAGGAACATACTTAAAGATCATAAAAGCCATTTATGAAAAGCCCACAGCTAACATCATCCTCAACGGGGAAAAACTGAGAGCTTTTTCCCTGAGATCAGGAACACGACAGGGATGCCCACTCTCACCGCTGTTGTTTAACATAGTGTTGGAAGTTCTAGCATCAGCAATCAGACAACAAAAGGAAATCAAAGGCATCAAAATTGGCAAAGATGAAGTCAAGCTTTCGCTTTTTGCAGATGACATGATATTATACATGGAAAATCTGATAGACTCCACCAAAAGTCTGCTAGAACTGATACATGAATTCAGCAAAGTTGCAGGATACAAAATCAATGTACAGAAATCAGTTGCATTCTTATACACTAACAATGAAGCAACAGAAAGACAAAGAAAGAAACTGATCCCATTCACAATTGCACCAAGAAGCATAAAATACCTAGGAATAAATCTAACCAAAGATGTAAAAGATCTGTATGCTGAAAACTATAGAAAGCTTATGAAGGTAATTGAAGAAGATTTAAAGAAATGGGAAGACATTCCCTGCTCATGGATTGGAAAAATAAATATTGTCAAAATGTCAGTACTACCCAAAGCTATCTACACATTCAATGCAATCCCAATCAAAATTGCACCAGCATTCTTCTCGAAACTAGAACAAGCAATCCTAAAATTCATATGGAACCACAAAGGCCCTGAATAGCCAAAGGAATTTTGAAGAAGAAGACCAAAACAGGAGGCATCACAATCCCAGACTTTAGCCTCTACTACAAAGCTGTCATCATCAAGACAGCATGGTATTGGCACAAAAACAGACACATAGACCAATAGAATAGAATAGAAACCCCAGTACTAGACCCACAAACGTATGGCCAACTCATCTTTGACAAAGCAGGAAAGAACATCCAATGGAAAAAAGACAGCCTCTTTCACAAATGGTGCTGGGAGAACTGGACAGCAACATGCAGAAGGTTGAAACTAGACCACTTTCTCACACCATTCACAAAAATAAACTCCAAATTGATAAAGGACCTGAATGTGAGACAGGAAACCATCAAAACCTTAGAGGAGAAAGCAGGAAAAGACCTCTCTGACCTCAGCCGTAGCAATCTCTTACTCGACACATCCCAAAAGGCAAGGGAATTAAAAGCAAAAATGAATTACTGGGACCTTATGAAGATAAAAAGCTCCTGCACAGCAAAGGAAACAACCAACAAAACTAAAAGGCAACCAACGGAATGGGAAAAGATATTTGCAAATGACATATCAGACAAAGGGCTAGTATCCAAAATCTATGAAGAGCTCACCAAACTCCACACCCAAGAAACAAATAACCCAGTGAAGAAATGGGCAGAAAACATGAATAGACACTTCTCTAAAGAAGACATCCGGATGGCCAACAGGCACATGAAAAGATGTTCAGCATCGCTCCTCATCAGGGAAATACAAATCAAAACCACACTCAGGTATCACCTCACGCCAGTCAGAGTGGCCAAAATGAACAAATCAGGAGACTATAGATGCTGGAGAGGATGGGGAGAAACGGGAACCCTCTTGCACTGTTGGTGGGAATGCAAATTGGTGCAGCCGCTCTGGAAAGCAGTGTGGAGGTTCCTCAGAAAATTAAAAATAGACCTACCCTATGACCCAGCAATAGCACTGCTAGGAATTTATCCAAGGGATACAGGAGTACTGATGCATAGGGGCACTTGTACCCCAATGTTCATAGCAGCACTCTCAACAATAGCCAAATTATGGAAAGAGCCTAAATGTCCATCAACTGATGAATGGATAAAGAAATTGTGGTTTATATACACAATGGAATACTACGTGGCAATGAAAAAAAAATGAAATATGGCCTTTTGTAGCAACGTGGATGGAACTGGAGAGTGTGATGCTAAGTGAAATAAGCCATACAGAGAAAGACAGATACCATATGGTTTCACTCTTATGTGGATCCTGAGAAACTTAACAGAAACCCATGGGGGAGGGGGAGGAAAAAAGAAAAAAAAAAGAGGTTAGAGTGGGAGAGAGCCAAAGCATAAGAGACTGTTAAAAACTGAGAACAAACTGAGGGTTGATGGGGGGTGGGAGGGAGGAGAGGGTGGGTGATGGGTATTGAGGAGGGCACCTTTTGGGATGAGCACTTGGTGTTGTATGGAAACCAATTTGACAATAAATTTCATATATTAAAAAAAATAATTAAAAAGAATCAAGAAAAATCTCAAATAAACGACTGGACCTTTCACTTAAAGGAACTAGAGTAAGAACAACAAATGAAGCCTAAAGCCAATAGAAGGAAGGGAATAATAAAAATTAGAGCAGAAAAAATTATATAGAAATTAAAATAACCTGATAGAACAGAACAATGAAACCGGAGCTGGTTCTTTGAAAAAATTAGCTAAATTGACAGACCTCTAGCCAGACTTATCAAAAAGAAAATAGAAAGGACCCAAATAAAGTCACAAATGAGAGAGGAGAAATAAATACCACAGAAATGCAAACAAGTACAAGAGCATATTATGAAAAAGTATGTGCTAACAAATTGGACAATCTGGATGAAATGGATAAATTCCTAGAAGCATATAAATTACCAAACTGAAACAGCAAGAAACAGAATACTTGAACAGACAAATAACCAGCAAACAAATTGAATCAGTAGTCAACTCACAAAAAACAACAGACCAGGGCCAGATAGCTTCAAAGGCAAATTCTACCAAACATTTAGAGTAGAGTTAAAACCTATTCTTCTCAAAACATTCCAAAAAAATAGAAAGGAAGGAAAACTTCCAAACTCATTCGATGAGGCCAGCATTACCCTGATACCAAAACCAGATAAAGAGTCTACTAAAAAAGAGAATTACAGGCCAGTATTACTGATGGACATGAGTGCAAAAATGATCAATAAAATACCAGCAATTTGAATCCAATGATACATTAAAAAAATCATTCACCACCATCAAGCGGGATTTATTCCTTGGTTACAAGAGTGGTTTAATATTCACAAATCAATCAACATGATACACCACATTAATTTTAAAAAAGGATAAGAATTATATGATACTTCAATAGATAGAGAAAAAGCATGTGACAAAGCACAACATCCATTCATAATAAAAATCCTCAAAACTAGGTTTAGAGGGAACATATCTCAACATAATAATGGCCATATATTCAAAACCACAGTCAATATCATCCCCAATGGGGAAGAATGAGAGCTTTTCCTCTCCAGTAAAGAACAAGACAGGTATGTCTACTCTCACCGCTGTTATTTAACATAGTACTAGGAGCCCTAGCATCAGCAATCAGACAACAAAAAGAAATAAAAGGCACCAAAATAGGCAAGGAAAAGGTAAAACTATAACTATTTGCAGATTTATAGAAAACCTGAAAGACTCCACCAAAAAATTGCTAGAACTGATACATGAATTCAGTAAAATCACAGGATACAAAATCAATGTCCAGAAACCGGTTGCATTTCTATACACCAATAATGAAGCAGCTGGAAGAAAAATCAAGGAATCAATCCCATTTACAATTGCACCAAAAATAATAAGATACCTGGGAATAAACTTATTCAAAGAGGTAAAAGTCCTATATTCTGAAAAATATAAAACAGTGATGAAAATAATTGAAGAGGACACAAAGAAATGGACAAACATTCTATATTCATGGATTGGAAGATCAAATATTGTTAAAATGTCTACATTCACAAATCTACACATTTAATACAATCCCTATCAAAATACCAACAGCATTTTTCCACAGAGCTAGAACAAACAATCCTAAAATTTGTATGGGACCACAAAAGACCTTGAATAGCCAAAGCAAACTTTAAAAAGAAAATAAAAGCTGAAGTGGACTTCAAGTTATATAACAAAGCTGTAGTGATTAAAACAGTCTGCTACTGACACAAAAATAGACACATAGGCCAATAGAACAGAGTAGGAAACCCAGAAATGAACCCACGATTATATGGCCAATTAAACTTTGACGAAGCAGGAAAGAACATCCAATGGGAAAAAGACAGTCTCTTCAACAAACAGTGTTGGGGAAATGGGACAGCAACATGCAAAAGAATGAATCTGGGTCACTTTCTTGCACCATACACACAAAAAAATTCAAAATGGATTAAAGACCTAAGTGTGAGACTTGAATCTATAAAAATCCTAGAAGAAAACACAGGCAGTAACCTCTCTGACATCAGTCTAGCACCTTTTTTCTAGGTATGTCTTCTGAGGCAAGAGTAACAAAAGCAAAAATAAACTATTGGGACTTCATCAAAATAAAAACCCACACAGTGAATGAAACAATCAACAAAACAAAAAGTCATGAATAGACACTTCTCCAAACAAGACATACAGATGGCCAACAGACACATGAAAAGATGCTCAACATCACTCTTCATCAGAGAAATATAAATCAAAACTACAATTAGATATCACCTCACACCTGTCAAGATGGCTAAAATCAACAACACAAGAAACAACAGGTGTTGGTGAGGATGTGGGGACAGGGAAACCTCCTACACTGTTGATTAGAATGCAAACTAGTGCAGCCATTCTGCAAACAGTATGGTGTTTCCTCAAAATAGAACTACCCTACAATCCAGCAATTGTACTACTAGGTATTTACCCAAAGAATAAAAAAATACTAATTCAAAGGGATACATGCACCGCAATGTTTATATCAGTGTTATCTACAAAGTGTGGAAACAGCTCAAGTGTCTATCCATAGATGAATAAATAAAGAATGTGGTACACACACACACACACACACAACACACACACACACACACACACACACACACACACTGGAATATTACTCAGCCATAAAAAATGAAATCTTGCTATTTGCAATGCCATGGATGGAACTAGAGAGTATTATGCTAAGTGAAATAAGTCAGTCAAAGTAAGACAAATACCATATGATTTCACTCATGTGTGTAGTTTAAGAAATGAAACAAATGAGCAAAGGGGTAAAAAGAGAGAGAGGCAAATGAAGAAACACTTTTAACTACAAAGAACAAACTGATGATTACCAGAGGGGAGGTGGGTAGGTGGATGGGCAAAATAGGTGATGGAATTAAGGAGTGCACTTGATGTGATGAGCACTAGGTGTTGTATGGAAGTGTTGCATCACTATGTTGCACACCTGAAACTAATATTATACTATATGTTACCTGGAATTTAAATAAAAAACTGAAAAAATTTTCTCACTTAGGGTAAGAGTCTTTTTATGGAAATTGAAGAGAAGTTGGTGATTGTTCCATCTTTACTAGCAATATATATTTAGTTGTGAGAAAAATGTGACCTCTGTTTTCAAAATTGGTTGCTGATGAGGAACTTACCAAATATCGTTATTTTAACACTTTCTCTAAAATGTCTGTGTCTTAAGGAATATTTCCATCTAATCAGAGACCCAACAAAACTTGGAAACATGGCCTTTGAAAAGACAGTTTGGTAAAGAAAATTTTACATTTATAGAATGTTTTTATCATTGTCTCTTCCTTCCTCTTGTCCTTTTTTTTCTTTCATTTTGCATAGGAAGCATCTTTGCTTTTCCTCTATTTCTGTAGTAACCCACATCTAAATATACCCCTTAAAAGGCTAATTAAATTTCAGAATTCAGCATGGTGGTTCACAAGGATTGATTCAAATACTTTACATAAAGCTCATAAGGAAGCTTGATATCCTCTATTCTAAAGTCTAAGAGGGCATGTCCATCCTGTTCTCTATTTTGTATTTTGGTCCTTGTTTTCAGGTAATTGGTCCTGATCCCAGTCCAGCAAAGACTTGATGAGAAAAATCTCTTTGTTGTATCAGACTCTGCCTTGCTACTATCCATCCTTAATAAGTGTTAAGTACATAATGGATAAATTGGATAGGTCACTGGGGCTAAGTGGATGAGACACCCTCTCCCATCCAACTGAACAGGCATTCTTAAGTAACAGTTGATATTCATTGAACTGCCTTCTGTTGGTCTAGCTTTTGTTTGTTCAGTGGTATATTCAAACTGAGTTGATTCTCTTCCTCAGGGGATAAAGAAAGGAAGGAAAAGGGAGATGGAATACCTGGTTGGGGGAATGGGTTTTTAGAGAAAGAAACTCCTGAAGAGGATTTTATGCAGTTTGCAAGGTAAATATTCTTCTGTATTATACCATGCATTCCTCAGTAAAAATATCTGTGGATTCATTATGAGTGAGGTATGTTTCTGTGGTGGGAAGAATGCTAGAACTGACTTATGTCTCCCTGAGGGCAAAGACTGCTCTGTGGGAGGCCACCGCATCTGGTCAAAGAGCTATAGCCCTTTGCCTCCGTACTAGGACTCCTGTCCTTCCTGGAAAGTTGTTGCTTTTAAGACATTAGCAAGTTTGGGGGGTGGGGGAAGAATCATTTTGAAAATCTAATTTCTCTAAGTTCATTTTCTTCATGTGTTAAATGGGGATAGTAAAAATACGTGTCTCATAAGACCACTGTGGGTATTAAGGCAAACAATCTTTTTAACACAGAACCTTGCACACAAGCACTCAATGTTTGTTAGATATTATTCTATTATCATTACTTTATTAAAGGTGAGTGTTGTCTCAATAGAAGAGTGAAGTCAGCAGATTTGGATGACTTTCTTGCAATTTAATGAGACAACTGACTCAAATTAAGTCCAGGGAAATCAGTTATTATGAAATCACATATAGGATCAGAATGTTCCTGGAAAGGGAAAGGAACCTGGGCTAAAGCATCATATATGTTCATACATATATGAATGATATTAAAAATTATAGAAAATAAAAGAGGGAGATTTATATTAAAGCCAATTGGCAGGCCTTAAAAAGAAAGGGATTTTATATTTATGAAGCATAAATCCATTCTGATTACTTTCATCCAAGTTACTGAAAACTGCAAAACTGATAGATTAACAGTTGAGGTTTTTTTTAAAAAAGGGCCTACAGTATGATTCCAGAAAATCTTTAAACATTTTCAGCTTAATATTCAAATTCCTGTTTCTTTGAGTTCTTATTCTGGGATAGGTGCCGTTAACACACTTAACATTTTTTATTTCACTTAATTTTCACAACCTCTCTATGTTAATTGATATTATTAGTATTTTACAGATTAGGAAAGTAACCAAATGAAGACAAATATCCTTTTGTTAATATATATTGTAAATATTTTCTTCTTTACTAGGTCCATGCAAACAGAATTTTGAACCTACATAAATCATTTTCACTTTACATCAAAATAAAATAAAATCTTAAAATACTTCTTAAACTCTATACCTATCTTAATTTTTTTTATTTTTTTAAAGTTATTTATTTATTTTTGAGAGAGACAGAGAGAATGGGGGAGAGGCAGAGAGAGGGAGAGAGAGAATCCCAATCAGGCTCTGCACTGTTAGCACAGAGCCCGATGTGGGGCTCACAAACTGAGATCATGACCTGAGCTGAAACCAACAGTCAGACGCTTAACCCACTGAGCCACCCAAGCGCTCCTCTATTCCTTCCTTTAGGTACTATCTTATTTCTCACCTTTTTCGTTATGAAGATATTAAAGTTGGATTTGGTCTAGGCAAACCAACAGATGTTGAATTTCAGAAGAGATACTAGGTCATATATAAAATTTCAAAGTATGTTACCAAAAATGTATTCCTTGAGTTTTGAACCCCTCACATACTAAGAATATAAAATTATCTAGGGTTAAAAATCAAAGAAAGTATTTTTTGAGACAAATATTTGAGGAGAGCTTTTGTATATATAGCTGTGAGTCTATATCCCTCTTCCCCTCTGCCCATGGGAATGAAGGGTACAATTTTTCAATTCTACATCTTATTAGAAGGGCTTCAAGGGGACAACTTAAAGAATCTTATGGGTATGCATGTATGTGAATAATACACACATACAAACAGAACCATAAAAATGTGTGTTGTACACGTATTTCCATTCTTTGAAATTGGAGGAAGTTGTAGGCTGGTGTTGGACTCACATCTGTGAATGAATGTGGTCTCCTGGATAGTGGTGTTCAGAAGTAAGAAGCTGTGAGTTGTATCACTGGAGACATTAGTGGGATATTTGGAATAAGTAGCCTAAGGAGAAGCACTGCCTGGCTGGGTTAAAGGAGTTGTTGTCAGAGGATTCACTCAAAAGTGTCCACAAAGTGCCCAGGGAAAGAAAGAGTTGATGTTAAACAGTGTATAGAGTCATGGTATAACAGAGCCAGTAAAGTCTCACTCTCAGTGGGTTAGAGAAAAAACTGCTGTCTAGTGGGAAGTAAGAGCAAAGAAGACAACTGCCTCTGTCTTGGCTCAAAGTCCTTAATAAAGCCCTACTGAAAGCTTATATGCTAAGACTGTATGGGGAGGTACAATCTCAATTTGGTAAGATCAAGGATAAAGGTCAGTGAGGCAGAGAAATAGAGAACACATATACCAGGCAGTACATTACTGAGCATGCTATAGCTCCACAAAAACACATAGCTGGTTGCTTGTTTCCAAAGTACATCTTCCAGACAGCCTTGTGGAACCACCATGCCTTACAATATTTCCTCAATGGACGTAATGGAGAGCCATTTGCCTGTTGGCTTTTTCCCATTTCTTGTCTCTCTCTGGTGCAAATTCAACTCATGAGGCATTAACCACCCTACCCTTGGCACACCCAGGTTGTGTTCCTAGGCCTCTCCAGGCAGCCATTTGGAAAGCTAGACCTTGTGCCTCTCAATGCATGGCTTCCTCATGAATATAGAAGTGAGAAAAGGACTAGAGTCTCTACAAGTCCTGTTATATGGGATAAGTGCATAACTACTAAGATTGCACCATGGCAGACATGGGGAGGCTGAGAGAGCACACAGTATCAGGAGATGAGGCAACAGTGAAGGTTCTGCCACCCTTGAATGAGTGGCAGAAGGTGCCATCCAAGCTGAGGTGTCTCCCTGAAATTCCCCTCCTCACCAAGGGAGAGGAACAAATGTTTATCTTTAAACAAACATTGAAAACTTGTTTATTATATTGTTTGGATAATTTTACTTATTGAAATGGGAATTTGAAGTGCCTATAAGAATTTTCATTAACTGAAAGAGAAGACATTGAATCTGCCTAGTTTTTATCTAGGAGCAGGGAGGATTATCCTTATTGAAGACATTTAAAGAGATCATAGATTTGCTTTTATGAATGAATCTTAAGATTTCTGCACACTCAATTCAGTTATTATGCTCCAAGTTCCTAAAATGCACTGTTTCATTAGCTCTAATTCTTCACTTCCCACTAATTCCTCAGTGCACCACCACTATTTGGCTCAAATAGCTTCACTTGAGCTTCTCTGGACCGTATTACCACTAATGTTACAATTATTCATACTGATGGGTTCTTATTAGTTCCAGTATCATTTGTCTGTGCTCACCACCATTGGTTCCTCAATACTCTCCTGTCTCAGGTTCTAAGATACCATACTTGTCACTTTCTTCCACCCCTTGGATGAGTCCTTTAGATCTCCTTCCTCTTCTATACTCACTTCTTCTTCTGTATCCAAATTTTTTAAAAGTTGGTGCCCCTGGGGGTTTATTCCTAACATGTTCTCTTTATTTTGTGTCTTTTTCTCAGGATGATTTTTCTCTTCTCTGCCAACCCTCAGCTATTCTGAGAGGGCTGCTTATCTATGGGATATATCTATTTCAAATTCAACATGTCCTTAAAACTAAACTCTTCATCTTTTACTTCCAAACTGGCTACTTCTTTTGGCATTTACTATCTTGATTTATAGTACCATTATTTACCACGCCCTATCTTCTGCCAAAGTTAGTAACCTGGGAGTGATACCAGACTCCTCAGAAACCTTCATTCCCACATCAAAGCAGTCACCAAGCCCAAGAGATAAAACCTTTGGAAGAGCTTGTGAATCTCTTTGTTCCATATCATCCTCATTGCTACTGTCTTAGGTTAGATCTTCACTGGGTCTGCCCTGAACTTTCGCCGCCCCCCCCAACCCCTCCTGGACTAGTGCATTAGCCTCTGACAACATGTTTCTGAAATCATTTCTACTATGTTAAATTTCTGATCCGCACTATTGCAAGAGTTATTTTTATATTTTTTTCCTAAAAATAAAATTATAAAAATAATTCCTCTTCAGCCTATAAAATACAAATTCCTTAGCAGTGCAATCAAAGTTCTCATGGTCTGACCACTGTCTATCTATCTACCAGTTTTGGAGTAAAAGAGTGATATGACGAACCCAGAGCCTGTGCTTTATCACCACCCAGTCCTGGTTTCTTATCCTGGTTTTGCCACTTACTATTTATCTGACCTCAGGCAACATAGTAACCCTTCTGCACTTTTGAGTTTCTCATGGGTAAAATGTGAGTCAGTGTATATAACCATGGTGAAGATGAACTAAAACCATGTATGTGATGCATCCAGCGCATAGACAGAGCTCAATACATTTTACTTTCCTCCCCTCATTTTATTTCTTTTACCCTGTGTGTCAGTATGCTGGTATATATGGAACCTTGAGTTTATTTTTTGGTTCTGTACACTTATGTCATATAATATTCCCTCTAAAAGTAACTCCCTCTTCCCTGTTAGAAAGTTTCTTCTCAGGGCTCCTGGGTGGCTCAGTCGGTTGAGTGGCCAACTTCGGCTCAGGTCATGATCTCACAGTCTGTGACTTCGAGCCCTGCATTGGTCTCTGTGCTGACAGCTCAGAGCCTGGAGGCTGCTTTGAATTCTGTGTCTCCCTCTCTCTCTGCCCCTAACCCACTCACATTCTGTCTCTGTCTCTCTCAAAAATAAATAAACATTAAAAAAAGTGTTTAAAAAAAAAAGAAAGTTCTTTCTCATTCTAGAAGATGAGGCTGAAGGGTCACTGCTGTAAAGCAGCCCTAACACCCATGGCAAAGGTAGCCACTCCATCCTCATTTTGTTTTATTACCTCTTTGTATAACATACAATTTCCAAGGCGGCTCTTATGTTATTGTGCCATAATAATGAGGCACTTGGACAATGAAAGGCACACAGCCAGTCACATGATGCTATTTTTAAAAGCTGAGATGATACCACTACATATAAAAATGCATAAAAGGATGATCTCCCCATCAATTTGCAATCCTGCTTTGGCTAGTCTTATTGCACAAATGTCTCTATTATTAAAAATATCTTTAAGTTTTATAAAACAAGAGATATTAGAAATGCTGATTGTACTGATAATACTCAGTCTAAAGAATAGGTAGAAATCATTGAATAACAACTCTCAGCCATGATGTATTTTAACATAGAGGAGATGGCTGGGTGTTTTTTGGCATCAGTGGGCACCAGATAATTGTGGATAGTTTAAATTGCTTCAGGAAATGTAGGTATAGTAATAGAAAAAATTCTTGAAGGTGAAAGATACTAAATAATGAAATATTTCTTCAGGTGTCTGTGGTACCTCCTTGCCACCATCTTTCAGAGTTTGTTTAAAAGTGATTCCTCTTGAATGCCAGAGACTGGATCAGTTGGCCTATCATGGTCTCCTCTGCCCATAGGAGGCCATGAATGCCATCAAATAATGAAGGCTTTCCTTTCGTGCAAATGTAAGTATAATACATTTTTCTTAAACTTATTAAACCCTTTTTATTGTAAGCAGTACTTGCACCAGGGGAGACTAAGGTTCACAGATGGATAGCATAAACCCATATAATTATACTACATATCTGCAAATAATTAATTTGGCTTTGTGCATGTAATTTGTGTGTCATTGCCCAAACATCCTCTTTCAAAAATATAACTCAAAATGTGCTGAATGGGGCATCAAGTCTTCATAGTGACATATTTCAAGAATAAATTTCACCAGACATGAAAGTAGACAGTTGGCCTGCCTTTTGTGGGGCTTATGAGTAGTTACTAGGTGACTGAGAAATGATTGTAAAGGCAGAAAGAACTGTTAGGTTTCAGACAGAGAATTACCGTGTCATGAGCCAATAGCATGAGGGAAGTTGGCAGCTAGACAGATGGAGCCCAAACTGGGCTTTACTACTGCTCTTTTCTTCCAGTGAACTGGAAACATGCACCTACTAATGCCTTTTCTCTTCCTTTTCCTTCCCACTAATGATTATGACTCAGTATGGAGACTGGCCATCTTACTACTTCCAGACATTTTGATCGGACTCCCTAGTCCTTCTCCCTTGATCTTATATAGGTTTGCCCCAGAGCAGTGGCTTAGTCCAGATCTGCCTATGGCAGCATGTTATCAGCGCCTAACATTCTTGGACTAGAATAAAAATGATGTAACGCTGCAGGGAAAATTCAAGACTGCTTTTTGCAGCTATATGGTGCAGCAGCCTGGTGACTATAGAGCATTGTAAGAATGAACTCAGTTCTTAGCTAGGGGCAGTATCATTCCCAGAGGAGTTTGTGTTTGTGTGGGGGCCTTTTGGCACCACTGATATTTACTGGGTGGTAGCCAGGAATGCAAGTGTCCTGCAAGGATTGGGACAGTTCAGCACTACAAATATACTAGGGATATTTTGTTTCACATTAAATATCAATAGTGTCTCCACTGAGAGGCTGGTTAGATTTAGAATTGTCCCAATGTTGGCCTGAATAGCCAGGAAACAACCAAAAGACTCTTGACTCTTTGCCCGAGGAGATTCCATGTCAAAGAGAAGATGGTTTCATATTATTTGCTTGAGACACCAGATCCTTATTGGAAAAGGTGACAATTGATTTCATTGAAGACCTTGAGATCCTAACAAGGGATCCAGAACCAGTCTGTTTATGGCTTTCAGCATTTCTACAATTTCAGTCAAACAAACAAACAAAAAGTATATTTGAGAGGTAATAACCATGTAGTCAAAAACTCCTATATCATAATAGATTTAGAAAGCCCAAATTTGAATACCTCTTCAGCACTTATTATCTGTATGATCTTAACCAACATACTTACTGTATACCTCCATTTTCCTATCTGTAAGAGGAATATTACAGTTCCACACAGGTTGATGAGAAAATTAGTTTAATGCTTAAAGTCTTACCATAATATCTTGGTGCTTAAAGAATGGTAATAATCATAAATAATTATTAATGTCAGTAATAATGTAATTATGCAGAGTATGAAAAAATGAACTCTATTATCTGAGTCCAATTGATATTCCATTCAATGTCTTCAATAAAATAAATATAATATGTCTTGATGAGATGGTAAACAAGGTAATCCTCTTTGTTAATAAATGTATGAAATGTGTGTGGAGGGAGAAATGTGGTAAAGAGGAAATTATTTTGATTTCTGTTACTATTTCTTCTCTTTATTAAATGTATGGCTCCTTTCCATCCCAGGTCTGGTTGCCTTTAACTTTAAAAGCTGAGTACCACTTCAAGGGCTAAAGAGTTGATTATTCAATATTATATTATCCATTAAAACCCCCTACTGTGAGTTTTGTTGCTGTGAGCTTTCAGTTAGAAGAGCTATTGTGTAATTAGCAGCATCTTGGTATAATTCAGTTTTGGAGGGTGAGAACATTGAAACCAAGGGCCCTTGCTCTATTCATTCATCATGTACATCTGTGTACAAGAAAGAGTTATACTATGTTGAAGTACAAATATCCCTAGGAAAAAAAATACATTGCTCAACAAGATGACTTTTTGAATTCATATAAGACAAATAATGGTCCTATGTCATTTCTTCCTATGAATTCCAGATGCATGCAAAGATTTACCAGACTTTCCAGTAGTTGCTTTGTTGCTCATGTCTCTAGTGAATCTATAAGAAGATCTATTGTTCTCTTAAAACAATACTCTGTTGCCCAATCTCCCCTGTGCAGCTGAAAATTTCAGGTGCAATGGTTGTTAGCGCATTGGGAGGGGGTTGTCTTAGCCTGTGTTAAATGGTAATGTATTTTTAAGTTCTCATAGGGAAATTTAGCAGATGCAGATTTAGTTTTTAGTTATAAAGAGATTAGCTAGAAACTTCTTTAAATAAACAAGAATATCTGAGAAGGGGCAGCTTTCAATTTACATGTCTAAAAGCTTTTTCTCATAAGGCCTGGACTTGAGATTTTGGCCCTTCCACCACTGCCCCATTTATAGCTTGTGTTCTCTGATTCATTGGAATAGAACATATGTTCTTTTCCCAATAAATATGAGTATAGGCCTCCAATTGATTTAATAAACCATTTACAAACCAATGAAAAGCTGAAAAATTGCAAAATATTTTTTTTTGGAATATTGACTGATTAAATGAATTACCCAAAAAAGATACAATAGTGTAGAAAAATTAAAATGCAATTATATATATAGCATAAGCTATTAATGTTTTATAGTAATTATACATAATGTTAAATCTTATTGTAAATAACACTTTATAATTATGTATCATATTATAATTATATATTTAGACTTAATAAATAATCAGTTTTGCATGATTAATCATTTAATTAATTTTACATAAAAGGGAAGAGTTATCAGTCAGTGAATTCAAGTGATCAAAAAATAAAACTTTATTGTCTATATGAACATGATTTCTCTGGGGGTAGAAAAGTATTGAGACATTGTTCTCAATATACTCCACTTCTGTTTCTAGAGTTATATTTGCATTCTGAAACATTGAGGCAGACAGAGCCAAGGCACTGGGGATGAGGGGTGAGCAATTTGATCCTTATCACTGTTTGCCTGTTATGCAAGCAAAAACCCACTGTCCATCTGGTATTTAGTGCTTGCAGACATCTCTGAGCTGTCTTTACTTCTATCTGCAGAGTCTCTTCAGGGTTCTGGCACAACTAAGATTTGAGCAGTCTGATTAAAGGGCTGGAACTTTTAACCAGTTCATTATAAGTGACTTTGGGATCATTGTGGTATAGCTGCCACTTTTGATGTTAAAGGTGACTAAGGAAATTGTGACTGTCAATAAGAATGAAAGGGCATCTGATGAAAGGTGGCCAAAGCATAAGATCCACCTAAGAAAACTCAGAACCATCTGGGGAACAGTTTTTGGAAGGTTAGATTGTGCAGAAATAGAGCCAGAATATACTGATGATTATTATTGTGATTATCTGATCTTATTCAGAGGCTAGTGTAGCCCGGGAAATAGGAGTTTCACTCCTCTTTCTAAAAGTTCGCAAGATAATAAAAATGACACATATAAAATCGGTAAGAAGAGGTTTTCATCAAACTTTCATATCCCAACTCATTAAAAAATTAACTTATGCACTTCCTATGATCCTTGTGTTTTCAGTCCCCATGAACAGCTCTTCAGAAACTCATAGACGTAAAATGCTTCAAAAAGGAAGGAGAACATTCAGACCATGAGCAGGGAAATTATCACTTGGCAGGTGACAGGCATTGTGAAGAAAAAGTTTGCCTTTTTTCATTCCCTTCCTGCTTATCTCTTCAGTCACATGAGAGAGGAATAAAACACCAGAAAGAATCAAGTCACTGTCACCTACAGCTACTGTCATTGGGTTAAACATTAATTTAATAGTCCACTCTTCATATAAGAAGACGGTGCCCCCCCCATTCATGGTGCTTGCATTTTGAGCTGTTTCCCATGCATGTCACATTGCAGGAGGTTTCTTGGTCACTATGGGGGTCTGCTCTTCTAAAGCAGGAGTTTTCAATCTACATGTTCTTATTGTAGAAACCTTTGTTTAAAAGCCCAAGATGTAAACCAGATGAAACCAGAGCTGCTCTGTAGCAGGCTCATGAGAGGGCTCATCACGTTGCTCTTTTGATTCTCCAAGAGCTCTAAAGACTGTTGCTCTATAGAAATTCTAATTTCTTTATTAAAACAAAATATAGGAACACCATGAGTTTGCCCTGAAAGGAGAATTTCCAAGTGCGGAGGCACAGCTTATTGAATTGCTCTGCCTCTGCTTTCTTTATTTTTGTAGTTGTCTTAGGATTTGCACACTTCAGATCCATTCCTATCTTCATGATGCGCTCCTATTAAGTGCCTGGCCCTGGGCTCCTCAACAGAGTTATGATAAGATAACTCTCGACTATTAAACAACAGGGAGTTACTGTCTCACACTCTAAGCCCAAGAAGGATAGAGACAGGTCTGTTTTGTTAAGGATTGCATACCCTGGGCATAATGCTGTGCCTGGAACATACTAGGCATTCAATAAATATTTGTGGACTAAGTGAATGAGGGGATGAATAAATAACCAAAGGTTGGGGGGTGGAGCACAGAGAGTTCAAGAGATATAAAGAATAAAATCAAAGAAATCTATAGTTTTCTAAAGCTGTAATAGCAGTTTTGCCAGTAGGCTCATGAACTTATCTCATTTCATTCTCCATTTTGGGTCAAGTGGCCCTAGGGGACCTGCACAACTTTTTCTGAGCTTTCATGACTTCTATCTTAGCTTGTTTCATTTAGTACCATCTTAAAACTACCCAATGGGTATGTTTTAATACTCTTCCTTATGGTGCTCCTTGCTATGTCCATGATTAAGGCAAAGGGAACCTGATGATTTCCCACAACTAATGGAGGGCTGTTCTTGTCCTTGTATTTGTTTGTTCTGTCCAAGAATTACTTGAAATGATCTCATCTATTAGATTAAGCCATCCCTCATACACAGTGAATGAGCTTTACTCTTGCAGTCCTTAGAAATCATATCTAAATTTCTAACCATATCTAAATATAATTCATAGAGGAAAGAATAATATATAGAAAGCAATAGGAACAAAATGATGGCCTGATGCTAGAAAGCATGCAGAATGAGAGAAGAGTGATTGGAGGGTAGAGTAAGTTAAATAATGGTCACCAACCATGTTAGGTCCTAATCCCTGGAACCTATAAGTGTTACCTTTAAAAAACGAATCTTTGTTGACGTAATTAAGTTGAGGATTTTGAGATTGGGAGATTATCCTGGATAATCAGAATGGACCCTAAGCATAATTACATGTGTCCTTAAAAGAGAGAGGCAGAGGGAGGTTTGACACAGATGGTAGAGAAAATGAACACACAGAAGAGAAGGTAATGTAAAGATAGAGGCAGAGACTGGAGTGATGTGGCCACAAGCCAAGGAGTGCTGGGAGCCACAGAAACTGGAAGACCCAAGGAACCAATTCTTCCTTCAGAGGCAGTGTATGCCTGTGCTAATGGCTTGATCTTGGCTGGATGACACTGATGTTGGTGTTCTGGCTCCAATAACTGTGACAGAATAGATTTTGTATTGTTTAAAGCCACCAAGCTTGTGGTAATTTGTCACAGTAGCCACATGAAACAAAGAGGGAAATGCATCCTTTTATGATTTAGTATTATATGTTTTTGAAGCTGCACAATACAATTGTTCTGGGTTTAGGAATACTGTCTCTATATAAAGAGAATCAGTATTGCCAGCTATTTCTTTTAAAATATGAAGGTTTTTTTTAAACCTTGGAGAATTAAGAGAAAGTTTTGAGAGGCCAGACTATCATAAAGAACAATTCTAGTCTGTAAACGTTGAAAGAAGAAAGGATGAGAGTGAATCTGAGAAGATCACTCCAAGGGCAAATAATGGGATTGAGCACAAGTAATTGGGATTATTCAGTGGACATACTTCTCCATGAGTAAAAAAATTAGGTACTACTGGGGTGATGGAGAAATTTAGATGTTAAATGAAATATGATATTTATAAATTAATCCTAGATATGGTGTTAGCTTGCTATACAAGGCCTCTAGCCTTCACATGCAATGAGACCTCATTGTCCTCACATAGGTAAATATCTGGTGAACACCTGTGAGAACTAAGAGCCAGTGCATGAGGCATTTATAGTAGAGGGTAGTATCAATCCTAAGATTGACACCCTTGGTTGAATAGCCCCTCTGTTGGTAAAGCCTGAGGCTTTAGCCCTTAGGGACCTCAGTTTGACTCAAGCCAGCCTTTTCTCTTCTGATGGAAGCATGAGCAATTTCTGCTACTTGTTAAATGTGCCCAGTTAGTTTGTAGGAAGGAACAGATAACCCCTCCTCACCAGATGTACCCCTTTACTTGACCACAGGCCCTTGTGGCCTCTTTATCTCGAGCTATTCCAGTAGTGTGCTCATTCATACATCTACTTTCCAGTCTTTTTATGACTGGGAACCTTCCTTCCAAGACACCAGGCTGGAGTAAAGCACCCAGCCTTAGCTTCAAAACAGAATAAAGACATCGGGCTTTCTTTAAAATTGTGTTCTAGCCAGGCTTTTCATGTGAGTTATAGATATGAAATTTCCTTTAAAAGTTCTGGGTAGTGAGAAGGACAAAGTAGCTATCCTGACATTTTAAAGCCATCTGTGCATAAGCTTTAAATTCTCACTATGTCATGTAAAAAGGAGAATGTTCACACATAGGCAGTTATGACTTCTAACTACTGCATGGTTCTGGAATTCTGAAAAATGTGTATAAGCTTTTGAGATGAAAACTCATCACTCTGATAGACTTCCCAAAAGACTACACTCATTTATAATTTCTTTAGGGCCCTTCTGTACTTGGGATAAGGTTGGACCCTCAGACTTCCTGTGTAACTTGCTAATTTTATCACACAGTTGATCATACGTTTCTTACACTTCTAAACAGAAAAATGATTGTGTTGTCATCACTGCAGTGCTGATGACTGGGGCTTAGTCTTACCATGATCCTGTACAATGTTTGATTTCCTCTTTCTTGTGAAGTTTATATAATTACAGCTTCCAGCAATGTTTTAATATTTCTCTAAAGAAACAGCAAGGACATATAAATGATGTTTGTTTGATTCTGTTCTGTATTATAGGGCTTCAAAGTTCAGCATCTCCAGAACTCCCGAATTCCCCACTCTAGAAGATGAATAGCTAATTTGATCCTAGTATGTCAGGAAACACTCACAGAATAGCAATACATATCAAATATTTCTTTTTATGATTCTAAAAGCAGTGGAAACATAGATGTGTTTCTAAAACAACAGTGAAGAATATGCATTAGATTAACAAACATAGCCTTTCATTTGTTAGTAATTTTGTTATATACTGCTTGGAAGAAATTAGTTAAGGCTATATTTCTGGAAGAGTCAGAGAGAGATGGCACAGCACACTAGTAAAACACTCTAAGCCATTATTTCCTCATTCATTCATTCAAGACATACTTTCTTAGTGGCTACTTATGTTTTCAACTTGACATATTTTTGCAGAAGAATGCAGTGAAATAATATGTCTATGTCAACCTGTGCTGTAAGGAATTTATAGAATTTAAGATGTACTGTAAGATACAATGATAAATATCAAAAAGGTAACAATTATTATCACTTATTGGGCTTTATGTATCAGGCAGAAGATATTAACATTAATGTATCTATTCCTCACAGTAATCATCTAAGGGAGATAGTAATTTTTCTGGTTTTAAGGTGTGAAATCTCAAGCCTAAGACTCTTGGGTGAGAGTAGGTTCTGCTGCTGGAATTAAAACTAGGTGCTTTGGGGTGCCTGGGTGGCTCAGTTGGCCAAGTGTCCAACTTCGGCTCAGGTCATGATCTCACAGTTCATGGATTCAAGCCGTGCTCTGGGCTCTGTGCTGATAGTTCAGAGCCTGGAACCTCCTTCAGATTCTGTCTCCCTCTCTCTGCCCTTCCCACAGTGGTGCATGCTCTCTCTCTCAAAAATAAATAAACATTAAAAAAAATTAAAACAACAACAATAGCAACAACAACAACAACAACAACAGCAACAAAAATCCTAGGTGTTTTGTCTCTAGATCATGGCCTATGCCATGTCACTATACTAGCACATTCCTCGCCTCACTCTGTAATTAAGTACAAGTGAAAACTATCAAGTTAATTAAGCTTCATTGTAAGAAGGAGATATCACTTCAGATGGAATTAGTCATCAATAGTTTTGAGGAAGAGGTTAGCCTATAGCTTGGATAAGGTTGGATTTGAGTATGAAAAAAGGTGAGGGGGGGTTAATAGGTTAAAAGTTACAGAGGTGAGAAAGAATGAGGATGGTCAAGTAGAAGTCAACCACACTGGCTAGAACAGTGTGTATATTGGGAAGTAATGGAAATCCAGGTTTCCTTTTTTCCACCAGCATTTTATTATAAAATCTTTCCAATGCACAGAAATTGATAGAATTTTACTACCTAAATTTTATAGTTTGTATATCACTACCTAAATTTTATAGTTTGTATATATCACTACCTAAATTTTATATCACTACCTAAATTTTATTTGTATATCACTACCTAAATTTTATAGTTAAGATTTGTATATCACTACCTAAATTTTATAGTTAAGATTTTAGTATATTTGCTTTATCACACATGTGTCTGTCTATATATCCTTTCTACAAGTCGATCCATCTTGTGAATTTATTAATTTATTTCAGAGTAAGTTGCAGACATCAGTATACTTCATCAGTATATCAGTACACCCTTAAACACTTCATCATGTATATCGGTAGGTGGATTCAATATTTATTTACTGTTATTTTTTGAAAATAAAATTTATATACAATAAATGCCCCAATCTTAAGTGTACCATTAAATGCATTTGGCAACTGCACATACATTTATAAAACAACCTCTGTCTAAATACAGAGCATCACTATCCCTCCAAACAATTATCTTGTGTCTGTTGTTGGTACGTTTTTCTAACTGCTGTTTTGGAGGCATCCCATGTTCTGATATTTCTAGGCCGTAGATCAGTTTTGCTTTTTCTTTAATTTAGCAAACTATCTTTGAGATTCACTCATTTTGTTGCATCAGTAGTTCCTTTTTATAGCTGGGTAGTGTTCCATTGTATGAATTTACTATAGTTTATTTTTTTGTTTATTGATGAACACTTGGGCTGATCCTAGTTTAGGGCTATTATGAATAAAAGATTCTGTGAATATTCCTGTATGCGTTTCTCCTTCCTGAGAAAAATACCTAATAGTGAAATTGCGGGGTCATAAGATAAGTGTGTGTTTAGGTTTATGAGAAATTTACATTGCTCGTCACAATTTCCATTAAAAAGTATGTGAGAGCTCCACTTACTCTATATTCTTGCTAACATGTAATATGACAGGCAGAAACTAAGTGGCAAAAGTAAATACTGACTGGGTAGTGAAGCGATCAGGCTCTGTGGTTCAAGGTTCCATCTTAACTAGCTGGAAATCACTGGGGAGTTTGGTCTGGAAGATGTCTGAGAATGTGATATTTGGTAAGATTAACCTGGCAGTAGGGTACAAGATGGATTTTGAAAAGTAAAGAACTACGGATAGAATCTAAGAAGCTTGCGATAACGTAGGCACAATGTAATGATGACTTATACTAAAACCAAGTTAGTGGGCATAGTAAATAAAAAAAAGGCAAAAACCTTTATGAAGTAATTTTAAATATTTGGTGCCTATTGAGGGGTAAGTGAAGAGACAAAAAAATATATTGAAGTGAGCGTAGGGAAAATGGATTTACCATGAAAATATATAGGTAAAGGGATAATTTGTTTTGTGGTAATCTGATTATTGGCTATTTGTTCTCACAGACCAGTAAAATAGCAATCTTCATTGGGACGTTGAAGGAATAACATTGGAATTAGGTCATCTCCCCATATATTGTGCTATTTTTGAAACTGACTTATTGGACCAACTAGACTAGATGCTCTTTGAGGGCAGGAGGTCCACCTGATTTTTCTTTCTTATTTCTCATAGTATAGTGCTTTGCACACAATAGATCAAAGGAAGTATTGTATAATGCAATGTTTTTCAATTTTGTACATCATAACATTTGCAGAATTTTAAACAAATGTGTAGATATTACTGAAATTTATAGATGAGGAGCTCAGATATTTATATTTATAACTTTAAAAGCCCATTGGGTGATTATGAATCTCAGCCAGGATTGGAACAGTAAAAATAGGAGTTAAATTTTTGTTTAGACAAATTGGTTCACCATTTTGAGTACCCTTTACCTTCTCTGAAAAATGGAAGCCTCTCCACATTATTGTAAAATTAAAAGAAAAAAAGCACCTTGCATAGTTTCTAGTGTGTGGTAAACATTTAATAGATATTAATTTGTTTCCCCATCTTTTAACTCCTAAAAATATTGTTATTAATATATTTTCAACATATATCATACTATTACATTAAAATAATTACATATAGTTGTATTACATGTTATACTATATTGTACATTACACTGTAATACATTAACATATAATACAATGGCGAATATAATAATATAATATGAATAACATACTATTGTTTCTTCTTTTCTTAGGGCATTTTCCAAAACTTTCTTGAGTCCTAATCTCCATCTCTCTTTTATTCTGCCAATTCCTCTGTCATGCAGTTTCTGAGACTCAGACCACTAAAGTGACCTGTGTCATTATCACTCCTTCTCATTGTCAGCCCTACCTCCTTTCTCCAGCTCTGTAGCTCTGTGTCTCTTCACTGAGATTCCTAGCTTCCTGAATATATCTCTTTCGCTCTGTGGGGTTAGATAGCCAGATATAAATGCTGTCACAGCCACATATTAGAGCAGCTCTTAAGTTCCCACCATAAATGCTATTTTCCAAAAATAACAGAAGCAAACTTAATTTAAAAATATGTAAGCCATTTAAACAATATTTTGAAAAAAATCACATTTTATTAAGATAGTTTTATATTTCGTTGAATCATAGGCATAACAAAAGTAAAGTAACCTACTCCCTGCCTAACATCCCCTGATACATGTAGCAAATAAAAAGAACATCTTATTTATATACAGGTGTTGGCCAAATACTTGTTTTTTAAAAATTTTTTTTAAATTTATTTTTTTATTTTTGAGAGCGAGCAAGCACATGTGTGCACACAGAAGCAGGGGAGGAGCAGAGAGAGAAAGACAGAGTATCTGAAGTGGGATCTATGCTGACAGCAGAGAGCCCAATGTGGGGCTGGAACTCATGAACTGTGAGATCATGACCTGATCTGAAGTCCAATGCTTAACCAACTGAGCCATCCAGGCACTCCAAATAGTTGCTTTATATATGCAGGTAACATGTATTAGGCAGTTACTAGCACCAGATCTTGTGCCACTACTGGTAACAGTTTTAGACTTTAGACCCTCGAGGAGCTTACAGTCTAGTAGGGATGGCCACATATGAACATGTGGACTCTTTGTGTTCTGCTGTGCTCTTTAATAAATTAAATTTTGATGTCAGGCTAATGTAGTGTATAGCAGTGTTTCCCAAACCTTTATGTGCTTATGAATCTTCTGGAGACCATGTTAAAAATGGTCATTAGGTTGACAGTGTGGTCCAGGATTCTCTGTATCTACCAAGTTTCCAGTTGGCATCCCTTGTGTTGGAGGACTGCTGCCGATTACCTAGCAAGGGTCTAGGATAGTCTGTCAAGCTAACATTTGAATGCAAGCTCTGACATTCATCAATTGTCTCATTGTAGACAAATTATTCATTCTCTGTAAAACTATCCATCTAAAATAGAGAAAATAATAGCTACTTCACAAGATTTTGGAAAATATTAATTTCAGTAGCATATAAATCACTTACCGCAGAGCTTATGTGTAGAGACTATAATTGTGAGCTCCCCTGCCCCCTCAGTCTTTAATAGCTTTCCAAGATTCTTCAGAAATATTTAGAAAAAGTATTGGACTTGCAATCAGAATACCTGGGTTCAAATATTAGCTTTGCAATTGATCAGTTATGCAACTTGAGGCAAGTTAAATCACTCTTCAGAACTTCAGTTTTGTTGCTCACAAAAAAGATTAACACTTTAATACAAGGTTGTAGAAAGGAATAAGTGAGCCAAAGAATAAAGTTAATGTATAAATTAAATGTGTAAGATACACTATTTCTTGATAGTTGAAAAATATCTATTTTCCTTTAAAACCTGGCAACATGGACTAGGAAAAATGAAAAGAATTGGGCAAGATTCTAATGAAATGATTCAATGGGGAAATCCAAGGTATTTGATTCTGACAAAATTCCCTGATGTCTTCCTCAACAGCAAATATATTTTGGTCTGAAATAGCTATATGATTTCCTCCATATTTCACTTTGTAGTGTAAAGACAGGTTCAAGATGCAATGAAAGCATTAAACAACTCCAGCCTAATATAGTGACAACTTGTTAATTAATACCAATATTGGGAACCATGTTTACAGGCCAAATTTCATAAATAACAAACACACTGAGTGTACTTTTAATCTAGTTTCACAGCTGTACAGTATTTTAAATAATGTAGATGTAAGTGAAAACTCTAACTTTATATTTTACTTAAATAGAAGAGTCGATTTGATTTAAATCATAGAGCTGTCCCATTAGGAATGTGGAAAATAATTTGATGAATTTATAATTTAAAGGGAATGCAACTGAATATTCACTACTTGTGTATTTATTTTTCAGAACTAGTATGATGGTATTAACTCAAAATGTAACAACATAAAACCTTGTTTTAGGAAAATTGTTGAATTTGTGTTGGTTTGATAAAAATATTTCAAACTATTTTTTATTAATTGTGTATATACATTGTATAAGAAAATTGTGTTTAATTTTGAGTTAAAATTCATGTTTATGAGCTGCTGTAATGCACTATTTTATAATGCATTAGTATTTAGAACTTCACAGTGAACACATAACACACAGATTTTGCTCTACAATGACATTTGGCGATCTCTTTGAGAAATTACCTTACCATATTGTGTTCTGCCTTTGCCCTGGTATGCCTGGAGCAGGTGCTGTTAATCTAAATTCTTTGGAAGGGAAAACTGTCCTTATTGATTACATGTGGCTAAAAATGTGATCTGGCAAGCTTTGTCATTCAAGGGGTGCCTGTCTCCACCCTAATCTGTGTCTTGATTATGTGGTTCTCTTCCCAGCAGCTCCCTTCCTTGGCTGGTCTGCTTCACACTGCACAGATGTTTCTCCTATTGCTGCTACATGGTGATTTTTCAAGCAGCTTCATAGACAGATATTTCCAGATGTGTCCCCCCACTTCTCTGGATAGACCTTTTTCTCCTTACAAAGAGCAGATTGCACTGCTGCTCAGGCTTTTGATCTATTGACTATAGAAAAAACAAACAGCACTCCATTGATGTTGTGTTTTGGGGGACTTTGGCAATAGCACACACAATAAGTGTCCTCTTCACTCTTTGAAAAACTACTGGCAGATGTTTTCTATGGACTTCTCCACCCAACAGTTTTTAGTCTCACACCAGCTCCTCCTTCCAGGGGGAGAATGGATTAATGTGGTTCAGTCTGTTGTCCATTTTTAATTATTTTAATGCTATCTTTACCTGCACTTTGAGGTTAACAGCCAAATGTAGTTCTTACCAAGTAAGGACCTAGTTGATATGTCAATAATAAGGTAAGTAGTTTTAGGAAGTGTGTACTTAACTGACGAGAGAAATTTCAATTTCAGTTACTTACTTAACCTTTTATTTACTCATATTTAGAGGGAAATTTTTATTTGAGATTGTCTTAGTGCATGAATATTTGTTTCTACATTCCTCTACCTTTCTCTCCACTCATCCATTCATGCATGACTATTCAGTACCTGATAATTGAAGACCTGACAGGTAACAGACATTGGGGATTCAGAGACAGAAGAGACAGAGTCCTTGAGCTCAGGAAGCTCATGCCCCAATTGTGGAGATCAACATGAGAAATGTAATACATATTGTTTGGGGGCAGTCTATATGGAGTTCTGAAAGGATGAAAGGAAGGTAGATGAGGCACCTAAAGATACTTTATACACCTTTAAGACTTCAACCAAATTTAGGACAAAGAATGAACTGTTGGTGATTCAGAAGGGCTGTTCTGTGTCGTACAAACAATAGACATTTTACAAAACAATTGTAGGCAATGGCCTGTTTTCATTAACACTTTGAAATAGAGAGTTATGAAACACTGAGGAACAGAATGTTTTACAGAGGTAATAAAAATAAAATAGGTTATTATCCAATTATCCACAGAGATTGTCTGATTCTAAATATTAGGTTAGCAGAAACACTACCTTCCTGTTGCAAAATTCATGAAACATTATCAGGTAATAAAATAAATAGAACAGGGGCATTTGGGTGACTTAGCCAGTTAAGCATCTGTCTTTTGACTTCAGCTCAAGTCATGAGCTGGTGGCTTGTGAGATCGAGCCCCATGTCTGGCTTGCGGAGCCTGCTTGGGATTCTCTCCCTCTCTCTCTATCTCTCTCCTGCTCATGCTCTCTTTCTCTCTCCCTCTCTCTCTCTTTCTCAAAATAAGTAAATAAACTTTTAAAATAAAAAAAATAAATAGGACATGAATATAAAGTAAAATCTTTGGAGGAAGATGGCCCTCTACTTCTCAAGGAAATTATACTGCTTTTTTTTTGTCTGTATGAGATATTTTATAAATGTGTAAATGTACACTTACAAAAGAGCAGTTTTTTTTCAATATATGAAGTTTATTGTCAAATTGGTTTCCATACAACACCCAGTGCTCATCCCAAAAGGTGCCCTCCTCAATACTCATCACCCACCCTCCCCTTCCTCCCACCCCCCATCAACCCTCAGTTTGTTCTCAGGTTTTAAGAGTCTCTTATGCTTTGGCTCTCTTCCACTCTAACCTCTTTTTTTTTCCTTCCCCTCCCCCATGGTCTTCTGCTAAGTTTCTCAGGATCCACATAAGAGTGAACTTTCTCTGTATGACTTATTTCACTTAGCATCACACTCTCCAGTACCATCCATGTTGCTACAAACGGCCATATTTCGTTCTTTCTCATTGCCACGTAGTACTCCATTGTGTATATAAACCACAATTTCTTCATCCATTCATCAGTTGATGGACATTTAGGCTCTTTCCATAATTTGGCTATTGTTGAGAGTGCTGCTATAAACATTGGGATACAAGTGCCCCTCTGCATCAGTACTCCTGTATCCCTTGGGTAAATTCCTAGCAGTGCTATTGCTGGGTCATAGGGTAGGTCTATTTTTAATTTTCAAAAGAGCAGTTTTAATTTCAATTATAGTTGACCCTTGAGCAGCATAGGTTAGAACTGCAATGACCCACTTATACGTGGATTATTTACAGCACAGTACTGTAAATATATTTTCTCTTCCTTATGATTTTCTTTTCTCTGGCTTACTTTATTGTAAGAATACAGTGATTAATATATATGTGTTAATTGATTGTGTTATCAGTAAAGCTTCCAGTCAACAATAGCTATTAGTAGTTAAGTTTGGGGAGAGTCAAAAAGTTATGCATGAATTTTTGACTCTGTAGGGGTTTGGCACTCCTAATTCCCACATTGTTTAAGGGTCATATGTACTGACTTAGCTATTTTGTTTTATCTTATAAACTTCTTAATTATTTGTTTGAAATATTTTGATAAAATAAAGCTATGCCAATAAAATTCTGGCAGATCACTTCCTATGATGAGAATTGACAATATTATATTTAAATGAAGAAAAAGAATAGATTCAGCAAAATGGTAAGATCTAGTAATGTGAACAGGTAAAAATTTGAACTTTGAACTTGGTTTTTTAATCTGATCTCCAAATGAATTTAGTACTAGAAGATACTACTAGAAGTACTAGAAGCAGGCAATTAATGGGAAGTCCAAGAAGGAAAAGTTTTGTTGGGTGTTTAGAAGGAATTGAAACGGTCTTAAAATTATGACAGTCACCTCTGAGGCTACCTCACAGGCTTTACTGTGAGTCTGAGTTCAGACAAAATTTTAGAACAGCAAGTAAAGATGTGGGGCTTTGACTAAAGGTAGAACAAAATTTAACAACTGAACATTATTTAGGACATAAGCCAAACTACTGTAACAAAGACACACTGACAACACTGGCCAAAAGAAGTAGTTTATTTATCTTACACATAAAAGATGAAATGTGGATGGGTGATTGGTTAAACTAGTGGGTGAGGTCTCCCTTCTTAGACTTGTATGCTCATGACTTCCAGCAAGCTGCCCCTGGCAGCTCTTCAAATTGTCCCTATCTAGGAAAAGTCTATCTAGGATTTTATCTTCAAGATTACTCAAAAATTGCACATGTTATTTCCACTGAAAACCTACTGGCACATAATTGACTATAAGGACACGACTAATTGCAAAGGAGATTGGAATTAAGGCTATAGCAGAACATAAATATTCCCTGCTTACATGATAAGACTTCTAGTATAAAACGAATGATGGAGATCAAGAATGCTGGGAGACAGTCTTTGCCACAAAATAGTTAATATGCTTGTTATTAGAACTGAAAGAAATGGCTAAGAGTGAAAATAAAGTTTTCATCAAAGACTAATATAGCAATATTTTTATTTTATTATTTATTTATTATTTTTTAATATGAAATTTATTGTCAAATTGGATTCCATACAACACCCAGTGCTCATCCCAACAGGTGCCCTCCTCAATGCCCATCACCCACTTTCCCCTCCCTCCCACCTCCCAATATAGGAGTATTTTTAAAGGTTTCTTTTAACCTTATGACTCTTGTGGTATGATTTTATTTCCTTTCTTTGTTCCCCTTAGATAGTAAAAAAGTATGAAATAAAACGTAAGGCAGGTTTTATGTCACCTGAGTTTCTGCTGAGTGGGTATTAAGTCAAAGAGGAGAGGGAATTTTTGTTGAGTGCCTACTGTGTTAGGCTGTGTTATTGTTCCTCAATATTTTTTCCTCATTGGAGAAACATTAGATTTTCCTGAATAATTGAAGTTAGGCCTTACCAAATGATTTGTATTGGCTAATAAAAAATGAGTTATAATGTTCTCTGTAACTTCCAGGCTGAAGCTTTATGAGGCTGTTCTCCTATAGTGTATTCTCTTTCCCCTTTGCCATTGTGACTGAAAACACTATAGATAGGAATTACTTTCCTAGCTTGGGTTCTAGAGTGAGAAGGATGCCTGCAAGCTACAATGGGTATGTAACAAGCACAAGAAATAAATCTTTGGTGTTTTAACCTACTGAGATTGTGGTTGCTTTACAACATTACTTAGCTTGTCCTGATTCGGCTGATTGGAAAGACAGGCAGACTACCCAAATCCCTGAGCACTGAGGGTAACAAATGGGTAAACAGGGATTTGATTGAGGAGAAGAAAAATACTTCCTCAAGTTTAACCATCAGAAAACTTTTATTCCATTCTTGCTTTTCTTCTCCAATCAGAAGTCTTTTTGGTTATGAAACATCAGATTTGAATAAGCTAATATTTAATACCTGGAACCACCTCCTTAAACATGAACTCTATATTTTGTAATATCTGAAACCATTCCCTTTAACAAAAAATATACATCTTGCCTCTTACTGTTCTATTAATGCTATTTTTTCTACATGAAATTCTTTTCTATTTCCTTGGTACCCACTCTCCATTCTCAACCAACAGAAATTATACCCACTCCCTTCTAGGTCCAATTCAATATCTGTTCCCATCAGAGATAGTTCACAAATCTTATCGACTAGTTATGACATCCTATTTATCTAAATTCAACTTTATTTAGTCCTTTTGTTGTTTGTTGGGTTTCCCTGGTATAAAAGCCTGAGGCTAAAGAACTAATGTTTTATTGGGAGGTGAAATTCCAGGTCAACAAAATGAGGGGAAATGAGCCTGAGATAAGGAAGGATGGGAAATGAGTCTAAGGTAATATGTTACTAGCTGCCTCCTGCTTTAAAGAGGTACCTGGTTGCTTGGTAAGTGAAGCATCTCCAGAAAATCCTTATCGGACACTATGCCTTGTAATGGGAGAAAGGAAGAGTGAGATAGCTTTTAGCTCTACCTCTCTCCCATCTCCTGTCTCTTGTTAGTTGAAGTTTGCCCCATTGGAAATTGACTCCCCTACATTTACAAACTATGCCATCTGGCCTTTTGAGGACAATGTGGCAAATGCTGACCTCATGCCCTTCAGTGTGGCCATTCATCTAAATCTGATAAACATGCATAAAACATTTGTAAATATTATATATATTGGGCTTTAAGCAAAATCCTACCAAGTTCAAAAGGCTGAAATAATTTACACTATGTTCTATAACTCAAAGTATGTGTATACCATAAAATATTTTCCTTAATTGTTATAGTTCTAGGTTATTTTCTTATTTCATACAAGCAATTTTTGCTGAATATCCTTGTACATCTCAATTATCTTGTAGTTTTCAGCTCACCTGTATTGCTTTAATGTAAGACTATTAAGACCAATAAGAATGCTTAATATATATTTTATTATACTACAATACTATTTGTATAGTATTTATATAGTATATATAATATATAATATTGATAGTATTATATATTATGTTGAGATTTCTATGGCTTGCATTTTATTACACTGTAGTATAATATATGTTTATATTATCTGTATGTAGTATATATGGCATGTATAGGTAATATATCTTAGGTGTATACATATATGGTATATATAAAATGATGTTATTCTATTGAGATTTCTGATGTCAATTGGCTATTATGAATAATGATATTATGAACATTCATGCAGAAGTTTTTTTATGAACATAAGTATGCAGGTTTCTTGACAAGAATTCTGGGACCAGAGTTGCTAGATCATGTGGTAATTCTACACTTAACTTTTTAAAGAAATGCTCAATTGTTTTCCATAGAGCTGCAATATTTTACATTTCTACCAGTAGCATATGAGAGTTCCAGTTTCTCCACAGTCTCACCAAGACTTCTTATATTTCCTTCCTTTCTTCCTTTTGCCTTTCCTGCCTGCCTGTGTGCCTACCTTCTTACCTTCCTTCCTCCCTTCCTTCCTAGTAGGTATGAAGTGGTACCTCTTGTAGTTTTCATTTGCATTTCCCTGATGACTAATGATGTTAAACATCTTTTCATGTGCTTGTTTTTGCCATTTATATATCTTTGGAAAAAATGTCTTTCAAGTCTTTTAGCTTTTCATTAATTGGGTTATTTGACATTTTATTGTTGACTTCTAATAGTTCTTTACCCTGATTAGTAAGACTTTATTAGATATATAGTTGGCAAGTATAGTCTCCCATTTTGTGGGTTGTATTTTTACTTTCCTTATAGTATCCTTTAACACAGAGTTTTTAATTTTGATGAAGTCCAATATGTCTATTTTATGTTTGGTTGCTTGTGTTTTTCTTTTTAATTTTTGGTATTATATCTTAGAAACCATTTACTAATCCAAGGTTGCAAAGATTTTTAGCTATGTTTTCATCTAGGAGTTTTACAGTTTTAGCTCTTACATTTAGGTCTTTGATACATTTTGAGTTAATTTTCGCATATGATTGGAGATACAGGTCCAAATCCATTCTTTTGCATGGGACAAGCAGTTGTTACCATTAGTTGAAAAGACTATTCTTTCCCTCCATTAAATAGTTTTAACATCCTCATTGAAAATCAGTTAGCCAAAAACACCATGGCTTATTTCTGGTCTTTTAATTCTATTACACTGACCCATTGTCTAGTCTTATCCCAGTCAGTGCCAAACTTTCTTGATTGTTGTAGCTTTGTAGTAGATTTGAAATTAGGAATTGTGAGTTCTTCCATTTTGTTCTCTTCCAAGATTATTTTGGCTATTCTGGGTCCCTTGCAGTCTACTGAATCTTGGGATCAGCTTGTTCAGAAAAGCAATTATAATTTGAAAAGGGATTACTATGAATTTGAATACCAATTTGGAGAATATTGTAGTCTTAGCACTGTTATGTCTTCCAATCTAAGAACATAGGAGGTCTTTCTATTTATCTAGATCTTCCTTAATTTCTTTAATTTTTTTTGTATATATTTTTAGGTTTATTTATGTATTTATGTATTTATTTTTGAGAGAGATGGAGACTGCATGAGGTGGGTGCAGGAGGGGCAGGGAGAGAAGGAGAAAGAATCCCAAGCAGGCTCCATGTTGTCAGCACAGAGCCTGATGTGACGCAGGGCTTAAACTCATGAAACCATGAGATCATAACCTGAGCCAAAACCGAGTCAGATATTTAACTGACACCACGCAGACACCCCTTCTTTAATTTCTTTTAATAACATTTTGTGATTTTCAGTGTACAAGTTTTGATTCCTTCTGTTAAATCTATTCCTAAGTATTATTTTGATGCTATTGTAAGTGAAATTGTTTTCTTAATTTCATTTTTGGAATATTCATTGATAGTATATAGAAATACAACATATTTATATGTATTGATCTTATATCCTGCAATAAACCATGTTGAAGTCTTTCACCTTCTTAACACTTATTATGTTTGTGTATCTGTTTTTGGATTCTTGAGAGTATTTAATAATAAGATTATGTCATTAACAAATAGGGATAGTTTTACTTATTTTTTTTCCAATTTGGATGCCTTTATTTGTTTTCTTCCTAATCATCCTGGCTAAAACATCCTATACAATGTTGAATGAAAATGGAAAGAGTGGGCATCCTTGTTTTGTTTTTGTTATTGGTGGGGGGGGGGGAGATTTCAGTCTTTTTACCAGTTAGTATGATGTTAGTTGTAGTTTTTTGATGGGTGCCTTTTATCAGGATGAGGAAGTTCCCTTCTATTTCTAGCTTGTTAAGTGTTTTTATTATGAAACAGTGTTAGATTTTGTCAAATGCTTTTTATGCATCTATTGAGATGAGCATGCATTTCCTACTTTTATTCTATTAGTATGGTGTATCACATTGATTAACTTTTAGGATAAATCCAACTTGGTTATATTACATAATCCTTTTTAGATGTTGCTAGGTTAGTTTGCTAGTGTTTTTGCTGTATCTATAGTCATAAGGAATATTACTCTATAATTTCCTTTCCTTGTGATATCTTTATCTGATTTTTGTGGCTTTGTAGAATGAGTTAGCAAGTATTTTCTCCTCTTCTATTTTTAGGAAGACCTTGTATAGGATTGGTGTTGCTTCTCTAAATATTTGGTAGAATTCACTAATGAAACCACCTGGTTCTGGGCTTTTTTTTTTTTTCTTTGTAGGAAGTTTTTTGGTTATTGATTCACTTTCCTTACTAGTTATAGGTCTATCCAGATCTTCTGTTTCTTATTCAATCAGTTTTGGCAGTTTATGTCTGTCTTGGAATTTGATCATTTATTCTAGATAATCTAATTTGCTGGGTTACAACTGTTCCTAATATTCTCTTATAATCCCTTTTATTTCTATAAGGTTAGTGGAAATGTATCCTCTTTCATTCCTAATTTTAGTAATTTGAATCTCCTTTCTTTTTTCTTGTTTAATTTAGTAAACAGTTTGTCAATTTTGTTGATCTCATCAAAAGATCATCTTTTTGTTTTATTGATTTTCTATTGTTTTATTGTTTCCTATTCTCTATTTTATTTATTTCCACTCTTTCCCTTTCTGATTTTCTTCTATATGTTTTTCTTGGGTTTAAGTTGCTCTTTGTTTTTCTTATTTAGGTTAGGTCATTTATTTGAATCTTTCTTCCTTTTTAATGTTTATTTTTGAGAGAGAAAGAGCGCGCACGTGCGCGCGTGCACACACACACACACACACACACACACACACACAAGCAAGTGGGGGAGGGGCAGAGAGAGAGGGAGACACAGAATCCGAAGCAGGCTCCAGGCTCTGAGCTGTCAGCACAGAGCCTGATGCGGGGCTTGAACTCACAAGCTGTGAGATCATGACCTGAGCTGAAGTTGAATGCTTAACCTACTGAGCCACCTAGGCACCCCTCTTTCTTCCTTTTTAATGTAGACATTTATAGCTATGAACTTATGTCTGAGCATTGCTTTCCTATAAATCATAAGTTTTGGTAGGCTTTGTTTTCATTTGCATTCATCATAAGGTATTTTATACTACTACCCTTATGGTTTCTCTTTTGACCCATTGGTTACTTAGAAGTATGTTTAATTTCTACATATTTGTGAATTTCCTAAGTTTCTGTCTCTTATTGATTTCTAATTTCGTTCCATTATGGTCAGAGAACACATTTTGTATGATTTCAATCCTTTTATATTTATTGAGTCTTGGTTTGTGAACTAGCATATTGTCTATCCTAGAGAATATTCCATGTGTGCTTGAGAAGAATGTGTATTCTGCTCTATGGGTGATGTATTCTATAGATGTCTATTAGGTCTACTTGGTTTATAGTGTTGTTCAAATTTCATATTTCTTTGTAATCTTCTACCTAGTCATTCTATCCATTACTGAAAGTAGCATATTTAAGACTCCAACTATTATTGTTGAATTTTCTATTTCTCCTTTCAATTTGGTCAGTTTTTCCTTCATGCATGCTGTTTATTGGCTGCTAGGCACATATATGTTTGTAATTGTTATATAGGTATACATATATATATATATAAATTATATATAAATTATATATATGTATACATATATAAATTATATATATTAATTATGTATATATGTTAAAATTATATATATAATTACATATATGTGTATATATACACATATATGTGTGTGTGTGTATGTATATACATATATATATATACATACACACACACACACACACACAGTAAAACCTTGGTGTGTGAGCATAATTCGTTGCAGAAATATACTCGTAATCCAAAGCGCTTGTATAGCAAAGTGAATTTCTCCATAAGAAATAATGGGAACTCAGATGATTCATTCCACAACCCAAAAATATTTATATAAAAATGATTACAATAATGTAATATAATGCAAATAATAAAGAAAATACAAAATATAAAGAAAAATAAACAAATTAACCTGTACTTACCTTTGAAAACCTTTGTGGCTTGTGTGAGGGAGACAAAAGAAAGAAAGGTGATTGTGTAGGACAACTTTCATTATCACTAATGGATGTTGACTACAGTATAGTATTAATAAAGTCTCATCATATGCTGTATTTAATATAATTGGCAATA
The DNA here is from genome assembly GCF_027475565.1 of Acinonyx jubatus. NCBI lineage: Eukaryota > Metazoa > Chordata > Mammalia > Carnivora > Felidae > Acinonyx > Acinonyx jubatus. Next base: position 37,293,493 of record NC_069385.1, read on the forward strand.
AGGCAGCAGAGGAAAGGGTCTATATCTGCAGGCCGCCTGACCTAGAATGAAGCAAAGCATTCCTAAGCTTACTCTTGTATGGAAAAGCAAAGGACTGTCCATAGGTGTTTTAAAGTGACAAAAATACACTAGTGCCAAGTGTGGATACCTTCCAATGTTCTCTGAAAAAATCACTGATTTCTGCCAAATACTGTGGCCTGAAACTGATCATCCAAGCATGGGAGATGATCATCCACAATCCCGCAGTGAGAGAGAGAGAGAGAGAGGAACCATTGGCTGTTGTGATCATGTAACATTTGGAGTCATGTAATACTTATATTGCAAGACATCGCTTATTTATCAAATTAAAATTTACTAGAAATGCTTGCTTGTCTTGCAAAACAGTCGCAGAACAAGTTACTCACAATCCGAGGTTTTACTGTGTGTATGTATGTATATACATATACATATACATATACACATATATATACACATACATATATATATGTATATATATATGATTCTTATTCATTGATCCTTTTATCATTATAAAATGTTCTTTGTGCCTGATAATTCTTGCTTAAAATCTATTTCATCTGCTGTTGGTATAGTTAGTGACTCCAGCTGTTTTTTGGTTGCTGTTTGCATGGTATAGTAGTCCCCCCTTATCCATGTGGGATATGTTCCAAGACATCTAGTGAATACCTAGATGGAAAACCATGGATAGTAGTACCAAGCCCCATATATACTGTTTTTTTTCCTACACATATATGCTGATGATAAAGTTTAATTTAGAAGTGAGGCACAGTAAGAGACTAACAACAATAACAAATAAGAAATAGAACAATTATAACAACATACTGTAATAAAAATTATATGAATGTGGTCTTTCACTCAAAATACTTCACTATACTATACTCACTCTTCTTTTTCTTGTAATGATATGAGATGATAAAATGTCTATGTGATAAGATGAAGTGAGGTGAATGATGTAGGCATTGTGACATAGTCTACTGTTGACCTTCTAATGATATGTCAGAAAGAAGATCATCTGCTTCTGGACCACAGCTGACAGTTGGTAACTGGAACTGTGGAAAATGAAACTGCAGATTGGGGGTTGGTGTGTCTACTATATGTCTTTTTTGCATCCTTTTACTTTCAACTTATTTGTGTCTTTGAATCCAGAATGAGTCTCTTGTTCACAGCATAGAAATTAGATAATTTTCCGCCCATTTTGCCAGTCGCTCTGACTTTTGATTAAAGAGTTTAATCCACTTGCACTTAATCTAATTATTGATAAGGTAAAATTTACATTTGCCATTTTGCTATTTATTTTCTATTTATATTGTTTTTCTCCTCATTTCTTTCATAGCTGCCTTCTTTTGTGTTAAGTAGATAAATATTTTCTAGTATGCCATTTTATTTGCTTGTTGCTTTTTTTTTATAATATATTTTTCAGTTATTTTTTTAGTGACTGCATTAGATGTTACCATGAATTTTAACTTACTGTAATCTTGTTCAGATTAATACCAATTTAATTTTGAGAGTATTTCAAAAACTCTGCTTCTTTATAGCTCTGTTTCTCTACTTTTTAATTCTGTATAGTCACACATTTATACATTGTGTATTTCTCAACTTAGATTTAGAATTATTTCATTTTTCAGTTGCTTTTTAAATCAGAGGCAAAAAGGAATTACAAACAAAAAATACTATTTATATACTCTCTCATATTTATCTATATAATTAACTTTATTTGTGTTTTTCTTTCTTTATGTGAAGTGGGAATAACAAATATTGTGTGGTCATTATGTATGACTTCATAATGCCAAAGACTCATATTTAATCACATGGAGAAATATTCAGAATATATTAATAATTGAAAAAAGATAGTTATAAATCAGCATGTGTATCATGATCTTATTTATGTAAAAAGTGGATATATTTTATACACACACAGAAAAATTTAAAACAGACAAGAAATCTGTGTGCCAAATTAACCATTTATCTCTCTGTAGTGGAATTGATAGTGATTTTTACATTTTAAATTGTGATTTTTATTTTTTTTCTAAATTTTTTCCCATGAATATAGAGAATATGTAGAAAGAAAGTACTAGTATTGAGTATTTCTTAATAATTTCTTATTCCTCAATAAGACATTCATAGGGAGTTAAGTAAGAATAATGTTGAAAAGAATTTGTTCTGGCAATTCAGAGTAGGATCTTAAACAATTGATTTCCTAACCAGAACCCAACTAGAGTGTAAGCTCTTTAATAGTTCTTTATATAGCCTGAAATCTACACAGTGTTAAATACACATGAACATGACATAAATATTTGTTCAGGATATAGATCGATGACTCAACAACACAGTGAATAGATGTATGAATAAACAAATGAAAATGATCATAGTCTATATACACATTTCTTCTTCTGGAGCTACTTGGGAGAAATTACTTATTGGAACTGTATTTGAGGCTCCTTAGTTGCAATTCTGGAATGAATGATTTATTGTTTATAAAACCATATGAGATACTAGGTGAAAAGTCCTACATAAATGTGATATATTATTTTATTCATTGTGACTTTTAGAATAATCTGAAAGACTCGTAACATATCATGATTGCCAAAAGCAGCTGACAAACCTGGTTAGCTTGGTGTATTTGCTTTTAACAAATCAAAGTGAAATTGGGAGAAAAAAATCATATTCAAAGTTATTCCATATAAACTGAGACTTACCAGACTTACCAGGCCAAATGAATAATATTTGCTTTCATTTAAAAATTATATAATCCAACCATAGAATGTTTACATAGGAGAATTAAATATAGTTATTATTAATTTATACCATGGGGCCATGATTAATGTTTTTTCTGCCCCAAGACTTTATTTTTTTTCCTTCTTTTCTCAAACATGTTTGGCATTTAGAAGTTTTAAAGTAATTTCCCCCTTTGGCTTCACCTGGGGTCTCTGCTGTCCCAGAACCTCCTCCTGACCTCAGTGTTGTGTTTTCATTTAAAATAGGGCATGTCTATAAATGTCAGCAATACAGAGCAATTAGAAGTTTGAAAAGGGCTGTAACATAAACCAGCATTATAGTGAAATGGATATTGCCTTAAGCTGCCTGCAATTCGCTTGCTGTTGGAAAGACAATATCCTGCCATTCTCCCATGGTGGCCTTCAATTGAACACATTTGGCTGAGGATTGACCCATTATTAAGATAAGTCTCTGCTTGGCTTGAAACAATGAAGAAACAGAAAGAGAGGGAAGCCAGCAAATTGGGCTAGTAGTCAGCCAGCACCAGGCAGAAATGTGACACTGAAGTAGAGCTTAATAGCTAGCTGTCTGTGGTGCTATCTGTGAAATCCAATGCTGTCCTGAATCCCTGAATTGGATGGTAGGTACATCCAAACTTTGGGCTTGCCCAACGTTTTCAGGTTTTTGAAGGAATTGCTGACTATGTATTTAGGCATGTGTTTGTGTTATTTTCATTTTTAATACCACCACCAGCAACAACAAAATTCCAGCTCTTCTGATTTTAACTTTTTATTCATTTTCATTTCTTCTGCTACTAAGAGTCCCAATCACAAACTGCTTTTGCCATTAGAAAATGGGATATGTTTTTAGACAAGGCATATCATATTGTTCCAATTTACCCACTTCCAAAGATGCTCGACCTTTGTGCACTCACAGTGCTTTCTTTTGCTAGCTTGAGGCCTTTTGACACACTGTCAGCTGGGCTCTGGCTCGCCCCATGTGACCTCAGAGCAAACTTTCCAACAAGATAAGGTTGCTGTTGAAAGTCTCTCTTGGGCTTGCAAACTTGGTCCTGCCTATTCTGGTGTTTAGAGGGATAACAAAGTGCAAAAGAGCACCAAGCAAACATGTATTCCCTTCCAGACTCTGTCTACTCTTCGTTAGGCTGGGGTTTTTTTGTTTGTTTTTTTTTGTTTTTTTCAAGACCACATTAGGGTTGGTGGTAAGGTAAGGGGAAAGTTTGGGGGACAACTTACAAAATTGCCTATTCTTTTGCTGTTATGGTGAGTCATTTTAATTAAATGTATCTCTGGTGAGGTGTTTCCATGATCCTGCCTTTTAGTTCCTAACAACATTTCATCTCGTCAAACTCAGCTTTGTGAAACTCATATGCAAAGCTGAACTGAAATGAGGGAATGTAATTGAATGTAGGAGGGAAACCTATATCACTGGTCTGCTTGTAAAAATCCACGTTTCTATGCTGGCTATGAGCTATAGTTTTGGCTGTCTTAGGAAAGACTTTTAAAAATCCTTGCTGTCAACAGGCTTTTGAGGTTTTCCAGACTTCAGGGAAAGTTAAATAGACCATGAAACATGTGAGAAAGTATGCCCAGGCCATGAAAATTGGGAGAAACTAGAATGGTCCACAAAGGAAGTTGGCTGAATCTCTTTTGCTGGAAGTTTAGTAACATTTGAGGGCCTGCACCATTTTGCTTGAGATGGCTTAAGGGATACGGACGCTAAAGTGTCTAAAATCATTTAAATGTCTACTGTTTCTAGGCAAGTATGTCGATTAAATGCCATTCCATAGTCAAGTTCACCACTCTATTGCAGATTCAATGTAAATGCTTTGTATTCACTTTTCTTGGCATGTTTTTCTGTACAACTATGTACAGTTGTTTCTGAACAAATCTATAATTCCCTTTTATAGTGAGTACTGTGTAGAAATACTTCTCACTAAATGAAGAAATTGACTTCAGAGACCACTGGAATGTTATTTATGACATACCTATAAACCAAGATGGTTACTGCATCACTGAGACCATAGATACTACTGAAACATTAACATTGGAGTCACCCAAACTGCTTTGTTTTTATTACAAGCCTGGCTCTCAGTATTCAGTTTCCTTTGTACATATGCCTTGTCAACTCCAACTTCCACATAACAGCCATTCCAAAGTTTTCTTCAACATTTGCAAACTCTCTAACCCACCTTTGCTTTGCTCCCCTTAATTAATGGCCTCACTCTCATAGCCAAAGAACATAGAATATAATCAGAACTTCCTCACAATTTTGGTTCCAAAATAATCTGTATCTATCCATCATTTTTTTTCTCTCAAAACAAAGGTATATTTCAGCTTTGGAAAATCTACAAGTAAACTTTCACTTGGATACTTGCTTTTTTCTGATTCTTAGGTCTTATTCATCAATGGCTTCCTTTTTTCCTTACGTGGCTAGAAGTGTATGTGAATTCTACTTCACATCATTTTGACCAAATTTGGCACTTCTGGTCTGTTAAAATTTTAGTTAATTTGGTATGTAGTGATTTTCTCATTGTATTTTCAATTTGCATTTTCCTGAACATTAGTGATGTTAAACACTTTAACAATGTCTGTTGGTCACTTGGATGTTATCTCTTTGAAGTAACGTTCTTTTCTCTGATATTCCAAAACATTATATGTAGTCCTTATCATTGCATCCTCTATATTCTTTTGTATCTTACACACCTTGTGCTCTTATTCTGACTATTGTTTTCCTGATTTTTCTTTCAGGTTATTAATTGTCTCTTTAATTGTGTTAATCTGTTGGCATAGTCACCTATTAAATTCTTAATTTTGTTTATTGTATTTCTGAGTTCCAGAATTTCCATCTGGGTGTTTTTAGTATTTTCCAGTTCTTTCATCAATTTCTATTTTGTCTTTTATCTCCTCAGGCAGCATTTTCAGTTATTTTAAAATGTCTATCAGTGAATGCCAATTTCTGAAGCCCTTGTGGGTCTTTTTCTATTGTTTGCTTTTTCTATTTTATTGCTGTTTTGCTTTTGCTCATGTTGCCTTGCTTCTAATATGTCTGGTTATTTTTTTATTATGTGGAGGATCTCATATGTAAATATTTTGTAGATATAACTTGAAGGCTAGAATAAAGTTATATCACAAAAAGGATTTAAATGTGCACATATTTTTGCCAGGAGCTTATGCATTGGAGGATGCCTGGTGATAATCTGTTAATAAATTTCCTTAATCTAATTTAAGAGACAGGTGATTCAAAGAGAAATGGCAGTGCTCTGAGACAGATCATCAATATTTGGTTTACTTTTACACCTGGAGGGCAGCTTTGTAAGGTCCTAGACTAAAGTGTAAGGGATTCACTAAAGCCATTTGCCTTGGTAGACTCTGGACTCAACTTTGGTTCTTTTAGATCTGTGAGGCTGTCAAAAGAACAGCCCAAATTCTCAGAAACTTTCTTTGTAATTGTCAAACTCTCCCAGGATAAAGGAACCCTAAATTCTGTGCTTACCTTCTGGGACCTCTGTCCTTATTTTAGATCCTTTACTATCATGTTGGTTCTCTGATTTATTTAAGGATGTGATTCTTTAGTTCTTAAAATATTTTATGTAGATTTTCCAACATTTTCACTTGGAGACACAGTATCTCATCTTCCATTGAAACCTCACTGTTTTTGATATTGCTGTTTCTTGGTTTTATCATCTTAAAGTTTCATGGAAGGCTTCTTTTCCTCTGCACTGCCTCTGTGCCTCTCTGGAGCTATGTCCTTGGCTTTCTTTTTAAAACTCTTTCTGGGTTTTTTCATCTAATCATAAGCTTTCAATTATAAGACCAACTATATGGAGCCCAAATCTGTATCTTTATCCAGATCTCTTTCTTTTGAGTGAAATACTCTATCTCTAGCAGCCCAATAGACATGTCCACCCAAAAATAACTTGAAGAGAGCTCAGTCTTTAATGTTTAAATCAACATTTTTATTAGGCCTATTCTTTTCCATGTCTAGGCCTTAATCATGCTTTTAAATTACTTAATTTTGGATAGGATCATTAACAACTGCTATCATCTCTTAATAGTGTTACCAATTTTCCAAATCTGAATCTTCCCTTATTCCTTATCTGTCTTTCTGCTCCCAATCTAATCAATCATGAAATCATACTGAGTTTTCTTCCTAATACTTCTCTGACTATCCACCCTTTTTAAAAACTATAGGGACATAAAGGTAAGTTCCTTTGACAACAGACACTGAAGCTGCACTTTTTAGTGAATGATCTAAGATAAATTACTTAACAACTCTGTTCTTCTGTTTCCCTATCTGCAACATAGGCATGATAATAACCATACCTACTTAAAGTAGACTACATACATTGCCACAACCTTTTCCTCCTCAATCTATCCCTCCCTTTGCATTGTAACTTTGTGGCTCCTATCAGGAAGTGATGACGTTGATTTTCCCACCTTGAAATCAGAACTGGACTGTGACCTACCTTTGTCAATAGAATGAAGAAGATATCGTGTGTACTAGGTCTTAAGTGGCACTGAATGTTACAGTGATTTCAAAACTTGCCCAAATATTATGTAAAGAATACTGAGCCAGGCTCCTGGGAGAAGAGACACTGTGTGGGACAGAGACAAACCTTCGTGACTGGGACCATGATAGATCAGCCAGTCTCCAGCCAACTTGGCAACTGACCAAAGAGTCTGTGTGATGCTAGCCAAGATCAGAACTGCCAACTTAGAGACTTACCATGCTAAATAAATGATTGTTATTTTAAGGCACTATGTCTTGGGTTATTATCTAGAAAAAGTCAATTGATAACACTACTTCATAGGGTTCTAGTGAAGATTAGATGAGTTAATATATATAAAGTGCTTAGAACATTGTCTACTACACAATAGCATTACTTAAATGCTAGTTATTATTATTCTTTGCCTCTCCGCACTGCTATGATTTTGATTCTCATCACCTATTAGTTATTAATTGTTATTCCTTTTGTTGCTAATCTCTTTCCCCTCAAGTCTATCCTCCACAACTGCCTCTTGAGTGCTACTCTAAAACACAAGTTCAATAATGTCCTTTTCCTCTTTTCTCCTTTAATAGTTCATTTAAGCCCTAGTTTCTTTGTTTAGTTATTTAAATCCTGTCCAATTTTGTCTTTTTTATATGTTATCTTGATTCATCTGTGTTTTTATCCATGTCTCTTATGCTATATTGATTACTGGTAAAGTAACTAAAAGTAAGGCAGAAAATATTTTTTACAGCATGAAGATAATTACTTTGTAGTTGAGTCAGTGTGGTGTTTGTGGTCAATTTGGTTAATACTGAATGGAAGATCAAGAATGTAACAATAATCCTAATATTTATCAGGTTAAAATAAGATTTGCTTTATCACACCATAAATGAATCCACCATAAAATGTTATCTGTAAACTGCTCTTGTTAGATTTATTTGGACCATAAATATAATGCCTGGTGCATCAGCATGGTCAGGTAATGAAATTTTCTACCTAGGAGTTTCCAGATGTTGCTCCCCTCATTGATGTCAGACTGTTGCATAACATAAAAGCTGGGGAGCTTTTTAAAAATAGGAATATTCCAGTGCCACCCTGAACTGCTGAATATGAATTTCTCTTGGTAAAATTAAAGAATCTGTGTGATTCCAAAGAACCCTTGATCCATAGACCTCTGTTGTAGTCAAGGCAAATTTTTACTTATTTTGGAGTTAACTGAAAATTCTTTAGGACACAGAAGATAAAAGAATATATGAGACTGGAATATATGTGGGATTGGAATTCTCTTTCAAGAATGAGAAATTGTATGTTGATTACTTTTGTATTTTATCAACTATAGATCTGATAATCAGTTAATTAACCATAGTAATATTTGTTAGAAGTATAGTAAAAGCACATTGTTTCCATAGTGAATTTTATTTTTATTGAACTAAGCAGGATTTTGAATATGGCTCCAGATTTAATTTTTTAAGTTGAATTCCTTTTAGACACTCATAGTTGATAAAATTAGAAAGTGTTATCCAACCATCATAAACTTATGTGAAACCTAGAGCCCTATTTTGTTTTATATTACTATATGTCAGTCTAGTTTTTCTTTGCCTAACTTAGAAGTTAAAAAATACCTGTGAATTCTGTATAATTGAAATCCTTATTTTCTAAAGCTTTTCAAATATTTTATGTGAACATGATTTTTTTTTGAGGTCAAATGGTAAAGTGATTATAGGCTAACTTCAGATGTGTAGTAAGCCATCAAGCTATACAACATAATGATGATAGACAAAACTGAATCTAATATACAGCTGCCAAATAATGATCTTTTGCTGCAAAGAGCCTCTGCCTATTAATATAAGCCACCACGTCCAAAACATGCATAGGTGATTATGGAGGAAACCTCTAGACCCTATATTAGCTAAGGTTAACATTTTGACTCTTACTCAGTTCTTCCATATTTTAAATGGAGATATTAAAAGTGCCCAACACAGGGACCAAATTGTTGGTGGAGAAAGATCCTGAACACACCTTCTCTCACAGACACCCCAAATCCACAGCTGCATATAGATCATTTCCCTCTGAAAAAGATCTGAAAACTAAATGAACTGCCCTCTACAACAAAGGCTAAAAGGGCCACATTGTGATGGATAAGAGAGGCAGAGACATAGTCTAACAAAAAAATCTGCACCCCACCCTCATGCAGCAATACACCACAGAGAGGGATCTCACCAAACAGGTACTGCTCCAGTTGGACTGAACGGTTAGTACCCCACATCAGGCACCCTGGCCCCAGGGATCTGCATGAAAAAATGAGGCACCAGAATGTCTGGCTTAGAAAACCAATGGGGCTGATGTCCAGGGGTCCCAAACTGGGTTCTCCTTTTGGAAGGTTCATGTGTAGTCTTGTTCACCCCAACACTCAGGAAAAAAAAACCTAGCACTTTGAAAATGTCTGAATTATATGTGAGGGATATTGATTTGCTGATCTGGGGGCATTGACTAAAGGGATGGGGGACAGTTGGAGATGTTCCCTGGAGAGAGAGTGACTGGTGGATGTCATTGTTGCATTCTCCACATAGTTTTCTAACACACATGAGCAAGTGTGGACACAGCACCCTCCCACTGCCTTTCTGGGATGGGCAAAAGTGAGCAGTGATGGCATTTGCTGAGACCAGAGAGCATGGGTGGTTGCAGTGTTCCCCTGCTCCCTGGCTTGGGTGGACAAATGCAAATTGTCATGGGATTCTCCCACTCCCTAGCTAAGTCTGTGAGCATGGGTGGTTGCAAACTCCTTGGGCCCCTGGTTGGGGCTGGCAAGGGCAAGCAGTCATGGCATTCTTCCATTTCTTGCCTAAAACTGGCACACACCCACACATAAGGCATTTTCCCACTGAATTGCTAAAACCCATGTACATGCACAGAAAAGACATTTTCCTGATGCCTTTTTTGAAACTGGTGAGCATGCCCCAGCTGCCTTGCTAAAGCCAGTGGGAGCATATGATCCACACAGGGGACACCTCTTGATTGCTCGCCTCTGATGGCTAAGAGCTTTGGCATTCTAGAGCTTCAAGGGCTAAAAAAAATGGAAAGACAGTTCTTGGCAGGCTACCACTCCCAGGGCACTGCAAAAACAGCAGACTGAAACACAACCCAAGTTTTCCTACGAAAAAGACCTATTTACTTAGCCTGGAGCTTCAGCCTTAAAAAAAGGCTTCAGGTTTCCACATATCTAAAAGTTAAGGAGGGGGTTCCCAGAAAACAAACAAGAAGGCACTATTCTTGTGCATTTCCTTGGCCTCAGTACAACTTGATGACACTTACTACAAAGGAGACTCAATTTTTTAAACTGTTCTCCAGGGGATACATTCAGATCATCTGGTCTGGAGTCCAGCAGGTATTATGATTATTGACCATAGGACTAACTATATTTACATACTTTAAAAGCTGCTGCCTAAGGATCTGGCTTCCAATTAACCTGAAACTAGGTGCTAAATAAGAATCCTCCCTTTGAATCATTGACAGGTCTTGATACTGCCTCAACAGTGGGGGCATGTGAAGAATAAATCAGGCAGTTTAGACAATGATAAAGGTTTGAAAGGCACTCAAAAGTTAGGGCAAAGTGGAACAAGAAGTATTATCACCTGCAGAAGACCACTCCTTCAAGACTAAGAGAGGTAGCTGTTTCACTTACTGCATAGATGCAAACACAGAGAGTCTAGCAAAATGAGGAAATGGTAAAATATGTACCAAATGAAAGAACAAGACAAAAGTTTAGAAAAAGACTTTAATGATACTGCATAGATGCAAACACAGAGAGTCTAGCAAAATGAGGAAATGGTAAAATATGTACCAAATGAAAGAACAAGACAAAAGTTTAGAAAAAGACTTTAATGATGTGGAGGTAAGTAACCTACCTGATGAAAAATTTAAAACAGTGGTCATAAAGATGCTCACCAAACTCAGGAGAAGAATGGGTGAATACAGTAAGAATTTCAACAAAGATTTGGAAACATAAAAAAGCACCAAACAGAAGTCATAGAGATGAAGAATACAACTGAGCTGAAAAATACTGTTGAGGGGTTCAACAGTGGACTGGGTAAAGGAGTAGTATGGATCAGTAAGCTAGAATATAAAGCAATAAATTAATCTAGACACAGCTACAAAAAGAAAAAAAAATTAAAAGTGAATGTAACTTAAGGGACCTATGGCAATAGAAAATGGGATATTATTTGCATTTTAGGGGTCCTAAAGGAGAAGAGAGGAAAAGAAAGGGGCAGAAAACTTATTTGAAGAAATAACAGCTGAAAACTTTCCTAACCTGGGGAAAAAAACAGACATTCACACCAAGGAAGCTCAGAGAATTCCAAATAAAATGAAGCCAAACAGAGTCATACCAAGACACATTATAATTAAAATGTCAACAGTTAAAGATAAAGAGAGAATCTTAAAAATAGCAAGAGAAAAACAAATTGTTAGGTATAAGGGAAACCACATAAGGCTATCAGGTTTCTCAGCAGAAACTACAAGCCAGAAAGGAGTGGCATGACTTATTCGAAGTACTGAAAAGAAAAAAAAAAATCCAAGCAAGAATACTCTACCTGGCAAGATTATCATTCAAATTTGAAAAAGAGATAACAAGTTTTCCAGTTAAGCAAAAGCTAAATGAGTTCCTCACTACTAAGCTGGTTTTACAAGAAATATTAAAGGGACTTTTTTTAAGCTGAAAAGAAGTGGCACTAATTAATAACAAGAAAACATACAAAAGAATCTAATTGGAAAAGGTAAACATATAGTAAAGTTAGTGACCAGTCACTTATAAAGCTACTAAGAAGTTTAAAAAAATGTAGTAAAATTAACTAAATCTATAATAATTAGTTAAAGTATACATAAAATAAAATATGTAAAAAATTACATCAGAAATATAAAATCAGGGTGGGGGAGTAAATATGTAGGGTTTTGATATGCATTCCATAAAACAAACACTTACAGTAAATACACAAAAGTAAATGAGAAAGGAATCTAAACACAACACTAAAAGAAGTCATCAAACCAAAAAGAAAGTGAGAAGGAGAAAACAGGAATAGAGAACTACCAGAAAACAGCCAGAAAACAACAAAATGGCAATAAGTACATATCTATCAATAATTACTTTAAATTTAAATGGAACAAATAACACATCAAAAGATGTAGAATGGTTGAATAGATTTAAAACAGCAACAACAACAACAACAACAAGACTCATCTATATGCTGCTTACTGGAGACTCATTTCAGAAGTAAGGACACGCATAGACTGAAAATGCAGGGATGGAAAAAGATACTTCGTGCAAATTAAAACAAAAAGAAAGCTGGCATAGTTATACTTATGTCAGACAAAATAGATTTTAAAACAAAGATTGTAACAAAAGATAGAGAGGGGCACTATGTAATAAGAGTCAATCCAACAAAAATATAGCATTTATAAATATATATGCACCGAACATAGAAACACCAAAATATACAAAACAAATACTATAAGAACTAAAGGGAGAAACTGACAGCAATATAATAATAGTAGGGAATTTTAACACCCCACTTACATCAGTGGATCATCTAGACAGACAATTAATGAAGGAACATCAGCCTTAAATGACATATTAGCCCAAATAGTCTTAATAGATACACACAGAACATTCCATTCAAAGCTGAATACAAATGAACATGGAACATTCTCTAGGATAGATCACTTGTTAGACCACAAAACAAGTCTCAATAAATTAAAGAAGATTGAAATCATATTAAATATCTTTTCTAATCATAATGGTATAAAACTAGAAATCAATAACAAAAGAAAACTGGAAAAACTACAAATACATGGAGATTAAGCAACATGTTTCTGAAAAACTACTGGATTAGAGAAAAATATCAAAGGAGAAATTAAAAAAAATTACCTAGAGGGGTGCCTGGGTGGCTCAGTCAGTTAAGTGTCCGACTTCAGTGCAGGTCATGATCTTGGTTTGTGGGTTCGAGCCCCACGTCAGGCTCTGTGCTGACATCTCAGAGCCTGGAGCCTATTTTGCATTCCGTGTTTCCCTCTCTCTATGCTCCTCTCCTGCTTACACTGTCTCTTTCTCAAAAATAAAATAAACATTAAAAAATTAAAAAAAATACCTAGAGACAAATGAAAACAGAAATATGACATACCAAAACCTATGGGATACAGCAAAAGTGGTTTTAAAAGGGAAAATAATAGCAACATAGGCCTACCTCAAGAAACAAAAAAATCCTCAAAACCCTAATGGAACCAAACAAGAAAAACAAACAAAGACCAAAGTTAGTAGAAAGAAAGAAAATAATACACATTGGAGCAGAAATTAAGTGAAATAGAGACTAAAAAGGTAATAGAGAAGATCAATAAAACTAAGAACTGGTTCTTCAAAAAGGTAAACAAATTGACCAACTTTTAGCTAGACTGGCCAAGAAAAATATAAATAAAATAAAAAATGAAAGAGGAAAAGTTACAACTGACATGAAAAAAATACAAATGATTATAAGAACCTAATATGAGCAGCTATATGTCACCAGATTGGACAACTTAGGAGAAATGGATAAATTTCTAGAGATTTACAAACTTGGAAGACTGTAACATCTGAATAGACCAATTACTAGCAAGGAGATTGAATCAGTAATAGAAACTTCAAAACAAATAAAAGTCCAGGACCAAATGGCTTCACACATTAAAGGAAGATTTAATATCTATCCTTCTCAAACTTTTCCAAAATATTGAGAAGGGAAAACTTCCAAACTCCTTTTATAAGGGCAGAATTAACCTAATACCAAAACCAGCCAGACACCATACGCACAGAAAAAGTGATAGGCCAATATCCCTGATGAACATAGGTGCAAAAACCCCCAACAAAATATTAGCACACCAAATTCAAAAATGCATTAAAAGGATCATATAACATGATCATGTGGGATTTATTCCAGGGACTCAAGGATGATTCAATATCTGCAAATCAATCAACATGATACACCACATTAACAAAATGAAAGATAAAAATCATATTATCATCTCAATAGATGCAGAAAAAGCATTTGACAAACTTCAACATCCACTTTTGATAAACACTCTCAACAAAGTGGGTATAAAGGGAGGATACCTCAACATAAAACAGACCATATCTAACAAGCCCACAGTTAATCTCATACTTTATGGTGACAAACTAAAAGCCTTTTCTCTAAGATCAGGAAATCTTAGATTTCTAAATCTTAGATCTAAGATCAAGGATCACTCTTGCCACTTTTATTCAACATAGTATTGGAAGTCGTTGCCAGAGCAATTAGGCAAGAAAAAGATATAAAAGTCATCTACATTGGAAAGAAAGAAGTAAAACTGTCACTATTTGCAGATGACATGATATTATAGATTGAAAACCCTAAAAGTTCTATGAAAAACTGTTTGAACCCCATTTTCAAATGATAAAGAATAAAATACCTAGAAATAAATTTAACCAAAGAGGTGAAAGACCTATATATTGAAAACTATAAGACATTAATAAAAGAAATTGAAGTAGCCAAATAAATGAAAAGATATTCCATGCTCATGAATGAATCCGTATTATTAAAATGCCAAAAGAATCTGCATATTTAAAGCAATCTCTATCAAAGTTCTAATGGCATTTTTCACAGAACTAGAACAAATAATTTTAAAACTTGTATGGAACTACAAAAGACCCTGAATAGCCAAAACTATCTTGAGAAAGAAGAACAAAACCAGAGTTATCATGCTCCCTGATTTCAAACAATACTACAAAGCCTTAGTAATCAAAACAGTATGGTATTGGCACAAAAACAGATACATAGACCAATGGAATAGAATTTAAAGCCCAGAAATAAATCCATGCATATATGCTCAATTAATTTATTACAAAGGAGACAAGAATCTACATTGTGAAAAGGATAATATCTTCAATAAATGGTTTTGAGAAAGTTACACAGCCACATTCAAAAGAATGAAACAGGACCACTATCTCACACAAAAATAACAAGTATCAGCAAAGATGTAGAGAAAAGGGATCCTTGTACACCTTTGGTGGGAATGTAAATAGCTGCAGCCCCAATTGAAAACAGTATGGAGGTACCTCAAAAAATTAAAAATAGAACTGCAATATGATCCAGCAATTCCAATTCTGTATGTTTATCCAAAGAAAATGAAAATTCTAATTTGAAAAGATATATGTACCCCTGTGTTCATTGCAACACTATTTATAATAGCCAAGATATGGAAACACTCTAAGTATCCATTGATAGATGAATGGATAAAGATGTGATATATCTATATATCTATATAGATAGATACTACTGAGGCATAAAAAAGAATGAATTCTTGCCATCTGCTACAACATGGATGGATCTTGAGAGTATTATGATAAGTGAAATAAGTCGGACAAAGAAAGACAAATATCACATGATTTCACTTATATGTTGAACCTAAAAAGCAAAACACAGACTCATAGATTCAGAGAACAGACTAGTGGTTGCCAGAGAGAAGGGGTATTGGGGGGCAGAAAAATGGGTGAAGGGCATTAAGAAGTACAAACTCCCAGTTGTAAATGAATAAGTCATGGAGATATAATGTACAGCATGGTGAATATAGTCAATAACACTTTATTAGCTTCATAAGGTGACAGATAGTAACTAGACTTATTGTGGTGACCAATTTGCAATGTATATAAATGTCAAATCACTATGCTGTACATCTGAAACTAATATAATATTGTATGTTGATTTTACATGAATAAAAAAATTTCTAAAAATAATTGTCCATCAGAAGAATTACTGCAGGGACTTAATAAGACAGTATATGGAAACATTCTTAGCTCTAACTTAGTGCCCTGCAAATGTTAGTTATTATAATTCAGAAATTATATGGTCAGCTCTTAATTATCATTCAAGTTAAAATGTAATTCTTACATAAATGTTGTGGGGTGGGGCTCCTGGGTGGCTCAGTCAGTTAAGCATCAGTCTCTTGATTTTGTCTCAGGTCATGATATCACAGTTTGTGAGACTGAGTCCCACCTTGGGCTCCGAACTAATAGCATGGAGCCTGCTTGGGATTCTTTCTCTCCTCTCTCTTTTTCTGACCCTACTTCTGCTCTCTCTCACACACACTCTCTCTCTCAAAATAAGTAAATAAACAAAAAAAATGTTGATTGCCTTATGATAATGTTTGTGATTCTGTGTTGGAATTGACATTCTACTAGAAATCAAACAGTAAATTTTGAATCAAAATTGCCATGAAGAAATGTAAATTTAGGTAGTCCTTTCAATGTCTCCCAACTTCAGCCTTCAGCCTTCAGATATGGATGTTTAGTGTTTTGTAGAGGTAAAATGCAATAAAGTAGGTAAAGATTATTCTGTAAACTCCATTGTGTTTTAAGGATAAAAGATCAGTCCATCTGGATTGATATCATCTCTGTTGACACAAGTTCTAATTACATATGTAAATATCTTAGAGACTTTATAAAATAGTTTAGTGTGTTTTTCATATCAGTTGCATCAAATAGTTTTAACAATTCTATGCAAGTAGTATAATCAGCAGTATTTTACAGAGAAATATTGAGTTTCTCTAGTTTAAAATGATCTGCCCTTTCAACAATTATTGTATAAATTTCTTTTATGATATCATAACATTTTTGGCTATTACATGTAAGATATATTGCTATTTAACTCATCAAATATGAATGCTTGATGTCTCCCAAGTAGATAGAAAGTGACTCAAGGGTAGTGTCATAATTTAGACTTCTTGTCTCCTTCATTTTTCCATTTTAGTTTTTGGTAAATAAAACCTAATAGGAGTGAGGATAAATGTATTTAAAATTGAAATGCTTGATTATCTCCCTCTTGCACAAAAAAACCCATGACCTTAAATAAAATAAAAAAATAAGATAAATAATGTGGAGGTCCAAACTCTTTTTAGCCTGGGGTTTGATTTTATTAGCCATCTGAGATAAAGGTAGTGGAGTGGGGAATAGTTTATTGAAGATTATCTGGTTGGACTTTCTTATTTTTTCTAAAAGACATTGAATTTTGAAATTATCAATATGCCCATTATTTCCTGTAAGAAAATATATTCCAAGATAGGCTATGTTTTATTCTTAGTTTAGGTGCTATTTAAACTGGTTCATGCTCTGGGTCACCCTTGTTAGGAGCATCAGTTGATTTGCTTTAGCTTGGTTCTCCCTATTACTGTAACAATTGTGGAATTCTCTTAGTGAGCACCTGCTTATATACCATTTTTTCTTTAATTGAATCATTTTGGGAAATGCATAGGGAATAATTTACTTCATGATCAGAAGATCTATTTCCATACATCAACTTATATATAAGGAATTGGGCTTGAGAAACTTAAAATGAGACAATTATGCATATCTGCTTTCCTATATGAAAGTATCAAGGTATAAAATAAATGTGAGAGGAAAGCAACTTATAATCATTAAGCCTTTCCCTTTTATAGAGGTAGCGTTTTATTTATTTATTTACTCATTCATTTAATATTTATTTATTTATTTTTGAGAGAAAGAGAGAGAGAGAGAGAGAGAGAGAGAGAGAGAGAGAGTGTGTGAGCATGCATGAGTGGGAGAGGGGTAGAAAGAGAGGGGGGGAAACAGAGGATCCCAAGCAGGCTCTGCACTGAGAGCAGAGAGCCTGATGTGGGGCTCGAGCTCATGAACTGTGAGATCATAACCTGAGCTGAAGTTGGATGCTTACCCAACTGAGCCACCCAGGTGTCCCTATAGAGGTAGCATTTTAAAGTTTACAAAACCTGGGATGCTTGGGTGGCTCAGTCGTTAAGCGTCTGACTTCAGCTCAGGTCATGATCTGAGGGCTTGTGAGTTTGAGTCCCACATCAGGTGAGCTTATGCCCCACTTTGGGTGAGCCCTGCTTCTCTCTCTACCTCTTTCTCTCTTTCAAAAATAAATAAATAAATAAATAGTTTACAAACCCCTTCTTACATCATCATGATGAACCTAAAAATAATGTACAAATAGCATGTATGTCAAACTGTGATGGAGAGCTTAATTCTACATTAAGTGCAAGAGAAGTAGATGGTGCTGAATATTGCTTATGATTTCGTGGAGATTTCTGGTCCTTACTGGAGAAGACAGTGGTAATTAAAAAAAAATCTCGGGTACAGTGGTCTGTGGGAGTAGTAATCTGAGAATTTGTTCTTTGAATATTTTTCTTTCTTTGGATACATAAAGTAGCAGAGCACGACTCCATGTGGGTTGTTTCCACTTTGTGTTTTGGCTTTTGTATTCCAAAATGGAATAGTTTTCCTTGGCAGACTCAGCAGTAGAATAAGTCTAGTGTAGGTGGAGTGCATGTATTTTTTTTTAAAGGAGAGTAGGGATTTGCACAGTGACCCAGATGTGTGCTCTCTGAACTCCAACTGTCTGTGTTCAAATATGCAATGTGAAGTGAACAGGATTTAAAGAGACCCTTTGGATACCTTGGGGGTATTTCTTGCACAGTGTTTTGGCAGCATGCTCTTCTAGCTGAATTAGATTTATTGCTGAAGCACTAAATCTTCATTATATGTGACAACCTTACTCCCCTGCCGTCCTGGTCCCTTTCCATTCACAGTCCCTTGTTTTAATTCCAACATCTTGTTTCTTCCCCTTCCCTAGCCCCAAGATCCCAAAATATTCTACATTCCAGCCTATCTTGGAGTTAAAATTGCCTTAAATTTGTGAATGTGTCATTCACAGATGTCAGAAAGCAGAAAGCACGGTAAAGGTTAAAGATGTCTCATCCAATCCATCAGTATTTAGCCAGAAGTGCACTGGAGCCTTTAAAAGTGATCTATATGGCTGGATGCCTGACATAACTCTATCAATGAGAAGCAGTCACAAACATTCTGGCTAGTGTAGTTACAGGTGAGTATTGAAAAAGAATACTATCTCAGGTGTGTGGTCCTGAGCCTGTCACTCTTCTATCCAGCACTGTAGGTGTGAGGAGTCAGCTTACACCAACACTGTAGATGTAAGGGTAAGGAATCAGCACAAATGTTCAATGGACTTAATCTCCTGTTGAACTACTTTGGAATGTTTAATAACCTAAGAAAGATTAGATCAGATGGCCTCTAGAATTAGTGGATACATTTAGAAATATCAAGAAGGCTACTTTTTAAAATCCCACCTGTATAGGAAATCCCACCCAAGGCCCAAACTGCTTTTCTTTTATCTGGCTTAAAAGTTGTGATATTGTTGTATATTCTTTGTCTGCTTACCACAATAAAAGTAGATTTGAGGAATATCAATCATTACATATAAAGTTAGCAAATATACCTTGACATAACTCATATAGGTCTTGTGTGAAAGTCATTTGTTCATTCACTGACTCATTTATTCATTTAATAAATATTAAATCCCTAATATGTGCCAAACACTGTGAGATATATAATTGTGAACAAGATCAACAAAATGTGCCCCTCTCGGTGAGCTTACATTAAGAGGTGAGATTCAGAGAAGTAAGCAGGCAATTGTAATATAAATGCTGAAGAAGGATAGTATGTGAGGTACAGTAGTACCAAGGACTTTTAACTGAGCCTCTTGTAGGCAGTGGAGGAGAGGAGTAAGAAAGAAGGGGATGATGGTTAGACTGAAATCTGAATGGTTAGTAGAGTTAGCCATTTGAAATAGGGTCTGTCTGAGTAAAGGCACATAAGAAGGATTAAAGGTGAGAATGGAAATGACTGATAGGAACCAAAGGCAGTTCTGTTTGTCTGGAGCATTAAGAGTAAAGAGAGAAGAGTGAGAGTGGAGGCCCCCAAGGGAAACAGGATGCTTGTAGATGTGAACTTGACCAGGAGTTTCTGTTGCACATCTACTGTTCATAGACCATGTTTGTGGACCTTCCTGATTCCTGCAGAAATAAATGCACTTCACCTGTCCAGTGTGCTTTAAATCATTACAGGCTGCTTTCAGCTGCTATTGCATTCAGTTTCTAGGAAATAGGGAGAGAAAGAAACAAACTATTAAGTAAATGTTTTCCTATCCCATTGAAAATCTGGACATCTTCTTTTGCAGTTCAGAATGAGGCAATGCCATTGTTACATCAGTGAAAAATTATTTATAAAAACAAGTAACACATGAGGAATATAAATAACAAAACTAAAGACAAAGTTACCTTGGAGAAAGTTAAAATGTAGTTTAATCTAAACCTAAAGCAGTTACAAAATTATGATTTTTTAAACAAGTTTAATAGAAGAAATCTTTCCCTAACAAGAAGAATCTCACAATGCTCTAGACTTCTTTGGAGGGTACTGTGATCCCCATCATAAGTAATCAAGCAGATGGCAGTACTTTCAATTTTTTTTTAATATTCATTTATTTTTGAGAGAGAGAGAGAAAAAGAGAGAAAGGGGGGGTGGGGCAGAGAGAGAGAGACACAGAATCCAAAGCAGGCTCCAGTCTCTGAGCTGTCAGCACAGAGCCCGACACGGGGCTTGAACTCACAGATAGCAAGACCATGACCTGAGCCAAAGTCAGACGCTTAACTGACTGAGCCACTCAGACACCCCAAGTACTTTCATTTATCCATGTTGTTATGGAGGGATTCCTACAGATGCAGAAGAATATTATTTATTCACGATGCTGAAACAGGACTTTGCATTCATCCGTGGGCTAAGTTCACTTTAAATGAATCTAATAGTGGATTTGAGGGCAAGTGCTGCTCCAAATCACTCAAGGTCACTTTCTGCTGAAGTCTGATCCCTTTCCCTGATGTCAGTAGCAGTTGTGTGTAAGAATTTGGCCCACTGTCCTAAAGATTACCTGGTTTGTTGGGGTCTTTTTTTATTATTTTATTTAAGTTTATTTATTTTTGAGAGAGACAGAGCACAAGCAGGGGAGGGGCAGAGAGAGAGACACACACACACAATCCGAAGCAGGCTCCAGGCTCTGAGCTGTTAGCACAGAGACCCATGTGGGGCTGGAACCCACAAGCCGTGAGATCATGACCTGAGCCAAAGTCTGATGTTTAACCGACTGAACCACCCAGGCGCCCCTTTTGGGGTCTTTTGAGTAAAATCTTAACCCTAGAACCTCGGCACAGTAGCATTTTAAATGGCTAGTGCAATTTCCAAGAACACATGTCAACAAGCTTCAGGTATTAAATAGATACACATAGTACTATATGCCTCAGAACTTTAATTGGCATAGCTTTCTGCTAAATTCTTCTTCGTGGTCGCTGGTTTGTTAAAATCCTTTTTGGTGTGCTTATTTATAAATAAGAACATATTCATTAAATTTGGCTAAGATACAAATATGATAAACTACATTTTTTTTAAAGCCTCCAAATTTTTCCACGCATGTTTTCAATGTAGATGTAATGCATCTTACTGGCCATAATTTATCTGCCAAAGACTTAACCTCTTTCACAAAACATACCAGGTAAAATGGAAACTGTTTATCACATATCTAGAAAAAGAAAGTAAAGAGCGCATCCCATTTCATGCAGTTTATACAATATATTTAATGATACAGTTTTTCTCTAACATTTCTTCCAATCCTTTAAAAACTATTTGAAATGTCATCTTTTCCATGAACTCTCTTCTGAATGCTTTAAGTGGGATTGGATATCAACTTTATTTCAGTCCCTTCCTACTATCTTAAACCTCTCCCTGTATTTTGTCTTGTACATACTTGTGAACGCTAATGCGTTCAAAGGTATTAGTGTTATCGACTATGCATTATCTGTTTTAAATATCCTACATTGCATAGGTGGGTACCTCTTATACGGTATACCTGAGAGGAAGTGGTGTGGTATACCGGAAAGAAGAGGTGGTAGGGCTTTGGGGTCAGAAAACCATGGCCTGATTCCTGTATTTGCAGTTCCCTAGCTAAATGGCTGTAGGAAACATACTTAATCTCTCTGTCCCTCAGTTTTCTCACTTGTAAAATAAGAACATTAACACATGAAGTACAGGATGCAAAAAGAGAGCACATAAAGATACCTTCTTTCTATCCTTGGGTCGAATTTCAATTGTTTAAAAAAATTTTAATGTTTATCTATTTTTGAGAGTGAGAGCGAGAGCGAGAGCGAGAGAGAGAGAGGGAGGGAGGGCATGAGCAGGGGAGAGACAGAGAGGGAGGGAGACACATGTCTGAAACAGGCTCCAGGCTCTGAGCTGTCAGCACAGAACCCAATGTGGGGCTTGAGCTCACAGACTGAAATCATGACCTGAGCTGAAGTCAGGCACTTAACTGACTGAGCCACCCAGGCTCCCCTGAATTTCAATTTTTAATTCAATAGAAGTATCTTGTGTCTCCTAAAGTATATGTTTTTCTTGCATACATATTAATTTAGAGATATAATAGCTTTTCTAGCTGTTATATGCAATTAGTTTAATTTAATTTAATTTAGTTTAATTTTAATATTATTCTTATCTAAAAGAACAGCTTTGCCTTATATTTAATATACAGCGAGGTGTGCTGCTAAAGATACTTATAGCCTTTTTATTTATGCCTGTGGAGATCCCCTGTGTCATGAAATGGAGTGTTGTTAGAAACAGTGAGAAGTTAATGAATCAACAACAGCCCAGTGAGCTGTTATTTACAGTAACATTACCACGATGACTTATGCCCCTGAGGTACCTAGGTGACAAGGGAACTGAGATTGTAAATTAATGTAGATTTAGATTGTTGCACAGGAGGTGCCGGTGGCCTTTGTTTTCTATTTTGAGGTACAACAAAGGACAAAGGATGACGTACTAGCTCAGACACCAGCTAAGCTCACGTTACATTTCACGCTCTGGCCCATCTTCTCATTTCTTCATTGTGTGAGGAACATTTGCTATTTTATTTTCATGTTGTGATACATGTAGCCTCCTCTTGTAGCCCCATGACTAATTCTAAATGCCTGAGGACCTCCCACCCTATTTCTTTCCAGGTCCAAAGCCACCTGCTTCCATTGCATAACAGATGCAATAATGTGTTCTCATCATGGTGATCATCAGGTGCCTCTGTCAGTTGTACTTAAAAGTCACCAGAAGCATTTATGCAGATTACATGAATAGTCAGGGTGACTTCTGAATGGGCAAATGTCAAAATCATCACAAAAGGTCACTAATCTGATAAAATTCAATGGGGTTACAGAATTTTTGTGTTTCTGAACTTGTGTATGTGAGTATTTCCAAATCAGATTCACTTGTAATGTCAAGGTTATGGTTTTGACTTTTAATTTTGTTATTTTGGGTGATTATTTGAGACAAAAAAAATAGAGTCAGAGCTGGTATTTCTAAAAGCACATTTTGAAATATCTTTTAAAGAATTTTACCATAAGAGAAATATTATCCAAAGAAAATACAACTTGATCAAAATGATAAAACAGTGGAAAGTTTAAAATATACGATAAAACAGAAAACAGAATATCACATCTATCTCTGTAAATATCTATTTTTCTCCACCTTGTACCACAATGTATTTTAAGCAGTGTTTAACAACATACCCAACAAAGTACAAATAAATAAAATACCAGAGCCAAAGAAAATACAACTTGATCAAAATTATAAAACATTGGGAAGTTTAAACTATACTAGAAAACAGAAAACAGAATGTAAAGTATGATGACCCAGCAAATGTAAAAGTCGTATTAACAAATGCAAGCAAAGTAGACTCACCTATTAAAAGTATTCTCAAATTGGATCACAAAGCAAAACCAGTAAAAACAAGAAATTTATTTAACACAATGTGACTCAGAAAGATTGAAAATTGAATGATAGAAAAGAATATACTAAAATGAAAATAAAATACAAGGACACATATCATTATATCAGTTGAAACTGGCACACAAACACTAAATGAAACATAGAAGACTCCTTAATGATGACAGAGCACACTCTGCAGTGAAAATATGACATCTGTGAATATCTACTTGCCAAAAACATAGCATTGACATTCTTAAAGCAAAAACAAACTCAAAAACATACGAAAATACACTGAAAACACTGATGACTTATTTTTATTCGTTTCTCTTAGCCCATTTCTCTTAAATATTTTAGAGAAAGAGTTCTAAGAGCACTGAAGCCCTAAATAAAACAAAACAAAGGATAAGATAATGCTGACTTGACAAACTCTGTATTACCTTGGAAATAAGTTGTATGCCTTTATTACAAGTACACTCACCATTCACAAGATTTAATTACATATAGGACCTTGAAAATATCTCAATACATCTGAAACAGGAGAAATAACACAGAAAAACTCTCTGATCACAATGTAACACAAACAGAAATAACAGCCAAGTTGGAAAGTGACAAATGCTTCTACTTACAAATTAAAAGCAAACAGAATCCTTTCTTAACCAAGAGAAAATCAAATCCTAAGTGAAAAATACCTGGAAAATGACATGAAAGCACTTGTATGAGAATGTATGAAATATAGCTACACATTTCATTTGGAAAAATTCTCAGCCTTTATATTAATAAAGAAGAAATAATTAAAAAAGTAATGTGAGTATTCATGTCAAGGAGGTAGAAAGGAACAACAAATATCAATAATATTGTAATAACATGGTATGGTGACAGATTGTAACTACACTTACCATGGTGAGCATTGCATACTGTATAGAAATGTCAAATCAATATGTTGTGCACCTAAAACTAATACAGCAAGGTATGTCAATTACACTTTGACAATAAAATTTAAAAAGGCATCTGAAACAGCACCAACCATATGACAAAAATGGTCAGTTGGTCCCAGGGTATCCATCAGCTCCTGTAAGCCCAGAAGCAGGCAGCTGAGAAGGTGACAGATACCAGAAAGAGGAAGGTCCTGTGTCTGAAGAAGGCAATGGAGGAGGCATAGATGGGGGTGGAGTTGGACCCCAGAGAGAGAATAGGAATTCCAGAGCAAGCAGCAGGCCAGGCTTTATAATCCCTGAAAAGGAAATAAAGACCTCAGATCTAAAGTGATGCTGTGTTCCCTTGTATGTATGGCCTTCCTTTCTACATCCCCAATACCTTTCCCTTTATGACAATGAAAAAGTGCCATTAAAAAAACTATGGGCAAACAAACGAAAAAATTTAAAACAACAACAACAACAACAAAATAATCCTAAGAAAAGGAGAAGCAACATAGTAGTAAAAGCAAAAATTAATAAATTGGAAAGTGGAAAAAATATAGACTTACTGAATGAATCCAAAAGCAAGTTATTAAAAAGTTAGGTAAGCAGATAACCTCATCCATCAAAGGAAAACAAGAGGACAAAGCACAATTACACAAATAAGAATTGGAACAGGGAAATAACTATAGATTGGGAGAAGTCTAAAAGGACCATATGATGTTACTTAACCTTATTCAGATAATTTTGCACATCTTGATAGAATGGGAGATTTTTTTTTGAATGGGAGATTTTCTAGGAAAAGATCTATTTCCAAAACATCTACTCCCCAAAAGTAAATAGTTCAATTGTCATAAGAGCTAGGAAATAATTTGTATTGTTTAACTTCCCTCTCCACCCTAACGCATTAAGCCGCGATTATTTCTTAGTGGATGGTGCAGAAAACTCTAATTTATTTGAGTGCTCTAGAAGAATAGAAAAATAAACTAAATCTCTGAATTGTTTAATCAACTTAACATAGCTTTTGTAACTAAACCTGACAGGAAATAGCACTAAAAATGAATTTAAAATTACTAAATATAAATTAATTTCTATCATAAAAAGGAAAAAAAATCTTACTCCAATGAAGAAATGCTAAAAGGGGAGCTCTCAGAAACATTCCCAGTTACATGGGAAAAAGACAAGCATGTTACCACAGCTATTATTTAAGATTGTTCTAGAGGAACTAGAATAATATGAATACAATTGTTAAGACAAGATTAAAGTCATAACTATTATAGAAGATTTGATAGCACTGTATACGTGTAAACCTTGAAACTCAGATGAAAAACTAGTAGCATTCACCTATCATATAATAAACAACTAGAATATGTAGTAGAAAAAAGGCCTCATGACCCTGCTTAAAACAGCTACAAAGATAATTAGGAATAAAATTAACAAGAAACATGTAAGATATGCATATTTAGACAGATGTTTAGGAAAATGAAAAAAAATCAAGCTATATATGATTCTAGAGGTAGGGAATAGCTTTGGGATTGTTCTGAAGAACATTATAAAAGTTGCTAACTCTGGGAAGAGGTGTCAAAATGTTGACATCATTTTGTCCTTTTGACTGCTTTACCATGTTCGTGTATTACCTATACAATAAACACATGAATTTTATTTTTCCTTTATGCAAGTCTTAAGATCCTGCAGTTATTAAATTTTAATCTTAATTTGATTTAAACTTCCCTTAAGCCAAAGCAAACGGAAAAGTAAGGAAATAGTAATTGAACAACCAACCAACAAAATCATGATCATTTACATGATTTATATCATTCAAAAGGAAAAGTATACCAGTTTATTAAGGAAAGAAAAGCTTACTCTGTCTTACATTTGAAAGAAACTTTACACATTTATTTTTTCATGTCATAATCAATGTCAGCTCTATACATTCCTGTGGTTAGAACAGATAAACGTGTGGCAGAGCAGCGCCTGGGTGGCTCAGTCGATTGAACGTCCTACTTCAGTTCAGGTCATGATCTTGCAGTTTGTGAGTTCGAGCCCTGCAACAGGCTCTATGCTGAGAGTCCAGAGCCTGGAGCCTGCTTCAGATTCTGTGTCTCCCTCTCTCTCTGCCCCTCCCCCACTCATTCTCTGTCTTTTTCTCTCTCTCTCTCTTGCTCAAAAATAAACATTAAAAAAAATTAAAAGTGTGACAGAGTGTACATTTGTCCAAATTCTATCCTGCTTTTCTACAATTAGAATCATCAGTGGGAAGATGTTGCCTAGCTCAGAATCACATATCCCAGCACTCCTTGCAATGAGGTGTGACCACTCACCTAATTCCTACTAATGGAAAGTGAGCATAAGATTATGAGTGCTGTTTTCTGGCTAAAGCTTTTAACCAGGCTCTCCAACATCTTCTACCATTGGATGCATATAGTGATGAAGAACTAGGGCATGACAGAGCCACAAAATATTCCCAAATCATCCCGTGGATGAGAACTGTGCACCCAGATTGGACTGTATCTGAGTGAGAAATAAGCTTCTGCAGTGTTTGAGACACTTACAGATGTTTGGGTCTATTTGTTAAAGTAGTTTATCCTATCCTAACCAATTTTTAAAAGTCATTTTGTTTTTCTTAAAGCAGCCATTAGTATAAGTCTGGGGTATAACACCAAAGTATGATTCAGTAGGAATAGGTCTTTAGGGAGCTAAGATAACATACTCTGGTGCATATGGCTTTCTGGTGGTGAAGGGTGAACTAAGTAAACCAGTTAGACTAGAGAATTATTTTTCATTGATATTTCCTTCCATAAATATATTTTCTCTCAATAGAGTTTTTGATAAATATACGGCAACAAATAGTTGAATATTTATTCTCTGACATAGGCTTGCAATCCAGGTATTCTGTATTGTTGAACAGTAGAAATGCACTTTATTTACTAAAGTGAAGTAAATGATAGAGTCTATATGTTTATTGTGAAAATTGAGGATGCAAACCAGGACTTTTGTGTAAATAGATAGTTAAGCCTTTGGGCACAGAGGCTGGCCACACTGGTACCAGTAGACAGTTCCAGGATTGACTTAAGACATAGATAGATAGATAGATAGATAGATAGATAGATAGATAGATAATAGATAGATAGATGATAGATCAGCCCATCATCCTCTACAGTATATGAATAAATTAATAACAAGTTGGCAAAGGTTGGCAACTTAAAACAGAGCAGAGTTGATTTCTACTTGCACATATTTCAAAGCAGAAGCCATGAAATGCCACCCATGGCTATTTAAAATCTAAAAAATGTACTCACACCACATTTGGTTTGGTTAAATAAGTAGACTGGAGAATCCACCAAAATGAGTTGATTGCTTTCAGTGACCTAATGAATTGACCTGCTGTATGGAAAAATTGGAAGGAGAGAAATCATAGTATGCTAAATTTGTTTGGATCCACTCCCTGGAGTGGAGTCAAACATGGTCATTACATTTGTTTTATTTTATATATTTTGTAGTCCTGATATTTCAGGATTTGGGGGAAATGACGTCTATGATATCTACTGTTGCTAACAATTATTTTTCATAACCATTAGTTCTAGTTTTGCAATCTTACTGTAATCATTTTTTTTGAGATTGTTTTATTTTCTCCGCATTTTATATCTAGTGTATTAACATCCTGAAATTGCAGGTGGCCTTTCTTAGGATTATTTAATTCTGATTAGTTTGAAATTTTACTTTTGATTCTTTTTTTAAAAATTTTTTTTTAACGTTTATTTATTTTTGAGACAAAGAGAGACAGAGCATGAATGGGGGAGGGTCAGAGAGAGGGAGACACAGAATCTGAAACAGGCTCCAGGCTCTGAGCTGTCAGCACAGAGCCTGACGCGGGGCTCAAACTCACGGACCGTGAGATCATGACCTGAGCTGAAGTCGGACGCTCAACTGACTGAGCCACCCAGGCGCCCCAATTACTTTTGATTCTTATCTGGGTAAGATTGTTTCTCTCTCCTCCCTCTCTATGTCTGTCTCTCTATCTCTCTCTGTCTATCCCTTTCTTGCTTGTAGTTTCCTCCTACTCCCTCCTCCATCCTGGGACTTCTGCTTCAACACCATGTCTTAAGTTGTTGTAGCTGCTGTTATCAAAGACTAGCCACCAGTGCCACTAGACAGAAACCAGAACCAGCCTCAGGTGAGGGTAGGGAGAGCTAGAACCATGGAGGGAATGGGTCTGTCAGGACCATGAACCACTAGAGAGACACAGTCACTGCCAGATGCCAGTGAGGCAGAGATAGGCGGCCAGACACTCTAGTTTTTCCTTTCTCCTGCTTTCCAGTTTCTTGTCATTGCTTCTCATTGGCCCAACCTAGCCAAAGCCAGCTGTCAGGGGAGGCTGGGAAGTGTGGCTACCTGCAGGATAGACAGAAGAAAGGCAGGGAATAGATTTGAGTGCAAACAAATGACTATCATACCTACCCTACCCCTACCTCCATGTACACACACACATACCCACTAGTCCTTGGTGGTTTCTCTTCCACTTCAGGGCCATGGGGATCTCTGTCTGAATTTTCTCTAATTTGGTTCTATTATTTAATTGTTTTCCCTGAAATTGCTTTTTTATAACTGCTGTGTTTGGAGTGGAGTGGGAATGGATGAATATGACCTCAAAGCATGAAATCACAACATGGGCTTGAGCAGAGCTATCATATTCTCTGTAGCCCTGGTGTTTTACTTTATTATTATTTTTTTAGGCAGGATTGCTGAGTGAAAAGACTATAGGCTTTCAGTACAGTCAGATTTAGATCTGGGTTTCAGCTTCACATTTATTGTGTGATTATTTTTGGACAGGCTAGTTAACAAGTGTGCTTATCTATAAGATGGGAATGATAACATTGGCTTTAAGATTTGTTTAGTAATTAAATAGAAGAGAATATCCAAATTGCCATATTGTGAGCCAGGTATTTAGTAGGTTCTCCATTCATGATTAGTATTATTATCATCATAATTATATTCCACCTCATTTCTAGCTAAGTGAAAGTGCTATTAGCCTTGAGGTGTGTTTTCTGATATGTAACTTTCATCTGGTTTTATCAGGAGACATTGATTAGTGGGACTTAACAATAGAATGAGTGATAGCCAGTCATGTATCAAACATAATTTTTTTGTGTTTTTTTTTATGTTTGTTCTCAGTAAATTGGATACGTTTAGGAATTAGCAGGGTGCCTATATCTGCCATGGTTTTATCAACTGAATTGATACATCTTGCAACATGTTGGTAATTATAAACCACAGAAAATTTTAAGAAAAACACAAGGTTGATTTAGAATACATTTCAATGCAGATGAATTCCCAAAACCAAAGTTTTGAATCTCAGTGCATAACATTTCACAACTGTATGGTCCTCATTGTTAAAATAAAATGTTAATATTTTAATCTTTTAGAGGCCTTTTGCAAATGTTTGGCTAATACATTCATGTTTTCCAGTCTTTGAGCATCAAAATTTGGTGAGGAAAATTTCTCTTTACCCTATGAACGGTAACCAGTGCCGACATGTACAATCTAAAGGGAAGCATAGTTTTCATATACTTCTCCCTTCCATCTCATTTTGAAACCTCATCAAAAAGTTTCAGCCTCTTTTTGTTACTTCTAACAAAGAATGGCTCAGTTGACACTTTGACCTCTATTGCTCAACTGTTCTCCTTCAGAGGGTGTCTTCTTTAATGGGTTGGTTTTACATAAAAAGGATTTGACTATATTCAATATTAAAACAAACATCAATTAACATATTTGTTGGGTTTTTATGCTGCCAAATCCTTGGTTAAGCTGTTTCCTTTTCCAAGCTTGTTTTGGCATTGTCAAAACTATGTCTGAGCTACCCAGACTCTTTCCTAACTTCAGAACCCAAGTGCTTGATTCCAGTATCAGGAGGTAATGAATCATTTGAGTACATCAGACTTCATAGGGCCCATAAATGATGTGGAAGTTAGAGAGCTGTTTCATTGCCTAATTCCATCCTGTGCCATTTGATTCACATTTTCAATTTGATCACAATCAACTTATACCATTTTCTACACTGCTGATGAAAATATTCAATACAAAAGCTGAAATGAGACTATGTGGTAACTGTCTTTCTACTGTTTCCAACATGAGAGTTCCTTTATTACTAAATGTTCTGGAGGGCTGAAATATTTACCAATGCAAATATAAATAATTGTGATGGTTGCAAATGTATTCCTGGGCAATGAGAAATTCAGTCTGTTCTTGTCAAAATAAAAACAAAAGAACAAAACATCACTTGGTTGGAACCTTTGAATTAGTGGAAAGCATTCATCAGAGATTAATTGGAAAGGGAGCTAATTAGAAAATGGTTTAACTGCATCAGTTTTGCATTGATCTGACTGTAATAAATGTCTTTTTGTGTAGCTGTAAGAATGGTGGCAGTTGTCTTAAGGTCAAAATATCTACAGGGAGCTCTTGAAAGTGGTATGAAGGAACATCATAGAGAAGTGAAACAAAAGAAAATGATTGATGATATGTTGAGGGCTTCATTCTGTGAGAATAATCTAAAAGTTTTACTGTCGTTTTCAGCACTGTTTTAAAATGTTTTTCTTATGAAGTAGAACTAAGTAAGGCACAGTTTAAATTTATACGATCCAAATGTATGGGCCCCGTAATATTTGGTTCATTGTTTGAAATGAAACAAGAGTGTTCGTTGCTCTGTCAAAACCCACATAAATGCTTATTATCAAGATATGTTCTCAGAATACTGAAAAATTGGCCCATATGAGAAATGGTAAATGTTAAGACATATCAACTTCAGAAAAGCCACATTATTTCAAAACACAAATTTCATGTTATACTATCAATCACAAAGAAGAGCTGAAAATCTAGTATGGTTATAGTAATGGTATTGGAGAACTATAGAATATATTTCACATTTATTATACCAGAAAAACAATTAAAATCATATGAGTATATTAAAAAAAAATCAGAGACTCTATTTTTCTTTATTTTTTTTTAGGGGTGCCTGGGTGGCTCAGTGGGTTAAGTGTCTGACTTCATCTCAGGTCATGATTTCACAGTCTGTGAGTTCAAGCCCTGCGTCAGGCTCTGTGCTGACAGTTCAGAGCCTGAAGCCTGCTTCCGATTCTGTGTCTCCCTCTCTCTCTGCCCCTCCCCTTCTCATGCTCTGTGTCTCTCTGTCTCAAAAATAAATAAAAACATTAAAAGATTTTTAAAAATCTTTTTTTTAATGTTTATTTATTTTTGAGAGAGAGAGAGAGAGACAGACAGACAGACAGACAGACCACGAGCCAGGGAGGGGCAGAGAGGGAGGGAGACACAGAATCTGAAGCAGGCTCCAAGCTCTGAGCTGTCAGCACAGACCAACGTGGGGCTTGAACCCACAAACTGGGGGATCATGACCTGAGCCGAAGTCGGACACTAAACCCACTGAGCCACCCAGGTGCCCCTATTTTTCTTTAATCTTAAGAAGTATCTTATGTTTAGATATCTTATTAATAACCACAAGGTACTGTGCATACCAACCTCTGTGTTTTCCAGGCTACATTATGTTGTTACCTCATGTAACCAAATTAGGGAGAAATTGATGGGAAAAAAATACAAAGGAAAAAAAACCCATGGACAAATTGCATGCTTATGAATGATGACTTATGCATTAGGAAATCACATAAGTGATAAAAATAATTACTAGGTAGGCCTAGAAAGTAATGAGAATAATTCTGTAGGAGAAATATACACACTAGTCTCTGAAATTAAAGGATCACCTAATTCTTTTAAATTCAATGACCAGCAAGAATGCCCAATTAAGAAATAAGAAGAAAGAAGGGAAAAAGAAAGTCACACCATATATTAGTGTTTACCACACAAGACTATTGTGGAAATGTGAGGGAAAGGTCTTTTATTATTGTTTTTATTTTGACTGGGCTCAGATTTTTGCCCATTCAAAAGATTCAATTGTGAGAACTGCTTTAAAGTCCTAGCTTGTTGATGGACAGGCATCCTCTCCCAAGGTAATAGGGAAGCCATTTTAGCAACTCTTATATTTTTGGAAAACTCAGTGTTTGTTGTAATTTGATCCTAACTGCAACCTATATCTCACCTACATTTATCAATGCCAAGCCACAGAAATTCCTGGAAGGGCCAGAATGCTTGCAGCTCGTACTATGCATTTGTGTTATTTTGGCTGCTTCACTATAAAAATATTATGCCTCAGAAAATACATTCTGATTCCATGTAGCAACTCAACCCACAAACCTGAAGCTGAATGTTGGTTTTATTAGCCTTAACTAATTTGTATTTCCTTGAGAGTAGTAAGCAATAGTAAATTCATGGATTCATGGAATTGTGCTGGGGGAAAAAAAGCAACTTCAATACCAATTGTCAACATTTGTTTTCCTTTCCTATAATACCAGTGCTTTCTTCCTATCATGTCCCAATCATCTAAAATAATTTTAAGCAGTTATATTTTATTCTATCAACTACTTGTGATGTTTCTAAGGAATGGTGGCATCTCTTCTATGTATTTGATAAAAGAGTAAAAAGTTCCAAAAACTATTCAGAAATGCCCATAATTTTTTCCAGAGAAAGGAGAAAAAATACTTCCTAAACTTACAAATGCAGGTATTCCTTCATTTACTCATTTATACATTTTTGTGTTTACAAATTTGAGGGCACACAACTTATTGGAAATTGAGGGATCGAAGATAAACAAACCTTGATCCAAGCCGTTAAAAAGGTCTGTGGAGGGAGACAGACATTGATGCAAATGCAGTTACAATAAAAGGAGATGAGTACTTTAAAATAATATGCATTTTAAAGTTATGTCTGTCCTTTTAAAGTCAGATATTCTTACACTAAACTATAGATTTTGAGCCATTGAGTTGTCTTTCCACTATACTATCTAGGTTCTTTGGGTATTCTCCCATATCATTTCACTATCATTATTTCACTATCAATATCTCCAGTGATTATTGGGGAGTATCTAATGATGTGTAAAACAAGCATTTTTGAGCAAGGAATCATTCCTGTCTCGGTGGTAACTTTATTACTTTGGCAAAGGTAACAACATTCGTTCCAACACCTCTTCTCTGCTCTGTGTTGTGAACCGATTCTATTTTCATGACAAAAGGACTGAATTAAATAAAATCCTTAGCAACAGGAGGAGGCTCAACTGTGTGTATTTCTTGTTGTTGTTGTTGTTGTCAACCAACATTGAGGAACTTGTGGGGCTTGTTTCTCATTTACAACTCTATAGGAGGATTACCAGGACCTCAAAATGCTTTGGATCCCTGCTCTCATTTAGGAACTGTTTTAATGTGATATCCTGGGCATGGCTATCAATATAAACAGGTATAGACATATGTCTATTCATTCAAATTACCTTTTATGAAATAATTAAGATAACTTACCCTTTATTATAGAGTTTAACCATGTATTCAACACTTTTCTTTACATCCCTTGAATGAATATGTTGATGAATCTGGTAGTTGAGGGGTTTCCAATGTTGGCTGTGTTTATGAAATATGTAAGAAATATGCTTGAGGTGTGAGATACTTAAACTTTGCTTCCACGTGTCCAAATTCATCTTGCACCTATCAGTAGGAGATAAATTGTGTGGGGAAGCAATAAACAAAGGTATATTTCTGACTCTATTTTCATGGAAGAAACAGAGTATTAATATTCAGATGTTCAGCAGTATTAATATTCAGATGTACACAGCAGTTGATCAGAGGGTGACCTTGGATGGTTACTAAATTTTCCTATGTCCAGGTTTCTTTATCCATATTATGGGGATTATAAGTAACCTGCTGTTATAAATCTCTCACTTAAACCAGTGATAAGTGCTATGTAAATATCATTGTAATAGTTTGTAAGTCCACTGTTCAAATATATGGTTATAGAATTTAAATATCCTTTGGAAGATCCTCTGTGTGCCCAATATTTCTACAGCTGGAGTTAAAAACCAACTCAGTCCAATCCTTTAAATGCTTTTATGTTTTCAATGATTAATAACATTTTTCTACTATAGCTCTTTCCCTCTCTTTGTAAGTTGTACAAAGAACTAAAATAAATTCAAATTTGGAAAAAAGCTATTTCTACACACAGTCAATGAAGGGGAATTCCAGTTTCCAGTCCACAATGTAAGAGGAATAGAAGTTGCCACTCATCTTAACAAGTATAAAGCTGAAAAAACTAAAGAATCAACAACTCAGATCTGTCCAAGAAATGAGATCATAGGACAAAGTGCTGCTCCCAAAATTGAAGAGACAGACAGAGGATACTGAGAATCTCAATTTACCAGAGCAGAAACCTCCACAGGAATACATGCTATGATAGGAACACTTGAAGTGTAATTGACAAATTGGAGGCTCAGTGTGGACAAGCCTGAGAGTTAAAAAATCATGAGGACCCAGTCAACAGAGGGCTCCCACACTTTTGTTAGTTTTACCTCCAGGACCTGGTGGAGATCTACTCATGTTTCCAGCAGGAAAAGGGGGAAAGGAACCATTTGGAAATATGTATGCTATATCACTGTGTTCTTCTTAACACAGCAGTCCCTCAGGAAAAAACATTTTACCACAGTCCAACCTGGTGGGGTTTTATCAGAGCCTGATCAATCTGGGGGAAGAGAAATGACCGATTCTGGTCAGCAATAACCTTTTATGTGGGAAAAGGAAAATACCCAGTCCAGTTCCCTCCGAATCTTCCATGTTGGGAAAGGGAAATACACAACTCCAGCCCCCTCAAGCTATCCAGTCCCACCTAAGGGGAGAAAAGAAAAACTGAGAAGCACAGGTGAAATTCAGAGTTCTGGAACACAGGCTCACTGAAAGATTGAGACCTAATCATAGAACGATAGAACACTTCCTTTCC
This sequence comes from Acinonyx jubatus, assembly GCF_027475565.1. NCBI lineage: Eukaryota > Metazoa > Chordata > Mammalia > Carnivora > Felidae > Acinonyx > Acinonyx jubatus. The sequence goes on from NC_069385.1 coordinate 37,329,215, forward strand.
CCTCACATCTTAACACTTCCACGATAAAAAAACAAAAACAAAAACAAAAACAAAAAACAAAAAACAAAACAGTTTAGCCTGTTTTGAAGACACTTACTAGTAAGAAGACCCTTGCATGAAGCATGCAGGACCTGATAGGGGGTGAGGTCAGGATGACACAGAATCCAGGGTATGGAGGATTTTAAGGTCAGGATAAGAATTTGGATTTTATTCTAATTTTTATTGGAAGACCTACACAATTTTTAACGGGGAGATAATTTGATCTGATTTTTCTTTTAAGGAGGAGATACTAGCTGGTGTTCAAAGAATAGAATGAGGTAGAATATGAGTAGGGCCAAGGAGATCATCAAAGTGTCCATGGCAGTAGTCAAGGAGACGGTACTTTGGACTTGTACAGCAATAATGGAAGTGGTGAGAAGTTGTCCAGTTTAGAAGATATTTAAATTTAAAGATGATAAGATGTGCTGATGAATTAGATTTGAGAGATAAGGGAAAGAGAGGAATCAGTGATAGCTAGTAGTTTTTTTTTTGAACAAAATAACTTTGTGCAAATGTAGTACATTTTACTTAGAAGGAGATTATAGAAGGAGGAGCAGATTTGGGTGATCAATAGTAGACCAAGATTCTCTTTGGACCTTTTAAGTTTGAGGTGCTTATTAGGCAATCAGTGGATAAAGAAATTGATGGCAATTTCCACCCACAAAGCATTTCTAAGTGTTTTTTGTATTCTAACTCATATAATCTTCACAGCAACTTTGCAATAAAAGTACTATTCCCATCATCCCCATTTGAAAATTTAATATTTAAACAAGGTTTAACACTTACCTAAGCTGACAATAGTAAGTGGAAGAGGTCTGGTTTTGGGAGTCTGTGTTCTTAAACACTATCACATGTTAGATGGATGTGCCAATCAGTCATTAAGGAAACGCAAATGCTATTCTTCTTATTAAAAAATAGGCTAAGGGGTGCCTGGGTGGCTCAGTCGGTTAAGTGTCTGACTTCGGCTCAGGTCATGATCTTACACTCCGTGAGTTCAAGCCCCATGTCAGGCTCTGTGCTGACAGCTCGGAGCCTGGAGCCTGCTTCGGATTCTGTGACTCCTTCTCTCTCTGCCCCTCTGCCTCTCACTCTGTCTCTCTTTCAAAAATAAATAAACATCAAAAAAATTAAAAAAAAATAGGCTAATGTGACAATTTGATAGATAGATCCTTTAAAGAATATCAAATTACCAAACTGATGCATTAAGAATAAATTAAATTATCTCTAAAATTATTATCTCAACTCAATTTCCTAAAGACTTTTCTCCAAATCTATTATGGAATAAATGTTCCTTATAGTACATGGACTTGAAAAAATAGAAAAGTGAAACATTTTACTATCCCATTCACATTATGAAATATATTTAGCCTTAGTACCACAAGATTAAAAGGTTAAAAAATTATATAATTCAACTTTCTTTATGAGTATTTTAATGAAAACTTTATAATATTTTAAAACAGAATGTATCACATTGAAATAATTTCTTCTGTGTCCATGTGGGGTTTATTCTAAGAAGCACATGTGTATAACATGAGGAAAACTATTAGCAGAATCTCATGCATTAGCAGGAAAAATAATAAACATGTTATTAGGCAACAATCATTAAAAAGTTAAAATGATCACATTTGTATATGATTTTATATAAATAAAGAATTTCCTCAACATTTAAAACCAGGGAGATGGAAGTCTGATTGGGTGGGAATATAGATGGTTCAATCTTAAAACCAGAATTCAGGATGATGGAGTTTCTCATATATTATGCTAAAGGTTTGGATTTTGCTCTAGGAGATAAAAAAGAGCCAATGATGGGCCTATTATAAGTGGGAAGGCCTAGGGAAAGAACAAATAGTCTTCAGTGAGTAGTCAAATCAGACAGACAGCAACTCATGGACTGGAACAGACATGCTTACCTGAGAAGGGGAAGAGTTTTTCTCCCAAAGAATGGTTGGTATCACAAGTTAGGCTAAAGTCAACAATCTTCTACAGATTAAGAGCCAGGCAGTTAAAAAATGCCTAAAGTAAGTAAATAACTGTGTATTTTACTCTGATTAAATTAAAAGTCAATCTACTTTTGGTTAGCTAAAAGGAATTAAAGAAAGGGATGCCAGAAAGCAGAAGGGGTATTTAAGAAGACACAAAATTCATTGTTCCTGGTACCTTGATATTTTGATATACTAAAAAAAAAAAAAAAAAACACAACTAAATATATATGTTGAATCAGAATGCACCCTGGACTGAGAACCAACTATTGATTAGCTAAGCATATTTCCATATTGCCGACAGGATCCTGGAGGCAGGTAGTACACTTAATCATCACTGACCATGAAAAGAAGTCCATGTTATTTGGTATTATATAAATGTGAAACATAGACTGGTGTCTTTTGGAATGGAAGTAATTTCTCCTGATACCCAAAAGGGACTCTATTTCTTGTTCACCAACCTTATTCTTCTTCAAGGGAGAGATAGATAATACAATGGCTTTTGCCTCCCTCTTTTGCCTTCACCAGGCATATACACACACAGAGATACATCACACCAGCAAAAAGTTAATAGAAGTTTGAATATTCACACTCTGATTTACTGAAATATTTAGACTTCAGAAAAATACTCACCACATAAAGTAAGACAATTCGGAAATCATTTTCTTTCAAGTTGAACATAATTAATTATGTCTAACTCAATGATAAAGATTTCCCAACAAATACCATTTGTTCTAAGAGTAGTATAGTGATCTCTCAACTTTTCCTTCCTCCACTGGTTTATTTTTAATATAAACCACTCTTCCCTCATAAATGGAGATGAAATATGTGTATTAAGACAGTTCATAAATGAATTTGGAAAAGTATAAATAGATTTTGTATTCTTTATAAACATTGGTTGAAGCTGCCTAAATTAAAAATGTTACTGGAAGAACCAGCCTCCTACTCTACCTCTCGCTCATTCCTTTACCTAAGGAATCAGATCAGGGAAATAAATTCTATACCAGGAACTCCTGCTTATAGAGATATAGTTGAGACAGGGAGATGCCTGACTATTAAATTGACTTTGAATTTCAAATATTTTAATTTCAATTCCAGATGTTTATATAACTAATGAAGTATGTAGTTTTGTTATTTGCTATGGAAATCTAATGGAGCTGTTTTCTTTTGCTTCACTCTGACTTAGTATAGTTGTCTAGAAACAAGAGATGGAAGCTGAAACTTTGTACATAATAATACAAAGCATTATAGTTCTTGTTCACAGAACTATCTGTGTAATTGCTATATTCACACACAAAAAGTGCTTCTCTCTTTAAGTGTGGATTCAGACTGCAGTATTTTTAAAATTATTGTTTATCCTTGGGAGGGATAAATGTGTGTGTGTGTACATTTGTGTTTTTTCTGATATCCATTGGAGACCTGGTGCCATAGGAAAAATTCAAGAATATATTGTTCCAGAACCTTTGGATTGTGACAGGAAATCAACTGAAAGTGGCTTAAGTTAACACAAAAATCTTGGGATTCTAAGAAGTACCAACTTTAACCATGTCTGGATCCAAGAGGCTCAAATGCCATCATTAGAGTCCATCAACCTTTATTTTTCTGCTTTTATGGTGCCTGATGGAAGCTCAGACTTACTTCATCCTCTCTGTTAGCAGTCTTAAAAAAAACTCCCGAAACAAAATGCTTTCTTAGTTGTTCCAGACAAATTCCTGAGATTACTTTGATTAGAGCAAAGAGTGATTAATCAATCACTATGGCCAGACCACAATACCAATTGTTCAGATCTGGGTCATGAGCTCATCTCCGATTCCAGCAGTTAGGCTAGCCACACCTAAACCACCTGGAATGAAAGTGGGTGGAGTTGATCCCCAAGGAAAGTCAAGACACTGTTACAAGACCATGGACAGTGATACTAGGTATGTAGAAACAACACATGTCTACCCAGCAGCCTGGGTTAGTTTCACTTCACACTGGTTGTAAGGCCAGATGGTAACCAAACTATAGAAGTCATCATATACTATTTTCTGTAGGCCCTCCTCCTAAATTCAACTCCTGCTTACTGTTGTCACAGGCTTACTTTGGACTCACTATCTGAGTCTTTGGAAAATGCCCTGTGGGATGTTCATTGCATCCCAGGAGTTCCCAGATTAAGAGAAGGCTATGGGTAAAACCAATCCACATAGGTATCAGGCAATTTTTTTTCTGAGAGAGAACTAGAGACTTTTACTTGCAATAATCCCCAAACCTGCAGCAAAACCTTTAATAGTCATAAACTTTGTATTAAGTATTAATGAGAGCAAAGTGACAGATTAGTGATGGAAAGTGTGGCTCTCTGGAATTGGCACCGTGCCACCAAGGAAGACTGAAGTTCTAGGTGGTAAACAGCAGTGAACAGAGCAGTGGCCAAAGGCCATGCAGAAAGTGAGGCTGAGATGACCACATGATATAGACAATAGCTGCCAAGTCAATGACTCAGGAGTTGACATGGAACAAACCCTCTTGTTCTTTTATTTTCCAAATAAATTAGAAGGTGACCCTTAGATTCAGGAGGTTGACATTTCAGTTACACAATCATAAAAACCCAAAAAATTAGAAGCAACAGCAAAAGGTACACTGTGTTATTATTATCAGATGGGAAAATGGGGTGGGATGACTATTTCACAGTGACTATTTTAAGCTGTGAAGACATAGCACAATATTGCAAAGTGATTTGGCATTTTAATAGACCACAATCAAATGCTGATTAAAAATTGGAAGCTTGGGCATCCTTGCATGAAAATTTCCTTCATCTGCTCTTCAGATGTAACTTTCTTATCCTTGCCACCTTCATTCAATATGGTACTCATCAGTTTTCTAGATGGCACCAGTCAAAACCAAACTGGGGCATAGGGGGCAATTCAAGAACTTGGTGGAAAGGTATAAAAGTTGGGGACTTTTTGACCCCAAACATTACAAAAAAATCATGAAATAGTCACTTGCATTCAGCAATGCACAATGTTCTTTATGTGCATATGAGTGTACGTGGCAGGGGAAGAGCTTGGAAAATCAATTAAACATATCCTTGGCCCTCTGGGAGTTTCTAAGACCCTGACACAGATTTAAATGTAAAAGAACATTTATGCAAATGTGTACTAGTGAGAATAAGTGATGTACCAGAAAAAGAAAAAATGTAAGGAAATTTTCATGTTGCTTTGTAATCGCCATTTGAATTTTAGGACAATGGCCTCAGTAAGTGTCTTTTCTTTGCTGAAGCTTAAAGAGCTTATAGGTAATGGGATTATGGTTCTACTTTCATCCTGTGTGAACTCCTTCTGGGGCAAATGAAGAGCCAAAGTCTTCTTTTCACCCTCTGGGCCTCTCCCCCTGGAGTATCTGTACTGATCATAGGCTATCCGCTGAACTTTGGGCCTGGCTAATGTGAGCAAATAGGGACGAATCAAACTTCCAGGGAAATTGTCGACAATTTCCAGCCATCATTAATGTTCAGTGCTCCCTTGGATTTTAGCCACGTTCTTACCTTTAATCACTGGACACCCTTAGGATAATGCACCACACCTGGGACTGGGGATAATTTACCACTTGCAGATGGGTTAGCACTGCAGCTCACTTAGACAGAGTTTTACATTTATTCTGGGTCCCAGAGGCCTTTCTTTTATAGTGCAGTTATATCCACTAAAATTATAACTTCCAAAATTCTGTTCTATTTTATTGCTCTTGCAAAGTATTTATGACCTCTACTGCTTAAGTGGACATTTTTGGAGATTTACTGCCGAGAGCTTTCAGGAGAACTGCACAAAAGTGGTGCTCCTGGTGCTGAACTCCTAGACTGAGATTCTGTAAGAACTTTTTATAAGATGCCAACGGAAAATGTATTCAGTTTTAGTTTCTGATGCCTTAAAAGCAAACCATACTGAAATATGGAAAGTTTATTTTGTGGCGTATCACCATCTAGTAGATTTAATAAGCACCTCATACTGTATAAATTAATGTGTTGATTTTATGCAATTTCAGGTAGCAAGAGATTGAGTTATTTCCTCAAACCAGTTAGTTAACTGTGCCTTCTTACATTTTTATGCTTGTATTCAAGAGAGACCTCTTTTGGCAACTCCCTGTCCACTTTTCATATCAGTTTACTTCTCTGCTAAGCTATTCAGTGTTCTCATATAGCCTTGGCAGGCAGAATTTCCAGGAAGTGTTACTGGGGAGAGTCCCAGGAAAACATGGGCAAAGAATTCTCTGGGTTGAACTGCCTTTTTCTGCCAGATTGAAGGATTTTGCACAACCTAGACTAGAACACACAAGAGAAAGGAGTATTTGTTCCAACCATACCTGAAGGCCTGGGCTGGGAAGAGGATTGGCTAGAGGAGAGCTGAGCCCTGGCCACACTTTTGTCACCGGAGAAGAAACAACTGGTCACATCTTGGTAGATTCTCAGCATCTCCTTCTCCCCTGCCCCATCCTTGTTGTGACACTTCCATGGGCACAAAAGCCCCTATTATACCCTTGTTCTGAATATACTGATACATGAGTGAATAAGAATATTAAAAGGGCACGCTTGTTCTTCAGGACTCCTGGGGACTACAAGCTATAAAAACGAACACACGCACGTGTACATGCGCACACACACGGACGCTGGCTATCTATACCAATGCAGCATACATGTACTCTTCAACAAAGCAACTACAGAAATTCCATCTGACAATAATTTCTAAGTAATACTTTATGTTTTATGATACATTCGGCTGTGACATGATAAAATTTAATAACAGACCCAGTCTAGCTGAGTCACTTGCTGACACCACTAGCCACTCAACTGTCCCATCTTTAAGACTGAAAATGGCCCTTCCAGATGCTCAGGTCACTCTGGGCCATTTTTTCTCAGAGTTGCATGGATTCACCGCCTTCCCCAGAACCAGAAACAGAAAATTCCAAGCATCACTTATTTAGTCATACTAGGGAGGCTGGGGGGAGGGGGGGGGCGGGGGAGAGGAGGAGAAGATGAAAGAGACATATTAAACCTATTTGGGCACATGATTTCTCAACTACCCCCACCTCTTCCTCTACATCTTCTGCCTCCACCCACACTCCCTCTATTACAGCTACAGTGAACAACTACTTCCCAAACACATTATGCCTTTGCATGCCTCCCGCTCTGCAAAATACAATTTATTTCAGGCTGGGGAGTACATAGCTGTCCTTAGGGACTTACTCAAGTGTTAAATCCTCTGTGAAAATGTCCCTGACTCCCCAGGCAGAATTCATCATTCCTCCTCATGTGAGCCCCAAGTACTTATATTCATTAACTCAAGACTATTGTAATGCTTCTGGGCCTCTATCAGTTTCTTCCACCAGACTACAAATTCTTTGAGGTCAAAAATCATGTCTTTTTTCATCTTGGCAACCACCTCTCTATTTTCCTGGTCCCAGTGTGTAATAGAATGAATGCTTAGCCCAGAGAAGGTGTTACAAACAGTGTATTGAGTGAACTGATGACTGAAGAACTAAAGTAAGGGAAGGATAACACAGTCTCTAGCACCAAGACATAAACCTGAATCTGCTGAATAGTCTGAGAATGCTTGGAAGGTGGTGGTTCAGAACAATCCAGAAGATGCCAGAGCTGGTAAGCTTCTTTCTTTTTCTTATTTTTCTTCTCTTCTTAACCTTAGCTTTAAGTAATGCTGCCTTAATTTTAAGCCTATTTTTCCTCTAGTCTCTATCCTTTTTTCCCCCATCTCAGATCTGTCTTCTCAGCTTGTTTAAATTTGCAGACCATCTATGGAAGGAAATTGATAGACTCAAAGTTCAGGGATTGCAAGAATCTGCTACCTTGGGCCCTTATGTCCTCAAATACTTTATCCTACAACATTGAGCCAGAGTACACACTCAGTGAATCTCTTTGGAGAGACAGGATGAACAGAAATGGGACAAGTGGTCCCAGGAAGAAGTCAGGGATCATGGAAATAACCAAAAGAAGTTTTGGTTATTTCTTACTTTTATTTTCAAGTAAGTTCTCAAACCATTGTGCCTTAACCTACTTTTTGTGTAAATTACCTGATTAAATAAAAAATGAAAAACATAACAAATAAGAAATAAATATATTTCAATTTCAAGCTAACAGTTTTTGGGTGTTTACTATGGTGCCTGGGACTCTTCTCGTGCTTTGCACATTTTATATAGTATAGTTCTTACCACAATCCAGTGAGGAGATTTAGCAATTTTTCCATTTTGCAGTGAGGGAACTGAGGTGGAGAGAAGGACTGAGTAAGTTGCTTGAGCTTGTGCTAGTTGGTAGGTGGTGGAGAATGGTTTCAAATATCTGCCCTCTTAAATCCATGCAGCTTCTCCAAATATTAACAAAAAGCTAAGTTGTGATATGGTGTTTTAAAAGCAATGTTAATAGATTAATTATTTATGCATAATTACATAACAGCATAACTCCCTAGCAACGTGTCATTATGTAAGTAAATTAAATTTACTTACATTTACATTGCTTACATTAAATAAGCTATTGTGATTTTAATTTTAAAGAATAACAAAATCTATGTATATATGACCAGTGTTCATAATTTAAAGCTCATGCTGTATGGTTTCTCAACTTGGCCAGTTTCTATGTTTCACATTTTATACATGCTGTAATTAAAGAATAAAAATGCTTCATGAATGGGCACACCTTAGTTGTTTTTTTTTAAGTTAAAACACCATAATTTCTAGTTCCAGATTTCTCTTTCTTCAAGGTCACAAGACCACATTGCAGGACATTTGCTTTTATGTTGTTTGACTTCTGTACAAGTGCTGACATCTTTAATGTACATATTCAACAATTTGTAACTTCAAATAATGAAGCAGAATTATCAAATGATGCCTAAAATCTACTCAGTGTAGATTTAGAGGAGAAGACTGAGATGTTCTTAAGAATAATAGCTAAATTACTTATTGAGTGCTTCTTATGTACCAGGAACTGTTCTAAGTTTTATTTATGTATTAACTCCTTAAATTCTCCAAAAATTCTAAGAGGTACCTACAAGTGTTATTCTCATTTAATAGATGAGTAAACTAAGGCTGAGATAAATAACTTGTCCAAAGACACATAATAAAAAATGGAGAGGTCAGAACCAAGACTGGAATATTGGCAGCATTTGCTCTAATCACTGTACTATGCTAGTATGTACTATGCTACCTTGTACACTGCTTCACTATGCTAGATTATCAACTTTTTATAGTTGGAAAACTTAGCCAATGTGAAATGTAATTATTAGTCCAACACATTTTGTTAGTCAGGTAAATGACCACAGTTATGTTTCAGAATCTGGGACTCTCCATTGTCTAGAGTAACAGTCAGTGTTCCAGCATCACATATCTAAAATATATACAGACAGAACATGGGTAAGAAAGAGGAGAAATATTACAAGAGGGTTATTAAATATAGAACTATGGAGAAGTGAGAAGAGATGGAAATGAGGATAAGAGGTGCAGCAAAGATTAGAGCATATTTCTCAGTCACAGGCATCTAGGTTTAAAAATTTATTTCCATGGGTGCGGGAGAGTAGGATGACAGAGGATTGAGTGATAATAGAAGATACCCTCTGTCGGGAAGATCCCATTCTATTCAGTTGGCCACAGAAGCAGAATTAATGGACTTGCTACACCTCTGGGACTTTGTCTCTTTTATATCTGTGTGAAAACTATAAAAAAAAGGAATGTTGGTAACAACTTCTTTGAAATATATGCTTACTGTGGGTTTGTGTAAGTTAAGTGAACTATTTCTAGGGTCTCATACAGAAACCTGGGTTAAAGAATCTGCTGAGAATTTGGCCAAGAACCGTTTACAAAGTTCTGATATATGACGTGGGATCTATGCTATTCGACTTCATAGAGTGATCCAGGAGTTACCAAAGAGCTTAGCATTTAAAGACCTGTACTAGTGTTATCAGAAACCTATTGGGGCATTTACTATTATCTGATGAGTTTTAAAATATATTTGGTAAATGAGTGTAGATCTATATAAGTTCATCCCTATGTAAGTAAAGTGAGTTGACCCAGAACATTTGCTCAGCCTTAATTGGTTTATGATACTACCTGTCTTAGCACAAGTTGCCATAACAAAATATCATATACAAAGTGAAACAAAAGAAATTTATTTTCTTGCAGCTCTGGAGGCTGGAAGTCTGGGATCAGGGTACCAGTATGGTGGGGTTCTGATAGGATTCCTCTCCCTACCTTGGAGACAACCACCATCTCACTGTGTGTTCACATGGCCTCTCCTTGATGACAGAAAAAGAGAGAGAGGGAGACAGGGAGGGAGGAAGGGGGAGAGAGAGAGAGAGAGAGAAGAGAAGGAAAGGTCTCCTATCTTTCCTTATAAGGCTACCTCGTCTCCTCACAAAAGCCCCACTCTCATGACCTCATCAACCTAATACCTTCTTAAGGCCCCACTTCCAGACACCATCACATTGAGAGTGAGGGCTTCAATATACAAAAATCTTGGGGGAACACACTTCAGTCTGCAGCACTACTCTTTGGAGTGTTACCTCTCTTCCCTATCATGTTCTTAGAACTTAGTGAGGTGAGGTGCACTCATTATTTACTATTATATTATCTGGAAATGCAGGACTAAATAGAGATGTGAGGACAATGCTTTCTTTTAATCAATAAATACTCATAGAATAAAAAGTACAGGTTGTGACCTTGAAGAATGAGTTGTGCCATGTCAGCAGGGGTCTAGATGATATCAGTGTAACCACTTTGCAATTTCTTTCACAAAGTTTTTCTTTTATTCTGTACCTAGTGTATTCTGTAGCTAGTAGCAATGATTTATATTGAAATTTGTGTTTTCTTTCATTTTATTTGGAGCTTTGCAGTGTAGCATCATTCATAAATATTTGAGAACAGTTGTATGATCATTGATGGCAATATCCTATAAGCCAATAAATCAATAGAGTTTCTATTATAATGAGTTTGGTTCTGTGGACTACATTTTCCTCAATATCTTTACTGACACTTTGCTTAAAGGTTCTAATTTTGTTACTATACACTACAGCAGTCTTATCCTCTGAATTGCCTTTTAAAACTTTTCCTCATATTGCAGACTTGATAGCAAACAGAGAACTTATGTGTGATAACATACCATTTGATAGTAGATATTATATATTTGAGACCTATCAATTAAATTCAATAATTGCTCATTATTCATTGGGTGTTGCATTCTACAATCCTACTTAAGTATGTATAATTTCATCTCTAACATTATATATTAAAAAACAATGCATATATACATACATGCACACATGCAGATACACATGTGCATACATGTGGCTACATTTACATGTGTGCACACATGCATGTGAACAATGCATATCACATGTGCATATACACATATGTACACTGTATATACCTAGTGATATCTATATACACATTCATGTCTATAATATAAATGTATATACACATATTCATGCATATGTACATGCACACATACCTATACCTATACCTAACCTATACCTATACCTATACCTATACCTAACCTATACCTATACCTATACCTATACCTATACCTAACCTATACCTATACCTATACCTATACCTAACCTATACCTATACCTATACCTATACCTATACCTATACCTATACCTATACCTAACCTATACCTATACCTATACCTATACCTATACCTATACCTATACCTATACCTAACCTATACCTATACCTATACCTATACCTATACCTATACCTAACCTATACCTATACCTATACCTATACCTATACCTATACCTAACCTATACCTATACCTATACCTATACCTATACCTAACCTATACCTAACCTATACCTATACCTATACCTATACCTATACCTATACCTAACCTATACCTATACCTATACCTATACCTAACCTATACCTATACCTATACCTATACCTAACCTATACCTAACCTATACCTATACCTATACGTGCACTTCTCCCTAGTGTCTAAAAAAAGTCAATGTGAAATTACTCATTCTATTGTGTATTATGAAGCACTGATAGCTGAGATAGAAAAGTTAAATATGAATATTTATCTTTTCTCCAGCCTCCTTCCATTAGTACAATTTTAATACTGCAAATTTAGTTTTTCCACCATCTAACACATTTCCTGGAGGTAATTAAAGAGCCATAAGGCAGGTATGATGGATACAGTGCTTAGAGACCTGGACTGGATAGAAACTGAAGGATAAGTTATGCACATACTGTTTCCTCTGGAAACTGGAAGACTTTTGTCTATCTCGAATATTTTGTACCTCTTCCCCTTTGGGAACCTTTCTGTTCCCTTTGCTACCTCTTCTGTTCTTTGGAGCTTTTGAAATTGTAAATTATTGAATTTATTTTATGTTTAAGAATATGAATTCTTTGATAATTTCTTTATTATTTATTAAATAAGAACTATTAATTGTATTTTTAAAGGCTCTCTATATTTTTTTTACTTTGTTTACTATTGATTTCTTATGGATATGCTATTGTCTTAAATTATAATACTAGATTTCTCAATGTTTTCTTATATTTATACCAATTTATAAAAAATATATAGTCCAGGCTATGCTGTTTGATACAGAGAAGTTTATTATATATTTTAATAAATTGTAGATTTCAAGAATTAAAATATCACTCTGACATGTTAAATACTTTTCAGTCTAAAGTTTGTTTCATCTTATATTAATTTTACCACACTGCTTAACTTTGTCTTTGTCTTCTACATATGTTTTTCTGTCCGAGTGTAAACAGCATATAATTTAATTTCTTTTTTTATTTTAAATTTTATGTATTTTGAGATAGAGAAAGAAAACAAGTGGGAGAGAGGCAGAGAGAGAGAGAGAGAGAGCAAATTCCAAGCAGTCTCTGCACTGTCAGCACAGAGCCTGACACAGGGCTTGAACCCACAAACCATGAGATCATGACCTGAGCCAAAGTCAGAGGCTTAACCAATTAAGCCACCCAGGCACCCCTATAATTTGATTTCTTAAAACTTCATTATATCATCTCTATATTTTAATGGAAGACTTTAACTTTTTAACATGCTTGTTTGTAATTAATTGTTAAATTGCTGTGCTTTCTTTCCCTCTCTTTTATTAAATGGATCATGAGTTTTTGCCATATGTTTTATTTTTTTTCCCCTAGTGATTTTGGCAAATTATGCAACTAATTTGTATGTAATATTAGGTATTCATAAAATCTTATGTTGAACTTATTTCTGTTTTTAAATTTTTTAATTAAAAATTTTTACGTTTATTTTTGAGAGAGAGGGAGACAGAGCACAAGTGGGGGGAGGGGCAGAGAGAGAGGGAAACACAGAATCCGAAGCAGACTCCAGGCTCCAAGCTGTTATCACAGAGCCCAGAGGTAGGGCTCGAACCCACAAACCGGGAGATCATGACCTGAGCTGAAGTCAGACACTTAACCAACTGAGCCACACAGTTGCCCCAGAACTTATTTCTGTTTTTGATTAGATTTGCTTTTATGTATATCCATATATATTCATTCAGTTGAATTTATATTTTCTGTGAAAAGGTAAGAACCTTAGGATATTATAAATTGACTCCCTCCCCCATGATCATACTCCCAGTCCTCTACTGCTTTCTTATGTTAAAAATCATCTGAGACTTTAGTTTCAAACATTTGATCTCATTTGATTTTTTACATTATACTTAAACAAATATTTAAACTTAACTAAGGTTATTGCTTTCTTTGCTCACCAATTTTTCTATAGCCTAATACTGTGCATTTCTTGGGCTCTTCTTCCTGTGTTATATGTAGGAGTGATTTTTCAGAGAACAACAGTGGTTGGTAAACTTTCTGACTCATTGGACATCTTTAAATGTCATTATTTTGTCTCCAATTTGAATATTAATTAAGTGTAGCATTTTAAGCTTAAAAACAGTGTTTTGGTAATAACATTAAAGATAGCTTCATTATGTTCTGGCTCTCAGTATTGTCTAGATGATTCTTGTCCATTTTTGTGAGTAGTCTATTTTTTCACTCTAAAATGTTATCGGATTTTCCTTTTTATCTTTGAAATTCTGGAGCCTCAGCATGGTGACCTATATATTTTTCTATTTTTATTCATCTAATTTGGTATTCCATAAGTTCTTTCAGTTCTATTAGATCCAATATTTTCCTCTATAATTTATGTGATGTCTTTGTTGTTTCTCCCATGCCAGCCTCTTTGGTCTTTATGAAGCTTTTCTTCTTCTTCTTATTTTTTAATGTTTTATTTATTTTTGAGAGAGAAAGAGACAGAACATGAATGGGGGATGGCACAGAGAGAGAGGGAGACTTAGAATCTGAAGCAGGTTCCTGGCTCTGAGCTGTCAGCACAGAGTCCTATGTGGAGCTTGATCTCACAAACTGCAGACTGCAAGATCATGACCCAAGTCGAAGTTGGACGCTTAACTGACTGAGCCACCCAGGTGCCCCTGGAACTCTTATTATATAGATGTTGGCATTTGTTCTCCTGGTCTATTAACTTTTCTGTCATTCTTTTCATTTCTTTGTTCTTTTATGCTGTGTTCTGGGAGATTTCCTTGGCTTCATCTTCAGCTCATGGATTTATTATTTAGCTGTTCCCATTCTCTATTCAATCATCTATACTTTTTTGCATTTTGTTTTTTTTAAACACTTCAAATTCCTTAGCTTTCATTTCTACAAAGTCTATTTCCTTTTTTATGGATACAGAATTCTCAAAGAGCAGAGAATACTTTTAAAAGTTTGTTTTATTTATTGTACCTGTCTCTTCTTTGTTGTTCCCTTTTTGCAGTTATTAATTGTTTGCTTTCATCAAGTTTGTTTGCTTGGTTTTCCTGAAATTTGGTAATTCTTTTGTTTTCTGAAAATTTTGTATTCAAGTATCCCTGTCTACTTGAATATGACTTTTAGTTATGTTTATCATAAACTTTTTACAGATTTGGGGTGAAAATACAGCAAATTATGTAACTACTTAAAGAGTTCTTTACTATTTTCAAGAATAACTGCAGATTTATTATTTTAAATGTGATATTTTTAGATATAGTAATATTATTTTGTGTTATTTGTAGAAAAAATGGCAGCTGAACATATGTATTCTTTCCTCCATCTTGATATAATCCTCAGTTAAGCACTTTGAAATTGTTAAAGACTATTATGTTACCTTTCTTACTGTATTCATGGATAGGTATAGGTATGGATGTAGTTAGATGTATAAACAGATGAGATTTTTCTTTTCCTTTATGGTAGCTTCAGCATATAAAGAGGTGGAGATGTGTATTCATCGTGCCATATTGACCTAATCCTCTCTGAATATTTAGTTAACTATTAAAATAATGACTACCCAATTTAATCATCTGGATCACAAGCCCTTAGAAGCACATTTTGAATCTTCTTTTTTTTCCATATATGCTTTGCACATAACATCTGTTTGATAAACTTCTGAATTAAAACTAGTTAAATTGAATATTAAAGTTGAAGTCCTTAAGCACCAAAAATTTTGTTTATTTCCTCTAGGCTAAGCATGAATCTCCACAGGGGCAGAGAGAATTGTAACTTTTCTTAAATAATAGGTTGATGAAATCAATTGAATATAGTTCCCTGAATCAAGTAGCTAATTGCAGTGATTTTTAAAAAATGTGTGAATCAACAATTTGATTAGCTGAAATAATGTCATGTTTTAGTGCAAGGGTAGTATTTTCATACATGAATCAGATTGTTCTAAGTTCTTTAATTTTCCTCACAAGGCTTTCTCACTAAAAGATGATATAAATGACTAAAATTATGTCTCAGTTTTTAATTATTTGGACTCTTTCCATTGGATCCAGTCAGTAGTAGTCTTTTCATGGATGAAAGAGAAAAAAAATAAAAAATAAGCCCTTCTATTTTCTCCTATATGTTATGTCTGATTTATGTCTATACCATTCTGTGTGATTTTTAGATAGTAACAGGAAAAGTGGAAGTGATTCTCTTAACATTTATGTGGAAATTTTAACACCCACTGTGTGCCAGAACTGTGCTAATCACTAAGTGTCTGTGTGTATCCTCACTGTATAGGTGAAGCTATTAAAACCTGGAAAGATTTTTTCACACTTGTTAAGATGTTTAGTATAAGAAAAAAAACCAAAACCAACAAACCAAAGAGGAGGGATGCCTGGGTGGCTTGGTAGGTTAAGCTGCTGACTCTTCATTTCAGTTCAGGTCATGTTCTCATGGTTGATGAGTTCAAGCCCTGCGTTGGGTTCCATGCAGAACCTGCTTGGGATTCTCTCTCTCCCTCTCTCTCTGTCCCTCCCTCACATGCTCACTCTCTCTCTCAAAATAAATAAATAAGCTTAAAAAAAAGAAAATAAGTGTTGGTAAGGATGTAGAGAAATCAGAGCTCTTGTGCATTGCTGGTGGTAATGTAAAATGGTGCAGCCACTGTGTAAAATAGTATAGTGGTTCCTCAAAAAAGTAAAAATAGAATTATCAAGTGATCCAGCAACTCTACTTTTGAGTGTTTAGCCAAAAGAATTAAAACCAGGGACTCAAACAGATACTTACATACTCATGTTTATAGCAGCATTCTTCATAATAGCCAAAAGTAGATGCAACCCAAGTATCTATCAACAGAGGAATGGATAAACAAAATATGGTATATACATACAATGGAATATGATTCAGTCTTAAAAAGAAAAGAAATTCTGACACAAGCTACATCATGGGTGAATCTTGAGGACATTATGCTAAGTGAAATAAGGCAGTCACAAAAAAGACAAATAGAGTATGATTCCATTTATATGAGTACTTAGAACAGTCAAATTCATAGAGACAAAGAATGGAAGGATGTTTGCCAGGGGCTGAGAGGTGGAAAGAATGGTTGTTGTTTAACAGGCATAGAGTTCCAGTTGGGAAAGGCAAAAAAGTTCTGGAGATGGATAGTAGTGATAGTTGTAGAACAATGTGAATGTACTTAATACACTGTGCACTTAAAACTGGTTAAACTGTACACTTAAAAATGGTTAACATGGTAAATTTCATGTTATGTGTATTTCAACACACACATCCTCAGAAAGGTTAAATAACATTTTTAAGTTTTGCTATTGGTAAATGGTAAGATGAGAATTCCAACCCATGTATATCTTCATTCATTCAATCAGCAGACTTTATTGTGTTTCTACTATGTGCCAGATGCTATGCTAGTACTGGGATACACCAGAGAGTGGAAGAGAGATCCCTGCCCACTTGGAACTTACATCCAAATTGGAAGAGAGAGACAATAAATCAAAATAATTAAGGTATAAATTATGTGGTATGTGAGAAGGTGATGAGAGCTAGTGATAAAAGGAAAATTGGAACAAGGTGAGAGGAATTGGTGCTGCCAGCATAACTAAATTCTACACTCAGGCTTCATCCACAAACCTATGTTGTCTGTCAAGATATAATATTTCAAAAAAATACAGAAGTTTTCTTTATTTTGGATGTGTTTTTGTTTTGTCTGTTTTCCCTTTTCCCGTCAGTACTTTATTAAGAAAGTAAAAATAAGGCATGTTTTATTTCTCTTCAGAATCAGAATATAGCTCTTTAGAACAATGCACTGAAATAATATTTCTCTTTTAAGAAAACCTCAGTGTGTAGGTTATTGTACCTCTTACAAACCTAGAAAATAAAAGATATGTGGAGCTTGGAGAAGACTCATGCACTGTAAATGGGAAAGATGTTCGTGAACAATACAAGAATTCTTAAACTTCCAATTATGGATAGTAATGCATCTGTACGAAAGTCCTGGATCTGGATTTTACCAGTTGTGGATTTTACCAATTGTGTGGGCTTGAGCAAGCCAGACTTTCTTATAATCAATATAAGTATAGGGGTGCCTGGGTGGCTCAGTTGGTTAAGCATCCGACTTCAGCTCAGGTCATAATCTCATGGTCCTGGAGTTTGAGCCCCACGTCAGGCTCTGTGCTGACAGCTCGGAGCCTGGAACCTACTTTGGATTCTGTGTCTCCTTCTCTCTCTGCCCCTCCCCTGCTCTCACTCTATCTCTGTCTCTCAAAATAAAATTTAAAAAATTAACAAATGAATATAAATATTTCAGCTCTATTCATTTTTCAGGGCTGTGGTGATAATCAAATAACATAATATTAAAGAAGCAGTTTGTTATCTGTTAAGTACTACATAAAGATGACTTAGTCAGTGGTAATAATATTATTATAATATATGCTTTACTTTTCACTGAATATGAAGAGCTAGATTTTGGAAGACCCATAGTTGCTCTAAATGCACACCAAGGACTTAAACATTCACATCACAAAGGAAAGAAAGAAGAATCAACTTCTCCCGAATCATGCAGATAGATTGCTGTAGCTCTAACCTCACACGATCTCTTTGGGGTGGAGGGAAGAATTGCCTTTAAGGGAGGCATCAAAATCACAAAAGTCCTTGCCACCAGCCATTTTATACAGTTGTATGAAGTTTTCTTGATTTTAGCTTTTTTTTTTCTGTCCTAGGGAAATAAGTCTTTCCCTTTCATATTTATAATGGTGTGAGTTCAATAAGTGGTGAAAGTCTGGAGACCAAAAAAGTAGAAACCTGTGCATAATTTATAGTCCAGTGTATTCATCCACTGCCAGTATAACAGAACTCTAATTTGCTCACCAAATGAAAATGCTTAAGTTGAATAAGAATTAGGTCACCCATTGGTGTATAAGTGTATATATACATATGCACTGAGGCACTAGTCCCACACCAGAACTAAGTGTGGCTACCCTAGGAGGAGGTGACTGCTGGTATGCAAGACTAAGAACTCAATTCATGATGCAACTTTTTAAAAAATATTAATGCAATATATATATAGATAGATATGTATATGTATGTATATATAATAGCATATATATTATAATGTGGCATATATACAGTACTATTATACCATATTGTAATTACATATGTAGTTGTCAGGTAACTCCTTTATACATGAGAGTCTAAAAGACAGAAGTCTTAGTTACCCTATGTCCCTGATGTTTACTACAATATTTGGCACGTGGATGGTGGGGTGTTACAGCTGTTATTTTCTGCAAAATTCAGTGTTGGAAGTCTGAGTGGTTAATGGTTTGTAGGGTGACATAGGCAACTCCTGATGGCAAAGGATATTTGCCCAGGAGAGGATTTGGAAAAGGATTAGAGAATGCCTGGCCCCAGCCAAGAAGACAAAGGTTCAGGGAATGGCTTAGTCCTCATACGTGTATTAGAGCACTACCTTATATCCATATTGGTTTTTGATCCAGAAAGCTCTTAGTTGTGTGCACCACAAATCAGAAACCAATGTCAGTGGAAGGAAAGCTCAACCTTAAAGACCTACATATATTGAGATGTCACAAATATGACAGGGAAAGGAAAGTGGGAATGAGCTGAAATAGAATGCAGAAGGGAAAAAGCTGGAGATGAAAGAATTAGATAGTGCAAGCAAGGACAGAGATTTAGACATGAGTGCTAGCCATTCTGGATGCTTAAAAGTCCTCAATGGGAAGTTTTGACAGTCATCCTTAGAGCCTTCCTCTTTGCCTCAGGGTAGTCTTCCCATCTTTGTTTCAAATCCTCTTGTCTTCATTTGTTTCACCTTCTTTTTCCAGATTATCTCTTCTGATTAGCCTTTCACAAGGTTGACTCAGATGGAAAGTCTGTCTGGATAGAATTTGAGGTTCACCTCAAGACATGGCTTTCTGTATTTTTCTCCTTTCCTCTGAGCCCTACAGCTGCTGGCAAGCAATATCCTTCTTTATGTGCTCTAAGCTCCAGAGAAAACAAGAGCCCCGTGGAGTACTCTAGATCCCCCAATTCCAGTTATTTTGGGAAATAAACATCTTAAGAATTTTTAAAAATTACACATGTATGTTTAGCTACTCATGCATAACTTAGTTCATGGGATAAACAAATAACTGATAAACTCTATTGTAGGCATGATGGGTTTGGTGTAAGCATATGAGACTGCCCTGTAGCAGATCAGTGTGTGGGGCTAGAGCTCAGATGAAAGTCTGAGCAGAAGAAATCAGTTTAGGAGCTACCAGGTCCCCAGGTTCTATTTCCTGCTATCCTTCTCATATACTTTCAGTTAGCTTTAGAATATATAGATATAATCACATCATTGTCTATATGCAAAAATATTCAAAGAATCTCTAGAATATGAAAAATAGAGTTTAAATACTTCAACATAGGTATCAAATATCAAAGTTTGGCCTTTTCTAGACTTTCCCATCTAATTTCTCTGCCACTGGCTTTCCACAAACCTGCTTGGCAATATCCCACCTTCAGGCTTTTACTTAAGTTGTTTTCTCTATTAAGATTGCACTTTCTCCTAATATCCAACTTCTGAAGTCCAGTCTCTTCAAGGCCCTTTGAAATTTTTGTTCCTCTAATAAGAAGGAAATTTCTTCTTCACAATGTCTTTAATGATGAAATTTTTGCTTATCATGAAGCCGTTTGCCCATTGTGCCTGAACGTTTTTATTCAATCTCTCAAGAAAGCAGAATAGCATATTTAAGATAGAGTCTGCAAATTTTCAGAAGGAAATGGTCTGGCTCCTCTAAGAAGTCTTTTATTCCAGTAAGGTGATTAATCTACATGAAGAAGAGGTTCTGAATGAGAAATTAGAGGTGAACATGGAAAGAATACAGTTCTAAGTTTTATGGTAGAGTGTACATACCAGAACTAAGCTGAGGAAGAGTAAGTACAACTCATGTTCATAATATTATAGGGGACAATTAAATTGTTCATCAACTAATTAATTTAACAGATGACTTCAGGGACCTGGGCTGTCTTTGGGGGCAGAGGAACAGAAGCAGCTATGGATGTCTCAGAGCTGTAGAGGAAAAAAAAATATTTTTGTAAAAAACAAACAAACAAACAAACAAACAAAACAAAACCTGAAAAAACAAACCTAGCCTATTCAATAACATGGGATTGTGATAGAATGTGCTATGTTTAGAAAATAACCAGCATTTCTGTATAGTGGAAGTGTTCTGAACATAAGACAAGTTAGGTAGAGATTAGAATTTGAGTGAATTTGTAGACCATACTAAGATGATTGGATAATTTTGATCATACGATTTTGCCTAATACATTGTATCATATGCCTACTTCCCCTTCATTAAAATTTTTCATAAATGCTATTTTAATGACTATTCATTCTGTAAAATATAAGTATCATGATTTGTTTAAAGATAACTTGGATTTGGGTGTTTTTGTTTTGTTTTGGTTTTCACTATCACAAACATCACAACAGTAAACACTTTTGTGAATCTTTGCTTGTGATAATCCATCTCTGATTATTTCCTAATAAAGGCACTTTTGAGGTAAGACTGGAAACATATTAGGTTTAAAGAAGTTGGACATAATCATGGCCCTATTCCAGGTTTTCATCTTTTCTTAGATTAGAAAAATGTTGAGTTGTTACAACAGCCTATTAATTAATCTCCTGGCTTCCAGTCTTGAACCCCTCCGATCCAGTCCCTACATTAAGCCAAAGTAAACTTTCCAAAATATAAATCTGGTCCCGTCCTCCCTACTAAACCTTATGCAATGGTTCCTTAATGTATCATATATAAACTATTCAAATTCAAGAGCATTTTAAGACTTATAATACATATTATCAGATTGTTTGCAGGAAGGTTGCAGTAACTCATACTCCAACAAGCAGTGTAGAAAGTATGGATCTTATCATGCCTTTGCTAACATATGGTATTCTCATTTGTCACACATAACTATAACAATCTATTATTGTGGTCTCTCTCATTAATTTATTAATTAGTTACAATGAGGAATGCTGTCCTGTTAATCTTTGGATCACAATGCCCAGTGCAGTGTTGGTGAACAGTGAATGAATTAACACTACCTAACAAAAGTATTTCATCTGTATGTACTTAACGTAGAAATTAAGATCCTCTTATCCTTTGCTCTGCTGAGATTTAGGGAAAGACAAGGTCAAGGCCAGAAGTTGAGGTTCAAACAAAGGTTGGAGTATCAGACATGTAACCGAAGGTCAAAGTAAGTAACAAACAAGCCATTTGTTCAGGACATCTGACAAAAGTCAATCTCCTATGGATTATTCATTCTTCTTTTAGATACTCTAATGTACATACTATGTATTAAGTACTATATAGATATTTGACTGAAAATTCCAAGGTGGGGAAATCAGGTGATATAGCCCCATTTCAGTTATATCACTAAGTGATACCAGTTTCATATACAAGACAGGCAGTGTTCAAGAGAGGGTCCATCACTCCCGTGAGAAGCCTTCTGGGTATGAATCTTCCCTAGAGCCATGGATAATTCAAGATTTAAAATGTAGATAAATCACCAGGGAATCTTGTTAAAATACTAGATTCTGATTCAGAAACCCTGGCTGGGGTCCTGGTATTCCACATTTTGAACAAACTTCCAGGTGATGCTGTTGTTGCTGATCCATGGACCACACTTTGAGTAGGAATGCTCTAGCATATTTTCTGCTTAATGAAAGTTTTACTACTTACCTCAAAATATTGCTGTGAGACTTTGATATCAAAAATCTAGCCTATGTAACTTGTTATATAAATACTTCATTGATGCTCTTTGTAGGATTATCATTTCACCCTTTCCAGTGGGTCTCAAACCTGGCTAGACATTAAAATCACCTGTGGAGTTTTTAAACATACTGATACCAGGGGCCCCATCTAGGCCAGTTAGACCAAAATCTCTTGAGATAAAGACGAGCCATGATTATTTTTATAAAGCTTCCCAGGTGACTTTATTGGACAGGCATGGGTAAGCCAATGAACACATGTGTTTATCAACTTTCCAAGTATCTCCAAAGGTATAAAAACATTTTAGATACTTGGGTGGGTAGGTCTCGGGGTGTTATAATCTTCTAATGTAAGGTAACTATGTGATGAATTGAGGATGCCCCTGATTTCTGAGTATGAGGCTCCAGACTCTCCTTCTGCATACCAAATACTTTGAGGAGGTATAGGGAAGCACCTCATGGGGATCTACTCAAGTCTTTGGGCATCTGTAGGGATCTCCAACTTGGCAGAGCAACAGCAATCAGACTCACCTCTGTGGCTTTGCAGATATATGGATTCCTATGCTCCACCATTGGGTAGGCAAAGCTGTTATTTTAATATTAACTCTTTCAAAATGTTTCTTGGGGCAGGGGGTGCCTGGGTGTCTCCGTCGGTTGAGCGTCTGACTTTGGCTCAGGTCATGATCTTGCAGTTGGAGAGTTTGAGCCCTCCATTGGGCTCTGTGCTGTCAGCTCAGAGGCTGGAACATGCTTCAGATTCTATGTCTCCCTCTCTCTCTGCCCCTCCCCCACTCATGCTTTGTCTCTGTCTCAAAAATAAATAAACATTAAAAAAATTTTTAATGTTTCTTAGGCATTCTGATGCCCCACTAAGTTTGAAATGACAACATAACTATTGCTAGAGAAACAGAAAGCAAAATTGATCTAATGTGTACCATGATAATACCTCTACAAGTAAACAAATGTCTAGCTCTATCTTTAATGTTACAAACAGTAAGAATTTCACTGAAAAACAAAACAGAACAAACAATCACACAGTCTATTTGGTCTCCAATTCTCCCAAATACAATAATTAACAGATTTACCGCTTTTTACCTAATTTGAAGGGTTCTTCCAGCAGTGCTATGACCATAGTTCAGGCTCTGAGAGACACTTAAATTTCCCTTAATTGTGACTTTAGTTTTGCTGTGCCTTGAGCCTTCAAGCTTTTATATATGTATTGATAGGCCTCATAGAAAAAGGCTAAAAAAAGTGTTCTGTTATGCTTTAACAGTAAAGTATCCTTTGAAGAACTTTCTCTTTTATGGGAAAATCCAATTGAAGTGTCTTGTGATGACCAAACATAATTATTTACAGAGGAGTATATTGCTTCAAAAAGTATAAACCACCAAAGACAGGGTCCTTGACCTGAGAAGCTTAAACTCTAAGATAGGGGTAAACACATGTAAGATTACAATAAAACAGAGTCAGTCTCAAGGTTGTAGAGGGATCAACCTGGGGACTGTGGGAAAGCAGAGTGACATTATTCACTTCCAGTGCCTCATTAGGTACACTGACTTCTAGAAAACAACGTTGGGTCCCAAGAACAGGGGAGAATTGGAGGTTTTAATTTCAGGTTTTCACAGGGAAAGTTGACAACAAAATGATCACTTCAAAGTGCAGTTTGTTTTAGCTTCAGTTGACATACTATCGATGAGATTTATCACTATCTAGGCCAGGTTGGCTGCTGATTTGGTTCTGAAGATCTTATGGGTGGATTGTTTGTGATGCCAAGACTTTTTCATACATCCATTTAATGTCCAATGTTTTCTTTGTTAGATTAAGAGATTTATATTTTTTTATTAATTTTTTTACTAATGCAGTCCAGTATAATATATTACATAGCTATGATAGAAGTTAGTTAAATGCTTATCGGTCTCAATTTCATTTGCAATTAGTCTCTCTGAGTATTTTGGCTTTGGCTCCATAACATTAGCATAGGAAGGAAAATATCATCAAATCCCTAAGTGATATTTGGTCATTAATAGTTTAATGTGTGTTTATTTTTTCCTTCCAGATTTTTATTTCATAAAATAAATCCTGGATTATGTTCTCAAAGGAATTAGAACTATTTGTGTGTATCTATTCCTTAAAACCCTCTAGGCCTTTCTCCCCCCTCCTTGTGGTTCTTATAAAGGTTTAACAACTGGCAGCCCTGGAATCTGATGACCTCTTTCTTTCCTTTGACCAGATAAGGTAGCACAGCTGCTAGTAAGTTTTCCCACAGACTCTGCCAATGGCGCTGGTGGGGAGGGGTGTCCCTCTGTGGACAGAGAGGTAATTCGATCTTCACACGGATCAGACCTGAGCCTTGTCAGAGTTGAGACTGTGTGCTATATTAAATTACATTCAGTGTTTTCTGTTCTACTCCTTGAACTACTGTTCACAGAGACCACCCAACCTACAGCACTTCCTTGAGCCCATGGGGAACCCAGTTATAACTGTCCACATGGCCATTCAGCCAGCAGGCTGTCTGGAGCTGGCTTCTTCAGAACCCACTGATGACGTTTCTGGCAGAACAATTTCACATTTCCAGTGAAATCTCAGCACATGAAGAAAGTTAATAATCTTTGGTGAGAAATGACTTGTGCTATGAACCTGCAGAGCAGGAAATTGAGAAGCAGTCAGGCAAAGTTTAGAGATGAGCAGTTTGGTTTTGGTGCATTGCCTTTCCTTAGCCAGCCCTAACCGTAAGCCATATTTTGTGTCTGATTTGTGGCTTCTTGTGCCCCGCCCCCCCGCCCCTTATCCTCTAGTTCACTGATTTTCAAACCCTAGTGTGTACCAGATTCAGATTCCAGGCCCCCATAGAGATCCTGGAATCGATAGACAGATTCTGATTCAGAATCTGGTGCTACATGTTTAACAAACACCAGGTGCTTATGACTCACATGATCTAAGGGTTACACTTCGACAAAGGCATTAATAACTAAATGCTATCAATCAATCCTCTTCCCACATATCAAGAGAAATATATATGCCATAGATTATTTATATTTTACTGTGAATTAGTTTAATGTGTTATCCTACCCTTAAAAATAAAATTTTATTGGGAGATATAGAGAATAAAACCTATTCCAAGATATGTATGCAAAAACAGTAATACTGTTGACCCTTGAACAATGTGGAAGTTAGGAAGCCTGCACCCCCCCATCAAAAATCCATGTATAACTTTTTACTTCCCCCCAAACTTAATTACTAATGGTCTACTGTTGCCTGACAGCTTTACTGACAGCATAAAGTCAATTAACACATATTTTGTAGATGTATTATATGTTGTATTCTTACAATAAACTCAGCTGAAGAAAAGAAAATGTTATTAATAAAACCATAAGGGAGAGAAAATAGATTTATAGTACTGTGTTATATTCATTAAGAAATGTGTATAAATGAGCTGTTCAAACCCATTCTGTTCAAGGAAGGGTCAACTGTATAGACTGTAAATGCTGGATAAGTTAACAAAAGAGGCACTTCCTGTTATAAGATGTGGCCGTGGAAATCTTTGTAATGCTTTAATTTCTTCACTTTTGGAAAAGCTACTTTTGAAACAGATAGTTTTAAGTAGAAGGGAAGTAGTGATTTTTTCTACATTCCCAGCCAATGGTAGAAAGGAGTTTGTTAATGGCTTCATTTATGAAAGCAGAAGATGTCAGGTACACATCATGTGAAAGATATTTTTTTGGTCATTGTTCTTGAAGTGTCTTCATATCTACCCTGGTCAGAAGTAAGTCTTCATCATTCTTAAATTTGTCTAAAGCAATAGAAAATTCTCAAAATTAAGCTCAAGGAAAGCACTGGGGCTCTATAAAAGTTGGTCCACTCTTACCAAGTCTAATAAGGAATTTAAAGACATTTTAAGATGGCTCAACTTATTACAACAACTGTTACTGCTGCTGCTACTGCTGCTCCTTTGGCTACTCATGAGGGGTTTTTTAGGTACTGAAATATAGAAATGTACAATGGTATGATTTTGCTC
Source organism: Acinonyx jubatus (assembly GCF_027475565.1). Lineage (NCBI taxonomy): Eukaryota > Metazoa > Chordata > Mammalia > Carnivora > Felidae > Acinonyx > Acinonyx jubatus. The sequence goes on from NC_069385.1 coordinate 37,355,772, forward strand.
AAGTCAAAGTAGAGTAGTAGAAAGATTCAAAGGCCATGAGTCAGGTGATGTAGCTTGTAATCTCAAGACTGGAATTTACTAGCTGTATGACCTTGAATAAATAAATTAATGTTTCTGTGCCCCTGTCTTCTGTAAAATGGAGTTAAGAATATTTCTTTGTATCTTAAAGATTTATTAGGAAGGTAAATAAATTTAATAGCAATAGTCTTTGCATATTAAAGAATGTATTGTACATAAGGTATTATTTTTTGAACATAAACATACATGCACATATATATACTCATATTTTTTCCATGCAAATCCAAAGTAAGCTAAGTGATGGAACTAAGCCTCTTGCAATGAGGCTTTGTACTCTCTGGTTCTCTTGGGTGCACTTTTCTTCTATCCTTTGTTCTCACCCTTAAAAATGCAAGAAGAAGGTTCACAATCCTAAACCAAATTAGGATGAGCTTAACTGGGTTTCTATAAATACTATAATAAAGTTAAGGTATATACTTACAATACAGCAGTGATGATTAATAGGCGACACTGTTGTCAAGGGTTTTACTATTTTCTAGAGATTTCTTGATATTAAATGACAATGTCAAGTTTTAATCAAGTAATAAAAGTTACATTTTAAAAGTACAGTTTTATTTGCATAAACATATTTTCTTGAGATATCCCTCTAAAGAGAGCGCTTCGATTTCAGAATTTCTGTCACAAATGAAAGGATGTGTTTATTAGCAATGGCCATTTCTAGTTGGGCCAGGGTATTTTAATGTTTATTTATTTTTGAGACAATGCGAGAGACAAAGTGCAAACGGCGGAGGGGCAGACAGAGGGAGACACAGAACCTGAAGTGGGATCCAGGCTCTGAGCTGTCAGCACAGAGCCTGACGCGGGGGCTCGAACTCATGAACCATAAGATCATGACCTGAGCCAAAGTTGGACGCTTAACCGGCTGAGCCACTCAGGTGCCCCTGGGCCAGGTATTTTAAACTGAGACACAGACTTGGTTGCTTTTGTATATTTTAATACTGAACAACTACTATGTGCAAGATACCCTACTTGAGAATGTAGGGGACATAAAAATATTTAAGTAGCGTTATGAGTGAAAAGTACCTGAGTAAAACACCGATAAAGAGAAATGGGAGCTCAAAGGAGAGGAGTCTCTTTCAGAAACTTGGAAGGATCAGCTGTTGATTCAAAGATACTTGAACTGATTTGTAAAGGAAAGAGGCTTTGGTAATATGAGGAAGGAAGAAAGGGCATGCCAAGTAGACAGAATATTAGAAGCAAATACATAGAGGAGGAATAGAGAAGACAATATATAAAAAAAACAACGAACCAAACAAACAAAAAAACCCAAGACATTTTACAAAACCACTTCCATTCAAATTCCAAAGCAGGGAAGGAACCTGTGTGTTTAAATTTGCTGATCACTCATTGCTGTGGTCTGAATGTTTGTGTCACCACCAGAATTTATATATTGAAATCCTAACCCCAATGTAATGGTATCAGGAGGTGGGGCCTTTGGGAGGTGATTAGGTCATGAGAATGGAGCCCTAGTGAATGGGATTAGTGCCCTTCTTTCAGAGACCCCACAGAGCTCCTTTGCTACTTCCATCATGTGAGAACACAGTGAAAATATGCTGTCTGTGAACCAGGAAGCGAGCCCTCACCACACACCGAATCTGCTTGTGCCTTGATCATGGCCTTCCCAGCCTCCAGAACCGTGAGAAAATAATTTATTGTTTACAACCCCCCAGTCTATGGTATTTTGTTATAACAGACTGACTGAACTAAGATATTCACATTTATAATGCTCAGAGGAAAAAAAAATGGCCAATTAAAAATCAGGGGAAATAATATTGACTCTACCTTTTAAATCTGCTTCAAATAAAACACAGTTTTGTTGTAAATACGCAATTTGAGCTATGTAAGAAAACAGTTTCCCAGCTTTTAGAGACACTGTAATAGAACACACACCAAAAGTTGCTGGAGCTGCCTTCTGTCCTGACCCTGACCTTACTGCGTGAATCTGGGCAGGTTACTTAACTTTGCTGAGTCTCATTTTCCTGGGGTGTGTGGGATTAATAAGAGGAATTGAGCTAAATGGTCTCCAGGATCCATCCCAGCACTAAATATTTACAAATTCTTATTTCCAGCATTTGGAGTTATTAATACATTTTCATGTTTAGTTTATGTTTTTTTTATTCTCCAGAGTCTCTAATGCCAATCTCCCTAACTTTCCCTTCCCCCCAAATCCCACCCATTTCTCTGCTGCTTACTAATGTAAAAAATATTATGAAACTGAATTAGGTAGGCTGGATAACATCTACAAAAAAATCCTAGGTTTACCAAAAAAATACATAAAATGAGTAATTATTGCTTTTGGGTATTTGCACATATATGTTATTTATGTGATATGAGATCTTAGGTGCTCTGAAGGTGGGCTTATTTGGATAGAAGTCTTTCCATTCTCAGGAAGAGATGCTGAGAGCATGCTCTTCTTCTCTAATGGAAGACCAAAGGCCCCAGAGTCTTGAAGTTGATTCATGTTTTAGACTCTAGATAATGTCGAAGAACTAGGAATAAGAAAAGGTATAAATATATTAATAAAATGCTAATATATAGTAAGGCTTATCATGTACTAGGCATTGTACTAAACAGATTTTTTCTTATTTAGTTCTCCTAATGATTGCATAAGGCAGATATTATGATCAGTTCCATTTTACTAATGGGGAAACTGAGACTTGGAGAGTCTCAGATAAGTTGCCTGAGAGTAAACATTGGCAGAGCCAAGATGCAAGACTAATTCTAATTTCTTCTCTTTATTGCTTTACCATATTCCTCTGTATCATCTAATTTATAGCAAAATGGGGACCATGAAGTATGCTCATTTGTTAGCTGGACACAGTTTTTTTGTTTCATAATTGGTCTCATAATATGCTTTACTTACACTATTAAGAGAAGAAAGTAAGGTATTTGAAATGTTTCACCCCAGTCAAGAAATAACCTTAATGACTAAACCAACATAGTGTATAGTCAGAACACATTTTCTGCTCTTGCCCTTTTCTTTCTATTTTTGCTCACTATGGCATCATTCCTTTGCACACCTTGCCCCCACTATTAGAAATCTCTATAGGTAATAGAATTAACTGTGCTTCTAAACAAACTCTGTGTTTATAGAGTGAAATGTTCCCATCCACCAGATTTTCACTTGCTTAAACCTATTATATAAGCTGCCATGTTTTCTTCTAACAGTTTAACAAATATTGTCTTTTACTGGCTGAAAAAGAAAGTGGCCAAAAGTATTTATACTTTTTACCTTGTAATGTCTGAAAATTTGAGCACAAAATGTGATAAGATGCTTTGGAATCATTGATATCATTTCTTCCTTGGAGCACATGTGGTATAGCAACAAGACAGGGTATTATTTCCTTGCTGGAATCACATAGAGCCTAGTCAGCCAAGGCAATTTCACAGTGCCTGACCAAAACACCTTGGCTGCTGCCCCCACACATGTGGGAGATGTTTTTGGCTGAGGGTGATGGCTTGAGTCACTGATTGCTGAATGCCCTGTATTTGGCATTCTACTTTTCATGTAAATAGTAGGGAGAACAGAGCAGGCCTTCACAATTGTACCTTTACTGACTGAGAGATTTTGGTGAGTAAACATCCACCTAGTTGTTAACTCCACTGGGCGTTTTTTGTAGGTTAATATTTTGAACTTTCTCATTTTGAAGTTCTAGTTGATGTTGCTATTTCTTTGACATTCATTGGTCAAATATCAATTTGATATTTCTTTCTAAATGAGTCTGATGTGTGACTTCAGAAGCATATCTTTGGCACAATATTTCTCTATGATTACTTCCTGTATTTTGTTTAGCTTTATTTTCTTAGTTAGACAGAGTTTCTTAAGAGCATGTTCCAGATTCTCAAGCCTCATATTCATTTACTATTTGTTGAGTGCTTAGTGCAGTGCTGAGTGTATAACAAATATCCATTAAATTTTTAATTGATTAAGTTCACTTGGCTATTGGTTGACTCCATGAAAGTAATAAATGGCTATTTAGAGTGGGCTGATGAGCTCAGTTTATAAAAGCATAGTGTGGTTGGCCATTGGGATTGGGTAGGTAGAATAAATTTGATTTATGAATGTTGGCTATTGTATTCAACCAACCTCCTCACAAAAGCATTAGACTAATTGCTAGTAGGAGATTGTAACTGAATCAAGAGTAGAAAGCAACAGCCTAAGGGTATTCTCCAAAATGGTGGCTTAAGAGTGACCCTCAAATATTTGAGAGCAAACAGAATAATAAAATAAAACTTCTTTCTTTCTCTTTCTCTCTGTACCTCCATATTTCCTTCTCCTCCCTCTACCTCTTCTTTCCTTTCAAAAAATATTGAGCCCTTTCATGGGCCAGACACAATTGTTAGAGGTAACAAATATAATGGTAAAAGAGCTACACCCTGGCTCTGCTCACATTTTAGTGGAGGAAACAGACTGGAGTTGGTAGGGGGAGTTAATCAAGTAACAGGGAATGAGTTCTGTCTATGAAGGGAATGGCTTGTGCAAAGGCCCAGAGGTAACGGAAGGAAAGCCTGAAGAGGAGAGCCCAAATAATGTTAGTATGGAAGCTGGGGTCAGGAGAAAAAGTGTGAGAATTAATGTTGAAGTGGTATAAATGGACCACATTATTATGAAAAACTTCATCAACCCTACTAGGGAATTGAGATTTTACCCCACAGAAAAGAATCAGGATTTTAAGCAAAAGAGTGGCATGCTCAGATTTCTGTTTCTCAAAGCTCAGACTGACTGGGCTAGGAGCTGAGGAAAGACAGGAGGCACAACAATATATTAACAGTGAAGACCGAAATTGCTGAATGGAGTTAAGGGATATCAGTAGGACTTGGGGGCTGGTTGGAGAGAGTAAGTTAATGATATATACATTTCTATCTTGAATTGGTAGCACCACTCGCTGAAACAGGAATTAAAGCAGGAGTAAGTTAGGGAAGAGAAATTAATGAATTCAATTTTAGCCCTGATTAATTTGGGGTGTAGAAATTGCTTTAAGGTCAAAATGTCCAATGGAAATTTCATATTCATAATGAACTTGCCACCATATTGCACATTTTCATAGGGGTTAGTTTATATATATATATATATATATATATATATATATATATATATATATATATTTATGACCATTGTCATTACTGTTATAGTAAACATTACAACAAAGACTGTGAGGTACACAAAGGCACATAAGATATATTTCTTCCCTTGAGGAGATCAGGGCATGGGTAGATAGATGGATAAAACTTACACTAAAAAACAGAAAACAAACTAAAAAATCATGTTTAGTGAAAAGCTAACATATGTATTACAAATAACAAGGGTTACAGGATTGCCAGTAACAGAGAGGCTAAACTGAATTAAGAAGGTACAAAATGAAAGGTGATATTGGTCTTGATAAGGTATAGACAGGTGAAAGACGATGAAGACAGGCATTTCTATTTTTTAAGTTTATTTATTTATTTTGAGGAAGAGAGAGAGAGCACAAGAAGGGGACGGGCAGAGAGGGAGGATGAGAGGTAATCCCAAGCAGGTTCCATGCTGTCCGCGCAGAGCCTTATGCAGAGCTCAGTCTCATGAACTGAACCATGCAATCATGACCTGTGCCAAAAAGAGTTGAAAGCTTGATGTACTGAGCCACCCAGGCACCCCAAAGATAGGCATTTCTAATTTGGGGGCAGAAGTGAAGGGAAAATAGACAATCTAATTCGTAGCTTTAATGTAATATATGTCTTGAAAAATTAAGCTGATAAAGCTGAAACATTATCATTCCAACACCTAAGCAACATAAAAATGTATTAGTGAGATTTTTTATATTCTTTTTAAATATGAATTCTGTGAAATCTGGTATTATTACATATTTATAATCAATTATATATATATATATACACATATATATATGTATATATATATGTCACATCTCAATTTAAACTAGGCACATTTCAAGTCTTTAAGAACTACAGGTGAGCATCTTATTGGATAGCATAGGTCTAAAAGTTAGAGTGGCAGGGCGCCTGGGTGGCTCAATGGGTTAAGTACCCAACTTCGGCTCTGCTCATGATCTCATGGTCCATGAGTTGAAGCTCCACACTGGGCTCTGTGCTGACAGCTCAGAGGTTGGAGCCTGCTTCGGATTCTATGTGTGTCTCTCTCTGCCCCTACCCTGCTCCCTCGCTCTCTCAAAAATAAATAAACATTAAAAAAACATTAGAGTGGCAAGACTTACACTTTTGCCCTTTTATCTGAATTATATAATGTTCAGGTCGCCAATTATTGTACACCTTTGGCTGACTCTGCAGATGTTTTGAATCTGTGAAAAGAATTCTCAGCAGCAGAGGAAATAAGGGGAAAAAAACACAAAAGAGAATTAATTTCTCTTAAACATCTTGAGGGCTCCAGGCAAAAGGCTAGACACTTCATATTCATTACCTCATTAGCAACTTCTTCAGTTGTTTGTACTGGGATAGGCATGTGTAAATAAATACGTAGATGGACAGATAAATAAGCAAATAAAGAATCATCACACACTAAGTCCAATGAAAAAGGACATTGAAATTCAGAGACATTAAATAAATTACCCAAGATTACACTTAGTAAGTGATAGACCATGAATAGCATCTAGATCTGTTTGACTTTTAAGCTGATACACTTCCACATATTTTGCTCCCTCCTAAAGCACATCCCTAGTGGTCAATCAAGCTTTCAGTAAACACTGAATCACCATGATTTTGGAATGGAGAACAAGCTCTTGGCAACATCTTATAAGAGAAAAGACACCAATGAGAGAATTATTTATTTTATTTTATTTTATTTTATTTTATTTTATTTTATTTTATGTTTTTCTTTTTTTAATGTTCCTTTATTTTTGAGAGAGAGAGGGACAGAGTGTGGAAAGGGGAAGGGCAGAGAGAGATGGAGACACAGCATCCGAAGCAGGCTCCAGGCTCCAAGCTGTCAGCACAGAGCCTGACATGGGGCCTCAAGATCATGACCTGAGCCTAAGTCAGATGCCCAACTGCCTGAGCCACCTAGGTGCCCAGAGAGAATTATTTTAAAGACATGTTGCTGGATTTGGCTCCTGATACATCCTAAAGTTTAGTGAGGAAAAAACTGTTCCATTGGATTACTCAGAAAAGGCAAATTACGAGTTTTGTGGAGGAAAATAAAAATGGATTGGGTCTGAAAAAAGAAGTAAGGAAATCTCAACCTTAATCCAGATTTTACATTTAATCCACTAATGCACCTTAAAGTCACTTAGAAGATTAGCTATTCCAAACATCTGAGGAATGAAAAGAGACAGTTAACATATAGCATTGTGTAAACAATACTGAGTCATTTTTTTACTGGGTTTTCAAAAACTACCTTCTTTACCCTATCCTACCCACACAGCCCTACAACTTTAGGGAGAATGTATCACTGGGGACAGATTCTTATGGAATCTAGCATAGAGGAGTGCTTCTCACACTTTAGCATGCATAAGGATTGCCTAGAAAGCTGGCTAAATACAAATTCCTGACCCTACCTCCAGGGATTCTCATTTAGTAGATCTGAGGAGAGACCTGATAATCTGTATTTTTAACAAGCTCTTAGCAGTTGCTGATGCTACTGGTCCAGGGATGACACTTTTGAGCTGTACTGGGCTAGATGGTAACAATGGGTAAGGCAGCAAGCAGAATTATAAAGTCACTTTGCCATTAGCTGCCTGAAAGCTGCTTCTGGATTCTTGATGTTTTTTCTCTTTTTGATTCATTCCTCCTGAACTCCATAGATCCTAGTAAAGAAGATTTCAGTTTGTTGGAAGAAAAAGCAGACATAACTTCATAAGACCTTAATTCCTATTTGGATGCTAACTTTATGGTGATAGATCACTATATGACAAAGGTAGATTCAGTGCTGGTCAGTCAAAGTAGAAGAAAGTGTAAAAGACATTATCATAGAGTTCTAGAATCTCTAAATTTGTGCAAATTCCCTGCTCTGGAATATTTATATTCCAGAACACTGAAACAATAAAGTATTCAATTGACAAATACAGTGGTCTCTGAAGAACTGCAGTGAGTGAGATAAACTGGACGTAGAGCATTGGTGTGTGTTTTGATTCTCCAAAACAACAACAACAACAAAATGAGACAGAAAGCAGTTTCCATTATTAAGAGCACAATAGCAATGTCTTTATTTGGGGGTTATTCATGAGTAATAGTGTGTGATTATTTATTAGTAACATTTTTTTAAAGAACAGCCTTTTTTAAATGTTTATTTTATTTATATTTTGAGAGAGAGAGAGAGAGAGAGAGTGAACAGGAGTGGAGCAGAGAGAGAGACACACACACACAGAATGCCAAGCAGGCTCTGCACTGACTCTGCAGATGAACCATAAGATCGTGCCCTAAGTTGAAATCAAGAGTCAGACGCTTAACCAATTGAGCAACTCAGGCGCTCCTATTAGTAACATTTCTTAAGTATCATAAGAAAAATTTGGAATTCATTGAACTCATCATGAATTCATATGCTCTAAAAAAATATGCTGTTTGTTTGAGTGCAATTCTGGACCATGATATAAGGAAGTATGTTAAAAAATTAAAAGCAAAGACAAATATCACATGATCTGTCTTATATGTGGAATCTAAAAACAAAATCGAAAAACAAACTCATAGATACAGAGAACAGATTGGTGGTTATCAGAGATAAGGATAGGGGATGGGAGAAATAAGTGAACTATCTTTTTTGTTTTAGTTTAAATAAGTTGTTTAAATAAAAAAAGTAAAAGCCAGTTTAAGCATAGTTGACATGTACTTTTATATCTTCTCATAAAAAAAAATGAAGAAGCTTATCAGAAGTAAGGACAATGGGAGGTGAATGGCCAATGTAGTTGCTTATAAGATTTCTGTCTCTCTAGAGTAGGTGGTTATTAGAATGTCATACCTTTGACCTTGGCTTTCTTTTCCACTTTTTTTAATGTTTATTTATTTTTGAGAGAGAGAGACAAAGCACAAGTGGGGGAGGGGCAGAGAAAAGAGGGAGACAGAATCCAAAGCAGGCTCCAGGCTACGAGCTGTTAGCACAGAGCCCAATGCGGAGCTTGAATTCACAAACAGTGAGATCATGACCTGAGCCGAAGTCAAAATCGGATGCTTAACCAACTGAGCCACCCAGGTGCCCTTCCTTTCCATTTTTAAGCAAGATGTGGAAAAAACTATCTATGGTATACTCATCAAATTTATGAATAATAAGTTAGGGAGAAAGTGTGATTATTCTGGTTAACAATATACTAAGGGATGAAAATTTGGAGTGAAAGACTGATTCTGATAAAATGGGTTGGAACAGCAGCTGCACATGTAAAAGATGATAGGAATTCACTATAGTAGTATATGTTATAAAGAATATGAAGTTACAGAAAAAAAACTATTATATGAATCAGTGGGACCAAAAAAAACCCCAAAAAGCCAAAATAAGACTTGGTTATATCAGTTAAAAATACAATAACAAGACAATCATTTGTTCTGTTTTACTTCCACTATTCACATTTGAAATATAATATTGAGTTCAGTTTTGGGAGCCTTTTATAATAATGGATATAGACAAGCTAGAACAAGCTCAGAAGAGAAGTATAGAATTGGAAGCCATATCATATGAGGTAATTTGTTTAGTATATCCTTTCCTTTGCTGCATTTCTATCCCATCTAGTCACTCAAATCTGCAATCAGATCTTCAAGAGGTACAGGACAAGGAATATTACCGCCAATATATATTCACTATTTTCCTCCAAACCTCTCTTTCCTAATCCCAGAAACCTGGGCTGGATGATATTAAATGCATGTAGCATGCGTTTTACTGTGATGGATCCCTTAAAAAGCTAAACTAGAGCCATCCTCAACAACCAGTTTTGTTTCCCTTTCCCATTGTTCTCCCCCTAGCCTCTCTTCTTCAAATGCAAAGATGCTTCCAAAGGAGGAAGTTTTCCCACTCCCACTTCTTTAAAAGTGGAAGGAAAAAAATAGAGCAACAGTGGAGGAAGGACCCACTCCCATCCAAAATGGTACGTGAGATGACTTAAGATACTGAAATGATACGACTTGACAACTATATTCTGAATAATTCTGAGGATAACATTTGTACCCAATGTTGGAAGTAGCAGTGAAAGAGACTTTGGCTCAATATAAGAAAGAACTTGAAGAAAAGGACAATTGGCTTGTCTATTCTTTCAGTGCCTGGCACTGTTTATGGCATACAGTAATTTCAAGAAATACTTGGGGATGTGTTGAATGAGTAAATGAATAAATGACTCAGAAGAGAAAATAGGCTGTTTGCCATAGGAGATATTCAAGTAAGTGATCAGATGTGGTAGAGTAGTTCATGCATTAGATGGGTCTAAATAATTGTTAAAATCCCTTTGACCTGAAAATCTGAGATTCTTCTTTAAGTTACAGTCCTTTCTTCTGCCAATAATCCATCTCTACCTTTTTGTTGTTGCTGTGACTGTTGTTTCTGACCAAATCTTCAGTCGGACATAGTATCTGCAGCCAATCGTAGGTATTCCTAGAGCTTTGAAACTGAACCCCCTACCTGTGTTCTGTGTTCTGGTGATAAGAGACATATAGGGTAAGATTTCTAAATTACAAAGTTCAAAATATATTTCATCAATATTTTAAGCCCAGATGCCAATAAGAGACTAGATAGAACAAACTGTGACACACATCTTTTGTTACCTTATTCTCCCGGGGAAGAAATTGCCTGCTTTCTTCTACTTTCATTCATCTAAGAAAACCAAATGAAAACAGCAAACATTTTCTCATCCAACAAACCTAGACATGAATTTCATCTCTGCCACTTATTAATTATATGATCTCGGCAAGTCACTTTACTTTGCTTGGAACTTGGTTTCCTCATCCATAAAATTGGATCATAGTATTTACCTTATATATGAGATTTTCATGGATATTAATGAGATATTGGACGTTAAGTGTCTATTATAATTCTTGGCATACAGTAGCCTCCAGGAATGGTGAGGGAAAATCTGATGATGTTGATAAGGATGATTAAGTACCTGTTTGTTTCTTATTCTCTGAGAATATCAAATTCTAAGTGGTTTTATAGATGTGAAAAGAACAATCTCAAGGCATTGACTATTTTTACTATTTCTTATGAAGTTTTCTAAGTAATTTAACAAGGAGAGAAATATGTCATTTGCTCATAAACTGCCAAGACATTCAGACCATTGTCTTTGTAGGAAAGCCAGGGTTTACTTCAACTATATTGAAATCTTACACTGAGTAAGTCCATACTGAAAGGACAGCCCAGAGTCATGCTAAGGAAAACATAGCTTGGCTCAAATCCATCTGGTTATAAATAATTCTGACTCTTTCTTGATGGACAGGAATTAGGTTTCATTATCTTCATGGGGAAGAAAAGATGGAGGCTGTAAGAAAAGTTTATGTGAAATATTTGCACAGGTCTTTGATATATTCATGCATGTATCAAATACAAAATCAGTCCTTTGAAATAAAGCCTACGTTTGCCTTAACTGCTTTCTTTATAAACATATTGTGAAGGAAAACTATAATTGGAAAATCTTTTCTACCATTTGTCACCAATTTGGTTGCCTCATTTGGAGCACTATACCAGTTTTAAGTGAGGGGAAATAAAGAGATCATTACATAGCAATGTTGATTTGTCTGCCTATCTAAAAATAATGAGGGCCACGACACAATAAATTTGAGTATGAAGACCAGCATAGCCCCTAAAGATAGTTATGATAACTGAGCCTAGCTGGGCTCATAAACGTAGGCACTCTGGGCACCAGCAGGTTGGACATTTATATCAGTCATTGTTCAGTGATGTTGAGTTTACATGGAATAAAAAAGCAAAATAATTAGTTCCTTGACTCTGAAATAAATGCTGTCTAGAGTAGTTGTATGGTTGGCACCAAAAAAAACCATTTGAAGTGGGCTACTTTCTGACATTCAATGTTGAAAATGTAGTCAAGAGCTCAATAAGACTCCAATAGGAGCTATAAAACTGTGGTTATTTAAAAGTGCAAATCTGGTATATCTTTCAAGTATTAAAAACAGACATTCTCCTTGGCAGCTGTCAGAAGAAATGTGTCTTAGCAAATTTCCTGACTGTACTGAAGTATTCAGCATTTACTTAAAGATTTTGAAGCTATGGCCCAAATTGTAATTAGCATATTTGTTACTGGCACTGAATTCTTTCTTTCCAGGAAACAGATGTAAGAGCAGAGCTGAAAGTGATAAAAATTTCATTCTTCATCAGTATAGAAAACCATTCAATAATACTTTTTCATTCCTACTCTTGTCAGTCACAGTACGAATTTTACCAATATTTCCTGCTTGTGCACAAAAACAAGCAATGGCTCATGCTCTGAAAAGGCATGCCTCCCTGTTGTTAAGATGACAGGCAGTCATTGCTATGCAGTTTAATCTATATCTTGAATGTTCTAATATCATAATGCTTTTGGCTGCAGTGAACCCAACTGAAAATTTGAGCTGTTGATGGCAGTTAATATTCAGATAAAGCTTGAAAGTGACAGAGAGCCAGAAGGAAAAGTGATAAAATTTGGCATCAGTTAAAATCTAAGCAAAATATAATATTTTGTTCTAGCTTCTTTTTAAAAGTATAAACCTTGAAACTCAGGAGGTTTGGATCTATCCCAAGACAGAATGAAACGAACAAAGACCCATTACTTACCCAGTCACAAGAGGCTGGCCTTCCTGTAACTGTCCTATTAGGGGATGAGTATTCTTGAGCCTGCCTGGTGCTGTTGGGTATAGTATTCTACTCAATCAACCATTTCAGCCAAATAGCTCAGTTGGCTAATTTTTTTTTTGTTGTTTTGGTTTTATTGGGCTGGTTCAGCTGTTGGAATGAATTTACTAAATCAGCTCGTTGTACCATTGGCTCTGATTAACTATTTGGCTTATTAGAGGCCCTCACTATAGTTAAAAACCACATGCAATTCATAGTAGACCAAATAAATGTATGTGGATATCTGTGCATATATACAAGGATTTATCTCTGCCTCTTACCATTGCTTCATCTTTGAATGGGGGCAGCTTTTTAAAGCTTGTTCATCTTTTATTGGCAGCAAGTATAATATTCTCATTCATGTGTTCTTTTCCTCTTCTTCCTCCTTCTAATCATTATTCATCTTAAACAGTGGAGAGTCACAGAACAAAACAGGGGAATAGAGAATCTTTATTTTTAATCCTTCGCAGATTGTGTAAAAAATCAGACAATCAGCTTTTTCGTTTCCTAACTGAATGGCACACTTTGAACACATGTTATGTGTTGTTAAACAAAGGAGTGTCTGGTAACTTTCATTGAAAAGTCTGTTGGCTTTTACTGTGGCTGAAATTACAGCTTGACCAAATTCTTCAGTGAATTTGATGTAGAAAATCTCTTTTTCTCTCCTCTCTTCCTTTTATCTTTTCATCTCTCTCCTTCCTACCTTTCGTTTTTAAACAAAATCCAAACATAAAAATGCCATTTTCCAAATTATACCCCGGGGTACTCACTTACAACTTGTTTCTAAATCTAGGGCACACACCCCTAAGAGTTAATCAAACAGATGGAGGATGTTGTGTGTTACGATAGATTTTCAAGTTTCAGATAATGAAGTTTTCAAGTGGGGTGAAGATGGAGGGAATATGTTATTTGATGCTTGAAATTCATAAATGTATGAGAAGATTCTGTTGGGGAAGATTCTGTTAGAAAAAAATGGCAATTCAGGGAATTAATAAGACAAAATCTAAATTAAATGGAAGGAGGACTGTTTTAAATTTGTCCCGTGAAAGTTTTGAGTGTGGGAATGAGCCACATGATCAAGATATTGTCTGAGTCAGTATTAGAATCACTTGTCTGTTTCACAAGTGACTTAGAATTATGAGTGAGGAAGACTATGGCATAACAACTGGTTCAGTGTTGGAGAGTATTAGAATCTGGAGAAGGTAAAAGTTTTCCTAAGCTTGTCACTCAGAGGTTGAGTCTGGGTGCTTAGTAGGAAGGGAACACATAATTTAAGGTCCAAAGTGGGCACTTTTCAGAGTGAAAGGGAGCGCTATTAATATTCATGTGAGATAACATAAATTGGTAAATTGGATGTATGTCATCCTACTTATAGGCAGAATGCTATGAAGCAGACCTCTCCGGAAAGATCTTTGGTATAGACTGTCAGAATTGCCAAATATTTCCAAAAATTTAGCCTTATTTTTGTCACAGTTTTTTATTGAGGTATAATTTATATATAATAAAATTCATAAATTATTAATATTTGGTTCAATTACTTTTGACAGTTACTGCTGTGAACTAAGTGTGCCCCCTTCCCCCCCCCCCATTCATATGTTGAAGCCCTTAACCACCAAAGTGATGGTTTTTGGAGACAGGGCCTTTAGAAGATAATTAAGTTTAGATGCAGTCATGAGGGTGGAGTCCTCAGGATGGAGTAAAGGTCCATATAAGGAAAGGAAGAAATAGCAGAGTTCTTTCTCTGCCATTCATGTGAGAACACAACAGGAAGGTGGCCATTTGCAAACCAAGAAAAGAGGTCTCACCAGACCCCCAAGAACTGAGTTGGCTCATATCTTGTAGTTGGACTTCTAAGCCTCCAGAATTTTGAAAAATAAATATTTTTATTGTTTAAATAAATGCTTTTATTGTTTAAGCCACCCAGTCTATGGTCGTTTGTTATAGCGCCTGAAGCTGATTAAATTGCATACATTCAGGTAGCTACTAACCAAAACAAGATATAGAATAAATAAAATGGCTTTCAGATTCATCCAAATTTCCAGATGTATCATCATTTCCTTCTTTTTATTGCCAAGTAGTATTCCATATGTGTATGACATACACACAAACACACACATACACTAGCCATATCCATTACTTGGTAAGTGCTATGTATGATTTGTGACATGGATGCCTTCAGGGCCCACATCCTTTCCATTATTCTACTCTTATTTTGGAGTTTAAAGAGGAATATGCTATTGGTGAAATAGTTTAGTTTCCCATACTTCAGTTTGCTCACAGTAGAAAATTAATTCAGCCATTCAGGAAAAAATAAATAAATCATACATATTTAACTTGGTCCTTAAAATCTATCTTATTTGATCCACAAATTAACAAACGTTATCTATACCTTGATCTTCTGAGGACATTCAGCCTTTAATTTATGTATACTAGATACAAGTTCCGGTACCTGGTCAAAGCTATACTCTCTGGAATTGATAAGATTGACAGCCTTAAAAAACAGCATCAAAATTTATCTAAGAGATTCCATAAAGAGTATAGTTTCCCTGATTATGGTGGTAGAAGTAATATTATGATTATATCTTCCAGATATAGAAAGATGGGGTATCATCCTGATATATCAACAAATACAAGATCCTACAGATTGATGATTTGTCCAGGAGGGGAAAAGGAAGAGTTCAGGAAATACCGTGCCTATATTTGGATAATCAGATAGGTTTTGAGAAAATCTCTATACAACTTGTAACTATGTTATCCCATTGTCTTACCATTGTAAGGTAAAAAAATATACTATATATGTCATATGTATATATGATAGATATATATGATATATATTAAAGATATATATAGATATATAAATTATGATATATATGATATATATAAGATACTATATATGTGTCATATATATATATTATATATATATATAATATATATATAATTCAGTGACAGTTTTAGGTAAAGTGGTAAGGATTAGAAAGATGTTAATAATTTTCACATCATGCTTTGCATGCTAGTAAAGCAATGAGGTGTTCCTGGACATATATCTATCTTTATGTGAAAATCATAACCAGCTAAAATCATAACCATTAACAGAAGTGGATTGCAACATCTTTTTTATTTTGGTGAAGTGACACCTTATGATATGACACAACATATTCATTAAAGAAACTTGTGTATCATTAACCTTTTCCTAACATCAGTTTATAGCCTTTAAACTGGTCATTCCTTTTGGTTTCTAGGTCTCTTTGGGGTATATGGCACATTTTCAGCTAGAGGAGTTTTACAGCTTATGTAGCATATTTAATGGCAAATTGTTTTCAGACTTATGTGTCATACAAAGGAATATCTTATAGCACAAATCTTAAGTACAAACTAAGGAGGTAAATCTCTAATTCTATGGTTTCCTATAGCTGCCATATTCCTGTTCATTTCCCATACTTTTTGTAAGTATTATTCCAATAAATGGACAATATCCAGACATTGCAAGAAGACTTGAGTTAGAGATGTCTTTGTAGATGAGGAAATAAGGTTCCAAAGCCTGCATGAATACCTAGTTTCCTACACTAGGTACTGGCAGAGCTGAGAGTGTTCTTCTCACTCCTAATATAGGGTTTTGTTTTCTAGTCTATGTCCCACTACCTCTGCCCAGCAAACTGCACCAGGCATTTATTCATTCAATAAAGTGTGCCAGGACTATTCCCAATGTGTAATGTTATCATCAGCATGTGGGTGGGTGGTTACAGACAAATTGTAAGTAATCTTGCACTTCAGATGTTGACAGTTAAGTGACAAACAGAAAGCAGAATACAACTGATATTGACACCATCAAAATAAGTGTTACAATACACTGAAGGAGAGAAGCGATAGGGTACTTTTGCCTAGAAGGAGTTAAGAGATTCTATTTGCAGGAATAGAGCTGTAATTGGAACATAATAATCGTGGAGAAATTGGCCCTTCAAAATAAGAGCACACATGACAGTGGTTACAGAACTTTATAGTCACAACAGAGTGATAAATCTTAATGAATCATGTGATCATTTAAAAATATATACTGTTGAGGCACCTGGGTGGCTCAGTTGGTTGGTTAAGCATCCGACTTTGGCTCAGGTCATGATCTCACAGTTTGTGAGGTCAAGCCCCACCTCGGGCTCTGTGTTGACAGCATGGAGACTGGAGCCTGCTTTGTATTCTGTGTCTCCCTCCCTCTTTCCCCCTCCCCCGCCCCGCTCTCTCTTTCTCTCTCTCTCCCTCTCAAAAATCAATAAACATTTAAAAATAAGTACATAGGGGGCGCCTGGGTGGCTCAGTTGGTTGAGTGTCCGACTTCGGCTTAGGTTGTGATCTCACGGTCCGTGAGTTCAAGCCCCATGTCGGGCTCTGTGCTGACAACTCAGAGCCTGGAGCCTGCTTCGGATTCTGTGTCTCCCTCTCTCTCCACCCCTCTGCTGGCACTGCATCTCTCTTTCTCTCTCAAAAATAAATAAACATTAAAATTAAAAAAAAAGTACATAATAAATAAATAATATATACTGTCAACCATCCTTTCAAATAAGCTTTTTCAAGTTGGTAATTTGTGACTATAAGAGTTACAGTATCTATTTGCTCCCCCCAAAATCACAATAATCACAATATTGGTTGTCCAAAAGCTTATCCTGCTCTTGGTTTCCATCCCCTTTGTTAGTAGACTTTCTTTTCGTTTTGTGTCTACTTTTTATGATGATACACTTCTATTGCCTCCTACCATTTCCTGGGTACCCTCAATTAATTTGTTTAAATCAACAGTGAATAATTGTTTTTCGTTAAGTTTGTCATAGACCTCAGTCTCAAAAGAATGGGAAAGTTAAGACACTTATCACTCTTTCTGGTACTCAAGATGATTGGGAGTTATGAAATTGCTTAGGTGATGTAAATAATTTTCATTCTTTTTTTTCCTATAGACATTAATACAAAACAATATCGACTGCTACTTCTCCTCACATGGTTGGAAATCTGAGTAATGTCACATGAGGTAGAATTATAGAGTTCTTTCTTCAAATGTAAAAATAGTACCTGTAAAGGAGTGTCATAAATACCTTGTTATTGAGGCTTGCCTTGAGATGCAAGTGACAAAGGTGATCCCTGGGTAACTCTTTAACCTTGGGGTAATTTATCTTTCATCTATGTACTTTCCATATATTGTCCTTGATTTTATAACATGACAAAGTCTGACAGAGTTTGGTTAAGGAATTGCTCTAATAATGATAAGTATGGTTGATAGAAACTACTGGAAATAATGAAAAACTTTGTGTCATTATTTCCTCCACATAATATGAAATAATTACCTTCATAATGTTTTCCTCTGAGCTGCCATTGTTACCTATTGAGCACAAAAACACTCTGTAGTACCTGTGATCTGATAAAAAATATATCATGGTTGCCCTTGCAATTGGAGTGCTAATACAGAAAGATTGTACGCCCTCACTACCTGCTATCTCTCTAGCCAGTAGATATAACTGAAAAGTATGGAAACATGGCCCCTATCTCCCCTTCTCTTCCAGATCTTACACTGATGCATCTAAGGGAGGGAACCTAAATTTGATTCAGAATTGTAAGTGCAAGGAACTCTAGGAAAAGATGTTGAATTGCAGAGGAGAGGTGAGTCGGAATCTGAATGCACCAGTCTACACTACTGACCATGGTGACCATCCAGGAGAACAAAGTCAGTTAATCCAGGATTCTTAGAAGAAAATGATGTGAAGTTGGCTAGATTGTTCCAGCCTTTGGAATGACTAGGGGAAATCGTGGCCCAGGCAGGAGAATCCATATGACTTACATGATTCAGAAGTGTAAGATGTTACATTCTAGACACATAAAGGAGTTTGGTATATGTGGAGAGGATGGGAACAACCAGGGCAGAGACTAGATATGGGGGTGGGCTAGAGATAAGCAGAAGCCAGAAGGCTAAAGTGCTGGTAACCGTCAGCTCATTAACAAGTGTTAACTCCTATTCTGTAGGTTATGGATATTCACCACAAAGTCCGGAAGTTCTCAGTTTCACCCCCTTCTCATTTTAACCAGAATAGGAATTTCCTTTCTTTCACTTTTAATTTCTTGTTTTGGAATAGATTTGGACAGATGCTTGTGACACTGGTCCTAGTGGCAGAGAACCCAGGAACATGACACTGTTCTTCCCTCCAAGGCATGAGAAAAATGCAAACCCGTACATATTCCTACAAAATGAAGAAAAGACCCTAGATCATCAGGCAGCAACTTATGCTCAATTGTACCCCTTTAAGAATTTATAAACACAAATAATACGCTTCCTTTGCAAAATGTGAGGAAGAAGAGGATATAAGGATGGAATGCTCTTCACATCCTCTAAGGTAGTAATAAAAACATTTGATTTGTTTTGCAATATTTCAACTGGTTAAAAGGTTTTAATAAGGTCACTGTACATAGACACATAAAAGAACTTATTCCTGTAGCAGCTTCTAAGTGCACTCTTCAACAAGGATAAACTGGAAAAGTCCTTCAAACATCACCTGGCTACCTCCCTTCCTCTCAAGCAGTATGGTATTTGCTGTTAACTGAAGACAAGGATATCAAAACTTACCCTCAGTTCCCCACCCTCAATGCCCAGCAGATCTTCCCTATCTGTACCCTCAATTCATTCTATATAACGCAAACACATTCTGTGTTTGTTTGTCATAAACTTGATTATCAGTGAATGTATAGGAGCATTTCATAATCTAGAAGTTATTAATCACCTTAGGTTTTTTTCCCCCGGAAACTCTCTGAATTGCATATCTTTCCTCTGTCCTTCTCTAACATTTCTTTACAGTTGATGTGGTGAGTTCCTTCTTGGATAGATCAATATTACTACGAATTGCTTTCTGTGGCTCTATCCTCAAAATATGTGGAGAACAATGTGCATATTAACAGGACTTTTAAAAAAAAAATCTGAGTAAAGTGCTTATCCAAGAACAAGCCAACAACATTAAGTAGGCTGCAGTTTCTCTAATATTTTATATTAATGAATACACGATACATATATGAAAATGAATATAACAAGAGGCTAAGTAACTTATCAGTTAGTCTCACCTTGACAATAGCCTTATCCAAAAAATGAATTTAGGCCCCTTTTCTTCCAGCCATGTCTTTAATTCTCCAAACTCTGCTATAACCTGGGGAAAAGCTGCTGATTTTTATCCTTCTGTATTCAATTCTGCAATTAAAATATGAACTTTTAAACCTAAAAATTCCAGTGGTGCATTGGTAAATAGCAGGAATAACACATATCGAAGGGTATTCATGTTTCTGGCATGTGAAGGCCCACAGAAAAGGGCTTATTTTATATTGGTCTTTTGTATTTTTACATTTGACTGATTGAGTCAATGGAAACCAGCCCTAATTGTTGCTTTATAGGCAGACGATGTTTTCCATCACTGGCACATACTGAACTAAACCTTTGGGGAGTAAAACAGGGCTGGGCTGCTGTTTTCTGTTACTCTGCAAATCAGAAAAAGATTGGTAGTTCTGATTAATCTTTTATTTTGTTTAGTTGCCTACACAACACCCTGCCAAATTACTTTATAATAAATAATAAAAGTCACTGAGAACTATGTGTTTATTCTCACCACCAATTCAAATAAAAGGTTTTCTGTAAATGAGTTATTTCTAATAAAGCACAAAGCTAGGAGAAAAATATTAAAAGCAAATTTGCTGCATGGCTTTATGTTAGTAGAACTGACAAACTTGAAAAGAAGTTCAACTAATGGTAATGCAGTTTTAAAGGTTCTAGAAAATCTAAAGGCAGCAAAGCAATTCCAAATGTATCTCTCCATCTAGTAAAATGACATTTAATGAATAAACCTACTGGGGTAAGCATGATGCTATTCAGATTCTCCACAACAGTGGACTTCAGAAGTGTAACTCATTGGGTATGTTAGAATAACAAATGTGCTAAAATAAAACAAGCATTAGACTTTAAATGAAAAAAGATTGCATTTAATAGCAAACAGAGTGTAATGTCATACACACTTCCTCAATGGGAAAATGAGTTAATGAGATCATTCTTATGCAAGAACATGGTGAGCATCAAAGTATGATTACTAATAAGCACACGTATATTTTTTTGCAAAACACAGAATTGCTTATATTCATTTTTGTCATTAATGTTTTCTTAGCACCACTAATCAGTACTCCCATTTTCATAGAGGAGGAAGTCAAGATGTAAGGTGATTAAATTAATTACTCAGGATAAAACATGAGCTTGTGGCTATGCCAAGATTCATCTCATCACCAGAGTGATTGTCATGTGGGACAATCGCAATTCTGCATCTCTGAGTCTGTGTCTGGAGTGATACAGCCGACCCACTGAAACATCATGACCAAAGAATTATTAGCAAATGTAACATCTGGAAGTTGTTTCAATAGTGCGCAGGATGTTAAAGCAAGTGTGTGGGGGTAATTAATTGATTTAGCACATTTAAGGGAAGTTTCTTCTCAATTACAATACTTACTGGGAAATAATGGTGTACTAAAGAAACAGCATATTTTCCATGGTTAGGGTTGCCATTATGCCATTTCTTTCTCCCCTAGTGAACGATGTAGGCACTTAAGTTAAGGGCTTGAGCTATAAAATGTGTCTTAAAACACTGGTCAATAGGATATTGGATAACTTTCTGGAAATTTTCAAAAGATCTGCTCCTAATACATTAAATTATATGGCTTCAGATGTATTTAGTTATTTTGCTTAACTGTTACAGTGACTTCCCTCACCTAATAATTCAAACACCTCTTAAACTACTGAACAACCATTAGGATACGCATTGATTCTATAAGCTGTAGGTTACAAGCATATTTTACACAGTCAAGAATTTTTAGAACTCAAAGGCTTCCTCTATTATTTGTTAAATGGCTACTTTGCTGAGAGACAAAAGGGTACATGGGTTCAGCCCAGTGGCATTAACAGCCACAAGCCAAAACCTAACAAAATAAAACAAAACAATAATAACCACAAGATTCTGCAGCAAAAAGATTAAGTTAAGTATGCTATGGAGCTGATATGTTTACCTGAAACCGAAAATAATTGGAAGATAAATGAATGGATGCAGTAAAAATTTTCTGAAACACTTAGTTCCAGATGGAATTAGAATAACTTCCTGACCATATTGTAAAAGTCTTATTTGATAACAAGATCAGCCTTGGTTCCTGCAAAGGTATCCTATTTTGTGTTCAGTCTAATAATTCAAGAGAAATAAGGAAAAAGAGTTGGACAGAACACCAGGAGCTGAATTAGTTGATTAAATGAACATTTGTGAGCATGTATTATGTGCCAGGCACAGGAGTTCATAGACACAGAGACAAGCAGATGCAAGAAAAAGTGAAAAGGGTCAGGAACAGAGTTCTGTGAGAGAACACAAGAGAGGAACGAACCCTGCACAGAGCAGTAGGGGACACTTCACTGGCAGGATGACATTTCTGCTGACAGAGGGCAACGTGTGAGTGGGCTCACAGTGAGACAAAAGAGGTGGCACCTGGAAAGGCTATCCCAGTCCCTTGCAATATTTTTATCATTGTTCTACTGGTGAATTCATCGCACTTCAGAGTCTAGACTCAGCCCTGCAGACTTAATAATTCAGTCTGTTTAGTATTCTGGACTTAGAGGAATGAAAGATCCCACTCAAGCCAGCAAATCCTACAAAACACGAGGTAAAGGACTGAGATGCCAATTTCTTCCCACACAATGATAAATATAACTCGATTAGAAAAATCTTTGGGTCATTTTGGACAAAGAAGTTTCTACTCATGCAGAACATTAAAATTACCAAAAATTGCTTAGTGAGATTTGTATCAGAACACAGAAATCAAATGCATATGAGCTTCACATTTTGATAACATGACACATCTGTTTTTGTCTGTATCAGGGATATCCTGGCTCACATTGTTGTAGAACGTGTACGGTAAAGCAGCAGGATTTGAAAAGATACTAAGTTCGTTTGGGGCATGTATTTGACATACCAAATAAACATTCATGTGAAGATATTCAGGAGAGAGCAAAGGTTAAACCTGGACCTCAGAAGAGAGATACATGTTGTGGGTAGAGATTGAGACTCAACATTTAGGTAGTGGTTGAAACCATGGAACTAGATGAGAAAGAGTTGTACATTGAGAGTGAGTGTGCAGATTGAGAAGATAAAAGCAGCTGTTGTTCCTCTGAAACATGGATCATAATAAAGAATTGGATGGAAGGAGTCTGAAAAAGAGAATAGGTAAGAAAGACCAAAGAAGAAGTAAAAGCAGAAGAATATGCAGTCATGGGGGTTTCAGTGAGGGAGTGATCTGTAAGAAGGATTAATGGGAAATGAAAAATTGTGATGGTGAGTGGAAGCTACTCTTTTTAGAACATAGTCAAGAGATAATAAAGGCATGGAGCTGACTGGAGAAGCATTCCCAGAAGCCTTTCCAAGGAGCTCTAGTAGTACCTGTGCACGTTTTAGCATGTTGCCCTGCAATTGCTGATTTAGCTGGCTTCTGCAGATTGAAAGCTTTTTGAAAGCAAGGACTACATGCAATTTGGTCCTGACTTTTGACTGAGTTTGACACTTTGTACTTCCAAAGTAAGTGAAATGTGATGAATGAAGGAGAATGCAGAACTGTGGAAGCATTCTTCAAGAGCTGAAAGGAAATAGGTAATA
The DNA here is from genome assembly GCF_027475565.1 of Acinonyx jubatus. Taxonomy (NCBI): domain Eukaryota; kingdom Metazoa; phylum Chordata; class Mammalia; order Carnivora; family Felidae; genus Acinonyx; species Acinonyx jubatus. The sequence goes on from NC_069385.1 coordinate 37,379,271, forward strand.
GAGAGAAAGAGGCAACGTGTAACAGACAGAGAAGTAACTGGAGAAGCAAGGATGCTGATTTGCTTCTAGAATAGGATCCAGAACACAATTGGAAGCTTTTATTTTTGGACAAAAGACTTTTTTCCCTCTTCTGAAACAGAGGGAAATGAGGTGAGAATGGGTTCATGAGATGTTGGGCCAGGAAGCCCACAAATTCATTCTGGATAGCTTTGCTTTCCTTACTGATGTAGGATGCATTTATCGGGTGTTTAATAATTGCCAGGTACATATATTTCCTAATATTGATCCATCCGTGAATCTATATTCATAAGAGAGATCTGTCTTTGGCTTTATTTTTTTTGTATAATGTTCATCAAGTTTTGATGTCAGGATAATCCTGTATCCATAAAATAGATTTGATTGCTTTCCATATTTTCCCCCCTATGTTCTGGAACAAATTATACAGAATTGGGTTTATTAGTTCTTTTAAAGTTTCAAATAATTCACTAATAAAACAATCCCTAGAGAATTTAGAGCAATTTTTGAAATGTTTTTCATTATACCTATGGTTACTATTCAATTCAGGTTTTTCTAATTTTTATAAATTTTTATTGTTAGTTTATATCTTTTATGAAAATCATCCATTCCATACCGTTTTACATGTTTACTGCACACACAGGGTCTTGCATTGTAATCTCATACATTGTATTCTATTTGAGTTTTGTACCCTTTCTCTTTCTAGTTTTATTTGTTTTCTCCTTTTTCTTAATCAGAATTTCCAGTAACGTATCTACTCTAATTTTATTGCCAATAATTCATGGTCTCATTAAATTTATTTTTTCCTGATTTTAATCCATTAAATTTTGCCTTTAAAATATTATTTTCTTTTTTCTTTTATTCTTATTTATTTTGCTTTATTGTTTTGTTAATTCTTGTCTAATAATGTGTATGTTTAAAGTTGGAAAATTTTCTCTGAATGTAGACTTTTGCCTTTAATTCCTCCAGGACCACTTTTCATAATTTTATTTCTGCCAAATAAGTCTTTGATCATTCTTTTATTTTTATTTTTATTCTATGTCATTGCATTTATTGTAAGTAGCAAGGAGTTGGGTTTTTCTACCTTGATCTAAAAAGCTTTAAATATGAGAATTTAACTGCTGTATTTTGAGAGTCACAGATGATATTTGGTCTTTCAGTCTGCCATTATTTTTCATGCTTTAACATTTTTTTTTCCTTTTGCTATGTGAACTATGTCTTATTTGTTTTTTTAAAATTTTTCCATGTATTTGAAAGCTCATTATATTTAAAAGTTTGTTAATATTGATTAACTCTATTGTTTATTCTGTCTTAATTCTGATTATTTTAATTCTAATTGTTTTAATTACCAAAAAATAAACCTATATTTTCTCTTTTTATAAAATTAAAATGTAAAATAATAAGGAAATAAAGAAAGGCAAGAAGGAAATTCCAGAAGTTATTAAAAGTTTACTCAAGAAGAAAGAAATACAATTTTCTTCTTTAGCCTGTTTTAACATTATTCATACATTAATTTCATAATTTTGCTAAAAGGAAAAAAGTGTAAGGCAAGAGAAAGAACAATATAAAGACTGTAAAACAAGAAATTTAGTGATTTTAGTATGCCTACCACTAACACTTGCTAACCTTGCAAATAAAATCTAGAATGATAGACTTGGGCTGTTTTTGTTATTGAATTATATTTTTATGTATACACAACTTTTCAGGAAAGTTTTTCTTTGGATTCAGTAATACTCTCTATAAAATAGTTAGACTTAAGTCAATACATTTCATTCGAATAGAATGGTAATGATAGTTTTTTAAAAATATTTTCCCACACTTAAAATTCCTATTAGTACTCCTTCAGTCACAGAATGATTTTGAGTAAGTTTTCCAGGAGGAAACCTTATAGAATTGGTCATATTTTACCATTGTCTTCTTATGAAATTCTTGGATCATATTTTTTTCTCTCACAATATTGTTTATTGTTCCATTTTCTTCCATTTTACTTGGGATAAGCCTGTTTCTTTGGACATGAATTGGAATAATTTTTGGCCTATTTAAGAAGTATATTTTTTCCTATATTTCCCACAGCTCTCCCACCCTTGAATCAAAAATAATTATCATTGTTTATGGCTAGAAGAGGGCCTAGACTAGAATAAAGATGTGATTATTCAGCTTTCAGTCTCAAATTAAAAACCACGTCTATATAGAATGAGATGCTAGTGTTCACATGTAAGCTTTGTTGACTTTCATAAATTCAGAAATTCTCTCGTTAGCTTTCAGAGAGAATCTTGAAAGTCTGATTGCTGTGTTTGACTATAAACCAAAATACATTGAGGAGCATGATTTAACATAAAGTAAGTTCCACAAAACAGAAAAGAGGAAGCTTTGATAAGAAGCAAGGAATTGCTAAGAGAACTGACCAGAACAAGCTTGAGTTCTAGACCAGGAGGCTGCATATTGCAGAGACCTCTTCAGCTGAGGCTATCCTGGGATTAGAGACTTCAGTCCCAGGTGTCTGTACAATACCCTGAAAGAAACACTTGAGAACAGCAGCTACTCTGCCCAACAACCAGGTGAAAAAAAAAAGTCACATAACTTGCCTTCCAGTGGAGCAAGTGAGGGTTGATGCAGATCAGAGTCTACTCTCTGGCCTCTGTCCTGTCATGAGGACATGGATGCTTTTCCTTGGGCCTACATGCCATCTGCAGAAAAAGGAGGGAGAAAGAATCCTTTAAAAGGGAGAAATAGTACCTAAAAGAGAAAAGCTTAACAATTTAACCTAAGGAACTGTTTATATCCAACAAAACTAAAATTAACTAGTTTCATCAGTCTCCTATCTTTTGACAATATGTGACATGTAGTTCATGATAAGATAATGACAACTATGGGAATTTTTAGAGTATAAATTTACACATTAATTTTCAGCATGCAGATTTCTTGCATTTAGTAACCTACATTTGAAAATTCTTCTCAAGGGTGTTTATTGCTCTGTTTTTTAAATAATCCTTGAAATTGTCAAATTTGGCTAGAACCCATCCAGAACTAAATTTCTGTTACTTTATGAATTTCAATCCACACACTCAGCTGAAAAAACTTTGCTTCTATTATGTTCTTCAATACTGTTTCTCACCCCTCACAAAGGTATGTATACACTGGATCACCCGGCTCTGCCATCCACATCTACTATATGGTCCTTTGTATGTTTCTATTTGTTCTTTTTCCTCTACAGTCTCAGAGACCTACTTTGACTTGTTCTTTATATTCCGTATTGGATATCAACACTGCTGATTCCTCTCAACGTTTCTATACTGGATATTGTTTTCGGCAAATATCATCCATTCTACCCTGCCTCTGTCTCCGTGTATCACAAGGCCAGCAGCTGAATTTCCCAGAATCCCTTACTAAAAGGAATCTGGACATAGTTCAGGTTCTGCTGATGAGGGCCATTCACATAAGATTTGGGAGGTAGAAGTCACTGGGTACTGGTGACATATACCAGCATTGACAAATAAGAATTTTTGCAATGTCCTTCACTTTCTCTTCCCATTCATCTTTCTTGGGGCCATAGAACAACTGTGAATTCAGAACTGATTTCCTGCAGGCTGAAATTACTTCTCAAAGTTAGGATTTCTTATCAGGGGCTTATATTGTATAATTATTAATTATGTCACTCTGCTATAAAGTCATCCCACATATATCACCTTACCCAAGTCCATTGTCCTCCCCTCTGCAATGCCAGCTTCAGGAAGCAGAGAAACCCTTTATTATTACATCTCCTTGTCAAAATAAATGTGGGAAGCGGGCATCACTGTCCTGCCATAGCAGCATCCTATCACTGCACACATGCAGTTGGCCCTTGAACACCTTGTTGAACATCCTCTTAGTAAGGTTTTTCTTCTAACTGCCTACTTTGTAACCAGTCTCCTCTTGCTCTGCTCTTCTGTGCCTGGGGACTTTTGGGAGGCAATACAGTGGGAGGAGAAGCCAGGCCAGGACGTGCTTAAAGACATTTATTAAAATTAAGCAAGGATTGATGTTCATGAGGAGTTAGGGTATACATAGACTTCCAGTGCCTTACAACTGGATCCCTTTCCCTGTCTAATAGGGAGCAGATGAAGTCAGCATTGTGACCTTGGATATGTCAATGATTTGATTAAAAAGAAGGTAGACTAATGCACTTCATCAATACTAAAAACTTTTGTGCTTCAAAAGATATCATGAAGAAAGCGGAAAACCCAGACTGGAGCAACTATTTGTATCATTTATCTAATAAGGGACCTGTATCCAGAATATATAAAGAACTATTACAACTCAATAATAAAAGACAAACAATCCAAATTTTAAAATGCAAAGGATTTGAATATATTTTCTTCAAAGAAGGTATACAAATGGCCAATAAACAATTGAAAAGTTACTCAATTTGATCAGTCATACAAATCAAATACACAATGCAAAACAAAAGCCCAATGAGGTATCACTTCATACTCACAAGAATGGCTACATATATATATATATATATATATATATATATATATATATTTGAAAAATGACATTAACAAATGTTGATGAGGATGCAGAGAGATTGGAAATCCTAATACTATTGGAAATGTAAAATGATACAGCCACTTTGAAAAACAGTTTGGCAGTTGCTCCAAATATTAAACATAGAGTTACCATAAGACCCAGAAATTCCACTCTTAGGGAGCTACCCAAAAGAAATTAAAACATACATCCACACAAAAACTTGTACACAAATGTTCGTAGCTACCTTATTCATAATAGACAAAAAAATGGAAACTCCATCAACTGATGAATAGATAAACAAAGTATGGTATATCCATGCAATAGAACATTATTAAGGAACAAAAAGAAATTAAGTACTGATATATGCCACAACAGGGATGAAAGTGACAGTTGCAAATGACCACATATTGTATGGCTCCATGTGTATGGAATGCTCAGAATAGAAAAATATATAAGGAAAGGAAGTAGATTAGTGGTTATGTAGGACTTAAAGAAGAAGGTGGAAATAGGGAGTGGCTATAGGTATAAGATGTCTTTTTGGGGTAATAAAAATGTTCTAAAATTAGATCATGGTAATAGTTACAAAAATCTGCAGTGATGTTAAAACTATTGATTGACCTGTATACTTTAAAGAGGCAAACATTGTTGTATATAAATTAAATATGAGTAAAGATGTTGTTTTAATTTTTTTTAAAACATTGCAAGAAAGAGCCACTTTTGTACTCTTCCTAGCAAGGACTGGGTACTCCTTCCAGACCCTCTCAGATATTATCCACTACTGCTTTGGCAGAGGCCTGACCCTTTTTGCTGGTCAAATAGCAAAATTACTATCAAAAATAATTATTCATCAGGTAGTTGGTGAAAAACAACATTTCTTATATCTAGATTTAGCTAGATCAATGTTAAGATGGGCAAAAATGTGAGTTGTAGCAAAACCCAGTGTATGAAGGATTCAAAACATTTGGATAGATGTGTGGGTGAAGAGGAAAGGAAAGACCACGGGCATCTTGTAAGAGAAAGGTCACTTCTAGGCCTTCTTGTCAGTGGCAAAGGACTTGAACCTCTTGTATTCCAAAGGCAAATAGATGGAAGCTTGACCTTCCTCTCTGGTCTAGCCAGATTGCTCTGTTTCTGAGGTTTAGGTTTGATTTAGCTAATGCCCTACCTGTGTTGCAGCAATTAGCAATGATAACTTTCAAAAATTAAAAAGACCAATTCATATGTTTAGATTGGAGAGCTTTTGAATATATTTTGTTAGAGTAGTGAATTCAAGAGAAACAGGAGAGGGAAGGTAATCACTTTTGTGACTAATTATATTATAAACTTCTTCCAAAATGCACTTAACTTTCTTCTTTATGTTACCTCATGGAACTGATTGTGATTTCTCAAGTTCTTTTACACAAAAAATAAAGGTTAGTGGCTATTTCTTTGCCAAATATATCTGTCCTGCCTTTTCCTAAATATTCCCTTCTCTCATCAAGTATTTCTCCTCTTCTGATGGAGAATTGACTCTTGCACCTGCCTTTTGACTTTGGTCACTCTCACCTTAGGATAATCCTTGATCTCCAGGTTCACAGCTGCTGCCTCTCATTAGCAATCTGTTCATCTTCAGGCATTTTGGATTTAAACAAGTGTTAAGATTTCAAAAAACCATACATCCCAAAGTACCTGATTTGAACCTAATCATTGCAAAGTACTTAATTTCTCTTCTGAATGTCTACAACTTCACACTACTGGAGTTGAACAATGCAAATTCTTTAAAATAATGTTTAAAAATATTTTATATTTAACCAGATTAGGGTATTCTATTCAAGATAGAAAAATATAATCCATTATTTCAGAATGCAAGGGAACTTTTATGTAAATAAGAACTGAAGCCTTCTAGATCAGACTGTCTTGGCTTTTCCACAAATCCCTGATGCTGTTTTAGGCTGCTGTTAAATATATATTAAAGTTTTTGTGATAGTAATGCATACACCAGAGAAATTGTTCTTGATTTGGAGAACATCTGGGGTCATAAGAAATCTTGGTATTGCAGGGCTAAGGCCCAGACATGCTTCTGCCAGGTCCCAGTCTCATACAGTAGATCCCACCTGGCAAGATGCCTATTCCTTCTTTAGGGCCTTGCCGTTTCTCTCAGGCAGCAGCAGAATCACCAAGCAGTAGCTCAAAAATAGAGACAACACAGTTAAACATAATTGTATCATCTTGTGTTTGTGATGTCCCCTATAAAAACCACACAGATGGAAGAAATATAGGGTGCAATTATCCATAGTGATTGCCTAAAATGGTCCAAAAGCTTGATCTTATATTATTTAACAGCATATGAGTTAAATATGTTCATAGAAGAATATATGCATGTATTAATGAGAATTAAAATGATATCACATGAATTTAGTAACTTTTGTTTTTTGGGTTGACAGCCTAATGATAGGAGAGTGTCTTGAGAGAGAAAATCCAAAAATTACATTTGATTACTTACACGTTAGATGTTCACATGAGAAATTTTTGTATTATTTTATTTAATTTTTAATTTTAGAAATTTTATTATTGGGTTATAGTTGACATACAATGTTATATTAGTTTCAGGTGCAGGACATTTTGATTCAAAATTCTATGCATTATACAATGCTCACCATAATAAGTATAGCTGCCATCTGTTACCATACAAAGTTATTATGTTATTGAGTATATTCTGTATGCTGTACTTTTCATCTCTGTGACTTATTTATTTTATAACTGGAAGTCACTTAATCCCCTTATTTTGGTATTTTGCCCATTCTCCCAACCTTTCTCCCTTCTGACAACCACCAATTAGTTCTCTGTATTTATTATTCTGTTTCTGATTTTGTTTGTTCATTTATTTTGTTTTTTAGATTCCACATATAAGTGAAATTATATGGTACTTGTCATTCACTATCTGACCTATTTCACTTAGCATAATATCCCTGGGTCCATCCACATTGTTGCAAATGGCAAGATTTCATTCTTTTTTTATGGCTGAGTATTGTTCCATTGTGTGGATGTATGCATATATATACCTTAGGATAATCCTTATACATATATGTATGTACATATATATGTATGTGTATATATATATATGTATATATATATACATATATATATATATACACATACATACACATCTTTATCCATTCATCTATCAGTGAACACTGATATGCATATATATACCTTAGGATAATCCTTATACATATATGTATGTACACATATATGTATGTATATATATATATATACATGTATGCATATATATATGTATAGGTATGTATGCATATATATACCTTAGGATAATCCTTATACATATATGTATGTACATATATATGTATGTATATATATATGTATATACATACATCCACATCTTTATCCATTCATCTATCAGTGAACACTTATTGGCTATTGTAAATAATGCTGCAATGAATATAGGACTGCATATGTCTTTTTGAATTAGTGTTTTCAATTTCTTTGGGTAAACATCCAGAATTTTAGTAGAAGCCCTACTGTGATAAAGGTTAAAATCAGTATGGACTCAGACTTCTATCTCAAGCCACATCCCTGGTAGAGCAGAGTTAGCTCAAAGGAATCCCTAGAGTCAGTTTTTCCATTTGTAGAACAATAACTTAATTTTAATTATTTCTCAACAATTTTCTATAATAGTAATTCTCTGTAAATACCTCTCAGGCTGATATTAGAAGACAACTGTCCTCTGTAAATCAGCTTATGATGATTGGGAACACAGGTCAGTTGACAAAGCAGAAGATAAGAGAACAACAAGGCAGCAGGCCATGAGAGAATAAGGGATCCAAGCATGATCAGAAGAGGGAGGTTTCCTTTAGTCACTCTAAACTAATGGAGTCCTTGGTCTCTGAGATGGTCTCAAATCACAAGGTGGTTGTGGTATTCGTTATGGTAACAGTATTAGCAATGCTGGTCATAATTTTTCTGCATATTTTAGAATTTCTGATATTTTAAGCTTTGTCTCTCAGTGTATTTTGATGCTATTTGTAAATTTTTAAAAAATTTTTTAAATTTATTTTTGAGAGAGACAGAGAGACAGAGCGTGAGTGGGGCAGGGCTGAGAGAGAGGGAGGGAGACATAAAGTTGAAGCAGGCTCCAGGCTCTGAGCTGTCAGTGTAGAGCCTTAGGTGGGGCTCAAACTCAGGAACTGTGAGATCATGACCTGAGCCGAAGTCAGACACTTCACCGACTGAACCACCCAGGCGTCCCTATGCTATTTCTTACCTAAAAGCTTTGTTCCTTCTACTGACTTTGTGTCAACAAATCATTTCTACTTCTGCTAATAATGTAGCATGAAATTCTAATAAATTAACAGGTTTTCATATGTTAAGACCAGGTGCCTATCTTGGAAAGTTAATGTGAGGATTATAGTTGCATTTTTTCATAACAGGACTCTATATATATTTTTTTCATGTAATGGAAGGACAAACAAACAAACAAACAAACAGGGATTGGGAAGAAGTGATCCAGATCCAGAATAGTGGTTCTCCACATTAATAAAACTCATTAGCGAGTTTTAATGAATCTCCAGTTTGGGGAGGATATCGTTTCTCTTACTGTTTAATAAAATCCAAAGTTGTGGTTTCAGGATGATGTGGATCTTTTAAGAAGAAATAATGAATTCTATTGGGAGAAGATGAACTTTTTTTTTAAGACAAAGAAGAACAAACGGACAGACAAATATACAAAGAAAAAAAAAGTAAAAACATGTAGCAAACTAAAGCAGAAGCCCACCCTGGAGACTCTCATGGTCTCCTTTGTTCTCCAAGTCCTAGTTGCCTTTTCCAAACACCTGGCAGAAGAAACTGGTGGGAGATAAATGCTATGACCCATTTCAGGAAGCTGGAAAGATTTATGATACCAGAGTAGAAAGGAAGCATAATAACCGTCGAAGAGGAGTTACAGCCCAGAAAGAGAAATGTAGAAGGTCTGGGCAGTGAGGCCCATGCTCAAGAACAACCTTAGTCAGACCAAGTTTCACTAGGGGACACAGCAGTATTCATCCTCAGCATCGTATCTTAATAGTTTAAATTTGTGTTCAGTCATTGGTAACATGGAGTAAAGAACTTATTGAAACTTCTTCTGGGATATATGTCTTCTATCAGGACCACCTCTTCAGATATTTCTGATGTGAACAATGGAAAGGCAAAGAGAGTTACTGGTGAAAACTAGACAAATGCAAGAGCAGAGTGAGCCTAAGTACCCTCCCCAGAAAGCCACAGACATTTATAGGGCTAATGATATGAGTCTAGGTATAGTATATTTTAAGCACCAATCCTAATTAGGGAAAACTATAGGTGCTTAATAATTATTAACAATGATTATTACCCATTAAAAGTGAAGGCAGATTATAGAGTTGGTATAGAGCAATGGGCTAGCAGATGTAGTTTGAATTTCCATGAACAAGTGCCCTCCTCCCGCCTACACCCTGAAACATGAAGAAAACACAGTTGTGTGATTTAATATCTCATATTTGGACATGTTACAAGGGACTTTTATCTACATTCTCTCACCTTGAGGTTAACTTGGGTCCTGATGTAATTATTCTAAATTTACTCTCAAAGAATTTGTTTCAAAAAAAATCTTATAACTTTTCTTTCAAAAATTATGATTTAATATGTGTGACGTAAAATAAAGTTTTTTCCCATCAAATTTGTTGTACATTGTGAGTAAAGAAAAAAACTGATAGATGTGTATTTAGTAACACTTTTTAAAAATAATTTTGAACACCTATGGTTGAAATGTTCAAAAAACATTGATCACTATGGGATAAATTATTGAATGAAGTATAGAGGAAAGTTCTGATTTTTTGTACAAGGTGTGTATTCTGGACTGAGGATGTTGTTTTTCTGGCACATCTGAAATCAAACATATGCCCCAAATCCTGAGGATTGATTTTCTTCTGAAGACCATGATCTCTTCTACATGAGGAATTCATTTCCCTCCCAGACACATTATTTTGATTTTATATTAATCAAACTAACGACCTTGGCTTTGTCATGCTAAGAGACTTGCTTTGAGCATTTTCAAAGCTTCTATGCATTGACTGTGAATGGATGATGTTTTCCCTACTTGATTTCCTAAAGGTGAGGAGATGGCCAACAACTTCTCTAAGTGCTCTACATATAATTTATTTAATCCTCACAACATCTCTGTGAGAACAAGTACTATTATTAGCCCCATTTTACACATTAAAAATTGAGGCATAGAGAGGTTAAATGATCTGACCAAGTTTACCTAAGTAGATAACAGCTGGTGCAGACATCCAACCATTCTGGCTCTATGCTCTTGCAACGCTAGGCTAGTGAAGGTGGAAATTTGGGTTCATTCTCACAGAGAAGAGGTAATTAAGGGTCAGACTGGAGAGAGAGCATGGGAATGAAGAGCAAACAGAAATTGCAAGGGTCAGTTCTTAGGAAAATATGACAAAACCTGGCAAGTGGCAGCTTACATGAACTGAAAGCAGTGAGAAAGTCAGTGTTTCCGGTTTGGAAAAAGGAATAAAAATGGGACCACTGATTGAAATGGGGTGCAAAAATCTTATGAGGAAGAAAAACATGGCACCAGTCTGATCTTCAAGTATATTTTGAATATATTCGATTTCTCTTTTCATTAGAGGAAATTCAATTTGATAGATGAATAGAGGAAGAGAAGGAAAAGGAGAGTGTTTCAAAGAATAAGGTTGAAGTCATCACAGCTTGACAGAACCTTAAAAATCAAAAAGTATGCCAGAATAGCAGGTATTTGAGACTTACTGTTAGAAACAATTTTATTTTAAACACATGTGGTTCTTAATGATCCTGCTAGCTTGGTGGCTGTGCTGCCCGCCTTCAGCAGGAAGTGCTGATTTGCTTAATTCTGTTAAGGCCGTAAGAAAGGTAAATCTGTCTCCTGAACTTAAAGGGCCTCTGCTCCAAAGTAAGTTTGACATTGGCCAATAATCACCCTGACATTCCTGTGGCTTTGGCTGCTCTCAAAGCTGCTGAGTGGCATCAAGAGAAGAGGCTGAGTGAGAAACCCTACTTACAGTGAAGGCCAGTCCTGTTGATGCTGAGAAGGGTTGGTATTCTCAAAACAGCACAAGCACACTGTGCTCTCCCATGTTGGGTGCCCTTGGGAGAGGGTTAGAAAGGATCTCATAACCAGTGGCAGAGAGGATGATATGCTTCCCAAAACATCTCTGAATCAAAGGAGTTAATTGTGAGAATGGCCTTTGAAAACTGCATGCTTTGCAAAATGGAACTATGCAAACTGGGCACACACAGAGAGTGGGGCTCATATTTTGATTATCATTTCATCTCCAAAAAATCATAAGGCCTGGCCCTCAGTGAATAGTCCCTAAACAAGCAGTGCCTTTAGAAGGGGGATCATCCCAGTGTGCAAAGCAGACTCTTAATTCACCTTTTTGTCCTAGGGTTCTGTTCAGTTAGCATATGTCCAAGTATTTTACTTTTTTCAAGTATTATTATCAATAGTTGTATAAAAGTAAGTGAGAGTAGTTCTGGTAGACTGCTACTTTATTCCTGGCTCCTGTCACTTTCATCCTGGCAGTAGGTATGCGACATATGCACTAGAAGATGAACAGCAAAAGCCTCTCTATCCTTTTAATTTTTTTTTTTATCCTTTCAATATTTAAGGAGAATGCACAGGGACTTCAGGTATGGCAGCTAACTCCTTTTGTCCTGATGATGGTTGAAGAAGTATTACATGTATTCAATGCTATTCTTCAGCCAGACACTTGATGCAATAGCCAGATGTGGGGCACCTGGGTGGCTCAGTAGGCTGAGCGTCGGACTCTTGATTTTGGCTCAGGTCAGATCTTGTGCTTCATGGGATTGAGCCCCACTTTCCACTCTATGCTGACAGTGCAGAGCCTGCTTGGGATTCTCTTTCCCTTTCTCTCTGCCCTTCCTGGCTCATGCTCTCTGTCTCTATCTCAAAATAAATAAATAAACAAACAAAAAAATGAGCCAGTTGTGCTATAGCCTGTGGAGTCTTCAAGATTCATAAAGCCACCAGGGTCACAGAAGCAAGGGTTTTACATATATATATATATATATAAACTGAGCAGTTCAGTTTTAAAATGTGTAGCAAGCAGCTTAAATGTTCTCCTACAATGAGGTCGTCTACCAATTGTAGATCTATAGCTATGTATCATATTGTTTGGTAACACCCTGTGAATTTAGCAATAAACCCTTCTGTCATCGATGACCTCAAGGGATGCAAGTTCATGTTTAATTAAAAAAATACATACTGAATTTTCCACTCATCACAAAGTCCATAGTCATATCACTGAGAAGAAAAGTAAAGGACAAAAACTATCTTCTGGAAGTCAGCAGTATCAAGCAAACATTGCTATTTTAGGAAGACTGTGCCCAAAAGGACAATTTTACATGTGTAGCCACAAAAGGTGTGTTTACATGCCACTCTCAGAAGCATGAGTTTTCATTTAGATCAACTGACCGTTGGTTTAAGTTAATGCTGCTCATTTTCAATTCCCAGTTTTTGTGCATGCACAAAGCTGGAAGTGATAGCGGAAAATGTGGCTCCATGGGTAGCAGAACTTCACAAGTTTAAAGGATGTCAGTTTTGTATCAGCAGATGCTTCAAATTGAAAATCAGTAATTCCAATAACTGTTTTGTTTTGTTTTTCCATATGATTGCAGGAATCAAAGTAAAGCTTTGGAATTTATTCTCTCAAAAGTAAAACATCTGATATCATTATGAATGTTAAAATTGCAACACTGAGTTTATAGCATTTGTTTTTGTGGTGACAGTATGAATAGAAAATTTTGTGGCCCACATCTGCATGGTAACAACAATGCTCTCACTAAATTAAGGAACCTGTGGAGAAATGTATTTGGGATAGTTTGTGGCATACATAAAATTCATAATTTCACCCAAATAAATTGTAATATTCTACCAATTGAAATAGAAGCCACAATTGTCAAAATCTATGAATATTTTTATATTTTACACAATTGGAATAACATTGATAAAACTAATATTAAATAAAAAATTTTCATCCTGGCAGTCCAGTATACTTTTTCTCTTTTTCCAGCCTCTTATCAGTAAGATGTTAGCAATGTTTGAGTCTTTAACTAACTACTTAAAAAATATTTACTTATTTTGAGAGAGAGAGAGAGAGAGAGAGAGAGAATGAATTCCAAGCAGGCTCCAAGCTCAGCACAGAGCCTGATGCAGGACTCGATCCCATTACCCTGAGATCATGACCTGAGATGAAACCAAGAGTCGGACATCTGAGCCACCCAGATGCTGCAGTAAATAACTACTCTATTAATCAGCCCTAATGTCCTACAAAGATATTAATTTTTTATAAAGGATTTCTCCAGTTTTTGGTTGCATTTTGTTTAAAATCAGCTGGAAAATTTTAAGGAAAGTATTCAGTAGATGGATTGGTAAGAAAAGCAACGTCTTCAGATTAAAGCTTTTAGCAAATTGTAATTATTGAAGACAATATCCTGCAAATGGAGAAGACATTTGCTACAAAAGTAATGGGAAGCTGAACAAATTAAAGAATGAAATCATGGACAGCGTAGAAAATGTAATTTTGAAATTGCATAACAGCTTTGAAACATCTGATTTGCAGGAAGAATTAGTTGACAGATCTATTTGTAACTGAATAAATTTATACCTGTATTGCAATGAAACAAAATTGAGAAAGCCTACAATTTTGCAGCATCTAAGCTTGGTAAAAGTTTCAGGGTAATCATAAATAGAGACAACTTATTTCACAAATGTTGTCTTATAAAAATATTTATTGAAGAAAGCTACTCTAAATGGAAACAAAAAGGCAATGCCTATGAAAATATTTGGGCTGAAATATTTACCCCAGTATAAAATAAATTGGAATATTTCATCTAGCAGAAATTATTTGAGGATTACCAGCTTTCTCAGCACATTTAGAAAGGATATTTTGTTACCTCTTTTGCAAAGAAATTTTCAGTGAAAATGTCAGTGATTTCCAATTTTTTTGACATAGAATTCTAATTCAAAAATACCACAGATAATTTTATGGAAAAAGTAAAAATAGTAAGTATATATCTTAAAAAACACACTCCTCTGGTTCTGGACATGGTATTAGAGACAGAAGCAGTTAAGCAACTGGGTAAAGTACGTGAAAATGTGCCACGAATATTCCTTTCCTAATAGTTTATATAATCAATATAATTTTTTAACCTTCTTTAGTGTATACAAATATATAGCAGTTTTATCTTTAAATACAAGCTTCAAGTTTGAAAGTAATTTTAAATAGAATTTCTTTTTTAGTTCCATGAACATAATACACCCAAATTTCAAACAATAATTAATAATATTTTTGAATAGTAAACTTTCCAAAACTTACATAATTTTAATTATTTTTAGTGCTGTCTTTCACTCTAAGGTGTCTCCCATAAATTTTGTGGGCATCCTTCTTTAAGGAGTTGGTTTTTTTTTAAGTTTGCTTATTTATTTTGAGAGAGAAAGAGAGAGAGAGAGAGAGAGAGAGAGAGAGAGAGAGAGAGAGAGAGAGAAAATGAAATGAGCAGGGGAGGGACAGAGAGAAAGGGTGACACAGAATCCGAAGCAGGCTCCAGGCTCTGAGCTGTCAGCAGAGGGCCCAAAGCGGGGCTTGAACCCACGAACCGAGACATAGTGACCTGAGCAGAAGTCAGAGACTTAACTGACTGAGCCACTCAGGCACCCCTGGACATCCTTCTTTTGGGCAACCAAATCAGCTTCTGAAGTCGGAGCAATAGTTGTAAATTTTTTCCTTAGAGATACTGGTACTTAATGTAAATCTAACATCCATGTTAATCTCTAAGAGGATATTGTGACCTTGAAAGGATTCCTAAGGCTCTCAAGGAGAGGAGGTAATTGCGTTAAGGTAAGGTTTAGTCCATGAGAGAAATTCCATGGCCTCAACATTGTGATAGAGGCATATTTATCACAGCAAATACTAGTAATACCATAGTTGGTTGGTGTAAACTCTTGGTGCTACTAAATGTGTTACGTGACATTATGAGTTGGCATTTCTCCACTTCCTGTTCAATTCTTTTTGTTTGTTTGTTTGTTTGGACAGGTCACTAGTGTTCCAGCTGCTACCTGGGACTGGGTACCCTTTCAGGGACTGCAGGGTAGTTTTGAGTGACAGTGAAATTCTGATGCTACTAGGGTAGTGATATAGTAGTGAACACAGTGGTGATGAATCAAAGTCTGAGATTTTAGTGTATCAGATTACAGGTCACTTCCTAGGATTCCTGGGTGGGCTCTGTGGGGTTCCCAGAGGAAGATAATCTTTTCATTTGCACAACTGTTTACAATAATTGAAAAGATAATTTGATCTTATATATATATATA
This sequence comes from Acinonyx jubatus, assembly GCF_027475565.1. Classification (NCBI taxonomy): domain Eukaryota; kingdom Metazoa; phylum Chordata; class Mammalia; order Carnivora; family Felidae; genus Acinonyx; species Acinonyx jubatus. The sequence goes on from NC_069385.1 coordinate 37,395,190, forward strand.
TTTTTTCAATATATGAAATTTATTGTCAAATTGGTTTCCATACAACACCCAGTGCTCATCCCAAAAGGTGCCCTCCTCAATACCCATCACCCACCATCCCTTCCCTCCCACCCCCCATCAACCCTCAGTTTGTTCTCAGTTATTAACAGTCTCTTATGCTTTGGCTCTCTCCCACTCTAACCTCTTTTTTTTTTTTCCTTCCTCCCCCTCCCCCATGGGTTCCTGTTAAGTTTCTCAGGATCCACATAAGAGTGAAACCATATGGTATCTGTCTTTCTCTGTATGGCTTATTTCACTTAGCATCACACTCTCCAGTTCCATCCACGTTGCTACAAAAGGCCATATTTCGTTCTTTCTCATTGCCACGTAGTATTCCATTGTGTATATAAACCACAATTTCTTTATCCATTCATCAGTTGATGGACATTTAGGCTCTTTCCACAATTTGGCTATTGTTGAGAGTGCTGCTATAAACATTGGGGTACAAGTGCCCCTATGCATCAGTACTCCTATATCCCTTGGGTAAATTCCTAGCAGTGCTAATGCTGGGTCATAGGGTAGGTCTATTTTTAATTTTCTGAGGAACCTCCACACTGCTTTCCAGAGCGGCTGCACCAATTTGCATTCCCACCAACAGTGCAAGAGGGTTCCCGTTTCTCCCCATCCTCTCCAGCATCTATAGTCTCCTGATTTGTTCATTTTGGCCACTCTGACTGGCGTGAGGTGATATCTGAGTGTGGTTTTGATTTGTATTTCCCTGATGAGGAGCGACGTTGAACATCTTTTCGTGTGCCTGTTGGCCATCCAGATGTCTTCTTTAGAGAAGTGTCTATTCATGTTTTCTGCCCATTTCTTCACTGGGTTATTTGTTTCTCGGGTGTGGAGTTTGGTGAGCTCTTTATAGATTTTGGATACTAGCCCTTTGTCTGATATGTCATTTGCAAATATCTTTTCCCATTCTGTTGGTTGCCTTTTAGTTTTGTTGGTTGTTTCCTTTGCTGTGCAGAAGCTTTTTATCTTCATAAGGTCCCAGTAATTCATTTTTGCTTTTAATTCCCTTGCCTTTGGGGATGTGTCGAGTAAGAGATTGCTAAAGCTGAGGTCAGAGAGGTCTTTTCCTGCTTTCTCCTCTAGGGTTTTGATGGTTTCCTGTCTCACATTCAGGTCCTTTATCCATTTTGAATTTATTTTTGTGAATGGTGTGAGAAAGTGGTCTAGTTTCAACCTTCTGCATGTTGCTGTCCAGTTCTCCCAGCACCATTTGTGAAAGAGACTGTCTTTTTTCCATTGGATGTTCTTTCCTGCTTTGTCAAAGATGAGTTGGCCATACGTTTGTGGGTCTAGTTCTGGGGTTTCTATTCTACTCCATTGCTCTATGTGTCTGTTTTTGTGCCAATACCATGCTGTCTTGATGATGACAGCTTTGTAGTAGAGGCTAAAGTCTGGGATTGTGATGCCTCCTGCTTTGGTCTTCTTCTTCAAAATTCCTTTGGCTATTCAGGGCCTTTTGTGGTTCCATGTAAATTTTAGGATTGCTTGTTCTAGTTTCGAGAAGAATGCTGGTGCAATTTTGATTGGGATTGCATTGAATGTGTAGATAGCTTTGGGTAGTACTGACATTTTGACAATATTTATTTTTCCAATCCATGAGCAGGGAATGTCTTCCCATTTCTTTAAATCTTCTTCAATTACCTTCATAAGCTTTCTATAGTTTTCAGCATACAGATCTTTTACATCTTTGGTTAGATTTATTCCTAGGTATTTTATGCTTCTTGGTGCAATTGTGAATGGGATCAGTTTCTTTCTTTGTCTTTCTGTTGCTTCATTGTTAGTGTATAAGAATGCAACTGATTTCTGTACATTGATTTTGTATCCTGCAACTTTGCTGAATTCATGTATCAGTTCTAGCAGACTTTTGGTGGAGTCTATCAGATTTTCCATGTATAATATCATGTCATCTGCAAAAAGCGAAAGCTTGACTTCATCTTTGCCAATTTTGATGCCTTTGATTTCCTTTTGTTGTCTGATTGCTGATGCTAGAACTTCCAAACTATGTTAAACAACAGCGGTGAGAGTGGGCATCCCTGTCGTGTTCCTGATCTCAGGGAAAAAGCTCTCAGTTTTTCCCCATTGAGGATGATGTTAGCTGTGGGCTTTTCATAAATGGCTTTTATGATCTTTAAGTATGTTCCTTCTATCCCGACTTTCTCAAGGGTTTTTATGAAGAAAGGGTGCTGGATTTTGTCAAAGGCCTTTTCTGCATCGATTGACAGGATCATATGGTTCTTCTCTTTTTTTTTGTTAATGTGATGTATCACGTTGATTGATTTGCGAATGTTGAACCAGCCCTGCATCCCAGGAATGAATCCCACTTGATCATGGTGAATAATTCTTTTTATATGCCGTTGAATTCGATTTGCTAGTATCTTATTGAGAATTTTTGCATCCATATTCATCAGGGATATTGGCCGGTAGTTCTCTTTTTTTACTGGGTCTCTGTCTGGTTTAGGAATCAAAGTAATACTGGCTTCATAGAATGAGTCTGGAAGTTTTCCTTCCCCTTCTATTTCTTGGAATAGCTTGAGAAGGATAGGTATTATCTCTGCTTTAAACGTCTGGTAGAACTCCCCTGGGAAGCCATCTGGCCCTGGACTCTTATTTGTTGGGAGATTTTTGATAACCGATTCAATTTCTTCGCTGGTTATGGGTCTGTTCAAGCTTTCTATTTCCTCCTGATTGTGTTTTGGAAGAGTGTGGGTGTTCAGGAATTTGTCCATTTCTTCCAGGTTGTCCAATTTGTTGGCATATAATTTTTCATAGTATTCCCTGATAATTGTTTGTATCTCTGAGGGATTGGTTGTAATAATTCCATTTTCATTCATGATTTTATCTATTTGGGTCATCTCCCTTTTCTTTTTGAGAAGCCTGGCTAGAGGTTTGTCAATTTTGTTTATTTTTTCAAAAAACCAACTCTTGGTTTCGTTGATCTGCTCTACAGTTTTTTTAGATTCTATATTGTTTATTTCTGCTCTGATCTTTATTATTTCTCTTCTTCTGCTGGGTTTAGGCTGCCTTTGCTGTTCTGCTTCTATTTCCTTTAGGTGTGCTCTTAGATTTTGTATTTGGGATTTTTCTTGTTTCTTGAGATAGGCCTGGATTGCAATGTATTTTCCTCTCAGGACTGCCTTCGCTGCATCCCAAAGTGTCTGGATTGTTGTATTTTCATTTTCGTTTGTTTTCATGTATTTTTTAATTTCTTCTCTAATTGCCTGGTTGACCCACTCATTCTTTAGTAGGGTGTTCTTTAACCTCCATGCTTTTGGAGGTTTTCCAGACTTTCTCCTGTGGTTGATTTCAAGCTTCATTGCATTGTGGTCTGAAAGTATGCATGGTATAATTTCAATTCTTGTAAACTTATGAAGGGCTGTTTTGTGACCCAGTATATGATCTATCTTGGAGAATGTTCCATGTGCACTCTAGAAGAAAGTCTATTCTGTTGCTTTGGGATGCAGAGTTCTAAATATATGTCAAGTCCATCTGATCCAATGTCTCATTCAGGGCCCTTGTTTCTTTATTGACCATGTGTCTAGATGATCTATCCATTTCTGTAGCTGGGGTGTTAAAGTCCCCTGCAATTACCACATTCTTATCAATAAGGTTGCTTATGTTTATGAGTAATTGTTTTATATATTTGGGAGCTCCAGTATTCGGTGCATAGACATTTATAATTGTTAGCTCTTCCTGGTGGATAGACCCTGTAACTATTATATAATGTCCTTCTTCATCTCTTGTTACAGCCTTTAATTTAAAGTCTAGTTTGTCTGATATAAGTATGGCTACTCCAGCTTTCTATGGCTTCCAGTAGCATGATAAATAGTTCTCCATCCCCTCACTCTCAATCTAAAGGTGTCCTCAGATCTAAAATGCGTCTCTTGTAGACAGCAAATAGATGGGTCTTGTTTTTTTATCCATTCTGATACCCTATGTCTTTTGGTTGGCGCATTTAATCCATTTACATTCAGTGTTATTATAGAAAGATACGGGTTTAGAGTCATTGTGATGTCTGTATGTTTAATGCTTGTAGTGATGTCTCTGGTACTTTGTCTCACAGGATCCCCCTTAGGATCTCTTGTAGGGCTGGTTTAGTGGTGACAAATTCCTTCAGTTTTTGTTTGTTTGGGAAGACCTTTATCTCTCCTTCTATTCTAAATGACAGTCTTGCTGGATAAAGGATTCTTGGCTGCATATTTTTCTGTCTAGCACACTGAAAATCTCATGCCAATCCTTTCTGGCCTGCCAAGTTTCAAAAGAGAGATCAGTCATGAGTCTTATAGGTCTCCCTTTATATGTGAGGGCACGTTTAGCCCCTGCTGCTTTCAGAATTTCCTCTTTATCCTCGTATTTTGCCAGTTTCACTATGATATGTCATGCAGAAGATCGATTCAAGTTACGTCTGAAGGGAGTTCTCTGTGCCTCTTGGATTTCAATGCCTTTTTCCTTCCCTGTTCAGGGAAGTTCTCAGCTATTATTTCTTCAAGTACCCCTTCAGCACCTTTCCCTCTCTCTTCCTCCTCTGGGATACCAATTATGCGTATATTATTTCTTTTTAGTGTATCACTTAGTTCTCTAATTTTCCCCTCATACTCCAGGATTTTTTTATCTCTCTTTCTCTCAGCTTCCTCTTTTTCCATAACTTTATCTTCTAGTTCACCTATTCTCTCCTCTGCCTCTTCAATCTGAGCCGTGGTGGTTTCCATTTTGTTTTGCATTTCGTTTAAAGCGTTCTTCAGCTCCTCGTGACTGTTCCTTAGTCCCTTGATCTCTGTAACAAGAGATTCTCTGCTGTCCTCTATACTGTTTTCAAGCCCAGTGATTCATTTTATGACTATTATTCTAAATTCACTTTCTGTTATCTTATTTAAATCCTTTTTGATCAGCTCATTAGCTGTTGTTATTTCCTAGAGATTCTTCTGAGGGTAATTCTTCCGTTTGGTCATTTTGGATAGTCCCTGGAGTGGTGAGGACCTGCAGGGCACTTCCCCTGTGCTGTGGTGTATAACTGGAGTTGGTGGGCGGGGCCGCAGTCCGACCTGATGTCTGCCCCCAGCCCACCACTGGGGCCACAATCAGACTGGTGTGTGCCTTCTCTTCCCCTCTCCTAGGGGCGGGATTCACTGTGGGGTGGTGTGGCCCGTCTGGGCTACTTGCACACTGCCAGGCTTGTGGTGCTGGGGATCTGGCGTATTAGCTGGGGTGGGTAGGCAAGGTGCACAGGGGCAGGAGGGGCAGGCTTAGCTCACTTCTCCTTAGGTGATCCACTTCAGGAGGGGCCCTGTGGCAGCGGGAGGGAGTCAGATCCACTGCCGGAGGTTTGGCTCCGCAGAAGCACAGAGTTGGGTGTTTGCGCGGCGAGCAAGTTCCCTGGCAGGAACTGGTTCCCTTTGGGATTTTGGCTGGGGGATGGGTGAGGGAGATGGCGTTGGCGAGCGCCTTTGTTCCCCACCAAACTGAGCTCAGTCGTCCGGGGGCTCAGCAGCTCTCCCTCCCTTTGTCCTCCAGCCTTCCCGCTTTCCGAGCAGAGCTGTTAAGTTATGACCTCCCAGACGCTAAGTCGCGCTTGCTGTCGGAACACAGTCCGTCAGGCCCCTCCGCTTTTGCCAGCCAGACTCGGGGGCTCCGCTTGGCCGGCGAGCCGCCCCTCCGCCCCGGCTCCCTCCCGCCAGTCCGTGGAGCGCGCACCGCCTCACCGCCCTTCCTACCCTCTTCCGTGGGCTTCTCGTCTGCGCTTGGCTCCGGCGACTCCGTTCTGCTAATCCTCTGGTGGTTTTCTGGGTTATTTAGGCAGGTGTAGGTGGAATCTAAGTGATCAGCAGGACGCGTGGTGAGCCCGGCATCCTCCTATGCCGCCATCTTCCGACCTCTCCGATAATTTGATCTTCATTCCATATTTTAAAATAAGGAGTACAGCAGTGTGCCTGGGTGGCTCAGTTGGTTAACCCAGCCTCTTGATTTCAGCTCGGGTCACTATTCCAGGGTCATGGAATTGAGCCCCGCATGGCCTCCACACCCATAGAGCCTCCTTAAGATTCTCTTTCTCTCTCCCTCTCCCCTCTCCTCTACTCCCCTGCTCAGGCTCCTTCTCTCTCTCTAAAATTAAAAAAAAAAAAAAAAAAAAAAAAAAGGAGTGTGGCAAGTTTATTCTATGTAGTAAAAACAAACACAGGCTTTGATATCTGCATTTGGGACTTAAAAGAGAAAACCATAGCCCTTCCCTGTGCCTGAGGGACAAAGTGGGACATTTGCTAGATTATCTCCCACCTCTACCTGCCGTGTTTCCTTAGTAAACACAATCCATGTTAAAATCATGGAGGACAGTGCCATCTCCAAATCTACCACTAGGTTTTGGAAAATAGCTCATCCACTGCTTTATTTCCAGCTTTACCACTGAGCAGTCACAGATATTAGCTGACAAAATCCTCCTGCTTCAATTATAAGTACATCATGATTGTAATAGGGCCAAAGGCATGCATGTACCCGAGTTTCAGTTTTTCCCAGATTAGACTCAGCCATAGGCCATGAAAGAGTGACACACACTTACCTCAAGGGAAATCTTTCCAGGGCCTGCATAAAGAAGAATATTGGAATTAGAGACATTTTCACTTATTATATAATACAGGTTTCCTTCCCTTCTTGGATTTTCTTCAATCATGTTGCTAATCAAAATACTATAACACAACAATTTTAGCAATTGTGCATGTTACTGCCTGGAATAAAAGTCTGACAATGATGGCTCCTGAGATTATTAATTAAAATAATAATGATAGTGATAAATAATAGTAATAATAATAATAGTGACACTGATATATACCAGGTGCCATGCTCATCATTTTACATATCGTTTAATTTTCACAACTAATTCGTCAAGATTAATGCTATTATTATTCCTGTTTTACAGATAAGTAAACTAAGGCACAGAGAGGATAAGTTATTTGTTCAAGGTCACACCACTACTAAGTGAGAGAACAGGGAATTGAATCAAGCTGCTTGGGTCCAAGGTCATGCTCATAACCACAGGCTACACAGTCTTGTGTTAAGTTAGGTTTGCATCCTTAGAAGAAACCCTACTTTAAGATGGTGAACCATCTTTTTAATATTTTAATTAGGTTTGCTAGCACTCTATTAATTTTTTCCATTGCAGAAAAGTGATATTGTTCTCATTTTTGTGTGTGTGTTTTGCTTTTTTAGTGTTTGTTTATGTATGTGATCGTTTTTCTTTTTTGTTTTCTATTTTTGTCCAATTTTATTAGTATTTTACTAGTTTCATTAACTAGAAAGTTTTCCATATTTTCCAAGTTTTCCATATTTATCCTAGGACAAATAAAAAAACATTTAGCCTTCAAAAGATTAAAAAGAACTAAGCATAAAACTCTTTGAATCTGGAACTTTTTCTTGGAGTTAATGAGTACACAGCTGTGCAAAGTGTCCTCTTACAATTTTTTAATATCTTCCATATTCATTCAACCTATAAATATTTATGAGAGCCTGCTACACCTATGAAGTGTTAGGTTGTGTGTGTGCTAGGTCATAAATGAATAAAATGAACAAAACAAAGCCCTGAGAATTAAGAAGCTTACTATGAATTCAGTTTTTATTATGTCTCCTTTTTGATTTCTAACATTATTTGTGTGGTTTTTAATTTCTTGACTAGAAGTTAAATAAAATGTTGCCTGTTTAGTATGTTTTATTTTACTTTCCCCCAAGAATCAGTTCTCAGACTCATTTATTAATTCCATTTTTAATTACTTTTTTCTATTTTTTAAACAATTGACTGGGGTTTTTATTTCCTTATTTTCTCCCAAAACAGAAGATTTTAAAAAATTTCAGACTTTTTGGCTAAATGTTTAATTGCTTTCTTTTTAAACAACATAATCCCATAAGTCTACACAATTATTTCTCTGAATATAACTTTGGTTGCACCCTAGATTATCTTGATATTAATATCCTTATTTTTATCAAAATTAGATTGCATTTATGTTTTGCTTTTCTTGTCTCAGTGGTGTAAAAATACTAAGTACTTAACAAGGCAATAGATATTTATTTTTATAACTTTGCTTTTACATTTGGATATGTCTATATAATGGTCAAATGTTACCTAAAAACTACTATTATTTAGAATTTGTTGAGAATTTCAGTATGTTTCACAACCACATGTAAATATAATATATTTTGTAGAGTTCAATATTTACTTCTTAATCTAGCAATGATTATTTCTTAATCTGTTCTCATTACATTAATCACATTCTTTGCCATTTTTATAACGTTTGACTCACATTTATTCCTGCATATGTCACTATTTGTCTTTATTGTGAATTCTTTTATCAAAGTATTATTTATGACCTTTTGTCTTTTTAATTTGTTTTGCCATTAAATTTAATTTTATGGAGTTTTGTATAGCCATGTCTGACATCAGTTTCTATTTGCCTGCTAAGCCATTATCAAATATTCAGTCAGCTTTTTGTACCATTTTGGTTTCCTTATATCTCTTGTAAGTAACATACAGTTGAATTTGTTTATTAAACAAGTTGCCTTGTCATGTGGTTAAATAACTTTTATTCATTACTATTGGTTAAGTTAGTTTTTCTGTCATCTTAATAGAGTACTTTCTTTTTGTTTTGTGAACCCTTTTGCATGCCCCTTGTAGTCTTTTTTTTTTAATATATATGAAATTTATTGTCAAATTGGTTACCATACAACACCTAGTACTCATCCCAACAGGTGCCCTCCTCAATGCCCATCACCCACCCTCCCCTCCAGCCCCTGGTAGTCTTTATACGATATGATTGATGTTTTCTTTATTATTATCTTATAATCAAATTCTGTGTTTATCTTTAAGTTTTCAAAATAAGCTCAAACAAATCTTTATACAATCAAAGCAGAAAAGGAAATATGATTTTTGATTTTATACATTTCAAAATTTGGAGGTTTATAACTCTTTTCTCCTCTTAGACCCAGTTACAAAATTTTATAAGTTGAATAAAAAATTACAGATTTCCACAAATATTGTGAACTGTTAATCTTTTAAAGTTATTTATGGCATTTTCTCTCAACTTTTTCATATTATAGTAATTATTCCGTTTTACTTTCTTTACTTAATGATTACAGTGTTTGCTATAATTTTTTTTTATTCTATGAGTATTTTGCTCCTTAGTGTAATTGGAATATATTCTTTTTTTTTTTAAGTTTGTAATGTTTCTTTATTTTTGAGAGAGAGAGAGAAGACAGAGCATGAGTGGGGGAGGGGCAGAGAGAGAGGGAGACACAGAATCTGAAGCAGGCTCCAGGCCCTGAGCTGTCAGCACAGAGCCTGATGCAGGGCTCGAACTCACGAACCGTGACATCATGACCTGAGCCCAAGTCGGCCGCTTAACCGACGGAACCACCCAGGCGCCCCTGGAATATACTCTTAAGAAAGAAATAGATTCTTTCCAGAAACTTTTATGGGTAGTTTATTTTCTTTGTTCTTATACATCTGAGGATATTTTTCTGTAGCTTCTACATATTAACGTATGTTAAATTATTCAAGTATAAGCTCCATAAAATCATATCATTTCATTCTGGTATTTAGTGTCATGGGGAATGTTAATATCACCTCAATTTCTGTAAGCTGTAGATAACCTGTTCTTTTACCTGTTTATATATTTTTTAATTATTTAATCTTAAAAATTTTTAAATGTTTGCACCACATGTCTAAGATATGAGTTATTGTTCTTTTTTGCCAGAAGTAAAAACCTGCTCTCTTTTCAATTGTCTTTAGTCTTATATTTCATTATTGTTTTTTGTTTTATTTGCTTTCAATTTTTCTTAAATTGAATATATTGATTCTAAATTTTATATATTCTCTTTTTGTATCATTTTGTCTCTTTTGCTTATTCTCATTATTTTCTTTTTTTTAATGTTTTTTAATGTTTATTTATTTCTGAGACAGAGAGAGACAGACAGACCATGAGTGGGGGAGGGACAGAGAGAGAGGGAGACACAGAATCAGAAGCAGGCTCCAGGCTCTGAGCAGTCAGCACAGAGCCCCATGTGGAGATCCAACTCACAAACTGTGAGATCATGACCTGAGCTGAAGTCGGTTGCTCAGCCGACTGAGCTACCCAGGCACTCCTCATTATTTTCATTTAATCCTTATATTATAAATTTTTGTCTCAAATTTGCTTCTGTATTGTATTCAACTTTCTGCTTCCATAATTCTGTTTTTCTACTGCCTTCAATTAACTTCATATTTATATTAATGTGCTGATGCTTTCTTAATATTTTTTTAAAAACTAGTTTAATAGTGCTAAAAATCAATTACTTCCTGACATTTTTATTAGTGCTCTTCTTTCTTGATAGAAACACTGTTTTATTAAAAAAACAAAAACAGGGTTTTTTTCCATTTACACAAGTAAATTACCTTGTAAGTTGTCAGGGTAATAATTGGCATCTGACTCTGTGAATATGGGGAGAAGAGTTTAGAAATCCCAGAAATTTCTGACTGTGCATCAAAAACGAATGGAGGACTTCTTAAAAATTAGGTTCCACACCTCTATCCATTGACCTCCTGATAGAGTAGGTCTGTGGTTGGGCCCAGCCATATTTTGTTTTTTTGTTTTGGTTTGTTATTTCCGTTTGTTTTTATAGATTCACAGATGATACTTGTAATGAGGTAAGTTTGAGAGCCATTGGATTAAAGAATATTAAGCTCCTCATAGAAGAGATGCACATGGAAAACTATGTCTTGTATGTAACCATTCAAAAAAGGTTTTCCCGGTAGAAATATACTTCAGTTCACCCATCACTATCTTTGAAACTAATGACACGAGTCCTTTAATTGCCAGGAAATGAATTAGCTTTTATCTCCCACTAGATGGAGGAGCCACTTTTCCCTCCACATTAACATTTTTTGTGTTCCTGAGACACTGAAGAAATACAACAGCTACCTTCTGCTGAACATTTAATCTTTGTGTACATTTTCTCATTTAATCATCCAAACAACTCTAAGAGGATATGTAGTGCTATTTTCATTTTAAAGGTAAGCTAAAGGAGCTTAGAGAAGTTAAGTCATATTTGAGATCACACAACTGGTGAAGCCAGAATAAGAAAGAGCAATTTAACATCACAACCTGTCCTTGTATTCACTGTACCACATGATTAGATGATGCTCCATAGAAAGAAATAAAACACTATATGCTACATCACTCAAAGTTTCCTTTTCCTTCACTGTGGCAAGAACACAATCTACTGGGCAGTGTGATAAGTGTGTACTTTATGGAGGGAAGCCCAAGTTCAGTACTGAAGGCAAGGAAGGAATTAGATGCCTAGCTAAACAAATGCAGATAGTCTTCAAGAAAGAAATCCATTTTTAAGAGCAAATGGCTATTAAAATGTAAGCAACCTCAAAAGATTTCATGGAGGAAAGTCATTAGATATGAATAGATTATGCTCTTTATCTCTCATGCAAATATTTGGCACTGGGAAAGGGGCCAAGCCTAACATCCGTAAACAGTTTGGTACTGTTCACTGTGCTCTGAATCAACAGTACCATTTGAAAGCTTGCTCTATAGTCGCTCATCTCAATCTTTTTGAAAGATTTTTCTTCAGATACATAAAACTGGTGAGAAATCATGCCACAGTGGGAATTTTTTCTCATGAGGCAAATGTTTCACATGTCAGATGAAATGTATGATATCTGTAATTAGGGAATTTAAGGGGCGCCTGGATGGCTCAGTCATTTGAGTAACCGACTTTTGATTTTGGCTCAGGTCATGATTTCAGTTTGTGAGATCAAGTCCCGTGTCAGGTTCTGTGCTGATAGTGCGAAGCCTGCTTGAGATTCACTTTCTTCCTGTCTCTCTTTCTGTCCCTCCCGTGTTCATGCATGCTTTCTCTCTGTCAAAATAAATAAACTTGAAAAAAAAATTAAAATAATAATGACAGAATAAAATAAAGATGGACAAAAAATACTGCAGAAACAACAAGTTAAAAATTTTTTTTAATCAAGCATGCTGTTTGATGTCATGTGCACAATATAGAAATCATTGTCCAAATTTTAAAATATTTCTCTTGAATTAAATTTAAAAAACCACTCAATTTTATGACCCCATCTTTTCTAAGAAAAAGAGGGTAAAATTAACTTGAGAATATTTAAGCCACAATAGTATGTCAACCCATATCTTCTGTTTAATCAATACAATGAAAAATGAAGTCAACCAAATTTCTGACATTATACACATTTTTGTTCACCTTTTATCTAGTCATTCTGGTGTCTAGTCAAAAAAAGTCATGATATTACAAATTTTTTAATGCTTTGGTAGATTTTATTTTCCCTATAATTTTCAGGATGATGATACCTCCCAGAGTTTAATTATAACATGGTAAAGTCAGAAGTTATGTAAGACCTGTTAATTGGATTCAAGGCATCTTTGAGTATGATTTCTGGAGGAAAGTAAAGGGAAACAGGTATGGGTAATTTGAAAGATGACTCCTCAGTTGGTTTTGATGAGCTTGCAGGCTTGAGGTGCTCTGATCCAGTCAGACATTTTCACTTTACAGTTGAGGAAAGGAAAGGACAGACAAACCGAGTAAAACCAAACTGCTTATTAGTGACAGAGGGAGGTGCAGATGCAGCCAAATTTCTAATGCTCATTTCACATTCAGGTAAAGATCAGCTTCTCTGGCAGATTCCTAGAGTAGAGTTCAGTTCATTTATGGTCAAGGAGCTCTTTGCCCATAGTGTGCTTTGACAGAAAGTCCACTTACCTTCAAACGTGCCCATGATAAAGCCCTTCCTCTAAGCCACCAAATCACTTCTCTACGGTTAATGCCTTAAAGATTTATTAAAATGAAAATGTGCTAGTTGTGCTTAAATTATTTTTATCTTAACCAAAATAGTCTTTCAGGTTAACTGGACATTACCCTAGAAATTCACCAAGGAACTGAATTCTTAAGAGGTCAACTAAGCAATAAAGCAGTGGCAGAGTGTCAAATAGGTCAGAGTTCAAGGCTCAATAATGCTTCTGACTAGCATGCAAATTGTGAAATTTTCCTATCTTCTCCAATGGGAACAAAATACTTACATCTTAAGGTGTTAGAGGTGCTAAATAAGATAAAGGAAGTTTCCAGCACATGATAATTTATTGTGGTTATTACTCTTTTGAGATTCAAGAAAGTATCTTAAAACTGTTAGAGTCCTACTTAGGCCTCAAAACTCCTCCAAGTCCGTCATGAGGGATTAATTCTTTTGAATTAAGAATTGTTTTATCTAGTTATCAACATTTTTTAAAACAAAGCCTCTTGATGACTCAATACATTAAATTCTAATAAATCACAACTTTTGTGTAAATGTACCTCCTTTAAACGTTTCCAAGATGAGACAAGCCAGGAGAGCATGCACTCTGGAACCTATGATGAGCCACTGTCCAGCCACAAGGGAGACAGTGTGCATAAAAGAATAGGAACGTTGAAGAGCACACATTGTTGTGCAGGAGAGCATCTCTAACTACTTGCCAATGGATGTTTAAAGGGCTGATAGGAAATAAGGATAGAGGGAAGGACAGAAGAAACAAAGTGTTGAAACCCGTTTTCAGAAAAGGTTGAATAATTGCTCAAACCACTCACTGAAGGGAAATGGAGACATTTTCAGATTCTTGGAGTGTTACAGAATTCTGATCATCAAGTTACCCTTACGAGGTACCTGGTAGCCAATACCTACATTCTCTTTAGGATGGAAACAGCAAAACTGTGATGGCTGACGGACATGACATTTCCTCAAATATTTCTTCACCTCTTCTGTGTGGGCGGTAAGAAGTTAATATATGTAGCGGTTAAGGCTGCAGGCTCTACAGTTGTTAGATTGCCTGAGTTCAAATTCCAGTCACCACCACTTGTTATCCTTGTGAGTATGAACACATTAATTAGTCCTTTTGTGACTCATTGTACTCATCTATAAGATAAGAATAATAACAGTATCTACTTCATAGAATTGCTGTGAGGATTAAACAAAATGTTACCTACAAGGTTATAATGCTCAATATATGTTGTTATGATTATTATCATTGTAATTTTTTTCTATATGTGCTAACTGTAGGGGATATTAGAATGTATAATAAGATATACAGCCTTACTCAATTCATATCTATCACAGATTCAAGGTTGAGTCTAAGCTGTGCCTATCAGTAGGACATAGACCTGATTGATGAATTGGTGAAGTGATCCCAGAACTCCATTTGTAGGAATAATGGAGCTTCCAGTATCAAAGCCTTAGAAATTTTAGGGGAGGAGACTTTTTTTTTTAATATTTATTTACGTTTTTGAGAGAGAGAGAGAACAAGAAGAGGTGGGGCAGAGAGAGGGAGATAGAGAATCTGAAGCAGGCTCCGAGCTGACAGTAGAGAACCTGATGAGGGGCTCCTACTCATGAACCATGAGATCATGACCTGAGCCAACGTCCCACTCTTGACCAGCAGCCACCCAGGCACCCCATAGGGGAGGAGGCTTTCTGAGTACAGTGTTGTATCTGTCATTTGCACCAATCTCTGAACTCAGATACTTTTAGAGTCAAATCTATGCTGTGAATGGAGATAACAATGGGCAGTAAATTAAAAGCCCTGGGAAGGCACTGGGTTGGGGAGGGATGGTACTGGCCCTACAAGTAGCAATTGAGTACACCACAAAAGGGACAAACACAGGCACTTGGGCAGCTCAGTAGGTTAAGCATCTGACTTTTATTTCAGCTCAACCTTACAGTTCGTGAGTTCCAGCCCCACATCTGGCCCTGTGCTGACAGCATGGAGCCAGCTTGGGATTCTCTCACTCACCTTCTCTCTCTGCTCCTCCCCCCACTCAAAATAAATAAATACACATTTAAAAAAGTGGGAGAAACAAAGTCTTTCCCATTTCTCTAGAGGTGACTGCACAGCTCAGAAGATGTTTCGGCAACTGTGAGCCCCAGGGAACAGGGTAGATGGTGGCAAGTAAGCAGGGTGAGGTAATCATGCCTAGCAGAAGTGGCAGATTCTATGTGACGGGGTATACAGGACAGTTGATTTCATGTGTTGATCATTACTTTTGAGACATTTTCTGGTGCTACCAGAAACACAAGGAGTTGGGGAATACAATTTCTAAAGCGTTGGGTTCCTATGTTCCTGGAGTATGGATATTGTTTTAAATGGGACTCCGTTTGAATCCACAGACTGGTACTCATGGTCTGAAGTAACTCAGTTTATATTAAGGGAGAATTTAGTGTTTAGAGAAGTTTCAAAATCGAATGTAGCATCAATAACTGGAGTTGGTCAAACAGAACTTGAAGAGCCACTCGGTGAGATATAGTTCTCAGATAAAGTTCTTTGGAACTTTAGAGAAAAGTTCTTTCTATTCCTAGGCTTCCTCCTGCTTGTTTCGTGGATATTTTGATGAGTGGGAAATCAATTTTGTCTACAGATAGAGTTTGCTTGCATTACAATAAAGGCCCATTAGGATGTGAGATACCCCCATGGTAGGGACCAGATCTCATTCACCTTTTTATACTCAGTAGTGAGGACCATGTCTGGAGCTTGGGGTTATAGAATTGAATGAAAGTGTCTTGGCTCTTGGATTCTTTTTCTTTTAAATCCTTATATTAATGGTTTTGCTAGTTTGCTGTTTAGCAATGCTCCATGTTATTAAGCTCAGAAAATACTATTTGATGTAGGTGAAATATAAATACTAAAGAAGCAGACAAATATTACTTGATAGTTAATACATTAAAAAGCCTTGCCACAAATACTATTAACTGACACTTGTACATTACTTTGTGCACATGAGGCAAGAATATATACACATATTTAAAAAAATTTTTTTAATGTTTATTTATTTTTGAGAGAGAGAGAGAGAGAGACGATGTGCATGTTGGGGAGGTGCAGAGACACAGAATCCTAAGCAGACTCCAGGCTCTGAGCTGTCAGCACAGAGCCTGATGTGGGGCTAGAACTCACAGACCATGAGATCATGACCTGAACAGAAGTTGGACACTTAACTGACTGAGCCACCCAGGTGTCCCTATACACATATTTTTATTGTTGTCAAAAATTTAGGCAATCTCACATTTATAAGTCACCTCCATTTGGTATTATGATGCTTAAAATAATTTATTGCATAAATTGTTCTCTTTTTTTCCCCTTGTCTGTAGCTGCTTTGTGGGATGGTACATTAGACAAAGACTTAAAATGTTAATTGTTCTGGGGATACTTTTGGAGGGAGGAAGGGAGAGGGTAAACATTTTAATGTTGATCAA
Organism: Acinonyx jubatus; assembly: GCF_027475565.1. NCBI lineage: Eukaryota > Metazoa > Chordata > Mammalia > Carnivora > Felidae > Acinonyx > Acinonyx jubatus. The sequence continues at coordinate 37,411,502 of NC_069385.1, forward strand.
GGTTTTAATCCAAAGCATGAAGACTGATAATACATTTTCTGGCATTGTCCTACAAGTTCAGAGATTCTTGACTCAGAACTGGAAGATCTGGATCCTGATGCCTCCTCAACCCCCTGCATGAATGAAATGACTTAGGAGTGGGCACTTAATCTTTTTAGGCTTCAGTTTCCACCTTTACAAAGTAAAGATACTGAACTGGAGATATTAATATACTTTTTTTGTGTTAGCATTTTATCCTACTTCAGTTTTACCTTTTCTTCTCTACCTTTTTTTTTCTGAAGGCATCAACGGCAAAATGAAATTCTTTTACATATTTATGTTTTTTTCTCATGAATAACATTAAAGTGTTGGTTCATTGCTTGCAAAAAAGCAAAAAAATGTGAGGAAAATGTAGAGAAGCAAACGAACAATGGAGAGACTGAGCAAATGCAGAGGTAGTAATGCTGGTAAGTATGGTATTTTATCCTTTGGGTTTTAAAGAGAAATTAATCATTTTCTCTTGGAATGCTCATTTCAAACACATGTGAATTGTGACCAAATTTTATCTCCTGCCACTGACTCCACTGGGAAGCTTCTGGCAATAAATCTGCATGTCAGTATACACTGTCTCCCAGAATTGCAAACACGTCAGAATGGAAAAATCTGGGCATACTGGAAATACGAAGATAGGTCAGGGTCATGCTATATGAAACAGTTTTTTATTCCTCTAAAGAGAAATGGCAAGGTTTATGTCTGAAATCAGAGACAGTGTTTTAGAGAGTATGATGATAGCCACTTAAAGTCTAAGGAGAATATGGAGCAACCACATGTGAAAACTTTGTATATTTTGGTCGTTCTGTTTTTAAATTGAAAGGAGAGGCAAGTGGAAACCTTCATGTGAAGTGCTGATGTTTTAGGGGAACATTAGAAAGTCACTAGGCACTAAAAGGGCATAATGTCTTATTGGGTGAGAGACCTGGGAACCAAGGGATCATTCCTTGACTCTTTTTCTCTAGTCCTGAGCAGAGAAAGTTTTATTTGTTGTAAATGGCTGGATGCTAGGCTACTATTCAGGGCAAAAATGAAGCTTCTTGAAAAGGACCATGTCCTACGATGGCCCTGAGGAGTAGCAAGTTATTTATATCTACTTGGCAAATGTTATTAAAAAATAATGATAAACTTTTGACAAGAAAACCCAAAGGAGTGATATCTATATGTATGTGGCACAGGGGAGTAAACACACTGGGGATGGTACAAAAAGAGGCTATACATATATTTGCTCTAGGTCACGGGTGTAACTGGAGAACTATATCTCATAGAGTCAGGGAAAAATGGTTTAGTTGACTTTTTGAATTTATTGTAAAGCATTTAAGGCACTAAAAGCTATAAAGAGTAATACAATGATCACTCATGGAGCCACACCTATTTCAGAAATGAGATGTTACTAATGCAGTTAAAATGGATGTGTAAGCCTTCCTTACAGCATTCTCCTTCATGCCATAGTGCAACCAATATCCTACACCCTGTGATTGTTGTTTCCATAAATTTCATGTAAATATATAACATATATTGTATATTATACATATTATATATATATATATATATATACACACACACACACACATATCCACATGTGTGTCTTCTTAAATAGTTCTTAAGGGCATGTCTTAAACAGCATTTAATATTCATTGCAAATTTTAAAACTATACATAAAAAAGATTTAATATTCTTCTATAAATTGCTTATTTATTATTTATTTATTTATTTATCTATCTATTTATTTATTTTGGAGAGAGAGAGAGAGAGAGGGAGAGAGAGAAAGGAAGTGCACAGTCGGGGGAGGAGCAGAGAGAAGGTGAGACAGAATCCCAAGCAGGCTTTGCACCATCAGCACATAGCCCGATGCTGGGTTCGAACTCACAAACTGTGAGATCATGACCTGAGCCAAGATCAAGAGTCAAACACTTAATCGACTGAGCCACCCAGGCGCCCCTGCAACCTGTTTTTTAAAAAACGTTTGCTCAGTATTGTTTGTGAGAATCATACATATTATTTTGCATGTTCCTTTAATTCATTATTTTTAGCATTGTATCTCATTGTATGAACATACACCAAGTCACCAATCCATTCTCTAATCGGAAGACATTTGGATTGTTGTTAATTTTTTGCCATTGCACACAATGTTTCTATGAACTTAACGTGAATATTTCTTTAGTTTTTCAAATGTATACCTAGGAATGGGATTTCTGGGTCTCAGGATATATATATATACTTAGAATTTGCCAAATTGCTTCCAAAATATCTGCAGCATTTATATTTACTGTCATTACGAATTTATTACTATTTGCCCATGTTCTGGATTTCTTATGAATATGTTACCACCTCATTTTATGCAAGATGTTGGCTGTGAATTTTTTGTTTTACTCTTCTGTTTTCTCTTTATATTTTTACAGGGGCTTGGGGACATTTTATAACAAAATTACCACCAAATCTTGATTTGAAGCAATTCTTTACCTTAAACCAAACTTTAAAAAGGCAAACTTTTCGAAATTTTGGAATTTTGAGAAGCAAAATAACAAAGATAGACAGTGGTTATATTATTACATATATCAAAAGAGTGTTATACAATACACATTTTATAATTTTAGAAAATGCACATGTAGAGGAAATGTTGCTATCATCAAATCTAGTTTTATTAGTTAGCTACAGAAGCTGAGTTTCCTCACTCAGCTATTATTCTAAAAATATGAGAAATGCTTGGGGTGCCTGGGTGGCTCAGTCAGTTGAGCGTCTGACTTCAGCTCAGGTCATGATCTCACAGCTCGTGGGCCCGAGCCCCGTGTCGGGCTCTGTGCTGACAGCTCAGAGCCTGGAGCCTGCTTCAGATTCTCTCTCTCTCTCTCTCTCTGTCCCTCCCCTGCTGGCACTCTCTCTCTCTCAAAAATAAATAAACTTAAAAAAAAATTTTTAAAAAGATGAGAAACCCACACAGAAAATTTTCTCTATGAGATTGATATTCCAATAGACAAATAAAATATAAAAATAAGTAAACAGTTATAATCAGAGGGTCTGCAAATCTCCAGTAACTAGATAATTTATCTGTAGAAATTAAACTTTATACATATGTTAAGGTAATAATTATTTTAAAGAGCTAAGTGTTTAAAACTTTAAAAAATGTTTTTAACATTTATTTATTTTGAGAGACAGAGAGAGACAGAGAGTGAGCCAGAGAGGGGCAGAGAGAGAGAGAGAGAGAGAGAGAGAGGGAGACACAGAATCCAAAGCAGACTCCAGGCTCTGAGCTGTCAGCACAGAGCCTAACTTGAGGCTCAAACCCAAGAACTGGGGTATCCTGACCTAAGCAAAAGTTGGTCATTTAACTGGCTGAGCCATCCAGGCATCCCTAAGAGCTGAGTGTTTATAACTACTTATGCCTGGTACATAATAGGAAATCAAATATTTGTTAAATTAATGAATAACTCTTCTTATCATTCTTCATTTTTTCACTATGGTAAATGCAACTACTACAATTACTTTGCAAATGACAGGCCACAAACTGAACACTTCAGAGGCTTTTTATTTCCTCTGAATATACTGATACTATGCTGTACTCTTGCTGGATGAAAGATGACACTTTACATGATTTCATAATAAAAAGTTGTAGATGTGGATAGGAGAATCAAATGCAGTAACATAGCTTTCCATTCGATGGGACTTTTTCCTACAAAAGAGATTTTATTAATTCAATCAAGTAAAACACTAAATAATTCTAAGTTTGAAAAATCTCATTTTATTTATTTTTTAATATGAAATTGATTGTCAAATTGGTTTCTATTCAACACCCAGTGCTCATCCCAAAAGGTGCCCTCCTCAGTGCCTACCACCCACTTTCCCCTCCCTCCCACCCCCCCATCAACCCTCAGTTTATTCTCAGTTTTCAAGAGTCTCTTATGGTTTGGATCCCTCCCTCTCTAACCTTTTTTTTTCCTTCCCCTCCCCCGTGGTCTTCTGTTAAGTTTCTCAGGATCCACATAAGAGTGAAAACATATGGTATCTGTCTTTCTCTGTACGACTTATTTCACTTAGCATCCACGTTGCTACAAAAGGCCATATTTCATTCTTTCTCATTGCCACGTAGTATTCCATTGTGTATATAAAACCACAATTTCTTTACCCATTCGTCAGTTGATGGACATTTAGGCTCTTTCCACAATTTGGCTATTGTTGAGAGTGCTGCTATAAACATTGGGGTACAAGTGCCCCTATGCATCAGTACTCCTGTATCCCTTGGGTAAATTCCTAGCAGTGCCATTGCTGGGTCATAGGGTAGGTCTATTTTTAATTTTCTGAGGAACCTCCACACTGTTTTCCAGGGTGGCTGCACCAATTTGCATTCCCACCAACATGCAAAAGGGTTCCCATTTCTCCACACCCTCTCCAGCATCTATAGTCTCCTGATTTGTTCAGAAAAATTTCATTTTAAAGATAGCACTAAGGGATTTAAAAATATATAACGTTTTATTCTAATCAATTTATATCTTCTGTTGATTACTGTTATCAATTTATTTACCCAATAAAAATTAATGCTTGAGCAGTTGTTTTGTCTATTGTATAATAGATTTTCTTTTGTGTGTGTGGAATTTTGCACAAATCTGAAAATCTCACTTTTGTAGAAGTGTTCTACTGAAAAATAATTCTTTTTCTTTTTCTTGAGGATTCAAAGCATGCTAACATATTCTATAGTAAAAATGTCCTCAGTAAAGAAACTTGTCTGGTTTGTTTAATCACCATATCCTAAATTCATTTGACTGCAGAATTATCTAATTTGGTAACAGTTTGTTAAGACCTTGCATTACTGTATACCATGGAACATAGTTTGAGAAACACTGCTCAGCTTAGAAGCCCATTATGAGTCATGCTTCAATTCAGACACATCTGAGTTGCAGAGATATTTGTCACCAAAAGACTTTATAGGATGTCTCTTCACAATAAGAAAATAATAAGTGCTTGCTGTAATGAACAAAACTATTCTACTGAACTGACTTCCTATTTTCCTTTATATATAAAAGAAAGGAAACATTTTATAATAAGATCCCATGATTTTACAACAATATGAAATATTAACATTAACATCTATGGTTATCATTTCTCTAATATGAAGGAAGTATTTTATTCTTTCCCAGGCATAAAATTTGTACTCCCTCCTTTCAAATACCTTGAGGCATGGCAGTGTATTTATAGAATGACAGGATGGAAAGGAATGGCTAAAATCTCATGTTACATTTGGCTATAACGTCCAGGGATTAGGTCCAGCTGATTATCCATCCAGGTTCAATTACATGGGGCAAGCCTTACCTTTCCAGGACTATAGTTGTGAGTTTTTGGAAAACGATCAGCACCACGGGACTGAAAATAAAGTGGTAGTGTGTGTTAGCAGGTGAAGAGAGCACTGTGGAGAACTGATTCATTTATTCATTTAGTCCTCAAATATTCACAGTCCCTGATTTCATGCATCTCAGCATCTCCCACACAAGAAAATAGCTAATCACAACACAAAGTGATATAGTCATATTTCATAGGACCGTAAGAACAACATCTAACATGGATGTGAGTGGAGAAGTAGACTACTGTTTAAGGTGAGAGAAGAGGCAACAGGCACTCTCCTGTTCCTTATTCACTGCCTCATCCTTATCCTGCTCTGTATCTCAAGAGGGCTCACCTCAGTAGGCTGTTTGCTAGCCTCTGGAGTCTGCTGATCTCCTAGAGGCTATGGACAGTGGTTGGCACTGAAGTGAGGGAAGCAAGGAGGCAAGTTATTTTTGTGATTCCAATTCATACTGGGAAAGCTCTGCCAGGATTCCAGCTTTCTTTAGCTGATTCCAATAATGCCATCTTCTCCCTTTGTCTCTCAAGCTTAGGGATGGTTTTCTGCTTTCTCTACTCTCAGAGTTGACCCACTTTGCCCTGGTTAGATTCCTAAACTTGTCCTTCATATGAAAATTCAATTTCCTGTGCTAATTTCCTGTGTTTTAAATACTCAGAGGGGTTTGTATCTGTTTTTCTCTTTGGACTCTGATATAGAAGGCTTCCTAATGCAGGTAAAATCTGAACTGAGTATTTTAAGGTTAGAAGGCATTATCTAAGCAAGTAAGAGAAACAAAGCACTTGTTCAAAGTTAATAACAGAGTCTAAATTGAAGCATGTCAACTTAGCTTCTTAAAACTAGATAGTATTCAGTATATTGTAATGGACTCATTGTTTTCTCTAAATTCCACTCTGTGGAGAGCCCAAGTAGCCTATTCTAAAGACAATTTCATTTAAAAAATTAACAGTAGGACCTATTTTTAATTTCTTGTTATTCTTTTCAGAAAGATGGTAAATACAATTTTTTTTTTGTATTGAGTTTGAACCAAATTCATCCTATCTTAATTGTACATTTCTGTAGATGTAGAAAGGGAGAAAGAAAGAACTGACTGGCATACTTTCTTGCAAGTTAATCTCATTAAAGATAACCTCAATTAATTAAAGCCATTGTAAAGATTTCAACTTTAAAGAGAAAGGAGTTTTATCCATGACTTCACCCCTTTTTGTCTTAGAGGGTTCTAGAAACTCCTATGAAAATTTGTCTACTTCTTCCCAGTTGTGTTCAACTTACCAGGAGATAAGATGTGAAGACAATGTAGAACCAGCAAAGTTGTTCTGTTTTGCATGTTTCCTAAGATAATGGAAAACTTTATCTACACAATAATGGAGATCAAATAAGTGTTTCAAGCAGAAAAATAAATTTTCAGGAAAAAAAAGATATTCTGACATTTTAAATGAGATTTGAAATAACAGCCTCTTTCTAACAGAGAACATGTACATCCAATTTACTATGCACCCAGTTATGGTTCGTTAGGACTAAATCACTTCTGCGAATATCCTGTGAAGGTCAGTGCTACTCTGTCAGTGAAACCACCCTTTCCATTGGAGCTCACAGAAAGGTAGAATTGTTATCATGGGAAGACCATAAATTCTGAAGCTGAAAGATATTTATTTCATTTGGGATCATGGCTCCTTCATTTACCTGATGTGTGAGTTTAGTCAAGTTTCTCAAACTCCAGAACTGTTTTTTCTTTATTTGTGAAATGAGAATAATAATGCTTAACTTTTGGAGTTTTTGTGAGGATTATATAACAAAATATGGCATATGATTGGTAACTAATAAATACTAGTTTCTTTAATTCTCCTACTACTTCTGCAAGTAAAATTTGTCAATATACTAAAAATGTTAATAAGGCCAAGTATGGTTCCTGGTAGAAGGGAAATTAGTGAAGAATGAAAAACAGTAGTAGCCTGTGTACACCTATGTCAGATGAGGGAATCATCTGTTCATTGATCAATTTATTGATTTATTCATTTATGTATTCATTATCTATTACCTACTATATGTCTGTGTCTACTATTATGCTTGCTCCTAGGTTTTAAAAAATAAACTAGACATAGTCTTCAAAGAATGCATGAATATATGATAAATATATAATATATAAATATAAATATATATATAAAATAAAACTCATATATATTTATATATATAAAATAAATAATTATATATATAATATATATTTATATATATTATATATTTATATAATATTATATATTATATAAATATTATATATTTATATATATATAAAATAAAACTCATATATATATTTATATATATGAGTTTTGGGGGCACAAAGAAGTCTTTTTGGAGGTGTTATCCAGGCAAAAGTAGCCATATAAAGACTAGAGAGAAGAGAATTTTATGTAGAGGAATCAGAATATGCCAAAGTCCAAAGGTGGGGCAAAGTCCAGACATCGTATTTAATTTTCATGCAAATCTGGGTAAAGGGCTGTAACTGTCTTGATACTTCTTAGAGTAACTTTTTCCAAATCTTTCCAAACATGTTATTTTGAATGACTTCCTGTGTATGGCCTAGTTGCTATAAATTTCTCTGAAATGAGAGGATAAAAATTATATCCAATAACTTAATGAGATGACTAATACTAATTACAATACCACGCTTTAATAGCCATTGCTGTGGGACTTCTCTTCATTTAAAAAATTACTGTATTGTTGGAACATATTCAATTTATATTCAACAGTATCCTCATTTGTTCTGTTTGTGCCTACATTTTGCAGACTGGTAGACAAGATGCCTGATTTGATTCAAAGCTGTGGTTTTGGCCTGCACAACTTAAACAAATGGAAATAAGATTTTAAAACCTAGAAACTTCATGTAAAATACGAATTTATAATTTCTTATGAAAAGTCAAAAGTTCTGGCAATACTGGATCCACATTCTTGCATGGCCAGACTGGCAGGCACTGATAAAGCCTGACCTATTCAAGTTGGGCACGAGCTACTTTGCCACAACCCTAGCATTAGGGGCTGCAAATCCTAGACCTTATGTCCTACAGTCTTTGCTCGCTTGCAAAAATAACTTCCTGGTTGTATGAACCATTTTATTTTATAACCTCGGCATAAATTTCTCTAGTTTGATCTGGATTTTTTTTTTGTCATCTTTCATTCTTGAATTTACTACCTTGTATGTATCTCTGAAGGTTTATCTTGTTTCTGTTAGGCTCTTTCCAATAAAATGAAGTTATATTTGCTTTTAATACTTTAAGATGAACTCAGCCATAGAGTAAATAATAAATAGCTTTTATGTCTTAAAAATATTTGCTTTAAAGGGTATTTTGCCTGTATTAAAAATGCAAAATGGGGCTGGGATTACATGTCAGGTAGTGTATGGGCACAAATGGACTTTTTACACAGTGTGAACTTTTTCAGAAGTATCATGTTGCACGAATCCTAATTTCTTCCAAGATATGTTACTGCTTGCCACACACAGTGAAGGCCAAGGGTTTAGTTTGGATAAGCAATATTAATGCAAAAATATCTATATTTTACGTTAAAAATGGTCTTAGTTTAGGTTCAATTGGTTGATGGAGTATTTCACTGCATGACTCTTCCAACTATATATTTAAACACCATTCCTGATATTTAATAACATGGGAAATTTAAGATTTAGAAAATACATTCAACCCAACTTAAACATCAAGTGAAATGAATTTTAAAAAATATAAGGGAGGTGGGTAAAAGAATGGGTTAAATGGGTGATCGGATTAGGAGTGCACTTGTGATGGGCTCTGGGTGTCGTATGGAAGTGTTGAATCACTATATTGAACACCTGAAACTAATATTACACTCTATTTTAACTAACTGGAATTTAAATGAAAACTTTTAAAAAAGCAAGAGGAAAAGATACAAGGTAAAAAATAGACACACACCTAATTCGTAATCTAATAAGTTAGCATAGTTGTGTATAAATAACTTATAAGGGCCTGTGTGATTGCATTGTTTTATTTGATCTTAACAGTCACAGTCGGTTGTTATGGATATTATGATCTGTCGTTAGCAGGTAAGAAAACTGAGGCTCACCTAAGGTCAACAATCCACCAAAATTCAAGTAGATAATAAATAGATCCGTAACTGAAAATGTAACGTTTCTGAATTTGAATTAACCCATTTGTACAATTAATATTTATTGAGTATATGGTTTATGCAGCCTTTCTGCTAAATTCTAGGGCTACAGGAATGAATAAAGCAGTTACTGCCCTCAAGAAACTCATAGAAGCACAAATAAAGATACGGCATGGTTGGTAAAACAATACAGATATCTAAAGTACATAATAAAATAATCATGAGACTACCTAAGTTTGCCTTGGGGTGGGGAAACCTGGTCAGGAGCGTGTCTTCAAGAAGGTGGCATCTATAGGAAGACTTAAGGGTGAAAAGCAATGAGAGTCAGAGGGGGCTTCAAAGGACAAGTAGAAGTTCTTTGGATAAAATGGGAATGAGAAATGGAGAAGGCAGAAGAGGAAAAGTGAATGAACATGAGGGTTGGGGAATAAGCAGGAAATTACAAGCAGTTGCCACTCCCAGGACAGAAAGTTGAAGGTAAGGAAAAGTGAGACATGAGGCTGGCAAAGTGCACAGGGACAGAAACAGCACAGGGCACCACTCTAAGAATCTGGCCTTTATCCTGCAGCCCAGGGTTCAAAGAAATTAAAAGAATGCATTAAACATAGGATACAAAATATCAGACTGCATCACATTTATTAAGTTATTTTTTAAAACTTTTTTTCAGTTACATTTTTGTATTGTACTGGAGCCTGATGTAATGTGTATTTCTAAAGTGTAGGTTCTTAATGTGAATAACAAAATGTGTAGCAAAAAAAATGTTAGAAAGTACAATAGCCCTAGCAGAAATGTATATTTAATATAAGACATATACAGGAATATTTATAATAACATTAACCATAATAGTCAAACCCTGAAAACTACCCAAATGTCCATGGATAAAGTAGAAACAATTTTTGATACATCCATACAATGGAATTTTGTGTCACAATGAGAATGATCTATAAACCACACATATCATTACTAATTCTCACATTTTATTTTTTATCTGTGTATAGTTCAAAATGTGACAAAACCCATTTATATAGTTGGAAGTAAGGATGCTGGTAACAATGGATGCAGGCTGGGCGGGGGATAGTCCATGGAGTAGAATTTAGGGGCAGGGAAGGGACATGAGAAGGGCTCTGGGATGCTAGGTTGTATTTACTTCTTTTTTGTTCTTAGTGCTTGTTACCTGAGTGTTTCTTTTTCTCTGGGGAATTTCCATTGTGTGATTCTAGATGGGAAGTAAGTCTTCCAAATTGACTCAGCCTTCCCTCTCTACAAAGGAGTGTGACCAATTCTGAGGCACCTGCTCAGGACTTTGAATCTGGTAGGCAAGATGATAGAACTCTGAGAAGGCCCTCGCCACAGTGGCCCAGTGGGCCTGCACTTCCGGCAGCTAATGTCACCTAAGGTGGAACCAGCAAGGAGGACAAACAAGCTTCCTGTGTGGTGCCCTTGGCCACATACTCTGCTGCCTAGTTTCTTTTATTTCTTCTGGTGTCCTAAGCCTGCTTCAGTATCCTTCCTAGCAATTTCAAGAGCCATAAAATGTAATTCTGTAACTTAACTTTCTGCTGAGTTTGTCTTAAAAAAAATACAAGTACTCAATGGGGTAAAGTGGAAGGACGTTTGTGTAGAGTGAGTAAAGTAGTGAACTATAGTAAGTGTCCTGGGAAAAGTTAACATTAAACTAGTGGGCAAAGGAGAATGAATTTGGAAGGGAAGCAGACAATGAATCCTTACAGAACTAAGAGAATAAGGAAAGTGTGGCATCTGGGAAGTGAAAGGAGTAGAAACTTTTAAGAAGATGATCAATAGTGCCAAATATGGGGGGGGGGCTTCAATAAAATATTGTTGGGAAAATATTCTCTGGATTTGGCAATTAGAAGGCAGAAGATGACTTCATAAGAACTGTTTCAATAGATTACAGAGGGCATTGAAGTGCTCATGGGAAGTGAGGTACTAGAGGGGGTGAGTATGTGGGACTCAGTTGGTACTTCCTCCCTCTTTCTAGTATAGTTGAAAAATGGAGGGCTTACTTGAAATTTCAGTGCATCCCACACATTTTAACGAGTTTTTATTTTAATTAGTTCAAAATACTTCTGACATTTTAATCACTTATTTATATATGTTTCATAAAAGTTGTATATATTTGTATAAACTATATAACATGAACATTTGATATACATGAAATGTATATAGTTAAATGATTACTACAGTCAAGATAAGTAACGTATCTCCTCACGTAGCTACCTCTTTTGTGTGTCTAATGAGTACACCTGAAATCTACCCTCTTCACATATTTCCAGTGTTCAAAAAATTTAAAACTTTCTCTTGATGTTACATAGTTGACTTGTGTTATCTAGACACATGTTGTTTAATCTCCATGATTTTGGAATTTTTTAGTTATCTTTCTGTTATTGATTTCTAAATTAGTTCCATTTTGATCTGAAAGCAGACATTGTATGATTTTTATTTTAAATTTGTTAAGATGTGTTTTATGGCCCAAATTGTGGCATACTTTGGTGAGTGTTCCATGTGAGCTTGAGAAGAATGTGTACTTTGGTTTTGGATGAAATTTTCAATTATGTTCAGTTGATTGATGGTGTTGTTGAGTTCAGCTCTGTCCTTACTGATTTTCTGTCTGGTAGATCTGTCTGTCCATTGCTGAGAGAGGAATGTTGATGTCCAACTATGGTAGTGGATTCACATAGTTCTCCTTGAAGTTCTATCAGTTTTTACCTTATGTAATTTGACACTCAATTGTTAGGCACATACGTGTTAATTATTATGTCTTATTGGAGAATTGGCCTCTTTATCATTATGCAATGCCCTTATTTATCCTTGATAAATTTCCTTACTTTGAAATCTGCTCTGTCTTAAATTAATATAGCTACTCATGCTTTCTTTTGCTTAGTGTTAGTGTGATCTGTATGTGTTTTTTGTATGCATAAACTTTTAATCTATATTGCCTTTATATTTAAAGTTTATTTATTTAGAGAGAGACAGAGACAGCAGAGGGGCAGAGAGAGAGAGAGGGAAAGTAAAAATCCCAAGCAGGCTATCCACTGCTAGTGGAGAGCCTGATGTGGGGCTTGAACTCATGAAACAGTGAGATCATGACTTTAACTGAAACCAAGTCAGGCGCTTAGCCAATTGAGCCACCCGGACACCTCTGGTTGGTACTTTTAAACCATTGATATTCAGGGTGATTATTGATAGGTATGGATTTATATCCACCATATTTCTTACTGTTTTCTATTCATTGCTCTTGTTCTTTGTTACTTTTTATGTCTTCCTCCCTTTTTCTGCCTTTTGTGATTTTATTTTTTTATTTAAAAAAATTTTTTTAGTTTATTTATTATTCTTGAGAGATAGAGACAGAGCATGAGCAGGGGAGGGGCAGAGAGAGGAGAAGACACAGAATCTGAAGCAAGCTCCAGGTTCTGAGCTGTCAGCACAGAGCTGGACGCGGGGCTTGAACTCATGAACCGGCAGGTCATGCCCTGAGCCGAAGAGCCACCCAGGTGCCCCTGCCTTGTGTGATTTTAATTGAACATTTTATGTGATTTCATTTTCTCTCCTTTCTTGGCATATCAGTTATACTTTTTAAAAAACTTTTTTTGTGGTTACCTTAGAGTTTGCCGTATACATTTACAGCTGAGTAACATCTACTTCCAAGTACCTCTATTCTGCGTGATGGATAGTGCAATTACTTTATAATAACAATCCCAATTCCTTCCTTTTGTTGCTTGCATCATTGCTGTCACTCATTTCATATATTTCATTCATATCAGCATAACATAAGCATACACACACATACATACACGTAAAATATATACATAAGCATACATAATCAAATACATAGTTGGCATTATTATTTTGAACAAACTGTTTACCTGTTAGATCAATTAAGAAGAAGCAAAGTCAAGTTTTTTTTAAAAAACTTTTTAATGTTTATTTATTTTTGAGAGAGAGAGAGACATAGGTAGAGAGAGAGACAGAGCAGGAATGGGGGGTGGGGCATTCAGAGACAGAGGCAGACACAGAATCTGAAGCAGGTTCCAGGCTCTGAGCTGTTAGCACAGAGCCCAACACAGGGCTTGAACTCACAAACCACAGGATCATGACCTGGGCCAAAGTCAGAAACTCACCAACTGAGGCACTCAGGCACCCCAAGTTTTTTTTTTAAGTGGGCTTCATGTCCATTGTGGGCGTTGAACTCATGACCCTGAATTAAGACCTGAGCTGAGATCAAGAGTCAGGTCAGATGCTTAACCAACCGAGCCACCCCAAGATAAAGATTTTATTTTTTTATTTCATCTTCACTTATTCTTTCTTGGATGCTTTTTCTTACTTTATATAGATCTGAGTTTCTGATCTATAATTTTTTTTCTCCTTAAATAACTTGTTTTAGACATTTCTTATCAACCAGGCCTAATCCTTCAATTCCCTCAATTTTTGTTTGTCTGAGAAAGTTTTCATCTCCCCTTTACCTTTTAAGAATAGCTTTACAGAATGCCGCCTACTACATTGGTAGGTTGATCTCTCAATGCTTTAAATACTTCATTCCACTCTCTTCTTGCTTACATGGTTTGAGAAGTGGATGTAATTTTTATCCTGTTCTTCTAAAAACAATATTTTTTTTCCCTCTGGCTTCTTCCAGGATTGTTTTCTTTATCTTTGATTTTCTCTACTTTGAAAATGATATGCCTAGGTATACTTCTTTGGCATTGAGCCTGGTTGGTGTTCTTCAAGCTTCTTTATCTGTGGTTTGGTGTCTAACATTAATTTGGGGGAAACCCTTAGTCATTCTTGTTTCAGATATTTCTTCTGTTTCTTTCTTTTCTTCTATATTCCTGTTATACATATGTTACACACACACACACACACACACACATACACACACACACAGAGTGTATCTACAGTGTGTATATATATATATGTGTATATATATATATATATATACACATATATATATATATATGTTACATCCCACAGTCCTTGGCTATTCTGTGTTTTTTTTAATTGTTTTTTTTAATTTTTGAAAGATAGAGAGACAGAGTGTGAGCAGGGGAGCGGGAGAGAGAGAGAGAGGGAGACACAGAACTCGAAGCAGGCTCCAGGCTCCATGCTGTCATCACAGAGCCTGATGTGGGGCTCAAACCCATGAACTATGAGATCATGACCTGAGCCAAAGTTGGACACTTAAGCAACTGAGCCACCCAGGCACCCCTTCTGTTTTGTTTTTCCAGTCATTGTTTTTATTGCTTTTTTGGTATTTTAAGTCTGTTCAGCTTTTTATTTGTGAAGATGGAATTATGACTTCCTAGCTCCTTACATGCAGAACCAGAAAAACTTCAATATGATAATTTTTATGCTAGTTTTTGACCCTTAAAAGGAATTTCACGTGTTCCTCTTGAGTGAAAAGACTGAGGGAGGCTGAGATAGTCCTACACTCCAGAGAGATCCAGGGAGACAGACTGTGGTGGCAGAAAAGTTAAGGGAAGAAGAGGGTCTCAGCCTGTGCAGGCTTCCGTAACAAAGTACCATGAGACTAACTGGCTTAACCAACAGAAGTTTATCTTCTCACAGTTCTGGAGACTGGAAAACCAAGTTCTGGTGAGAGCTCTCTTTCTGGCTTGCAGATGGCTACCGTTCTACTGTGGTCTCACATAGCCTTTCCTTGGTGCATGTGCATACAGAGTGATCTCTCTTTCCCTCTTCTTACATATTCATCAGTTCCATAGGACTAGAACTCCATCCTTACAAAATAACATAACCTTTACTTCCTAAGAGACTTATTTCCAAATTCACTCCCATTGGTGGTTAAAACTTCAACATACGAATTTTGAGGAAGCACCATTCAGTACATTACAGAGAAGGATCACCTTCGCACCCAAGCCTCATAGTCCAGGTCAGGATAGGAATGAAACCTCCAAGCAAAGTAGCCCTTCCTGGTCTCTCCTTCAGTGTATGATAATATGCCTCTTTTTTTTCTTTTCTTTCCTTTCCTTTCCTTTCCTTTTCTTTTCTTTTCTTTTCTTTTCTTTCCTCTTTTCTTTTCCTTTTTCTTTTCCTTCCTTTCTTCCTTCCTTCTTTCCTTCCTTCCTTCCTTCCTTCCTCTCTCTCTGTTTCTCTTTCTTTCTTTCTTTCTTTCTTTCTTTCTTTCTTTCTTTCTTTCTTTCTTTTCTTCTTTCTTGCAGGGGCTGGCATGCTGCTCCCAGCTGCAGGGTGAAGGAATGCAGGACTCAGTACCTCAGGAGTGCCTACACCCCATGATCTTCACCCATCGCCCTGTGCTCCTTTAGGGTCAGGCTCCAAATTTTCTCTATCTTTCATAGTGACCAGTGGGTAACTTACAAACCTCATACATGTACTTGCACACAATATGCACACACACATGCATGCACACGCACACACATGTGTACACACACACACATTCCCAAGGACAAATATTCATTCTTATGGATAGTAGAGTTAAACTCAGGAAAAAAAGGTATTTTTCTATGCCCCATAATCTGCAAAGCTGCCTGTACAATGAAGTCACTCTTTGTATTATACTTCTTTGTTTTTCCCTCATTGTCATCTCCCATGGCATGACATGATTTCTTGTTAAGACTGCATCTCTTAGAGTAATAAAACACCATTTCTTGAAAATTAAACATCTAGGTAGATAAATCATATGTTCTTTCATGTGTATTAACATAAAGTTAGAAAAGAAATAGTAATTTATGTTGTTATATGTCCTGATCTGTATATAGAAGTTTCATCAGCAAGCTCATAAATTGGCAAGTCCACATATCTCTGGGTAAAAAAAAATGATATTACTAAAATAATCCTGAAAGTTCCTAAGTCTACTTCTGTTCATCAATTAAAATTTAAATTCTTTCAAATAGAATATCATTACTAAGTGTTATTTGTTGTATTTTGAAAATTAAAAATTTATGTATAATATTTGCAGTAACTCAAGAAGAATATTAAAAGAACACTTAATTTTAAGACTCTGCTAGAAACAGAATTCTTTGTACTATAAAAGTTTCCACAATTTGATCTATCTATCTATCTATCTATCTATCAGCATATGAGAATACATACTTATATACATATGTCTATATTTATATACTGTCACTAATAATATTAATGGGAACAATGGAAGGTAAACATGAATGGAATAAACTACATCAAGTCTGCACTTTCATCTTGGTTAAAAGTTGTTTATCTGTAGTATGATATTCAACCTGCTTCCTTACTTCATCTCAATGCTAACCCTCCACTCTGGTAATTTTCACTATTTTCCCCTCTCTCTGTGCATGCAGGGACATAAGAAATTGTAGAGGTAGAAGACATCATAAAAATGATTTCATCTCGACCTGTCTTGGAAAGATGGGAAAATTGAGGTCAAGAGAGGAGGGATTACTTGTCTGAAGTGTCATGTCTGTTGAGGAGAGTCTAGAGGAAAACTCAGCTGCCAGTGATCACACATAGTGTTCTTTCCACAGAACTCACTCTGGGTATCACACTTACTACCTCCATGGCTCTGCTCACTCTGTTCTTAACCACCAGGTCTTCTCATTCTCATTGTATCTCACGTAGGTAAAATTGATCTCTTTTGTCAAGCCTCTAATTTGCTTGTGTCTGCCTTGCCCCATTTATTAATGCACCTATTGTGTATTCCCAGTTTCTTGACTATGTTTATGTTATTTTAAATTAATTTCCATTTTTTGGCTATGTGAGCTCAATGTTTTAAAAAAGATAATGATGGTAATCCATCACTTATTTTCAATTTACTCTATGCGAGGCACAACCCCAACAGTTTCACATGCACATATTTCCCTTAATCCTTTCAACCCAGAAGTAATTATTATCTTCATCTTATAGATGAGGGAACTGAAGCATGGGAGCATTAAATAATTCATTCAGCTTCACATGGCAACATGCTGGTTTTGCACAGAGGCCATATCATGAACTATTATGTTACACTGCATTTTAACATAAACATTTTCCTTTAATTTTTTTCATCTCTGAATTTGGGACGCATGCTGTAGTCAGCAGCATTTTGTAATTGTGCCATAATTTAATTGGCAACTTTTTTTCTTCTTTAGTAGTACATACATCCATTTATCTTATGTTAGATGATATCTTAGATTTGAGAAAATATAGTATCTCTTTTGTGTTTCTCCCCAGCTCAAGTGCTATTGATAGGCAAATATTTGTAGTCCAGAGTTGAGTTAACACCTTAGAAGACAATGAGTGTGAATTAATCTTAAGCAAGGAGAGTCAAGTGAAAAATGGTTAGGAAGATAATCTAGTAACAGTTCATGGTTTGGAAACCTTTTCTTAAAGATCTTGTGTGGCCATTCTGTGCTTTTATTTTGGGAGGTAGAGATAAGACAGCAGGAAAGATAGATTCAGGCAGTGAAACCCTCCCCCAACTGACGTGCTTTGGAAATCTTATATTTATTAGTAACAAGTTAATACATGGAACTATTCATGTGAAAGATAAGTGAGGAGTTTAAAAATATATCATATGGAATGCATGTGACAAAAGAAAAACAAAAATATTGAATGAGTATAATCTTAAGTTGAAAACTTGGTGTTTGAAAACAGGCGATGGCAACCATTAAAGTCAACCATTAATGGTAATTAAGAATCTCTGCTTTATCATGACTTGTTCTTCAAGTAGAATTAAGTTACAAACTTTCAGAATGCTATGAACTTCCGTCTCATGTTTTTTGTAACAATTCATTAAACTCTGAACTTTAATTAAATAAAAATTGATTAATTGCAGTCTATTAAAGAAGAAATGCTAATTAATAAATGACTTTCTCAGTTTTGTAAAAATTAATTTATTAATACTTTTCAATTTTAACGCTTTTACATAATTTTAATACTCCTTTGAAACACACAGTATAATAATTTTCTTTTTAATCTAAAATAAATTACTATTGTAAGTATTTCCAAGAGGGTATCCAGAGAGAAAAATGCATGAGATGCCCAAAACTTTTGATAAATAAGAACTCAACTTTTAAACTGGTACATGACCAGACCTTTCAAAAAACAAACCACTGAGTTTTGGGAGAAGTAAAAAGAAAGAAAGGATAAGAAAGAAAGAGAAAATAAGGATTTATCTAATTTGATGTCACCCTGACTATATTTTTTAAAATGTGGTTTAAGTCAGCTATGGTTAAAGCTAATATGAACAGGGTGTATGACTAACTGGTTTTTATTTTGTAGGGAGTGAAAGTGATATATTTTTTAATTTTGTTATGATTTTGGATATATATATAATATAATATATATATGATTTTGGATATATATAGATATGTGGAAAAATAGGAAAAGAAGAAAGAAAAATAATGATATAACATATTTTTTAATTGAGTTTACCCCATCGTTAGAAATTAGATATAAATATTCTACTTTAGGTATGTATAAACTATCTCTCTAAAATGTTAAATAACTCCTCTGAGTTCACACAGATAGAGAGGAGTCAAGTGAATATAACTGCAGAGCCAGGAGCGCCTGGGTGGATCAGTTGGATGAGCGTCTGACTTCCACTCAGGTCATGATCTCACGTTTGAGCCCCGCCTCCAGCTCTGTGCTGACAGCTCCGAGCCTGGAGCCTGCTTTGGATTCTGTGTCTCTCTTTCTCTCTGCCCCTCTCCAGCTCAGGCTGTCTCTTTCTCTCTCTCAAAAATAAATAAACAATAAAAAAATTAAAAAAAAAATAACTGCAGAGCCAGACTCTAAATCGGTATGCTGTTGGAACAAGTATCTGGAATGGTGGAGAGGAATGCTTTCTCAAACTACCTGAAAACTCCACACCTTATTAGAGTGACTAAAATTAAAAGAATAACCAACTGTTAATGAGAATGCAGAGTAACTAGAACACTCATATACTGTTGGTAGAGATGTAAAATAGTGCTAACACT
Organism: Acinonyx jubatus; assembly: GCF_027475565.1. NCBI lineage: Eukaryota > Metazoa > Chordata > Mammalia > Carnivora > Felidae > Acinonyx > Acinonyx jubatus. The sequence goes on from NC_069385.1 coordinate 37,430,909, forward strand.
TTGGAAACCATTTCGGGAACCATTTTGCAGTCTCTTAAAAAGCTATATATAAACCCCCTGCATGACCTAGACATCCCATTTCTTTTTATAGTATAAGCATATATTCAAAGACTTCTACACAAATGTTCATAGCAGCTTTATAATCCCAAGCAGGGAACAACTCAAATGCCCATCAACTAGTGAATAAAATTATAGCACATCCACATAATAGAACACTACTCAACAATAAACAGGCATGAACCATTTATATATGCAAATTATGGATAAATCTCAAAATAATTTTGCTAAGTGATTTTGTTACTCAAAATAACTTTTCTAAGTGATATTATTACTGCAAATAATCAGCAGTGACAGAAATCAAATAAGTTGTTGCCTGAGGAGGGATAGAGGGAGATACAGATTAAAGGGATGCACAAAGAGTAGTAGAAAAGGTCATTATTTGGGAGTAGTGGAAAAGGGGTTATTATTTGATCATGGTGTTGGTTTCAAAAGTTTACATATATGTTAAGACTCATCAAATATGTGCATTTCACTGTATGTCACTTATAACTCAATAATGTTACAAAATATAAACTTGACTATTAAAACTGCACAGGTATTTCCAGTCTTTGAGCAATATTGACAAGAAATTACTATTATATTTCAGAAACAAATTTCCATAGGAATTATGCTATGACACTAAATAGCTCTAGTTCAGTTAGCAATTTGTCTCTAATAATGCCTTCACTAGACCAACCAGGAACCTATTGGCTTTGGTTGTTTGTTCAAGCCCCAAAATTTATTGATCACCTGCAATATGTTAGTATAATTCTGGGTCCAGGGGACAGTTGGCAATTAATGAAGTAAAATGTTAGTTTAGGCTCAAAGAGTTCATGGTTTTTAGGTATGAACAAATTATGGTGGTTAAAATCAATTTAATTGATTACAAACAGCATTTTTTAAATGAAATAAAATAGAACATGATGAAAAGAATAGATCAGGATGTATTACGTGAAGCAGGGCAAATTATATTTAGTAAAATTCTCAGTTCTACATAGGTATGTATGACTATACTGGCTTAATGTATTAACTGTAGTTCTTATATAGATAATAGCCAAAATGTAACAACACTAGGGCCAGTAGAGGAGATATAAATATAAAAAAAATAGTACAGAAAACATTGAAAGAGGTCAAATAATATAAGTATACAGAGAAAAGGAAGATGTAATGGTAATGACTGGGTGAAGGGACGAGGAAGACAATATTACAATTTTTACCAAAGAGGAAAATTGAAGAAGTTAGTAAAGAAAGAGATGTAAGTAAGGGAAATGCAAATCAAAACTACAATAAGATATCACCTCATACCTGTCAGAATAGCTAAAACCAAAAACATAAAAAAACAAGTGTTGGTGAGGATGTGTAGAAAAAAGAACCCTCTTGCACCATTGGTGGGAATGCAAACTGGTGCAGTCACTGTGGAAAACGGTATGGCACTTCCTTGAAACATTAAAAATAGAACTACCCTACAGTCTAATAATTGAACTACTGGGTATTTACCCAAAAAATACAAAAACTCTAATTCAAAAGGATATATGCACCCTTATATTTAGCAACATTATCTAAAATAGCCAAATTATGGAAGCGGCCCAAGTGTCCATTGATAGATGAATGGATAAAGAACATGTGATATATATATTGTGCATATCTATCTATGTATCTATCTATCTATATATAATGGAATATTATTAAGCCATAAAAAGGAATGAAATCTTGCCATTTGCAAAGACATGGATAGAGCTAGAAAGTATGATGCTAATCAAACTAAGTCAAAGAAAGACAATTATCATATGATTTCATTCACATGTGGAATTTAAGAAACAAAACAAACAAGCAAAGGATAAAAGAGAGAGAGATAAAGAGACAGACACAGAGAGAGAGAGAGAGAGAAACCAAGAAACAGACTCTTAACTATAGAGAACAAATTGATGGTTACCAGAGGGGAGATGGGTGGGGGATGGGTGGAATTGGTGATGGGGATTAAGGACTGAACTTGTGCTGAGCACTGGGTAATGTATTGGATTGCAAAATCACTGTATTATACACCTGAAACTAATGTAACATGGTATGTTAACTATACTGGAATTAAAATTTAAAAAGGGAGAGTTGTAAAGAGCTGAAGAAGACACTTCTTTTGAATATGATGGAGTAGTTTATATCTAATCAATGTTCCTACTGAAAATAACTACAAAGATGAATAAATAATATTTTAAAGGCTCTGTAAAGTCATGGGAAAAAATCAAGGGAGACTTGTTTTGAGGGCCAAAGATTCTAAAGAGAAGGAGAACAAATTGAGATGAGTCCAGTATTTGCCATCATTTTTTCCACATTGGATATTTGTGGTTCGATGAGCAGTGATCCAAGAGCCCAAGTCTAAAGTACAGTTCAAATCTTTCAGCTCTCTTGGGGTTTCAAGGACACGCAATTGGAGTTCAGGACTACCAAGGCAGCTAGGACTTCAGAGGCCAAAAATCCCAGAGCAAGAAAACAGAGAATAATGAGTCTGACATTCTACATTCCTATCTTTTGAGGAATTTGCCTATTTTTAAGGTCATCTGGACCAAGAGGCTGAATTAAAAGGTACAGGTATAAGGCTAAAAATCATACCTGAGATTTTCAGCCTTAACAGGCAGGAAACACAAAGAGGAGAGACTCATAAACACTCCAGTCTTTCTCACTAATGTGTGACCAAGAACCCACAATAGTCATTACCTTTGAGAGAGTAATGATTGGGAAGGTGAACCAGGGAGACTTTTGTCATGATAATTTCTTCATCTGGTAATACTTACATTGCCATCTTTATTTTGTAAAAATTCATAAATACATTTGTGATATGCACCCTCTTCTGTGTGTATGTTAACTTGAGAAGAAATGGAAAATTAGTATCTCTTGCCTTAAAAAAGCTGCAGTACCGCTAAGGTAGTAACAAAGAGGGATATTTCACTACATTCTTTGTTTATACAAATAAAGAAAGCATATTTGGACTGATTTGTCATCTGGACAGGGAAAGGAGTTTGAAAAAAGATGAAAATTACAGATAAAATTGATTATTGTTATGTTTCTTCCTACTATAGTAATTGCACTGTGCTTATTTGTTACATTCAACTAGTATCCCATGTTGGGGTACTAACTGGGGAAAAAACAAGAGAAGGCACCAAACTGACTATCCACTTTTAGTATATATTAATGTAAAATACATGAACAGCATTTAAAATAACTGTGGGAGCTAAGCGTGGAGAAAGGTCAGGAGATTAACATACTCACAGAAGGAAAAGCCAAAGTTTGAAATGGGCCAGATTCTTGAGTGGGCCAGATTTGTGTGAGAATGTTGTATAATCCAGGAAAATTTTTCATTGCAACATATATCTTATTAGGATCCTAATTGTTTTCAGTCTCCAGCAGAGCAGTAATGGCATGACAATGTTTTTATATTTCTTTAAGAAGTCTTTTCTAGATTTCTCTTGGAGAGCTGTCTTTAACATTTGGTTTACTTTTGTAGTGGCAATATTTTTTCCATTGTTTTGCATGCTAAGACAGCAATTGATTAGTATAGAATCCTTGGGCCAAGTTCTGCCCTAGGATATGTATGTGACCCCCACTAACTTCAAATAGAGTTGCATGCACACATCCTCGAGTGGAATTTGGCTTTCTTCCATGGTAGTCACTGAAAGCCATTGAAGTCAATGGGAGCCATGCATGGATAACTGACGGCAGAATTTGGCCCTTAGGAATTGAAAATCGTTGGAGCATTTTCTTTGGAAAACAATATCAAAGGCTAAGATTTATAATAAAACATAATTCCTGTAATTGAGTATTTTTATCAACCATTTAAAATCTTACAGTATGTATCTATTAAAGCACTGTAGTGACAGAAAGTGAGAGGATTGTGATTTACTTCTCATATAATCCTTTGTTCATATAAGAATAATCGAAACCAAAAAATAGACACTTATTTTCAGGTGATTTCATTAAAAGTTCATTAACTGTGGTAAGACAAAATGTTACTTTGTTAACCCTTTTAGAGAACATCTTTATATGTAGAAATGCCTTTTTATTAGACTCCCAAAAATTTATGACTGAAGGAAAGAATAATTATATTGGAGTATATTTTAAAAACTTGATTCAGAAATTAATAAAAGAGGAGTTAAAATCCCTTCTCATCCTCCTGCTCTAATGTCACTTGAAGGAAAGCTGGAGCCGTCTCTGTAGAGTACATGGTTGCTGCAGTATGTATTTAGGGACATTCTGAAAAGAATACTATGAGAAATTGACTTGATCTTGATTTAGTGCTTATTTCACTAATGTACCATCTCTTGTAGACAAGGACAATACCTTTCCTCAGGTAGCAGCTATTCTTCTAGCCTAGATTTACAAGAATTTTTTTCTCACATTCTCATTATGAAAATTCAAACATTCAAAAAATACGAATGAGTATACAATAGACTCCTATAGCCTCCATCTTATTTTACAATATCCTATATTTCTTCACTCTTTCCTTTCCTTCCTTCCCATCCTACCTTTCCTTCCTCCCTTTCCTCCTTTTCTTCTTTTTTCCTGTTAATTCTCTGATCAGCCATTTGAAAGTAAGATGCAGACATATTGAGATATCACTCCTAAAAATTTCAGCATTGCTGCCTAAAATAAGGAGGTTCCTTACATAACCACATTATTATTTTTACATTTACAAAAGTTAACAGTAATTCACCAATAACATCCTTAACCGGCTGCCACCAAAATGTCTGATTGGCTATTTTTAGAAACAATTCAATCAATATACATATATGGCTTTTTATTATTATGTCTCTTTCACATGGAGTTGTCTTCCCCCCCTTTTTTTCTATGATATTGACTTTTTGAAGAGACCAGGTCAGTTCTCTTGTAAGACATCTAAATTTCTGAATTTGTCTAAATATGTCCATGTGATATAATTAACTTTCTTCTGCACCCTGTATTTTCTGTAAACTGGAAGTTAGATTTCACAGCATGCTTAAATTTAAGATAAACAATTTTGGCAAGAATTTTTCAAAGGTAATATATACCTTTGGCATATATACATATACATATATTTTTCATTACATATGTATTATTTAAATTTTAGTTAACATACAGTGCAGTGATTCATCACTTACATTCAACACCCAGTGCTCATCACAACACTTAATACCTGTCACTCATCTAGTCCTTCCCACACCCACCTCCCTCCACCAACCCTCAGTTTGTTCCCTATTGTTAAGAATGTCTTGTGGTTTGTTTCCCTCTCTCCTCTTTCCCCCTTTTCATATGTTCATCTGAGTGAAATCATATGGTATTTGTCTTTCTCTGACTGACTTATTTCACTTAGCATAATACATTCTAGAATGTTCCACCCATGTTTTTGCAGATGGCAAGATTTCATTCTTTTTTGATGGCTGCATAACATCTCATTGTGTATGTATGTATGTATGTATGTATGTTTACATACACATGATGTATCCGTTCATCAGTTGATGGACATTTAGGCTCTCTCCATAGTTTGCCTATTGTTGATAATGCTGCTATAAACATTGGGTATAGGTACCTTTTCAAATCTTTATTTTTGTATCCTTTGGGTAAATACCTAGTAGTGCAATTGCTGGGTCATAGAGTAGTTCTACTTTTAGTTTTTTGAGGAATCTCCATACTGTTTTCCAGAGTGGCTGCAGCAGTTTGCATTCCCACCAATTGTGCAAGAGGGTTCCCTTTCCTCCATATCCTCACCTACAACTGATGTTTTTTGTGTTGTTAATTTTAGCCATTCTGACAAGTGTAAGGTTGTATCTCATCATGGTTTGATTTGTGTTCCCTGATGATGAGTGATGTTGAGCATCTTTCCATGTGTCTGTTAGCCATCTGGATGTCTTTGGAAAAGTTTCTATTCATATCGTCTACCCATTTCATAACTGTGTTATTTGTTTTTTGGGTATTGAGTGTGATAAGTTCTTTATAGATCTTAGATACTACCCTTTATCAGATATGTCATTTACAAAATCTTCTCCCATTCCATAGGCTGCTTTTTAGTTTTGTTGATTGTTTCCTTCCCTGTGCAGATTTTTATGTTGACGAAGTCCCAATAGTTCATGTTTGCTTTTGTTTCCCTTGCCTTCAGAGATGTGTCTCGTAAGAAGTTGCTCTGGCCGAGGTCAAAGATGTTGCTGCCTGTGTTCTCCTGTAGGATTTTGATGGTTTCCTGTTTCACATTTAGATCTTTCATTCATTTTTAATTCATTTTTGTGTATGGTGTAAGAAAGTGGTCCAGTTTTATTCTTCTGCATATCACCATCCAGTTTTCCAAGCACCATTTGTTGGAGAGACTTGTCTTTTTTCCATAGGATATTCTTTCCTGCTTTGTCAAAGATTACTTGACCATATGGTTGTGGGTCTATTTCTGGGTTTTCTATTCTGTTCCATTGATCTATGCATCTGTTTTTGTGCCAGTACCATAGTGTCTTGATGACTACAGCTTTGTAATATAGCTTGAAGTCTGGAATTGTGATGTGTCCAGTTTATTTTTTTTCTTTTTCAGGATTGCTTTGGCTATTTGGGGTATTTTGTGATTCCATAAAAATTTGAGGATTATTTGTTCTAGCTCTGTGAAAAATGCTGGTGGTATTTTTCAGGGATTGAGTTGAATGTACAGATTGCTTTGGATAGTATAGACATTTTAACAATGTTTGTTCTTCCAATCCACGAGCATGGAATGTCTTTCCATTTCTTTGTGTCCTCTTCTATTTCTTTCATAAGCATTCTATAGTTTTCAGAGTACAGATCTTTTACCTCGTTAGTTAGGTTTATTCCTAGGTATCTTATTATTTTTGGTGCAATTGCAAATGGGATTGATTCCTTGATTTCTTTTTCTGTTGCTTTGTTATTGGTGTATAGAAATGCAACAGATTTCTGCACATTGATTATATCCTGTGATTTGCTGGAGATATATATATATATATATGTGTATATATATATATATATATATATATATATATATATATATATTTAACAAGTAATATATTAGATGGTACCTGGGCATGGTGAGACTATCTTTTCCATCAATGGACTTTCAAACAATTGTTTTAGCACCCTTTGGTGATCCTGCCTGTAGCTTGTATTTCTTTGGGTTTTTTAATGAGAAGCTCTTAAAAAAATTTTTTTTAATGTTTATTTATTTTTGACTGAAAGAGACAGAGCATAAAAGGAAGTGCAGAGAGAAAGGGAGACACAGAGTGCAAAGCAGGCTCCAAGCTCTGAGCTGTCAGCACCTAGCCCAATGTGGGGCTCGAATCCACAGACTGGGAGATCATGACCTGAGCCGAAGTGGGCTGCTTAACCGATTGAACAATCCAGACGCCCTAGAAGTTCTTTTAAAAGGAAAAGAACAACAATGTTTAATTTCTTGACATACAAAACAAATTTTAAGTTAGCTTTTAAAGTAAAGATATATAAAAGTTCTCAAATAAATTTGTGTGGTATTCATTCAATGAATATATTTGTCATGCAGAATATGTGTGTTATATGTTAGAACTATTTAGCACTAGCACTTTAGCACTATAAGAAATGTTTAAAAAATATAGACAGTTAAATGTTGACTTTAAGGTTTATGACTATGGATTTAAGGCCTCAGTCAAGGTAAAATTTTCTCGCTATTGATAAAATAATTGTTTTATTTGTGCAGTATAGGCAGGCATGATGAAAGTAGTTTACATGAAGACAGACTGCAGGAGATATATTCTAAGAAAAACATCACCACTTTTTAAAAAATCTTTCTGCAATAGTTGGATAAGTGATTATATAAGGAATTAATTTAGAATAACATTCAAATAAATTTTCCTTGTGCCAGATTGTTTCTTATTCCATCCAAAGTCTTCAAAAAATTGATAGTATTCCCAATTGCCATATGGATCTTAAATACATAGAGCCAGGAAACATTCCCCAAGGGATTAAAAAAAATGATCCAGTGGGAAATAATACACTTACACTCTTCTTAGATTTCTTCTCAAATAACTACTTAACTTTTAACAAATTACTCACCCTTCCTAAATCTGTGGTTTCCTTAACAACAACAACAACAAAGGCAAGTTAGAATTGATATAGAATGAATCTGCCAGCTCTAATATTGTAATTTCTTCTACAGATATCTACTACAGTTTTTATTGCTATTACCTTTAAAATGCATTTTATATTCCAGGATCAATAGATACTCTATTTGGAAAAAAATAGCATATATTCATGATATTAGCAATTTGGATTGTTATAGACTGAACAAAATGAAATTAACAAAGATGAAGGCTGTTTAACAGAATTTTTGTAATAGTGTCAAAAGGAATATATCTTGTGGCATCTTTTCACCAATATAATCTGTTTTTTCTGTTGGTAACTGTCAGAAAAATAGAGGGGGAGCATTTAAAGTGCAATATGAACATTGAACTGGATAATATTCTAGTCTTCCTCTACATATTAAATCTAAACCATAGACAAATCACATAACTTTTCTTATTCTTACACATAAAATAGAGATAACAACACTTCCTGGAAGGAGATACTGAGATAAATTCTCTCTTTATAATCCTAATAAATGTCAGATATATAATTATAAAATGTAAATGAATTATTGCTCTAATCTGTGGCCTGTAATAGTAAAATAATATGTAATATATAGAAGTAACCTTTTTCCACATATTGTCACAGTCTTAGAATTCAAGGTCTGCTTGTCATTGCTTTTTTTCAGTTGTATATCAACCTGGCATTGATGGCATTCTTGTGGATTGGCCTGCATAGGGTAAGACCATGCATTAGTGGTATCTGCCTGATATCCCATCCTACTCTTCTAGTGATAGTAATGCCCTTCCTCTGAGGCGCTTTCTTCCCCATCATGTTTCTGATAGACCAGCCAATCACAGAAGTCCATCCCAACACCATCCTTAAGCCATAGGGATGAACCCGTGATTCAAGTTAGACCAAGAAGTTTTCTTTCCAGAGACAGGAGGATACAGTAAACATTTTAGACTTTGAGGGTCACACTGTCTCTGTTACAACTACTCAACTCTGCTCTTGTAGTGCAGAAGCAGCCATAAACAATACTTAAATGAATGTGTATGAATATATTCCAATAAAACTTTATTTAAAAAAATAGGAAGAGGTCTTGTAGTTGGCCCACAGGCAGTAGTTTGCCGTTCTAGAGACACAGTCCATGAACTGCTTCTGAGCTTGAAATTTTCCAATATCATCAAGAATCAGCTGTGCAATTCTTATCTCTACTTATTTTTTTCAATCTCAGCTTTACTTTATATATCATTGATATATAAAATTATGAACTATTCAAACTGTACGTCTTGGTGATATATGTTCCCATTGTGTAAAAGTTCTCCTCGCCCAGTTAATTAACATATCCATCATCTCACTTATTTATCTTTTTTTTGACAAAAACATTTAAGTACTATTCTTTTAGTAAATTTCAACTATACAATACAGTGTTATCAACTATAGTCACTGTGTTTTACATTAGATACTCAGATCTTATTTATCTTATAGCTGAAATTTTTTACCATTTTACCAACTTCTCCCTGTTTCTCCCACTCCCCAGCCCCTGGCAATCACTTTTCTATTTTGTATTTGTACATTTGACATGTTTTTTGTTCTTTAAGATTCCACATGTAAGTGATGATACCCTTTAGTATTTGTTTTTCTCTGTCTGGTTATTTCACTTAGCACAATGCCCTCAAGTCCTTCCATATTGTTGCAAATGTAGATTTTCCTTATTTCTCATTATTGAACAATATTCCATTGTATATAGATAAACTACATCTTTATCCATTCATCTGTTGACAGGTTGTTTTCATATCGTGGCTATTATGAAAAATGCTGTGGTAAACATTGGAGTATTTGTATCCATTTGATATATTGTTTTCATTTCCTTTGGATATATACCTAGAAGTGGAATTGCGGGGTCATTTGGTAATTCTATTTTTAATTATTTGATGAACTCTATACTGTTTCCCATAATGGCTGCACCAATTTACATTCCCAACAAAAGTGCACCAAGTTTCCCTTTTCCCCACATCCTTGTCAACACTTGTTATCTCTCGACATTTCTCACAATTGTGAGGTGATCTTGTGCTTTTGATTTGCATTTCTCTGAGCACCTTTTCATGTACCTGTTGGCCTTTTGTATGTCTTCTTTAGAATAATAATCATATAGAATAAAGGAATAGAATAATAGAATAATAATTAGAATAATAATAATAATATTCAGTTTCTCTGCCCATTTTTAATGATTGCTTGCTGCTTTGCTACTGAATTGTAGAAGTTCCTTATGTATTTTGAATATTATTCCCTTATCTGATATATGGCTTGCAAATATTTTCTCCCATTCTGTATGCTGCTTTTCATTTTGTTGATGGTTTCCTTTTCTGTGTAGAAGATTTTAAGTTTGATGTAGTCTCACTTATTTATTTTTTCTTTTTGTTGCCTTTGTTTTGGTGTCAAACCCAAACAGCATTGCCAAGACCTATGTAAAGGAACTTGTCCCCTATGTTTCTGCGAGGAATTTTATTGTTTCAAGTCTTACATTCAAGTCTTTAATTGATTTTGAGTTGATTTTTGTGCATGGTGTAAGATAGGGTCCAGTTTCATTTTTTTACATGTGGTTGCCCAGTTTCCCTAACACCATTTATTGAAGAGATTATCCATTCCCCACTGTATATTCTTGGCTCCTTTGGTGTAAATTAATTGACCATGTATTCATATGTTTATTTCTTGGCTGCCTATTCTATTCTATTGCTCTATGTGTCCATTTTTATGCCAATACCATACTGCTTTAATTATTATAGATTTGCAATGTAGTTTAAAATTAGGAAGTTTAATGCCTCCAGCTTTGTTCTTCTTTCTCAGTATTAGTTTGGCTATTCAGGGTCTGTGTGGTTTCATACAAAATTTAGGATAGTTTTTTCTATGAAAAATGTCATTGGATATTTGGTAGGGATCACATTGAATCTGTAGATTGCTTTGGGTAGTATGAACATTTTAACAATATTGATTCTTCCAACCCATGAGTGTAGAATATCTATTTATTTATTCGTGTTGTTTTGGGATTCCTTTCATCAACTTATAGATTTCAGTGTAGAGATCTTTTGCCTCCTTTGTTAAATTTATTCCTATTCTCTTTGATGCAGTTGTAAATGGATAGTGTTCTTATTTTCTCTTTCTGATAATTTGTTATTAGTATATAGAATCAAAGCTGACTTTTGTATATTGGTTTTGTATTCTACAGATGAATTTGCTTATTGGTTTGAACAGTTTTCTGGTGGGGTATTTAGGGTTGTTTCTATATAAAAGCATGTCATCTGAAATAAAAGACAGTTTTAGTTTTTTTAACGTTTATTCATTTTTGAGAGACAGAGACAGAGTGTGAGTGGGGAAGGGGCAGAGAGAGAGGGAGACACAGAATCTGAAGCAGGCTCCAGGCTCTGAGCTGTCAGAACAGGGCCCGACAGGGGGCTTGAACTCACAAACCGTGAGATCATGACCTGAGTCATGTCCTAAGTCGGACACTTAACCGACTGAGCCACCCAGGCACCCCTCTGAAGACAGTTTTAATTCTTCCATTTTATTTATTTATCTTTTAATATGAAATTTATTGTCAAATTGGTTTCCATACAACACCCAGTGCTCATCCCAACAGGTGCCCTCCTCAATACCCATCGCCCACACATCCGTCCCTCCCATCCCCCTAAACCCTCAGTTTGTTCTCAGTTTATAGGAGTCTCGCATGTTTTGGCTCCCTCCCTCTCTAACCATTTTTTTTCCTTCCCCTCCCCCATGGTCTTCTGTTAAGTTTCTCAGGATCCACATAAGAGTGAAAACATATGGACTCTATCCTTCTCTGTATGACTTATTTCACTTAGCATAACACTCTCCAGTTCCATCCACGTTGCTACAAAAGGCTATATTTCATTCTTTCTCATTGCCATGTAGTATTCCATTGTGTATATAAACCACAATTTCTTTATCCATTCGTCGGTGGATGGACATTTAGGCTCTTTCCATAATTTAGCTATTGTTGAGAGTGCTGCCATAAACATTGAGGTACAAGTGCCCCTATGCATCAGTACTCCTGTATCCCTTGGGTAAATGCCTAGCAATGCTATTGCTGGGTCATAGGGTAGGTCTATTTTTAATTTTTTGAGGAACCTCCACACTGTTTTCCAGAGCAGCTGCACCAGTTTGCATTCTCAACAGTGCAAGAGGGTTCCCGTTTCTCTACATCCTCTCCAGCATCTATAGTCTCCTGATTTGTTCATTTTAGCCACTCTGACTGGCGTGAGGTGATATCTGAGTGTGGTTTAGACAAGAAACAAGAAAAATCCCCAATACAAAATTTAACAGCACACCTAAAGGAAATAGAAGCAGAACAGCAAAGACACCCCACACCCAGCAGAAGAAGAGAAATAATAAAGATCAGAGCAGAAATAAACAATATAGAATCTAAAAAAACTGTAGAGCAGATCAACGAAACCAAGAGTTGGTTTTTTGAAAAAATAAACAAAATTGATAAACCTCTAGCCAGGCTTCTCAAAAAGAAAAGGGAGATGACCCAAATAGATGAAATCATGAATGAAAATGGAATTATTACAACCAATCCCTCAGAAATACAAGCAATTATGAGGGAATACTATGAAAAATTATATCCCAACAAGCGGCACAACCTGGAAGAAATGGACAAATTCCTAAACACCCACACTTCCAAAACTCAATCAGGAGGAAATAGAAAGCTTGAACAGACCCATAACCAGCGAAGAAACTGAATCAGTTATCAAAAATCTCCCAACAAATAGGAGTCCAGGACCAGATGGCTTCCCAGGGGAATTCTACCAGACATTTAAAGCAGATATAATACCTATCTTTCTCAAGCTATTCCAAGAAATAGAAAGTGAAGGAAGACTTCCAGACTCATTCTATGAAGCCAGCATTACTTTGATTCCTAAGCCAGACAGAGACCCAGTAAAAAAAGAGAACTACAGGCTAATATCCCTGATGAATGTGGATGCAAAAATTCTCAATAAGATTCTAGCAAATCGAATTCAACAGCATATAAAAAGAGTTATTCACCATGATTAAGTAGGATTCATTCCTGGGCTGCAGGGCTGGTTCAACATTCACAAATCAGTGTGATACATCACATTAATAAAAGAAAAGATAAGAACTATACGATCCTGTCAATTGATGCAGAAAAAGCATTTGACAACATTCAGCATCCTTTCTTAATAAAAACCTTCGAGAAAGTCGGCATAGAAGGAACATACTTAAACATCATAAAAGCCATTTATGAAAAGCCCACAGCTAATATCATCCTCAATGGGGAAAAACTGAGAGCTTTCTCCCTGAGATCAGGAACATGACAGGGATGTCCACTCTCACCACTGTTGTTTAACATAGTGTTGGAGGTTCTAGCATCAGCAATCAGACAACAAAAGGAAATCAAAGGCATCTAATTCTTCCATTTTAGAAAACATTTTTTTTCTTCCAATTGCCCTACCTAGCACTTCTAGTACTATGTCAAAAAGAAGTGGTAAGAATGGGCATCCTTGTCTTGTTCCTAATCTTACAAGGAGAGATTTCAGCTCTTCACCATTGAATATGATGTTAGGTGTGGGCTTGTCACATATGGCCTTTATTATGTTGAGGTATTTTCCCTCTCTGCCCAGTTAATTGAGAGTTTTTACCATGAATGGATACTGAATTTTGTCAAATGTTTTTTCTGCATCTATTGAGATGATCATAAAATTTTTACCCTTCATTTTATTAATGTGGTGTATAACATTCATTGATATGGAGGTGTTGAATTATCCTTACACCGCTGGAATAAATCTTCCATGATCATGGTATATGATCCTTTTAATATACTGTGAATTTGGTTTGCTAATATTTTTTTGAAGATATTTGTATATATGCTCATCAGGAATATTGGCCTATAATTTTCTTTTCTTGTAGTATCCTTGTCTGGCTTTGTTATCAGGGTTATGTTCCCTTGTAAAATGAATTTGGAAGTGTTCCCTCCTTTTTGGAAGAGTTTAAAAAGGATTGCTATTTGTTCTTTTTAAATGATTGTTAGAATTCACCAGTGAAACCATTTGGTCTTGAACTTTCCTTTGTTGGTTGCTTTTTGATTACTGACTTGATCTTTTTTTTCTAGTAGTTTCTGTTCAGATATTCTATTTTATCATGAATCAGTCTGTGTATGTTGTATATGTCTAGAAATTGATCCACTTTTTTTTTTAACGTTTATTTATTTTTGAGACAGAGAGAGACAGAGCATGAATGGGGGAGGGTCACAGAGAGAGGGAGACACAGAATCTGAAACAGGCTCCAGGCTCCGAGTTGTCAGCACAGAGCCCAACGCGGGGCTTGAACCCACGGACGGTGAGATCATGACCTGAGCTGAAGTCAGACGCTTAACTGACCAAGCCACCCAGGCGCCCCGAAATTGATCCACTTCTAAATTGTACAATTTGGGGTATATAATTGTTCTTAGTGGTCTCTTATAATCTTTGTATTTCTGTGGTATCAGTTGCAATGTCTCATCTTACACTTCTAATTTTATTTACTTTAATCCTCTCTCTTTTTCTCTTGGTAATTCTAGCTAAAAGTTTGCCCTCAAAAAATAAAGTCTTGGTTTCATTGATATTTTCTATTGTCTTTTTAGGTTCTTTTTTATTTCTTTCTCTCTGAAAAGCACTGAAAAACTTAAGGATTTTGATAAGTTTTAAAATATGAGGAAGTCTATGTTCTTCAATATTTTTATAACTGTTTTTCTATTGAATGGAAAAGGATGAGCAGAAGAACAGCAAGGAAAGAGTCAGGGCTTTGGAGTAAAGATAAGCTATTTAAGGAGAAACAGCCATGGTAGTGGTTTTTTTGATTGGTATTGCAAAGAAAGAGAGTGTGGTATGTAGTAAGAACCCTGTTCAAAGAACACTTTGGAAGTAACACAGAAGAAAATTGCCAAGAAGCAGGCTATTACATTTTCATAATAATTCAACTCAAAACATTTGTAGTTTTCATCATGATTTCTTCTTTGACCCATGATTTATAAGTATGTTATTGAATTTTCAAACATTTGAGGATTTTTGTTTATTTTTTTATTATTGATTTCCAGTTTAATTGCACTGTGGTTAGAGAATATATGGTATATGATTTTGTTAAACCCTTCCATTTGGGGAAATATTCCATGTAAACTTTTAAAGAATATGTATCCTGTAGTTAATTCACTTTTCTGAATAAATCAATACGGTCAATTTGTTAATCACCTTGCTTAAATCTTCCATACGTCTTCTGAGTTAGATGATGGATGGAAGGATGGATGGATGGATGGATGGATAGATAGATAGTAGAGATGATATATAGATACAGAAAGATATATTTGCTTCCTTAGAGAGTCTTACAGATATAATAGTATGATAGAGCCTTTATGGTCCTTTTAGTGTCAATTTTTGCTTTATAAATTTTGAAGTTATGCTGTGAGATGTATACAATTTTTAAATTATATTTTCCTGGTGAATTGACATCTTTCTTAGCATGCAACATCTTTTGCATCTTTAGTAATTCTCTTTGCTTTATAATTTACTTTCTCTCATATTAGTAAAGCCACTAAAGTCTCTTTTGGTCTGTGTTTGCATATGTACTTTCTATCTTTTTACTTTCAACGTCTAATATTTGAAGTGTTTTGTGTTAGCATTATTTATTGCCACTGCTATTTAATCGAACAATATTTGTCTTTCAAAGGGAGTATTTACTCCATTTGTAGTTAATAAAATTACTTATGTATTGAGTTTGAAATTTACCCCATCTTCCTATCCTTTATTTTCCCCTTATTTTTCCATTTTTATTTCTTACCTTCCCTTGGATTAATGAAGTGTCTTCTACTATTAAGTTTATCCTTCTGTTGTTTGTTATATTTGATTTTATTATTCTTTTAGTAGTTACACTAGAAATTAGAAAATGTAAAAATCTATCTTTAATTAGTACTTTTGTCATTTTCCAGACAATGTAGACTTTTCCTCCATTTTCTCACCTCTCATCTTTTGTGCTATTGATATGTATTTTAGTATTGCATGTGTTTTCCATCTCACACAGTGGTAATATTATTATAATTATTTACATGGTGGTTGTTGTTGTTTTAAACAGTCAATATACAGTTTTTTAAATGTTTTATTTATTTGTCAGAGAGATATGGGAGGCTGGAACTCAGGAACTGTGAGATCAAGACCTGAACCAAAGTCAGACCCTCAACCAACTGAGCCACCCAGGTGCCCCAATATACATTTTGATTTACTCCTCATATTCATTCTTTCTATACTTTTAATTTTCCCTGTTTACAATGCTTTCATTTTCAATCTTATTTCTTTAGACTGAAAAACTACCTTTCATGTTTCCCTTAGTGAGTGTAAGGTGGTGACCAATTCTCTCAGTTTTTGTTTGTCTGATAGATCTGTATTTCACCTTCATTTTTTTTTCATCTTCATTTTTTAAAAAGTTTTAACTGGGTATTCAATTCAAGGCTTGGAGTTATTCTCTGTCAACATTTTAAAATGTAATTATGTTGGTATCTGGCTTTTTTTTCTGTTATAAAGTCAGATATTAGTCTTTTTGTTATTCCGGTTTTTGCCTGCTTTTAAGATTCTCTCTGGTCTTTGTTTTTTACTGTATTACTATGACATTGTCATATGTGGTTATCATTCTAGTTATCTCATTACAAAATTTTGAATCTATGCTTGATTCAGTCTTTGGTTTTGGCAAATTTGCAGCCAGTGTTTGTTTAGATAATTCTCCTTTATTGCTTTCTACTCTCCTTCTGTGATTCCAGTTACATGAGGCCATTTTTACAATGTCTCATGTGTCTCTTGTGTTCTGTCACATTTTTCCAAATCCTCTTATTTTCTCTGTGTTTTAATCTGGTAATGTTCTACTAAGTTATATTTTAGTTTATTCATCTTCTTCCTTGTTCTAAGTCACTATTAAACACATTATTAAATTCTTAATGTCAGTTACTGCATTTTGCCTCAGGGTGATACTGCTGTGGGTCCCTTTCTTCGAGATACTGACCCCTCCTTTCTGGCCAATCTGGCAACTCTGAACTCCAATTTCTGTTTTCCTGGCAGAGAGAGTCTAGTTTAAGCTCCATTCAGCCACATGTAGCTCTATACCCTAAACTCTGAATCAGCAAGTGCTAGAGGAAAATCAATGGTTTTCCTGTGAAATTCATTTCAATGCACTTCCCTTCTCCCCAGGATCTTGTCCCATGGTTACCAGAGATTTTCTCAAATGTCTTCAAACTGCTGGAGGGCAGGGAAACAGTTGAGTGTGTATTTTGTCTGGTGGTGTTTATAATTATTCTTGGGAGAAAAAAAATCACCTAATAATTTCTCATAAGAAATAACATTATGAAGATAGCGTTTATATTTTAAAAGTAGAAACATTTAATTCAAATGAATCCAAAGCACATAGAATTTGGGGAGTACAGAGGAAAATCTTTCTTGGCCAAGAAGTTTTCTAACATTTTCATATATTCTATGTCCCCAACTTCTTAACATCCTGTTTCCTTTCACATAGTCTGGAATGGAGTGAAACAAATGGACTCAATGTTGTTTAGTAGTATCTACCCTCATATCCCATCCTTATTTTTCAAGTGGCTCTGTATTTTCCCCATGATAAAAATAAGAAAGAAGGAAGGAAGGTAGCAGACCACATTAGATGAATAGAATTGTCGTTAACATAATGCACTTTAAATATTCAAAGGTTGGAACATATTCATGGTTTTGATGAGTCTCCTTTCTAAGATTTTTAATTCAGGTTTCCTCAAGTTTGTTGCTAAGCAAGGAACCTTTATTCTTTATTCATAGATCAAAAAAATAAATATATAACTCTTATTTATCATAGTATTATTTTCACCCAACACCCCAGCCAAAGAAACTTTATTTAATTACAAAGGGTTATTTTCCTAGTTATAAATAGATGTTTTGAAAATGCATCCCTCTCCAGGTCTTTGTTGCTTAAACATATAAATGGCTGTTGCAGACAGTCCTATAAAAGAATGAGAGCCAGAAGCTGGCAGTTACAATATAAGGCAATCTTGTTAGGGTTTTTTTGGTGCCTCGAGAATTATTTCAACTTATTTTTGCAACTATTAAGACTGGGTAAATGTATAGAAAAAGAGATCTTGTAACTCAAAGGATTTGGGTTCTTTAAGTTTTGTATTTGATTACATTTGAATGCAATTATGGAGACTTGTAATGTAATATTTTCTTTCTACTGGATGAAAATTACAGATATGTAATATGGGCTTACTTACCTGATTGCACATTAACTCTAATACTTTCAGATAGCCTGAGGCATGGGCAAAAATAAAAAAGGCTGTGTTGTTTGGGTTGGAATGAAGTCAGGTATATCATTGGTTAAACACTCTGCCCATTTCCTACAAAGATGCAGCTTTAATGTAGAAATCGTGTTATATGTATGGTTTGCTTTAAGAAGAAAAGAGAGGGGCCATCTTAATATCCAGAGCAAGTTAAAAATAATCCATTATAAAATTTCAGGTCTCTGATGTTGTCAGGAAAATTTCAGTTTGTGAAGATATTTCTTCACCAAAGCCCAAATATTATATGATTAGATAATATGAACAGTCGGGCTTATGACATTTTCACCTAAATCTTAACAAGCTTGAAGATTTTCCAAAGAGTGGAAAACCTTCAACTCATTATGGAAAAAGAAAATTCAATATCTAAATAGTTCTAAAAATATCTCCAGAAACAAAATTTAGAAATCTTAGATTTTAAAAACCTTAAAAAGTTCTCTTGATGGTAAAACAAACTATATTAAATAAAACACAAGATAATAGAAGAACTAATAGTCAGGTGTAGAAATCACTAAAATGTATCTATGTGACAAAGGAAAAAAAGGTATTGGCATTGGCATTTACTGTATACAGAGAACTCGGTTACGTTTTCTAGGGATTAATGTTTGAGGGGAAAATGTGACTCCTCTTTTCCAAGTTCCCACCATCTGGGGGAGATAATATATACATGAATAATGTCCACAGAACAACTTGTGATGAACAACAAAAAAACAATCAACTCAACAATGGGAACATGGATTCCCATTCTGTCCCTGTTTTAATATATTTTGACATTACAAAATAGTATACAGTTTTGCACCTCATTTCTCACATCATTACTCAACATCTGATTGGCACATTCCTGTTCTTACTAAGTATCCCTGAGCTGAATTTGAATAGAGAATTGATTTATTTGAGCAATAAAAAGATTACTTACTGGACTTCACAGAAGTAAATTTATTTCTTTGTTCATAATTCTTTTTTTTCTTTTTTGACATTTGTAACTATTTATCTTTATCATTTACTTATGTAACAAGTACTTGACCTATTTCTATCTGGTTTAAAGTTCTGAATGTTACTTCATGTGAGAGAGTTGATATGGCATCAAGGTAAAACCTAGACAGAAATGGGAGTTCTACAGAGTGACACAATGACATATTGAATAATCACTTAGAAATATTTCTAAGAAGGGCACCACCAAGCATGAACTTCTGGGCAGAAAAGAGGCCCCAGCCACTCATTTTTCCTTATTATCTCTTACCTTCATGTCCAATTTGTATCTGCATTTTTGTAATAATATTATCTGTTCTAGCAAGAGCTTACTACCTCACAGAAAAAATGATATTAAACACATATCTCTATCAGTTCAGCTGCAGACCAAACATAACTATGTAAATATAATTTCAATAATGGAGATGATGTTTAGCACTTTTGTTTTATAAGAGATCTTAGCATTCTAACCAGTCTTTCTTCCTCCTTCTAGCATTCTTTTCCACAAACCAACAAAATTAAGAGCAATGATAAAAAACACATATAGATATATCCAGGATATCTATATACTTGGCTTGGATATAACAATTATATTTATTTACAAAAATAAGTCATTTATAACAATCCTAATATGGTATCTCATACTTCTGAATAATGAATTCAATAAAGTAATATTTGAGAAAATCTGTAAATTGACCTCAAATTCAAAAAGATTAGAGCTTAAATATTTTTTATCTAATCAATGCCAACCACTTATAAGTGGTTTGCCAATACTGGAACAATTGAATTCATAATTGGAGGTTTAAATGAAAAAAATTTTGTCCTTTTGTTACACCATGATTGTTCTTATATCAGTGTTTAGTAGACCATATATTTTACCAAGAAGAAAACTAAGTGGTACACTAAGATACCTTCTATTATCAGTTTAAAAAAAATCTAAGAACTCTAGAGAAGAAAGAAAAGAACTGAAAATATTTTCGCTTTCCCTGAGTATTTACTTGGTAATTTGTATCATTATTGGCATTGCAGCTAAGATCTTGATGCTATTTCATGAGCTATTTGATAAAGAGGTGTTAAAGCAAATCCAGTTTCATTTCTTGCTGACCTAGTCACTAAAAGTGTTTATATTAATAAGAGGGAACATAGTTCCAATGCTTAGAGTCCATTCATTGGTGAGATGACAAGAGGACAAGGTCATGGAGCAGGCATATGGCTTTTAACTGGGGAATCCCCTGATGTTGCATCTCAACTTCAGTATTGCCTGAGTTTTAGGGCAACTATAATTGAAATAACTTGATGGCTCTTGTTATCACCTCAAGCAATAATTAACTTGATACATGATAACATCAAAGGGCATTTAGTCTCTATTTTCAACCAAAAGGACTAAATTAGATGTATTTTCCTATTTGCTCAACTTTTATTTAAGGTTATTTATTTTGAGAGAGAGAGCATGAGTGAGAGTAGGGGAAGGGCAGAGAAAGAGGGAGAGAGAGAATCCCAATCAGACTCCTTGCTGTCAGCATGGAGCCTGACTTGAGCTCGAACACATGGACTGTGAGATCATGACCTGAACCAAGATCCAGTCAGACACTTAACCAACAGAGCCACTCAGGCACTCCTCAAGTTTTAATTCTCTAAAACTTAACATGAATATGGTATCTGGATGTGTTTATCTGCAAGTAATAGAATATTTTAGGGAAGAAAAAAAGAATTCTGGCAATTCTAGAGCCGGTATAGTGACTTAGACTTTTTCTACTCTTTCCTTTTATTTTTCTCAGCATTTTGGCTTTTGTCCTTCTATATTTTCATTTCATAATAAAATCACTGCAACAGGGTGCCTGGGTGGTTCAGTTGGTTAAGCATCTGACTTGGGCTCAGGTCATGATCTCACAGTTAGTGAGTTCAACCCCATGTCGGGCTCTCTGCTGTCAGCACAGAGCCTGCTTTGGATCCTCTGTCCCCCTCTCTCTCTGCCCCTCCCCTGCTCACTCGCTCTCTCTCAAAAATAAACATTTTTTTTTTTAAGAAATCACTGCAGTAGTTTTAAGCGTTATGGTTTCACACAATCATAAAGAAATAAAACAGGAAGAGAAAAGGGCCAATTTCCAAATATTCTCTAATTTATCAGGAAGTATATCTTCTCACTTTTATTGCTAGGACTCTTTTCACATTTTATGTCTCATTTTCAAAACTGGAAATTATGACCACCCCTACATCATTGATTGTAATATATGTTTTTCCTGATTGGTTGAGACCAAACATGATTTACCTCTTTGAAATAGGGGAAAGGTGTACCTTGTCAGAACACACTGCTGCCAGATCAATATCTGAACAAAAGAGAGTTCTGTGACCAAGTTATGCACATATGTGTAGGAAGAGGTTGGAATGGTTTCATTTGATCACTCACAGTATCTACCATAGTTACCAACGAGGGAATAGAATTCTATGAGATATTGAGATGGGGAATCAAAATTAAATTAAAATGAAGTATGCAATTATTTTCTTCCTGGGGTATAGTGTTTTTCTGTCCCAAAGTCTTACTGCATCAATGCTTGTTTTTTGCTCTTGCAAGTATTGGTATAATTCATTTGTCAATAATCTATGATGATATCCAAAAGTTCATGAGAAATTAAAATGCAAATGGACTACAAAAAGAAGTCAAGGTCTTTTTCTAGTCTCAGACAGATTATGAGAAATGAGAAAGGTTTTAGATAAATATTTATCTTTTTGGAAATAGCAGTTCCCCAATCATCTTTTGGCGTAATATGGACTCTCATAAGTTGCCTCTAGACTCTAGCAACAAAGTGGAAATTCTCCCACTTCAATTGGATTTAAAAAACGAAATTACCTCATTTTCATCTATGAAAAATAAGATTCAGCAACAAACTACAAGTCATAATTTAAGCAATAAGAAATATGTGTGCATACGTGTTTTTTAGAAGGTCATTTAGTGATTATAAGGATTTGATTGATCATTAGTTTAACATATAACTAACATTAGATATTCTATAATTCTTGAATCACACATTTGATAAGTGGTGGTTGATTTAGTACTTCAGAATGTCACACACAGAGAGGTATGTAAGCTTTTAAGTTCATTTTTAAAAAATCAGAATATTGGTTGAGTAGTTCAGAATTCCTTCCTTCCATTTTATTAAAGAGACTTTATTAGGGCTTAGAAAAGACCAAACTGGTCTCAATCTTATGAGTGCATATGGTGCTATGTTGTCTTAAGATAGTAATCAAGGCCAAAGTTCAAGTGCAATCTCACTTGTATAATAAGAGATACAGTGTACTAAGGTGACAGATTTAAGCAATCCCAGGTCATCAATTTTTTATTTCTCCATTTTGAGTCCAGATTTCAAAAATGGAGTGCATAATCTTAGGAGAATGATAATAATAATAATATACAATTACATTAATTATTATATTGAATCAAGTATTCTATATTAATATATATTATTATCATCATTATTATTATTTGAGAGAGAAAGAAAGCATGAAGGGGGGAGGGCAGAGTGAGAGGGGGACAAAGGATTAGATCTGATGCATTTCCCATGTATTTCAATTTGGAATGGGATGGGATATTTCTAATGCATAAAATGAGTGTATCTCTATAACACAATAATTTAAAATTGTATTCAAAGTTAAAATTAATGTTTTAATTTTTTTTTCATAAAAGTCCCCATTACACCTAAGTCAAAACATTTTGATTCTGCTTATCATTCACACTTTTATCAGGCTGCAAAGTTTCAAACAACTAAACCAGAAGAAAAATGGTTGAGTACACAGAGGGAAAATCCTAATCAGAGAATTTTACTGTTTTTATAACACTAAATGCTATCATTTTTGTTGTCAATTTTCATGTTTCTCTATAGACAGCAAAGGTGTGTATTTGGCTGAAAAATATGATTCCATTCTAGCCTTTGGTTGACAATTAAATTGCATTCTTACCTTCTTTGGTAATCCTGCTGTTGAATCTAAAACAAGTAAAGGTATGTTTTCCAGGCATGCATAGTCGATGTTCATGTACTCATTGAACAAACATCATGTTCGTATCACTGTCAAATGTGCAGTATTGTACAATACTTTGTACAAAGACAAAACATGGTCCCTGTTCTCAGTTGCTTATAGTCTAATTTGGGTCATCAGATAATTAGAATGTAATAATAAATATATTAAGTTAATAATCATGTAATAATAAATAATATTCAATATGTTATAGTAATTAAATTAGAATATAACAATAAATACAATTTAAATAAAACTATAATGAGTTCTGTGATAGAGGTTAGACGCACATTCCTATAGAAGACTGACAAAGTAATTGTATGAGTCTAAAGCCTTCATTTATATGCGGGATAGCACTTTTGAAAAGGTATTAACTATTAGGCACAAGAATATTTAAATTGACATACAGGAGGACATTTATCTAGTAATATGGGGCAGTTGATTTCTACTGAGGACAAAGGTGAGAGGTGTGAGTTTCAGGGGACATCTCCAAACAGGCACATTGACAGAGGATTAGATATAGCATTTTCCAGAGGGGTAGCCATATGTGATTTCTATCCATAATTATAATCTAAGTCAAAACACCTATGGGAATTTCAGCGCAGACTCACAGACTATGTTAGTGTTTCAATGCAAGTTGATTCAATATGGTATACAGCTGGCAAAGCAGAGGGCTTTTGTGCAGGGGCGGGGGGCGGGGGCGGCTAGAGGGGAGATTAATAACAAAGTGGAATCTGACTTTAAGCAGGTTGGAACACAGTTTTAATCTCGACATGTATGGAGATGGCTGGTTTTTGAAATTTTAAAGACGTGACCTGTTCCTGCCAGTAAGAAGTGAATGCATATCTTTTATTATCAAAGCAAGTTAACTCTTTCAACCCACTAAATTCTCATATTCTGTTAGAAGACATTATACTGGAGCACTGCTGCTGTTCTCAAATATTACTCACACCTATTAGAAACTGGAAAATTTAATTGACAGTGTGTTCACATATTATTTTTTACAGAATAATGAAGTTTTTCATAGTTCTAAAATCAAAACTTACTTTTTCATAAGACTTGTCTTTTGAATCACTCTGTATTCTTCTCCCCTGCAATGGTTAGAATTTTGGCATAGATTCTGTGTCCCACTCTCACCCCAACCTTGTGGTTATTCTTTCCATTCTCATTCTCCCTCGGTGTTTGAGTGCTATTGTTATCCTGAGTATTGTATGGCATCACATTTCCTTCCTGGCCTGGGACTCTACCCTCCACCAATGATGACTTTTATGTGAGAATGGGGTAGGGGGCTAAAGACCAAACTGAGAGATGTGAGTATTACTCTTGATGTGTGGCATCCATCCCATTTGCACAAAATAAGGAAATGAGAAATGCAATCATAATTGCTATCAGTGATAAAAAGCATTTTTGTAATTATTCAGTAATAAATTTGAATATGCTTTCTCATGGAAGAATAACAATGGAGTCATTGAGTGCTGTTGGTCTCTAAACTAGAGCTTGGGAAACCGCACTAAATGATACCTAATGACCTTAGGGAGTTAACAGTCCCCAAAATGTAGGTAATTTATTTTCTTCTCAGAGCTCATTGTTCTCAAAGAATTTGAGAATCAAATAAATTTTTCATCTATTTATCCCTAATTTTGTGTGATCTCCTTTGCCCTTTTGTAACACTCAGTGACTTGGCAATGAGCAAGATAAAATAAAGTGACCTACTGTGGTTACCAGTAAGCAAAGAAACAAAAGAAAACATAACTGATGCCAGTTAGCCAGCTAGCCGGTTAGCCAGGGGACAGGGAATAAGTGAGGAATATTGTAGAAGTGCTGGGCAAAGATACAGAGAGGATAGTGAACTTAGTATTGAGGACATTTGCAGTTCAAGGACACGCTTGTGTAGGTGGACAGCCTTGGTTAGGTAAGTTCCCATGTCACACACCCCTAGACTATGTCAAAAGTGTTAAAGAAGCTTCTTCTCACAAGCCAATGGATAACATCTATCTGTGTGGCCATTCTGAAACTAAGAGACTTTGTTTCAACTGTAGAGATTATGCTGGTGGCTTTGACCTCTAGATGAATGCAGTGGAATATTCTTGAGTAGCTATCTATTTATTTTATCATTTGCCACACAGTCTGTACTGCCATTGTATGAGAAAATCCTTTCTGGTTAAAATGAATGCTTACAAAGCAGCATTTTACATCTTTTCCCATCTGTGAGGAATTTGTCACATCTTCATATAAAATCCCTTGTTGCCTTAGAGTTTTTAAGACCAAACACATTATAGTTCTAAGGGTATGTTTGTTCTTGTCCATCATCTTTTTTTCACTTTTAAAACCATGTTTATTTATTTTTGTATCAGAATATGTATGACTTTGTTCTGACTTCCTTTTTCCTTCTCCCAAGATAGTCTGAAGAATCAGATACTGGATCTCAAGAGGTTTCCTCAAACTATTTTAGGAATGCAAGAATTCAATGTTTGGCTAGCTCTCTTTTGTTGATTTGCCCCAACGAGTGGGGTTGATAATAATTGCACCTTACAGTTACAGCTGGAAATAGGTCTTCAGGATTATGGAGACTTGTATGGGCCAATGCATTCTACACCAAGGATCACGAATCTTCTATGGGTTGGGATTTGATGATACCATATAAGTTTCTTACCTTTTTATCACTTATAACTTCTCCTCTCTTGTTTTTATCTGCTGTATTCTGTAAAATTTCAAAAACATTATCAAAACCATTTTCATAAGGTAATATCGTCATTCAGTACTGTGCCAAGAAGAAGTTTCATATTTTATTTGTAGAATGTGATTTCCTAAGAAATCACAACCTTGGCCATTTCATTCCATTTTGTTCATGGAGTCCGATGAGAACAGAGAGAGGCAAGAGTGTTGGCAAAATCTCCCACAGTTAAAATATGGTATCTTTCTACATATGGATTCATTCATTGTATCTAGTCCTTAAACTTATTATTGAATATTATTAAATTGAAAAAGTTCTAAACAACAAGTTTAAAAATAAGTGTTCAGGAATATTTTAAATGTATTTAAAAGTCATAGAATTGTTAAATTATTATATTGGGAATGAGCTCATCCTCTCACACAGATCAGAAGCCCCTTATATAGAGAGCATATGAAACATATGTTTGAAAGACCTATGATCTATAAAGGCATCTCACTCAAGTTGGATGAAAGCTAATTATAAAGGGCTCTGCAGAAGGAACCAGAAGCTGTTTCATTATAGTTTTACTTGTTGTTCTGTTCTGGCCTTTTAAAATGATATAAAGAAAAGATGTATGTTATCCTTACCATCCTTCCCCATAATATGTCCAGGATAAAAACACTTAAATCCTTAAATCATTTTTATGGCTTGTAGATACCTAACCATTTTGGTTACCAGGTTGTACTTTGATCAACAATATTCTTCATAAAATAGAATGCTTATAGTAAAATATTTGGTGGAGGTTTCTATGTGTTTGTAACAATCTAATATGTGATATTCCGCTTGAGAAAACTAATTATTTCACACACTAAGTAGTAGGGTAATAGCATATCAGAACTCTATTGGTATAGAATGCCTCATAGCTATGACATCCATTTTCTCTAAAACCACACACTTCTCAAATATACAGTCTCTATAACCAATCAATTTCACTTCTAGGAATGTAACTAAGGAAATAGTCTGAAATAAAAAATTAAAATATTTTGCATGAAGAGTAGAATTTTGATATGAAATATCACAAAAATATATGGATTTAAACTAACTGTCCAGTAGTAGAAAATATTACAATAAATCCATTCATGAAATGGAAATTCATTCTATGGATATTATGCAGTTAAAAGAATCATTATGTAGAATGAAAATTGTAATGATATGACAGTAAGAAAACAGAAAAATATGTATGATGAATATAAATACATATGCATACATATGATGGATACATATACACTATTCACTTCAAAGATACTGCAAATGAAACACCAAAATTATAGTTATCTTTGTTTGATATACTATTTCATTTTTCTTCCTTACACTTATATTCATTTTCCCAATTTCTATAATTTCCAAATATTTACTTCAATAAAAATGAAATATCTCAGGAGATTTGAATTTTTAACTGTTAGGCTTTCTTATATGAAACAAAAATTCTTTCAAATGACTTTATGAACAAATTCACATTCTCCCTGTGTTACCGCAAGAAAGTTTTTCAGTTTCACTGTCAAATCTTTAAGGTTCACATCCTGGAGGAGAGGACAGCCATACTACTTGCCCTAGTACCCATAAATTCGTGTCACAATGGAAAATTGATCTATTGGGCTTGCAAAGTATCTCTTAAAACTCATGTGTTCTGTCACTTTATTTCTTTATGGAGAAAAGGGGAGATGAGAGTGATTGATTGAGAGAGATTGGATGGAGAAAGGCAAGAGGCAGAGTGTGTGGTAAAAGGGACAAAGAGAAAGCTAATTCCAACAGCTGCTTTGCTTATCTGAAAGTTTTAACTTGACTCTTGCACATATCCCAGGTGACCAGCTAATAAAAATAATTTAAGCTTTAACAAAACAAGGGTAATTTATAATGTGAAAACTGTAGTCTGGCACTTGTATCAGCACCAGAAACAAGGTTTCTGAAAGTTCCTTAGGGGAATGAAACTACCAGGGACACACAATTTAATAACAAACTTCTTTCCACTCAACTACCCTATCCCAGCCCCCCAGCCCCCTACTGCCTATTCAACGTCAACATCAAAACCTTGAAGCAAACTTATAAAATTCTGTTTCACTGTTAGATTCTTTATATTGTTCTTAAAGCAACCCTAAAACTATGTCATATTTCTTTGTTATATGGATATATTTTTAAAATCAGGACTTCATATTAATTATTTTCAGCAATATTATTGCTACCACAAATGTATAATTACTCAAGAGACCCAGTTTAAACAAAATTAATTCCATTTTTGAACTAGATTGTCTATTGTATACTTCAAAATCATACTTTTCTTGGAAACAGGGCCTCTTGAAATGCAAATGCCTCACAAAAAGGGCAGATTTTAATATTTTTCATCCCCACTGAATTAAGGCAGAAACCAATTTGCTAAATGGAAAGCTACTGTCATATAACATATTGCATAAAATGAATATACACATGGAGATTAATCAAAAAAAGCACAACATCAGCTTCATAGCAGTGTCATGCTTAAAATGAACTTACATTTTTATTCTGCCTTGAGGATACACAGATTGTTTTGTTTTAATGGCTTCCAGCCATCTCTATTATATAGCATAAAGGCTCAAAGGGGAGAGCAGATTTTAGTCCTCTGAACAACATCTACAAGGAAGGAGTTTAAAAATGCTGATTAAGCAAATGTTGTTGGGTTACTCTGTTGACTTCACATTTGTGTTTAAGTCATTGTGGAACAAATATTTAACTATTGGTGTGATTGTCTGGACATAATCAAAAGGCTGGATAAATCCTGGGCACCTGTGAGACTGTGAGGAATTACTTGTTTAAAAAGAACTCCTTGTGAAGGAAAAAATTAACTGGTATTGGAGGGCAACAGGTTTAACCAATCATTAAAAACTCAGAATCAGGTAAGTTCTTGGAGACATATGGACTTTCACTGTGACAGCTAAATGTCGAGTAAGAGACAAAAATCATTTAACTTTCTAACCCTCTGTTTCCTCATTAATGAAATGGAAGTCATAATAATTGTCTAATTCTTGTGGCTGTTCTTAATATCAAATGAGGTAATGAATGTAAAAGCACCTCACAGGTTCAAGCAATAGGGAGAAATTCATGCACTATATTAATGGCGAATTCATGTGCATTTGTAGAGTATTTTTCTGTGTATCTGATAAAGAAAAAGAAGGCTGGAATTCTGATTTGGAGTCGGGACATCATGGTTCATGTCCAAGCATTGACAGTATCTAGTTCTATTACAAGAAGCAAGTTAGTGAATTTAAACCTCCATTTTTTTTTTCAATATCTATGACGAAGTTAGTCATACTTGCCTGTCAGATTACCTGGAAATAAAAAAAAAATCATATAAATAAAAATACTGTCATACAAGGGGCCTTTCCTGCTTTGATGTTTTATTTAATTCTTAAAGTTTAAAGCAGTTTGTGGATACTTAGGGGTAAAAGGACTCTGAATTTACTTTTCAAAACTGCTTGGAAAGTGACAGCTTTCTATTTAGTAATATCCTTATGGTAAGAAAAAGCTCATGTGAGTTCCAAAGAAGACTTAATTGTTCTAGAAAGTAACTTAAGTTCTGGCAGCATATGGTTCAATAAGGCATGAATTAGTGAAGATAAAATAGGAGTCTTCGATCTTACCTACATTTTTTTTTTTTGGAATGGGAAAGTTTTATTTTATGGTTATTTTATTTCATTGATTTTATTTATTTTATTTTAAATCTTTGAGAGCAAAATATCTATGTGCAAATGTATCTAAAGTTAGGCATTACTCTAAAATACGTTGCAAACATACAGGGGTTAAACTCAGGAAATACTCTCTATTTCTTCTTGATATTATAAAAATGGTAGAACGCTGGATTTCTTGAGTCACATAAATCAGTCAGAAACATTTTAAAACAAAATTCTGTAAAATAAACAAGGATTTCTGTATTTTACAATTTTTAAATGCCTTCAAATATAGTTTATTTTAAAATTTTAAACTGTAACTCAATATATTTTATCTTATTTGACTTATCCAAAAAAGCTAAAACTCAATTAGAAATAATGATTTCTAGAGATAACATTATGAGTAGAACTGTAATTTTCTAAAAAATTCAAAGCCAAATTACTTTAGTGTTTTAATTCATAATAAGAAATAGTTGGTTATTATACATTGAGTGTCTTGGTAGTTCAATATTCAACATTCAAACTCTCAGACCTTTTGTTTAAAGTTGGATCATTTACTAGGCAACAAGATGCTATTATTTGTTTCTGCATAGTTTATAGGAAAAGACACTAATGTCCTTAGCTGCCTAATTTAGTAAACATTTCAAATTTCAGACCTACATATTGGTTATAAATAATATAAAAGAGAAACAATTTTTTAAAAAGGTAAATTTTCTGAGTTAATACTTATATATTCTATTTCAAATCCTTGTTTTTTAGGAAAATGTGTGTCATAATGTTATAAAAAAGTATTGGTCAGGTATTATGGGGAGGGAATATACAAGAAATTATACTGTCCCCTCTAAAACTTTTATCTTCTCATTAGGTATGTATCTAAGACAAAACCATGTTTGAGGCATGATTTAAAACATAGACATAAATCACCCTGTAAGGTTATCTTACCTATAGGTAATATCTTTTAGTGTCTAAACATGTTCTACTTTAAAAAATAATCTGATGATCTTATATTTTAATAGGATAACTGGAAAAAATATTTGTCAGTGCTAAAGTTCTTTTGATCTACTCAGGATATTTCTAGAATTGTTCCCAATTACCGTGTAAAAAGAAAAAAATTCTAGCAACCTAAACACTCCCTTAGTGTTGTTCCATTCTACTCATTTCTAATTTCCTTCAGTCTTACTATCCAGGAAAAACATGAGACACACAGCTAGGAAAAAGTCCCCAAAGAACTTTGAAGAGTGAGTCTTCCCTACCAAATAGCAAACCCCTAAACATTACAATAATAATAACAATAATAACAGCAATCCATTAATCACTGTTCAATGAAGTCTGTGAGAAATAACATCACAGAAAACTTGCCTTATGTTGTATCCCTCATAAATACTGAAAAAAAGTACTGAAATATATGAATTTAAATAGTTGTTTTTGTTCAGTGTCTTCTTGAAATAATTCTCCCTCCTTCTGTCTCTCTCTCTCTTTACACACACATATGCACACACATACACACATATATACAGATTTCTAGGCAAATACTTTGACAACTGATACAGAAAATTAAAGGACAAAGCATTCAATTCAGAATGTGTGGACATTGGTTACGTGTTTATTGGGATATAATAATGATATTACTGTCCAAAAATGTAAAGGTTGCATTCTTTTAGTTAGCCAAGAAAAATTCTTGGCTGTACACAGGACCATTCAAATCTAGGCACAGATCTGCTTCCAAAAGGTTTTTAAAATTTTTTTTATATTTTATTTATTTTTGATAGAGAGAGACAGAGCACACGTGGGGGAGGGGCAGAGAGAGAAGGAAACATAGAATCTGAAGCAGGCTCCAGGCTCAGAGCTATCGGCACAGAGCCCGATGTGGGGCTCGAACTCACAAATTGCAAGATCATGACCTGAGCCGAAGTCAGACGCTCAGCTGACTGAGCCACCCAGGTGCCCCCCAAAAACGTTTTTTGACAAAGGAAATGGACAATTTCTTTCGGTAAGTGACCCTCATGTCCCCACAGACTTCTATGTAGAAGGGCGAATAGAAAGAGGATCTTAACATCAATGCTATACATAATCCATTTAAGTCAAGACCCACATATTAAGGTCAAATCTTTGCTTTTTCAGAAGTCTTATGCTGTTCCATGGTATAGAAAACTGTCAGGTATCATAGGGAATGAATATGCAATAAACTATGTACTCTTTCTTCTGATACTCTCAATTTCTTCATAATTAAGATATAAGGAAACACATATCTTGAACATGATCATTAAAAATCAAATTCTCAATTCTTTTTTGAAAACTGATGAGTCATTATGTTGAATTGTCTCAGTGGAATTGGGCCATTTTATCATGATCTTTTTGGGATTACTTAATCATATCACCTCTTAATATAACACTGTTTGTTTTAGGAAGTTTGTACTGGGCTTAATAATATAGTACAAGGATTAATCAGATAAACTCTGTAGGATATTATTTAAAATCACTGTGAATAAGATAAAATTCATTTGAGTTGCAAATAGTCTCTTTTAATTCTAATTTAATAGGAGCTGTATATTAATTATAATTGTTTTAATTTCATTTCACCAGCTTGTTACATGCTATAATTCCATTATAGTCCATTCTATTTGCATTTGTATTTGATTCTTTACTGTATATTCAGTTCAGCACTGGATATAATAGTGGTCTCGTTGTTTTATTTTGCTTCAAGTGATTGGCATGCCAACTGATGGTTACATTCTTCTGGCCCTAGATTGGATCTTGAATGGGCAAGTCTTGACTGGGCTATTACTGGAAGAGAGCTCACTCATATCTCATTTGAAATAGAGCCAGCATCTTCTCTCTTTTTCTCTTTATCCTCCTTGCTAAATGTAAATAAAAAGACATTCCCCAGTGCCTGTGGGCAGCCATATTATTATGCCAATGAAAGTAAAATTTACAATTAGAAAATAATTTGTGATATTGTTGGTGGCAGTAAAAGATATATAAAAAATGATTAACAGAATGTTATAAGAAATAAAAGAAGAGAAAGATAAGCGTGTTTGTTAGTTATGTAAGTGTTACATGAAAGCTTAAAATGCTTCCCAGAACATACATATAATCTGAATAATGGATAAAAAGAAAGCTAAACCAGTCCTAGCAAAATGGGGGGTGAAAATGGGATGCAGACTACAGAACAGAATGAGGGTGGTGAAGAAAGTGGCTTAGTTCTTTGTGTTGAAGACTTAGATTGACAGAGAGAGAGAGTGTGTAAATAATGTCAGCTTTCTGAATTCCTGACTTTATACTTAGTGAATATTAAGTCACCTGCTAGTGCCCGTGTTGTTGGCAACTGGTGTAGGTGGGTGGAGGGTGGGAAAATGTCAATTATGCTTCTGCATCACTTTGGAGAAATCATCTCTCTTCGGCCCGTAGAGTCCTGGTAGGGTTGTGATCATTGAAATCTGCCAATAGCCATAGGAATGAGCATATCACTGAGGCTGTACCAATTATTGCTCTGAGTTATTTTGAACGTAGTATAGTTCCAATGATAGCATGTATCTCAATCAGAGAAAGGCCAAGCATTTTTCAGGGACTGATATGGAGACACTAGAAGAAAGAACTGCTGTTCCCAGAAAAACCAAGTTCTGGTTCCGCTAGGGTCCATCTTGCTTACCAGATGTTGAGAGCCAACTTGCAGAATGAAGCCAGACAAAGCCAGAGAGCAAGAAGGTGGACACAATGAGAAAGTCTTTGTGTTCACATTTGAGCTCCTATGTTCAACAGTGCCAACAGACAGCTAATTTTACTTTGACTTCCCAGTTATGTGAAGCAATATATTCCTTTTCAGTTTAACTTGCCTTGGGAATCCAGCACTCACAACCCACAGAATCTTGACTGGTGCTATTTTTCAACCACTAGGGACAGGACTAAAATACCACCAGAAGCACTAACACTGATCATCACCACACGCTACTTTTACTTACATTCATATATTGTTAATATTACACAAATAAGAATATAATTTCAAGAGGATTTGGTGCACATCAACTGGCTTAAGGTACTCAATTTCATGTCACTTAGAATGTCTTTGATATAACGGGGTAAAAATTAAGGAGCCAAACACCTGTAATATAGGAGCTCCCCATTTTGCTATTTAATTTAATAAATAAATACAAGACAAAGTGGCCTATTTACATAACTGTCTTTAGTCTTGCATTTTCACTTGAGAGACTATATTTTTAATAAACCTTTAAGTTTAGGAAATAAAAATATGACCTTTTAAAAATAAAGATAAGCTAGAAACACAGAAATGAATTTGTTATATAAAATCAAGTTCCACCTCTTTACCTCTTGGCTCTGCATACATACGCTATAAACACACCAGATGATTTGAACGAGTCCACTGGGTGGATGGAAAACATCAGCCAGTTTGGATATTTGGTATCACATAAACAAAATGACTGTTGATGGCACAAACGTTTCTTTTTTGAATAAGTAGTTGTGTCATTAACCTAATAGCTAAATAAAAGATTAGGCAATTTCCAATGACAAGAAAATATAAAACTCCACATTGGAAGGTTGGATCTCTTACAGACAGCGTTTTGACTCCAAGAGACAAGGGCGTCAGGTGTGTTGTGTATAATGTGTATACATTTATAAGAACAAATTTCAAACTCTATACTTCTTGCTGATGTGCAAACATGTACTCAAAAGCTGAAGAAACATTTAAATCCAAGCTAGAAAAAAGCCTCTTCATTGCTAATGTACATTTAAACTATCCAGTCCCCGTGTTGTTGTAATCACAATGCAATCTGATACCAAGTGTGGAAAGATGTACTTTGGGGGATGGGGGCTTGAGAGCTGTCAGGGGACTTGCTCCTTTGGCAGTGATTAACAGTTTGGTAATGAGGGTCTGTTGTGTGGGGGTGAGAATCCAAACACTGTGTCAAATGGTTAGCTGCTCTTTTAGTGACCCCAAAGTACACAGCAGTCCTGGAGCTGAAGGAGAAGGAAAGACAGAAAGAGAGGAGCTAGAAAAGCATGACAAAGATCCCCAAATCCTTATTTTTTTTTTTGCAAAGGCAGAAGACTCGTCTCTATTGTGGTTAGCCTACCTACCCACCCCCATACCCTCTCCTTCCAAAAAGAAATTCTGGTAGCATTAGCTGATGGTAATAACAAAATAACCCAAACAAACAAAGCTGAAGAAATTTAGGACTACAGGTTTAGAAGTTGTTGAGTCTATTAACACAATGTGTTTTTTAGCTGAAAAAAAAATCTTTTTTAGCTTATTTAAATGTGGTTTTTAAAACAACTTCACAATAAATTCAACCAGCACGTAAACTTTCTCATTTACTAGTTAGTTTTATGCCTTAAAAAGTGATCTTTTAACTCAGCTTTGTTTAAAATAAATAAAGTAAAAAAGAAACTAACTCCTCAGGGAAATCTGAAGAAAAAAAAAAGCAAACTGCAAGCTTCAGTGTCTTTATATTTATTGGCTTGAGGTCAATCTGTTATGAGATGTCTTGGATATTGTGTCTGTAATGGCTGTGTTTTTTTCTTAGCTACACATCCAGATCTGTGTTATTCATAGACGACAGAACTACGTGGGCATAAATTCCATATCTGTCAATTAGTGTGACCTGCGGAAGTCACTTAATCTTGGTTTCCAGTAATAATGCTATAATAATACCTTCCTCTTACAGTTAGTATAAAGATTGAGCAAGATAATATAATGTCTGATACAGAAGAAATCATGAATATATATCAGAATCATTTCTTTCTCCACTTTTGTCCTATTCAACTTAACATAGCTTTATGATTATTATGTATTGGGTTAATTTTGAGGTGAAGTGTATGTTTTTCAAGATATATTATCTTTTAGTATGATGTTGAACAGTTTACTTACAACAGTATTTTGATGTATTTCAAAGTTTAAGTAAACAATGAATGCTCTAGTTAATTTCAATTTCAGCAACAACAAAAACAAAAAAAAAAAGTAATTTGAGGGCTAAACATCTCAGTCATCACATTTCTTTTGTTAAAACATCTGTCTGTAAACAAAGTTTAGTGTAAATTTTAACTCAACATAAAATGTTAATGAATAAAGTACAAGACTCACATGGATATGTAAACCCCAGAATATGTCCAAAGTGGATTTTGGCTAAAATCATCTGGACATTTGCCTCTGTAATACAAAGCCAAAGCAAAGAGACGGTGGGCCAAAGGAAGCCTAAGTACATAAACATGAAACTACTGAACTCTGAGGAAATTAGCGAATGAGTTAAATACTGATCCGGGAGCTCTGTCCATTTTTATCAGGGGGATATTCTACTGCTGTAAGCAGGCATCTGGTTTTCATGTTTTTCAGAAAAGTCCAAAGCTGGTGGAGGATGTTAATAATGAGGGAGGTGAGACACGTGTGGGGGCAGAGAATATATAGGAAATGTCTGTACGTTTTCCTCAATTTTGTCATGAACCTAAAATTGTTCTAAAAGATGAAAGTCTTACTTTTTTTAATGTTTATTTATTTTTGAGAAAGAGAGAAACAGAGTGTTAGGGGGGGAGTGGCAGAGAGCGGGAGACACAGAACCTGAAGCAGGCTCCAGATTCTGAGCTATCAGCACAGAGCCCAATGTGGGGCTTGAAACCATGAACTGTGAGATCATGACCTGAGCCAAGGTCAGACGCTCAACCAACTGAGCCACCCAGGTGCCCCAGAAAGTCTTAATTTTTGAAAAAAAGTCTAAAGACAAACATGTGCATATTTAAATGCTGGAAAGGCCTCTTTCCCCCTTATAAAGTGTTCTTCTAAGAATTAATTAAACCTTATTAGATTTTATGTAAGTTAGAATTTTCCTAAGGTAGAGTAAATAAACCTCATCTCCAAAAGGAAGTTTAAATTTCTTTCTGTAGTAAGTAGATTTTTTTTGTTTGCTCTCTAACCTGGGGTTTTAAATTCAGATCCACAGATCCATTGGTCTGTACATAGAATTCAAGAGATCTATGATGGAAAAGCATTACATTTTTATTTTTGTCATCTTCTGATACAAATTTACCATTTTCTGGAGTTGTGAATATAGTATACCACAGCTATCTTTATAGAATATTATGGTTGCTTCAGACATCTTGAAATATCATGTGTGGTCATCATCACTTTGAAGGTATGGTAGTTATTAGACTGCCAATGGTGTCCTCAGCAAAAAATAAGCATATGGTTCTATGCAGTAAGCCCATAAATTTGCATCTGTTTCAATTCATGAAATGTATGTAAACTTGGTGGGTGTACTGGGTTGGTAAAAGAAGGGAGTTTCTCTGTCCCTTCCCTTTCCTTCCCTCCCCTTCTGGAGTGTGGTACACTCCAGCCTGCCAATCAACATTTGGAAAAAAAGATTGCAGAAATTTAAGTAATTATATCAAATCTCAGTTATCTTCATTCTATATAAGAGAACACGATAAAGAAAAACTTTGTCTTAGGCCAACTTTGTCAGGTGGACAAAGTGCATAAAGGAGATTATCCCAGTGAGAATAAATACTGAGCAAAGTGTTATCCCTTAAAATTAAAAAAAAATACATTGTTACACTGAAGAAAAACCACCTCCCAATCCTTCAATAACTACTGAGTTAAATGTGTTACAATTTTAATCACAAAAATAGTATTTTAGCATTAACTTTTGTATGTTGATAAATACATTTTCAAATACAACCACTAACTAATCATGAGCTCAAATACCCAAAAAATGCCCCATGGCAATTCGAGGTAAAGTGCTTTCAGAACTTTAGCAGTGGAAAGAAACATCATTTCATTAATGAATTCTTGATAGTGCTTCCATTTGAGTTGGGAGGGTTGTTTGCTGTGGAACGAAGAGAACTGACTGAGAAACTCAAGACTGGTTTCATTTCTAAATATGTGTAAATCACTGAAACACTCATCTGTTATGAGGAGATTGGTTCCATCAACCTGTTAAAACCCCCAAAATTGTATTATTTCTGTGACATTCAAATAGAGATACCCAAAAAGCTTTGTTAGAAATCACCCTTCCCATGAAGTACAGTAAAACCTTGGATTGCAAAGTAACTTGTTCTGCGAGTGTTCCACAAGACGAACAAACGTTTCTAATAAATTTTAACTTGAAAAATGACTGATGTCTTGCAATATGAGTAGTATGTGACATTGAATGACATTGAATGATCACAACTGAGCCAAGGTTTCTTGAAATTTGCTTTGATATATGAGTGCTTTAGATTACAAGCATATTTCCAGAACAAATTATGCTCACAATTGCAGGTTTCACTGTATTTTTATTAAAAAAATCAAAAGCAACTAACATAGAAATTTATTTTTCAAACTTGTATGGGATAATCAGTCCCACTCAGTGTTATATGATCTTTTCCTTATATTTTGGGGTAAAATCTTTTCCCTTCAAAGAATGTTTTTCTTCAGGAAGGGCTGACAGGCAGAGCGGTAAAAGTAATGCTGTTGTTTGTCCTTTTCTGGAGACCAGTTGAAGCACACTTTTCTTCTTCTTTTTTTTAAAGGTTAATTTATTTTGAGAGAGACAGTGAGAACATGTGCATGCAATAGTGGGGAAGGAGCAGAGAGAGTGAGGGAGAGAGAATCCCAAGCAGGCTCTGCACTGTCAGCACAGAGCCCAACTTGGGGTCTTGATGTCACGGAACCTGTGAGATCATGACCTAAGCAGAAATCAAACATCAGAGGCTTAATCGACTGAACCACCAGGTGCCCATAACCACATTTTTTTTCTACAAGGACCTTTGAGGTTGGACTGAAGCATTTTCATTTTCTCGTTTAAGTGTGGAGAAGAAAGCATGGTGGGAAACATAGCTGGATTTGTGTTTCTATTTCAACCCAAATAATACTATCACTTTGTGTAAACATTTTTTTTTACTATTTTTTCTGAGTCAGCTCTTTGGAAAAGAAATAAGTATTATCAGTTGATTAATTCTGGAACATAGGACTAGAATAAAAGAGACAAATTAAAAACCAATAGTCATTGGAGTGAATTTATAACATTGAATTACTGTGATGCAGCCTTTTACATATAACTTCTCTGAGTTCCTAACCACGGGAATACTGAGTGTCACAAATTCTATACATCAAAGACATTTCATAGATTTTTGTTTCTGCTCACCATATCATTGAGGAAATTATATCTACAAAGACAGTAAGCAAAAAAAATTAGTAAATTAGTTATGATGAGGAATTTTCATAAGGAACAGTGTACTGGGTTGCATTTTTAAATGCATCCTTCTCTTATGTGGGAACTCCGATGTCTTGAAAAAAAATCAAGTATCATCCTGCAATTAGAGTGTCATGAAGTATGGGTTTAATAACTTGCTGATGCTATAAATTATGCAGCAGCTCATTCACTCATTCATTTCATTCATTCATGAGAACTTATCATAGACCCTAGGCACTGGGATAGAGATGTGAACAAGATAGACAAAAATCTCTGCCCTCCTAGACCTTACATTGTAGCAGGAAATGACAGGTATAAATTAATAAATATCTATTATAATGACAGGTGATGATAAGTGCAATGAATAAAGCAAAGCACCATAGGAGGAGATGGAGCATGTACACAAATGAGTGCAGGAAGTGAACCAAATGGTGGAGGAGGGAACGTTTGAGTAGAGAGATGAACAAAAGCAGGGAGATGGAGGGACCCATGGGGAAATCAGGGAGTGAGAAGAGAGGAATTCCAGAAAGAAACATGAAAGCATGCAAAGTTCCTGAGACCCGTTCAAAGAAAGATCAATGTGTCTAGGGAAAGAGCAGGAGGAGCAAATGGAGTGGGGTAGGAGATCGGCCTGAGAAAAGGAAAGGACAGGCCAGAGTCTTTTAGGCCCTCTTGAG
Organism: Acinonyx jubatus; assembly: GCF_027475565.1. NCBI lineage: Eukaryota > Metazoa > Chordata > Mammalia > Carnivora > Felidae > Acinonyx > Acinonyx jubatus. The sequence continues at coordinate 37,470,547 of NC_069385.1, forward strand.
GTATTTGGCTTTATTCTAAATGTGACAGGAAACCAAAAGAGGGTTTTGAAGAATGCATTAGCATTTTAGCATTCATGTTTTATTTATTTTTTAATTTTATTTTAATTCCAGTATAGTTAACATACAGTGTTATATTAGTTTCAGGTGTACAATATAGTAATTCAACCGTTCTGTACATCACCCAGGGCTCATCAGGACAAGTGCACTCCTTCATACCCATCACATATTTAACCCCCCCCACCCCATCCCCAATTCCCCTCTGGTAACCAGCAGTTTGTTCTCTATAGTTAAAGTTCTGTTTCTTGGTTTCATTCTCTTTTTCTCTATCTCTCTCTCTTTCCTTTGCTAATTTGTTTTGTTTCTTAATTTCCACATATGAGTGAAATCATAAGGTATTTGTCTTTCTCCGACTGACTTATTTTGATGAGCATTGTACTCTAGCTCCATCCATGTCTTTGCAAATGGTAAAATTTCATTTTTTTATGGCTTAGTAATATTCCTGTGTGTGTGTGTGTGTGTGAGACACTTTCTTTTTCCATTCATTTATTGATGAACACGTGGCTGCTTCCATAGTTCGCTATTGTAAATAATGCTGCTATGAACATAGGGGTGTACATATCCCTTTGAATTAGTGTTTTGTTGTTGTTGCTGTTGTTGTTATTTTAAGTTTACTTACTTATTTTGAGAGAGAGAGAGCCATCAGGGGAGGGGCAGAGAGAGAGGGAAAGAGAGAGAATCCCAAGCAGGCTCCGTGCTGTCAGCACAGAGCCTCATGCAAGGCTTGAACCCACGAACTGTGAGATCATAATCTGAGCAGAAGTCAAGAGTGGGATGCTTAGCCGACTGAGCCACCCAGGCACCCCTGAATTAGTGATTTTGTATTTTGGGGGCAAATACCCAGTAGTGCAATTACTGGATGGTAGGTTAGTTCTATTTTTAACGTTTTGAAGAAACGCCATACTGTTTTCCACAATGCCTGCACCAGTTTGCATCCCACCAACCATGCACAAGGGTCTTTTTGCTCCACACCCTCACTAACACTTGTTTCTTGTGTCTTTGACTTGAACCATTCTGACAGGTGTCTTCTGCCCTTTTTTAATTGAGTTATTTGGTTTTGGGGTTATGAGTTGTGCAAGTTCTTTGTATATTTTGGATATTAGCCCTCTATCAAATATGTCACTTGCAAACATCTTCTCCTATTCCATAGGTTGCTTTTTAGTTTTGTTGGTTGTTTCCTTCACTGTATAGAAGCTTTTCTATTTTGATATAGTCCCAATAATTTTATTTTTGCTCTTATTTCCCTTGCCTCTGGAAACATATCTAGAAAAATGTTGCTGTGGCCAATGTCAGAGACATTAGTGTCTGTGCTCTCTTATAAGATTTTTATGGTTTCATGTCTCTCATCTAGGGCTTTAATCCATTTTTAGTTTATCTTTATGTACGGTATAAGAAAATTGTCCAGTTTCATTCTTTTGCATGTAGCTGATCAATTTTCCCAACACCATTTGTTGAAAAGACTGTCTTTTTCCCATTGGATATTCTTTCCAGCTTTGTTGATTAATTGACCATGTAATTGTGGGTTTATTTCTGGGCTTTCTATTCTGTTCTCTTGATCTATGTGTCTGTTTCTGTGCCAGTACCATAGAATTCATGTTTTTGAAAGAACACTCCAACTGCTGGGTTGGAAATATAGCCCCCTAATATAGTTTATATTTTCAAAAAGAACTTATGCATCTATACACTATCTTTAGAAAGAGTAATATAATGTCCACAGCAGCATTTATACTTTATTGGTATCATTCATGGAAATATTTTATAATTATAAAAAAATATGTATGGTACATCAATTGATTAGACCTTGGTAACACTTTAATTTCACCACTCAAATGTCATCTGTTTTGTTTATCTTCTTTAAGCTCTCATTTCATTAAATAGTAATAGACTGTATTTCCCCTCTATAATACATACCTTAGCAAAGTATTGGTTGTAATTACCAATATTATTACTTAGTTGAAAAATGACTTTACAATTATTATAAAAATTCCAAAGTTTGCTTTTTTCTTGAATATAGTTGACATATGATGCTATATTAGTTTCAGATGTACAGCATGATTCAACAAGTCTATATGTTATGCTCACCACAAATGTAGCTATCATCTGTCACTGCATAATACTATTGTAATACAATTGACTATATTCTGTATGCTGTAACTTTTATTCCTGTGGTTTATTCATTCCATAACTGTAAGCCTGTATTTCCTTCTTTTCTTCACCCATTTTGCCCATCCCCCCATACTCCTTCCCTCTGGCAACCATCAGTTTGTTCTCCGTATTTATAGGTGTGATTCTGCATTTGGTTTGTTTATTTGTTTTGATTTTTAGATTCCACATATAAGTGAAATCATATGATATTTGTCTTTCTCTGACTGACTTATTTAGCTTAGCACAATACCATCTACTCCATCCATGTGGTCACAAATGGCAAGGTCTCACCCTTTCTTAGGGCCAAGTAATATTCCATCAAATACATACCACATCTTCCTTATCCATTCATCTATTGATGGATACTTGGGCTGCTTCCAAATCTTGGCTATTGTAAACAGTGCTTCAATAAACATAGGGGTACATATATCTTTTCAAATTAGCGTTTCTGTTTCCTTTGGGTAAATACCCAAGAGTGGAATTATTGGATTATATGATATTTCTATTTTCAATTTTTTGAGGGACCTCCATATTGTTTTCCACAGTGGTTATACGAATTTACATTCCCACCAACAATAAACCAGGGTTCCTTTTTCTTCACATCCTCACCAACACTTGTTATGTCTTGTCTTTTTGAGTTTATCCATTCTCACAGGTATAGATGACATCTCATTGAGGATTTGATTTGCATCTCTCTGATGATTAGTGATGCTGACCCAAAATTTGCTGAGCTTTAGTAGTTTTGAAAATGTCATTTTATAAAATGTAGAAATGAATGCAGTCAAGATATCAAATAGTTAAAAAGTCCTCCAATTTTATTAGCTTACCAAATCTCTTCTGACTACCCAGAAAGTTTAAATTGATTGAGATATTGTTCTTTGTTTGGGGGCACCTGGGTGGCTCAGTTGGTTGAGTGTCCAGCTCTTGGTTTTGGCTCAGGTCATGATCTCATGGTTTGTGCATTTGAGCCCCTCGTCAGGCTCAGTGCTGACAGTGTGGAGCCTGCTTGGGATTCTCTCTGTCTCCCTCCCCTGCTCCTATGCTCTCTCTCTCTCTCTCAAAATAAATAAACATTAAAAAATGTTTTAAAAAAAGATATTGTTATTTGTTTTAAGATACTCATGATCTATAAACACAATTGAATTTCAACCTGAAAAAAATTAATAAGTAAAGTTTCATTAAAATGTACAGAACAGGGGCTCCTGGGTGGCTCAGTTTTGGCTCAGGTCATGATCCCAGGGTCATGGGATCGGGCTCTAAGCTGAGCATGGAGCCTGCTTAATATTCTTTCTCTCTCTCTCTCCCTCTCTCTCTCTCTGTGTGTGTGTGTGTGTGTCTCCCTCTCTCTCCCTCTTTCTGCCCCTTGCCCTGCTTGTGCTTGCTCTCTCTCTCTAAAAAAATAATAAAATAGAATAAAATATGCAAAACAATAAACTTACCTTTCTAGTCCTGTCTTTAGTAATTCAAATTATTTTGCCTACTAGAATATATGAGAGAGAAATGCCACTGGCCACAGAGCAGAAAGCAATGGTGAGGAGAGGTAGCAAAAGGATGTCAAAAATGCATTAGAAAACCTCTTGGGTTTCAGTGCAGCATGACACATAACTTAGATCCTCTATGAGGCAGTGTGATATCATGGAAACAAAATTTTCAAAGCAAGACACACTTTTCTATGAAGTGCTTAAATTTGGACACATGTGTAGTTTTTGACCTTTGTGGAAAGTGACAATGACAATAAATTCCTTGCCAGGCTGTTATGAGGAATAAATAAGTTAATGAAGTTCAAGTGCCTAATACTATACGTTCCATGTAGTTGGTTAGCTCCTTCTCCAGCTGAATGGTTAACAGTAAGCTTCCTTCTGTGGCACTAAACTTGCTTAATAGTGGACAGTTCCATAGCTATTCTCATGCTCACAAAATTGCAATGAATGCTAGACCTTGGTTATATAATTTACCCACTCCATACAATGTTGGGAGGATTAATTAATTAATGCTTGTAAGGTACTTTATGATTCATAGGTCAAAGGCTCTAGTGAATGCAAAGTTCCCTTATTAAATTTTACCACCTGCAGACTCTACTGCTTTCCTTCAGAAACACTGTGTGAGAGAAGAAATGCCTTTCAGGAAAGTAAATTTTCTCATGGTTTTCTTCTGCCACCACTGGAAGAAAAATGCAGTATTTCAATGAGAAATATGACCACATTGCTTGTCCTTGAGGGATTTCCAGAAGAAATACCACAAAATTGCTTTTCTTTGAGGGTATTCAGACAAATTCTTATAAATTGAATATATAGCAACACAGCTATATATGGGTAGTATATAGTCTGGGGTTTTGGGTTGTTGTTATTGCTCTAGAAAGGGTGCCATGTGGAAATGGGAGGAATTCCTTTATTTGGCGGAGGATAGAGGGTGATTGGTCAGCTAACATGAAAAACAAATTCCTCTGAAATGTCCTCTGATCTCTAGTTTCCTAGTGTGAAAAACGGGGAAAACCATAACCCCTTTCCATTTGTTGGGAGGATTTGTATAAAGTGAATTAAAAAAAAATTTTTTTAACATTTATTTATTTTTGAGAGACAGAGCGTGAGCAGGGGAGGAGCAGAGAGAGAGGGAGACACAGAATCAGAAGCAGGCTCCAGGCTGTCAGCACAGAGCTGGATGTGGGGCTCCAACTCACGAACCGTGAGATCATGACCTGAGCCAAAGTCCGACACTTAATCGAATGAGCCACCCAGGCGCCCCAGTATAAAGTGAATTTTTAATAGAAACTTCCCCCAAATTGATAGTACTGCTGCTGCTGAATATGAAATAATATGGTAATTCAGGAGCTTATAACTTATGTAAGACAACAGAACAAACCCAAAAGCAGATTTAAAAAGATACAGTGTAAGTGAACATACTGTGAAATATTCAATTAATTCATGGCTATAATCCTAGATTTAAAACTTTGTGATTAGTAATAGTTAAGTTTTACAAAACCAAATTTTCAATATGTGCACTTCTAGCACTTTTTTGATGCCAACAGGCAATATCTATTAACTGTATTTTAAAATCTCGGTTGATTGGTTGGACTTTTATTTTGTTATCTTCATATAACCATTTCAGTAATCTCTTGATTACTGAAGAGTAATGATAACATATGAAATTATGTTCATTCTCCTCAAAAACGGAGACTGAAATTCTAAATCTGGCTACTAAATTCAGCAAGACTAATTTTTGAGTATTCATTGAAGTAAAAGTTCTGGGTTAAATTTCTGTTTTATGCTTATCAATGAGAAGTGATCCTTCAGGCCATGCTTATTCTCCCACATGAAGAAAACATGAGACATTCAGGTCTTTTTAGTGCAGTTGATGACACCAAGATACCCAACTTTGATCTGTTTTCTTTAAATGAGATAGCTGTGTGTGCGTGTGTGTGTGTGTGTGTGTGTGTGTTCTCATTTGAGTGACTTATTGGTTACTTGAAGGACTTTCAGCATCTGCAGTCAATTTAAAGGGCAAAACACAAACCTTTATTTCTCTCTGTATTCTTGGTACTGACAATTTCTCTTCAGAATCTGAAGCTCAAACCTTTTTTTCTATAACCCAGCCTTGTTAGTGCTGCCACCTACAGGAAGATATGGTGGCAAAACGAGGCGTTCATGTGAAACCCTATGACTAAACCTATCTCCTTCTATCCATCCCTACACTAACCTCTTTTAGCCACTCCTATCAAACCTGCAAAACACGTGCACCCATATGCATACATGCACACATAACACACCCTCTCCCCACAGTTTTTGCACCCAGGCGTTTACGTCCAGATTGCATTCAGTGATTTAATTCTAGTAAAAAGCAGCATCTTAGATTGTAATTGTCTGTTCTCTCCTTTAATCTAGTTATATTATTTTGAAAGTAAAAATTGTTGGTCTCTTGTCTGTCATATCTGATTTGGGTTTCTATGTCCACTTTTATTGTCAAGCTAGACACTTACATTGTAATTATATAACATGGGAGGAAAAGTTGAGTGACATGGTGAATAAACTATTGGCTTTTTGCCAGAGAGATCTAAGTTTCAGTCTGATCTACAGCTCTTTGCAGAATGAATAGTCTTGGTCCTGTCCCTATGGGAGAGTGGACTGTGTCAGAGAAACTTCTGATTATAATTCAACACAGTAGGCAGTCCTGTTAAGCTGAGAGCTAGGGCTATATTTGCAAAGAGGATTAAATACTTTCCTACTGAGAGAGAGAGTGAAAGGGAAAGGGGGGAGAAGCTTCTTGATAAGCACTCAACTCATTGAAAAGATTCATATCCAAGTTGTTTGTCAGTCACAGAGAAGCAATGATGCTCATTTTCAAAGCCCGGTTACAAATGTCTATATTGATGTTGTTTTCCCTTCATGCAAGTGGTCTGGCTATACTTTTGTTAATGAAGTAGAGCAATTTTCCCAAAACCCTCAGGCAAATATTACCATCAAGAACCTTTAATTTCCCCACCTGTGCCAAGGATGGGCAAAGGTGGTGAATGTGTGAACTCAAATTCAGTCAAATTGGTGGTAACTTCCTGGAGAGCTCTGCTGAGAAGTCTGAGGTAAACCCAGAGCTTAGCAGAAAATTGTGCCCTGAATAAAATACTGGCTGCCAGAGGTGGGATCCATGGAGGTGGTCCTGCCTATATTACCTATTTTGCCATATTTGGACTAGGTGCTATAAAAATAGTTTAGAAAGGGTTAGCCCAAAAAATAATTCCCCCACTAGAGAAAAGTCTATAGGAAATATAGAAATATTGAAAATAGTGATATAAACTTAAATTTATAACACATTTCCATCGTATATAGACAAGAAAGCAACTGTAATTGGCAGGGTGTTGAGTGAAAACAGGATTGTGGGTTTTATCCCTTTAGATGGGTTGGGAAAAGCTGGAAGTGGGGAGTACACAGCAAGGACACATTACCATGTTTCTGTTTAAGCCCTGCTAACAGATTTGCCAGCACTCTAACGTGGCTCATTTATTTCTCACTTGGCAGACCCTTGTAAGACTAAGCCTGAGGGGTGCCTGAGTGGCTCAGTCGGTTAAGTGACGACTTGATTTCTGCTCAGGTCATGATCTCATGGTTTGTGAGTTCAAGCCCCATGTTTGGCTCTGTGCTGACAGTGATGAGCCTGCTTGAGATTCTCTCTCTGTCTCTCTCTCTCTCTCTCTCTCTCTGCCCCTCCCCCTCCCCATGCACTCTCTCTCTCTCTCTCTCTCTCTCTCAACAAAACAAAACAAAACAAAAACGACTACAGCCTGAGACTGGCCCATACTCTGCAAGATTTCCTGTGTCAGCAGTAATTATATGAGTCTCTGTGCCCCTTTGGTACTGACATCTTGGGGCTACTGATTTGACTTGCCTTATCTAGGCCTCTGATACCTGTATGTCTTCCAGCCACTGGGTTTCTAATCCCCTCTTTGGGCAATATACTCAAGTTTTGAGTATCTCTCCAGTGGTTCAGATGGTGCCCATACTTGATTCCTATCTCAGAATCTATTCTGATGTTTTCCATAGCCCTGGTCCCTTGTACGGGGTCAGTGCAACATGTGATAACATGGGAAGAAACAGTCTCTCCTGCAAGGGAAAGAGTTCAGGACAGAAGTAGAGGCAAAAGTAGGAAGAGGTAGAGGGTAAATGAGATGAGGAGGTTAGCTAGGAGAACAGGGAGAGGACAAACTGAAAGTTCTCAGGGGAAATGATCTGTGTGGTCCCATAAAAAGTATAAGCAGACAATTAAGGAATGTTTTGGTCAGATCCATTGTGGGAAATAGAGAGTATAAAAAAAATCATTTTCTCAAGGAACTTGGAAACTTTGTGCCTTAATGAACTGTCAAAGGAAATTCTGAAGAAACTAGTGATATAGTGTCAGGGGACAGTGAGAGAAGGGAGAGGAACACATGATCAGGGAGCAAGGAGGGAAACCCACAGTCACATTTGGTAATGTGCCATGTTAATTCTAGGCTGCAATTCTCTGGGGGTCTGGAGACCCTTAATACCACCCACTCCTGAGTCTCTAGATGATTATATTTTAGTGGCAATTAAATCAGGGGTGAGTGTGTGTGTGTGTGTGTGTGTGTGTGTGTGTGTATGTGTTTTAATAAAGTAGGGTTATGTGAAATTGTTTCAGGGAAAAAAAAATCCCTGGAGCAACATGGATTTCATTCCCAGGGCCCTTCTTTTCTCCCCCTAGAAAAGTTAAATAAAAGACCCTGACTGTAAGATCTAGTTTGAGAGTGCCTGGTATAAGCCCTGCTATTAGGACCTCACACTTGAAGAAACTAATTGGGGTAATCAACATGCCAGGAAGCAAGAGAACAAAGCTCCAATGGCGTTAGTTAAATCATAAATGAGAAGGTGCTTCTTAAATTCACTGGGGTTTTTTTGCTTAGTACATATACACATAAAAGTACCAGCATTTTACCCATTTTTCTAACCATAAATTTCTGAAGGGTCGGAAAGAATGAGATATTCTCTTAAAACATACAAACAGGATGAAGCATCCAGTAAACAAGAGACGCTCCTTAAAATAGCTCTAAAGAGGTCAATTTATGTTCCTTTTTAAAGAATTTCTGAATAGAAATCAAGCTAGAAAGGTACCTAACAGTTTAAATATTTCATAAATGAAGGACATATTATAGATGGCTTTTCCATTAAATCAACTTACAAGAAAATAATCTATTATTATTGTTATTATAGTTCATTTTTGGTTTGAAACTTGTTCTTAAATGATATGGAAAAAGTTATGCACAAGATTTTCCCCTAACAACAGATCTCAACAGACTTGGTATCTTCAACCAGTGGAACAGAGAGTGCAAAAAATTACACTAATTACAGAAAAAAATCTTCAAAGTTGTTTACACATATTTTCAACTAATCTAAAACTTCCTAGAATGAGATACAGAAAAAATGCTTGGAATAAAATCTGAGGCCATCCACAATTTGACTGAGAGTCCCATAATTTGTGTATTATCATTCATCAAATTCTGGGGTCCCCACATCAAATACAGAGCAACAGCCCAAAGGCTGGAAGTCACAAGGCCCAACAGAGACTTGAAGAATCACTTAATGCTTGCTAAAAAAAAAAAAAAAAGTGTGGTATCAGTTATGTCTCATTCTTACAAAGAGAGAATGAATGGGCAAAGAGGAAAAAGTTCCACAAGCACTCGTTAAGAGAAAGGAGAAAGAACTCATAAAGTTAATCTTAGGAAAAGCAGAGTTGAACAGTTCTGCACTGAATCTTATAGTTTACAAATGTCACCATACATAATAAGCTAGACACTTATGGCATTTTGGAAACCATGAAAAGGTAAAATCTTTATAAAACCCAAAGAGATTACTACTGTGATGAATAAGGTAATAATTGCAGTGGGCGGCTGGCCAGAATTTTAATTGCAGCTAAATAGGAACAGCTTGGGAGAGAGGGAAGTCTCTAAATCAGAGTAACTCTCCTATCTTTATTGCTAAGGCCAAAGTAGAGTAAAGCCAAAACAAATGTCAGGATTTCAAAATCAAATTTTCTCCTCTCTATTCCCTCAGAAAAGAGACTGTGTTTGGAACTGTCTTTTGACCAATAGAAACCAATGGCATTGGGGCACCTGGGTGGCTCAGTCAGTTAAGCATCCAACTTAGGCTCCGGTCATGATCTCAGGACTGGTGGGTTTGAGCCCCTCGTGAACTCAGTGCTGACAGCTCAGAGCCTGGAGCCTGCTTCAGATTCTGTGTCTCCCTTTCTCTCTGCCCCTCCCCTGCTTTCACTCTCTCTCTCTGTCTTAATCTCTCTCTCTCTCTTTCAAAAATAAATAAACATTAAAAAAAAGAAACTGATAGCATTGTCACTGCCATTGGGAATAGTGGAGCTTCGTTTTGTACTAATCGTGACTTGTACTGTGAGGATCATCAGATATTTAGGTCATTCCTATGCTCAGAGAAGTCCAGGTTGGTCTCGAGTGCAATTAATTACCTGAGCAATTGTTCCAAACTTCTGCTATTTTCTATTGTGATTGTCTGGCCCAAAAGCAGAAAAGGACTGAATCATCCTGATAAGGCACTGTGAGTAGGTTTACAGGGGCTCATAGCACCACTCTGCCTCACCCACTGGAGCAGGCATTGGGATCTTTGCAAGGTTCTCTTGTTTTCTGGTATTATTTCTCTGATTCTAACCACTTCTGTGATGATAATGTCATGTCTCATATTTTACCACCAGCTTTTCTACTTTTGTCATCTACATATCTCTCCATCTACTTGTTTCATTTGATCTTAGCCAAAAGGCCGAGAAGCGACTCCATCTACTTGTTTCTATAAGCCCGGCCTTTCTGTGCTTTCTATTCAGTTGTTTTCTGCCTTGGTCTTGCCATTCCTACTTTCTGCCCAAGTAACATCAATGTTTCTGGTGGGGGGATTATCCCAGGCTTTCATAATACTTAGCACAATAAAACTGTCTATGGAAGCAAAACTGCTAGAAGAATTACCCCTCCAGTTTCATACCTCTAAATTTCAGGAGTGGACATTGAAATCACTAAATTGACTAGTATTTAGACAAACTCCCCTTTCAAAGCAATTATGTAAGTTTTTTTGTTTGTTTTTTTGTTTGTTTTTGTCGTTGTTCTAGTAATTTACACTTTCCTAACTTAGGCATATTGCAGAACATGAAGAAATCTTCTTAGCACAGCCAACTTATTTACTCATTATCAGTACTCATCATAAAGGTGGCCCGAACTAAAAAGCAACAACCATCACCACCACAGTAAAAAAACATTCTTGGTCACAGAGAATGGGAAAACATTTGCGATAAGTTTACTGCGTAGATTTCTAATAAATACACAAATTATGATGGAAACTTGAAAAAAAAACTTAAATAGTGCCTCAGTACAATTGAAGATTGCTTCATCTAAAAAAATTATCTAAAAAGAGAAAAGTGTAGATAAATTTTTTCTACATATTAGTGGCAAACTCAAGGTTGAAAGTTAAAACATAGTGCATATGTTTATTATATAATTAATGTGTATGTTTAGCCTTTCATGCAAAATTTGCAATGATCTTGTGATGAAATTATTCTCAGTAGAAATTGTAGTATATGTGGTAGAAGAGAGTTGTTGAGAAAGATCTGTTGTCTATAGGGGCACCTGGGTGGCTCAGTCAGTGAAGTGTCAGATATTGGCTGAGGTCATAATTTCATGGTTTGTGAGTTTGAGCCCCACATAGGAGTCTGCTGTCAGCAAGTAGCTCACTTCGGATCCTCTGACCCCAACTGTCTCTACCCCTCCCCCACTCATGTGCTGTCTCTCTCTCTCCCTCTCTCTCTCTTAAAAAGAAACATGATAAAAAAAAAAAAAAGATCTGTTGTCTGTGTGTTGATGAAATGTGGCTTCACTATGAAGCCAACAGAGCTTGCATTTGACTTGATTATTCTCTGTCTCCTTCCAATGACTGGTTAATCACCCGCTTCTCACTTCAGTTTCAGAAGGCTCCCTTGCAACTATAAACCTCCTTCCCTTTCAAAACGGTAAAAGATAAAAGACAATCCTTTGTACTTGCTTACAAACTAAATATTAGAATTCAGTTAAATTGAATTAGAATTTCAATCTACTTGCTTTGCCAATTTTTTAAACAGTGTCATCTTTTCATATTATGACCGGTGTCACCTACATCTGACATTTTGGGACACATTCTAATATATCCCATTTTATCTCTACTTCTAGAAGTAATATTATTACCAAAAAAAAGATCTTTTTTTTATGACTTATTGGCATGATTTCCAGTGAGTTTACAGATAAAATATAAATCCTTAACACAATCTAAAAGCCTACATGACCTGCCTTATCAAATCTGTCCAGCCTCATGTTGGGCCTTTTTGCCCTTGATCTCTTCACAACAACTTCTTATGACTTTTTTCCGTTCCTTCCATGCTGAGGTCTTTTTAGCCTCCAGGCTATTGTCTGTGTTGTTCTGTTTGGTCATTCTCTTTTGTAGCCCTTCACAGCATCCCTTCCCATTCCTGATCACTTTCTATTCATTCTGAGTTAAGCTCCTCTGATATATAAGCTCCTTTCTTTAGACCATAGAAATATACAAACTAAAAAATATTTGAAAAATATCTACCTCCTTTTCTATAATGTAAGCTCCATAAGGGCAGAGACCATGTTGGTCCTACATAATCCTCTGTATTCAACATGGTGCCTCATAAGGAGTAATGACTCAAGCAATGTTTGTTTAATATGGAAATGATCAAATAAAGGAAAGAATGAACACAAGAACTGAAATTACCTTCCTCCTATGAATAGAAGAATTGAAATTATCATCTTCCTATTAATAGGAATTTTGCTTTTTCTTAGTGTTTCTGCCTTCTTATGTAAAAGTGAAGTAGGGGCTGGCTGTAAGACAGGCAGTCTGTGTAGAGTAAGGTGGTGATAAATGTTTATTGAAAAAGAAATAGACAAGCACAAGCTGTAGATCTAGTTGTCCTTCCCCATTTGGTCCATAAGGGAAATATGAGTGTAGAGGATAAGGCCAAACAAAGGTTTAACCCCAGGTTTTGGTGAGAACTTTCAAAAGTCAGACTGTAAACAAAGGGAACTCCTTTTATTTAGGCTAAAATTAAAGCAGGCCAAAGGCTATGATTTCCCTTCCCCTACCAATTCCTTTGGATCTTGGATTTTACTATTCCAGTGCCAGAAAACACCAGTCAAGAGCACTCAAGCATTAAGAAGCAAACAGAGGAGTCTGAGAGCATTTGCCAGAGAGTCTATATGAAGAGAAAGGGCTGGAAGAGAACATTCTGGCTGGTAAATAAACCTTGAGAATCCATTGAACTAGTCCTCTGGTAACTTTAGAGAATAGAGCTCTAATTAATGTTCATTTTCATGGGACTTTCCAAGTGTATGTGGCTGTTTTTTAATCACTCATAATATATGAAAGAATAAGAACATTCCTAATACTTTTAAATTCTATACTACTATATATTTTCTTTTTTCTATATTATGATAATTCAACATTCCTTTACTCAATGAATATATGTTGAATTCCTCTTTTTTTTTTTTTCCTAAACTTTGCTTTGGGTACTGGCCATACCAGCCGTATCTAAGACAGTGACCAGCTTTTATGACTGAATGCAGCTTACTTTTCAGGGATAGAGACAGAGAGTAATAAAAGTAGAAAATAAAAGTATGTTAAAAAGGGTAAAACATAACTAGAGGCAACTGTGGGTGTGATTCAAATCAAAGTATTCAGGAAAGACCTCTCTGAGATGATGTTTGAGCAGAGACCTGAATGAAATGAGGAAGCTAGGTGAGAATTTGGGGCTATGGCATTCCAGAGAGAGGAAACAGGGAATACAAGTTTACAGGTCCCTGGTTCAATAACAAGCCTGGTGTATTCAAGGAATGGAAAGGAGGTCAGCATAGTTGACATGTAGTAAGGGGTCGTATATAGGAGATGACACTGATGAGTTAACCAGAGACAGGATTATACACAACCCTATAGGCTTACAGATTTTATCTAAATGTGCTGGGAAGTCATTGGACAGTTTATAGAAGGGAAGTAACATGAATTGAATTATATTTTTTGAGGCTTTCTCTGGCTCCAGAGAGAATGTACTGACAGAGAGTAAAAGCAGGAGCAGAGCTCAGTTATAAGGCTATTGCAGAGGAATCAAGAATATCCCCATGGTTTCTGGCCTGAACACCTGGTGAATGCTATTGCTTTGTACAAAGTTAGAAACATTGACATTGGTCTGGATAGGAATTCAAGGACTCTAATTTGAATGTGTTAACATTGAGATGCGTATTAGATAGTGATGAGGACATGCCTAGTAGGTAGCTGATTATATGAGATAAGGGTTCAGGGAGAAATCAGAAAAGAAGATATAAAGTTAGGAATTATTAGCATATAGATGATATTTAAAACCATAAATCTGTATAAGATCCTTTAGGGAATTGGGGCGCCTGGGTGGCGCAGTCGGTTGAGCATCTGACTTCAGCCAGGTCACGATCTCGCGATCCGTGAGTTCGAGCCCCGCGTCAGGCTCTGGGCTGATGGCTCAGAGCCTGGAGCCTGTTTCTGATTCTGTGTCTCCCTCTCTCTCTGCCCCTCCCCCGTTCATGCTCTGTCTCTCTCTGTCCCAAAAATAAATAAACGTTGAAAAAAAAATTTTTTTTAAATAAAAAAAAAAAAAAAGATCCTTTAGGGAATGACTATAAAGATGACTTAGTTTTTTAAGGAGCAAGCTATGGGTACTCTCAATACCAAATCTGCAATGTGTAGAGTCCCAGAGGCTAAGAAAAGGTAACATATCCAAAAGCACAGATCAACCATGTAAATCCACTATGTCAAATGTTATTAAGAAGTCAAGGAAGAAAAGGTTGAAAATTTACCATTGGATTTGATAAATTGGAAGCTGTAAACTTAACAAGATTGATTTCAGTGTAGTGCTAGGGATGAAAACCAGACTGGAGATGTGTTCAAGAGAAAATGAGGGATGAGAGTGTGAACTAAAATAGATTTGCAAAAGATTTCTGCCATAAAGAGCTGCAGAAAAGTGATATACTAGCTAGGTAGACTTATAAGGAAAGGGGAGATTGTTTTACTCTCAAAACTGGAAGTGACATAGCATGTGTGTATTCTGATGCAAATGATCTGGTAGAGAAGGACAAATTAATGATTCAGAAAAAAGAAAGAGCACAAGAACAAAGATGTTTAGTAGGTGAGAGGGGAGGGTATCTAGTATACAAATGGACTGATTGGTTTAGAGTAAGAGCACAGAAAACTCATCCTCTGAAACAGGAATAAAGGCAGAGCACAGGAGCCCTGATGTATGTAAGATCCTAGGTTTGGGGGTGGAAAGATGAGGTGTGGGTCTTCTGATTGTTTTGTACATAAAAGTAAAAAAGCAAGGTCACTGTTGGAGGGTAAGTGTAGAGTGTAGGGGTGGGAGATATTACGTGTGGATCTGAGAAGAGAAAAAAGGTAGCAGTTAGAACTGGCAGGGTGAATGAATGGGCAATATAGTCCGACTAGGCAATGCTGAAACCTGCTCTTTGGAACATCTCCTGTGCCACACAGTTCACATCCACTGGGTGAACTTTTCTACACCAGACATTGCTGAGCATCCAGAGGCACAAAGGTGTGTTCAGACAGCATCTACCTTAGCAGCACCATCTATATCTCATTCTCTATCCCACACTCCTCTGCATCCCCTGTGTGGATTACCTACTGAACCCCTCAGCCCCCAGAGTTCATGTGAAACTGGCAGTTCAAGGGAGTTCAACAACCCCTCCTTGTGATGCTCCCCGGACTTTGGCAAATGAAAGTGGTGCGAATATGTCCCTCTTTATATCCTCAGGCAATTTTGAGGTGCTTTCTACAAGGCTCTTCAGAGGAGTTCCAACAAGATAGAGACTCAGAGGTGATCAGCTAATTAACAAGCCATAGATTGCCTTTCCCTCCAGCCCTGTTTTACTTTACCAGTTCCCCACTCTTGTTCCTTGTGGTCATTTGCCAAAATAAGCTACCTACACGAAAGCCCATGTCTCAGACTCTGCTTTCCAAGGAAATTACATTCAATCACTGTGATGTTGTGATTTATATTAAATATATATTTTGGTCTTTAGCCAAGATTTTTGATTCAAAGCTCCTCAAACCCTTGAAATTTCCTAAATGGTAAGAACAATGGGGCATGTTTTGTTATAATATTTGTGTTTTTGTCCTCAGTTCCTGAAATCCTGAAATGGATCCAGAGCCATAAAGGTCAAATAGGTATCTTATTATTCATAACAAACCCCTTTCAATCACACTTGAGTTTATGTTGATAAAGTGACTTGTGGAAAGCCATTAGGTAACCTAAGGATGGAGGGCTGGTTGCCAGGGGAACCAGCCATGTTGCTAGAGAATTAAAACTTTTGGCCCCACACCCTGACTTCTGGGACAGGGAGAGGAGCAAAAGATTGAATTCAATCCCCAATGGCCAATGATTTAACCAATGGTTCCTATATAATGAAGCTTTCAGTAAAACTCCTGAACTACAAGGTTCAGAGACCTTCCAGGGTGGTGAACCAGAACACATCCATGTGCCAGGAAAGTGACACACCACAAACTCCATAGGGACAGACACTCCTGTGTTCAAGACCCCTTCAGACCTTGCCTTATGTATCTCCTTATCTGGTTGTTCATTCATATCCTTTAATATCTTTTGTAATAAACTGGTAACCTAGTAAGTAAACTGGTTTCCTCAGTTCTGTGAGACACTCTAGCAAATTAATTAAACGTGAGGAGGAGATCATGGGAAACTGATGTATAATGAACCAGAAGCACAGGTAAAAACATGGACTTGCAATTGTCATCTGAAATGAAGGGCAGTCTTGTAGGACTGAGCCCTTAGCCTATGTGTCTGATGCTATCCCCTGGTATACAATGCCAGAATTGGATAAGATTTGTAGGTCACCCAGTCAATATCCACCTAGAAGTGGATAATATCTTGTCAGTGTTGGGAAACACACATCAAAGTCACTTACCATCAGAAAGATACATTGACTTGTTTCTTCCAGGATAGGCAATGTCTTATGCTTCACCCTTTAGCATCTCCTTTTTGGTTACTCTTCTGACCAACTACATGGCATTGGAGAATGTTGGCCAGGTTTGGGAACACAGACTCCAGCCATATAAATACAGAGATCTTCTCTGGGGTGTGTTGACAGGTCCTTCTAGGGAACAGTTATTTATCGTCTTTACTTAGTTAGGCACATGCTTTAACCAAGCGAGCCAATCAAGCCGGAAATGAAAGATCGAAAATTGAAATTACAAAATAAGTTAGCACATCCAATTCCACCAGAATGATAGATAACTATGCAAACACTAAGAAAAGAGAGAAATTTGTTGTAGATGCCTGACTCCTCTTTTAGTTCCCCTCCCCGGAGCCTATCTTTCCCTCTCACTGGGACAGCCTTTTGCTGTTCTTGGCCTTCCCCTCTCAACCAGCTCCAGAGAGCAGTTCACCAGAGAGTAGAAGTGCTTCTTGGCTAACAACCTTTTCAGGTGGTTGGCCTCCAACCTGGACTATTGGGAAGGTCTCCTAGAAATGATCCTTCTGATTATTTTCCCAAGCAGCTGGTCTCTTCCCATTACCCATCTGGGGGGAGTTGAGAGGAAGCAGTCAGAACAAAGAAGAACACCACAGAACACTGTCAGGTGGAAGATCAGCAGATCCCACTGTCAAGTGAGTATAATCCCTCTCTAGGGCTCCGGCGACTCCTTCTATCCCCTTGGACCTGCCCACTGAGGGCCAAACTGTCTCCTTGGCCAGCCGGCATGCTTCATGATTCTTGGAAATGCATCTGTATCTTTCATAAAACATTACAGGGAACATCCAGAACATTCATAACATGTTCATAAATATAAATCTTTAAATAAAATGATTTTCCCTTGGATGAAATGAACTTGTTAAAAAAAAAAGAAGCATTTGGCATTCCTCAAACAGCTTTGGATCATGTGCTGTTTAAGTAACTGTCAGTTCACTGCTGGGTTCATTGACACTTGGTTCTTTAATGGTGCTTATAGTGAATAATGCTGTCTGCACAGAAAGGGTAAAGAAAACAGTCATACAAAATTCAAACCGTTGTCTGGTGGATGGTGAGAATAAATATTACTGATACGCTTATTAAAATCAAAGTCTGAATTCTCTTCACATGCAATCAACAAGAAGTTGAAATAATTATTTTATCCAAATGCTGTGTGTACATGTTCAGTCTATTTTCATAAAAGAAAAAAAAATTCAACAGATGGCTAGAAAAAGTAGTTTAAGACATCAAAAACAGCTGAATAAACTTTCCATAGTCTGGGATAACAGAAACAGAGGGATGGAGAGAGAGAGAGATAGAGAGAGAGAGAGAGGGAGATGGAGAGGAGAGAGAGGGAGAGAGAGCAGAGAAATAAGCTTACATTTTAAGATTCTAGCCCCTTATATATTTATGTGCATTGGGAATTCATTGAGTAATGTTACAAAACACATTTTAACATGTATTCACTGGTTTTTAAATGAGAAAATATAATTCAAAGACATGATATAAATCATAATTAAGATCATATGTATAATATTTAATATATAATCACATATACAATATAATAAGTATAATTATAATAAAAACTACGATTTAATTTTTTATAATTACTTTCTTTTATAAATAATAAATTTAGCCACATGTTAAACAAATAATGTTGCTTTGTTAGCTTTACCATAGGAAAGAGCAAATAATATCCAGGGAAGAATAGATCTGTATGAAAAATTATAGAAGAAGAAGGAGGAAGAGGAAGAGGTGGAGGAGAAGGAGAAGTAGTTCCCTATTGAATTATAACAGCAATCTGGATTTGTTAAAAATTGTATAGAGAATCTGACCAGGATGAAATTTTCCTCAAAATTATGACCTTGAAACAGATAAAACAACACAAATGTTCTGTATGGTTCATAGGTGTGGGTTTCAATAAGCCTGACTCTCATCCCTGTTCAAAAATCAACTTATTGTAGTGACTCTGGACAAAATTGCTGAACTTTTACAGGGCTTGGTTTCATCAACTCTAAAATGAATAGATGTTAACCACAAAATATCTCAGCTTCCTTCAGCTGTAACATTTAATGATTCTAACAGAAAGAGTCAGCCTTATCCATATCATATGCTGAACCTTAAGGGGAACAAAAACTTGTCCTCTCCCTGACACTTTTCTGCCCATTGCTCTTCCTCAATCCCAAAATGTTGTCTCTATCACATGATTGTTATAGGGAACAATACTGGAAAGGTACTCGTTATTGGCTCTTAATCCTTTATCTAAAATTAGTTTGAAATTCCAGCTGCATGGCGAAAACACAAACTTAGCGAGACACATGTGTCCCCAGCATGCTCCAACCCATGGATTGCTTGCTACCTGATGTCCGAACTGTGAGAAGGGTCAGAGTAGGCACCTGGAACACTGGAACTCTAGTGCCAACAAGGAGATGAGGAAATTGAATGGGCACATCACCATTTTATTGTTTGTGGCAACCACCATGACCAATTATTAGATTTCTCCCCCTGAAATGAACATATTTCAAAGGGAGCACCCTTCAATACCTAGTGCCTCTTTTACTCCCTGTTACCAAACGTTTTTTCCACTGTTAATTAGAAAAATAAAATATCTTAGGGTTAAATATTCCTTTAATGTTTTATCATTCACAGGATGCTCTAGTACCTTCTATGGGAGTAGTCTGGTTATAATAGCTATGAGTATTAAAAACGTATCACTTAATTCATGCAACCTACAGTACATTAATATTTGTATTCATCAATATTTTTATTTGGAAAAAATAATTTTTTAAGCATTGCAATTGCTTATTTCACATCATTAAGATACAAATACTTCTGCCTCCTAATTATGGTATCATTGAAGTGCATTGGTTTAATCTGACATTAATCATTCTTTCAACCTGGGTGCTTATTATCCAATGTCCTGTTCTAGTCCATGAGTCCACAAATTGAATTTTGTTGATGTGTTATAGAGACCATCCAGGTATGCAAATTCTTGTACGTTTTTATTCAAAGATAATGTTACTTTATGGTTTTAAGCATTGTTTTATGCCTAAATTATTAGATAAATGCTATTTTTTTTTTGCTATGACACCAAAGTATTTTCCTGTTTACAAGACAACAATTTCTATACTTTACACTCATGTAAAATTTGGCTCCTTCTTAATAAATCCAATACACAAAAAAATAGATTTACATTAAAAAAGAAATTAGGAAGTATTTAGGCATGTCACAAAAGGGGTATTTAGTTTAAAACAGAAATTCCTAAAATTAGCTTTCAAATGGAAATCTGTTACTCAATTTACAGTAAGCTGCTTTAATACTTTTCTAAAATCCATTTATTGTACAAAATAAGATGATCTTCTTATATTTTGAGATACCATTATTTCTAAGCTTAAGTACCATTAACAAAAAATAAAATAGTTTTAGTCAAATAATAGTAAAAAATTATAGGTAATCCTTGTTATTGAATAATATGGCCAGTGGGGGTGCCGGAATCACAGGATTGTCCAAAGTACAGGAATAAAGAAGTGTGCTAATTCCCTTCTAATTTAGCATATTTATTCCACCAAATCTGTTTAATTAGCACATCTCTTGGCAGTTTGCTATCTTGTATGAACATTTGTTAATTCTTACTGGATTCCATATGTAAAATTCCAAGTGATAGATTAAATGTGCTAATTGTATGAAAATGTATCCGCTAAATCTAGCTTTCTCTTTACTTTCTCCACTCCTCACTTTTCTTTAGAAATATGCTAGAAAAAAAAAAAGAATTTCTACAAATTATTCTTGAAACAGAATTCATCATGCTGCATGTGACTTTGTGGAAGGACCTGGTCTGGTAACATTTGTCTTCTTGTTCACACTATTATACGTTGAGTAAACAAGAAACAGTAAGTTGGGGACTACATGTGAACATGGATTCAGATTCCCCATGAAAGTGACAAGAAAGAGACAATTCTCACATATCTTAAATATGCCTAAAACTTGAAAACGGGTTTGTCTTATTATTTTCCTCCTTATCCTGCACATTCCATAGCCTTGTACTCTGATGATTGGGAGGCTTATGTGAGGCCACATGTAGCTCAAAAAATTCTCCTTAGTCCTCAATGACGCCCCTTTCCCCTTCCCAGCTCTCTTAAAGCCTTCCGGAGATCGAGGGCATGAGACCCTGTTGACCCAGTGGCACAGCCAGCTCTGGCCACGTGCAAATGAAAAATTTGCTAATTTAAAAGATAACCCTCTATTCTGGATCTTCACGCCGGCACCTCTCGTTTCCTGTTTTTCCAGACAAACCGGGAAAGATATATACAATATGACCAAGCCAAACCATTATGGAAGTTGCAAAGTTTTATTTCCTGTGAAGAACTAAGGTTTAATTAGCTAAAAAGGAAGTGAACAGAAGAATGATAAGTAAATGTTGGTCTCTGTCCCTCTAGTGAGATTATCCTCAGTACCTCTGAACTTTATTATCCAAACAATGAGGGAATGGCGTGACTTGGAGCTTCGGATAATCTTATACCCGTTATTGCTCATGTAAAGCTGTGAAGAGGCTGTCAGGCTATTGCAGTGTCTTTGGACTAAGGAGGAGCAAACCTCAAAAGGTTTGTGATCTGGAGGAAGTTCAGATATGCTTCCAGAATTTGGCTGCTTGTCCAAAGCTTATCCTAACTATCTGAACCTTTTAAGTCTTTAGAATTGGCCTGGATATTTCTGGCTCTTTTCTACTGGGCCTAACTTAGAACTACATAAGGGTGGACTTTTGTAAAGATTTTTTGGCACCTCTGGTTCTGATGTTACTTACAAACAACAAACAAGAAATGAACAAAGATAAAAGTACGTGTTAATAGTTTTAGAACATTAGTAAGTGTGTGGCTTTTTGTAAAAACTTTATTTTTTTAAATACTAACATGCTTTACTGGACCTTTTATAACAATTGGATGATATGAACTAAGGTAGCCAATTGTCTCAGTTTGTTAAGGATTAAGAGGTTTCCCTAGACGTGGGACTTTTTGGTGCCAAAATAAGGAATGTTCCAGGTAAACTAGAATAAGTTACTCACCCTAATATGAACATTTCAACAGCGGACCAAATTCTGTTAATTGTCTTTTAATTTACACATTTATCGGTGTTAATTATTGTACAATTAAAGTTTTGACCTGAGCCAAAGACTCTAAAAGATAGCCCTTTATTTTTTCTTCTGCTTTTGTGGTATGAGATACAACCCCATTTGATTTAGTAGTGGCTATAACAAAGGCATAATCTTACATACAAATAAATAATAATGCTTGGGAAACTAGAATAAATATAATTTTTGGATTTTTAGTCTATGCCATGACCATGAACCAAAATTCCATTTTTACTAATAAAATAAAAAAATAAATTATGTTTAAATAATTACTCCATGGAATGTTTTAAGATAGTTTTAGGGCTAAGATATAGTCTAGAAAAGATCCTCAGAATTATAAACTAGATCACTATCACTGAACTTTTAATTTGCTCCAGAGTGATATTAGTTTGATATTTTCTTAGAACATGCAAATTTCTAGAATCCATGCTTTGTTATTATATTTCTTGATCCATGGAATTTTTAAAATATTGTTTACAGTGAATGCCCTATTTCTCTACCCTCTCATCCACCCATTTCTTCCAAAAACACTTCAACTTTCTTTCCCCACCCATAAGGGCTCTGGGACTGTGGTGATATAATTTATTGTCCTTATAAAGACACTTTTGAAAGTGAAAAGGATGCTATTAATAATTAAACTCAGATAACAGGTGTAAATCTGAGGCTGTCATGAGCATACACTACAGTCACACCCTAAATCTACAAAATGACAGTTTTAGGTTTTCTTCTGAGTCCCCCAAGCATATCTTTATTTAATCACTAGTGTTGTCTTCTCTCTTCACACATAGATACAATTTCTCTTTCCTTTCCTAAGTATCTCCTAAATTTCTCTTGCTAACACAGTTCTCCAGTTAGCCATGTTCTCAGAAGCTTGGTCTGTTCTGTTTCTGCAATAATTACTGGTCTCTGCTCACATGCCTTCCCTCCTCTCCCTCTTCCTACCAGCTTCCTTATTTTCTATGTGTGATTTTTTTAAGCTCCAGAATTTGGATATGGTTATGTTACAGTGAAAGAATTGTTTTTCCATAATGATAACATTTTCCATTTAATAATCTATGGATTTTCTGGTCTTTAAATACTTCACTTCTTTTTTAGTATCTTGTAAGTAACTTTATTCCCCTTTCAGGTTCCTAATCTTTTTGTGAGGAAATTAGAATGAACTTTACAGTTTTTAAACAGTCTTCTTCTCACATCTTAGTGTGAGAATTATAGCCCTGGAGACTTGTGAGTCCGAAAGTAGACTTGGCTCTTTTCTCCCAGGGGGCCTTGTAACTCCATGTAACCACAACTGTGGTGGGCCACCCAACTTGCAGAGTTTCCTTGGTTGGTACATAAATGAGACCTCTTCCAGGAGCTCCACAATCTAGGGAGAAAAAAAAGCCTCAAAATCAGCCTACAATAAAATGAAAAGCAGAAAATCATCAATATAGTCACTCCAAATTTATTTCAAGTAATATCTAAACAGCAGGACAGGAATTTCTTTTTAATTTCCATTTAATGACTTAGTTTCATGATGGCTTTTGAGGTTTATCATGACTAATTTTTAATAGTGTTTAATATATTATTAAGAATGAGTTTTTTTTCTCTCCCCTCCCCCCCTTCTCTCTCTCTCTGTCTCCCTTCCCCCTCACACACATGTTACACCTAAACACATAATGAATAAAACATAGTATGATAAGTCAGATTTTGAGGCTCTTGTCCCAGTTTTCCCTTTAAAATATTCATTTGACTTTTTTTTCAGCATGTAATTCATCCACGGAGATGACAATCAAGCTATCATATTTTTTTATCCCCACAATAATATCCACATACAGCAGTACCCCATACCATCCATCCCGCAGCTTGTGGAAGTTCTGGGGTGTAAATCCAGTTGCTTCTCCATTTTTCCCACTGTTGGCTTACAATATCATTTTCTAAAGTCTGTCAAATCTGCTTTCTAGGCTCCTAAATGTCGTTTCCTCTGTCTCTCCCCTTCCTTGTCTTTGTGTACCCTTTCACAGTCTCAGGAGAGAGGTTTCTGTTGCATTCAATCTACTATCTTTAACCCAAAGTTTCAATTTAATCTCTCTGGATCTCATTTTTTTTATCTCTAAATTGAGAAAATAGGATAGATTTTTCTATAAGTTCACTTCCAAATATTCTGAGGCTATAGATTCTAAATAACCTGCTGCAGATTAAAAAAAAAGAAAAACAATGAAATTTACCTCAAAATTAACATTGCATTCACTGGACCCTACATCACACTACCTATATAAGGAAGCTTCAGTCTATGATTTAAAGCCTGAGTTCATCTCCCTTTGAAAACAACAAGAAAGATGAGAGAGAGAAAGAAAGAGAGAGAGAGAGGGAGAGAGAAGAAAGAAAGAAAGAAAGAAAGAAAGAAAGAAAGAAAGAAAGAAAGAAAAGAAAGAAAGAGAAAGAAAGAGGAAGGGAGGGAGGGAGGGAAGAAAACACACTAACTTCCAATTTGCTTGTAATGTCATTCTCCATAAGGCAATGTAGTTTCTTGATCAGCTACTTAATGTCATAACATGGCTGTATCCCTAAAACCTAGCTTAATTACTGGTCCTTACATATGTGCTGAATACAAGAATGAATGAGATAGACCTTTGTTCAGGGTCATGGGTTTTAGCAGACAGATGATATGATCTTTCTTCAAAAAAAAAGTACTTTATTTACTTTGAGAACGAGAAAGAGCACAAGGAGAAGAGGAGCAGAGAAAAGGGGAGAGAATCTCAATCAGGCTCCACACTCAGCACAAAGCCTGATGTGGGGCTCGATCTCACAAACCATGAGATCATGACTTGAGCCAAAATCAAGAGTTGGATTCTTAACTGACTGAGCCACCCAGGCACCCCAAGGATATGGTCTTGAAATGAGTATTTACTTCACTGACCTGAAAGAATTAGTGCACCTCTCAAAGAAATGATCTATTTACCAATCCGTGGAGTAGGACCTGGAAAAGTGTTTTTTAGATAAAAACCAAATATTTTCAGTTTTTGTCTCTAGACTAGTGGAGAGTAGTGGAGAAGAAAGTGTAAAATACATTTGGTTTAGTCATACCTATCCACTGCTCCTACATTTCTATAGCCCACCTCTTTTGCATTCACACTGAAGGCAGGAGATGTAAGCAGGGATGCAGACAATTAATATTCCTCTTGAGCCAGTTCCAGATTTCTCTCTCTGTGTGTTCCAATGGAGCTTGAAAAGAGTTTGGGTTCAGAGGAAAAATGAACTAGATTTGCTACCAGATGGGACATTGTCTGTACCTCACCCCCACAACTCAATGTCTTACACTTTGAGCAGGACTTGGACATGTCCAAATGTTGCATTTTGTGTGGCCTATCCAGAAGGTGAGAAGCCCTGGGTATCCTCCTTAGGTACCGTTTGATCTGAGGGAGAGATGGTCATGACCAAAGTCTGTGATGACTGGCTCATTTTCCATGGCCTGTTATCAAGAAAATTCAGTTAAACCTATTGTGGTTAGAGCCATTTTTTGTTTAGCTATGTTACAGACCTTAAACACTCTCAACCATGGAAAAAAGCTGCCTTTCTGGCACTGGGTAAAATGGTGGAGTATATCAAGTGAGCTTTCTAACCCTTAATTGATAATGGCAACAAGTCATGCCAATCATTCAGGAACTCCTCATCTCCATCTCAAGTAACCTTGTGGATGAACTGGCACAGCCCTTTGCCTTTCAAACATTTCAGATACTGTTTCTTGCTTTTTGGCTCAAACTCTCACAAATTCTGGAAGAAGACCAAGATATATCATGTTGTTGCTTTTTCAGTCTTGACTTTGCTTTGCTTTAGACAAAACGCTGCTTGATTTGCTAAGAGTGGAGGGAAAAATCTCCCCCTTCTTCTCATTTTCCCTTCTCATTGGGGGCTCAAGGTGATGTCAGGAATGCTATTAAGTGGCACCTTTTGAGATGGCATGCTGGACACATGGTAGTCAGATCCATTTCACTTGCACCTCAGTTAATGGGCTTTTTATGGTACACTTGTGCACATAGAGTTTATAGCTCATTTCCTAAATTACCTTTTGGAGGAGGGGAAAATCTCCCAGTGCATCATGATGTCCTATTGTGTTTAGGTAGGGATATTACTTAGAAAATTTAGCACACCATTCATTTGATACCATTCATTAAGGTATCTAAACAGAATCATCATACATTAATCTACAATTTCACACTGAGTAAAAATTTTCCAAGGGAACATTAGCATAGGTGACCCTCCCAGGTGGTTTCTTGTCACCCATATGAAGCTGCTGTCACCCACTAAGTCACACTGGAAACCTTAGAACAAACTTAACACAGTCACAGTAACCTCCCTGATGACCCCAAATAGGCAATTGTTTACCTTAGGTGATTTCATTTGCCTTTCTTGGGTGATCTGATATGCAATTGATTCTAAGGCCAGATCAAGTTGCAGTTCTTTCTCCACATATCATTCCATTACTCAAGGACATAAAGACTCTCTATCCCGCTTGTACCCTCATTCCCCCAGAACGATACTTTATTAATAGTACCAGGACAGATAAAGGAAAGAGTGACACCTCCACACCCACCTTTGTAAAAAATCAGAAGTAGTAAATGCTTCCTAAAGCACAGTGTTAGGGCTTGTTCTCTGGCACCAAATGAACGAATTTAACTCCAGTTTCCCTTTATTTTCCTTACTCACAGCAGAGGACCCTGTCCTTTTACCATCAATATTTACCAATACATTACATTTAGGCAGTATTATTATTTTAGGAGTACACAGATGTGGCAAATAGGCCTTTCCTAAAAGCATAAAGGGGGAAAGAAAGTGATAAAGAAGTGAGTTGAGTAACGAGATTACCAGAAAAAAATTAAAGAATTGGAAAATCCCCATAAGTGAGAGAAAATAGTGAGAGAAAGAGGAGAAGAGAACTAGGCTAAGGACTGATGATCTGTTCATTGTATTTTGAAATGACAGAAACGATTTTCCTAGAAAGTCTGTACTCAGTAGGAAATTCAGGTTTGCAACAGAAGGGCTGACTGACTAATGTTTGGACTCCATGGGCCTTTTTAATCATTACTATCACTAATTAAATGTTGATTTAAAAGCATTGTGCGTATTTCTAACGGCTTTCCTAATATATTGAAGTTTAGATAAATAGAACAGAATTTCATATGAAAAACAGTCTCGTATAAGTCTATCCATTCAGCTCTATTAGACAAATATTTACATAAAAAAACCAAAAAATAACGGAACCTGAATAGAGGTGGAAATTTCTGAAAAAAAAATTTCTTGAGTCCTTGAATTTTCAAAAAAAAAAATAGTACAGTCATAAATACCATTGAAAGGTGGGTTGACCAGCTGTTCCCCATCTCCACTGAGGGAGTATAAAGGAAAAATAAATGAATGCCCTAAGGAGATGATTTAAATTAAATAGGTGGGAGATTTATCTCGTATCAAGAGCTGTGAAAAACTAGAATAAGATGATTAGGCAAGCCTTAATTGCCCCTCTGGTAATCTCTGAAATTGAGCCTAAACTTTCTTGGTTTGCATTTGTCTGGGAGTGTTTTGGCATGACAGGGAATAATCAATTTAACTTCTTGGGCTTTTTCAGTAAGAAGATTTAGAATTCTGTTTTATATACCAGGGGCCTAATTAGTAAGAATATTTGTTTTTCCCTCCTTTGTATTTATATGGTATATGGCCTAATCTGGAGGACTAAAACTCCTCATTTTTTTAGGTTGTATCCTTGGCCTTCAATGACTCACCTGCACAGGGTTTTGTTGTTGTTGTTGCTGTTTTCTAAGTTTTTATTTTTATTTTTATTTATTTTATGGGAGAGATAGAGAGCAAGCAGGGGAAAGGCAGAGAGAGGGAGACAGAATCCCAAGCAGGCTCTGCACCATCAGCACAGAGTCTGATGCAGGGCTCAAACTCACAAACGCAAGATCATGACCTGAGCGGAAGTCAAGAATCAGATGCCTACCCGACTGAGCCACCCATGCACCCCTCAACTGGGCAGGTTCTGAAGCAGAATTCTACAGATGGTGTTCAGGGCAATTTCTGAGCTCAGGTGTATATTTTTACTGAAACTTTTCCCCTTTCACTGTTAACTGCTCTCAGCCTGTCCTCATCTCTCCTGGTGTTTGTGTCTTGTGAGATCAGTGAATGAATAGCATCCTCTGAAATGTTTAGCAGGACTTTCCAGTTTTTATATTATTAGATTCTAATTATTAAAAACTGAAAATGATTACCATCAAGATAATGATATAGGTTTCTTCAGTGAGACATAGCCTGAATATTCTGTCTACAACATGTGCAAGTTATAATAACTATTATAATAAGTATTAAATGTAAAGTTCCTGGTTTACCAACTCCCCTAGGCAAAACCCATTATTTTATAGAAGAATAAAAACCATCCTGCTGCTTTCTGCAAATGCTTGCAAACCTCATTTACTATGCCCTCATCAGATTTTCTCACATTCCTCACTAACTTCTCTCTGTCCTAACCTCAAATTTTCTCATTTTTTTGGTCTCAAGTAGAAAATATGACTTAAAAACAAATCATCAATCAACACAACTGAAAATAATATCCTAATTCTAAAAGAGAAATTTAAAAAGGAAGCCATCAACCAAAATATATGATATAAACTAATATTATTTTAATATTTCTATATAGTGTTTTTACTATAACAAGGAGTTTATTAAAAACACTGATTCCATGGCACCACCACCGGGAGATCTTCATTCCAGAGGTCTGGGAGGGAGCCTCTTACCCTCCAGGTTTGGGAATAACAACACTTTGTTAAGTCAGGCATGCATTGTAGAATTTAAGATCCTAAAGTCAGTAATTAGCAACATGACAGAGAAAATACAATTAAGATAAACTATTTTAAACATTCTTAAATTTTTGTTGTCCTCTAGTATACTGTCCTTCTTGACTTTCCTTGTACTTTTGAAAGCATAAATTTGATGTCTATAAAGTGGGAGAGACCTCCTTTTGCTATGGGATTAGCCAGCAGACCAATCAACAATCAATTGACCTGTTTTCCTTCTTTTCCTGTTTCCATTCCAGGCATGTTCATATGATTGAGTACAATTTGAACTCTGACTGGGAAGTAAGGTGATGACAAGACATGAGGAGAAGTAAGTCACCTCAACATAGAGCCTGTTATAGAACATAGAGAGGCAGATGTTTATCTTGTTTGCGGTAAGGGAAAGCATTAACTTCTGATTCCTTCAAGTGTAAATGCAGACTAAAGGGTCTTTGATCACCATGTTAATTTGTGTAGTGTAAAAGTTCTTTTTTTTAAATTTTCTATTCAAGAATGTTCAGTTTTCTGTATTTCAGGAGATTCTATAGTTGCACTGTTAATTATGGGCACTTACACACGAGGTACAATGGCTCCTTAAAACAGTGGGAAGATGCAAGAGAGAAGAGAGACCTGAGATGTGACAAGAGTTGTTACCCAATAGGTAAACAGAGTCCGAGAACTCCCCCAGCTACAGAGATTGGCTATAGATGCAGTCTGATAACACTTTGCAATGAAACTTGGGCAAGAATTACAGATGAGGGGGAGTGATAGGCAACAAGATCCCATTATTATAGGCAGTAAAGCCATGATCACTGATAAGGGGATCAGGAATGGGTTTCTAATCCCAAAGCTGGTAAGACCATTCTTGGGTCAATGTCATCATAGGCATAGGATTCTGGATTCTGGGTATGGCTGGCAGACAGAGAACCCAATGATCAATACAAATACCTCAGAATACCAAAGTTCAATAGAATAGAGGAAATATGAGTTGGGAGATTTATTTTATTTCAGGATGTATTGAGAATGAAGGGTAAGATATGCTCTTGGTGGAAAAATCAGTGAGCCAAACTGGGAAAGACAGAGGCTGTGGAATGAGTCAAGAGCTGAAAAGACAAGATGCCAAGTGTATCAATGCAGTAGATAGAACACTATGCCAATGGTATTTCTATCTCTGTTGGGAACAGAAGCAGTTTTAAATGTTAGTAAAAAATGTTAAATTCAGTTTGAAATATTAAGAAGGAAGAACTCAGAGCAGACTTAACCAATATTAAAAAAATTATCTATGTGTCATCATTCAGAGCTAACATGGCAAATTATATTTCCACTGATGAATTCATATACAGTCCTAGCAATCTCTTCTTAACTGTAGCTGTATACACTCCTACCCAAAATAGCCTGCCAAGTTTATATAAGATAAAGTCCAGACTCCTCAGTTGGCATTCAGATATCTAGGTTATGATTCCAACCTCTTTTCTTATTTCATCCTTCCGTGGGTCCTCAGCTCTGGCTACCCAGTCCATTCTCCATTTCCTGAACAAATTTCACAACTTCACAGCCTTGCTTCAGCTGTTGCATTAAACAGCAATATCCCCTTTTCTCCCTGCTTAAGTATATTTTATACAACTCAAGTAACAATTGCCTTCCATGATTACCAATCGATGACTGCTTTTTCTCCTATGTACCTTGATTTGTTCACTTAATTTTGTCTTGGAATTAAGTTTGTCTCTTTTCCTTAGTTCATTTGAGGCTTTGACTGAGCCAACCAGAAACTGAGCTCCTTTTATGAAGAGATTATTTTTTGTTCATTGTTATAATCCCCAGTGTCTAGTACAGAATTTTGCACATGGCAAGGACTCAATAGACATTTTAAATTCAATAACCATCTGTCTAGTATAAATGTAAAATTTGTATTCTAATTTTATTTAGTGTTTAAGGAAAGGCACAGACCTCTATTTGGAATTCAAAAGAAATACCCTATTCTCTAATGAATTACCTCCTTGTTTCCTAATGAAATACTTCCAGTGGATTAATCTTCAATCCATGTTTTCATTATAACACATTAATTTTAAAATGTGTTTAAATAATATTGCATTTACTCAGAGAAAAATCTCCCATTTCAAAGGTGCAGTCCATTCTAATTTTTGAAAGTATACCAAGTAAACTGGTAGACTCCAAATTAAGCTACTGAGAGTCAAAGATTAGAGTAATCCTTTGCTTCTTTTTTTATACAAAAGTTTTATTTTTCTGCTTTATTTCAACCTAACCTAGATTAGAAAGGGAATATTTCTCTTTTCCATGTTTGATAACCATTTTAGATATTTTTGGCATCATTGTCTTTGATCTGTTTGGTTAAAGCACTCTGGAGGCAGTAAGGCTAAGCTCTTAGGAGATGGAAAAAAACATTTTAAGTTTAATGAAAATTATACCTCTAAGTCAACAGAGGCTCCACCTTAATGAGCTCTGAAGGGAACCAGGTCTAGTCCCCATTGGACTGTGCTGTGGGGCCTGGAGAAGACAGGGACACCAATTGAATGATAGAGTGTCTTGGTGACAATGGAACTTACTCACCCCAGGGATAAAAAAGCACCATTAAAAGCAAATAGTATCTAATTAGAATATTCTCTTCATTCAGGTTTCTTCTGAAGATGAATTTTCTTTCATTTCATAATAGATTATAGATCCATCATCTAAATTCAAATTATACTTCCTTTCTGAGATTGAGATGAGATAGATAGCTCAGGTTCCTTATTTATTGGAGTCTGCACAGAAGAGTGATTTACAGAGTATGCACACAGAGCAATTTAAAACTGTTCACCAAATCATTTCATTTATGTTATTAAAATGTATTCTCTCCAGAGAATTCTGTTAAATGTGGAGGCAACAGCTGTTTCAGAGAGGTCTTTCTTACTCATATCTTCCAGCTGGGTTGAGCAAAATCTTGGAAAGACAGTTACTTTTCTCAGGCTGATAGACTTTGCCAGAATGGCTAAGTGGAAGAAAGGTAAGAAGAGGTATTCTGATTATTGATTCTAGAGTCAAAACTGAGAGAAAGTAAATAAATGCTTAAAAATTTTAAGCATTGAATCCATCAGCTATAAGGAGCTGTATATGTCACTAAACACATAGTTCACTGTCAAGATAATTTGCATATTGATCTGGTAGCTGGTATTATGCAATGCAATTTTTTCAACAAGTCATCTATTTGAAAGATACTCCATTACCTAGAGATTAATATGACGTATTCACAATGTGTTAGGCAATTTATCTATATTTTTAAATTTAATCTTCATGGTAAATCTGAGAAATAGGCATGAATATCCCCATTTTAAGGGGGAAGGGAGTAAGCCTCCGAGAAGTGAAATAATTTGACTAAGGTCTCACTGCTTAATATGCATATGAAAACTGAGTTCACACTTAGGTTTCCCTTCTCCAAAGTCTGTGTTCCTTACACTAAACGACACTGTCTCTATAGGGAAAAGAGTCTTCAGAATTATTGAATTATTCATAGTTCCTTCATTATGAGAGTGCAAAATTACATTAGAGCAAATCTTCTCAGACCCAACTGTTACATGGGGAAAAAATTAAAGGCAAACAATAATTCTGTAAATACAAAACTATAAATAAAGCTCCCATCAATCTTTCCTAGTAGGCAATTTTTAAAACGTTGAAATCATACTTAAATACCATAATCTTGATGTTGACTTTGAACTGAGTTTTTAGCATCCTGTTTGATTTAAAAAGCAGATCAAAAGGCAAATCCAATTAATTCTTTGTTCCTTAAAATTCTTTCTTCAGCGGCTACTGAGACAGCAAACTCTTCCTTCCTTGTTGGCCATTCCTTCTCTGTACTCTCACTAACTCCTCCTTATATCCCTGAGATTTTAACAAGACATCCTCTAACTTCTGTATTTATCTTTAGTCCCTTGACAAGATCCTGATTCTGAATAGTCCCAAATAATTACTTTCATTCGTGAATTTACCCCCCAGTCTTGATGCTCAATCCAACTGCTTTCCCAAAGTCTCCATTTATATGTAGGCATCTCAAACATAACTTGTCAAAAGACAGATTTCTGATTCTCTAGCATCAAGATGTTCCTCTCCCAATTTTTTTCTAAGTAAAAGACAATGCCATCCTTCTAGTTTTCCAGGTCAAACACTTTAAAAGCATCCTGGATTGATTTTTTCTCTGACACTTCACAATCAATCTTTGAATAAATCTTCTCATCTTTATCATCAAAAATACGACCAGAATTTGATGACTTTTCCTAACCTAAGTCATCATTTATGATATGAATTTTTTTCAAGAGCCTCCTAACTGCTCTCCCTGTTTTTTCTACTCTTGCCCCTTCCAGTTAATTCTTACAAAACAGTCAAAATAGATCTTGTAAGATACAAAACTTTATTTTTTATTTATTCCTCTGCTCTAACCTGTTCAGTGACTCCTCATGCCACTCATCCAATACCCTAAAAATGGTCCACAAAGCCTTCTAAGTTCTGGCTCCCTTTGACCCCTTCTATCTTCTCCCTATCTTTTGCTATTACTCGACCATGCGAAGCACAGGCTCACCTTAGTTCCTTCAATTTGCTGTTGCTTCAGATTTCTACATAACTTGCTCCTTCCAGTTCTCTGCTGAAACATCCCTTCATCCCTGAAAACCTATCTGACCACTGTGTGTACAATAACAATCCTCCCTCACTTCAGCACTCCCTATCTTCCTACCCAGCTTCATTTTATAAGTAGGGTATTTTCTATGGCTTCATTTTAGAATGATAGCTTCAAATCTCAGCTCTCAGATAGAATCATAAGCAAAACACAGTCAAGCCTTACCACAGATTTGAACTGCATGGGTACACTAATACACAGATTTTTTTCGATAGATACAGAACAGTACTATAAATTTATTTTCTCTTCTTTATGATTTTCTTAATAACATTTTCTTTTCTCTAGCTTACTTGGTTGTAAGAATGCAGTGTATAATACAATAACATACAGGATATGTATGTTAATTGACTGTTTATATTATCTGTAAGGCTTCCAGTCAACAGTAGGCTATTAGTAGTAAGTTTTTAGGGAGTCAAAAGCTGTACGTGGATTTCTGACTGTGTAGGGATTTGGAACCCCTAACCCCAAAGGTCAAAGGTCAACGGTAACTTAGTTCATCTACTGATAACCATTGTGCAAAATTAGCAACATGATGAAACTTTCAGTCCACTTGAAGTTATAATTTGATAGAAACCACTTTCATTTCACAGGTCTGTAAGGATTTAGCTGATGCTAATTTCAACAGACCCGCAACAGATCATATACAGATAAACTGAAATCATTTCTCGGTGGAAATGTAACCGAAAGCCTTTTCAGATGACTTTTAAAATTTTTAACAAGGCCTAACTACTAAATCAAATTGTGTCCTTAACAAGCTTTAGGACTCTGGATAAGGGGTCATGTATCTCCTCAGAGCCATCTTTACTGCTTATAAAACAAGGATAGGTAGCAATTCCTATATTTTATAGCTGTGATGAGGATTAGATAAAATACATTTATTAAAACAGTATGGGGTCATGGAGTAGATAATCAAGATCCCAGATTTTAGACCCTGGTTCCTTTTGTGTGTGGCCTTAGAGAAGATGATTGACCTTATGGCTTTCAGTTCCTTTATCTATAAAATCAAGTGGTATGGCTATTTGATCTCCAGGGTTTTCAAATTCTAAGAAGACAGGCTACAAAAGTTTTGAAAACTGTAAACATGTGAATATGAGGTACTAATACCAGCAGCTGCTGCAAAAATGATACTGATTTCATCTATATGTCTTCAAGGACAGTTTCTGCCATGTTAAACCAACCCTACCCCACAACCTCTACTTCAAAGTTATCTGTCACGTGCAGGTCACCTATACACCCAGCAGCATAAGAACAATAATTAAACCCAATTTACTATTATTAAAGTAGTCTGGGGGTTCCCAGGTGGCTTGGTCAGTTGAAAGCCCAACTCTTGATTTCTGCTTAGGTCATGATCCCAGTGTTGTGGGATTGATTGAGCCTTGTGTGAGGCTCCACTCGGAACATAAAGCCTGGTTAGGATTCTCTCTCTCTCTGCCTCTTCCCCTCTCCCTGTCTCACATGTTCTCCCTCTCTTTCAAATAAAATATAGATAAATAAAAAATTGTATGTGTACATCTCAGCATTTGTGGAAATGTATCACTTTTTATTTCCTTCACACCACTAAATTTTTATTCAGCATTTTTATTCAGCAATTATGTCCATGATAGCAGCTTTTAAAACCAACAGCAACAGAAGCTTTTAAAAAGTTAATAATTAAATAGCAATTTTAAATACAGGAGATCCAGGCCTTTTGTTTCATCATGAATGAATCAGCTTCTGACTCAGTTTCCTTATTGAAAAAAAAGCTAATTTGTCATACCTCAGAAAGGTTCTATGGAGACAAACACTTCAAAGTTACCTTTCTTTGTGTTTTGAAGAACAATAGTGTAAGTGATTTTTTATTTCACATTCTATCAGCTATAAGTCTCTTTGAAATATCTCCAATAAAGTGATCATTGAAGCTCATTAGTATTCTAAGTTTTTACATGATCCTGAAGAGCACTCTAATAATAAAAATAATAACAAAATCAGCAGGGTTGGTGCCGCATACCTTTTATCCATCTCCAGTTGTTAAAAATGTGGCTCTTTTATGCACAACAAAGGACCTTTCAACCTCCAACTTTTCAGCTTAAAAACTAGGTTTCTTGAGTTAAGCCCATCTTGAACCATAGAACAATAAGCACTCAGGAGCTGATCTTTATGGTTCGCCTAATATCTTGTTGAAATAATCAGCAAAGATGCTAATTTTGAAAGTACAGGTACAATGAATTTGGCATGATATAGTGTAGACTAGATAGGAACATCTATTAAGATTGGCAGTGATTACTCTGTTTTCTGGCATCACCTGCCAAGAGGTTTTACAAAGGGTGGGGGGAGTAACACATACTTCCTTCTTATCTCACATCTCTGAGAATTCTTTTATGACTATTAAACAATAGCAAATAATTAGTTCTGCAATATGTCTACAGCCTGCAATAAGCCAAAAAATCTAAGCACATTCCCTAACAATAGCCCCTGAAATAGAAGAACATTATTGTATTTTTTCAGTGTTTTAAATCATTTGAGTGATAACAGTTCTTTTTCTCTTTTGTAGTCACAAATGAAAACAGAATCAGGGCGCCTGGCTGACTCAGTCAGTTGGGCTTCCGACTTCATCTCAGGTCATGATCTCGCTGTTTGTGAGTTCGAGCCCCACATTGGGCTTTGTGCTGACAGCTCAGAGCCTGGATCCTGCTTGGGATTCTGTGTCTCCCTCTCTCTCTGCCCTTCCCCCGGGCATGCTCTCTGTCTCTCTCTCTCTCTCTCTCTCTCTCTGTCTCTCGCACTCTCAAAAATAAATAAACATAAAAAAAAGACTCATTTTTGTTTTGGGACAAATCTCTTCAAATGGAGACAATGACATCACAAACCTTTAAGAAACACTCAGAATGGAATCATTTGGAGTTTGTTTCCTGTTCAATAATTTAAATCTTTTTTTATCAATTGTCATACACAATAAGTGGCATTGTGATTTGCTTGCCTCCTCAACCAAACAGTCCTTCCCTTCTCTTCTCCATCCCCAGCCCACCCCCACAACTTTCTATAACTTTCCCCCATGTTAATTTGCAGAACTCACCTGCTCCCCTGTAATTGACTATGCCTATGTGTGTGGTATTTGGAAGGACAGGGAAAGAATAATGACAGGAATGTGCCTGTCAGCTTCCTTTGCCTGATACACAGTCACTGGGGTTAGGTTTCTGCCCTCTCCTTGGAGTGAGTGAAAATACATAAGTAATAATCCTGATCCTGCATAGCACATTGAATATCATCCAAAGAACCCAAAGTGTTTTACAACTATGATGTCCTTGACACTGAGTGCCACTCATTATTCTCTTCCTGGAGAGGCAAAGCAATCCCCATCTGAGAGCCCTGCCTTTGAGGACATTTGGTGCTAGACCCTTTGACTTGCACATCTGGGAATGTGAACTGAGCAATTGCTACCACTCCAGCTCTGGAAGTGTCCTGGATTCAAAAAGTCTGCGTGATTAAGCGGGTGAGCAGCAGACATCACCACCACCACCCTCCCCAGGCATTTCCCCTGATAGCCTGAAATCCAGCCCATATTCTTAATGTGACTATTTTGATCTCTGGGTTCATACTAGGTTCACAGAAGAGAATAAGCAAAATCCAAAATTCCACTTGGAGCTAGGAAGAAGTTTTTCAATTTTAGAATAGTGTTTTGTTTTTGTGATCACCAATATGGGTTACCTGAGAATTTAATTGAGATTAAAATCTCTTAAATGAATATTGCACACAATTCTTAAAATTAAGATCAACTTCTACTGACTAATATATTTTTAATGTTATAACTTTGGGGGAAAATCTCTCAAAGTAATAATAAAATTTATGGCATTTATTTGCTCACCAATAAGTGAAAGTCACATCTGAAAATCCCAAACTGTTGTTTGTGATGTTGTTTGTGATAACGTTGGATAGTCATATGTACATCAGGTAAATCAGAGACAAATCTTACATACTAGATGTTTGTATTTATCTCCAAAATCCAGATTCAGAATTTATATCTTTCACTAATCATCCTTGATGTTATTTGATACCCCAGAGATATTTGAAAATCAGTGGGTTAGAATATTATTTTTCAAAAACAAAGAAACACAATAAGCAGTTATGAATTAATGATGGCTAATATTTTGACTCATTAGAGAAATCTTCATTTTTCTTTGTTCATTTCCTTGAGGTGAACCATCAATCTGGATGGAAAGAAAAAAAAAACTACTGAAAAAGTATAATGATTGCCACTACAGCTACTTCGGTGTGGCAAAGACTTAGAGCGCAGGGAAAGAAAAGAAATTGTTCCTTTAACGTCTTAGAGATTTATAAAGTCTCGTTGCCTTATTCCACAGTCACTGGAAGTCTTGAAAATGAATGTGATCATTAACCATCTGGTTTACTAAGAAGTGAACTCAGAAAAACTGTTTCTGAAATGCCAAAAGTGGCTTAAACTCCTAACGCTAGTTTATTGCTCTGCTGGCAGTAACATGCCTACGCTCAAGGAAGGTGGTGCTGCACTGAGCCTAGCACAGGAACACCTGGAATATATTCTCCAGAGTGAAAACAGCAGGGAACTGACCAGAAGTAACCTCTCTCATATTATTGCTTCAATTAGACCAAAACAACTTTCCCTTTGAAAACTTAATAATAAACACTGCAGGTCACCCACTTGTTTTGAGCCCCTTTGGGAGAGAGGAGCAGATGTATTCCCTTAGCCAGCCCCCTTGCTGTCATAGAGACAAGAGGCACAAATCAGGACAGATATTGATTGTAATTGGAACCAACAGCACCTACATGCCATATTAATTTTCACATCTTCTTGCAAAAACACATTTTTTTTAAAGGTTTGGCTTTTGATTCTATCAGGTTGATTAGATAGAGTGATATAATTAATGCATTCAGAGATTGAACAATACCTGAGCAAACTTAGGTGCCTCTAAAAGCTGTACTGTGTACAGAAAGTATAGAAGAAAATGTCTTTCATACATTAGATTCTTGTTTATAACCAGCAAATTGGGCATTTTTTTAAATAACTTTCACTGGACAGATGCCACAGAGACAGAAAAAGCAGTGAAAAGAAACGTTCATAAACCTAGATTGTGTTATTTTTCTTACTTTGATTAGAATTGTCCCATGAAATTGTTTCCACACAAAACAAATTGACCTTCAAATGTGACTTCTTTGCCCTCAATAGTTCCTCAGCATCCTCTAATCATAAAGATAATGTCATTGTTTTTATAAAAACACATACTTTCCCCCTAGCTCTATCTGTCCTCATGATGGATTAATCCCACACAGGCTGGGAAGGACGGTATGTTCTATACTTATGCTAGTAGCTGATATGCAAAATTGAGTTGGTTACTGACCCCACCAGAAAGTAGTCCTCAAACTTTCCCTTGCTCCAAATTTAGATATTCTATGTGAGCAGGTTTAGGCTGGGGCCCAGGAGTCTGTATTTATAACCAGTGCTCCAGGTAATTCTGATTCAAGATGGTCCATGTTTTGGAGAACACTGACCTGGCAGCTTTGAGCATAGGTAATAATGACACTTAAAGAGGTAAGAGCTAAAAGGAGCAAATGTCAGTTCATTTATTCTCATAGTGGCAAAACAAACAAGCCGGTGAAAATCTCATGAGATAGTATTTGTCTGTGATTTAGCTTCATTTGTTCTGCTCTCCAACTAATATTTATTGAGAACTATCATGTGACTAGTAATGTCCTGGGTATTGAGGGAGAAAATATTGAACAAGACAGAGAAGGTTTTTATTGTAATTCCAGGTTACAGAGACGGGTCTACAATTTACATGTGTGTAAAGGCTTTTCTGAGAGAAGAAGAAAGCAATACCATAAGAATAGAG
This sequence comes from Acinonyx jubatus, assembly GCF_027475565.1. NCBI lineage: Eukaryota > Metazoa > Chordata > Mammalia > Carnivora > Felidae > Acinonyx > Acinonyx jubatus. The sequence continues at coordinate 37,509,737 of NC_069385.1, forward strand.
TTATTTGGCAGAATATAAGCTAAAACTATCAACTCTTTTCCTTTTATCTGCCATAAAAAAATCCCTATTTTCAATTTTTCTCAAATATATTTTTTCATCATCTCTACAGATAAATGATTGTTTTAATAGAAAGTGATAAATGCATACTGTATCATTAGAATGATGCTTTTGTGTTTAATGCTGGAAGGATGCTAACTTATAAATTTAAAAACAGCTCTCTATGTGCTATAATATTTTTTATGATAATAAGTATTTGTACAACAGAAAAAGGATTTATCTAATGAGATTACAGATTGTTTTGTTCTCTTTTTTTCTTTTTGCTTGTCCATACTTTCAAAATTTGCTGCAACAATTACATATTACTATTTTTTACATATTACTTTAATAATAGGTAAAAAGGTATTTTCAGGTTAACTATAAGATAACAACTGAGAACTTGTGAAATAGGCACAGTGTCAGAAAACAAGAAAAGATGAAGAACATTCTAAAAGGACAACCTCTTGGGCTCTTTTAGCTACCTCTTTTCTTCTGCACTCCTAGCCTTCATAGAGGGAGTTTCAGGACAGAGCTGTCATTTAGAGACAAGACCTGAAATTAAAAGATATGGGAATGGAAGCAAAAGTAAGATAAAAACAGAGAGGGAGACAAACCATAAGAGACTCTTAAATACAAAGAACAAACTGAGGGCTGCTGGCAGGGTGTTTGGTGAGGGGATGGGCTAAATGGGCAAGGGGCATTAAGGAGGACACTTGTTGGGATGAGCCCTGGGTGTTATATGTAAGTGATGAATCACTAAATTCTATTCCTGAGACCATTATTAAAATATATGTTAACTAACTTGGATTTAAATTAAAAAATAAATTTAAGGGGCGCCTGGGTGGCTCAGTCGGTTGAGCGTCCGACTTCGCTCAGGTCACGATCTCATGGTCTGTGAGTTCGAGCCCCGCATCAGGCTCTGTGCCGACAGCTCAGAGCCTGGAGCCTGCTTCAGATTCTGTGTCTCCCTCTCTCTCTGGCCCTCCCCCCATTCATGCTCTGTCTCTCTCTGTCTCAAAAATAAATAAATGTTAAAAAAAAATTAAAAAATAAATAAATAAATAAATAAATTTTAAAAAATAATAAAATAAAATAAAATAAAATATAAAAGAACAAAAGGTATGACTGAGGCCGAGGCAAATCCTAGATACAGATCTGGGATTAGTCCATCTCCACAAAGCTTCAAGGAAGCCTACAAAGTCTTATTTAACAAACATGGGCAAGGTGGGTGATAACTCAATATCCCTGGGGTTGGAAATAACAATACTTGGAAACAGAAAACACCCACCACTACCTATTACTATATTTGGAAATTGGGAAATTAGTAGTAACTTATAAATGTGTGGAAAGCTTTGAAGAAAATTAAAGAATAGTCGTAATAAATTGTTATTTATTTGGCTTATATTATTTTTGCCTCTTTAATATTTGAAGTAATTAACTATCAAGAAAGTATTGTAGAATTAAGAAAATATGAATAAAACAAAAACAACAACAAAAAGGAGGAGCAAGGTAAAAAAAGAAACAAAGAAAATGATACTAAACCAAAGGGTCTTAATCTTCCTTGCCTTGCATAAAGACAAAGGAAAAAGAAATGATGAGGGTAACAACAACAAAACAGTAAGTACAATCTACTTGAGCATCTTCTAAGCCTGGGCACTTCTGGGTAGCTTACACAAATCATCTCCAATCTTGACACAAGCGAGAAAAGCAGATAATAATGACCACATATGCATATGAGGAAATACAATTCAGGAAGAGTAAGTGAATTGCCCAAGGCCATTTTACATCTTGCAAGTGGTGGGACCACCCCACATGATACCACTTTACTTCTAAAATGTTTAGAACATTCCTACACATTTATTCGTTTCTTCAGTCCATCACTGAACAAACCAGTGGTAAACAAAGAGACAGAACTCCCTGATATCATGGCCTTTCTAACTGCAAGAGACAGAGAAAAAAGATAAATAAGTTATGTATATGTTGGATGGTGGTAAATGCTATAGAGGAGAATCAGGCAGGGTCAAGCTTGCGCAATGGTGATTGGGGGAGAGGCCCCTCCCAGGGCCCTTTGTCTTCCTAAAATTTAGGTACTTTTTGAAAATTTTCTGAGAGATATAGACTCTATCTGATTATTTTTCAAATAGGTTATACACAATCTTTCCTGGTGGAGGTGGGGTTGGGGAAGCTGATTTCAAGTATAAAAATAAGCTACATGTGATCTGATAGTTCTTCATATTTTACTCTTAGGAGTAGGGTCTCTTCAAGAGGACTCGATAGTCCCTTTTACCTCTTTGTGTGTTTGTGTGTGTGTGTGTGCTCCTTTTTCTCTCACTTCACTGATTTTAAGTCAGTTTGGGGAGCTTGGCATGATTTGTTTTTGCCAACGCTTTCTTGTTCTCTAGCAGGTTTTCCCAAGCTTGGGTTTAAAAGACCCCCTGGAGAAGCACTACAAGACAAACACTAATTAGCGTAACAATTTATTAAGGAAGATCTTTGATCTTTTCTCACCTACCCAGTTGCCTAGTCCTGCTTTGTCCCCCACAATATAAATTGTGTTTACATAACTAATTAACACAACATATTGAGTTTTACTGGGTACATGATAATAAGTGGTCCAAATGGTTTGATCTCAAGATAAAGGAGGAAGTGTTCGGAATTAGCACTTCCTAAGAGATCCAAATGGGAGTAACTATGTTTGAATTCCCATAAAACAAAAGTTCTTAATGTTCCCAAATGGGACATTCTATCACAGTAAGCTTCAGTATTTGATCTATCTCACTACAGAATGGTTTATAAGAAAAAAATGTAAATAGAGCAAATTCTGTGCTATTCTCAGAGATGAAACAAGCTTTTTAAAATATCGTGTTTATTCCCCCCTATAAATTCTCCTATTTATAATTTAAACTAATTTTAGATAAAGTATTTTGGGGAAAGAAAGTTTGCACTTTTGCTTTGTTAAGCTCACATCTAAGAGATGAAGAACTGATAGTGGCAAGAGACCCAAATGTGGAGATTATGAAGTTTAAAGTAAATTTTTTGTTATAAAACAAAACCCTAATTATTATTCATAGTCATATTTACTTACACTTTTAAAGAATTAGAATCTTCCTGCTCCATTGGCCCTTTCTACTGCATATTTTGACCTCTAAAAATACTTTTCTTGGAGGGAGGAATTACACATTTTCAAGGGCAAGTGAATGTCTACATCAAAAGGTTTGAATCAGGGTCAAAAATCCAAAAATCATTTCCTCTCCCAAAAGCAGGTAAGATATACACATTTTTGCCCATCCTTGATTTCTGAATTCAAAATTCAGTTCATTCTTCTGAGAGGTTATTTGTTTGTGCACACTTGGAAAAACCCAACTTTCTGTGGAGAGAGAAAGATAGAGACTTGTGATTACAAAACAATTTGACAGCTTAAGTGCAAATGAATCAGAAACATGTGGATTAAATTTCCCTTGAAACACACATGATTTTTAAAAATTAAGAGGAAAGGGGCTTGGCAACAAGCAGTTTAGTTTTTGCCAAACCCAAAGCATTTGAAAAATAATCCAGATTGTGGTTGGGCTCTCTCCTCCATAGTCAATTCTCAATTTCCGAATGTTGATATCGGAAGTTTCAAATCACAAATTTAATAAATACATAGATATAGAAATACTTGAGCACACCTATTTTTACTATTTATACTTCCATGCTATTTTAGGATCAATGGAAATCCAAATGATTGTGAAAAAATGAAATCAAGGGGGTGGGGAGAGTTTCCTCTCTAGAGGATTGGCACAGTTCTCCAAAATAAATGGCAGCAAGCTTATTCTAAAGGACACCAGCATTTGAATATCTACCACATTGGGAGAAGCAAATATATTCAGGGAAAATGCTAATATATATTTTAGGATAGTCAAGAAAGTGAAGGTCCTTCAAGCCACTTGAAAATCTGGAAGAGGGCATACCTTTGATCCATCATGACTTTTTATGCTATGATCAACATTACTGAATGAAAAATATCCTCAGGAATTCAAAGTCTCATCTATCTTCACAGGAGATATTTTATCCTCCTATTGGGCATTTTCTGTTATAATTATAAAGTATTTTTCCCCTTCTGGGATAATTCAGATAACATCAATCATCCTGTTTACAAACAATGAAACTGTATTCTTAAAAGAGTCCTACCTGCATGAGGCTTTTGGATTCCCATATAGCAAATATTTAAAAATCTGTTGACTTTAGACATGGGAAAGAAAAGAAGGGACGGAGGAAGGAGGAAAGGCAGCCAAAGAGAAGGAAGGAAAGGAAGAAAAGCAGAATTCCTAGATTTTCTTCAAAGGTAGTTTTTGGAGAGTAGGAAGACAAAATCGTAAGTATCTCTGGGGCAGTTAAGAACCAAACTGCAGTGTAAGCAAAGCTAACAGCAACAGCAAACCATTACTATCTATGAGTGCTAACTCTGTTCCAGACTCTGCGGTAGGTGCTTGGAATGCATGATCTGTTTTAATGTCAACACGAACTTACAAGAAAAAGAGAATTATAGGTTAATTAACTCACCTAAGGCTACAGGACCAGATTCAGAGTCAAACCCTTCTCATTCTAGAGCCCAAGCACTTAATCACTGCCTCCTCCTCTAATGTGTTTAGTAGCAAGCCTCCTTCAATCTAAGACGCATTTGTTAGTTCAAACCCTTCATTATCAATTAGGAAACCGCTATCTAAACTGGTTACTGAGGTCAGCAATGTGTCCTTCCTGAGACTCCAGTAGGATCCGTGAAGCAAATTGTATCACACAGGCGTCAACTCTCCCCAACAATTTAAATATGGGCAAATTTTCAAATGTAACAAACTTTTTTCTAGTTATTTATTCAAAATCTGTTCTAATTTCATAAATAGACGGTTATCTTTTAAGATAGGCAAACTAATTTTGTAGCCTTACATTCTGTTACTATGTAAAAGAAACTTGAGAATTTGAGACTTAAAACAAAATGAATTTCTTTAGAAACCTCAGAAAAGTTTATTATTTTCTTATATTATGAGTGATATATATGTTACTAATTTCTAATTGGAAGATAAGAGAAAATACAAATAATTATCAGATACTTAGCCTATTTGATCAGGTCAATAACCTTCAAATATCTATAAATTAGTAATACCTATCTTCATAGATTAGTCTGTTTTAATAATTAATTATTAAGATCAGTTTGTTAGATTCAACTGTGTGCCATTCTGATTTCCAAAGCTGTTCTAATTTCCACATGATCCAATTTTCAGTAAAAATGTTATTTAAGAGAATAAATGTATCTCTCTGAAATAAATAAAATTATAGATCAAAATACTTCCAAATTAAATGATCTTTGGATCACATTCCTAATCCTTTATGGTCATTTTTATTTTCTCCCTGAAATATTTAAGAGCACCAAATTAGTTTATGGAAACTACCCTCTCCTAGAAATCTCTATGAATAGAAAATAATTATTTAAACTCATTGATTCAACATTTGTTAAGTAGCATTATTTTCATTGTAATGAGTAATAAAATAAATAAGATTATATTCTGCTTTTGAGAAAACTAAAGAAAACCAAACCAGTCTCTCAGTATTATGTATGATGTAAGGATATATTCCCCAGAATAAAAGAAGCATTCCTTTCCCCAAATTTTGTCATGTCCTCACCATAGTGTGAAACTTCAGTGCAATGCTCAGCCAGCTGAGTGGATCTACTAGCTACTTCTAGTCTCAAATGTTCCACCCACTGCTGCTCCTTACCTAACTCAAACCTGTTGAACCTAGTTTCAATGAGCAGAAAAGAATAGTTGGGAAAGTGAAAATGGATGTCAGGAAAAGAACCAGAAAATACATTCGCTTGGAAGTTAAAGTTTTTTTGGAGCATTTCCTATTCTTTTGACTTAATCATTCAATAAATAGGTACTACAGACCTCTGTTTTAAGCACTTAGGTACCAGAGATGAACAAGACCATCAAGTCACTACTCTCAAGGATCTTACATTCTAGAAATGCTCCACCTCCCTGCTTCTACCTCATTTCCCTTGGACTTTGCCATAGAGGTAGAAGATAGGGTTCATCCGAAACCCTTTGTAATGTTACTTTTTTGTTTTACCAAGTCTAACATTCATGTAATATTATACTCAAAATAAAAACACTTGAAGACAAAATTTAAGATGTTAAATCATCAGCTGAGTTTTCTCTGAAGGACCTGCCGTGACTAAGGTTGACTTGTGAAGGGCACATTCTTCTTCCTTAAGACAATGTGAAAGGCAAGCCGCTTCAGAGTTGCCACCTGTGGGGTGTGGGATGACCAGCCCCTCAGACCACAAGGCTCATTCTTGCTATAATGAAAAGGCTGATTGATGGAGTCACCTTCCCCACTGCTGACACTCTTATCTTTCCCAGCGTAGCAGTAACAGACTTGACCTGCTCCCTACCAGCTGGGCCCTGTGTGAGGGGCCCGTCCATCACTCTGTTTCTCCACTCCATCTGTTCTCCCCTCCTCCTCCAAATTTCAGCCCATATGCCTACTGGCAGCAACCAATATGTCTGTCTGTCAGTAGCTCTGTAATGAGACCAATTTATAAGGTCACATAATCCTGACTCTTCAGGAAGAAAAAAAAATTCCCCTGTCCCAGTCACTGAGAGAAAGTCACCTTGGCCTCTAGTTCCCATGGCTGTAGGAGGTCATGTACAAACCACCAAAAAGTAATTTGGAATTAATTTCAAGTTGTCTCTTTTCTACTAAATTCCCTTAAAAAGACACACATGCCCCAGTTTGCTTTATTTGCCAATGCTTTTAGCTAGAAGTTATAAAATGAAAATATTGACCTTTAGGGAGCAAAGTAAGATCTAGAAACAATGTAGTTTATTCTGTCAAATAACTGAACACTGTACTTTAATTCCAGTAGTGTCTGTGGTTAGCAGGATACCCTCCCTCTCGTTTGCATAGGAAGTTTATCCACAGGATTTCCAAGAACCTGTCAGTAAGAGTTGCATGTTTGTATGGCACAGCAGAATTTTCCCTGGGAACATTTTGTGCCTTCAGCTGACTAGTGCAAATTAAATTCTGTGTCAGTTTTGCCCAGAGGCTAAGAGCACCTCATTACATTTTATTGAATTCAAATAACAGCAATCAAAATATTTGTAAGCACAATGCAACCAGTGAGTCTTATTTTATGATATAAGCTATCATGGTCAGTGTATTACATTTCTTTTCTACAAAGCATGGCAAATTATACCATTAAGTTTCCTAGAATGACTGTTAATTAATTACTAACAACTGGTAATTAATTATGATATGTGGATGGTACTCTGTGTTTACCAGAAACAGGTGAAGACCAAATACCAAAGTGAATTAAAAGCTTTTCGGGACACCTTACCTTCAAGAATGACCAGTTTTTGTTTTTTTGTCATTTAGGGACTCATGTTAGCTCCTCAAAAGTGCCTGCAGGATAGCATCTTGAACTGCCTGGCAGAGTGAACTGTCCTATTTGTCAATGGAAGAAGTGTTTTTTCTTAGTATCCAGTTTTCAGTCGCTAACAGTATCTGCCCATGAATCCTGAATCTGCTCTGGGATTTAAGAACTGGGGTTACTGCTCTCATTCATGATGACGGAGGGGTTGGATTACTCTGGATTGGGAATTATGCTTGCATTCAGCAATGGTGTGCCAGCTATTTTCCTGTATGGTCCCTCTTCTAACTGGAATTTGAAAGATCACTTGAATCTTATACACACATCTGGATTCTTGTCACCTGAACCACCCAGATTCCCTGTTACCAGTCTGGAGCCCACAAAGCTGCCTCACAATTATTGGGTTCTATTCAAGGACTTTTAAATCTTAAGCCTATATGAAGCAGCCTGCACTCTGGGATTCATTGCTCAGTTTTGTTGCTGAATTCAGAGTGGATTTCCTGGCCATAATCGCTCCTCTCCCCCACTTCAGCCTCCACCCCCAGAGCCCCATTCCAATCTAACTCTGAACTAAAAAGTAAGTGGGTGGAAGAGGCAGTCAGTGAAATGAATACCAAACCTGGCCATGCCTTAGTGTTTAAAATTGTAAACTCAGCTTATGGCTTATACTTCATTTCTGTATTCCACAACTGTATTCATAAAACCACAATTTTTTGCTGGTAAAAATCTTAGTTACCTCTTTAATAACTAAGTTTATTTCTTATGTTAAATGTTGGTTATGGGGCTGATCATAATCTTCTACAGCAACAGATAAAATATTCAGCCTTATGTAGAATCCTGTAGCCGATGAGGTACAATGTTCTCAATGTGCTAACCCTCTTGTATGGCTCCCCTTTGCAATTAGGGGACATTTATTAATTTGCATACAGTATAACAAAATCTAGAACTGGCATCTTCAAAGTCCAGGCTATTTTCTGTAACTAATAAAATTAATAATAACTAAATGCTCTTTACCTAAAGCTAAATAATTTGTTTTCCATGTTAAATTATTAAGCCCAGCGTAAAAGTACCTGTTTCTTTTCTTTCTTTCTCTCTCTCTCTCTCTCTCTCTCTCTCTCTTTTTTACAGTGAATATTACTGGGCTTTGAGTTTTGTTTTCATTTAATAAAAATAACCTCTTGACCTTCATATATGTCATTTTACTGACCTCCCATTCAAAAAGGGGGTAGGTTGAGTTTTCAGTAATGAAAACAGACCTACGGATCTATACAGATCTATCTACATTCTTTCACCTAATTTCTCTTCTGATTGGCATTTGCAGAACAGCTGGCTGAGTTTGCTTTTTAGACTACAGCTAAAGAGCAATACTGATCAGCCTGAAATAGATTTCCAAGAAAAATACATAGCATACTCTAGTCAATGAGGTTTGGGTACATTTAAATCTCCCCATATTTTCAGTAAAAATAAGACTTGCCTAATTTACATTTTAAGATTATTCATCATTATTCAATAAGGAATTTAGATATAAAGTCTCTAGAGATTAACTGGTGGCTAGATATTTTAGAATGGCTTTGCATCTATACTTTTGTTTCTAATTTAAAGGCTGGAAAAAAACAACAGGGTTATGAAAAATTGACTGATAGCCCTTTGGATCAAACACGGAGTGACTGAAGTGTTCAGATATATGTAGGCTAGAGCAGTAGAGGGAAATGGAATTCCATAGCTATAAACGTGGTTGGTTGATTAGTTGGTTGGATAGTTGGATGGTTGGATGGTTGATTGGTTGGTTGGTTGGTTGATTGGATGGTTGGTTGGATGGTTGGTTGGATGGTTGGTTGGATTGTTCCACCATAATGTATGGGATACATCAGGCTACCTACCTGAATTGTAGCACTTGTCAGTCACTTCACTGGAAGAAAGAGAGGGATCCAGAAAAGATGTGTGAGAACCTCAAAAGAAAAGGAAAAAAGCAGGGTTCATTTATAGGGCAAAAGCTTTGGACTCTGAGCAAGAACTGGCATTAGGGAGATCCACTGATGCCACATAGGGAATGGCCAGGTAGGCAGTTTGGAGTCTATCCTTTAGGGCAACAGCTTGTTAAAGAGGATTAACATGATAGTGTTACCTGCTAAGAAGTAGCCTCCATTTGCTAATGGAAAAACAGAGGGGGCTGGGGAGGGAATGGAGGTGGGAGAACAAGTGCAATCATACAGTCTTGGCAAGAAATGTGAAGACCTGGAGCAGTGTGGATGGAGAAAGGGGGCCCATTTAGAGCTTTTAAGGAGTTGGAGTTATTAGGATGTGGTGACTGACTGGATTTAGCTATTTAGAAGCAAGAGGCAAGGAAGGATCAGAAGTTTCTCACCGGAGTAAACAAACATGTTGCTCTCCTCTGGCAAGTAGAAGGAGGGATAATCTTTGGGGAAATATGCTTAATTCTTTCAGGGCATGTTGATTTCAAGTGTCTGTAGAACAGCTCAGTAGACAGTTGAAGCTCTGAAATAAAAGTATAGGATAAGATTTGGATTTGGAAGTTTCAGGGAAAGATAAATTTTGCAGCTGTGGAAGTACATAACATTGTCTTGTTTTTTACCTACTTACTACATGCTAGAACAGGACTCAAAACACTCTTCCCTGCATGAGTCAAAAGCCTTTCTTCAACTTAGATCTCAGTTATTAATCCTGATCTACCTGAGAAAGGGTCTTCCAGGTTTGTGGTTGAACTGAAGCAAATGTCCTAAAGGTTATTTCCCTAGAATGATACAGAAGGCACCATCTAGTTTACCTGTTGTTTCTGGTGACATGCTCCTGTAAAGTCACTCATGCTGCTGGGCAACTAAAGAATGTCTCTGCGGTATACTAGCCATGGTGGTAGACTAGACGCATAGCCATGGAAAGTTGTCATACCTGAGCAACTGAACCACACCAACCTCACCTGTGGAGTTTTCTCTGGAAGCTGCCCTTCTATGCACCCACTCTAGATCACCTAGGGGCAGTTAAGTAGTCAGTTGTTTATTATTTCATGTGTGCACTTCCTTCTCCCCAGATAAGTAAACTGTAAGACACTAGACATCAGGGACTGCCAGACCCAGTTCTTTACCTCTGTCGCCCTCTTTTTATCGTTTCCTTTCATTTAGACTCTTCACATTTAGTAGCTTATTAGCCCCTTTTCCACAAAACACCATCAAGAAGCACAAAAAATTTGGAGGGCACCTGAATGGCTCAGTCAGTTAAGCGTCTTACTCTTGGTTTCAGTTTAGGTCATGATCTCACAGTTTGTGTGTTCAAGCCCTGTACTGGGCTCTGCGCTGACAGCTCAGAGCCTGCTTGGGATTCCCTGCCCCCACCTGCTTGTGCATGCTCTCTCTCAATCTCTCTGTCTCTCAGAATAAATAAATAAAATAAAATAAATAATTTAGTAGTCTTCAATTTCTACCCAGAGAAACCCACCAGATATAATGTAGGAGTTCTCTTTGTCAGTTGCCTCAAGACATAGTGCCTCAGGACTGGCCTTTGTGCTTTCAAGCTGTGCCCAGATCCAAACTCTTCTCATTGATACTCTGATACTAATGATCTCATTCCTGCTACCAAGAGCCCCTTTGACACCTGTTCCCCCTGCCACAGGTTGCAAGGCCAGAGATGTAATTTTATCTGCTTTTAAGTTTCTATCCAGTCCTCCAGTTCCTCTTGTTTTTGCCAATCTTGAGATTGTAGCTCAGATCTGTCCTTTAGCCCAGTTGCTTCATGAAGTCTTAAAGCTTTGCTACTTGCAGGTACATACAACCCTTTGAGGATCTTTGACATTCCTATAGTTTTAGAAACCAATGTGGCCAAGAATATAGTCAACAATCCTACTATTCACCAATATCCATTCCTTCCCTAACCCTGAGAGGTTAGTAATTTACTGCTTCCTCTCAGGACTGGTGAGTTGTTCAGTGAAATTTATTGAAAGTGACAATTATTGTCCAGATTTTGGAAATTCCATTCATCTGGATTCCTGAGTGAGGATGACTTGGAGCAGAGTCAACACATCCCAGCCCCCACCAATCTTCAATAGAAATTCAGCATGAGTGAGAAACAAACCGTCATTGTTTTAATCCACTAAGATTTTTTGGATTATTAGCTACCACAGTGTAAACTAGTCTATCCTGATAAATTAAATCACCTTCCTCTCTTTGCTGTTCTTGGGCTCCACTCTTGTTATGTTAACTGGCTACTTATCACTTCTGGGATCTGCTGATTATCAGTGCCAGGCTGATAAATGCCTTGCCCTGCCTTTATGACTAAATGTCAGAACAGAGGATTTGAGTTGGAGCAGAGAAGAGTTTTCCTGAAATAAGAGCTGCAAAGACTATAATTCTAAAAGTTAGAAAAGGAGATGGAAATTTCATTCCTGCTAAGTGCTTAAAAATAGGATAAAGATTGAATCAATCTGGAATGATTTAAGGCAATTCTGCTTGAAAGCAACAGGATGGACTGAGGCTGATTATAAACTAAAATTCTACTATACAACAAGGGTCCTGCTGAATAGTGAATCTCTACCAAAATGGCTCATCATTGCAAAAACAGAGAATAAAAAAGTTTGCTGGACTTATTACAGAAAAAAGGTGCTATGTTTAGTTACATAACTAGTGTGGTGATGTCCCCTTTGACAAAATGAAAGTTAAGTTGATATAACTAATTAAAATCAGTATAATAAAGACTATAAAAGTATACTTGCATACATGCCTCAGGAAATCATGGGAAACATGTGGCACCCCAGAGAACTCACTGTGCAGTGGAATGACAATGTCCCCTACCTCAAGAAGGCTTCAGGACTCTTGTCAAGGATATTGGCACACCAGAGTTCACGGGCGGGGTGGGGGAGGAAGATGCACTGGTGTATACTCTAATGACATGTCTTGAGAGGACAATAGTGGAAAACACTAGCCCTAATCCTGATCCAATTAATGGACTGTTTTTATTCATATTCTTTTATCAAAGAAGATGGAACAAACTTTTTTTAAAAACAACTTATTGAATTATAAATTATATTTTAAAAATGTATAGATTTAAAGCAGAGTTCAAAGTATATGCTACCACAGTTACTACCCCATTAAGGATAAGGAACAATTCCACCATCCCTGAAAGCTCCCTCATATACTTTTGCAGTCAATACCTTTGCATCCATTATTTTGATTTCTGTCACCACAGCTTAGTCTTTTCTGTTCTAGAACATCACATGCAATCATATGGTGTGCACCATTTTGTGTGACTTCATTTTCTCAACATAGTGTTTCTGAAATTCATCCATTGTTGAGCATTTCAGTGACTCTGTGGTTTGTATTGAGTAGAACTCTTTATGTGAATGGACTACAATTTGTTTATCCATTCACCTGGTGACAGACATGTAGAATGTCTCCAGATTTGGTTATTGTTAATAAATAATTAGCAGAGGAATTGCTGAATCATAGGATAGGTGTTTAACTTTATAAGAAATTTCTACATTATTTCCCAAAGTGACTGAACAATTTTACACTCCTATGGACAATATATAAGAGTTTCAGTTCATGTTAGTTTTACTTTGTTTTTCTTTGATAACTAGTGATGTTGAGCAACTTTTTATGAGCTAATTGGTTACTTAACAATGTTGAGTTCAAAGTATATGCCTGTGTAGCCATGAATCAAATTTCCTAATTTCCTTGTGTCATTGTGTGTATGTGTGTCTGTGGGTCTATGTATATGAAGTCTCTTTTAGTATTTTGTTCATTTAAAAAATCTGTTATCTTTTTGTTATTGAGTTAGAGGGTTTTTTTTTATATGTTCTAAATGTAAGGCCTTTTTTAGATATACACATCATTATTACTTTCTCCTCATCTATGGCTTATTTTTTTATTTCCTCAATGTCTTTTGAAGAATAGTAATTTTAATTTATATGAACTCCAATTTTATAATTTTTCCTTTCCTTTTTTTTTTTGGTGTCTTATCTAAGAAAATTTTTCCTGCTCTAAGATCAAGAAAACATAATCATGAAGATACTCTGCTATGTTTTCTTCTAGATGTTTTATAGTTTTAGGTCTATAATATGTTTCTAGTTAGCTTTTGTGAAAAAAAAATGAGAGATATAGGTCAAAGTTCTGTTTTAAAATGAATATTTAGTAATTCTGGTGCCATTTGTTGAAAAGACTATTATTTCCACACTGAATTATCTTGGTGCTTTTTCTAAAATCAACTAACTATGTTTACAAATTTATTTTTAGACCTTTTAAATCCTGTTTCATTGATCTGTCTGTCTATTCCTATGCCAGTACCACACTATCTTAATTAGTTAGCTCTATAGCAAGTCTTGAAATCAGATGGTATAAATCCTCCAACTTTGTTCTTCTTTTACAAAATTGTATTGTCTAATCTAAGTCCTTTGAATTTCCATATGAATTTTGTCATCAGTGTATCAATTTCTACCAAAAGCCTACTAGAATTTGGTGGGAAATGCATTGAATTGTGAATTGACCTCTTAAAAATATTGCTTTTTATGTGATGATTACTGGGTATCTTTCCAGTTAGTTAAATCTTATTTCTATTCTCTTAGCAGAGTTTCATGGTTTTTGAAGTAAGGAAGAATTGTGAAAAATGTGTCAATACATTTGACAATTTGGGTAAAATTAATTCTTAGAAAATAAGCTTTAAAAACTGCCATAATAAGTTTTAAAAGGTAAATTACTCTATATCTTTAAAATACATTAAATTTAATCACAAAGCTCTTTTATAAGATTTCCCACAGGTCATTGACAGCTCTGATTAGATGTCTGATAGTTCATGCTAAAATCCACATGAAAGTATAAGAGACCCCCTGATAACGAAAACAATTCTGAAAAAGAAGAACAAAGTTGGAGTTTTCATACTTCCTGATTTCAAAATTTGCTGCAAAGCAGAAGTAATCAATGCAATGTGGTACTGGTATAAACATGGACATATAGACCATTGGAATAGAATAGACAACCCAGATATAAACCCTCACACATATGGTCAAATGATTTTTGACAGAGTGCCAAAGCTATTTAATGGGAAAATGACAGTCTTATTAACAAATGGTGTTAGAGAAACTGGATATCCATGTGTAAAGGAATGAAGTTGCTCCCTTAGCTTACATGGTATACATAAAATTAACACAAAATGGATCAAAGGTCCAAAATGGATCTTAGGTATACTAAGAGCTAAAATTATACACTCTTAGAAGGAAACACAGAGGAAAAGCTTCAGGACATTGGATTTGGCAATGATCTCTTGGATATGACACCCAAATTACAGACAATCAAAGAAAAAAAACATAAATTGCAGTACATCAAAATTAAAACATTTGTGCCTTAGAGGAAACTATCAACAGAATAAAAGGGCAAGCCATAGAATGGGGCAAAATATTTACAAATCACCTAACTGATAAAATGTTAATATCCAAAATATGTAAAGAGCTTCTACAACTCAACAACAACAATAAAAAATTTAAAAATGGTTAAAGGAGTTGAATAGATATCTCTCCAAAGAAGATATACAAATGTCCAATAAGCACATGAAAAGAAGCTTAACATCATCAGTCATTAGGGAAATGCAAATTAGAACAAAATGAGATAGTATTTTACCTTTCCCTAATGACTAATGATGTTAACTTATTTTCATGTGCTTATTGGACATTAGCATATCTTCTTTGGAGAAACTTATTGCTTTGTTTACATGCTTTTCTGCCTTTTTGTTCTGTGTTTATTGTATATTTACCTCTACATATATTACAAACTCTGCAATATGTTGTTATTGCTTTCTTTAAATAGTTAACTTTTTTAAATTTTGGAAAAGAAAAAAATGTATATTTACTCATATTACTACTTCCAGTGATCTTTACTGCTTTCTATAGACCCTAATTTCCTTCTGGTATAACTTCCTTTCACCTGAGAATTCCTCTTAGCATATCTTGTAGTGTGGGTCCACTCTCAGCCTTTTGTTTATCTGAAAATGCCTTTAACTTACCTTCATTTTTGAAAAATATTTTCACTTAGCATATAATTGACAGTTCTCTTCCTTTGTCTCTGTAAATACACTATTCCACTTTTGTCTAGTTTCTATTGTTTTTGATGAAAGGGGTGACCTTATTTCTATCATTGGTTTCTTTTATATAATATGACTTCTCTTGCTGCTTTTGAGATTTTATATCTAATTTATAGCAGTTTGACAATTTTGTGCTTAGAAGTGGTTTTCTTGGTAATTATTCTCCTTGAGCTTCACTGAGCATCTCGGATCTGTGGGTTTTGTATTTTATCAAATTAGAAGATTTCAGCCAATAAATCTTCAGTTTTTCTGGCCCATTCTCATTCTTCCTCTGGGACTTCTCCTTAATTCTGTCCAATATGTCATTGAAAGCTGTTTATTAAAAAAAAAAAATCTTTTCTTTGCTTCAGCTTGGATGATTTCCACTGACCTGCTTTAATCCAGTCATTCTTTCTTCTGTTTTGTTTAATTCTTTGTTAATCCCATCCAGCAAATTTTATATTTTAGATACTATATTTCTCATTCTAGCATTTCCATTTGGTCATTTTTTTTCTCACAAAACACTTGAACATTCCTAATTACCTATCTTTTTACTATTATATACATTTTTCCCTGTAGATTCTTCAATACATTTGTAATATATGTTTTAAATTCCTCCTCTGATTATTTCAACACTTAGTTCATTCAGAGTATCTTTCTCTTGATTTTATATTTTTTCTCCAATTTTCAAACTTCTTTCCATGTTTTGTAACACTGCATGTTAGATGTTGTGTCTAAAAGAACAACAGGTGTTGTAGTAGATTTTTAAAAAGTATTATGCACATATATAATACACATTATACACATATACTTTAACAAGTATTATACACACATTGTTATATTATTTTATAATATATCATATCATATTGCATTATATTATGTATATTTTCTCAATGAAGAACACTATTTTCTATGTTAGACAGACAGGTGATCAGTTGGATTTCATCATGGATGTAGCTACTTTGGGGCAGGATTGTGACTTGAATCCTTCCCAAAAAACCTTAGAATCCAAGCATGACGGGCTAATGTGTTTTTCATTCCGGCTCCAGTTTCCTGCAGAGCTGCTGAGATGATGTTTATTGACCTTATCAGTCATCAAATCAGGGGTTTGGGTCGACGATTCAGTTAGACTCAATTTTCACCTAGCATTGGATGCTATAAAAGTGGTTACAAACCTTTCTCTCCATCACTGCACACTAGGACCAAGTATTGCCAGACTTCAAACACGCAAGACCTTGAGTCTGCTTGACCTGCAAGATGGCTAAACTACTAGACCTGGAGATAATATGACACATCATGAGCCTGCAAGACTAAAACTGCCAGACCTTGGGAATAGGAGACTGTAGAGTGTGAAATTGTTGGATTTGTGAGACCATTAGCTTTCTAGATGACAAGACTTGAAAAGTTAGGACTGCAAAGCTATAAAATCACCAAGACTGCCAGTCTGAGAGATTGTTACTTGGCAGAATGATCTCTGGATTTACAGCTTCTCTAAATTGAAGCCCTACTGGCCACACTGTAGGATTAGAAAATGTTTGTCAGATTTCATATTTAAACAAAGATCATCATTCTCTGGCAGACTTGCTTCTCTAACTGCTTCCAATCTCACCCATCTCTTCCTCTTTGCTCACCTGTCTTTCCGAAGTTTTGACCAGACTTTAGGAATTTTAGATTCTTTGTGTCCAGAGTTCCTCAGTAGTAGGAATTTTTGGCTTGTCCCTTGATGTCTTACTGTTCTGATGGAAATGAACATGCTTCATATCCTTCTATGTCTTAACTGGAAGCAGAACTCCACTGAAGCTCGTTGAGGAGGTGGGAGATATTAAATATGTTGATAGCTTCAATTTGCACCATTCTCTGCTTTTCCCACCCTGATATACTCCCTCGCCCATTGGCTTCTACTTATTAGTTTCAGCCAATGGGGAGAAATTGGGATATTTCTTCCCCTGGCTGCCTCTCTGCTGCATTGCCAAAGGCTAGGTGACCCCTCAAATGTCAGAGTCATTGTCAAGCAGCCCTTTCTACGTTATGCTGTCACTCTATTCAGGAAGCACTTCCTGTCTTCACCCCATGGGATGGTAACAGTATTCTACTGTTCCTAACTACAGGGTACTATGCTCTCTCTTGCAGTTTCCTATACCTTGCCCTTACCTTTGTAAGCAGTCCTCACACTACCCAGTTTGCAAGTGTCATTTGTGTTCTGAGAGACTCTGACACAGGGAGTTTTCAAACAGTATCAGAGCAGGAAGTGCTAAGATGCATGGTGAAGAAAAAAAAAACAATAGACTCTTCAGAGTGGAACCTGGAGCTTGGCAGTAGATGTGACTTTTGAAAACCATGTTTATAGAAATGACAAAAGTACACATAGGTAATGTCAGTACAGTTCAATGAAAGCTTTATTTTGGTCATACCTTGTACCCAGCACGTACTCAATGATGACACAAAACCATGATGCCTGCTCTCAAGAAGCTCAAAATCTAAAGAAGAGATATTATTCAAGCCAATGCCACATACAGTGTACTCCACACAGAAAAGTGACAATTGGCGTTAGAACTGATGACACATGAGCATTGTCCAAGGGTTTTTAGTGCACACAATAGACTGAACTTTGAAGACTCCTGGACTTGATAACATTCCCTTCAGTCTTATTGTTTCATAATTAAAAAGTATGAGATAGGTCTGGATTTATGCCCCTTTCTTACCTGCAAATTAGACTGAGTTTAAGAGGTATAGCAGATGGGTGAATTCTCAACTATTATCCTTTAAGTCAATCTTGAAAATAACCGCAAACAGTTCACCAGCACACATTTATGTTTTTGACCAGTGTCTCTCTCCCAGAAGGTGCACAGGTGGGAAAATGAGTGGAATCAGAACTCTTTTCTACTCACCCAACATAAATTATTACTTTCCATTGGAGAATGGTTATTTTCAAGGTTGCCGTAAATCTTAAAAATGAATGTTTGCAAGGCAGCAGAGAGCAGGTTCTCTTATTCCCTCAAAAGGCATGGGGGAAGGGAGCCTAGTAAAATCATCTCTAACTTCCCAGATTACTAGGCAGAGGGACTTCATAGCTTCAGCTCCCAAAATAGCGGGAGAGGAAGACAAAAAAATAGTTCTGCATGCTGATTGCATTGTTACAACTTAAATTGTACTCAGATGCGAACTCTGACGTGCCAAAAACAGTGAAGGCCCAGCCTGAAAGATCAGAAAAGTGACATCTGGTGTTGGATGCCCCAGCAGACATGACTAATACCATTGGTATTGTGTAGATTCTGCCTCCACTAATTTAATATTCAAATATGAGGGTCAGCTCCACAGTGCTCTGCAATAACAGGAGATGTAGGCTTCTCAGGAATCACCTTCGTGCCCCCAACAGGGCTATTTAAGGAGGTTGGATGTCTATCTTGTGGCCTGACCAGGACAAGTTCTGTTATTTCCACATATTGGTTAAGATCCCTTTCTTTGTTTCATGGCTCTCACACATGGTTGAGCTATGAAGGAGTCCTGAGAACTCATCCATAACTTGTAATAAATAAATAACCTCCTCATAGTTTGCCCCTTGGATATTTGCTTTATGCCAGAACATTTGAGTTTTACACATACACACGCATGCAAATATGTTTCTCCACCAAAAATAAAAACCTGATGTCCCCCCCCCCACCTTAACTTTTCCTGTTGACACTCAAGAATACCACACTGACGTGAGGCTGGGAGTATTCCAACTAAATCAACAGAATGACCCTGTATCTCATGTGGCTATTTCCAATTGTCGAATTTATCAGCTTGGCAAATATTTGATGAATACCTACTAAGCACAAAGCATTGCACTATGTTCAGTGGCAGCTACAAAGATTAATTTGAAAATGGCATAAAATAACTGTGTACATTGCCATTTAATCATCCTTTCATGACTCAAAAGACAAATCAGAACTTTTGAGTAGCTCTGGACCTTCCTGGCAACCTCCAAGTGCCATTAAGCAGCAATGCGGGGTTTAGAAACATAATACCTATAATAAGAGCTACTGGTTATTGACTGTTTGCTCCGAGTGAACTATTACAGTAGGCCCTTCCCATTCAATGTATTTCTCAACAGTCGTACTGCCCTTCACATTCAATATCTTAAAATTCTTACAAGATACATTTGGAAGTCATCTCTATTTTACATATAAGGAAACAGATTCAGAGAAATGAAATGGCCTATATAACGTCATATAACTTAGTAAGAACTGAGTGAGAATTCTCTTTGAGGTCTCTCTGCCTTCGAAGGCCATGCATTTTCCTCTGTTTATGTTTCATCATCATCTTTAATACAGGAACATAAGTAGTTAATCTGTTCAGTTTCTGAGATACTCACCCCCTCACTTGGGAATGTTGTAACTCCCAAGGTTGAGAATCACTAAATCACTCAGGAAATTTTTGTAAAATTGTATTTTCTGTGACGTTAGAAAAAGTAATACTTTGTTTTCATGTTTCCAAATAAAAAATTCTATTTTAAATATCAACTAATATCCTACTTTTGCCCATTCCCAAACATCCAGCATCTATCTATCTTCTGCCTGAAATGACTGCATTTGGCACACTTTCTCTCAAGAGCCGTGTGTGTGTGTGTGTGTGTGTGTGTGTGATGTGTCTTTTACCCCAAATGTCTTTTGTTCAGTTTCCTTGAATTCTTCTATAATTTAGCCCAAAATACTTTATTTTATGACTTCTGAGGAAAGATGCAAATACCTCTCAGAGGGTTAGCTTATTGAGTTGATAGTTCTTAATGTGTTAGCATATTTTATGAATATCTAGTCACCTCCGCAAGGACCCGAGAGATCTGGACTAAGCAAACTTCAAGGAAATGAGTTCAGAAAGCTCTGGGTCAGAGAGATGAAGGCCATTTGGAAAAACCCACTGAGTGATTTGGAAATTCTGTTGAATGTCCTGGATACGCAGAGGACAGTGTGAGAACACTGTGGGAGAAATGGGGATCACACTGGTTACATGGGAAGAAGAAAACAGAGAAAAATCAAGGCAAATTTTAAGAAATTATATTTTGGCCTACAGATACTTTCTACCCTCTCATCTTTGATTTACAATACTTATGTTGCATTTATGGTACAGTTAGCTCTTGAGAACCTGAACTTAATACTTTATTATCTTTTTAAATTGCTTTCCTTTTTATTTCCCCCCTCAGATAAGGAGTACAGACTCTTTCGGGGAAGGCATGGCTAAAGTGCTCCTTGACAGGAGGTGCCTGACTATCCCCAGGTGCATCTGGAGACAGTGATGCATCGAACAACTCAGGGAATTCAAAGCATTCTCCTGCTTGATGATCCCCAACAGCTCCCTACACGGCTGAGCCTTTGGGAAAGCCTGGCGTGCAGGCTGACCACAGCGACAGACCATACCACACTGGGAGAATCTGCTTGGAAGAAGAATGACTTCTCCACTCAAAAATGAGGTGAAGGGGAGACTGGGATATTTTTAAGTGGGTGTTGGAGAAAGAATTAAAGGGAGGGAGAGGAATTGGAGGGGTTAGCTGATTAAGGGTTAGCTTTTAATTTTGCATTGAAGAGTCAGTTAACAATGGTTACAAAAGGAAATTAAAAGCCTGGAAGCAGTTGAGGTTTTTGTTATTTCTGAAGTTACGAAACACATCAATATTGCACAGGCCTGTGTTTAATGTGGTATAACAATGTGACAGCCTTTGTGGATAGGCTCTGGAACTCTTTGAATGGCTTCCATGAACAAATCAACATTCTCTTTATTACTGTGACCCTTGGATTGTGTGTGCCCATTTTTCTGGCTCTCAGAGGGCATAGTCCCAAACTTGTCATGAAGTGCACTCAAGCGGTGTGTGTTCGGGGATTTCAGGAAAAGAAGAAAGGCCTGGTTGGAAATGTGGCTGTGAAGTTGAAGAAGGGAAGAGTCCAGGGCAGAATCATCAAGTGACAGTTAAAAGCAGTGAACTGCTGATAATTCTGGTGATGAAATCACTTCTCAAATCCCAGATTGTAGCCAGACTATTATCGTGCGTTCATACTTAAATTCTTGAATCTATGGAAAGAGTGCTGTTAGTGATGGTACAGGAAAGAGGGCTTCTTCACAAGCTTGGATAGATTGAGTATCTACAAAAAAAAGAACTGATCCCTCAAACTCATTCAACTAACAAAAGAGTGTCATGGAACTACTTGAAGTTGTAGAACAAAACATGTACTAATATCTTCAAGTTTGTATCATTTATGTTTTGGGCCAGAAACTCATCTAAATATTTTGATTATAATTACTAATATATACTCACAATGATGCTATGGGGTAGATGTCATTATCCTCATTCAGTGCAGGAAAAATGGAGGCTAGAGAGGTAAAATAGCTTGTCCAAGCCAATATCTCAAGGAAGTTATCAATATAGAATTTTTCCCTGGTAGACTGACACCAGTTCCCACACATTTGACCATTGCTTCTAACCACACCTGCTTTATATTCCTATTAAGAATTCATTCCTTTTTTAGGTTTTTTTATTTATTTTCAGATGAAGAGAGAGAGAGAGAGAGAGACAGAGAGACACAGAGAGGGAGAGTGAAAGTGGCGTAGGGCAGAGAGAGAAGGGGAGAGAGAATCCCAAGCAGGCTCCATGCTGTCAGCACAGAGCCCCATGGGGGCTTGATCCCATGACCATTAGATCATGACCTGAGCCTAAACCAAGGGTCGGATGCTTAACCAACTGAACCATCCAGGTGCCCCAAGAATCCAATCTTAACAGGAGAGAAAGGTAAACACACATTATTATATCACCCATGTATTTGTTGAATGACAAACTTTATAATTATAATTATAAAGAGCAGTTTCTTTAAATAATGTTTTTAAAATAAACTTCTATTTTTTTATCTATGTACCTTTAAAAACCCCACCTCTATCTGTATTGCATAAGAATCATATGGTTTCCCAGAACTCAGAAACCAAGACTCCTTCAGGCACTAGCTGTATGTGAAGAGGAAAACATAAGATCCAATGATATCTATTAGCTCTTCCCTCTCACACATTCCACTATTTTAGACTTGCTGATGCTCTACAGCTGATGTTTTCTTCAGCTCCTGAACTTTGTTAGGACTTTCCATTTCCTTAATAATCCAAAACAAACCTTTTTGAACAGTTTTGGATTCCATAAAAGACAGGTGATGAACCAAGAGTGTGAAACAATGCAAGAGGTAGGTAGACCCTGAGGAAAATATTATCAGTGTCTGTCAGCATTACCCTTCTGTCCATTTTCTGTTGGACTTTGTGCAAAAGAAAAGGGAAAAAGGCTGAACATGTATAATCTTGGAGAATGGTTCAGATTATGTAATTGAAAGTTATTATAGTGTTCCCTCGGTGGGAAAATAAATTTCCCGTGTACTTAAAATCTTTAAAAAATGGCTTCAGTCAAATAAAAGTCATGTATAAGTAACTTCAATTTTTTTTCCATACCTTTTAAGTTTCCTTGTTTCTTATAGGTATGTGGGTGGCAGATGAATTCCTAAGACATATTCTGAGGACAAACACAATGGAAAACCTTAAAATACATCCATTAGTCAAACTATTTGCTGAATATCTAAAATGTATTTGCTGAAGATAAACAATAGGACATAAAGTTTATTCATTTGCCAACAACTATTTGCCAACATGAGATTTTTAACAAGATCATATGTAGAACTGTGTTCCTCATTATTTAAAAAAATCTTGTACAAATTGATGACTGATTTCTCCATTCACTGGAACATGCAACCTTTCCAAAGAGACTATACAACCTTACCAGCCTATTTCAAGGCTCCTTTAAATTGACCTTCTTTTTCACCATCCGCCTAGTGTAAACAAACTTTTGCAGCTACTTGTCTTGGTATGACCACTTCTTTATTAAATAAATGTGCAATGTTCCTTATTAGTAAAGGAGATGGAATATCATTGGTTAAATGTTTCCTATCAGGTCATTAAAAATGCGAGCTCAAAGTAAGTTCCATTTTGGCAGAAAGGCACAATAAGCATTAAAAAAAAAAAGGTGAGTGAATTACAGCAAATACTTAGTATGTCAGTTTATTTAAATTAATTTTTAAAAGAGAAAGAAATACAAGGCTATCAAGGAAAGTTTATAATGTACAAAGGTAAAGCAACAGTCAAAAAATATTATCATCAAGAGTAAAGAGAAAAGCAAAAGAAATGGAAGGGTTGGTAGAAGGATTTCCTTCCGGTCAGATGCTTGGGTGTCTGAATAGTCCTACAGTGAAAAGATGGCTGACATTTGTGAGACTGGAGAGGCTGACAGGAAATATTCCAGAAGAGGTGTGACTAGAGGGGAAAATGGTAATTTATTTGTTTTTTTTTAATTTGAGTATAGTTAGCACACAATGTTACATTAGTTCCTAAAGAATGCTACGAGAACAATAAAACAGTATTAATACTTAATTTTCAGTGGAGGAGAAATAGCTCCAATTTAACCGATGATTTTCTCATGACTTGCTAGGTGCAAAGTGCTCTGAGAATGTGAGACATAGTCTTTATTGTCAAAGAGAATACTAATAAACTAATATCTTTACCTATGAATAAATAAAGGCTTCAACCCTGAGCTAACTTGTCTTACCATGGTAAAAAGAAATCTTGTCAGATTCAGGAAACCACACATAGATCAAGTGGATATCCTATGACATTCAGGTTTGGGTTAATAAACTCCATCCAAGTCCTACTAAAACTCCTACTGGTTATACCTGCACTGGAGTCTCCTCCATGAATCTATGCTCCAACAGGAGTTTAAAGCAAACACCTACAGAAAGTGGTGTGGCATACAGGACAGAGTATGAACCTTAGAAGTGAAAGGCATGAGTCCAAGTTCTGTCTCCAGGATTATCATTTGTGTAACTTTGGTCAAGCTATTTAAAATCTCTGGGGTTCAGATTTCTTATCCTTAAAAATGGGAAAACAGTACCTTCAGGTTTTGAGGTAACAATGTATATCAAATGCAGAATCCATTATACCACTCTGGGTACATGTTGATCAATGAATGACAGCTGCTACTGATCTTCTAGTTTAATTTGCCTTGGTACAAAAATAAAATTGGCATCTATGATATCACTGAAATTGCCTAATTAAATCATATTTTTAAGCAGGACTGGCTACATAATTCATAGGGCCATATGCAAATGAAAACATGGGGCTTCCTGTTCAAAAACTTTTAAGACTTTCAGGACTGCAATGACAGAGCATTCAGTCAAGCATGGAACCTTCTAAGTGCAAAGCTCTCTATGACTGCACAGGTCATGTCATGAAGCTGATCTTTCTCCTAAGTGATCCTTGGAAATTTTAGACCTTTCTTCAAGAAGAGAAAAAGATAGGTAAACAATAGCTGTTGGTGACCAATATCTCTTGCTTCAGTAGATCTAATAATATGTCAGTATCAATACTAGCAATCTGGATATATGTTACAAAGGAAAAATGTCAGCCACTTTCTCTCTCTGTTTAGTGCTTTGAGTCATACTTCCCAAGGAAAAGCATTTAAGACTCTAGTCTTGATGAAAAGAAGCTTCCATCAATCCTTCTTCATTTTGTAGTACAATCGACCCTTGGAAGTGGAAAATGAATTAGAAAAAACAAAATAAACATTAGAAAACCTGAGGCGTTCTGGATGATGATCAGAGAAGAAAATGTGTTAACAAATGTAATTCTGTTTAGGACTGCAAAATGAGAATACAACTTTCATTAATACTCTGGGCTGAATCCAGGCTTTTGTCTGTTTGATATGGAGAATCCCAACTGTGAGGTTGGGAAAGAGACTGAGATCTATGCACACTAATATTTTTTACAGTTTACATTCATGACTCCAGAGGCTCAGGCAGATTTAATAAATCAAATAAATAAGCAAAAGAAGCATTCTATGATCAGTCCTTCAGGCAAAGTTTCCACTGTTATCCAAGAAACTTCCACATGCATAGCAAGGACAGAAGATGGCTCTCTTGTTACCCATTATTTGAAGAAAAATGTCTAGCTTTGATAATGATGTAATATGGCTTTCATCCCTTGAACTTCACAGAAGTCTATTCAATCTTTGCCAATGTCCCCTTTTGAGGAAAGACATATTTGCCACTTTTAATGTTGGTTGAATAGCTTATGAATACTTTACAAGGGATATGTCACTGCTTTAGTTTGGGGTTCTTATGTGGTAAGTATTTTCAGCTGTGAGAGATCCTGAGAAATTGCTGCATCACTTGGGGAATCATTTTTTTTCTTTGAAAGAGAGAGAGAGAAAGACAGTGACAGAGAGAAAGGAGACAGAGATAGAGAAAGAGAAGGGTGGGGGTGGGGAGGAAAGAAAGATGTGGTATTCCTGAGCCCAGCAAAGTCAAATTAAAGAAATAATGCTTAAGGTTTTTAAAGAATGGTCATTGAAATTTTGTTATAATTTATAGAATCAAAGCATCATAATTCTGAACTGAAAGGGTCAGAGAAATCATAGGCCAGAGCTTAATTTCATAGGTAAGGAAATAAAGCCCTGGGAAATTAATTTACTTACTAAACACCACTAGTTTATATAATCATTCCAGCTTTCTAGCTACATTCCTGTACTTTTCCTACATGACCCCCCTATAGAGTTCATTTCAGGGAAAGCTTTAAACAGAGCCTCCTCTCCCAGAAAATCATGTCCAACCAGGTTTATAAACATTTAGCTATCTCACATAATTTACTTACTCATTTCTTCATTAAATATATTAGATAGGTCTTTCAAAGACTCTACCCCAAGCCCATGCTACATTTGGGACTGAAACAGAGACTCTGTTCCTGGTTGCAAGAGATGAAAAACAATGAAAAAAATAAAGATATCAAAACAAAACAACAATGTGGGCTAGGGAAGCCCTCAAGTTTGGAAGGAAATACAATGTATATGTAAAATGCACAATAACCACACAGTTAATGACAAAGATATGCCATCCGAAAATTGAGGGACATGTAGAAGGATCTCACTTTTCAAAGTAGTAATGCAGGATTTTTTGGCGTTGTGGTACAGATCATGGACTTGGAAGCCAGATCACCTGCTTCAAATCTCAGCTAAGCCACTTGCTACCTGTGAACTTGTAGACAAGTTATTTAATATTTTGAAACCCTCACTTCCTCCCTGATAAGATGCAGATTAATAGTAGCACCTAGCTCATATGGTGGCTGTTATAAAATGAAAAGAGCTGATCCATTTGATGGCATTTAAAACAGTGGCTGACATGGCAAGCAGGGGATTAGCCATTATTATGCAAGTTACAAAACTTTAATGTAACCACTGAAATTACTAAAAATTTGCTCTACAATTGACTGCATCATATTTTTCTACCTTCCAAAAATGTGAATGATCATATTTAATCATATTGTCCTAAACTAAGAGATAAATAACAAGAATTTTAGAATTACAGAAATCCTGGCTTTTCTTTATGATCCCCTGTAGCATATTAATCAGCTCTAGACCATGGGTACTCTATTTGGTATTATTTTCTCAAAAACACAATGCACTTGGGTCACCTGGGTGGCTCATTGGTTAAGTGTTCAACTCTTGATTTTGGCTCAGGTCATGATCTCATGGTTTGTGGGTTTGAGCCCTGTGTCAGGCTCCACGTCGTCAACCCAGACTGGGATGCCCCTTCCCCGCTCGTGCAAGCACCAGCTTGCTCGCTCTCTCTCTCTCTCCCCCTCTCTCTCTCTCTTTCAAAATAAATTAATTAATTAAAAAAAAGACAACACACAACATCAGAATGTCTCATCAATTGTCCAGGCAACTATTATTATAATATGGAAAATGGTCCCCAGGATTTATCTGATGGAACAGCCCTCAAAGAATGAAGGACAACAAAAGTTACTATACACTGCTCCTCTGTGCCTTCCCAGGGTGGATTAACAGGAAGCTGCTCTTGTGGGGTGGAAGGAACATGGGAACTAAAGTCTCAGTGCTGGCTCTCCCAATTCCTTGGTTACTTGAGGACAAGTAAGTTGCTTAAACTGTCTGGTTCTTAGTTTCAGCATCCTGAATTTGGAGATTGATAATGTGAGAGCATAAGTTTATTGTGAAGAGAGAGTTTATTAAGTTTATTGTAAAATGAGAGAAGGTATGTGAAGTCATAATTTGTGACAAAAATATAAAGCAGTATAACCACTTTGTGTATTCAATTTAATTTCTAGGCTTTGGACTGAGGCAAAATCCTAGTTACATCCCTCTCCCCCTTTCCTCCAAAAAAGCAGGAAATGATCAGGTATCATTATGTACATTTTGAATGAGCTTGCTTCACACTGATGTGTCTTCTCTCTTAGGAGTTTGCATTATAACACTAATGTGTTACCCTTCTTTTTGGCATTTAATCTCCATTTAAAAGCATTAGTTACTTTAAAGTGAAGCCACAGATGGATCTGCTTCAGCATTTTGGAGTGTGAAGGCTTAATCCAGAAACAACTTGAGATGCACCATGGAGGGAGGCAGGAAGAAGTGTAGGTTCCTTATCTCCCCCTTCACACTTCTATCCTTTAGTCTGAATGTCTCTGAATATTCTGGCAAACACCTCTGTGTTCATAGTCAGATCCTTTCCCATGATGCTGTCTCTCCTTTCCTGTGCTCACCTTTCTGCTGCAGGTACCACTCCCTCGTAAACTGCATGGCTTCCACCTCTGACCCAGTTTCTGCTCCAAAAATCTGCAGAATGTAAGGCACTCGGTCAGGAATGAGCCAATGAAGGCAACAGCTTTCTTATTTTGGAGGATGACAAGCTGAAAGGCAATTGTTTCAGGGGCAGGAGAGGACATGGGAGTTTACTGGCAAGATTAGAGCAGATGGGGGTCTAAGGCTTGGAGCAGAGAGCAGGTGATGAAATAGTGATAATGTGACAGCAAAAGTTTAACACATGATCGTGTGATAAGAAAAAGTACCTAACATCTTGAAATTGTCTCTAATACTGTGCTCCACAGTGGTGTTGGGGATATTGAGGTGGGGTGTTCTACACCTGGTGGCTTGTTGTCAGCAACAAGTGGATGTAAGCTCTGGGGAAATGTCTACATTGAATCACTTGTTGTTTCTGAAGGGGAAACATCAAAATGTTGGAAGCTCGGTGTCAAGGGGATAATAGGGTGCTGGCTGAGATGAGGGGAAGAAATTCATTACAGCCTGCAGTGAAAGTAAGTCCTCTGTGGTAAAAAAGAAATGGATTGCCCAGCTCAGAGATCTGTGACTTATCTTACAGGTACCATCATAGCATCCTCTCACCAGAAGCCAGATGGGCCTCACTGATAACTCTGCTCCTTACCCAGAATGCCACGCACGGCAATTAGGAGTTCTGTTTTTGTTTGTTCATTTTGGTTGGTTGGTTGGGGTGGATTTTTTCTTCTCTATTTCTCTAAATGTTTCAGACCCTTGGCATGCTGAGAGTTTTTACCCACTTGAGATTTCTGTGTTGTTACTTCACTGCTTGTTTTTACTGTTTGGTTGCCTGTTTTGTTCTGAATTTCTGCATGATTACTTTGATTGCATCTCACATTTATCTTCTTTTTTAAAAAAATTTTTTTTAAGTTTATTTTGAGAGAGAGAGAGTGTGTACAAGTGGGGAAGGGGCAGAGAGAGAGGGAAAGAGAGAATCCCAAGCAGGCTCCATGCCATCAGCACAGAGCCCAATGAGGGGCTCAAACTTATGAGCTGTGAAATCATGAACTGAGCCAAGATCAAGAGTTGGATGCTTAACCGACTGTGCCACCCAGGTGCCCTGTCACATTTATTTTCTACCTTAAAATGGAAAGAGAAAGTAGGAATCAGGAGGAGACAAGCTCTTTCTCCAAGAGTCAGAGGATAGATGCTTGCTTTTCTTCTTAGTTGGCACCAGAGCTGAGTTACCTTATAGATGTCTAGTGTTGAACCTAAAGGAGGTTTTCATCTCAAAATCAGTAAGCCAAAAAAAAAAGCACAAATACAAAATAAATGGTGCTTCCTAAAGATCAACGTATTTTAAAACTCAGAAGAACCTCAAGCCAAATTACCAGTTGAGAAGTAAGAGTAAATTTAAGTAAAAATAAATTTAAGTAAACTAAATTACTCCCAAAATTTCAGAAAAGCAAAATTAAATTTCAGAAAATTAATTATTCTTCCAAGATAATGAAGGGCCCCTATTGAGAGAATTTGAGATTAAAACTACATAGTCTCCAATAAATATTTTTCCTAAGAGACACTGTAGGTACTTTGACCAAGGTGTTTCAGTGCAATATATCAAATTTAATATTCAAGAAAAAGTGTATTAGCTTGAAAATGAGAAGACTAGCCAGGAAATATATTCTAACTTCTTCTTTTTCCATTACTTAACTTTAAAAGATTCAAAGAAGATAAATTTCCCAAAGTCTAATAACTGATAAATAAGCAACAGGATCAAGTGTCCAAAATTCGTCTATGATTCCAAACCAATCTTATTTCTATCATATCAGAAGGCTAGAAGAAGGTCTTGTAAATTTCTTTAAATCTCTAAGAAGAACAAGGTACTGTTAAGGAAGGTTGAAAATAATGTGAGGATATTGTATTAATTTATCCCCTTTTACTGAGCAGATTTCCCACCCATTACTTGAGAGACTACCCAAAAAATATTTCTTTTTATAATTTTTTTATATGTATTTATTTTTTGAGAGACATAGAGAGACAGAGCACAAGTTGGGGAGGGCCAGAGAGAGAAGGAGACACAGAATCCAAAGCAGGCTCCAGGCTCCAAGCTATCAGCACAGAGCACAATGCGGAGCTCAGACTCACAAACCGTGAGAACGTGAGGATTTTTCACTGAAAATCCTTGCCCAATTGAGCTTAATATCATTAGGGTTAAATATAGCCTCAGATGCCTCTTGTGCCCCACTTCAAATACATTCAGCCTCATCTCTTTTTCCAGTCATTCTAGTACACCATTATAGGACAGACTTTTTATCAGCTTCTGTGGGGACTTCCATCCACTTACCTCATACAAAGCCTTCAGCCTCTTGTTTCCTATACTCAGCTCATGAAAAGATCTAAACTGATTGTAGAAGCACATATTCTCTTTCTGGATGGGCTGGACTACTTAGTCTGACCCTATGGTTGAGTGAAATTTAATCTCATCAGTGGAATCCAGATTAGTATTATACCAGTGTATTGTAGAACTGTATCACAAATTATAAGAAATGCAAATGAAAATTTTAAGAACTAACTAGTAAGATAAAAATTTGAATATTATACCAATTAAAATAATTTACTTAAATTATTTTTACTTTATGTTTCCTACCATAACAATAAGTGCAATGCAGATCATTAAATGTGCATAGTTTAACTCTGTAATAAGCTTTGTTGGTTTCTACACATTCCATAATGTATATAATACATTATGCCAAGAGGGCATTACCAGAGAACTATCTGAATAAGGTGAAGGGCTGAAATACAGTTGGTTTTATTTT
The DNA here is from genome assembly GCF_027475565.1 of Acinonyx jubatus. Classification (NCBI taxonomy): domain Eukaryota; kingdom Metazoa; phylum Chordata; class Mammalia; order Carnivora; family Felidae; genus Acinonyx; species Acinonyx jubatus. The sequence continues at coordinate 37,540,662 of NC_069385.1, forward strand.
AATTTTTCAATGTTCCAGTTATTGTTGCTATTTTAAAAACCATACAAAACGTGATGAAACAACCATTATATTATGCTCACAAATCCTGAGGGCTCAAAATTCATACTGGGAATAGCAGGAAAGGGTGGTTTTTGGTCCACAATGTCTGGAGTCTTTGCTGGAAAGACTAAAATGAAGGTGGGGGAATCTCCACTCACATGTCTGGTGGTTGGTGCTGGAAGTTAATTGGAATTTCATCTTGGCTATTAACCAGATGCCTTGGGTGAATGTGGCATCTTCATGTAGTCTGTCTCTGTGGGCTAGTTTGGGCTTTCTTACAGAATAGTGGCTGTGTCCCAAGAGGGCCAAGGGGAGATGCACGGCATTTTTGTGATTTGGCTTTAAAGCCAGTATCATTTCCCCCATACTCTATTTTTTTAAGTTTATTTATTTATTTTGAGAGAGAGAGAGAGAGAGAGAGAGAGAGAGAGAGAGAACATGAGCAGGGGAAGGGCAGAGAGAGAGGGAGAAAGGGATAATCCCAAGCAGGATCTACACTGTCAGTGCAGAGCCCCATGTGAGGCTCGACTTACAAACCGTGAGATCACGACTTGAGCCGAAATCAGGAGTCTGACACTCAACAGACTGAGCCACCCAGGCACCCCCCCCCCATATTCTATTTGTTCAGACAGTCCAAAGGTCTGCCTAGTACAGGGAGAGGGAACATGACTTCACCACCCATTGGGAACAGTATCAAGGTTTTGAGGGTAGTTAGAAATGTGATCTGACTTTTATTTAACTGTCATTGTGAGAACATGCAAGCCATCTTTGAAAAATACAATATGTCATGGGTCCCATTTCTGGCTACAAAAATTCACACCCCTCCTACCTTACCACATGCAAGGTACACGCATTTTCTCCCCTGAGACATCAAAATCTCATTCTATTTTGGCATTTTCTTAATGTCTAGTATTTCCTCATCTAAATCAAGTCCAGGTGCAGATGAGGTCCATTGGATGCTGTTCCTCAAGTACAGCTTCTTCAGTCATGCTCATCTTGAGCTGAAGACATGATGACTTAATAGTCTAGTTATCTGTTTCCCAAATACTCAATACTCACTGGTGGAACAAATGTGAATGGCCTTTTTGCACATTTATTCAAAAAGAGAGAGATTAGGAGGCACATAGTGGTCACACATCCATAGAAATTATTCTCACTTTACCACTCCCCAGTAGTTTCACTTGTACAAATATCAAAATAGTACTAATTTTGATAACCTACCAACATTATATGAATATTTTTAACAAATACTAGCATACTGATCAAATAAGCCAGAAATTAAATACACTAACCCATTTCTATATTTTTCAATTACAGTTTCACATAATCACTATGTTAGCCCAACATACTTCATTGTGCTAACCATAAAATGCCTTTCCTATAGATCCCATCAATTATCAAATCATAAAACTTAAGAATATACTTAAAAATTTGAATACATTCCTTCTGTGTACATTCTTTATTAATGTAAGTTGATTTAAAAATGATTGGGACAACTTTAGATACCTCACTATAGCAGGCTAAAGTCTATGATGGCTGCCGAGACACCTGCTCTAATTCCTGGGAATGTGAAGAAAATGGATTTTACTCTAGTGATTAGGTTATGTCCTGTGGTACAGTTGTATTTAAAAAAGGGAGATGATCTAAGTGAGCTAAACGAGTCACATGAGTCTTCTTAAAACAGAGAGTGTTCTCTGGCTGGTTGAGGAGAGACAAATTGTAGCTGGCCTGGAAGACAGCAAGTATCCACATTGTAAGCTGTCTGTGGAGGCCATATGGAAAGAACCTAAAAGGAGCATTTAGGAGCCTAGAGCCAGCTACGAAATGGGGATATCAGTCTTACAACTGCAAGGGACTGAATTCTGCCAAAACCAAGAATGAACTTAGATGATATTGCCCGGAAACCCTTGAGACAAGACCTCAGCCTGGCTGAGTTTGATTTCAGGCTTGCAATACTCTTGTGAGAGAACCCAGTCATGCCTTACAGACTTCTGATCTACAGAACTGTGAGGTAATAAATGGATTCTGTTTTAAGCTGTTAAGTTTGTGGTAATTTGTTATGAAGCAATAGAAACTAATATAGTCATCCAGGAGACGGGAGTTTTAACCGAGCAAGAGGTTAAGAAGGGAGATCAAGATACATAAAGGAGGTGATAAGGGATAAAGCGCACTCATAGTGAACTGACTCTTCTTCCTTGTCCCTCTCTCCTTTATTAAGTGTACATGTCAATTCCTTCAAAATGTGGTCTGTGGGTGAGAGAAGGCTACACTAAGCAGGATATCCACTGGTTTGGTTCAGTCAGACCCGGGGTCAAGTGATTGCTCTTCCATGTGACCACTAACATGTCTGGGCCTCCATTTCTCCAAGCATAAATGGAGAATAAATATTAATTTACTTAAAAACATTCTGTAGAACTTTTAACCATACATTGTTTAACACTATGGAGACTTTTAGGGAGACCAGGATTCCCAAGTTATACGTGGAGCACCATTGTTGTAACCCCTTTCTCCATTTTCATTTCCAAGGATTCCACTTGACTAAAACACTCTTGAATGACAAGGAGAAAGTCCTCCCAATGAGTCTTTTGAAACATACAGTGATAAGATTGAGTCCCTGGGGAAGGGGTCCATGTTTGGTGGAGAGTTAGAAATGTTATCTGACTTTTATTTGACTGAATGAAGTGCCATAATAGTATTCACTAACAGTAGATTTTTAAGAATCAAATGCAATTTTGGAAGGTTTTTACTTCACTTGTTTTTAACTAGGATTTTTATTGTTGATGCTGGTGATGGTAGTTTTGCTTTGTATTTTAAATAAACATGACATTTTTTTATTACAACCCTCCCATGTACTGGCTGTAAGAAAAATGCTGGTGTCGTGTTATAATTCAGATAAAGAAGAGACCATTGAACAAAGGACAATGCCACACTTTAACTGTCTGATTATCTCTTCTAGTTTAGATTATCCTATTTGTTAAAATGAAAATTGTATTTTTTTGGCAAAAAAAGGATAAGAGAAACATGAAAAGTGTAAATTGAACTTTTGCCTTGTGTTACATCTCCGCTGTTTACCAAAATCAATTTATTTCTGTTTGTTTTACTGTCTATCTGCTGAAAACATATCTGAATCCAATGGAAATGTAAAACATGTGATTTAAAATAGTTTGAGAAAGGAAAAAGGAAGCGTGCTGTTAAATGTTAAAACGGGTTCTGTGGTAAATTGTATACATGCACCACATCAAACGCAAATTGAAGTTAAAATAAATAATGTTACACTGAAAGTTGAAAGAATATAGCAAATCATAAAGATGCTTGTATACTAATTGAGAATATTTTAATTGTTAAAAGATTTAGAGAAATAAACACTGTAGATGGGAACACAATGCTGAAAGATCAGTGCCAGTTCTGGTTTTCCTTTCTAGTGGCTTGGCACGGCGGCTCTGCTGAGCTCCAGCCTCGCCTTCAGAAACAGAAGCAATGCTGTTCAAAGGATTAATCAGTGGCCCATGCATAGGCCTGGGGACATACACATCGGCAGTTCCAGAAGCTGGTACAGAAAAACGTGTGTCCTCCATCTTTGCTACGCTGCATTTCCGGAAAGACAGCACTTCCTGGCAAGCGTACCCTGTAGGTTTAGGCTTCATTTGTTCCTGTGTCTCAGGTCTGCGGTGTGTTGACCTCACCAGCTCCTCTGTTCCTCTCTTCATTCTGTTGCTATGAGTCACAATGTCACATTTTACAGCAGCAAAATACCAATACTTCCTCTTCCAATCTGGTCTCTTGTATGATCTACGTTACCTGGTTAATGTGGCTCAAGAAGAAACACGTCTTCAAGAAAACAATTAGTTGTTGTGTGTCTCTCTCTCCAATTTTATTGAGCTCCTATCAGTTGAATTAAAATACTTTTTACGATATAGTCTACTAGTTCTTGGATTGTATATAAAAGGCTTCCAGGATTCAGTGAAAATATATTAACATCAGTCAGGCTTTGGGTATATGTAGGAAACAAACATATTTGGGTTTGTGTGTGTCTTTCAAATGTATATGATATTAATTTTGAATCCACATCTTTTTTCTTCTTCAAAGGTTACCTCAACTTTACCTTCAGGGGACACATTAATTGTTAAGTACAGTCAAGGAATATACCAGATAGAAAAATAGGAACTATTTCATATGTAAGTGGATAATCCATTGTATAAATAAACACCATCAGACATTTCTGACGTCCGTCTATGGTATGTCAAGAATTGTGCCAGGATTTACACATATCATATTTAGTCTTTAAAATAGCACAGTAAGAGCCTGAGTGGTTCAGTCGGTTAAGTGTCTGACTTCGGCTTAGGTCATCATCTTGCGGTTCTTGAGTTCAAGCCCCGAGTCTGGCCCTGTGCTGACAGCTCAGAGCTTAGGGCCTGCTTCAGATTCTGTGTCTCCCTCTCTCTCTGCCTCTCCCCTGCTCACACTCTGTCTGTCTGTCTCTCTCAAAAATAAACATTAAAAAAATTTTTTTAAATAGCACAGTAAAATAAATATTAGTATTTCTACTTTATAAATAAGGAAAATGAAGTTTAGAAGTATAAGTTCATTCACTTTTTTTTCCCCTAAAAGATATGTCTTGAATATCTACTGTATGTCAAACACTGGGCAAGACTTTGGGGATAAAATAATAAACAAAAATCCTCATCATCTATTCTCTCATTGGATTTCCAAAAGAAAACAATAATAATGTTGCAGTTATTAGGTAACATTCCAGAAATTAACCAGCTTTTCTTTATCAGCCTTTCTCACTAAAGGAGAATAAAAATGATGTCAGAAGCCAGTCAGGCTTTTTACATATTGCCCCCAGTTCTTCCAGATATATTAGATCCAAGAAGGCAGACATTTTGTTTCACTTTGGATCTAATCTGAGATCCTTAAGGACATTAGTTTAATATAATCTTCAATGGTTGGTCCTTATCCAATGGAGTGATCATTTCAGTGCCAGTAATATCTTTGGCCAAATATATAGTTACCAAGTAAATAGGTGCAGCAGTATAGATTCTCAATGCACTCAGTGATTATGGATGCAGCTGATGAAAACACTTGTTAGTGCTAATTTTTTATGAATAATTCCTCTAGTCAGTTTCAATTTTTGTCCATTGACTGGATTTTCAAAGACGGTTTACGAACAGTATAGATTTTAAAAATAGAATTATAAATCTAGAACTTTGTGTGACTTGAGTCCTTTCCTGCACTATTTTTTTTTGCCAGATTAATCAGTGTTATACATAAATCTGAGTGTAATTTAATAAAATACATCAAGAATGAATTTATCATTTCCTCTGCACTCCAGAACAGGTTCAGGATGAGAAAATAATTCCATCCCAGTTGTGGCATACACTGTTCAAAGGTTAGGAGACTCATTCCTGTCTGGGAGATATGATCACTTAGCAACCCATTCACAAGTAGATGAAAAAATAAATGACAACTAAAAGCAAATAAGAAAAAGAAGCTAGAAGAAGCCAACTTTGGTCCTCAGCACCCGATATTTTCTGCTGCTAATAAAGACCTACTGCTATTACATGTCAACACTTCCTAGAGACCAATGACCACTCCTTGCTGTTCCAAAGATGATTCATTTGCAGTGTCTTCCTGCAAATGAATACCTACTTTCCATTGATAATAGCTACATTTATATTTCCTTAAAGATAAAGTGAAAATAGCACTGAAGGAACTTAGAAAATATTTATGCATGCAGTCTTTTGATTCCAGAGCTTCAATGGTTTTGTCTGATTATTGAAAAGATTAAACATTCTGGAATGAAATTTTGGTGGTTACATGCATGTCAACTTACTTGCTGCAAATAAGCCAAGTGTATATTGCAAAGACTGTATATATCATGCACTGGTTTAGCATGCTTTCCTTCCAAGACTGCCAAGGAATGTTGCTCGAGTCTCCACTGGTGCTGTTAATGCTATTGCAAGACCGAGAGCAGCCCACTCCTTCCAACTCATGTCAATATTAGCCTGTGTAAGTATGGCGCCCCTTAAGTGGTACAAAATACCATAGTGCACTGGGAGTTCTTTTAGAGCCAGGCTTGAACATATCATGGGATATATACCTCTGTTTATTAATGAAAATGGAGCCACATTTTCCTGTTCTTTCAGCCATATGGGGTTATGATTGGTGTGTGCTTGCCTTTTACATTTCTATTTGATTCTATAATAAGAACCACATGAGACAAGTTTAGTTTATTAGTTCTTCAGTTGCCAACACGGCTATTGTACAACTAATAAAATAAATAAAAATATTTCCCTTGTGTTTTTTCTTATAAAATACACTTGTTATGTAAAGGATAAGCACATACCAGTCACAACCTGATCTGGCATGAATCATATTGTCTTGCTTTTTCTCATTTAATAGAAAACAAAGGAGACATATTTATTAGTTTCTGAATAGCATGGTTGGCTCACACTGGCCTATACCTACACATCAGATATTGAAGGCATTTATTTAGAGAGAAATGGTTTTTGCTGGAGTCTTGGTAAAAAATTTCAAAACCTAGTTACTAACAAAAATACATTTCTGGAAAAAGTATATAATAAAGGAAGTAAAAACAATGAAACACTGCATGTCCTCTTAGTGTCCACAGTAATTTCATCCATCATCTCCTTCAGGGTCAATCTCTAAAAAAAAAACCAAACAAACAAAAAAAAAACACTGCTCCACTGCTGGTTTGGACCTTTCTGCTGTATCAAGAAGTCCAAAGTGAACCATACTAGCATGTCTAAGACCAGTGTTCCGCCATTCAGTAAACTGAGACCCAGATTTTGAGATTGAGCTGAAATGTTACTTTCTGAGTACTACTTGAAAGTAAGTCATACTGCTTTGAAATGTGTCATTAGTCATGAGTTTGCATAAGTCCTTATTGTTTGGAATGGTCAAGAACCAATCTATAAATATTCTCCTTTTGTATGCGGATGCACAACAGAGTAATGGCATAGGAAAAAACTGGCAATAGAAATTGGTTTTTTACTTGGGAATCTTTCTGAGGAAGTACCTGTGAGCAAAGGACAATGGGAGACCACTTCACTCCACCAAGACATCACATTTCCATGAGCTTATGTTGATCGCCTAGCTCATGAAACCTATCAGAGTTCTTGTTCCTTCATTTCCTGTTTTCAGTAGTAGAGATGCTGAAAGATGAGGGGATTGCAGGGAGTCCCATGCATGCATGCTGGAGCCTTACTACAGAGCACAAGTGAACATTTTAGAAATGACTCTTTCCCTAAAACAGTTCTTTCTTGCAAAGAAGTACACTACGTAAGACTTGAATCATTCTGCATAAGATTTAAATTTAATTAAATGGTTGCAAGAAATACTTTATAAAACTAACTTTACCAGTCGTTTTTTAAAAGAATAAAACCTGAACATGTTGTTTCAATAAATTTTGGTAAAGAAAATTCCATGTGCTTCAATTCTTCCATTCCCTGGTTTGATCACTCTCTATCATTCTAAACATCTGTCTTTAAAGAAAAAATAAGAATGCGTACTCTTTAAAGAAGCCAAAAAAGATATTTTTGTTATCGTTGTCAGATTTATAACAGGTAAAAATATGTAATATATGAAAAATGATTAAGCAATGCAAGGAAAATGCAGTTTGTTGGGGTAATAGAATATTGCTTTAACTTGTGTTTTGTGCACATATAAATTTATTTACCTATTTAAGAGAATTAGAGCAAAGGGAAAAAAGGGCAGAGTGTATTTGGTGAAATATCATAGAAGAAAACAATGTTTTCCAATAGATTTCAAGAGTGAATAGAAGGAAGAGAATTGGTTTGAGTCATTTTCCCACTGCTTTAAGGACCAAATCATAAATGAGTTTGATGGGTACTGAGGATTAGCTTTGACCCCTCTATAGCTTCAGAGAGTCCAGGTCAACTTGGAGAGACTGGAAGTGTTAACACACAGGGGAGAGCAATGCGATACAGCCTCAGTGTTCAGAAAACTTCTCTGTCTCACACAGCCAGCCAACAACAGCCTTTCACAGTTATGTTGCTTCTTTTTCTATGTCATGGTTAAGGTCATTTCTAGGGCATAGTGAGGAAATGTGGAGGCCAGGGCTGTCTGCACCACACCTGGGCTGTGAGAAACAGGGGGTTTCAATTTTCAGCCTCTGGATACCACACAACCCAACCTTTACCTGCCTGTCCTCACCCCAGTATACAAATATAAAATAAGGTCAGATATTTCAGAGTAGTGAACTAGCAAGATCAAGGATGGACATTCCTGAAATGCATTAAGACCTTCAGAAAAAAGTAAGCAATAAAGGCAGAACTTTATTATTTAGCTAGAGTCATGGTTCCCTATGTTTAGTTATTTTGAGAGTAAGGGAGGGTTGGGAGGTGTGTAGAAGATGAATTTCTTTTTTTTAATTTTTATTTTATTTTAGAGAGAGAGAACACATGTGCACACGTGTTGGGGAGAGCAGCAGGGGTGGGGAGAGAGAGAGAGAGAGAGAGAGAGAGAACTATAAGCAGGCTCCACACTCAGCATGGTGTTCAACATAAGGCCTGGGATTATGACCTAACCTGAAATCAAGAGTTGGAAGCTCAACTAACTGAGCCCTGAAAATGAATTTCAATGATTGTTTTGATACATATGGAATCATAAATATTGAGCTATTTGTAAATATACTACTTACTGAGGACTGAATTTGCAAATATATGTTGTTTATTCTCATCTATAGCTTATTCATATATATATATATATATATATATATATTATAAATTACTCAACCACTCTCCTGAAAAACAAGTTAGAAGCAATAAAGTTGTGATTGGAGGGGAGGCAAACAGAAGGAAAAGGAAAGTGTTTTACTTTAGGGTTCTGAAGCTAGTGAACACTTTTCTCAAAGAATGCAAACCTAATAATCTGACTTATACTTATGAAAATAGCATTAATAAAAGCTAGCGTTGATTTAACACTTATTCTGTGCTGTGAGCTGCTTTACATACAGTAGTTTGTCAATCATTTCTGCATACTTATGACTCATTATTGTTATTATTGTCATTTTAATATTATGAGAAAATTTAGACAGTTTCTTCATCTTTCATATGATTTTCCTGTGCTTAGTCATAAAGTGGCCGAAGACATGTTCGTGGGGTTCAATAACAGCAAATGTTATTGTCCCTTTTACAATGAAGAAAACATGTTACTAATGATGCTTGTGACACCGTTGGGCTTCTCTGAGATTTTGTAAATGTAAATTTTCAGATTTACCATGTTATGCCAATTCAGAAGTCTCTTAATTGAAAGTAATAAAGGGGCGCCTGGGTGTCTCAGCCTGTTAAGTGTCTGACTTGGGCTCAGGTCATGATCTCGACGTTTGTGGGTCCAAGCCCTGCGTCAGGCTCTGTGCTGACAGCTCTGAGCATGGAGCCTGCTTTGGATTGTGGGTCTCCCTCTCTCTCTCTCTCTCTCTGCCCCTCCCCTATTTGTGCTCTCTGAAAAATAAATGAATAAACATTAAAAAAATAAAGTAATAGAGAAGGACCAATGATCCTTTAAAAATACACCATAAATTGGTATAGAGTCATGCCATGGGTAGAACAAGAAGACAGTTGTCAATGAGACATGGTTTCAGGGGCACTGGAAGGTTTGTTTGTACTCCAACATCCTTTCAGAGCAAACTGCTCAAGCTTTCAAATTAGACAACACTAGTCAAACACTAATTTTATCATAATTATTGTGATCTTGAACTAAAGTTTCTTAATTCGTCCAAGAGTTGCCTTGAAATGAGACAATGAATGTCAGTGCTTTGAATGTGACAAGACTAATACATTTTGTTTCTTTTGTCTTCCCCTTTATTCTTTCTCTTTCATGATATGACGTATTAGGGAGATATTTTCATACTATGAGTGATAAAAATATATGAAAGTCATTAGAACCTGCCATTGAAAAACTCACATTCTAATGTTATATATTGTGACCTAGAAAAAGCAGTGTGAGCTCTTAAACACTTCTCAGTCATTCGAGTATTTTTTCTGGCTAACAACGGAAATAAAAACTCAGGAATCTATACAAATATTTGGTTTATACAAAGTGGCATCTCACTTCATGTTGTCTTAGGAAAGAGAAATTGCAATATCATAATATCAGTCAATGGTATTTATTATCTCTCAGTCTTTTCCTGTTTTTCACTATGTTCTTATAAAGTTTCTGATAGAGAAAATCAGGAGATCTTAGAAACTGACTTTCATTTATAACCTGCTGATTCACCTAGATCAGGTTACTGGGAAGAAATCTAAATCAGACCTCCTGACCTACCCAAAACAGCATGAAGTATACCCTGCCACTAAATCCTGATTCCTGTGTACCTCACCCTGTCACTAAATATGATTTAGAGGAACCTTTAGAAAGTCAGGTATAAGGATTTAGTGCTTTACATGTAGGTTACAGCTGCTGGACTGGCTTTTATAGTAACATAAGTAAGTAATTTATTAAATGGTTCAGTCATTAGATATACCAGACCTTGAAAACATTCTTGTGAAGGAGGTTACTTTGAGTAGTGAGAAGTTTAGCATTTCTCAGCAGCAAGTATTTGTGACAAGATTAATGAGGCACAGGGCAGATGGATTTGTTTCTCTCTTTGTGTCTGCTCTCCTGGTCTCCTTGCCCTTTATTTGGTTGTCTTTTCCTCTGTGGCACCTGCTGTCACTGACATGGATGAGATGCCAAAACAGCATTCCTTTACTTCAACACTATTCACACCTTCTTTTCCCCCCTTCTTTCTCCACAGGAGTTATTCCTTTCTCCTCTTCTGGGATTGGCAAGGGCATTATTTCAGTTTCTATAAGAAATGCCTGGCAGGCATTTTCACATTAAAAGAAATCATAAAATTATGAACAAGATCAGAAACACTTCTTACTTGTTTCTTTTACATTAAAATTGTGTAATTAATTATGTGTCAATTTTCTTTAAGGTTATGTATGTGTTTTAATACATTCTGCATTTTCCTTCCAAGTTATCGGTACTCTATGGTCTCCATTTTGTCTTCTAGGAGGATGTAATGTGCTTCTTACACTGGCCACTTGATAGAATGTTTATGTTCCCATGTTCTTTCTCATGCTGTCAGGCACCGGAGACAGACACTGTCTTGCTTTTGTGAGCTTACTTCTCTTTAAAAGATTTATATCATGCAGACTAATAACAAGTGTACTTTCCTTTAACAAAGCCTCCAACTTTGCTTCTGTTTGTTCTTCTTCCAGCTCAATTTCCTCTGATGCCTTCCAATAAATTGCCATCCTTTTTATCCACAGAAGTATTCTAAGTGTGTTTTTTGCTTTAATAAAGGACACTTCTCACAACTTATAAAAGCTAATGGAACAGAATTTCTCATTTGTGTCTTTAGTATCTGCCAACAAATTTTTCCGATGATCCCAATCACTAGTTATTTTTAGGTTAAAAGTAATGGCTAAGATATTTAAGGCTAAAGAGATGTTAAGATCTGTGGCTACCCAATGGGCACTCCTGGTTGGGTGAGACTCTGGGGGTCTGGTAGTTTGGGAGAGCAGCAAAAGCACATAAAATACTGGATTTCTATAGTTAGTGAGTATGCTTTATTATATTTTTGTAATCTAATTTTGAGTTTACATTTTGTTACTGACTTTATCATTCTTGATTTGACTGTAAAACTTAATAAAAGCAATTATTTATCAATAGAAACCATGCATTTCAAGAAATAGATTATTTAATTAGAGTAAACATGCAAAACAAGTTTCAGTTTCTAAGAAAATCTAGGAACCTCGGTAGAGCATCTGCAGATGGGGTTATTCAGGAAGTGTTCAATGAGTATTTGGCCAATAGCACAACTGACATTTCAAAATTTGGGAGGAAAAAAAGATTGTTTACATGGTTAAAGACTCTAGAATAGAAAAAAAAATAGGCAAAGTGAAGTAAAATTTTCCCACTTACAATTACAAATGATCTGAATCATTTGTACATACAAATAAAAAATGATCTGAAAGTTATAGTATTTTCAGTACAATGTATTCGATAAGAAAGCCAATACTAGAGTCAAATTCTGGCTAAAATGCCCATCCTTTTGGATTTTTTCATCTGTAAATTGTAAATAATAAGAATTATTATTTTGCAGGGTTATCCTAAAGATTGAATGAAATAATGTCCTTAAAGCTCTTGGAGCAGCGATCAGTAATAGTTAAATAATTACTAAAAACACTGACGGGGCATCCATGTGGCTCAGTCAGTAAGAGTCCAACTCTGGATTTCGGCTCAGGTCATGATATCGCGGTTTGTGAGATTGACACCCACGTTGGGTTCTGTGCTGACAGTATGGAGCCTGTTTGGGATTCTCTCTCTTCCTCTCTGCCCCTCCCACACCTCTCTAAGTAAATAAATAAACATTAAAAAAAAACACTGACAACCCTCTTAAAGTATGTTTTATATAGAATAACATAAGAACCACACAATGCATAAGCAATCACAGATAAGTGTTAAGAATAAGAATAGAATAGTGTTGATAAAGACAAGACCTGTGATAAGCTAAATATCAGCAGAAGGGAAGCACTTTAAAGCTATTGGTATGTGAGAATTAGGAAAGGAGAGAAATAGACCAATTGGGGTAAGAGGGTGCGATATTTAAGGAAATTATGAGACATCCCAAATTCTAAATTCCATTTTCACTCTGCATTCCTTATGAAACAGAGTTATTCTTAAACTAGAAAAGACAGAATAAACATTTTTAAGAGAAGATGGAAATTCAAGATAGGTTACAAGATTGGAAAAGAGTCCCTAGCTGATTTTATGTTATAAAATTTCTGGGTCCATTCATTCTTTATATAAAAAATTTCATTATACATATGACCCTGTCTCCTGATACAACTTGCCTTTCACACAGCTATGCCTTATACAGTATTTCAATTCACCTGGAATGCTTTTCCTTAATTTTTCATTTGGAAAATGCTATTGTTTAGACAAGAATTTCCCAGCTTCCCTTGGCAGATCTAATCACTTCCTGGCCACCATCCAGTCTGTGCACGTCTCTGTTTAATATCTGTGAGAACGTATTGTAATGATAAGATTATATGTCATTAATGTTCTCCTGTCCCAATTGCGATCTTCTTATGAATACGGACCATCAATCTTTATATTCCGAGATCCTACCACAGAGTATGGCTCATGGCCAGAATTCAGCAAATGTTAATTTGACTTAATTTAACTTAAAGGAGATGAATGGTTTTGCAGGAGCTAAGGGCTCTTGACAAGAAAAGGCTTTAGGGAATGTGCTGGAATGATAACTATCTTCAATAAATGACAGAAATTACATAAAAGAAGGAGTAACTTCAGAGGACAGAATCATGATTAATGGGTCAAAGTTAAAATGAAATAACTTTGGCCCTGAATAGAGCTAACCTTTCTATCAGAGCTGTTCTCACCTGGAAAGGGTTATCATATATGGTAGCAAATTCTCTGCTAGGATACGTGCTTAAGTAGGAACTGAGTAATCGATTTGGGATGTGGTACAGCTAGATCTTACAAAACACAAAGGTTGGATTTGAAAATCTTTAACTTTCCGTTTATAGCTCTAAGAGTCTACGATTGTCCTCAACTATTAATGACTCAGTCTGGAGACTGCAATATTGTACTAATTTTTTTTTCATTCAGAAAGACTATGCTTATCTCAACTACCATATTCTCCCATGTAATAATCTCTCCTACATGTTTATGAAACTTGCTTTACTGCAGGCCCAACTTTTATGAATGTTTCCCTCCCAATAAACCCCGCCACACCATAGGTACCTGCGATGGAGGCTCCCAAACTTGGCAACTCTGAAACATTATTGTGAAGTTTCCCCCACTTTGTTTTGTAGTCCTAGCTTCGCTGGAAAAAAAAACTATTATGTTTAGGAGACTATTAGTATAAACCTGAATAATCAGAAAGGGGCTCAGTTCTGTAGACAACAATAATAATAATTGAAGTTGGCTTCTTTAGTGTCTGTAATTCCAACTGGGACAAGCTCAAAGCTTTGGTTTATCATCATAAGAGAGCCACAGAGCCCTCAAGAGCCCTTTCGGGGATTCCAAAGAAAATCTACCAAGGCAGAAACTTTTTCTTCAAATTTTTTTTTATTAAAAACAAATAAAGGCAAACACAAACACATTCCAATACAGAAGCACTTCTGAAGAGCCACAAATCCACAAGGTTCCAAGCCTCTGGCTACTCCAATCTGCTGCTATAAAATGCTAGACATAATTTCAGCCAGCATGGGTCTGCCCCATACAATAATCAAAGACTGCAATACTACCACAAAAATCAGGCTCTCTTCTATATTACCACTACCTTTGTTTATGTCCTTAGAGTTTGTATTTTCTTCTTTTTATGAAAAAATTTTATTGTTTCTTGAATGTTTCTTGTTTGATTTTGAAGTTAATATTCTTACTCTATCTTCAGCTCTGCACTAATGGCACATATGCTTTGTTTATCTGTATGGTGGCAAGACAATTTCATGATATGCCCGCAGCTTATAAACTGATCAGTGGGGTCTGTCTTCATGGTGCCATGACTAATGGACATCTGGAATTGTCAGTTGTGCCTTTGTGAAGTTGAGCCGTGACTTGAACTAAAGCTACAATGTGAGCAGTCATTTGAACTTCCCTGTCACTTGCTGGGTGGAAAAGAAAGAAGGAGAAGCATAATCTGTAGTATGAAGAAAATTTTCCATTCTATTAGCTTACATATCCCATCATCTGATATAATACTTTTACCAATTTTATGCATCTACTAATGTAGGATAATATTATAACTGGTTGATTGAGTTATATATATGCTGTATTCCAAGATTCCTTCTGTTTGTTATAGTCTAAGAACTGCTCAAAGTGTAAAGTAAACATAATAACACAACATAATTATAGCAGTTTCTCTTTTAAATTTTTTTTCAACGTTTATTTATTTTTGGGACAGAGAGAGACAGAGCATGAACGGGGGAGGGGCAGAGAGAGAGGGAGACACAGAATCGGAAACAGGCTCCAGGCTCTGAGCCATCAGCCCAGAGCCTGACGCGGGGCTCGAACTCACGGACCGCGAGATCCTGACCTGGCTGAAGTCGGACGCTTAACCGACTGTGCCACCCAGGCGCCCCAGCAGTTTCTCTTTTAAAGCATTATGTGTGTATTTAAGAGAAATGATCTCAGAATACACTAGCTCAACTTAGGCAGATAATCAAACGTACCTGCTTCCTTCTATCTGAGGAGATAGTGTGACAAAGTTAATAATTACAATCATAATCTCTGACATATATGTAGTATTTGTTGCATATAGCACTATTATATATTCTTAAAATATATTAGCCCATTTAATTTATATATATGGTAGGTGCTATTATTATCTTCATTTTATAGATTAAAAAACCTGACATCTAGAGAGATTAAGTAATTTGTCAAGAAGAGTTGAAATGAACTTAAGGCTAGAAGTTTGGGTACTATTTTCATATCCAAAGCTTCCTAAATGATGATAGCAATGATTCAGTTTGTGGTATACATGGACTCCTACTACCAACTGCTGGGCTTCAGGTATACTTGTCAAGCAGATGAGACAGTCTTAGTGGAAACATATTTGTACCCTCTGGAAAAAAATTCAATCTACTGTTGTATAGTGTGTTCAGACACACTGATGGGTAACACTGGTGGGGTGGCTTTCTCAAAGACTTTTAACACAGGATCCTGAATACATTTCCCAGAAAGGATTCCCCCTAAGAGAAACTAAGCCAGGCATGATGAACTTGACCTGGTGACTCATTTCAGCCACAGAAGTAGAGTAGACATGTGAATTACTGTGGGGGGCTGGTGTTTGAAAGCAAACAAATGACACCAGGGCCCCAAATCATGCTTCTTTGGGCCACATGAAAGAGAAACACAAAGGAGAAGACTATTTTCCCAATTTAGCACCCATTGCCAACTGGGGTCTGAAGAGGTGCCAGCAGAAACTATAGCATCTTCAAGAGCAGGTAGGAATAGCCCACTCAACATAGTGGGTTGGGGCTTATTCATCCAAGAAATACTTGGATGATACTTTGATAAGATGTGAAGATTCTACTCAAGCAGGTCAGGGGAAAGTGAGAAATTCTGGCTGAATGGAGCTCAGGGAACTTACTGGATCATGATTAGTTAGGAAGGGCCATGAAAAAAATTTGGGATTTCACATTTTAATAAAGTAAAACAAATTTAGTAAAATTTGATCTGGAAACAAAACAACAACTATATATATATATATATATATATATATATATATATATAGTATACATGCAACCTCAAAATAAAGGACATTCCTTGAAATTAAAAATTTGGTTTGTGAAAATTCCATACCTTATGATTTGTATTTACTTCAGACTCTGAAACACTTCATCACAGGCTTATATAGATTCACTGAGAGATGTCTGGAAACAACCAATGTGATGGCAGTTCCACTGGGTCATCTGGTCTATGACTTTGAAGTTTCAAAAACTCATTATTGCCAGTGCCAGGGGATTATCAGACTTTGAGAGAATGAATTATGCAATCTTTGATATACATAGAACTAGAGTAGCTATCAAAATGCTAATTTATTCTTTTAAAATGAGAAATACATACAAAAGTTGAAATATCCATATTGGCATGAGTATTATATTTTCTCCCTACAGCCCAACCATCTGGAATTGTATCAATCACATTGCTTTCTGCTATAAGATTTTCTTCTCCTAATATTTATTGAACATCTACAATTTGCCAACATTCTAAGCTCTTTGCTTTGTATTAACTCTTTTAGTCTGCATAACAAACAACTGAGGAAGCTGAGTTACAACAATGTTAAAGTAAATACCCTACATTCATGCATGGAGCAATTAGCCACGCTGAGATTCATAACTAGACAGTTGGTTCCAGAGTCCATGCTTTCATCCTCAATAATATAATTCCTTAAGCTATGAGATAGTTTGAGTTATGGAAAACTAAGTGATGAACTGATGAGAGTCTCAAATACGAAGGCAGAAGTAGTAATAAAAGGAATACAAGGAATTGAGTTGTATGAGTTCATATATTTTGAATGTTAATCCCTTATCAAATACATCATTTGCAAATATCTTCTCAAAATCTCAATGAGATTTTACCTTATACCTGTCAGAATGGCTAGAATCAAAAATAGAAGAAATAACATGCATTGGTGAAGATATAGAGAAAAAGGAACTCTGGTTTACTGTTGGTGGGATGTAGTTTGGTACAGACACTGTGGAAACAGTATGGGGGTTCCTCAAAAAATTAAAGATAGCAATATCACATGATCCAATAACTCAACTACTAGATATTTATCTCCCTCCCCCAAAACCACTAATTTGAAGATATATATGCACCCTTATAGTTTACTGTAGCATTAGTTTTAATAGCAAGATATGGAAGCAGCCCAATTGTCCATTCACAGATGAATAGATAAATAAGATGTGGTATATGTACAATGGAATATTACTCAGTCATAAAAATGGATGAGATCTTACCATTTATGACAATATAGATAGACCTAGAGAGTGTTATGCTAAGTGAAATAAGTCAGACAGAGAAAAACAAATACCACATGATTTCACATATATGTGGCAACTAAAATACAAAATAAATAAATAAACAAAAAGCAGAATCAGACTTGTAAATATGGAGAGCAAACTGATGGTTGCCAGTGGCTAGATGGTGAAGGTATGGGAAAAATGGGTGAAGAGGAGTGGGAGATACAGACTTCCAGTTATATAATGAATAGATCACAGGAAGAAAATGAACAGCATAGAGAATATAGTCTATGGTATTATAATAATGTTGCATGGTGACAGATGGTAGTCTGTCATACTTGTGGTGAGCATAGCATAATATATAGAGTTGTTGAATCACTATTCAGTATACCTGAAACTAATATAACATCATGTGTCATCTATACCCAAATTTAAAAAAAAATGAAGAGAAAAAGGAAACATAAAAGGACATAGTAGCTATAAAGGCAGAAAGCAGTTATGTGCTAAAGGTATTTCTCTCATCAATTTATATTAAAGATCAGAAATAATTAATGTTCACTAATTAGGATCTGAGGTCCCACAATGGAGAACACATGAGGAAGATATGTACCCTTATAACACCCAAGTTGATATATAACTGACTAATAACCTATATGGATATAGTAGCACCTTGGATGCTCTGTACTATCAGACATTCTCTAAGCTTATAGGAGCATTAAAACAGGTTTCTGAAATGGATATAAATATTTTAGGGTAATCAGCAATATCCAGAAACTGGCTTGGGTAAGACGGACAGAGTGGAAAACATTTCTCATTTGAGACTTAACTATAGATTCCAGAATATTGTTTCTCATCTAATGTTATAGATGTCCAAAAAGTAGACTACAAACACCAGCATTCATTGGGTTTATTTTAGAGGATCATAAAAGCTTAATGTCACAACAGCACTTAACAGCAATGTTGACTATTTTCACAATCAAAATACTGGCAAGGAACCACTCTAAATGTGATCTCTTAATTTCTTTTTCATTTATGATAAAGCCAAATTTGTTCTCTAACTTGCCACAGCTTTGTCAAGACCCTTTGTCAAGAGAACACGTTCTATCTCATGTCTTTTGTGCTAAATGCCTAGTGATCTGGTTCCATTACATGAAAATTAAACAAAAGCTGACAGGCCTGGGTAAATTTTATTGAGGCTAAGAGTGGTTAATTGCTTTTATTCATTCATTCCCTCCCTTAACAAGTATTTATTTACACCATATGCCAGGTACAGTTCTTGCCCAAATTCACTCAGCTAGTGAATGAGTAAGTAACATATGCCTGACTCCAAAACCCATGCTCTTTCTCCTCTACCATATTGAATTAAAATGGTATCTTTTAAGAAAATCTAAAATAGCATTATAGACTGAGTAAAATAGTAAAAGACTTACTATTTAAAACAATCATATTCTCACAAAACCACATGCAAACAATATCCCATATTCCATACATTTATTTCACTTTCCTGCTGGCCAATACCACAATCCTTAAGATTAGAAAATTTGGCTGCACTACAGAATACACATTGGAAGTCGAGCAACACCCAAGGCTCCATTAAGGTCATTATTCTTGTGGATTTCTTTTCCTCCCACAGGGACAGACATATCAATTTTTCTATATGTTTTGAAGAGCTTAGCCACATGATTTTAATCATTTCTCCCAGGTGGCTCTTAGAACTTGCATGGTGGCCCTATATATTATCCAACCAAGGACAGGTTCCAGTGTGATTTGATGAATGAGCAGGAGACCAAAATCAGAGACTTGAAATTCTCTTCCCCAAGGAGTAATAGTTTTACCTTCTATTGCTTGGGGATCCTAGGGAATCTGAATATTGGAAAACAATGTAACTTAAGGTTTTGAGCTGGACCACAATTTGAGATCACCTAATATTTTTTTAGCTATTTTTACAAATGTTCTGGTTTGGATAAAACCTAAGCTATGTTTTTCTAAGTATCTCTCTTTTCAATTTTTAAATTTTTGTGTATTTTAGTGGAAATTTAATCCTCAATATTAGTTTATTTACAGTTAACTCATCAAAGTATATTAATAAAAACATATTTCCCAATTGGCTTTACAATAAACTTTTTTATAAACTTTAGAATGAATACACACACACACACACACACACACACACACACACACACACAAGTCTCATGCCAGGAAATAAAACAAAAAGAAAATACACAGCACCAAGAAGTTCAGGTTGGGTTCAGATCTCAAAAGCCACAGGTTCCAAATAATTCTAAACTTGGATGATGGTTTCTTCCATCCAAGAATGTGTCCCACATGTCACTGAATGGTGCAACCACAGTAACCACAAGTTTAACCTAGTTCTCTTGTACTTTTTAATTGACTTCAGCCCAAAACTTTTCAAAATGTAGACTTAATTGAACTTCTCTAAAATATTGCAATTAAGATGCATTTTTCTTCTGACCACTGGCATGTGAGGCAATGTCAATCATTTTTCCTTGGTATCAAGAAATCTCTCTCTTCCTCTTCACTTCCAGGCAATAGAGCTATGAAATTTTTATTCTGGGAAGATAGTCTCTTATCTTTCTAATATATCTTATTGGCATACCTCAAAACTCTTTGACCAGTACATATGTTAGTCATCAAATATATATTCAGCTATTATTGTAAGTAAAGTGCTTATTTTACCAAAAGTTAGTTCAACAGATATATACAAATTGTCTACTATGGCATAGTCATCTGCCAGCCAAGCTAATTCACTGAATGATATGAAAGCAATAATGCAAAATATAAGTCAGAATTGAAGATTTATAATATTGATAATGCATCTCCCTCCGTGGCCATGATAGACATTTTAACCTATTAGACCTACTTTTTTGTGAATCTCATGTATGACTTTTGAATTTTTTTTCAACTGTATTCCAGAAAACCACCACCAAAATACTGGAGTTGGTACAGCAGATACAACCTATACTCTATTCGCTTATTATGTGCAATTACTCTGAGGGATCTTCAACTCTTAACCATGGGTGTGTTGCTGGGGTGCAGTGATAATTCATATGAAATTGTGTGTCTGTATATTCCCATCGTATACCTATATAGTCCTATTTAGTATATGTTTACTAAACACTGTCAATTACTATACTCATCTGATCTTTCCTTGGTTATTTCTTTTTTTCATACTTAAGATTAGAAAAAGCAGAAACTGATGGGGCACCTGGGTGGCTCAGTCCATTAAGTGTCTGACTTCTGCTCAGGTCATGATTTCATGGTTCATGAATTCAAGCCCTGCATCAGGCTGTGTGCTGACAGCTTGGAGCCTGGAGCCTGCTTTGGATTCTGTGTCTCCCTCTCTCTCTCTGCCCCTCCCCCATGCATGCTCTGTCTGTCTCTCTCTCTCTCTCTCAAAAATAAATAAACATTAAAATTTTTAAAAAATCAGAAACTAAAACGATACCTATCCAATGAAATGAAAGTCTGGGGCATCTGGGTGGCTCAGTTGGTTAAGCATCCAACTCTTGATTTCAGCTCAAGGCATGATCTCAAGGTTTGTGAGATTGAACTCCACATTGGCTCTTTGCTGACAGTGTGGAGCTGGCTTGAGATCCTCTCTCTCTCTCTCTTAAAATAAATAAACAGGTGCCTGGCTGGCTCAGTCAGTTAAGCCTCCAACTCTTGATTTCAGCTCAGGTCATGATCTCACAGTTCATGAGTTCGAGCCCCATGTCAGGTTCTGTGCTGACAGCGGGGGAACCTGCTTGGGATTCTCTATCTCCTTCTCTCTTTGTCCCTTCTCCACTTTCACACACACACTCTCTCTCTCTCTATTTCTCTCTTCCTCTCAAAAATAAATGAACATTTAAAAAATAAATAACCATTTAAAAAATAATAAAACATTAAAAAAAGAAAGTTTAAGCCTGTCATATTTCAACAAATAGTGAATATGTATTCCCTATTTATTACCTTAAACAGACTAGGGCATCAAAAGGCAGACGACCAGGGTCACTTATCCCCAATTCTCCACCTGTGTCCATCTCTCTGACCTTGACTAAACCATTTATTCATTCACCTATTCATAAAACTAATATTTGGAAGCAATCACTTTGGGACAGGCACTCTTCAAAGGCCTTGGTTGACTTATCTGAAAAAATGAGGAGCATCCACTTCTTTCAGCTTACGCAGAGAGGACCCAGGCCATTATGGTAGTTCCAATTCTTGGTTTTTTAGAGAGACTGTTGTTTTGAACTGATGTAGAACAAGTTAATTAAGTCAAGTAGGAAATCAGCCTTCATTAACCTCCCAGGAATGTCATAGAAATGACCCAATAGATAATTGTGACCGCTACAATATCCAGTTCCTAGTTTTTCTTCTTTCTTCTTCCTTTTTAATGTCCTCTTCTCACATTTGGATTTATTTCTTTGCTCTTGCCCTAACCCGAACTAAAACTTCAGAAATACCAGGATCTCTCCAATATTTGTTCATTTTTTTCACCTTTTAAAATAATTTGTCATCTCTATTCTTCAAATTAACAAATCATTAACAAATTAACAAAATCTATAATTAATAAAATATGACATTGCAGAATACATGAGATACAGTAGAAAAAGTGATTAAGTACTTTTTACAATAAGTAAAAAAGAATGAAAATAATTAAGTCAAGAATTTAGTTAAATAAAATAGAAAAGTAACAAAATCCGATCACCTAAAAAATTTGAAGAAAAAAACATGGTAGGTTGAAGAACATCAATGAATGAATTATAATAAAGAATATATCAGGAGCGTGGGTGGCTCAGTCCGTTAAGTGTCCGACTTTGACTCAGATCATGATCTCGCAGTTTGTGAGTTCAAGCCCTGCCTTGGGCTCCATGCTGACAGGTTGCAGCTTGGAGCATTCTTTGGCTTCTATGTCGCCCTCTTTCTCTGCCCCTACCCTGCTTGTGCTTTGTCTCTCCCTCTCTGTCTGTCGGTGTCTCTCTTTCTTAAAAATAAACAAACATTAAAAAATTTTAAGAAAAAAAGAATATATCATCATGTCTAAGGTTAAAATTCTAAAACTGTACTGTCTAATATAGTACACTAGCCACATGTGGTAATTTAAATTGCATTTTAGTTAAAATTAAATGCAATTAGATATTCAGTATCACGAGCCAAATTCCAAGTGCTCAATAGTCACATGTAGCTAGTGGTTACCATATTATGCAATACGACATAGAACTTTTCCATCCTTGCATGAAGTTTTATGACTGCTGATTCTAAAATCAGAAATGATACAAAAGAACTCACTAAAACAAGGATTAATTAACACTCTTCTAGTAAATGCAACTAAAAAGGAAAAATAAATAATGTACAGGTGTTAAGGAAGAAGTGAAATTACATTACATTGAAATATAATGTCATAACTGAAAATTCTAATTCATTTATTTAGGAAACTACAACCAACAATAAGATAATTCAGTAAGTAGGCTGAGGACAACATCAATATGCCAAAATTAATAGCCTTCTTTAATGTGGAAACAATTTTCAGCTGCAAAGCATAAAAAAGAACCCATTACAAATAACAACATAAAAGATATAAATTAATATTTAGCAAGAACTGTACGAGAAGGATATTACAAAAGAAGATAAGTGAACATACACATTCTGTTCTTTGACAGGAAGATTTCAAATTTATATAAGATTTTTAGTTATCCTGATAAAAGTACTGAGTGGATTATTATAAATGATTTTTAAAAATATTTTTAAAACTTAGACTAAGTAATTTTAGAATTTTTATGGCAAAATAAATGTACAGGAATAAGCATTATTTTAACGTCTTAAAGTAAAGAAAAATAAAAACATGAGATAACACACTATAATGTAAAGCTTTATTAATTAAAGTAGGATTCATACTAGAATATCAATATGCAAATATATCAATGTAATAGATTAGAGTGTCTTGATATAACCAAATTTGTATTGGGATTTATAAAATTCTATAGATAGTATTCACAATCTTTGGTCAAAAAGGAATCTGAATTAATTAGCCAGGAAAGGTAGAAGCTATATTAAAATATAATTATTCACTACCTCAAACCTTATGCCAAATACATTTCAGATAAGTCCAGGAATTAAACATAAAATTTGAAACTATAAAACTAGTAGGTCTTATTATGAGACAGATATTTCTAGTTGATATGCAATATGCAGAAGCCATAGATAAACATATTGATAATTTATCTACATAATTTTTAGACATATTACATGAAACAAATAACATAGTTAAAGGCAAAAGACAAATGATGACTTGGGAAATATATGCAATAGATGTAAGAGATAGGGGGCAACCGCATAGTATGTAAATATATTCTATTACCAATAAGGGAAGAGCCAACAACCTAGTGGAATTTAGTTAAAGGACAAGAACATGAATTCACAGAAAAAGAATTATTCAGCAATTTTGGATGGATGGATGTATGAAAGTTGTTCAAAGTCATTCTGAAAATAGAAAATGCAGATTATGTATATAACATCATACAATTTTATACCCATCATATTGATAAAGATCACACAGATTGATTATAAATAAACTCTGTTAACTTGGGTATGGGGACTGGCCCTCTTGAGTATTATAAACAGTTCTGTAAAATAAGCAACAATTTTCATACTGTCAAAATGCACATATCCCTCCACTCATCAATTCCCCTTTTGGCATCCTCCCAATATACTCACCCTTGTACTCAAAATAGTATTCAATTGCTTACAGCATTGGTTGTGATAACTAAAGAATGGAAATAATCTAAATAAATATCCAACAACAATAATTGGTCATATAAATTATGGTTTATCCATAACATTAGGTACCATTAAAAAGAATAAAGCCAGTCTATATACAGATAAAAAATTATTTATATGTTACTAAGTAAAATAATAGTCAAAGGGCAGAGCTCTCTATACAGAAGTTATAAGTTGCATGAAACTCATGGTGTAAATACTCACAAGACCCTTTTAAGAGGGATTGCCTCTGGGATGAAAAAGTGAGGAAAAGGGGACATGGGGTAAACAGGAAACTTACTTTTCAGTATAAACTCTGTACTATATGATTTAAACACTTTTAGTTTGCATGTTACCTAGTCAAAATTAAATAGATGAGACAATTTAAATATATTCTGTCCTGAAATTGTACTGAGCCTGTGGAAAAGAAGGGGTTTCGTCTTGAGCAAGTAGCCTCTATTTCCTTCTAAACATTACAAAGCAGCAACAGTCTTTTAAAAAATTGAGACAAAGTGAAAATATATATCCATGAGTCTGGCCTCAGCTTTATTTTGCCCTTTTTTCTGTGCTTTGGGGATCCCTACCCTCCCTTTCACTATCCCTTATGCAAATAAGATATCATCATGCTTAATGCTAAAACAGAATAAATCATCTGTTATTATAAGCATCAATTAATATTGTTCTAACCGATGTAATTAGAAAAGAGGAATAAATAGAAGGTGAAGTTAAACAACTAAATTTAGTAAATCTGGGGTGCCTGGGTGGCTCAGTGGGTTGAGCGGCCGGCTTCGGCTCAGGTCATGATCTCACGGTCGGTGAGTTCGAGCCCCGCGTCAGGCTCTGTGCTGACAGCTCAGAGCCTGGAGCCTATTTCAGATTCTGTGTCTCCCTCTCTCTGCCCCTCCCCCATTCATGCTCTGTCTCTCTCTGTCTCAAAAATAAATAAACGTTAAAACATTAAAAAAAAATAAATTTAGTAAATCTGTGTTTCTATTATTTGTCCTCTCTCTGATGAACTTGTAGTTTGGCTTAACTCCCTCTCTCTGCCCCTCCCCCATTCATGCTCTGTCTCTCTCTGTCTCAAAAATAAATAAACGTTAAAACATTAAAAAAAAATAAATTTAGTAAATCTGTGTTTCTATTATTTGTCCTCTCTCTGATGAACTTGTAGTTTGGCTTAATTCAAAATGCTGAAAGTAATTCTTTACACTCTTCACTTCCTGACCGAAGCACTCCCCTTACCATGAAGGACAATTGTAAAGTTAACTAGACAAAGTTTGTGAATCTCTAACTGCAACCTGCAGGAGGTGGGAATGGGCAACATCTAGCTACAGCCCAGGGGCTAGAATTCTGACGAGACCATTCAAGATATCCTCCGTCTTGGCACTCTTGGTGAGTGCCTTGGAACCACTCACACTGAGAAGACGTGTGGGAAGCAAAGCTTATGCTCCTTTTAGATAAGCTGTTCAGAGATATCACAGGTGGGCAAAGCCAGGGGAGAAGCCGGGACGAGCGGGTAGAAGAGATTGAGAACGATTTTCCAAGTTCCATTGGGGAAAAAAGTGTTTGTTCCTATTGTTTTATACAGCATTTAGTTTTTATTAGCACGTGTGAATAGTAATTTAAGTAAAGACAACAAATGAGCAATAGGTATTGGAGAAAATGAGCTAGTGTTTTTGTTTGGTCGCTGCAGACATCAAATAGAAAACTAACAAGAATGAGGCAAATAATAAAACTATGAGAGTAAAAATCTAAGTATATATATTTCAAATTTCTAATCCTTTTTGCTTATTTATTGTTTTCCCATCTTAAGAATTATAACAAACTATGCATCTTTGTATTTTCAATAGCAAGATGGAAGTAAAAAGAGCAGAAATGGCACACTTGGGCTGAGCAATGAGTATCATATGTAAGTGACGAATCGCTGGATTCTACTCCTGAAACCAAGACTACACTTTATGTTAACTAACTCGAATTTAAATAAAATAAAATAATAAAATAAAAAGAAATGAAGCAGGTGGAGAACACTGACAGCAGAAACGCCTAGCATAAGGGTTAATATGAGAGCCAGAGATCGGGCAAAATAAAATATTCAATGGTAGCTTGAGACTCTCAGCAAAGATGGCACAAGGAATGAGAGCAACTATTTTCCGTTCACAATCTTCAAGGTGGTATTTTCAGAGTATTTTCAATGACACAATGGTTGTTAAGATAGAAAAGATATTAGGGGCGCCTGGGTGGCTCAGTGGGTTAAGCCCCCGACTTCGTCTAGGTCATGATCTTGCAGTTCATGAGTTTGAGCCCTGAGTCGGGCTCTGTGCTGACAGCTCTGGGAGCCTGCTTTGGATTATGTGTCTTCCTCTCTGTCTACCACTCCCCTTCTCAAACTCTGTCGCTCTCTGTCTCAAAAATAAATAAACATTAAAAAAAAAAGATATAAAAGATATTGGAACAAGCAGTGTGAGAGCACAATAAATTTGTTCAACAATGAATCAAAACATCAGCAGTCAAGCCAAGAAACACATAGCTGATAGTCAAAGTCAAGTACCTGTTTTGTCTGCTTGCTTTTTAGTCAGGACACTTCAGACCCACCCTACAGCTTGATCCTAACTTTGTTGGAACCAGGCTATTTCTGACACCCAATCTAGACAAAGCCCAGCCCAGGAATTTGAGTTTCCTGGCAAATTAGAGAAGAGTGTTAAAGGAAAAAAAAAAAATAAAGAGAGAAGCTAGGGGAACTAAGAGAGCCTGCAGGAGTTATGGAAGTATTTGCTATTTGCACCAACCACATTCATTTCTATCAGGATATCTACTGAAACCTCTGGCCCAATAAATTTGGCTTAGCAGGCTTGAACATGGCCATCTGATAATGCCAATCAACAAACGAGTGACAACAGTTATTGGTTTCTTAATTTTACATTTTATTATGTAAAATTTGATATAGAAGAATATAGATAATATGTAAGTTATGAAGCATTTATAAAACAAGCACTTGTGAACATATCACCACATAAAACCTGGAAAATTCCAGCACCATTAAATCTACTATTATGCACCTTCATTTTTAAAGTTCCCAACTTTCTCCAAAACCAATATAACTAACCAGGATTCTGAATTTATTATTCCTTCATTTTCTTAATTTAATTTTCTCACATGTACAAACTAGTAAAGCTCTTGTTCTTGACTTTTTTAAAAATGAGAGGGTGAACATGGTCTTCTAGAAGTTGCTTTTTATTCACCTTATGTTTTAAGCTTGTTTCCATGCTACTGTGTCTCCATGCTACAATGGGTAGCTATCGTCCATTTTTACTACTGCATAATATTTCATTGGGTAACTAGTTCACAAATTATTTCTTCATTATTTTTTTTAAAAATTTTAAGTGCTTGAGAGAGAGAGAGCAAGTGAGCAGAGGGGAGGGGCAGAATGAGAGGGAGAGAGAGAATCCCAAGCAGGCTCCACAGTTTCAGCACAGGGCTTGACATGGGGCTCAGTCTCAAGAACCGTGAGATCATGACCCGAGCCAAAATCAAAAGTCAGATGCTTAACCAACCCAGGCACCTCTCTTCATTATTTTTTTGATGAACATTTGTGTTAATTCCAGTTTTTTGACATTATAAATATTTCTATAACGTTTCTTTTTTAAATTTTATGTATTCATGTGTGTATGTATGTATGTGTGTAAGAATGTATTTGTGAGAGAGACAGAGAAAGAGAGCACGTGAATGAACAAGGGGCAGAGAGGAAGAGAGAATCCCACCAGGTGCCGAGAGAGGGAGAGAGAGTGTGAAGCCTGGAGTGGCACTGCAGGGCTCAAGTTCACCCCAGGCAGGGCTTGAACTCATGAACTGTGAGATCATGACCTGAGCCGAAGGAAGTCTGATGCTTAGTCAACTGAGTCACCCAGGTGCCCCTCCATAAACTTTCTTGTACACGTTTCTTAGTATACATGTGTAAGAGTATCTCTAGGCTATTTACCTGTGATAGTTTTAGGTGTCAATTTGGCTAGGATATAGTCCACAGTTATTAAGATTTTAATCTAAGTGTTGCTCTGAAGATATTTTGTAGATGTGATTGACATCTGCAATCAGTTGACTTTAAGAAGATTATCCTCAATAAGTTAGGTGGTCCAGATCAAATCATTTGAAAGACTTCACAGGGTGCCTGGGTGGCTCAGTTGGTTAAGCGGCTGACCAGCTCAGGTCATGATCTCATGGTTCGTGGTTTTGAGCCCCACGTCAGGCTCTGTGCTGACAGCTTGGAGGGTGGAGACTGCTTCAGATTCTGTGTCTCCCTCTCTCTCTGCCCCTCACCTGCTTGCACTCTGTCTGCCTGTCTCTCTCTCTCTCTCAAAAATAAATAAACATTAAAATTTTTCAAAAAAGAAAGAAAGGTTTCATGAAGAGAAATGAGGTTTTTCTAAGGAAAAATAAATTCCACCTGTGGACTGCAGCTTCAGCTCCTGCCCAAGAATTTCCAGCTTACCCTTCCTGATTTGGACTTAGTCAACCCCCATAATCACATAAGCCAATATATAAACAAACAAAAGCATATTGGGGAGGAGTGACAAGTGTGTCTATTTTTCCTACAGCCTCTGTTTCTTCAGTAGAATCCTGACTGATACAATATTTATGAGTGGAGTTCCTTTATGTTATTATAATATGTGTCATATACTATGTAATATAATATTATATATTATTATTATTATATTATGAGTGTAGGGCATACCATGGTTCAGCTTCACTATGTAATGCCCAACTGTTTTCCACAGTAGTTGTATCAATTTTCATTCCTGAAGTATTACAGTTTCCATTACTCCTCATCCTTGACAAAACTTTGACAAAAATTTCTTACTTGTGCCACTCTAGAGAATCTTAAATAGTATCTAACTCGGTTTACTTTTAATTTCCATGATGACTAATCAATTACCAATAAGTTCAAAAAATGTTTTTGTGTTTATTAGCCATCTGTGTTTCCTCTTTGTGGAATTCTTTCTGTATATTTTAGCCAACTTGAATAATTAGATGGTTTTAAAAATTATTTTAGACGGCTTTATATATTTTAAATAATACTTTCTTGTTGGCAATGTGTTTTATAACTGGCATTGTTATATAATGGGTCTTTATTTTTTTTAATGGTAATGAACCAAAGGTCCTAAATTTGCCATGGTCTAATAGTCTTTTCTTTTGTCATTGGTACATTTTATGCTTTGCTTAGAAATTCCTACTGTATCGTGATGTTATAAAGACACTTTCCTACATTTTCTTCAAAACTAAAAAAAAAATTATCTTTTTAGTCAGTGAGAAGTTGATATTTGTGTATGATCTGAGGTTGTATTCCAATTTAATTCTTTTCATAAATATACTCATAGTTCCTCCTTTCCTCTAACATTTGCAATGCTGATTCTGACATATATTTGTTTCCATGTATTAACGGGTTTATTTCTGAGCTCTCTATGCTCTTTTATTGGTCTTTTGTTAACCCTATTCCAATTTGTAACAATAAACCTTAAGATCTGGTTAGTCAATTTCCCTAACGTGATTCCTCTTTTTTTCAGGTATATTTGACCATTCTATCAAACTTCTTCAAAAATTTGAAATTAAATGTCAAGTTCTTAAAAAAATAAATCTAGTTTTGATTTTTGTCATAATTCCCTTTGTTCCATGTATCAATATTTTTGGTATTTTTTAAGGTATTGAGTCTTCTTATGAACATGGTGTAATGAACCACTGATAGGTCTTCTTGGCATCTTGATTCTCATTGCTCTCTGTTCTATTCACCCACACTAATTTCCATTTTTTTTGTGAAAAAAATCCATGACTAACAACTATGTTTGGTTTAATTAAGGTAGCCTCTAGCTAACAGATTAATTGGAAGGAACTTCAGGGTATCTAGTCTATTGCATTGCTGGAATCAAATCTATAATTCCTATCTATCAGGTTAACTCAGAAGTCATAATAATCTACTTGCAAATTTTTGTTTTAAAAAAGGGATAAAGTGCTCTATGCCTGAACCCAGGGCCCAGTGATTAAAGATTATATATATATCTTAACCATATCAGGTCCTGAAACAAAAGAATTATGGAGATGAATGAAACTTTTACAGTTTCCATTGCTCCAGAAAAATCCAGAAGTCCTGCAATATAGTCTCCCAAATGATACAATAATTCCTTTGACAGCATGCTACAGATCGCTTTCCAACATCCAACATTTTACAATGATGTTCAACTTGAATTCTAGAATTGTATTTGAAAGACATTTTAAAAATATTTGAACCATATTCCTTTTCCTGGTAAATCTATTAATGTAATACAATTTTCCAAAATAAGTGAAAACAAAATTGAACATTTGCCTAACCCTTCAATATTACAATAATGATGACATTATATAGATACTGTGCCAGCACAGTATATCATTTAAGAAGCAGAGCACAACTGCATCTTATTTAAAAATTGGAAGATGCTCTCACATTTCTTCAAGTTGTGTTTCAAATCAATCAGCATGTGAACAGTACACTTGGGACAGGCAATAGCTTTAAGCCTAGCCCTTTTAGAGAACCTTACTATAAAACCATGAAAAACATAAACAGAAAAATAAATCTCCAATTTGGAAATGATTTGGTACATTTTATATTAGGTAGGAAGAAATGGAAGTTTCTAATTTGAAATGGCATCTGTTTATTTAATATCCTACATGAAGGGGAACTATGGAAACACATCTGGCGCTTCCAGGGACTGTGTAATAATCAGTATACCCTGACTCTAAAGACTAGCAGAAGAACATCTGAGAATACAGACTTGAAAGGGTAATATGATCCCTCTACTATCAACTAAAAACCTCAGGCTGGCTTCTTAAAGTCATGTTTGAGGAGCGTTACAGAAGATCTGATGCTCAACTGAATTTCACCTACTTGTCCGCATTTCTTAGCACCCTTGCAGTTCATCACAAGCATGTGACCAATTTGGGGCAAGGAAATGATAGTGGAAGGTACATGTGTAACTTCCAGGTTAAGGAAGTGGAAATTCTGCTAGTGATTCTCCTACACATCTTCCCCCTCATTCCCAACAATCAAGGATGCTACATGTTTCAGAAGGTGCTATTACAAAATGATGGAGCCTCTGTAATATTAGGATACTACATGCAGCTATGCAGATGAGAATTCTGTCTATGTGAGTAGGTGTATAATAAAGCACTGGGAGTTGTAGTTAATTTGTTATAACAACCAACTCTAGCCTATTCTGATTAATACTAAGCAACTGCTAGATCTAGTATTACCTTTTACAAATTAAAAAATAACCAAGGTTTTCAAAATTTTGGTGAGTCCTATAATGACAAAAAAACTTGAATTTTTGCCTTTTTCCCCCAAGATGAACATACTCCTACACTACATAAAGAGGATTAAATTCTAATTTATGGGCTTTACTTTCACCAGTACTTAGATCCTCACTTAGTAAAACGTTTATAATAACTATTATTATTTAAGAATTACTGACTCAGAGGCACATGGATGGCTCAGTCAGTTAAGCGTCTGACTTCAGTTCAGGTCATGAATTCACAGTTCGTAGTTTGAGCCCCCCATTGGGCTCTCTGCTGCCAGCACAGAGCCCGCTTCAGATCCTCTGTGCCCCTCTCTCTCCCACACCCACTGATTCTCTGTTTCAAAAATAATAAACATTAAAAACAAAATAATTAGACTCATAGGGAGCAAAATACTCAGAAACACAGCCTAATGAGCAAAGCAAGATAGAGTGGGGTCCTTGGGTGGAACGGGTCTTTGCAGTGCTCAGAAAAACTGAGAGATGTGGTTTTTCTGTACTGCCCTAGACTCTGCCTTGATGGCTCTTACCCATTTGACTTCTGTAACCTCCTATCTGACCCCTCTGGCTATAGTCCGATGTCCATCCTTGCAATTACTATGCAACTGGCCACACATCAAAATCTTAAGAAAGGTAAATGGACATTGGAATAGTTATAGGACTCAAAAAATAAGAACTAATATAACTTTTAATATCAGAAACCCAAATCAGAATGGAAGTAGGTGGAAATCAGCAAGTATCCAGTATAGTCATTCATTCATTCAATATTAAGTGAGCATTAAAAATATGTTAAATACCATGCTAAGGACTGAACATAAAGTAATAAACAAGACAAAAATTTCTGCTCTTCTAGAATGGCTCAGAATCTAGCAGGAGCAAAACAAACCAGATGTGAAGAGAGGAGAAAGAAATTAAGCAATCCCTCCTTGCCTGTCATTCATGGTAAATTTTTATATTAACAGAAATGAATCATCTCTCTGTTAACTAAAATCTCTCAATGGCTTCCTATTGTATTAAGACAAAAGTTGAGCTTTTCCCATGATACCCAGGGAGGGGACCATACAGCGTTGTTTTTGCATTCCTGTGGTAACTTAAAGGGAAACTTTCACCATGTCCAGAGCCCTTGATATCTTACAAATGAAGGTGGAGTTTGTCCTCAAATTTTTTGCAGAAGGAATCCACTTAGGTGACACCAACCTTGACTTCCTAACGTAACAGTACATTTACAAAAGGAAAAGTGGTGGTATCTACGTCATAAATCTGAAGAGAACCTGGGAGAAGCTTCTGCTGGCAGCTGGTGCCATTGTTGCCATTGAAAACCCAGCTGATGTCAGTGTCATATCATCCAGGAATACTGGCCAGCGAGCCGTGCTGAAGTTTGCTGCTGCTACTGGAACCATTCCTATTGCTGGCTGCTTCACTTCTGGAACCTTCATTAACCAGAGCCAGGCAGCTTTCTGAGAGCTGAGATTTCTGGTGGTTACTGATCCCAAGGCTGACCACCAGCCTGTCACAGAGGTGTCTTATGTTAACTTGCTTACCATCTCTCTGTGTAACACAGACTCTCCTCTGCCCTATGTGGACATTGCCATTCCTTGCAACAAGGGAGCTCACTCGGTGGCTCTAATGTGATGGATGCTGGCCAGGGAAGTTCTGCACACGCATGGCACAATTTCCCATGAACAGCCATGGGAAGTCATGCCTGATCTTTACTTCCATAGCAGTCCTGAAGAGATTGAAAAGGAAGAGCAGGCTGTTGCAGAAAAGGCTATTACAAGGAGGGATTTCAGGGTGAATATACAGCTCCAGCTCCTGAGTTCACTGATACTCAACCTCAAGTTGCAGACTGTTCTGAAGGTGTGCGGGAGCCCTCTGTGCCTACTCAGCAGTTCCCTACTGAAGACTGGAGCTCAGCCTACTACTAAAGACTGGTCTGCAGCTCCCACTGCTCAGGCCACTGAATGGGTAGGAAAAACTGAGTGGTCTTAAGCTGTTCTTCTACAGAAGCAAACAAAATGGAAAGAAGGTTGACGAAAAATAAACAGTTTGTAAAAACAAACAAAAAAGGCAAGAGTTGAATTATTTGCCACATCCTCTAATTTATTCTGTATCTGGTGTCCCTACCTATTTAACCTTTCTAAGCATCAGTTTCTTCATCTGTAAAATGTTGATAATAACATTACCTCCTAGAATTCATGTAAGGATCAAATGATATAATCTGCATTGTATCTGGCAATAGAAAACACACAGTAAATGTTAGATGATGATGTTGCTATTATTATTATCTCTTCTACATTTTCCCATGCTTTTTCATCTCCTTTATTTACTCACACTGGCCTCTGAAAACTGTTAGAATAGGTCAAGTTCTCTTCTGCTTATGGATTCTGAACTTTCTGTTCTTTGCCATGCTCTTGGTCCAATAGGCTTCTCAGCCTTTACATTTCAATTTATATTGTCACTTGTAGACTCCACTAACATGTCCCCTTGTCCCTGCTCATCTCCATCATAGTACTTTGTTTACATCATTGGGCATTTAACTATCTGAAATTATTTTACTTATTTGAGAGCTTACTTGATTTACTGTATGTCTGTTTAGTAGAATTAGGTTTCAAGAGGCAGGGAGCATTTGCCCTGAATTGCCCACTGCTATATCCAATATATTTAGAGCAATACTTTCTACATAGGAGTTCTTTAGCAAATATTTACTGAATGAGTTAATAAATTACAAATAAATTGGAAGTTCTAATTATAATGAAGTCCAGTAAAATGTTTTTAAAAGGGTTGAATACCAAAAAATACACAAATAGGTAAAACAACCTCAAAGTTTTGCCTTTCTTGCTGAAGGACTGATAAAAAGGTGGATTGCAGGGGGGCCTGGGTGGCTCAGTTGGTTGTGTCCAACTTCAGCTCAGGTCATGATCTCATGGTTTGTGAGTTCGGGCCCCAGGGCGACGGGCTCTGTGCTGACAGCTCAGAGCTGGAGCCCGCTTCAGATTCTGTGTCTCCCTCTCTCTTCCCGCCCCCCCTTGCTCACACTCTGTCTCTCTCCCAAAAATAAATAAACATTAAAAAAAGTGGATTTCACAAGTGGTTGAATTGTCATTTAGACAAAAGCTCACCCACAGTATCCAGGTTCTGATTTTAGTGATTTTAAATAATTAATATTAGCAGACATTCAATTAATTATTTCTTACTAGGCAGTTTGATAGATGTTGAGACTATGCAGAAAGAATGAGAAACCACAAGGGAATTCTGATATAACTAATGGAAATCAGTTAAAAATGTAAAATATAAGGTAGCCTTGTCTTAGGCAGTAAAGTACCTAATGAGTGCTGTGGAAATGACAAACCAAAAGATTTAATTTTCCAACAAACACTGAGCACTTGAACAGGACCTAAGGTCATGAGGCCTCAGATAAAGTCAGAGAAAGAAAATACTGGACGAAGAGTGTTAGCAATCATTTGTATGATACAGGAAGGATTGTCAGTTTCTTTATTTACTATTTATCTACTATTAAAGCTGACCAAAGTAAACACTTCCTGTTGGAGGGGAAGCGTCAAAAACCAACGGAGTGCTTTGGCTCGCATCACCTAATAGAGTTGGCAATACTCTCTACCAGGTACTTATTGAGAATATGTTTTGTAAAATATTCTATGATTAAAATGTTATTTTCATTATATAATGTTCCATGATTTATAGTGCTTTCATATAAATTATCTACATTAATTCACAGTCAGTTAAGAAGGTCATCATTTTCTAGATAAAAAAATGATAAGCCATTTTCAAGGTCATTGGTTAGTACATTGCAGACCTATGAGAGTGACCTAGAATATTAGGCACTAATTCAGTGATCTTTTACTATCCCACATCTGCCTTCCAGTTAGTGGTAGTGAATATTCATTCACTTCAAATATTATAGGTACGTCTGTTCAGAATGAATGTATCAGTCATAGCGTTTGCTTAGGTGATATTATCTTGTATTTTCAGACCAGTTAAGCTGTCAGTATAGCAGAAACATTGTCTTCAAATTTTACAAAATTTCTTAAAAGGAATATGGAAGAAAAAAATGAATTTAACCTCTGCAGAAATATTTGTGATCAGAAGTTGAAATGCTAGAAATCCAGCCTTTCAGTTTTCACTAATTAAAAAAGTGTGAGGGGATGAATACTAAATGAAAACTATGAATTTTATGATGAAAGATAATTCAGGACTATCATGTTACAGAATCAGCCTATAAGAAATTGAGTTGGTGTTAAGAGTATAATTACATAATACAAAGGAATTATGCTATTTGAGTTTTTGGTTTTCTTTTTGTTTTTTCCTTTTGGAACAACTCAAGAGCTTAAAATTTCGGTTTTGTTTTTGTTTTTGTTTTTACCACCTAGGATATTTACACATTGAATTTTACCAAAGTTTTCACTTGTACCAATCTTAAGGGTTATGTTTTGGTCAACACATTTGTATTGTTATTATAAAGCAAATCCCATTATTTTCCATAATCTATAAAACCAAAGAATTTTGGAAATGTTAACATAGAGGAAAATATACCAAATGGCAAATTCTATCAGCCAAGATATGAAGATACAAAATAATCACAAATAGATACCGCTTTAATCGAATAGGGAGTTGTCACAAATATTTATATTGCTGGTGACATTTATTACCTCACAGTTTTCTAAAAATTATTACAGTATCTTTTTTACAAAAAAAAATAGAAAAAACTGAAAAACTGACACATGCAACTTTCTTCACTGAATATTATTTTAATACTAATGTGAACATTTTGTTTTATGTACAAACACTTTTCTTTAGGGTGCATTAAAAAAAACGAAGAATTCTGTATCTGTTTCACTGGTGATGACAAGTATGTTAATTGCTTGCAGATAACATCTGTTCTAGTGAAATCAAGATGCAGAGGCTGTGTTGGATCTGTGGTGCTAGCAGCTTTCTAAAGCTTTGTCTGGGAGACCCACTGCATGCATTTCAGACTCTCTGGGCAGCTGGAGGGCTTTTGAGCATTTTTGAGAACTTTCCAGCAACTGAAATAAAATCTGCCAGGAATCCTGGGTCATCGAAATGTCTCCTTTTGAGCAGTGGACTCACCTTTGAAGCTCCAAGATATCCACTGACCATGACGCCTGAGTGTGCTCTGGCTGAAGCAAGTTCAGGGTGAGCTGCCGACCGCCTGCATGCAAGAGCAGGCCTCTGACTTCCTTCTCTGTTTACAGAGCAGGGTGAAGGGCCTCTCTGGAGGGAATAGCAAGAGCCTGGTCAATATAATGTCAGATATAAAAGGCCCTTATGCTCAACAGGCCACGTTTACAATTTTACAGGGTTCATGGACTACAATTGCTTACCAGATGTGCTAACCATGGCTTACCAGAGATGGCTAACCATGGCATCATGATGGCTCTGGTCCCAACCTTTTCCAGCCTCTGTTTATTTGTATCTCCTTTAAGCTATGAGTTTGTGTACACTCTGATATACTGTTCCTAACAGAGCCAATACTACTCACCTGTGAATCAGTCATGATGCACCTACTCCAGTGAGCCCGGAGTATCCAGAAGCATATTCATTATTTGCAGACCCAGCTGACTATATATATTAATAGGGGATTTTATGGGGTCTACAGGTAGGCTTACAGTGGTGTAGTTCAAGAAATTTTTTTAAAAATCTATATTTTTTACAGGTTATATAGTTGAGAAAAACTCAAACCAGAGAGATGGAAGGAAATGTGAAGTCAGTTAGCACATGAAATACCTGAGAAAAAGATCAAAGGTGAAATCCCATAAATATGAAAAGTGAATGCAGAGAGAATAGAGACTACATATGAATGTTTTACTATAGTAGAAAATTTTATTTTTAAAGTGTCACTCAAAAATTTAATTGCTTACTGCCAATATGAGTTTTTAAATATATTTTCACTGTGTTTTACACAACACTTGCATGAAAGCTAATGATGTAGTAGCTTAAAATAGATGCAGTCTGACTTTGTAATCTAGGAGAAATAAGCCCTTTTCACCAGTTCATCTGAGGACACTTCCTATGTAATAAACAACATTACAGCAAAGTCATGATGGAAAGTATATTTCCTCAGCTGAAGAAACACTCCACTCTTTCAGGTTTTCTTGACATTTCTCTGAACTCCCAGGAGGTTAAAAAAAAGTACCCTTACCAACTTGGAGGCACTGCATAAAATATATCTGCTAAAAGAAAGAATAGACATAAGTATCAATAAGGTTAATAATTATGTTCTCAGGACTGTAGTTCCAGAACACTTACTACTGAACAAATATTTAAATTGATTGACCGAGAGGGGGATTACATGGTTTTTGTCAGCACAGATGGTAGCAAAGAAATCAGCTTCTGCTGACTGGCTTTGGTAGTCTACTTTCTATACTTTGCAACAAAAGTGAGTTTCATTCTTCCAAACTGATCCAGCATCAAACTGCAACCTCCAGGATCCAAGACTGTATTCATAAAAATTAACAGAAAGTTTGATTTTTCAAGGAGTCATTTTTAAAACTTGGGTAGGACTTATTTGAACTTACTGTTTTAAAACACTTCAGAAGCCTGATTTATAAATATATCTCTATGTTTTTACAAAAACAGATATAGATCACACATAAATATACACGCACATACATGGTCATAGACATTCACCTTTTACTTCTTGTTGGGTGATAGCAATCTTATATAAAACACAGTTGGTAGTTTTCTGAAGAATATATTTATTTGTATTTTTCTGTGTAGAATACCTCAAAATGATGCAAAGGTTCATCAATACTGCACCAAGCTGAACTTGGGATTCTTGCCATCATCATTCTGTGTTGCTAGTTATCGTTTCTCTACCTTGTTAATAAGATCAAGAGAAACTATGAGGTTTTTCTAAGGACAGTCATTTTCAATAGCAGGAGAGCAATTACTTTGCCCATTTGTAGTATTATTTGCTGATGGCTTTTCAGTGGTTATATTAGATAATATTTTCTCTCCCTATCAATCACCAAAATTTTTCTGAAATTTTACTACTTCTTGAGAAAGACAGTAAGAGCAGGAATAATTAGATAACAATATAAGATAGGCTACATTTATGAAATATTCCATGTTGGAATAATTGGATAATATAAGATGTTTGCTTCATATCTGGATAAAATTATCCTTGTTTTTCCTTATCAACATAGGCGAGTAAAAATTTAGAGTTGATATTTTTGTGAAAGAATGACTTTAAAGAAAGAAGTAAATTGCCAAAAATTTCAAACCATCAAACTAAATTGAAGCATAAAAATTTTAAAAAGGTAAATATTGACAATATGTTTAATTATTGAAATGATCAACAATAGATATTTTTAAATAGTAATAGATGAATTGAGTTGGGAAGGTCATGCTACTGAAACTAAAACAGTTATAGATATTTATTTATCTTAAAAATACAAACAAAAAATATCAATGTGTTTGAGTATAAATCAGGTTATAATCTGATTTTAAAAATCCTTTGGGCTAAGAGATCTTTTTTGATAATTAGATTACTGTTCTCAGCTCCTTAAAGTGAGCCAATTGAAATTACTTTTAAGAAATCACTCATTTCAGACTTTTAAAATTAAAAATGTCATTTTGAAAAGATATACTTTCATTTTAAAGATGGCATGTATAAACATAATTCATTTCTTAAAACTAAGTGTAACCTTTTGTCTTCTAGAATTATATAGGTTAGCAGGTCTCATCATGCATGTTAACCCTGTCAAAGTAGCCTCTATTTCTCCTTTGTAGAACTTATCCCTTTTCGAAGTAATAAATTACTTGCTCAAACACTGCTTTCCTAGTAGACATTGAGCACCACGAGGAGAAAGACCTGGGTTGTCTTATCAGTGAATCTGTAGTTCCTGGTACAGAGTAGACATTTCAATTACTATTTGTTAAGGAAAGGAAGAAGGGAGAGGGAGATAGAGGTAAAAATTGAGGGAAAAAGATCATCTGTGAGTATTACTTGTTAGATAAGTTTGATCTCAGGGATGCTGTCATCTATCAAGAGAAGGAAAGAGGTGCCATTTTCTTTTGAAATCTGATGTGAAAGGCAGGACAGGAGAGACAGGAGAAAAAAAAGTTCCGAGCACAACACAAAACTGGAAACGAAAAACCAGGCTGAAATACTTTAAAGGAAGAAACACAAAGGTCAAAGCAGGTTAAACTCAAGAATAGATATATTTCATTACCACCAAGGCAAAACTAACTTCATGATAAAAGTACATTAAATAGTGGCTTAGATCAGTGGTACTCAAAGAGTGGTCCATAGGACAGTGTGGGCCCAGTTTCACCTGTCTGTGAGATTAACACAGAATGAAAGAATAAGCATTTAGAATTGTTTAAACTGAGCCACCCAGGCACTCCTCTTTTGTCAGTTTTAATAAGGAAGGTGAGTCTCAGATTTTCTGGTGTTATTGACTGAAATGAGAAAACTCTTACTCCTCTTCTGAGAATACTAAGCTGGCAGGCTCATGCTGCTGAGTAGCAGGTAACTCTGTTGTTAACTGCTGGCTTTTGAAAGGGTTCAATAAGCAACATCCTTTCCTCCAGCTGAGTTCAGAACCACATAAAAGACAAACACAGAAATCAGACAGAAGCAAATGAAAGAGCCACCAGTTTTAGATCTGGCCATATGATTTTCTAGCACTCCCAAGTGAAACTTTTCTGACAAAAAAATGGAGTCAACCTACCACATAAGAGAGAGCAAATGGTCATTCTTTCTGACACAGGCAGATCTCAGGAGAAAGGAGAGAGGGGGAAGCAGAGTAAGTACAAATCTTTCTCCTCAAATCACCAACTAGGTAACTACCTCCTGTTTCCTTTGGGAAAAATAGTGAGTGGGTAGAGAAAGATAAGCAGTCTTAGTCTGGATGTCCCTAGACTTGAACCCGTAAGGTCTGGGGAAAGAAATACCTCCCCAATATGAACTATTTACCCTAAATTTTCTTCTACTTTTATTTTATACATAAATATGCCTAAGAAATATTGTGTATTGTCATTGTGCTTTTATTTTTTAGCCCTATAAATTTAATTACCTAAAATGAACATAGTGGATTGCATATTTTTATACACTGGGATTCTGATACTAATTTTTCATTCTTTCTCAAAAAGAAACTATGAAATATTTCTTAGTTCTGGCCAAAATAATATTCTGAATTAGGTTTAATGGTGTTCTTTCCTTGAATTTCTCAATTTTATCTCACTCATTTTTCTGTACCTCCTTCTATTATTTTTTTTAAATAATTTTGTTAAATTATAAATCACATACCATATAATTCACCCACTTAAAGTGTACAATTTAATGCTTTTTAGTATATTCACTCACAGATATGTGCAATCATCGTCACCACAGTCAACTTGAGAAACTTTTCATGACATTAAAAAGAAACACTCTATCCTTGAGATACCATCCCTCATCTCTCCACCTCATTCCCCTTCCTAAGCAATCTAATCTACTTTGTGTTTCTTTAGACTTCCTTATTCTGTCTATTTCATACACAATATGTGTTTTTTTGTGACTGGCTTATTTCACAAGGTTTTTAAGGTTCACCCATGTTGTAGCACAAATCATTACTTCATTCATTTTTATGCTTAATAATATTCCATTGTATGGACACAGCACATTTTTTGTATCCATCATCAGTTGATGGATATGTAGGTTGTTTCCACCATTTGACTATTATGACTAATGCTGCTATAAATATTCATGTCTCAAGTGTTTCTCCTATAGACAGTATGTACTTAGATTAGGGTTTTTTAGAATTTATTTTTAATTTATTTTTAATTTTTTAGGGAGAGAGAATGTGCACAAGCAGGGGAGAAGGCAGGGGGAGAGAGAGAGAGAGAGAATCTTTTTTTTTGGGAGGGAGGAGGAAAAGGGAGGGACAGGAAGCATGAGCAGAGGAGGGGCAGAGGGAGAGAGAGGGGGAAAGAGAGAAACCCAAGCAGGCTTCACACTGTCAGCACAGAACCCAACACTGGACTCAACCTCACAACCATGAGATCATGACCTGAGCTGAAATCAAGAGTCAGACACTCAACCAACTAAGATACCCAGGTGCCCCGAGAGAGAGGATGTTAAGCAGACTCCATGTTGAGAGATGTGAGGCTTGATCCCATGACCCTAGGATCATGAGCTGAGCCCAAATCAAGAATCAGACACTCAACCACCTGTGCCATCCAGGCACCCCAACGTGTTTTTTAAAAATTTTTTTAAATGACAGTCTCTGCATTTTTATTTTATTGTTTAATTCATTCACACTTAATGTTATTACTGATATAGTTGGATTTACATCTTCCATTTTACTTTTGGTTTTCTATGTATCTCATGACTTTTTGTTCCTTTATTTCACTTTACTGCTTTCTTTTGTTTTAAGTATTTTCCAAAGAAGCATTTAAACTTATTTAATGATTTTTTACTGTATCTATTTATCTATCTATAGCTGTCTATTTGTCTATATATGTACATATACACACACATATATTACTGGTTGCTCCAGGGCTTACCATATACATCTTAACTTACAGAATTAGCTTTAGCTTTATACTGGCTTGATTCCAGTAAGATCTAGAAATATATGACTCCTATAAAACTATTCTATTTCTCCCTCTTTTCTGGTATTATTGTTACATCTATAATGTTATATATTACATCAGTAATTATTACAAATCCAATAGTATGTAGTTAAGTTCAATTCAGCTTTGTTCCTATCTGCCTCCATTGTGCTGTTATTGGCAAACATATCACATTTTAATGTTATAGGTCCAATATTACATTTATTTACATAAATTTATAGGCCCAATATACATACTATTGTATACAATTACTTTTTAAATCTGTTAAGAGAAGAAAGGGGAAAAATATTTTTTTATCTTCTCTTTCATAATTATGTAATTAGGGATTTTTAAGTTTTTAAGCAGAGCTATTCAGAGATGAGGCAACTCATGTCTCCATATTCATTTTACTTATGCTGGTCTTGAAAAAAAACAACTAACGAATGTGTAGACACATCACACACCCAAAATATTCCCAAGCATGCATTTTATTGTTCACTTTTATTCACCACTCGACTCTCATCACCTCTACTCCATATCCCTTCCAAACTTTAATCTGGTTGCTCTCTTGAGGTGGCATTAGTCAAGCATATTCTGTACCTCACTAGTTGCTGTGCTCCTTGGTGTGAACAGGGCCTCGTGTCTAGTGCAATCAAGGTTTACAGCTGACGAGCTCATTTGGACCCTGCTTCATTTGGTCCCCTTCCAGCTAAGTTCTTGGCTTACTTCACTTTGGTGGTTGAGAAATTACAGAGACTGTAACATTTATCCTTCCTTATCTTACCTGCCTCTTCATATATCTTACTGACTAAGACATGTTCTTCTGATTTAGTA
Source organism: Acinonyx jubatus (assembly GCF_027475565.1). NCBI lineage: Eukaryota > Metazoa > Chordata > Mammalia > Carnivora > Felidae > Acinonyx > Acinonyx jubatus. The sequence goes on from NC_069385.1 coordinate 37,583,707, forward strand.
CATTTTATTGCTATTAAAATAACAAAAAAAAAATCCAAATATACCTAATCACATTATTATAATTTTCTTTTACACAGTTTCTAATGAAGCATATTTTATAACAGTATTGCAAAACAAAATAAAATTTACTTCTGGACAATATTATCTATCACTAAGTAGAATGACAGAGGAATAATTGTCACCATCACAATATTATTATACATCATTTTATGTGTTTAAATGCTTTCTCTGGCCCAGTCTCTTTGTTAAGTAATGCATAAACATTCTCAGAACAGCCTTGTAATTTAAGTATTATTATTATCCTATAGATGAGAATACTGAGATTTAGGGATATTAAATACCTTCCAAGTGTTACAAATCAAGTCAGAGGTACAGCCAGGATGTATAAATTCCTATGGAATCATACAGATAAGAAAACCAACTCTGCCTATTAGGAATAAAAGTTTTGGAAAACAGTCCTTAAAATAGGTAACATCTGACCTGAGTCTTGAAAAATAGATAAAGGTTCAGAAGGTCAATAGTATAGGTAGGTAATGTGTACCAGAAAAGGGAACAAAGCTAACACGTGGAAGAATGAGGCAGTGTGGTGCCTTAGGGAAACCACAAAGAGATCAAAATTACCGACTGTTGATGAAAGGGTGAAGCTTTATTGGAACAGAGCCACACTTATTTGTTACATGTTTTCTATGGCTGTTTAAGTATTACAAAGGCAGAGTTGAGTAATTGCAACAATGTCCATTTGTCCCACAGCTGAAAAGTATTTGTTATTTAAAAAAAGTTTGCTAGCCCCTATCTTGAAGAATTAATTGAGTTTTACAGCAAGTAAAAATAAGAAAAAAAATGATTTCCTCTCCTTTATTTAATTTCTAGCACTCTTTGTTTTTTGGATAGATTCAATTTTTTAAATTATTTATTTATTTAGAGAGAAAGAAAGAGAGCACAAGCAGGGGAGGGGCAGAGAGAGAATCCCAAGCAGGTCTGTGCTGACAGTGCAGGCCGACATGGCGGGGGGGGGGGGGGGGGGGCTTGAACTCATGAACCATGAGATCATGATCTCAGCTGAAATCAAGAGTTGAACACTGAGCCACTCAGTTTCCCCTTATCCAAATTTTTATTGAGTATCACATTCCTGCTGCCTGAAGATTTCTTTTAAGATCTTTTGTAGTGCAGGTCTATGAGAAAATCATTACTCTCCAATCAGTGATGGAGCTGGGTTACCAAAATGAGTGTAATCTCACCTAAATGGTATGACGAAGGCTACCTCTGGTTTGCTTCTGTTCTTATAACATAGCTCTCCAGAGTTTCTTCATGCTCTTTTTTTAAAACTTTTATTGAAAAAAATTAATGCAAGGGGCACCTGAGTGGCTCAGTTGGTTAAACATCCTACTCTTGGTTTCAGCTCAGGTCACATGAGTCCTAGTATCACATCGGCTCTGCATGGACTGTGAAGAGCCTGCTTGGGATTCTCTCTCTCCCCTTTGTCCCTACCCTTCACATTCTCTCTCACAAAATAAATAAACTTAAAAAAAATTTTTAATTAAAAAAATATTTAATGCAAGAAAATTTTAAGAATAGTATAATGAACTCCCATGCACACTTACCTAGAGTGACATTGTTAATATTTTGCCACACCTTCTTCTCTACACACACATGCATGCACACATATTACACGTCAGCTGAAACATTTGAGAGTGTCAGCTCTCATGACCTTTCACCCCAAACACTTCAGTGATGTTTCCTAAGAAAAAGGATATTTTCTTACATAAAACATGGCACAAATATTAAGTTCAGAAATATTAAACATGAATACAAAACTATTTCACCTATTTCTCAATGTTGTCTTTTATAGAATTTTTTTTCTGATCAAATATCCTATGGAGAGTCATGAATGCATTTACTTGTCATATGTCTTTAATCTCTTTTAATTTAAAAGTTTCTAAATCTTTCTTTATGTAGCTTTTTCTATTACAATGTAAGTGCCTGACATTAAGCTTTTGATTGCTGAGGCATCTATTTCAAAGACGTTCATTCTGATTAAACCATTGCCAGCTGTATGGCACAGCTACTAGTAAAACAACTAGATAAGGTACCAGGTCACCCCTATCCATAATGTTCCCATTTTAGAACCATGGTAACATAGAACACTGACCACTTAAAGTGACCTCACATTTCCCTTCCTTGACCCAAATTTCCGTTCTTGTGCTTTAAATTCACCAATAAAGAGTGAACCCCTGGAACTGCAGTTACTCTGTCCTCAGACCTTAATTAAAACAGAACCCCCGGTCCATGCTGCTTCCCTCTCTCTCTCTCTCTCTCTACCTGTGACCTCACTCTTTGACCCTCAGGCTTGCTGCCTATCTTCCAGAACCTATGAGTAAAACATCTTATTTTTCAAAGTTCCCTGGTGGTTTTTCTGAGCTGTGTCCTTTGGTAATAATAAGAACCACAAGGGCAAGTCTAGGGCCAGTCAACATTAGCCCTGCTGGTGTTGGGAGAAATGTATGTGGGGCTCACTACAAGTAAATACTGAATCCAGATGAGAGCCTCAGGCATGCCTAGCCAAAAACATCATTATCAATAGGCTGGGACTGACACAACACTTTGTCTTTCATGAAGTGACCTCTTTAAAGAATACATATCACATGTTTTGTAGAAAGTCCATCATTTAGGTTGTCTTCTATTTTTTCCATGATTAGATTCAGATTATGACTATCCTGGAAGGAATACTATATAAGTAATGCTGTGTCCTTCTTCACATATCATTTCTAGAGGCACACAATATTTCTTTTCTATGTTGTTGATGAGGTTGACTTTAGTCACTTTGTTAAGGCAAAGTCAGGTTTTTTTCACTGTATAAATATCATTTTTCTCTTGGCAACTACTAAACAGTATGTGAGGACATTTTTTCCCCCAGATTGTATAAATAACTTATAATCATCCAATGATTTTATCCCAGTTGTAATGGTCTGCCAGAAGTCTGGTTTCTCAACTCTTTGCTATACTCAGAATTGGTTAGTAAAAAGGGCTGTTGATCCTCAGTGTCAATATACCACATCTATGGCTTTCATTTCTTGCTTTTTCTGTTTTCAGGTCTTTGTTTCTTAAGTATGAGACTGCTATAGATTTCACTTTGAATTGCAAAAGTTTTTAGTTTAGATTACAGCTTTTTATGTACTCTTAGAATATAGCAAATGTCTTCTGTGGCAAATGGTTATGTACCTGCAGACCTCAAGCCTTCAATATTGTCTCTCTACCCCCAAGCGACTGCCAAAGACCACATTGCTTTCTCCTTCTTTTAACTATTGCCCTCTGTCTGGGCAAGCTACACACCTCACCCCATATCAAGAACTGGCAAATCCCCCATAAAAAACAAACAAACTCAGCCACTATTTATCTCCTCACCTCTGAGTGAGGTGAATAATAATTACCTCTATGTAATTTAGGGCCATTTCACCCTCATAGCTTCCATAGCTCTAGGATGCCTCTTCAAAGGTAGTTTTTGTAATTTATCTTTTTCTCTTAGTTGTAAATTGAGAGTATAAAGGCTTGACATACTCTTTTAAATCCTGTTAAAAGTGCACAGTCAGCCTACATTTGCATCTGGTAACTTCAATATCTGTATTACTTGTGGTTCTGTTTCTATTAGTTGTTTTTCCTCTTGCCTTTTTTTTTTTTCACATGGTCTGTCTTCATATCTGCCTGTTAATTTTTTTCATGAAAGGACAGACATTTTAAATGTTTTCTTTTCTTTTTTTTATGTTTCTTTCTTTTTGAGAAAGAGACAGAGTGCAAGTGGGCGTAGGGACAGAGAGAGAGGGAGACAGAGAATCTGAAGCAGGTTCCAGGCTCTAAGCTGTCAGCACAGACTCTGACGTGGGACTTGAACTCACAAACCATGAGATCATCACCTGAGCCAAAGTTGGACACTTAACTGACTGAGCCACTCAGGCATTCCAAGGACAGGCATTTTCAGTGAAAATTTATAGGGCTTTTTCATACAGAACTGCCATCTTCCAGTAACTTGCCAAAATGACCAACACAAAAGGAAAGAGGAGAGGCAGCCATGATATGTTCTCTAGGCCTTTTAGAAAACATGGAGTTGTTCCTTTGGTCATATACATGTGAGTCTACAAGAAAAGTGATATTGTAGACATCAAGGTAATGGGCACTTTTCAAAAAGGAACATCCCACAAATGTTATGGCAAAATGGAAGAGTCTACAATGTTACCCAACATGCTGTTGGCATTGTTGTAAACAAATGAAGGGCAAGATTTTTACCAAGAGAATTTACCAAGATAGCTTCTTGAAGCGTGTGAAGGAAAATGATCAGAAAAAGAAGGAAGACAAAGAGAAAGGCAGTTGGGTTCAACTGAAGTGCCAGCTTGCTCCACCCAGAGAAGAACATTTTGTGAGAACCAGTGGAAAGGAGCCTGAGCTGCTCCCTGTGAACTCATGGCATGAATTCATGTAAAAAATACGTGTAAGAAATACAAAAGACCTCAAGACTGTAAAACAATACAAACAAAAAATAAATAAATGGAGAGTTATAGGGATAATCTGAAGTTCTAGATGATGCTATCTTCCTCAAAAGAGGATTCATTTTGTTTTAGGCAAATAGGCTGAAGGAAGATCACCTTAAGCCAATGAGGAATTGAAACTTTTCTAGACTAGGCCTCATTCTTTAGGAGGGTTGGTCTATTTGTGTTTCTCCCTTATTCTTTATACAGTGTATCCCATCAGGAATATCATTTGAAAGCCTGGATTACATATCAGATCTCTCTTTCTAGAAGATCCCAAAGTCCAATTTTTGTTTCCAAATTCTCAAAGACTACTGGAGACTTTGTTGAGCTTCTCACTTTCTCAGCTGCAGCCTGCAAACTAACAAAAGTCAAATAGAAAAATAGTACTGAATGTTGGATTCTCTCTTTTTATCACCCTTCTTTATGGTATCTTTGATCCTCTCTGAAATCTCTATGTCTCGCTCTCCAGTGCTTCAAAACAGCTTTTCTGTGTGTGTATGTATGTGTGCATGTATGTGTGTGTGATTCTTACATTTTAGTTATACTCAAAGCAAAAATTGTTCTGTAACAAGCTATGCTGCCATTTTTGATAACATAAAATCCTTGCTTTTGTTTATTTGCATTTGCCTGATATTCATGGTATACTTACATGGATTTTCTAACTTTCATTTAGGATTTAGGTATGTCTCATGTACTTGGCACAGAGTTAGGTTTTACTTTGTGATCCAATCTGAAAATCTTTTTCTTTTGATAAATCTTTGTTTTTTCTTTTAAACCATATTCATAAACATGAACTTATGTCATCCCTTAGTTCTGACTATATTTTATGTGTATTTTCTGTTTTTATGGTTTTTAAAAAGTCTTTCAGTATGTAGTCTTTTTTCTTTGTTTGGTATGTATATTTGTAATTTAAAAATACTTAATTTTTTTCATTTTTATTATAGGGATTTCTTTTATTATTTTATATCTTACTTTAAGCCTGGTATTTTAAAAACGATGTCCATCATACCTCTATACAATGATTATAGCATTCTCCTATATTTTTTTCTTACCCTCCCCTCATTCCATCCAGATTTAGTCAATATTATCTTTTATAGTATTTACTTTTATATGTTTAAATCAATTAATATTCTGATACATGGTTTACTTCAGATTGGAATTAAGTCATTTGATCCCAATATTTATACAAGGTAAACTGCAAACCTTCTCTAAGTCCCACCTTTAAATTGTAAGGCATAAGTGTAAATTGTGAAGGCATGCCATATTTACATTTTCATTAGTCACCCTAATTAATATCTGCAGGTAATATAGGTCAAGAATTTAGGACAGTGCCTAGTACAAAGGAAGCACTATGTAAATGTTTTTCTATGTATTTTGGTTGTAATCAAACATTTATATATAGTACTCACATGGTCTCTTTGCTGTAGGTTCTTTATTCACCATTTGGTGGGCTGAACTTCACCCTCTGATAGTTTTCTCAGAAAAGTTCAGAAAATCTGTGCATATAAATTATTGTATTTTACAATTTGAAGGATTGTTTGTCTGGATGTGACATCCTTGGGTTGACATTTTTTTTAATCAAATTGTTTAGTTGTTATTCATCTGAATGGCATTGAATGTTGCTGTGAGGGAAATGTGGGACAATCTAATGCTCTTCCTACTATAGGTGATTTTTATTCCTTTCACTTATACGTTAGGAATTCTTTATCTTTCAAGTCCAATAATGTCTTAGAATTGAACATTCTGGAATTATTTCATGTGTGTTGCACATTTTTAAATATTTAGACTAAAGTATTTTATTTCTTAAAAAAATCTTGAATTATAATTTAATTGTAATCATGGGTTTCCTTCTTAAATTTTAGTTTTCTTTACTGAGGACTCCAATTATAAATGGGTTGGATCTCTTTGCTTTCTGTGTTGATGAAGTTTATTTTAATCTTTTTTCTCTTCATTTTCCTTTCATTTATGTAGCTCCACCTCACTGCCTCTTTATAATATATAAATAAAATTCAAGTTTATGTAAAGATAGCAAATGTTCTATAATGTTTTAAATTTTGTAGTCATATTTATGACTGAAATCACTGTATTTGCAAAATTGCATATATGTTGTTTTCCACTTGAGTCCTGATGGAATAAAGCCTGTGCAACCTGAGGGATGCACACTACATTTGATAAGTATAAATAAGAATAAGCAGTGACATTTCATTTCACATAAATTAGGATATGTAAATGCAAGAAGTAAAATCTAAGGGAACCTATTAATTTCCAACTCATGTAGCAATTTTCAGTCTATTTATAGAACTTCAGATATGTGAAACTAAGAGGAACTACCCATTATAGTTTCCTCATTTCAGAAAAAATTCTGATACTCAAAGAGATCAGGTGAACTTTTCAAGACTCTACCAAAGAAAAATCTAAGTTCTCATAGTTTTCTAATATTAGACACACACACACACACACACACACACACACACACACACACAAACACCTGATGTTTCAACATCACCATTATGGCTTTAAAAGCCCACTCCAGGCACTCATTTTCAATTTCTACTTTGAATAGACTATAAGCCAAATAAAATTGTGATACAGACAGGTTTGAACACTAACAGAGGCAATAACTTCACTTAGAAAAAGATATTCTGCACCAGTATGTCTCAGACACACACACAGGTACTGGAGAAATTCTTTAGCAGAAGATTGAAACTTACTTTCACAAAACTCTTCCCTTATGTATACAATAAGAAGAACCATCATTAGCATTATTAATGACATATACAAAGCAACTTATTCAGTACATGGCACACTGTACATCTATAAATATGGTCATTATTATAAATTTACAGATTCAGAAACCAAGTCTCAGAGATGCGAAGCAAAACTTCTTAAGATCGGCTAGTAGGAGGAGGAATTAAAATTAAAATTCAGCTCCGTCCATTTTGGACTTCTCTGAACATTTCTTTACATTAACCTGAAATCTTTCTCAACATATTGGTTCCAGATCTAGCTTTCAAAACAATAAAAAATGAATACAATCTCTCTTCAACATAACAGTTTAAAATATTTAAAGGTAGTTACTATACACCGCAATAGTCTTTCCTTCTCTAAGTTAAATATTCTCTTTCTGGTAGTTCATCTTTAATATGACACGTGGCTGATTTTAGAGTCCACTCATCAATCTGATCATTTGTTCTGAACATGTTCCCATTTGTCCATGTCCTCTTCTAATGTGTAACGTCCAGAAATTATCAAAACACTCCAGTTGTGCTGTCAGTGCCAAGTAAAAAGTAGACCATTTAGAGGTCTAACTATTAACTGAGAATAATGAGGAATTGCTGTATCTTGGCTGAACTCAAGTACCAGGAAGAGAAAAAAAAACCTTAGAAAAAATATCTCCTTTCAGTTGGGTCATAATATTCTGCTTCTGACAGAAAGTAGTCCAAAATAACCACCACTTTTACTGAATTCTGAAGATATAAATATGTTGGTTATTCTGCAAGAAGGCACCAATGTTGAACCCAGGAAGTTCACAGGACAGTCACTGTGAGCAGCTGTTTTTTCTTGAATTTACAAACAAACCTGTTACTTCTACCAGAGACAGAGAGATATCTGCTGCATGCCTCCTACTATGTTGAGTGCAAGTTATGCTATTTAATCCTAACCACACACCTAAGAGTTATGGATTATTGTGTCCATTTTATGTATGCTGAACTGAGGGATGGTAGAGTCTATTAGCATTCATTTATTTACCTTCAGAGACTTGCCCATATTTTTGTAGCTGGTAAGGTGCAGAGCTCAAATTCCACCTTAAGTCTGAAGGACTGTCCAAGAGTCCATGTGTTTTCTTTATCATGTTACCTCATAAGATATGGTAGGCAGCCTCTAAAATACACCCCAATGATTCTCTGCCTCCTAATACTTTTGCCCTTGTGTAATTTCCTCCTTATGGGTGTGGGCTTGACCTAGTGATGCCCTTGAAATGAATAAAATATGGAAAGCTTGATGTAATGTCAATTCTTCCAAAATTAGGTAACAAAGAGATAGTGTCTTCCATCTGGATTATTTATTGTCTTGCCCTTTTAATCAATCACTCTGAGGAAAGCAGGCTGCCCTATGGTGAGGGACCCTGTGGAAAGGCCCACATGGCAAAGAACTGATGTCTCAACCACAGCCAGCAAGAACTTGAGACCAGCCAACAGCCATATGAGTTGAATGTACACTTTCCCTTAGGAGAGGCTTGAAAGTGTCCCAGCCAACACTTCATTGTAGCCTTTGAGAGAGGCTGTGAAAGAGATACCCAACTAAGCTGTATCTTGATTCTTGACTCATTAGAATTATAATAAATATGTTATTTGAGCTACTAAGTTTTGGGATAATTTGTTACACAGCAATAGGTAACTAAACACCATACGAAAGCACAAAGTCTGTGGGAAAGAAGCAGAATTACACAAAATCACCTATATGTATGTCTTTTATCCGCCAGGAATTGGGTGTGCTGTAATAAACCTTCTCCCAACTTTATCCTTATTTCACAGCTGCAATACCCACCTTCCTAATATAGATGAATCTCACTCTATATGTGTGTTGAATTGTGCTGGTTCCAAAATGTTTTTTCCTAAATGTGGTGAAAAGGGTAAAATTATTTCTTATATTTTCCCTTGTTGTGATCGCTAACAAGCATGGCTGTTAATATGTAAATATGTCTCATTTAACTAGTAATGGATTTTTTTTGGATGCCTGTTTTATAGGAGATAAACTGAGGCTGGATTGCAAGGCTGTGTCATGACTTTCAATCACCAGTGTATTGGAATTATTTTTTGTTAAGGTTGTTGTCATGACTTATATTCACCAATGTATTTCCAGTTCAGCTCATATGGCAGACATAAATGAGCACTTCTACAGAGTACTATTTTACTGGCAACTTATTTGTGTTGAGTATTGAAATTAATAAATATGAACCACAATCCAAGTGTAACTTTCCTGTTCTCCTTGTCTCTAGGAAGTAATGTTATAAGAAATTGACACATTTGGGGTGCTTGGGTGGCTCAGTTGGTTAAGCATCCGACTTTGGCTCAGGTCATGATCGCACAGTTTGTGAGTTTGAGCCCCATATCGGGCACCGTGCTGACAGCTCAGAGCCTGGAGCCTGCTTTGGTTTCTGTGTCTCCCTCTCTCTCTGCCCTTTCCCTGCTTGCATTCTCTTTCTCTCAAAAATAAACATTTAAAAAATTAAAAAAAAAAAAGAAATTGACACATTTAGTTTGGCCAAAAGATCCTTGTCATAAGTGTTCTAAAGTGGAGGTCCCCTCCCAACTTTCATGTACTAATACATAGTCCTCATGTACATCCTATAACTCTTCTTATGGAAAATAAACAACAATAACAATATTAACAATAGACTAAATTTAAAATTTAATTAAAACTTAAGAATATGTTATAATTAACTACAGAGGTAAATATTTTGAGCAGAAAAATGTGTGTGCTAGTTGAAAATCTCATTATTTAGAAAACTATTCATTATAATATATGAGATAAGAGAAGACTATTCATGACTGTTAAAAAATACATAAAAATTGAGAAAATTTTGACTAAGAATAACTTCTTCAAGGGAACGTAAAGCTAACATAATTCCAATATACCAGCAAAATTTTAAAAAGTTATTTTTTGGGGCGCCTGGTTGGCGCAGTCGGTTAAGCGTCCGACTTCAGCCAGGTCACGATCTCGCGGTCCGTGAGTTCGAGCCCCGCGTCAGGCTCTGGGCTGATGGCTCGGAGCCTGGAGCCTGTTTCCGATTCTGTCTCTCCCTCTCTCTCTGCCCCTCCCCCGTTCATGCTCTGTCTCTCTCTGTCCCAAAAATAAATAAAAAACGTTGAAAAAAAATTTAAAAAAAAAAGTTATTTTTTTATTTTTGAAGAACAATGATGAGCATTATAAATTAATGTGGTGTCCATTTAAACAGTTCCAGTCTTTTCTTACTGAGACACATACTGCTATTTGTCCCCCAATATCCATGTTCTCTTTATTCCTTACAGTCTCAATTTTTTACTGGGCCCATAGTTATTTGGAGAAATGGCTACATTTCTCAGCCTTTCTTGTCACTAGGTGTGATGTTCAGTTTTGAGCAATTGGTTATAAGGAGAACTACTAGGGAGTGTCCTTATAGAAAAGGTGTCCCCATCTTTGTCTCTTTCTCCTCCCTTCTGATTGATATAAAGAGTTGAGTTCCAAAAGCCATCTTCCCCCCCCCCCCAATTGAAGTCCACTTTATTTGAAACTTTCCACATGCCATCCAAGAACCATCTTGGAACATGAGTTAAACTTTCTAGTTATTAGGGCTCTCTATTACTAGTTTGGTAGAACCCCAAAAATGTAAATAATACATCATTCATACCCAACCCCAAACTCCCTCCAGTGAATCTTAATGGTGAACCATTCCCAGGGAATGCTACCTCTGACTTCCCACTTCTATCTTCTGCAACACACTTCAAAACTGCTTTCCTAGAGGCCTTGAAAACAGTGAGTAGTCAAACCACCCTTTTCCTGGTGAGTCTGAATTAGGAGATAATCATTTCAAATTGTCTGGGCACATGATTTCTACATTCTACATTTTTGCATTTGAACATGATGGTCTCGGAAAAACTCTCTAATATGTGAAAAGAAAAAAAGAACTTAAAAAATATATAATTGAGGGCTTCTTTGGGTAATAAAATTTGAACTAAAGTCTAGTGAGACTCTTCAGCACCAAAATGAAAGTTTTCTTTTTACTGGTATTCAACATGGAAAAGATGAGCATGATTTTCCAGGGGCTTTTTTAGGCTTTTGAGCAGTAATAGTTTATAATACAGTGCAAATACAGAGATAACTAAATAATAGTTTTACTCTAATTTTGCTGGAAGTTTCTCCCAAAGTTTCTAAGTATTCTTCAAAAAATCCACACTATGTTTTCCTTTCCCACTATCTAATGATTAAATATATGTTGATGGTTCTGTTTTTCAAGCTGTAAATGTCTTTAGTATCTTTTCTATGGGCCTCTTGTTTTATACTTAACTGTTATTTTCATAAAATTAGAACTTGATTTGTTCTTATTCTTTCTCTTTATTTTTTCATGCATCTAGAAATTACATAACAGCTGCATCCCAGGCAGCAAATCCATCTGCCCTCTGGTAGAGATTGTGGCACTGAATATGGGACTACTGAGCTAGTCTCTGTGTCTCCTAATATTATTCATCATAGAACTTTGGGCCAGTTTTAGTCTCCTAGGCCTTTTCGGTTTACATTCCTGATTCAAAGAGATGCCAAAAAACTAGCAAGAAAGCATTTATTAAGTTGGACAGTGAGACATTACAGAAATGAAGGCACTGGATAGATGAGTATTTATCTTTACTAGGCCCTAAAGGCAAGACTTGTTCAGATGCTGGCAATTTCTTGGTTTGGTGTTCACACTACTTTCTTCCTCCTTTAGTGTGCCGCAATCCTCAGAGAACTAAAAGAAATAACTATGAATGTAATGTACACATGGAACCATTTCTGGGAATGAGTAAGTAGAGACAAAGTCATGCATTTTTAAAACAAAACCATGACACAAATCTATGCAAGGAAGAAAGTTCATACTTGAATGTTTAGTAAATCAGAACACAAGGTTTACTAAGATGCTTTGGGCTTAATTCCTTACCGCAAGTTGAGAACTGTATAAAAAATGCTTCAAATGACTTCTGTAGCAGGGATGGAAGCAGAGCAGCAGTTTTACTGTTTTGTGGTTTTGGTGGGCTTCCATGCCTCAGCTTCCACTGATCCTTGTCTGACTGGGAAGCCAGAAGTCCCTTCTCATTGATCCAGTAAGTTCCAGGTTTCTGACACTGTCAGAAACTTTTTCCTGGTTAGCATTGAAAATCAAGTCATTTTTTTAATTAGACAATGCAAATCTGTATATCTTCAGACATACTGAAGCTCCTGCAAGTGAGAAACAAAAGCTTCCTGGACTTTGAGAGAATCTTTGACATCATTTCTGCTTTTCTAGTCCAGGCACATTGGCCACCTAGAAAGCAAAGGTTAAGAAGCTTTGACAAGGAAATATGCAAATACAGGTAAAGAATGCTGCCCCTTGCCCTCCTTAATTCTTGTATTTCCTGGTACCACTAGGGAGGGGTGTTTGATTTTTAAAAATGCTTTCATTGGCAATTTCAGGATTTTTTTTTTTTTTTGCAATGCTCACTCTAGATCTCATTTCCATAATCGGGTAATTTGCAGATCTTGTACACTTTGGACTCAGGGAATTTGTGGGAAAATATTTTTAATTGGTACTAGCAAAAATTTCTGGCATGAGATTTCTTTAGTGTCAAAACTGAACTATTTCCCAGGAACTCATGACTAGATTGAAAGCCGATGGAAGACAAGGGCTGAGTCTAATATATTCATATGTTATCCAAAATGTTTAATATGTGGCTGGGTATGTTAGTTACTCAAGAAATACAAGTCATATATGAGAAAATTTATTAGTACCAGATTATAACCAGAATTATTTGAAAGGGCAAATTCAAAAGTTACTTATTACTTGAGTATTCCTATTCAGAATTAGTTTATCATTTATTCATTCATTCATACATTTGACAAAAATGTACTGGCTTCCTCTGATGTAAAAACAAAACAAAACAAGTATATTAATTTAGGGAAGGGTAATTTAAAGAAGATAAGGCATAGCCTCACTCTATAGAGTGTTTAATTCAGTTAAAAAGTAATTATTTAGGGAAAAATGAGAAATATATAAATCTCATACAATGCTAGGGATCCATTAAAAAATTAACAGGAAAAGACAACAAAACAGTCACAAATTTCCTACATCTAAATGATATTAGAACTATAAGTACAACCCGTCTGCATGTTCTAAAATATTGGTATTTGGAATTAAATTTCTAAATGGAGCTGATCAGTTTGCTTTGGCCTGATTTAGATGAGATGATTTAATGTGGAGCATGAGGGGCTAAATTTGACTTCTAGACAATCTTACTGTAATGAAACCTAAAGAGAGAAAGAGAAAATGAAAACTGGATATGTACAACTACAATAAGAGCTAAGGACTCTTCACCGAAGACAGAGATGATGTGGCATCAGTTTTCAATCACTGAGAACCGTTTTTAGTCCAAAACTGGTGGTTACCACTGTCCATCTGTCCCCCAATTTGCTTGTTGAGATGACACATACTTATGTACACACTGAGGAAGCTGGAGATCAGAACCAAAGAAAGCCAGCACATTCTCTTGTTGAAGTTGAGAAACCCTAAGTTTAATAATTTGGGGATCAAGTGGCTAATGAATATTTTCTGCCCCAATTGTAGGGGTAGAGGGAATAATTATGAAAAAATAACAACTGATTCCTCCTCTTTTCTTCTTAAGTCTTGTGGATTTAATCTTCATTCACAGTGCAGTTCTTGTAGGCAAGTTGGAAAAGCAGCTTCTTGTGAATGGGAAGGTAAAACATGATATGATAATTATGTATGTAGGTTTGGATAAAAGATGGAAGTAGAGAAGTATGTGAGTATAGAAGCCCCTCTTGTGCACAAATCAAATTTGGTGTAAGGACATAATCAGCAACAGTGAGGATTCCCAGAAGAAATCACTTTCCTTCCCACCATTTCTAATCCTTTTTCAGCTCTCTATGAAAATGCCCCTAATGGACACTCCAAGATACAAAATATTAGTACATTCATCAAAAATCCCCTCTTGCTTCATGCCATCAGACTGAGGATGGGAAAATGAGCTCAGGGAAATGCTTATGAAATTCTTTGGAATGTAGCTAAATATAGGAAAACATGAATTACTTACTGCCCCACGTAAGTAGTAATTCACTGGGGAAAAAAATGGTGTCTGAAACCACAAAACATTTGATGATTCTTAAAGTTGGCAGCACAATCATGAGATCCTCGGCCCTGGTCTTTTTTGGAGAAATCACTATTACTGACATGAGAGTTAGAAGTCATTAGTTTCCTCAAATTATCATGCAAGATTTTTCCTAAACTTAATGTGGTCCAATTAAACATCCCATTTTCAAGGGTGCCTGGATGGCTCAGTCAGTTAAGCCTCTGACTCCTGATTTCGGCCCAGGTCAGGATCTCTGCTCAGGTCAGGATCTTGTGGTTCATGAGTTTGAGCCCTGCATCGAGCCTGCTTGGTTGGGATTGTCTCTCTCTCTCTCTCTCCCTCTCCCTCTGCCCCTCCCCTGCTCTCACTTTTTCTCTCTCTTTCAAAATAAATAAATAAACTTAAAAAAATAAATATCTCATTTCAGAACCTTGGATTAATGTCAGTCACATACAGCAAGAAGACAGATAACAATACCAAAAGTGATGAAAATAAATAAAGTTATTGAAGGCAGCATACTCTGCCAGGTATAAGATCTCTCTTTCCCTCCCTCTTTCCTTTCTATTATCCATTATAATATAAAGTAACATAACTGTGTGTGTGTGTACGTGTGTGTGTAACAGGAAAAACAAGAAAGTTCTCCCTTATACTTTCACACTTAGATAAAAGTCTGCTTTCATGTTGCATTTTATTTATATCCTATATACATAAAAAGCTGCATATTTTGTTTCTTCAGAGAATTAAAACATTCATAAAGGCAGGTGCTAAATTAATCCTATTAGATTATATACACTTCTACACCCTGCCCTGCACACAACGTCATGGCCATATGGTTACTAATTACATAGTATATAAAGGATGTAGAAGAGAAGCAGTCCATTTTCAAATCCGGTAGTGAGAGACAGAGTAGTATGTGAATGCTACAGAAAAAAAGAGGACAGGCTGATAAGCTTGAAGGGGTGTTTGTTAGTCCACAATAAAAGGAGACATGGAAAAACAGCAGGCAAACAATAAAGTAAAATCAAAAAAGATCAGGGAATGTTATTTATAAAAAGGGAAGCAATTGTCATGGAGTATTTAGGATTTGGATCTATAAAAAAGAGGGTTTGAGCCTTTTAGCTCCAGAATGAATAAAAATAAAGACCTGGAGGTGGAAGCAGATTGATGACTGAAGAAGCTTCATATTGGAGAGCAGTGAAAAGGAAGCCTGCTTAACTAAGGAGACACCAGATAACAGATGATTGTGAAAGCCAGGCTAAGCAGATTCAATTTGACACGACAAGAAATGAGAAATTATTCACCTAGCATACAGGGAGTTTAAAAAAAGAACTTTATGGGGTGCCTGGGTGGCTCAGTAGGTTGGGCGTCTGACTTCGGCTCAGGTCATGATCTCACAGCTTGTGAGTTCGAGCCCCGCAGCGGGCTCTGTGCTGACAGCAGGGAGCCTGGAGCCTGCTTCGGATTCTGTGTCTCTTTCTCTTTCTGCCCCTTCCCCACTTGTGCTCTGTCTCTATCAAAAATAAATAAAATAGAAAAAAAATGTTTTAAAAACACTCTATAGATGCATAGAGCTTATCAACTTCCAGCTCTGACATTTACTAGCTATTGGATTTTGGACAATTTATCTAGTTTCTCTGATGCTCAACTTTTCTTCTGTAAATAAGATAATGCCTATAGTGCATTGCTGTAAGGATTAAATATGCTTACTTATGGAAAGCACTTGGCTTAGTTAATAGTTACACAAAGATTATTAGTTCATTCTTTCTTCTCTCCTTCCTTTAACAGAGTGTTTTGAAAAGTAAGTTATTAAAACAGTTATTTAGTCAATGAAGAATGTTAGAGATTGAAATTAGTAGAAGTAATAAGTAGACAAAAATACAGAATTTTAATATGTCCAATGATTAATGGACATTATTTTTAATAATTTAGCATTGTCTCTAAGACAGAACTTGGGTTGTAACAACACAAAATAGTTCCTATAATCCTAACAGAGAGTTCATTTATAGAAAGGTGTCCTTGTCCTTTTAGGAAGCATAATGACAATATTTGGTTTTATGGATATTTTGAGTTCTATAAATTATCCTTTCCAAGAAGCATTCCTGTACTCTTTGAACCTTAGTTAACAAACCTAGTAAAGAGAATGATTCCTGCTTTTAGCACAAAACATTTCACCATTAAAAAGGTGACCTGCCTTTAAGAAATACCAAAGTTCCTGGTGGCTCAAAACTTTCTCTATGAAATTGAATGACTGTGCGTGTGCAAGTTCTGAAATCTAATACAGACTGTAAAATGGTCTAAACATTCTACAACTATACAAATGGTGTGAACTCAAAATATATTTCAAAACTTTCACATTGTCTTTGTTATAGCATAGCTATCTATTGTTAAACTCTTATTTAGCTAGAAGTGGAAATACTAACAGAATTGAATTCATAGGAAAGCAGGGCTATCTAAATTATAGGTAAGAAAGCTTTTATCAACAGCTCCCTTATTTTAGAAATTTCAGAGTACTGTGGAAAAGAAAATAAACTACTTTTACTAAATTGATATATTTTCTGGCATCTACTCAAATGAATTTATATTGAATATTATTGAAAGAAATGTCTTGACTTTCAATTTAACTTTCAGTGGTAGAATTGAGCTCATCTGTCTCTTTAAAAAAAAAGAATTGTTTATACATTGAAGTAGAAATATTGAATCTGCCATTGATGTCTTTTCCACACCCCTTTTGGAGAGTCTGATACCAACTTTCCACTAAGTAGATATTGAAATATCACTGTTCTAAACTCAAAGCCAAGATCCTGATTAAACCTGCAAGCATACATGAAGAAGCTGAGGTAACCGTATTCTTTGTCTTAGGAATTTCTCTTAGGAATGTAAAGGCAGTGCATAGAGACAATATTAACTTAGCGGTGGGTGCCAGGCATGGAAGGTTGCAGAGGGACGGGGCAGATTTTAGGGCAGCTATACAGGACCATGTGAATACAGTAAAATTAGCTCTGTGAAGGGTCATGTGGTCCCAGAAGGAAAGAAATCAAGAAATTAGCATCTTTGGTTCTTGAACGACATAGCAGTCCATCATTACAGAACCATTTTTGACTAGCTTGACTTCCTTCATTTGGATTCCATGATGTTCCCTTGATTTTTTACAATAAATCTCATTTACTAAATGTAGTTTGAGATATTTTTCTTTTATTTTAGTCATATGATACCTGAGTAACATAGAGGCAATAAGTGCCTCACAGATATTCATTTTTAATATATGATAGTATGTTGCAAAAAAATGCTACATAGGAAAAAATATAATTCACATAAGAGTCATAATTTTATATAAAATTCCATGCACACCCCACATCTAAGAAATTTCCAGCCATATGAATTATGAGTCATGGAAGTGTCAACATGTAGCAGACCATTGTCATTCCCAACAAAACAAACCCTGGGGCCTTGGAAGAAACTTCAGGGTTCATCTATCAATTTATTCCACTATAGACAACCCAAGAGAGTCCAAGGTACATTCAAATTTGGGGACATCCTAGGTATCTTATGACTGGGTCAGTTCCAATCTCTGGTGTCTCTCCAACCCACACTCCAGTTTAAGAAGCCAAGTGTGCTGTGTGAGAAAAGCAAATAGCGAGGAAAGGTTGTATCATAAAAATGAAATTACAAGTTGAATTTTTCTAAAATCAGTAAACTAATGAAAAAATTTATTGAGAGAGACTTCATAATAATAAAGGCATAAAACTCCAGCATCACATATTGCATGTTATAAAGCGCTCATAGATAAATATACTTTATCCTTAATTATTTTGGCTGCCTCAAAATCTTCCACAACTCTGGAGTTCCTAGTCCTTATGCTTAATCTCAAAATATGACTTGAACTATTAGAAAAATGTGTACCTTTCACCCATTTGGGAATGAGGACTTTGTTATTACATTAAAATCATAAAATCACAAGAGGTCTAGTGGTTACTGAAAATTATTGTGATTGCCTTGTAATAGGAGAATTTCCAAACTTTTCCCTTAATGTGGTTGCAATTTTGAATACTTGGTGTGAGAGAGTCAGTGTGGTAAAGATAAAAAATACTTAAATTTCTCTACTAGAACAAAGACCTGGAGGAAAAGTCTTGAGTTATGCAAACAATTCATTTTGGTCACCACTTAGAAGATTTATACAAATGTAGAAACACTAAGAGGAAATTATTTTCCTCATCTTTTCAATGTAAAATATTAAAAGGAAATTTTGGCCAAATCTTCCAAGAGCAAATATCACTTGTGTGTAAACAATACCAATCCAACAGAGGGAGCTAAATGCACACAGGGATTGAAGAGATGGCAAAGATTATTAGGAGATTAAAGTCAGGCATATATTTTATTACTTAAACCTAGCTCTCCCTCAGATGGACCCACTGATCTGAAAGAGGATGGGCAGTTGACTCAGAAACCCACTGCCATACTTTCCCTCATTACTAAATCTCTATTCCTTACCTCCTTTTCATCCAACTATTCCTTTTGCTTCTCCTGCTTTCTTGATGCAATTTCTCTTTTATTTTATTTCTTCCATTTCCTACCTGCTAGGTCTGAAAAGGGCTTCCACAGCTATTATTTATTGCCATTATTGGGGCTTAGGCCACAGTGTAATTTCTCACATGCTTGCTAACTGTCTTTATTCTCTCAATTCCAATTTTAGTTCCTAATTTGTGCTCTATGCTACAGATTCCATGAGTAAATGATGCAGGGATCAGAAAGGTATCCTAGAGTTATTGGCCATTTAGGCTCTAAGTCAACCAAAGAATTTGGGATGAAATAAAAAATATTACACATTGCAAATGTATTCATATTGCTATTCCACTCAAGGCAAATGGCATATAAAAACTTGTAAAGTAGTAACTGAATGATATATACAGTAAAAGATGTCTTAGAAATTCAAAGGACTGGAAATAAATAGCACTCTTTAATTTTCTGAAAGGAAAATAAACATATGCTAGGCTTTTTCAGAATTAAAAAAAAAAGAATGGATCTGCTAATGTCACTGTGCTACTCAAATCCAAATGATTGATAATCAGAATACCTTCCTTAATAATAGGCTATGAATCAAAGACTCCAAAATAAACAATGAAAATATATCTAATGAAAACCATGTTTTTGACCATGATGTTATATTTCAAATTTCACCTAATTTTGTCATTTTTGTTTTAATAGCACTGAAATCTGGAATACAACCACCAAAGGAAAAAAGATGGCACCTATTCTCCAACAATGTACAATCTTTATAAGAATAGGTACCTTTTGGGGCGCCTGGGTGGCGCAGTCGGTTAAGCATCCGACTTCAGCCAGGTCACGATCTCACGGTCCGTGAGTTCGAGCCCCGTGTCGGGCTCTGGGCTGATGGCTCAGAGCCTGGAGCCTGTTTCCGATTCTGTGTCTCCCTCTCTCTCTGCCCCTCCCCCGTTCATGCTCTGTCTCTCTCTGTCCCAAAAATAAATAAAAAAAGGTTGAAAAAAAATTTAATAATAAAAAAAAGAATAGGTACCTTTTTTTAAGATTTTTTTAGTAAAAGCTTCCATATAAACACATGATTGTGCACAAGAATATAGTTTGACATCTTAGCAAATATACCATTGGAATTTTGGTAAGAATTGCATTGAATCTGTAGATCACTTTAGGCAGTATGGACATTTTCACAATATTAACTCTTCAAATCCAAGAACATGTAATATCTTTCCACTTATTTGTGTACATTCTTCTTTATCTCTTTTGCTGGCTTTCTTCTACCTGTCACACAGATTTCTACTTTTCCTCATTCTTTTTTGGACTACACCTTCTACCTCTGTAACTAAATTCTACTCATCTTTAAGTACATTTAGGTTCTAGCTCTTCCATCAACCTTCTAATTACTCCAGCTCACAATGTCTATGCTTTTCAGAAGCCCTTTTTCCACTCATATTTTCTAAAGTTGTCCTATGGTTTTCATACTTGGCCAGGTAGATACTGAACTAGTAATCTAGAGATTTTTAGAAACCATATGATATACTTATATACTTTAATGGAAACTACTTTTTGTCTAAGACTTTAAGGACCTAAAAACAATAGAAAATATTGAACATATCATAGCAAAAATCACATGATATTTAAAGTTAAGCCTCAAATTTCGAAGATATTTCATTCTAGTTAGTGGCCACTTTGGGCCACATTCCCTGAGGGTGTCTCTTCTCTTTCCCTCTGCTATTTGTAAAATTTCAATAAACATTTTTCTGAATGGTGGGATTACTTTTCCTCTTTTCTTCTTGTCTGCAGGAAGTTCCTTTCCTATTCCTTTTCCAACAGTACTCTGGAACCGTAGAATCTCTTCAGGATTGTAGAAAAATAACCGTATCATGAATTATATGAGAAAAGTAAGGAAATGCCTACTATTAAACCTTCATTAAAAGTCAGAACAAGTAAGTGCTTTATGTTATGTTGAAGCATATGAAAATGTCATATTTGTAGGTAAAAATGGCAAATCATCAGTAATTTTATATGGTTCAACCCAATAGTGTTCTCTTTTCATAATGCCTGAAGTCTGACAGAAACTTTAATAAAAGAAAACTAGGTGTGTCAAGTCTATGAATCTCTCTCTCACACACACACTCAATTTCTTTCATATTTTCTTTCTCTTCTCCCTCTCCCCTTTCCTCTATTTTATTTCAGCATTTTGAATTTTCCAGCTTCATCAATCAACCATCAGCCAGCATAAATTGTGGGGTTTCATTTTCCATCCTAATATACTAATGTGCCGTCTATGATGATGGAGCTCAAATCTCTGACATCTGCTGGCTGAATGCTTTGGCTCATTCTTAACTTAGTTTCAAAGGCAACACAGTTGTTTTTTCACCAAATCCAATTTGGATATCCAACCCTCTAAGATAACACTATGGATATTACTCCTTTTGCATAATTAATTGCATAATTAACACTAAATAACTAATCATTAATGGGATTCACATACTGAGGCAACGCAAAGACTTATGGTGTAACTCCTCATGCATCCTTTACCATAATTTATTAGACTACTTTTCTACGCATTTAATATTAAAATAGAGGATATCCTCTCAGCTCATTCCGCCAACCATGAAAAAAACCGCTTAAATTTGCTGACAGACATTTTTGCAAAGCATTTAATACTTTTAAGTCCAAGTGAAATATTTTTCTATAGTGTTTTTTTCAGTATTTACAGTACATTTTAAAGAGTTACAGATAAGGCCTATATATATTTTTTCTAATGCAACACTTGTAATTTTTAAAATTAAGCAATATCATGACATGCCAAATCATAATGACAGTACTGTTATTTTCAGACTCTTTGTCAAGATAATTGCAGATTTATTAATATTCTCATTGTTTAAACATCCTCATTATGCACATTTTTATTAAGTTTTTAATTCAAAACTTAGCAAAAGGAATTATAAGTTTAAAACTAACCTGAAAGAAATTAAGGAGTAGAATGTTTGAGAGTGGGTCAGAGTTATAGGAAGTTCCCCAGATTCTGTTATCTATTTATTCTACAGTATAGTAATATATTTAGGTTAAAAAAAAAAGCTAGATTACTTGTGACATTTTGTATCATGAAAATATAAATTATTATTATTTATCTTAAAAGATATACATTAAAAAGGACATGATAAATTAATTTATATAATTATCATTTAAAGAAACAGTATACAACAAATAGGGGGTGTCAAATTTTACCCAGAGAAGTTTTTTCTTTTCTTTCCTTCTTTCTTTCTTATCCAACTGAGTAAATTTGAAGATCTAGTTGGCTTCATTAAACAATTCATAAAGCAGGCATCATCCCATCTAGCAAGAAGAGGGGGGCTCCTGAGAAGTTTTTTTCTTAAATTTATTTTGGCATTCCCATGATAATCTGAGGTTAGCAAAATTAATACATTTTTTGAGCATTTACCAAATGCATGATTTATGAGAAAAGCCATTTTTGCATGCCTTCCTGGAAAATCACTTGCTGATATAGAAGCTGTGTGCATTTTACACATTTGGGAACTTGACTATTTTGTGTGCATAACCAACCCATTTTTTTTTGTCTTTTTAAGAATTGTTTATGCCTAAAACAAATTGTCTTTTTTATCTCAAGAAAAAACAAGGCCAATCATAACTGACAATTAACCAGGAAGAAACTAGATTCCCACTTACTTTCTAAAAGCCCAGTATGACTTTCCAATGATCTTAAGTGACCAACAGATCTAGGAAAATTTGGCCTGTGAAAAAAGTAAGGCAGTTTGACACAATGAGGAAAATTTTTTCTTAAAAGTGTTGACAGAGGGAAGAAGCCTGATGTTAAAATTTAACCAAGCCAAATCCTGAGAAAGCATGGTCAGGAGATAAAGACTGGGGGAGTCCGCATATAATAGCAGGGAGCAAAATGTCTTATTTTAAAAGCTAAAGTTATTTCTTTAAATAATTAAATCAACTGACATGCCTAAAATATAACAAACACTATTTTAATGATGAATAACCCCAGAATGTTAAACATAATTTTCTTTTGTTTTAAATTTTATTTTAGAGTGCTTTGTAGTATAAGTCATAGTGTCTTCACAACACATTTAAAATCTTTGTAAGAATTGGAATGGGTTTTCTAGAGTACTTACTTGTCCATATGTAAAAGAGAATACAAAAAAAGACAATAGATATCATTTAAACTTTTAATAAGTTTCACATAATGAAGTCTACCTCAGATAAGAAGGCATATGCATTCGTATTTGAGAAGGTTGAGAGAAGCTATATTATATATTTTAATATTAGTCATCAATATTTATTTATTTTCTTATACATTATCTAATTTAAATGAAGTAAGATAGTGGCTTTTATTACAATGTCTACAGAACATTACCTTTGATTACATTTCAATTTTAATAACTATTAATTCCTATTCATTCTTAAATTATTTATTATATATTATGTCTATTTCTATTTTGCTTAAAGCTTTCCTCAAACTTTATCCATATGTAGGAATAAACAATCATCTACAGAGAGATTGAATTAAAAAAAATCAAAAACCAGGAAAGATTGGAAGAGATCCAATTTCAGGAGAGAAACTTCAAAGAGCATTTTTATAATATTTCACTACTTTGTTTTAGGATAAGACTAGTTAATTTAACAATTTCCTGATCTTTCTCCTATTTTTATTCCTTCTATTCCTCTGTCTTTATTCATTAACTGTGTTTCTTAGTAACAAGTATTTGCTGTATAATAATTTTCAAGTTTGCTACAAAACTTTGCTATAATTTCCTAGTAATCTGAGAACACAACCACAGCTGCAATTTTGAGGCAGACAGTGATTCCTGATCCTGGCAGTTTTCCTGAAAAGAAAAAGGAAATATAACTACTCCCACAAGTTTACCACAAATAGTAAGCCTGTGGCAAATTCTGAAATTTGCATACAATTACCATTAAGTTGAACAAAAGTATCATTAACCCTAACAATAGCTGTCTTCAGCTGCTAAAAGAAGGGAATTCAGCCAAGTTAGCTGTATAACATTTTATAAAGTATATTAATGAGAAGCCTTTAATGGAAATCAAGATATAAGCTCACTGTTTCTCAAACTGGAGTCTGTGGTTTCCTCTGGGAAATGTAAATAAATTCTCAGGGCCCATGAGTACTCTAGTCTGGGAGCCACTAATTTAAATCAGTTAATAAACACTTCTAATATTTACAAGATTTCTTATAAT
Source organism: Acinonyx jubatus (assembly GCF_027475565.1). NCBI lineage: Eukaryota > Metazoa > Chordata > Mammalia > Carnivora > Felidae > Acinonyx > Acinonyx jubatus. The sequence continues at coordinate 37,607,804 of NC_069385.1, forward strand.
TGCATTCTTTTAAGGATAATTAATATTTATTCTTTTACAATAATACTAACAATAGGCTTAGCTAGAATTTAAATGCCGCCAATTTAAATGATAAAACTGTATGTTTAGCGTTTTGGGGACTGCTTAAGGTTGTGCTTTTAACGAGTGAGTGATTTCTAATGAAGTGGAGCAATGAAGCAACAGTAGGTATTTGAAAAACTATTGATTCCAAGTAAAAATTGCCTAAAGACTAAATACACATGGATAGAAAATATATCAAGAAGATTGTGAAAGGTGACATCAGCAGGATGGCAGAATAGGATGTCCCAGCCCACACACCCCACAGAAACACTGATTTAACAACAATATATGGACCAAAATACATTTATGAGAGATACAGATTCCAGTTAGAAATGAAATTAGAAAATAATATATCAGCAAAATGCCAATGTCAACAAAGAAGTAGAAAACTTAAAAAAACTGTCCAAATAGTCTAGAGCTAAAGAATATAATAATTGAACTGAAAAATTCAATAGCAGCAGAAGAAAAAAAAAACAGTTAACTCAAAGACAATTTATATGAAATGATCCAGAGAACAAAAAGAAAGAAAAAGAGGAAAGAAAGCCTATAGGACATATAGGACACCATCAAGAAACCAATGTATTTATTTTGGGAGTCCTAGAAGAAGAGAGAGAGAATGGATGGAAGGTTTATTTAATAAATAATGGCTAAAATATTCTCAAATGTGAGGAGGGAAATGGTCATCTAGGTTTATGAATCCCAAAATATTCCAAGAGACCAAACTCAAAGAAATCAACAACAAAATATATAATCAAATTGTCAATAGTAACAGATAAAGAGATTTTTGAAAGCAGCAAGAGAAAAGTAACCCATTACATACAAGGGAACCCTCATAAAACTATCAGTGGGTTTTAAAGCAAAAACTGTACAGAAGGAAATGGGATAATTTATTCTAAGTGCTGAAAAACAAAAAACTGTCAACCAGGAATATTATATAGAATAAAAAACTGTCCCTCAGAAAGGAAGGAGAGATAAAGACTTTCCCAGAAAAACAAAAGCTGAGGGAGTTCATCACCACCATCTTCCTCACAAGAAATTTTAAAGGTAGTTCTCTGAGTTGAAATGAAAGTACACTAATGAGCAATGGAAGTATGAAACTCACATATAAAAGTAAATATATAGATAAGAATACTGTAATCCTGTAATAGTGATAGGTAAATTACTTCAGTATAAAAGTTAAAAAGATATATTAAAAATAATTATAACAAGCTATTTTCTAATGAATACACAATATAAAAGATGTAAGTTGTGATGATAATGTGAAGAGTGTGGGGGTTGGGGGGTGTAAAAGAGTAGCATTTTGTATGCAATTTAAGTTGTAACCAGATTCAAATAGACTGCTCAGATTATAAGATGTTCTATGTAAGCTGATGATAACTGCAAAGAAAATGCCTATAGAATATACACAAAGGAAAATGGTAAGGTATCAAAACATAACACTGCAAAAAAATCAATGAAACAAACAAAAAGACAGAAAGAGAGGAAAATAGGAACAAAAAAACCACAAGGCAAACAGGAAAAAAAATTAACAAAGTGGCAAAGTACTCCCTTATCAATAATTACTTTAAACACAAATAGATTAAATCAAAAGACAGAATAACTGAATAACTAAAAGAACAAGATTCAACATATGCTATCTACAAAAGCTTCACTTTAGTTTTAAGGACATACATAGGCTGAAAGTGAAAGGATGGGAAGAAATATTCCATGCAAATGGTAACTAAGAGAGAACAAGGTTGGCTATACTTATATCAGAAAAATGGACTTTAAGTAAAAAACTGTGACAAAATAGGCTTTAAGTAAAAACCCATAATAGAAATGCAAGGAAGGACATTATACAGTTATAAAATGATCAATTCATCAGGAAAATATGACAGCTATAAATAGTTATGCATCCAACATCAGAGCACCTAAAATATAAAGCAAACATTGACAGAAATAAAAGGAAAAATACCAATTACAATAACAGTAGGAAACTCGAACATTCCACTTTTACTAATGGATAGAACATGCATAGAACATAAAACCAATAAGGAAACAGAAGACTTGTACAACACAATAGACCAAATGTACCTAATAGACATATATAGAATATTCCATCCAACATCAACAGAGTAAAAACATTCCTTGCAAGCACACATCTATCTATCCAAGATAGATCATATGTTAGGTCACAAAAGAAATAGTAACAAATTTTAAAAGACTGAAATAATACCAAATTTATTTTCTAAGCACAATGGAATAAAACTAGAAATCAACAATAGAAGTAAAATTGGAAAATTCATAAACATGTAGAAATTGACACATTCCCAAAAGGTCAACATATTTTTTATTTCAGTTCTAGAGATATTTGAGAGTAGACGAAGGCAATGGTCAAAGAATTAATGACAGGGGTGCCTGGGTGGCTCAATCGGTTAACTGTCCGACTTCAGCTCAGGTCATGATCTCACAGTTCGTAGGTTCGAGCTCTGCATCAGGCTGTGTGTTGACAGCTCAGAGCCTGGATTCTGCTTCAGATTCTGTGTCTCACTCCCTCCCTGCCCCTCTCCTGCTTGCACTCACTCTCTCTCAAAAATAAATAAACACTCAAAACAAAACAAAAAAACAACAAAATTAATGACAGAAAATTTTAGAATTGAAGGATAGCACAATTCCTCAAATTAAAAAAAATAAAATGATTTTCAAACATAATAAAAATAAACCCAAACTATATCAGCCATATTAAGCTGAATTATACTGCAGTAACAGATAACTGAAAAATCTGAGTATAACATCAAAGGTATAGTTTTAAATTCATGTTGTATATCCATCATAAGTTTAGTGTGCCTCAGGTTCATGTGTACATTCCAAATCCTAATTGATGGTAATCTCTTCCCTGGGACACCATGGGTCTTGTTACACAGGGCAAGAAGAATAGTGTGAAACCATGTAATGGCCCTTAAAGCTTATACTAAGCTATTCCAGAGTCACTTTTGCTCCCATTTCACTGTTTGAAACAAGTCACATGGCTAATATTAATATCAATGGAACAGGGTTGCATAATCTTTCCACATTAATATGATCTATCATATTCTCATCTAGATTCTATTAATTAGTATCTAATTAGGAAACATAAAAAACTCTTAAGTATTTCAAGCAAAAGTATATAATATAGAGAATTGTTTACAATGTGTTAGAAGAGCTAGAGGAACAAAAGGGAAAGTAGTGTTATTTAAGTGCTGCTGTTCTGTCACTGTTGGAAACACTAACACAATGCATATTGCAGGAATCCAACAGTTCACACTCTTATGGACACTGAAGTATCTGGGAGCCTACATTCATATTGTTGCTGCCATATCCATGCTACCACTGTTGCCTGCTACTCTTACTGCTAGAGTTTACCTGCTAAAGCTGCTGGACAGCAGAAGCTTTCATTATTGGAACCAGAAGTGTGAGGTGCTGACATTGCTGGAATGTTGCTGCTGTTACTACCAGGAACAGAAACACAAGAAGGAGAATCAAAGACAAGGTGATATCACAAAAGCAACCAGAGAGAAAAGACACACAAGGAACAATTAGATGAGAAAAGATTGCTGACAACCACAATGGGAGCCAGAGACAATGCAACAACATCTTTAAAGTGCCAAGGAAATACAAATGTTAATTTAGAATTCTGTGTAAAGCTAAATTCATTCAAAAGTGAAGTTTAAATAAACATGTTATCTGAAAAGCAAAGACTAATTGATTATATTTCATAAGTCTCACTGAAAGAGCCACTATAGAATGAATTTTAGTAAGAACCGAAACCTGAAAGATTATGAGAGGAAATTTGAAAAAAATGTTGGCAACTTTAAACATGATTTAACTATATATGCAACAATAACAGTCACTATGGATAGGTTAAAAACAAGCTGAAACTAAAATATAAGACCACATACTCGGGAGATGGGAAAGAGTAATGAGGATAACTGAGACTAAAGCATACTAAATTTATTGTATACATAGAAGGATAACAGATATCAATTATTTTGTAACCAATAGTTAGTAAGAATAACAATTGAAGGACCAAAAATAAATGTACAGTTAATGTATAGTTTCAAAATCAACAGAGGAAGAAAAGTAGGTGGGATTACCATCTAATAGAAATTAGAACAGGAGGAAAAAAAGATATCAATTTAGCTGTGTTTGGCTCTGTTTATAACCCACAACAGTGGCTTAAAATAAAAGATTATTTTTCTGCCTACAAGAGGTAGGCAGCTGCTAAATTCTGTTGTAAGGTTAACAATGTTTCTGTTGTTCTTTTGGGTACAAGAGAGCTGCTATAGTTACAGCCAGCACATCTGCTTTCCAGGAGGGAAAAAGAGAAAGAAAAAAGTATGACACTGTGCCAGAGAACCTAAAGTTCCACAGCAGTCTTCCCTTTATATAGCTTTGGCCAAACTGTGTCACATGCCTAGTCTGTCTTTAGAAACCTTTCCAAGAACAGTCATCTTAATTCATTTTAAGTGTTTTTTTCTTCTTCTTTTTTTAAATACAATACCATCTTTTTTAATGATACTAAAACAAAACAAAATAAAACAAAACAAAACAAAAACCCAACCAGTGACAGAAGAGATTAAAGAAGTTAATTGGGAAAGCAATCCCACTTATAAATAGATCTGTATCACAATGTAGAAATAAATCAAACTCTACCAGTAATCACAATAAATATAAATGGATTAAACTCAGAAATTAGATTAATTTAAAGTTTTAAATGTATCCAGCTAAATGTCCCTTAACACAAAGTAACATGACAACAAAAAGGCTAACTAGTGAAGCTCCATTAATATCAAATACACAAGACTTCAAAGTAAAAATAATCATGAGATAAAGAGAGTTATTGCATATTTACAAAAGTAATGAATCAAATTAATGATAGAGCTCCCAGAAACTTTCAAAATCATTACCAAATAAAGAAAACTAAATTTTCCATAGCTACAAGGAAAATTTTTAAATCTACAAAGACAGTGGAAAATGTTAACATACATCTTTAGAAAGTAATATATAAATCAGATAAAGCATTAGTAAACAATATTGAATAAGCTTTGAATATACAAATAACAAGTTTGGCAAACGTATTTAAGTTCCCTAAGTCTCACTTTCATTTCATCTGGGCAATGAAGACAGTAATGGCATCTTGCTTAGAAGACTTTTATGAGGCTTAAAAGAATTGAGATGTAAATTGAGTAGTACAATGTTTGGAGATCAGAAAGACTCAGTAGAGAAAACCAGCAGAAACTATTGTTGGAATAGTGCTGTTAGTAGAATCAGCAAGAGCTGTAGTTGTGGTCGTAGTAGCAGCAGCAGTAGTGATAGTGACATCATCTATTCTCACATTTCTTCCAGACTCTCATAAAAATCACTAAAACTAAGAGATGGTAGAATTATTAAGTTTCATCATCTTAAGTTTCAAGATCTATCAAGCAAATACTACTGAAACAAACCTAATGGAGCTCTGTTAGTATTTTCTTAAAAATTTGAAATAAAAAATCATTGCTAGAGATAAAGAGGGTTAATGCATAATGATTAAGATTTCAATTATAAATTGAAGAATATGACAATTCTACTCTTTTATATGTATTATTTATACACTTAAATAATACAGCCTTAAAATAGACAAAACAGATTTTTCAGAAAAAAGTAAATACAGTAAAACTTGGACTGCAAGTAACTTGTTCTGTGAGTGTTCGATAAGACAAACAAACATTTCTAATAAATTTTAACTTGATAAACAAGCAATGTCTTGCAATATGAGTAGTACATGATGCCAAATGTCACATGATCACAACTGAGACAATGGTTCTTCTCTTGCTCTCTTGCTGAGGGATTGTGGGTGATCTTCTCCCATGTTTGGATGCTCGGTCTCAGGCCACAGTGTTTGAAAGAAATCAGTGATTTTTCAAAATGTCGGGGAGTGCTCCCAACTGGCACTAGTACATTTTTTGTCGCTTTAAAGCAGCTATGGACAGTCCTTTGCTTTTCCATACAAGAGTAAGCTTCGGAATGCTTCTCTTCATTCTAGGTCAGGCTGCCTGAAGATATAGACCCTTTCCCCTGCTGTCTTATTGCAAGTTACATTAAATACAGTATATGACAAGAATTTAATAACACTGTTAACTGTTAATGAAAAAGATTCCATTGAGCTAATAGATAACAGTGATTCCATTAGTGACAGTGAAGTTCGTCCTACACAGTAACTCTCCTCTCTCTTAACTCCCTCACACCAGCCACGAAGATTTTCAAAGGTAAATGCAAGTTAATTTGTTTATTTTTCTTTATATTTTGTATTTGCTTCATTATTTTGTATTATATTACAGTATTGTAATCATTTTTATATGAATATTTTTGGGTTGTGGAACAAATCATCTGAGTTTCCATTATTTCTATGGGGAAATTTGCTTTGATACACAAGTGCTTTGGATTGAATGAATTATGATCGCAAAGCAAGGTTTTACTACATACCAGTTCACGATCATATTGAAAACTTTAACATACCTTTTTTCAGTAAATGACTGGAAAAGCAGGCAAAAATTCATTAAGGAAACAGGAGATTTGAATAACATGATTAGCAAACTTGATCTACTGGAAATATGTTTAAAATGCTGCACCTATCCACTGTAGATTCCATATGTTTTTTAAGCATATACAAATTCATTTTTAAAAGTTGAGCACAAAACAGGCCACGAATCCACTTTGAAAGGATAGGTATAATATATACTATAGAATATAAAATATTATACATATATAAAGTATTCATATAATATATACCATATAATACATAATGTATACTAGTATAATATATACTATACGGTGTAATTAAAGCAGAAAATAATAATAAGGAGATGACTAGAAAATCTTAAATTTGGAAATTGAGAAAAATATTTCTAAATAAGAAAAAGGACAGAAATATAAATTTTTATGGAAATTAGAAAATATCTCAAGCTATTTTATTAATAAGTAAATATTAAAAACACTACAAATTAGACCATCTGGGTGCAGCTAAAGACGTGCTTAGGACAAATATGTATATAACCTTGGTTCTAACAGAAAAGGATTAAGGCTGAAAATTAAGCATTCAAATAAAGAAGTTTAAAATGGAAAAAATAATAACAAAAGTAGTAGAAGGAAGTAAATAATAAAGATAAGAGAAGAAATTAATAAAATATAAAAATAAAACCATAAATTTTTCCATAGTAAAATTAATAAAACTCTGGGAAAACCAATCAAGAAAAATAAAAAGAAATGGTGCACATTTGCACGTGAACACACACACACAATACTGGACATAAAAATGAGAAATAGTAACTACAGCTGAGAAACCGGTAATAGAATACTATAAATAAATTATGGCAGTAAATTTGAAAACTTGGATTAAAAAATTCAAGTTCCTAGAAAAATATAATTTATCAAATTGACTCAGGTAGAAATAGAAAACACAAACTATTGCTAACCCTAAAGTAAATGAATCTAGATATTCTCCCTCTAGGACTTCTTTCCCATAAAATGTTCTGGTAGATCTCAAGAGCTAAGAACATTTTCTGTACAGAGATGTTACATAAAATAGAATTATAAAAGTTTTGCACCTATATGAGAATTATTTTAGAAAGCAAAAAAGCATTATTTATCCAGCCATGGATGATAAATTACTTGAAGTGTGCTGCTGGATGAAAATGTCCTTAAAATCAACACCAAATTTCATCCCTGATATGTGCCTGGAGGATTTTCCATGCTACAGAACTGACAAGTTCCTTTTAAAATCCACACTGCTCAAAATATAAATTATTATGCTATGATAAAAGTGATTATTATATATTATGGATGTCTATAAGGACACATTCTTAGCAAAAGATCGGATAGTAAATGCTACACCATGACATGATTAAATCAACCATTATGTAACATTGACATTAACCTAAACAGGTACATAATTAAGAAATCCCAAATTGTTTTCCTCAATGGAATATTAAGTAGCCTTTTAAGATTTGCTAATTTTTCATCCTTGTTACATTGCATTTTCTGGTAACCTTCAAATTCTAACAAAGTTTTATTACATGTTAATTGTCTGGTATTGTTCTTCCTTGGGAAATTTAGCACGTGTTTATTCTTGAATTATGACAGTCAGGACAGAACTAATTTATGCTGGAAATGTCGATTTTAAAGTGGCAAGAGATAGCAACAGTTGAGCAGCGACCAATGGTGATATTGTGTTAAGGTGACAATCGACAACCAGGATAGATGTGACAACATGTAAGCATTCCTCCAGGACCTGGAAAATACTGATGGAATGGAGCCTGCTAAAATTCTTCCTGCTAAATGAATAAGCTAAGATTCTGGGCTATTAATATTTGGGTATTAATGGTAGAATCTGGAAATACCTCTTTTAAAATATGAAAAATGCTTGGAATTTAGTGTTGAGTGAAAAATTAATCTGATACTACTAAGGATCATATATGTATATATCAGATCATATATGATGATCTGATATCATCATATTGTGTTTTTAAGGATTTTATTGAAAGGAGATACATCAATATGTCAACAATAGTTGCATATGCATGGTCAGATTGATATTTTTCCTCTTTCTTTTGATTTTCTTTGTTTTCCATGTTTTAAAAATAAATGAGCACATAGAGCAATACCAATTAGAAAAATTTCAAAATGATTCATTTGCTCAGAGTGGGCAAAAGAGAGAATGGAAAAACCGTTACAGAACAGGCACCTTTCCCAAAAGTGCATGCTCTACACTACACAGCCCTTTACCTTTGACCTAAAGAAGTAAACAAAAACTTGTGCTGAACCAGATCTACTTCTAACTTAGTCTTAAGCATGGTTCGTGCTGCTGGCTGTTTGCCTTTTTAATGTATTTTCTGAAATAGTCACAAAAATATGTAGCACAAACATTATTTTTTCAGAACCCATCATTCATAAGATAACCATAATGAATTCCTCTGTAAAACACTCTCAAGGAACATTAAATTTTCATTCTGAAGTGAAATAGAAGCCTGCATTACATCAGCCTGGCATTTTTCTGACTTGCATGCTGGTAGTTGCCAACAACTTTCTTGTCCTAGACTCTAAATTCAAGACTGAACGCAAACCACAGAGAACTACAGAAAGCCCAAACTGCACTGCTCTGGATGGTAAAAGAAAACTTGACTCTGCTGGCAACCAATAGAACAGAAGTATGCCTCATCCTGACCACTCCCACATCATGACCAAGCAGCACGACCCTGCCTTTGGAGCTCTGGATAGAATTGTAACAATGTCAAATAGTGTCATGGCTTGGCATTTCCCAGAGAAGTATCTGGCAAATTTAAGATATTGGTTATTGTTGTCTATTTAGGCCACCAAGCCTTTGATTTTTCAAGCTAATGCTATTCAGTAGAAAGGAACTAGTCTGCATGATACTTAACCAAAAACAGCAGCTACTGAAATACTGACCTTAAAACACACCTAGTAACAGCATCTTTCTTGCTCCAGTTCTGTCTGTAGGTGTCTGTTAAGAACTCTAAAGTCTTTGTTCAGTTTCTCCAGAGGAAGAACATGGATGGATGTATACGACTATAAATCATCACCTAGTTTTACACAAATATGCCACTTTCTCTCCATCTCGAAAATAGTTCCATAGACTTCCTTATAATTGAATATTTCATAGATATTCAGAAGGGCTTATTCACTTAAGCCTTGAACAACCTCTAAAAACACATAAATGTCTTTAGTGTTTAAGCTTGTTGAGAAAAGAATCCTTAAATGTGAAATATACAACTTTTAAATGTCTTAAAATCAATTGAAATAAGCCATCAAAGTGTGATAACATGGAACCACATTAATGAGTAGATAAGAATATATTTTAAAAACTCTATATTTAAATGGATGTTTCTAAACTGAGCTTCTTCAGAAAATAGTTTTGCTTAGCAAAATCTTTTTCCCCCCACTGGTAGTACAAAGATAATTATTTCCTATCTAAACTACAAGGATTTCAAATTTGCAACAGTGTTATATGCATAGTCGTTCACATTCTGTGATTGTACAAAGCATGAATCATGTGGTGATATTCAAAGGGGCTACTGCAATCAGAATGCTGATCACCAAAAATTAGTCATATAGTAATTATAATTCTCCAGCCATTTGTTTCTATGATGACTTCTAATTTCAATGAGTCCATGCTGTATTCCCTGAATTTAAGAACTGTAACTTGGTAAAATACTAAAATATCATGGTTTTAGCATTAGTGTTTTCCTATTCCAACTCTCCCCATCCCCAGAGCTCCTCTGGTTTAAATAGGAGTGAAAAAATGTTTTACTCTACTTCTGAGTACTCTGTTCCTTGAAAACACCTGATGCGAAAAAACTTTAAGTGCTTGATCTCTGCTTCTGAGTAGAAACATTTTCAATACAGTCTGTTTCATACCCAGGCATAATACTTAACAGATCGCCTGGTAGTGCAATCACCCTTGTGCTTGCACAAAACCAAAGGGCTCAAGTGACATGAATGACACTGTAAATCTACACAGATATTCATTTCATACTGACTTTCAGTGTTCTTAACCTTATCAAAGAGCCTGATAATTCTCAAATAATTTTTGCTGGTTTCTTGCACTGTTGCCTGGTAATGGAAACAGAGCCCTCCTTCCATCCATCAGCCTTCACATCACCCTTTGGGAACACTCATACACACACATTCACACTCAAACACACACACACACACACACACACACACACACACACCACACACACATTCATACACATACTAGATGTTTTAATGACTCAGGTTTATTTGGGGGCCTCAGTTAGCTTATTTGGATCAAATCACATAATTTCTTTGGGTCCTTTCCCTTTGGGTTCCACAACCTAACTTAACAAATCATATATTTGCTCTAAGTCTTTTTGGTATGAAAAGAAACGATATGGAAAGAGTTGAATTTTTAATACCATTAATCTATAGCTAACTCAGCTTGCTGTCTTATGCAACACTATGAGAAACAGCTGGGCCCCACTAACCAGAAAGCACTTTTATGGTTTCTCTTAAGGGCCATTAAATCAATGTGATGAGAGCACAGCTGGATTGGATCCTGAAAAATTTATCAGATCCCACACAATACATAAAGGAAGCATGCAGTGCTATTGCAGAGTCGGCAGCAAACCCTTGCTTCGACTGCAGGTGGAGTTTAACAGAATAAGCAAACTCCCCTAGTAAGCCCTTGACAATCTGATTTTTTCCTTACCTCTCCCCTCTGTGTGGGTGTCTTCTTAAAATACCAGCTACTCATGCAACTGTTAAACCAAATTTTCTGGCTGGATTTATTGGCATGACTAGGACATACAAGGACCTGCTTGGCTGTCCCAATACAGCTTTCAACACCTAGAGCCATGTTTTTTGCTTTAGTAAATTTTAGCACATGGTGGGGCCAAAACTACAGCTCATATGAAAATTTAGCACAATGACTGAATAAAGGCTTCCAGTAAAGGGCCAATGCACAAGTAACAACATCTACCTTATTAAACTGAAGCAAGAATAGGACAACTGCCAAAAATACCAACTTTTTTCTTTTCTTATTTAACTCAATTTCTCCAATGCTTTATGGATAGTGAATGAAATATAAAAATCATTACTTAAAGGGTATGGAAAGATTTCGTAATAAACAAGCACATATTCGGTAAGACAGTGATAGAACTTTAGGAACTAGACCTCCCTAATCTGTTGGAAATTGGGCATAATTGCCTAGGTTATCTAACCTTATGGTCTCTTTTCTCTTAATAAATATGTCATACTGAGAAAGATAGGGGCATTTTATAGCAGAAATTTAAATCTACACTGCCAATTTTGTAAACCTAAAAAACTTATTTAATTTTTGAAAACTCACTTTCCTTACCTGTAAAAGGAAAATAATAGGAAAGTCTCCCTTATATGAGTATTAAATGGAAAAAGAAATGTATGTATTTAGTTCAATGACTGGTGTATTGTTAGTGCCATTATATCTTCTCCTTCTATCCATTTCCTTTCTTCTCCTCTTTCTCTCTTCCTCCTCCTCTAACATCATTATCAATTTTCACTGTGGCACTCATCAACCTCACAAGATTGTAAATTCCTTGACTGTAGAGAAAGTGTCTTACTTATTTCTATATCTTTCATAACACATTTAATGTTTAGTGGATGAAAGCATTATTTAATCAAGCCATGGATGATAAATCACTTGTAGTGCTCTGCTGGATGAAAATATCCCTAAAATCAACACCAAATCTCATCCCTGATATATAGCTGGAGAATTTTCCATGCTACAGAAATGACAAGTTCCTTTTAAAATCCACACTGCTCAAAATATAAATTATTATGCTATGATAAAAGTGATTATTATATATCATGGATGTCCATAAGAACACATTCGATCAGATAGTAAATGGCATGATTAAATCAAATATTCTTATGTAACATAGCCATGCATACTCATAACTGCATAGTCTAAGGAGTTTGCTCTGGGGTAATTTATAGTCAAAACAGAAATATCACATAAGATATAAAATAAAAAAGTGAAGCTAAAAATCAACCAGAAAAAAAATCAGACAAATAAGCTTAGTAAGATTCTCTTCCAGAAAAGACTAATGATATTTTGCCTATTATGGGCAGTTTAGGAACGCAGGTTTTTTTTCTTCTTTTTTCCCTTCCTTATATTAAGATCAAAAGTATACTCCTACTTCCTTTCCTCTCATAGTTATTTTAAGCTTAGCCAGATATAATAAGGGCACCCTCAAGCAATAACAATGAACAAACTTAAATTTCAGAGGTTTACATTTTTTATTCAAGTTGAATTTTTTCAGCAACTTCCAGAAAGCTCAAGTTAAAACTACTTACACTGAACTTTCATGCCTTCTTTTAAAGCACTGTTCCCCACCCCAACACACAAACATATCATATGACAGCTAGAAAACTAGAAGATACATATCTTGTGAGCTTATTACCCCTACAAATGAAGGTCCAGCGATCGCAGTATTCTTGCATATAACATTGAAGATTCTTTTTATTTATAGTATAGTTTGGAATCATAAAAACGCTGGTTTTAACCATCTGAGTACTAATCATTCATGTATGATTTATGTTTATAACATAGTTTACCCTATTTAAGTTTGGCACAAAACGAAGGCTAAACCCAAGGCCTGTTTCCAATTCCAATCTAGTTAGTGTCTCAGAGCACTCTGATTTTGGGTCTTCCTATGATTTTCTCATTTTATGCTGCAGCGTTGTATGTGAATTCTATATTCTACTGCCATCGTAGTTCAACAGCTAAAGAATAGCCAAGAAAAAGAAAGAAGTAATTGAGTTATACAGGAATTAAAATTGTTAATTTTAACATCTGACTCAGATACAAATAATATTATGAATATTCAGTACATTGTCATCTTTTTCACTTGCTAATCAACAAAGATCCCCAACAAACCCAAGTCTGGACAATTTGTGGATTTTCTATTATAACGAAGACCCACACTGGCAGTTAGAACAGTATTAAAAAGTAGTGGGCCGTGCCATGCATCTCCTTCTGTGGGCCTGGAGTGCTGGGAGACGTGCTCCTCTCAGTTAAGGAATGTAACATTAGAGAATGGAAAAGTAAGTTATGTATCTGAATTAGCAGGAGCTGAGATAGTCAAGGGTTCTCACCTCCACCTCCTCTCTGGTTAAACGTGGAGGATTTTTTAGATGAAGAGGAGTAAGTAAAGGCAGCAGTGAGCCTATAAATGGGCCTCTTATGAAACTACACAAGCCTCCAGACCCCTTGTCTGAGCCATTAAGGCCTCACTGTGTTTCTGGTTAGCCAGTGCTACAGCAGGATCTGCACTGTGTCTCAGCTCTTTCCTCTTCACTTCACTAAATCTTGGTGTTTTCTCCTGGGATACTATGCCCCCCTCCACTGAAGTTGTGTACAGCAAGGCAGCTGTACCAACTGCTCAAATTTTTCATCAATCTTCATTTGAGATCCCTAACTGGATACCTCTGCCAATAAGCTGGGAGATGTCCATGATACCTTCTGACCTGCAAGACTACCCACTGATTCCAGGCAGATGCAGACTCTCAGAGCCAGGGCTACAGGAATACAGGCTATATTCAGTCCCCATTGTTGTCCTCAGTCCAGGGATCTTGGGCAGAGATTGAAGAGGTCCTATACCCCAGAGGTAATTTTAACCCTATCCTTTAGAAAACAATGCCACAGGACTTCAGATGGACTACGCGTTGCCTGATGAATGTTACAATCACTATCAGTCCACCATGTAGCAAAATACAGTAAACTTAGCCTGAGTTACTCTCCAGAGCATCAGATAGAATGCTCTCTTAAAACAAATGCTCCAATTTTCTCCCCAGTATATAGAGTGAATATAGCTCCCACTTATAGAAGGTACCTTATAGAAGGTAAGCTTATAATGATGGAAAATACAAAAAAAAAGCGGTAAATAAAGAACCAAAAATTTTTCTTAGTAAGCATTTTGTTTTGTTAATCTAAGTTCAGCAAATTTTTCAAATGTTGAGAATTAGCTTTTTGGATACAGCCACTAACTGAGGAACAAGATGGTGGCACTAAGACTCTCATATCTTGGTCTGGAGTTGCTTATATGCTAAGAACAGTAATTACCAATAGCTCTCCTTTTCTTGGTAGAGGAATTCATCATTGCAGAGAAGAGAGTTCAGGCGATTGAGCATGAACACCTAGTGGGTCTCCAGAATTCCCTGTCACTTTTTGAAAAGTGTTAGTGAAACAGATATGGGTGAGAACATCGAAGGATCATACCTCATGGAAGATCAGCTTCCCAAACTACCCTGAAGCTAATCCTGGGACAAATATGATAGTAGAACACTAGAAGGAGATCACATGAATTTAGAAGAAGAGAAACCAATGCCAATTCTACAATAATTGTGTCTTCTGCCACAAGCTAGATAGAGAAACTTTAAATCTTCAAGGACACTACATTCTAAACCTATGAAGAATCTAAAAAGTAGAGATATCAGTGCCTGAACAGATTGATTGTTGACATCTGGCAGCGGGCAGGGAAATGGAGAGAAACAGGAGGAAGGGGGGAGAGAGAGAGAAGAGAGAGAGAGAAAGAGAGAGGAAGAGAGAAATGCTTTAGCAAGTTGCTTTGATTCAATATATGGTCTCTTTTTGATGTTGCTGCTGCTGACAATAATTGCTGACCTCTTTCTTGGCTACTATAAATAAACGAAATAACCAAATAAACTTAACCTTTTTCTTTGGCTATTATAACTACTGTTCCTTTGGGTGGCTTGGGAAAAAAGAGCACATTTGGATAGTAACTGCCATTTATTTTGCCCCTTTGTGTCAATTTAACATTTTAACTAAATTCCCAGATTTGGGATATTTTAAGTGTAAGTGTAAGGTGGGGTACAAACAAAATACATTTCTCTAGATTACCTATATCCAATAATACTTTTGGTATTCACAACATTATGAATTTTAAGGGAGACTTAGAGGTCAAATATATTTTTTGAAATGGTTGTTTTTATTGTTTAACTTGAATGTGCCTTGAATTCTCTCAAAATCTATTGGCACCATTCCAATTCTGGCCAATTAATTGTAGGCCACCATTAATTCTCACGTGGACTATTCTCTCTTGCCATTCTTCATTTCAATTTCTCCCTCCCCTCAGCACCTTCCCACTGTCATTCTTTCTGATACATCACTCATCCTTCAGGGTTCAATTTGAATGTCAACTTCTTTCAAAGTTTTCCTGACCTTCCCTTCCATTCTTTCACTCTCTAGTGTTTGTCCTCCATTTTAGCCTATTGTTCGGTGGCATGCTGGAGCCGGATAATACTAGCTCCCCAGGGCTAGCTCACTAGTTCACCAATTATGAACATTTACTCTCAATTTCGTGTTCAGTAATTACATATTGGCGACACAAAACTGGTCAATGTGGAAATATTTAAATCACATAATTTGGAAAATGCTACAAATTAGGTCTTCTGCTCCCCCCCCCTTCCCCATTGGTCTCATTGTCCTATGACATGTCCACCAAAGAACTATTTGTTATTATATATTTCATTGTGTGATTTTAGTTGAATATTTTCCTATCTTCTCCTTAGATGGTAAATTCCATCATGAAGGGGACCATATCCCTTATTTCTGATTCCCAGTCCAGTGCATAGAACATAGTACATAGTCGATAAATATTTAGTAAAAAATAAGAAGTCATTCATTTACATAAAATACTAAGTCATAAAATATTTATTCCAAAATTAATACATGATTATTATAGAAAAATTGACAAATACCACATAAGCTTTTATAACTACTATTCTTTTGGGTGGCTTGGGAAAAGAGCACATTTGGATGGTGAATATCATGCAGCAAATATCATGCAGAACCTACCACAGAAGCGATCACTATTTAGATTCTGGTGAACATTATTTAAGACTTCTTCTTATTTACACATAGATAGTATGGGTATATTTATGGATTTTATGATTTTTACACAAAATATTATGTTTTAAATATACTATGAGCTTACTCGCTCCCTGTCTCTAAAATAAATACTTTTTAAAAACAGGGGCACGTGGATGTCTCAGTGGTTTGAGCATCCAATTTTGTATTTTAGCTCAGGTCATGATCCCAGGGCCATGGGCTCTAGCCTCGCATTGGGATCCATGTTCAGTGTGCTTAATATTCTGTCTCTCCTTCCTTCTGCCCCTCTTCCCCACTCATGTGCTGTCTCTAAAACTATACAAACACACACACACACACACACACACACACACACTATGAGACTATATGAACTGTTTTACATGTTGTATCTAGGTCTATATGCCTATAAACACACACACATATATACATACACACACACACACACACACATATACACTTATATTACTGATTTAATGTCTTCTGAATGTACCATAATTTTTTTTTTACCAATAGTCTATTTGGGAAGAATTTAAATTTGTGGATATAATCAGCAAGACTGTAATTAATGTTAATATCTATATTTCCTTTTATACTTCTCTGGTCATTTCATTAACATGGAGTACTACAAATTACTGGTTTAAACGGGTTTTGGATATGAATTTCCAAATTGCCTTCTAGCAAGTAAAGTTAATATCTTTACTGCATATAAGAGCCTGTTTCCCCAAAACCTCTCAATCACTAGAGTTTTGCATGTGTCCCAAAGAGATAACAACAAAAAATCTAGCTTTAATCCACATTCCTTTAATTTGAAGTAAGTTTGAGTGCATTTTCCAATAAAAAAAATAGTAACCTAAAATAAGAGTCCCCAAAATAATAATCCAAAAATGTAATCCAAAATAAAAATCATCCCATTATTTGGAGAAAATGCTTTTTCCCCAAACAACTCTGCCAAATTCTTTGGAGGCAAGACACTCTGTCAAGCCCAAGGTCAGTTCTGAAGATCTGGCCTTCCAAATTGATGATAAAAACAAATTTTATGAGAAAAATGGGAATGATAATTCCCATTGAATTATGAAATGGGAATGATAATTACCATTGAATTATGAAATGGGAATGATAATTTACTTGCTGGTGACTAAGTAGAGCATGTATAGAGAATTCTATCAACTAGGAGGAACCAATGGTGACTTCAATGAGATCTGAGACTTAGGGCTCCTGCCATCCCTGGGAGCTATCCAGGGTACTGGATTGAAGCTGTGCCTGACCCAAAGGACCAGAGGTCTGGGTCTGTATGAATATAACTTCTGTTGTAGTTGCACCTTAACTCCTCAAAAACCAATTAGCACTTTAATACCCATAGCTATTCGAACACAATTAAGTTAAAAAGCCAACCACTAATTTTTTTCAATGTTTAAGGAGGTTTTGCCTAATCCTTTTGCTTACTTGCCTTCTATTTGTCCCTATAGCATTTCATTTATGCCCCCAAATTCTCCATGAATTTGACCATTGATATTACATTCCTTTAAAGAAAAATCCAACATATTTCCTTATTGCCTTCAAGCTTCCTCTTCTTGCTCTTTTAAGAAATATTCATTGTATTATATCCACATTTTAAAATTCTCCTTCTTAAATATTAAACCTCTTTGTGAAAACCAGGTAGGAAGAGAATGTCAATTGCAGTGAGCTCACAGGCTGAAATAGATGTAAGAGTGTTTCAGATATTATGTATCTCAGGGGACCTATGGCATCCCTAGAAATTTGAACCTTTCTCTTTACTATGCCAGTGAATTGAAGAGAGTTAAAAAAATAAGGTTAAAGCCATTGCTTTGGGAATGATAGGTTTTTTGAGCTGACTGTAGCATGGAGTTTTCAAGGCGTCCCTCCCAGAGAGGAGAGGAAAATAAGAAATACACTTGTTGTTCATTCTTTTTCATTAAGGCACAACAGCTATATTTTTACTTCTGGCAAATGACCTGAGAGAACAGATGTCTATTGTGTCATAGAGGGCTTACCCACATAGTCAGCTCCTCCACTCAATCATGTCAAAGCAAAGTCCTCCAACTAAAATGTCTACTAACATATATGGATCTCATAAACAGCTTTTAAAATCTCAGTCTTAAAAAAATGAAGAGACAAAAAAAATATAATAAAAATTTTGAAGAAAACCTAGAATAAAAAACATTAAAACTGATCCTGGAAGACAAAATTCTTTAAATTAGGATATTACATCCATAGAAAGAAGTCATAAAAATATTATAATATGATGTGCAGAAATTCGTATGAGGAATGGAAAATGTCATTGATCAATAAGTAAGTTACTGTAAGGACTTTTATCGACAAATAAGGAATCGGAAAATTTACCACCATTTGTTAAGAAGTTTCTTGAAGATACATACCATCATAATGAAAGGCTTAACTGAAAAAGAGAATGGCACAGGATTCAGGGAACAATAAACTCAGCCTAGAAAAGCCGTCAAGAGAAATTGGAAGATGACAACGACATCAGTCCTTAACCATGAGCGATCCAGATTAGAGCAAGTTAACAGAGATGTTTGGGAAAAGGGGTTTTGGAATAAAAGTATACTTAATAGATTATAATGATATGATGAGGTCTTAACATTTAAAAATAAAATCTGAGTCAGAGGCATGTATGTTTTAAAGCTCCCTATACACATTTCTATAGCTATGACAATTTATGGCTTAATTTTTTAATTAAGTTATATTTTAATTAAGTTATGTTAAGTTTAATTAAGTTAAGTAGATTAAGTTCTCATCACATCCATGACCATTTTCTGGGTATTACTAATTTAAAATACACATTTAAAATCCTGAAATTAAAAAAAAACCCTACAAACTGAAGCTAAATTAAGATTTAAAGGAAAGTACAAGAAATATTTAAGGGGTGCCTGGGTGGCTCAGTCAGTTAAGCATCTGACTTCTGCTCAAGTCATGATCTCATGATTCTTGGGTTTCAGCCCTACATCGGGTTCTCTGCTGATAGCTCAGAGCCTGGAGCCTGCTTCAGATTCTGTGTCTCCCTCTCTATCTGCCCCTCCCTCACTTGTGCTCTGTTTCTCTCTCAAAACTAATTAACAACCATTTAAAAAATTAAAAATAAAAAAATACATACATAAATAAATAAAACAATCAGGATAGTAAAGTACAATTAAATTGGATCCTAGGTAATGGGGAGATAATTCATTATGAACATATAATCACTTGTTGTGGGGGGCTGTCCTGTGCATTGCAAGATGTTTAGCAGCATCTCTAGTGTCTACCCACTAGATGCCAGTAGCATCCTCCCTGAGTTGTGACAACCAAAAATGGCTCTTGACATTACCCATGTCCTCTGGGGGACAAAATCATCTCTGGTTAAGAATCACTTTATCCTTATCATCTCTCTATCTAAAACACTTACAGTTTATAACACGTTTATTTGAAAGAATTTAATTAGTTGGGTTATACATCTATTTGACATTTGACATTATTAAAAAGCTCTATTTTTTTAGCCACATTGCATATTGTTACTAATCCAAGATTATCTTGCACCTAATTTGTCTGAATTAATGACCTTGCCTGTACTTGTAGAGGATAATCTTGCAATGCAGAGAGGCAATGATGTGAAGATCAATTTAACTCTACTAAAGAATATTTCCACGTATGCTAATTAGTTCTTAGTTACAATATTTGGATAGAAATGATTTTGATATATGTAGACACTATAAAAATATTCAGTTATTAATTTTATTCACACATTAAACTGACAATTCAAAAAACTGAATTCATAATTAAGACTTCAGATGCTGGGATGGATTTTGATTTTTTTTTAACTTCATAAATAGTATGTGCCGCTTCCAACAAGAGGGGTGTGTGTGTGTGTGTGCGCACGCGCGCGCTTGCGTGCGCGCACACGCGCATGCATGCGTGCATATTTCCTTTCTCCCTGCTCCAAACTCCTTCTTTGTTCTTTATGTGGATGATCATTGTTAATAGTTTGGTATGAACCTTTCCAAAGAATTTTCTATGCACAATGATGTAGATATTTATATAGTTCACATGTAGGAGAATTATGAAAAATTTCAAATAACTTCTATGCTTTCCTGGTGTACAGCTACTCTATTCTGACAAACCTATGGATTCCAAAAATAAATGTTTTCTCATCTTGCTACTCCAAATTTCTCTTCAGGGGTAAAAAAAAGACTGGAGACATATTCAAAGAAACCTTAACAGAAGTTGTTCAAAGAGCAATATTGTGGGTGATTGTTTTTTTCCTATTTTTTTTTACTGTTCCACAGTACATTTCAAATGAACACTAAACATTTTTAATATGAAAATATAATAGGTCTTTTAAAAATACAATGCAAACAGTAAAAAAAGAAATATACCCACATATTTTAAAGCAAAACTTTTAGAATTTTACTTAACAAAATATATTTGTAGTTTTTCAATTAAAAACTTAGTTTAAACCTTTCAGTAACATTTTCTGACCTTGTTGTATATGCCAGAAGTATGAAGCCAAGAGCATTGGAGCTGGTCCAAACCTAGACATTTACAGACAGCTCTTGTCAACACAGTGTTTCATTTTGTTTTCCCACACACATGCACCTCTAATAAACTTTACAAACACATGCTAATTCCCTTGAGTAGAATTAAAGCAACAGTCACATTCCCAGATCTTAGGAAAAGGAAAGTTTTCTGTTACTGCTACCCAGTGGTGACTCATAAAGTTTCCAGGAAAACAGGTATTTTAATCTTATATCTTCCTTTCTACTCCCCTGCATATTCTTTCTCCCTATTCCCAACTATTTTATAACCATAATCTTGTCCTCATGTCTGTATCTTACCTCTTCCTTTAAAAGCCAGCCTTCTGTGCACTGCTCATCTAAAAGTTATTTTCTCTCCTCTGCATTCCTGAAAAGCCATGGTCTTTGTGATACTAGCCTCAAATTAATTTCTATTATGAGTATTAGTTGCTTTTAAATATCAGATTTTCCTCTTCAACTTAATTATGAGGTCCCATAAGCAAGACCCTATTAGGCTCTTCATTGTTTTTCATGGTGCATCATACATATTGCTAAGCATCCACATTCCGTTAAGAAAAGTCTATTTGAATCATTAGGAAAAAACGGTGCACAGCCTCCCAACACCACTTGAGGTTTTTCAAACATAATTTTCTTGTCTCTTTCTGGAATCTCACTGCCTCTCCTTTCCCTGAAATAATTGACCCCAGGCTCATTCTTTGCAGGTACTTTGCTGTTTGATCAAACAGAAAGACTGTAAGAAGTAGTCATCAGGATGAGATGGGTGGGACTTCTCAGATGTCTGCAGTTTACTTTCTGTGAACATGGGTCTATTTTTCAGGAGGATTTCTTACAGAGTGTTCACTCGAAAAGCTGTGTAAGCATAAGCCACACTGATGCATTTCTCCAAGATTCAGTTTCCTATGTAATAATGCTTTTCTCCCTGAGCTTCCAAGAAGATTAATACAATGACATATTTAAAAGAGTTCAGCAAGTGAGTGACCTAGAGTTAGTATTAATCACCACCACTATCATCATCATTATTGTCAACATCACAAAATCATAAGGTAGTCATTGCTCTATCCTTACCATGAAATGGCTTTTAAAAGAATGTCTTCTATGCTTATCATCTTCTACATGCCTCTAATATAATGTTTCCTAAGAATGAATTCAGAATGTATTTTTCCCAGATGCCTCCCCAAAAGAATTGCAGGAAAGTCTTAGTTAAATGTCTCATTGCTTAGAAAAAATGTCAAGTCATTTATTCTGAAGTCTACTTTCCTGCCTTAGACTGCATCGTTAGTAGTCAGGGCTAAGTTTTTGGTTGTGTAATTCATAGAAAACATTTTCTATGTGGAAGGAGGGTTGAAGGAATAAGAGTGAATTTAAAGCACTGCCAAGACAGCAAATATGAATCTACTTGTCCAAAAAGTGAGACATGGAAAAAAGTACTATTGGAAAAGCAAAGTGTTATACTTGGAATATTTATTAAATAATACATAAAAATTACATTAATTTGTTATTTTAAACAGGATAAAGAACTAGTGAGAAAATACTGCATCCAATTCAATTGTTTCAAATCCAAATAAGTAACAAAATTTTCCAATGTTTTGCAAATGGCTAAAGCAATTAAAAAGACATTGCATAGTGAAGAAGATACTCAACTGATCCTTTGATGAGTTAATATTAGAGTTATACAAAGCAATTTTTCACATTTTAATCGTATAAAATTTACAGAGTAAAATGCATATATCTTAGGTATATAATTCAATATGTTTTAACAAATGTATACATCCATGTAACTAATGAAGATATTGAATATTCCCATCACGCCCGCGAGTTTCTTCCTCTCCCCTTGCAATCAATCTCAATTTCCCATAAATGACAACTCTTCTGATTTCCATTAGCATATAATACATATATTGGTCTTGAATCTATTTTAAATGGGATCATACAATATGTGCTCAACAAAGGAATTTTTAAATGTGACCTTAAAAGAAACCAAATTAGTTCAAGTAACTGTATTGTGGCAATGTT
This sequence comes from Acinonyx jubatus, assembly GCF_027475565.1. Lineage (NCBI taxonomy): Eukaryota > Metazoa > Chordata > Mammalia > Carnivora > Felidae > Acinonyx > Acinonyx jubatus. The sequence continues at coordinate 37,630,844 of NC_069385.1, forward strand.
GTTATATGGCATAGAATAGAATGTTCGATCTATCACAAATACATTTTCATAGCCCTAAATTATGCCATTTTAAAAAAGATTTCATTAGGATAGGAATAGCTAAACAAACAAGGTTAATACAATGTCCCAGACTAGAATATCCAATGAAAACTAATGTTCACTGCTACAGAATATATGACTATATGGTAGCCACTTTCAAAACTATATAAATATTTACAGTACCATAGAAGACATTAGGCTAAAAGAGATATTTCTAAAAAAGATTCAAGTAGTGCTTTGGTAGAAGAACCATTGTAACCAGGAAATATGTCAATAATTATCACATGGTGAATAGGGGACCTATCCCTAGGAGTGGACATTCGTCTACATTGACTGTAATTAAGAATACTAACTTTCTAGCTTCTAGGATGATGCACACCACCCTCCAGTCCTCTCACATCCCAATTTAGTTTGGTTTTCTTGCCAGTGCCAATAAAATTTTACGCATTTGCATAGCATGCAACCTGTAAGAAATGAACATTTTGGCAGAAATTTTAGCATTCTCAGATTTAATGTTCACTCTACATATGACATTATGTACTTTTTCAAGAAATTAAACATGATTGTCCAGACTGGTACCAATGCTAGCTAGCAACACTAGCAAGCTACACTTTAGAGCAGATATTTCTAAGAGCTTTTTGGTGATGGCTGTGGGGGTGTGGAGATGCTGCAAGTGGAAGGGGTCGTGGTGGGAAGTGGATTAAGCTAAAAGGGTTATTGCTGAGCAAGTAACCTGGAGAACCTCAGGGGAAGATTATGACTGTCAAATATGGTGCATATGGTCAAATTTGGCTCAGTTATATTCTCAGACATCTTATAATTACGAAAGATTTACTATCCTAAACTATGCTAATGTAAGACGGTAAAATAAACACCAATATTCCTTGTTTCTAATGCATCATTAATTATAGCTAGTTCAAAAACTGTAACCATCTGTCAGTGTAACTTAGAATTTGAAGTACCCCTCATTCACTTTCTAATTTACATACCCAAGCACAAATTTGACTGAAGTACTAAAAATAATCTCAACATATATTCATAACAGCATGTGTCAAAGACAGTTAGAAATCAATTAATATTGCAAATATCTGAAACTCCATTACACTTCCATTGAATAAAAATTTGGAAATTTTTTTAAATTTATGTATTTAAATTCAATTTAATGTATGTTAATACAGTGTAGTGTTGGTTTCAAGAGTAGAGTTACATATAACACCCAGTGCTCACCCCAACAAGGGCCCTCCTTGATGCCCATCATTCATTTAGCCCATCCCCCCACCTGCCTCCTCCCCTGTAGCAACCCTCAGTTTGTTCTCTGTATTTAAGAGTCTAAGTGTCTCCCTCTCTGCTTTAAAGGTCGTTTCACTATTCTTTACATTTTTCTAGACAAGAGCCATGTTAGTGTTATACTTTTGAAATTAAAAGATATTCTATATTCAGAAGTTCTATGTTCAAAAATTAGATAATTTTTTAAACTGCCTTGATCCTTTCTTTAGTAATCTTTATAGTACAAAATGAAAATCCCATTACTAAAAATCCCAGAGATTATTTGTTTGTTTTTAATTTTTGTTTTCCCCAGAGATTATTTGTACCCTCCTGCAAAAGTACCATGTAGGAGAGGATAGAATTTGAAAATTGCTTTGTTCTCAGATGTAGATCACAAGGACTCTCAGAAGGCAGCAAGTAAAAGCATTTTGAAATTAAATGACTCATTTTATTAAAGCAAATTTCACTGTCAAATGACAGGTATTCTTAGCCACAAACTCTTATGTAACACTTCACTGTTTATTTGTTTGAGAAGGGTAGTAAAGGTTTCACCTTCTTGAAAGCTGAACTGTATACAGCAGGAAAGCTGCTTTCTTTAAAACAGCCATGACACAAAGTTTATATGAAAGATATGTTCATAAGGTTGTGTACATGGTAGCAGAATTTATCCCAAAGTGGAGTCGCATTTATTTATTGTTAATGGTGTGTGTACTGCACTGTATCTGACCTCTCCTCTGTTAGAAAGAATTCTCTGTTCCTCACACACAGATTCCCCACTTTCAGAGGTAGCTGCTGGCTTGGGGTGGTTTGTATGAGCAGTGCAAAAAGTAGTGCTGCCATGAATGGGGTCCCCAGAAGTCAACATGCTTGTGCCACTTTCATCCTAGAGGTTGGCCTGTTTTAAGAATTTCTCTTAATATAACCCAAAGGCCTTATTAAAAGGTTCAGGACACCAGAAACTTTAGCTACTAGAAACTGAAATTTCATATGATTAACAACTGGTGCTCCTTCTGCCTTCTATGCCTCATTTGTCTTTAGTATTAGATATGGTCCCAAAATGTAAAATGTAAAATAACAGTAAAGGTGGGATAATATTGATGAGATCTGTGTTAGGAACTAAGATGACCCTCACTGAATTAATGGTAGCCTACCCTGTTATAAGTCAATGTGTGCGTGTGTGTGTGCGCGTGTATGCACAACCACGTGTTTTAAGACACACATGAGGTCAGAAATAAATATTGCTTAAGGACCAATTCTCATGTGGGTTTGCCCACTTTGTATATGAGGAACTTGACTGAAATGGTCAGGTAGAATGCACTTGGTCCAGAATTCTAGAAATGATGGTGACTCTTACCTTGGGACCTTATAAGTAAAATCAAAGGAATGATTGAGAATGACCAAATTCAGATTACAACATTGGGAAAATACATAGTTGACCACACTATTTAAGGACAAATATATAAAATAATCCCTGAAAGCTGTACAGTAAAGTTCTGATCTAAGCTTACATACAGTCCTTTTCACTACAAACCTGGTGAAAAATTTTTACATGATGTGGCTACATAAATAATCTCTCTTCTGGTCCAGGTTGTATTTCTCCTTTTCAAGGTTTAGCTAATTTTCTTATATATACCACATGGAATGTGGCAGGACAGCCACTGCTTTACATCAAGGTTTCAGTTCAGTACTGGTTTATGAACTTGTTCAAAGTTCATTGTAAGTACAGCTTTATCACTTGATTTTCATGCAGTCTAACTTCCTCCTTTAGGCCCTGAAAATTACTAATTTTTCTCTCTATGGCCAGAGACATCAGCCCTGTTTCCCTGTTCTCTGTGAGGATGTGGAAATGGGAGGGTTGCTGTCCACTTCCTGTGTTGAAAGAATACCTTTCTGATTGGGAAGTTCATACTGAAATGTTAGTATTCTATTTTGACCTTTCAAGTTACCATCATATCACTTTTAAACACATCATATAGGGGCAAATAATAAACCCAAGAGAAATAGTGGTTTTGCATAGAAGATTATGTCACAGTGGCTGTTTTTAATTTGCCAAAAATAGATTACTTAAATGAGTATAGCATTTATATGTTATGCAATTTAGATAAATACCATCAGCAAAATGAAAGCTGGATTTGATATGGCCCATCTAAAGTTTTTGATCTGGTAGCTATTTTGCCTCATGCCTTATGATTTTACAAGTCGCCACTAATTAAGATATGTAATTAAAACCATGGATGGTGTTTGTAAAATTAAAATAAGAAAGTGATGTTTGGGGTGCTCAGTTGGTTGGGCGTCCGACTTCAGCTCAGGTGATGATCTCACAGTCTGTGAGTTGGAGCCCCACGTCAGGCTCTGAGTTGTCAGCTGTCAGCTCAGAGCCTGGAGCCTGCTTCAAATTCTGTATCTCCCTCTCTCTCTGCCCCTCCCCTGTTCATGCTCTGTCTCTGTCTCAAAAAAAAATAAAAACATTGAAAAATTAAAAAAAAAAAGAAAGTGATGTTCAACTACACCATCTTGGGAGAACTTCTGATACAAATATATATTTCCATTCCTGTTTAACTTATGTTGAGGTTGGTCTTGCTTTAAATAGTGATTTTTTTTTACCCTAAGTTCTATCCATTTAAAAGAAAGTCACAACATATTATAAAATAATACTTGATATTTTTGTTATAGTGAAGCCTGTTTTATTGCAGCTATAGTCACATCAATATGAACAGAGTATATTCAAATCAGATTATGCCAAAGTCTTTTGCCCAAATGGCTATTGCTAACTCACCTGCTTTATCCATGAATCAGAGCCCACACCACTACAATTTTAAATTGATGTGTCACCTTATAAATAAGTGTCTAAACTTGATATTTTAAATATTTTTAAAAAACATTTAAAAAACAACTGTCTCTTACTAATCGACTTAATTTCCTGATCCAATTATAAATTTGATAAATTCTACTTCCTACAGAAGCAATTCCCCAATAATGCAAAAGTGAACTAAATAAATAAATAATTTTTTTTGCTGTTGTTTTATGGCATAACAATTTAAAAACTATATCTAATCTAGAACATGTGTAAGTTGGATACAAAGAGAATGTTTAATGTATAAGCTTGAAATAAGTACAAAATACACAAAAGACAGAAAAAAATTTTTGAAATCTAAAATCCTTGATATTTTCAACATAAAAGAGTTTTATTGAAATTCCCCACAAGGAACACGGTAGTAAAGAGGACAGTAACCCCCTACCACAATCAAGGAGTCTTTAGAGTGGCCAATATAAGTATAATATACAGATTTTATTTATAATATGCATCTATTAACTAAATAAAGTTGAGTAATGTCTTTAAGAGCTCATCATTCTGGCACTACATTTAAAATCCAGTCACGGGCATTTAAAACAATTTTTCACAATTAAAGAGAAAAGTTAAAGACAACTCAATAAAAAGGATACTCAAACCAGTACTTATTTCCCAACTGCTTATGCTTCCACAAATCAGGAAAGTAAAATGTACTCAATAGGAAAAACACTGATAACTCAAGAAATCAAATCAGCTTTACATGTAAGAGAAATGTCATGTTCAAGTAGGTGACACTTTTTGGATGATAGTGTCAAATATTTTAATAAACTTCTATACCACTCCATTACTTGGTTCTTTATTGTAGAGTTAGGGAAAATAATGGGAGGCTTATAATTTAGACATTTAATTGATCTTTGATTAAAGATTGAATTCCTTTTTTAACTCAATAATAAAAAATAACATACAGTTGGCTTACTTAGCAGATACTATTATATTGAGACAAATATAATAAAAACTACATGGTAAAATTGTGAATGTGTTGCTTTTCTCGGTGCATTACAAAATATGCTAGCTGAAATGGAATTTGAACATTGGATTAAAGGTTGATCAGGAGAACGAATGGTTTGAAATTTACTTCAGTTTACATGAGATGAAAATTATAACATTATGGGTAAAATAAAGAACATCATTAACCACCAGAAAATTGTCTTTTCCCTGAGTCCCTGTCAATCTACAATATCATGCAACCACTGAACCTATCAGGAAGAAGACATCCTTATCAATAATCCTACCTAAATAGAATTATTTATGGAAATAATATTTATGGAAAATAAATTATGGAATAATTATTTATGGAAAACAGAAAAAATAACAATCCAAATCTACATATTTATGTGAGAAACTGTGTTTTCAATACATTGTGACACCAACACCAAAAAGCAAGTACAAATTGTTCAGTGTTGAACCTGAAATGAGTGCCAATTCTCTTTAACTCAGCTTAAATTTCTGAAGTTAATAGATCCAGTGAAGAAAGAATCCTATCCATTAGCCAAGAAATATAGCAGAAAAATATTCTATTGATTGTAATTATTTTACAATATTGCTCTCTATTTTTTTTTAATTTTTTTTAATGTTTATTTATTTTTGAGACAGAGAGACACAGCATGAGCAGGGAAGGGGCAGAGAGAGAGGGAGACACAGAATGTGAAGCAGGCTCCAGGCTCTGAGCTGTCAGCACAGAGCCCGATGCGGGGCTCGAACCCACAAAGTGTGAGATCATGACCTGAGCCGAAGTCGGACGCTTAACCCGACTGCGCCACCCAGGCGCCCCTATTGCTCTCTATTAAAACAGCCACACACACACACACACACACACACACACACACACACAATGGAATATAATATAACTTTTATGGGAATTCAAGGAAATCTCTTTGGGCATATATTAGTCAGGGCTCTCCAGGGAAACTACCAATAGGTCGTATACATATAAGAGAGAGAGAGAGAGAAATTTATGATAAGGAATTGGGTAATGTAATTACAGAGGTGGGCAAATCCCAAGATCTGCAGGTGAGTCAGCAATCTGGGGACCCAGGTGAGATTGAAGGGAGACAATTTAGTAGATAATTTTTGAGGTCAAAGAGACCTAGATTCCAGATTAAAAAAAAATTTTGAATCAATATGTGAACAAGTAAGTAATTAAAGACACAGAAAAGGGTAAGATTACATACAGAGGCAGAGAAGCTACATGGTGGAGCTCACCTGCACTCCAACATCTAGTGCTAGACAGAGGAGGAGCCAGTAAAGCTATCTGAGGAGGGACCATGAGGGAGGGCAACCAAGAATGTCAGGCACCTTGAGAGGGGCAAGTGTTTTCAGTGGTCAGCCTTTTCAGGAGCTTCCGGGAAGTGAGGATGATATGGACAAAAAAATTGTTGGCTTTAGCAAGATATAAGTAGTTTGTCACCTTGGTGAGAGCTATTTCAGGGAAGAAAAGGGAAACACTGGAGCTCTGCCACTCTTGCTTGGATGTCTCTGTGCCAGAGATTATACCAGTGATCCCACTGCCCACACCCACCTAACTCTTCTTACCTCTCCTTCCTGAGCCAGGCAGCACTGCCACTCCCTGCATCCACATCCGCTAGATCAGGTTCTTTGTCTCTCCTACTTGAGGACCTCAGTGACCCCAGTACTGCAAGCAGAATCAGCTCCAGACAGAGCATGGTGACTGTGTTCCACCAGACGTACAGCCTGGGCAGTGCTCTGCACCCCAGCACCAACTGCAGCGCCCATGCCTTGTCCCTGGGGCAGCATGTACACCATACCCTCCTTGGCCACATGCCATCAACACTGCATTCAAAAAATACCCACACTAATGAGAAAATGGAGCTGCAGGAGCTGAATGACTGTATCACCTAACCTACAGCACCAAGGTGCACTCCCTAGTGCAACAGAATAAGGTCCTGCTTTCCAAGTGCAAGGGCCAGGTAAGTCCCACCTGGGGACATCTGCAAGAAGGAGATTCAGGAGCTGTGCCATTAGGTGGACCTGTTTACAACGGACAAGATCCACACTGAGGTGCTGTGTGACAACCTGGCCAAGGACACCATGCAACTCCAGAAGAAGCTGCAAGAGGAGATGCTCCAGAGAGAAGCTCAGAGCACCCTAGAAACTTTCAGAAAGGATGTTGACAATGTTTCTTTGGCAATCTTTGACCCTGAACATAAAGTGGACTCCTTCTAGAAGAGACTGACTTTGAGAAACAGCACAGTGATGAAATCCATGAGCTACAGTCTCAGATTCAGGAGTCGCATGGGCAAAGTGGTGTAGATGTTTCCAAGCCTGACCCCATATCTGCTTTCCCCGATAGGCAGCGGCAGAATGAAAATGTAGTTGCAAAAAACCTTTGGAAAATTGAAGAATGGTACAAGCCCAAGTTTGCTGATCTCTGTGAGACTGCTCACTACACTAGAGCAATGATGCCCTGAACCAGGTGAATCAGTAGTCAAAAGGATATTGGTTGAGTCCCTCACTTGGAAAAAATGTCTGTCTTTAAAGAACTAAGTCTAGGGAGGTCCAGATGCATGAAATAGAAAACACTATTGGCCTCCTGCAGGATAAGATTCAGAACAGGAAGGGAGAAGTGGACTGCCACCTTCTTGTACATCTGGACCTGCAGAATATCAACACGGCCTTGTTTTTCAGAATGCCACCTAATAGGAAGCTGCTAGAAGACAAGAATAGTGTGTCTCTGCCTTTTTCAAACTTCTCTGAACCTAAGGAAAATCATTCTGGATTCACTCCTTCTGGTTGACAGCCAGCCACTCAAAATGGATACCTCTGATTAAGAAGGTTAAAACTAGAGATAAGTTTTCAATGAACCTTTGCCCCATCATGATGATATCAATAAAAATTGCACACAACTTAGTACAGCAATATATTTCCAGCAATAATAGAAAAGCAATCCATATCTTAAAGAAATAGCTTTCTAGTAACTTTATGCAGTTTTTCAGTAGCACAGGATAGATGTAGAAGAAAAAGAAGCTCTGGCTCTTAAGAACCAATTCTCCTAAAGATTTAGGTGAAAAAAAAGTTTACAGCACAGTCTAATTTATGAAGCCTTTTGCTATATACTAGCCTTTAAAAAATATTTTGAATATCACTGGAACTGCGTATTTTTTCCCATCAGGTATCTGACCATCCAGCTTTTGCTTCAATGGATCTTTGGAAAGCTAACCAACAAACAACAACCAGGAAAAAATTTTCTCATTGGAATGGGTTGAAGAGAATGGAAAGTGAGAAAGTGGAGAGAGCAAAAGTAGGTTTACATTTTGAGGAGTTGTGCTGTCAGAGAATACCAGAGCAGTAGTTGGAAAAGAATGTGGGGTCAAAAAATAAGGTTTGGTCTTGTTTTTGTTTTTTAAAGATGAGTGATGTCAGCAGGACACCTGGATGCCTCCTTCGGTTAAGCATGTGGCTCAGGTCATGATCTGGCAGTTCGTGGGTTTGGGCCCTGCTTGTAGCTCTGTGCTAACAGCTCAGAACCTGGAGCCTGCTTCAGAGTCTGTGTCTCCCTCTCTCTCTGTCCCTCCCCTACTCATGCTCTGTCTCTCTCTGTCTCTCTCTCTCTCTTAAAAATAACTGAACGTTAAAACAATTTTTTTTAATTTAAAGATGAGTTATGTCGAGATGTGCATAGGCTAATTCTGCAGAGAGGGAGAAATTGGTGATTCAGGTGAAAGCGGGGGTGGGGTAGGGGTGGGGGGGTGGTTAGGCAATAAATTCATAGGAGTAAAGCCCTTGAGGAGAAAGGGGATGAGGTCCAGGGCAAACAGGAGGAGCTAGCCTGAAGAGCAGAGACACTTTCTTTTTCATAACAGGATAGAAGGCCAAGCAGGTGCAAACCAAGACAAGTTTTCATAACTGGTGGTGGAAATGTGGTATTGTTTTTATCAAATTACATTTGTTTTCTCTGAATGTTTTGAGGTATCATCATATGAATGTTAAAAGGGAAGATTCTATTAAACATTCAAGGATAAAAAAATTGGAATGTGAATTTATGAGAAAAGTCTAGTGGTCTTCTGGAGTGTTGAAGTGTCTCTTAAAGATTTAAATTAAATCCAGTTTGAGCACTTGTGTGCTTTTCTTTGACCAGGTTTTGTTGTTTAGGTGAACTTAGAAATTACACAGAATGAAGGGTTTCATTGGTACCAGGTTTTGTCAGAAGAATATGATGTCTGGACCATGGAATCTAAGAGAAGTAGTATAAAAGTGAAATTATGAAGAAGCAAAGTATCAGTGCCTGATTATTTGATAACTGACATTATTTTCTCTCTGCTATCACACATGTATTTTCTAAAAATACTAGAAAGCTGGCTCAGGTATGAGGGAAAAAAAAGTTAGTACACATGGCCTTGAATCTTATTCCAAATCAAACTTTGACTCAAGTTATTTGAGCACAGACTCTGAATATCAAGATAAATAGCCCATATACTTTGTGCTAAACCTCTTAGAACACATATCATACAGATCAACCGAAGAATGCAATTGTAAATAGAACGGTCTAAACAATCAAAAGTGGAAGGAAGAAGCTAGAAGAATGCCAAAAAAGATAATACAAAAGCAATGAGAGCAAACTCACTAAAGGGAGAAAAGAAGGAGACAAAGGCTATATCTAAATAATGCCAAAACAAACAGTTGATAAGTGAAACATCTAGTCAATCAGCTGGATATTTTGTCTACAGGGAACCTAGCAACTGACTTGATGGATTTCTTTTTTACACCGAATTGAGTGAATGAAGTGGTTGCTTTGGAAGCATGTTGACACACATAATGAAAGAGGCAGAGAAAAAAATAAAGGATGAATTTGGAAAAGAAAAAAATCCCTGGGACTTCTAAGTGATGGGTGATTAGATTAAAGGGACTAGAAACAGATTTGGGGGAGGGGATTAATTTAGTTGCATAAATTTTAATTTGAAATATGAAAAATCATAACATATTTTTCAAGATTATAAAAGATTTGTTCATCATGCAGTGGAAATGCTTTTAAGACTAAAAAGATAAAATTAGAGATTATAAAGACCTAGCGTGTTGTCTCTTATATTGAATCTTGCTACATTTATTACTAGTATATCACTAAAGTGTAAATTAATCTCACTGAGTTATAATTCAATTTACCATTACATGGTGTTCTTTTCCCCACCCTTCCTACTTTAAAATACAAATGTTGGGGCTATTAGTCACTGTATGTCTATTAACACAGCCATCAGAGCCAATATCTATATGATTTGTATTTTGTCAAATGAGTATAAGGGCAGACACCCTACAAACTAGTATGAAATTTTAAAATATCCACTCACAAATCTTCCAATGACAAGAAAGCAATTTCTATTCAGTAAGTGATACAAGTCATATTTTGTATTTTTTAAGATGTAGTCTATTTAGTAGTCAATTACTAAAACAGATGCACCATCCTCCTAGGTCATGTGAGTAGTAATAAGAATGGAGAAAGATGTGCAACACAGTAAAATACTTTAAAAGAAATACTCTTTTGGCGCACCTGGGTGGCTCAGTTGGCTAAGTGTCTGACTCTTGATTTCAGCTCAGGTCATGCTCTCATGATTTGTGGGTTCGAGCCCCGTGCTGGGCTCCACGCTCATAGTGCAGAGTCTGCTTGGGATTCTCTCTCTCCTCTCTGTCCTTCTACCTGCTTGCGTGTGCTCTCTTCCTCAAAATAAAAAACTTAATTTAAAAAAAAAGATATACTCTTTTATGACCTCAACATTTACATATAAATGACCTATAGACACACACAATTATTTATTCTTTCTTTAAATCTATAGAATCTAAGACATGACGCTAGAAACTCTTCACACATATTAGGTGAAGATTTACCAAAATTACAGAATTTATCACTCAATTGACTGTGCAGTATAAATGAGGTCAACACGATGTTGAGCCTTTGCTGCTGTTTCTTATTTTACTTTCTGAAGATTTTATCCTAGATTCCTTCAAAATGGCTTATTTTTAATGATTCTTTAGGCTTCATTTAAGAATCATATGGAAATAACTGACAAAGGTATCAAACACATTCAATACTAAAATATTTTTCTGGTGATCTTTTCCTGGCCTCTGTCTCCTAAAGTGCCATTCTGGGAGGTTCTGAGGCACGTCTGCATGAGTTCCAGAGCTGGTCTTCCTTCAGGGTTCATATCTGTCCTGCTTCATAAGCTGTATTCGTTCACTTCATGAGAGGCCATGTAACCTCTTGGGAAAAATACTCTCCTGGAAGACAGAGAGATTCTGATTTAATCCTGGCCTTGCTGTATAATAGCGCTATGATTTTGAAAAACTTGCTTAAATTTTCCATGTAGATTCAGATAGATGATTGACGGATTAAATGAGATAGCAAGCAGGAAGCGCCCAGTACTTGCCTGATTTTCCTTATGTTTTTACTTTGCATTATTAAACCATGACAATACTTAAAGCCCATTTTGTGAAATACTCCACTAAAATGTAAGCTGTTTGTCTATTTAGAAGAAAAAATATGTCAAATTTGTTCAAAGAAATCCCTAAATTATTTCTTATAAAGCATACATTAATGTTTTGTTGTAGAAACTGAAGTTCAACTTCATCTTGCTCTCAAAAATGTACTTACGGTGTTTTTTTGTTTTTTGTTTTTTGGGTTTTTTTGTCAAAAATGACTCTGTTCAGATTTCCTGGTTCTTTTTATAATTTTCAGGTAAACCAGTTGCACTTCTTATTCAAAGCATAATAAATTATTATTTTGAACTCAATATATTTTACATAATCATGTTTAGATTATTTGTTCTTCAAACTTTGAATCCAAATAGATGTTGCAGTTTCAGTGTCTAAAAATTTCCTGGCTTCCTAGCTTTGTACAAAATATAAGACTTTTCACTAACTCTTATACAAAATATAGGACTAATTGGGGAATCATTTCCACTTTCATTCTCAATCAGATGCTTAACTAAAAGTTTGTACCAAATATAATATAAATGAAATACATGCTGATATTTAAACATTAGGTAACATTTTATTCAATATAAATCCCAACTTTTACAAAAATCACTTTTATTTGTCATCTTAAATAGTGAGCAAATAAAGAACATATCATTTTAAGAATGAAAAGTCAATCCCCCTGCACTCTCTCTCTCTCTCTCAAAATAAATACACTTTTTAAAAAAGAATAAAAAAATAATGTCTTCAGTTTTTTCTTATATAATTTTTTTAAGTGCCAACTTTTTCAAAAGAGTTTTAATGATTTTAAAAACAATAGAAATGTTTTCTTCTCTGTTAATTTGCTAGATCTCACTTCAAACTCTTTTGGTGTTCTGAAGAATTGATCATAAGTAACATCTGCCAACCATCACAGACTGTCATCTGAGGAAGGGTTAAATGCAAAATAAGAGGTGTTAAATGCAAAAACAGCCAATCTTGAAAGAGAGTTGTTGTCTATGCATTGAGGGGGTAAGGGGACAAAAAGAAAGAGCAAATAAAAAAAAGAAAAAACTCTTTATCAAAGGGGGAAAAACAAAACAAAAACAAAAACCTCAAAATCCATCATGATCCTAATAAAAAAGTAAAAATTAATTGAATAATTGAATATAATTCTTATCTCATTGTCAGGTGAAAAAGTTCAAAGTTAAATGAGCTTTTTGGCACATCTCCCTTTTAGGAAAGAGACAAATATAAGGACAATTCGACCATACTCTCTAGTAACAGAAAGTTTAGGTGCTCAGGGATGGGAATTATAAAAAACAAATTAATTCCAAAATTTTGTAACCACCAAAAGAAACTATGGATTTGTGTCCAATTAAGAAAAGTCACCAGATACTTTGCACAAGATCTATTAAATAGCTGCAGAAATCCTCTATACTCCCTACCACTACACATAAAAAAAGACCAGAAATATTTGAGGAGATTCCTTGGAACTACATACATACATAATTGAGCTACAATAAAAACAATCATCTAATTTCCCAACTGAACATCTGTTTATGCAACAGAGTTGCTACTCTGCATCTGTCCATTCTAATTGAGGGAAGAGTGTAGGAGGAGTAGAGAATTTGAGTATATGGCAGAGCAGAGAAAAGGGGCAGTATATAGAAAGAATGCAATGAAGCACTCTTACTTCTTTGGGTGGCAGTAAATGCGTGCCTCATAATGGACAAGTGAACAAGATGGAAGGTAACTGGGGTTTAGCTATTTGTTTTGTATTCCACCAAGAGATCCTGGCAAGAGTTAAGGAATAGACAGAGGTGAAACCATCTAAGAAATTGTTCAGAAAAGATCAAGTCAGAAAATAATTCCCTTTATTTGTGAATGATGAAGTGAACAATTTCCCAAACATGCCTCCAAAGAACCAACTCACGGGACACTTAAGAGACCATCATTTAAAGGCCTACTCTAAAGGGGGCTTAGAAGGTGCAGGAAAATCAACAGTGAGGGGAGTATGCTTTCTTCCCTAAACTATTCCTCTCTATGCCTGGATAAAAGTGGACCCAGAAGAGGGAGAGAATGAGAAAGGGAAGAATAGCTCTCACTGATACCACCACTGATCCTTGGCCCAAAGTCACATTCAAATTTAGGGAGGAAAAAATATGAATTTGAACTTTTAAATTGGATTAAATTGGAACTGGACTATATATATATATATATATATATATATATATATATATATATATGTATATATATATATATATATATATATTTTTTTTTTTTTAATGACCAGAAAGCCATGGGATCCACTCAAGATGTCATTGAAAGATGGGTAAAGAAGATTTGTCCTCTCATGCTCAGTGGTAAAGATAGGAGGGAAAAGAAATACTGTTTCCTGTTTGCACCCCCAAGTTTAGGCTGTTCAATTAAATGGCTACTTCATGTGAGTAGTCATACTTAATTATACTCCAAAAGATTTGCTCTTCTAAATTCAAATTTATGTAATGGAATTTTTACTAAGACTTGTTCATTCTCCTTAAAACTTTTTTAAAAAGAAGACTTAATAATGAAAATGATACAAACAAAATCCCAAGACCTGATTCCATTTGTATTTCATGTTATTTCGCATGAAATTAATCTTTTAATCATTGAATTCTTCGTATTGGTTTTTAATAATAGATTACATATATTCTCATTAATGCTCTCCTAAAACTCCATGGAATTTGCTTACTGTTCTATTCACATTTTATTATAATATAGAATCACTGTATCAAAATGTACCTACATAAAATAGGAACAGATATAATATACCCAAATAATTTGAAGGAAAAAAAACCCTTAAATTGTTAACTGTATTTTTGAGGGTTCATAAATGAAATGATACTAGTTTAGAAGGAAGAAAAGGCTTAACTAAAGTTCAAGGTATCATTTAATATAAAAATTGTATTAATGAGTAATTACTAAAAACTTTATTACTTTGAAAAATTAGTTGATATTTGATGAACGTGCATTTTTAAAAAGTTTTTTAATGTTTATTTATTTTTGACAGAGAAAGAGAGAGAGACAGAGCACGAGTGGGGGAGGGGCAGAGAGAGAAGGAGACACAGAATCCGAAGCAGGCTCCAGGCTCGGAACAGTCAACGTAGAGCCCAATGTGGGGTTCAAACTCACAAACCGCGAGATCATGACCTGAGCTGAAGTCAGAAGCTCAACCAACTGAGCCACCCAGGCTCCCTGATGAATGTACATTTTAATCTCATCAAATTAGCCTGCTGTTATGAATTTATCATCCCTTCAGTTTTTCTAGGGTTGCTTTGCCAAGACTCTTCACTCGTGGTTAGAATTTACATTAAATCCTAGGTATGTGTTACTGGTAGAAATAATTCAATACAAAACATAATTTAATATAAAAATAAAGTTGACAATGACTAAAAAAATTAAAAATTAGCATTATTATTGACCAAACATAAGGCATAATAAAGTTTTTGGTAAAATTTAGATCTGTAAAATTCAATCCAAGGAAAAATGAATTTCATAGAAAGACCTTTTTGAAATACTCCTAGTGGCAGAAACCAGAATTGGGAAAACAAAACATCATAACAACAAAAAATATATAAATTATATATTTTATTTTAAAAAGGTTTTTTAATATTTATTTATTTTTGGGAAACAGAGAGACAGAATGCAAGCAGGGGAGGGGCAGCGAGAGAGGGAGACACAGACTCTGAAATCAGGCTCCAAAGCTGACAGCACAAAGCCCAATTTGGGGCTCAAAGCCATGAAGCACGGGATCATGATCTGAGCCGAAGTCAGACACTTAACCGACTGAACCACCTAGGTGCCCCAGAAATTATATTTTTAAATTGTTGATCTTATTAAAAATATTAGTGAACTATAAATGGTAAAAAATAAAACTGTTTACACTATAGAGAATTAATAAAGAAATTTAATATGCTTAATATAATTAGTTCCAAAAAGAACTTTTGCCGCAAAATTTATTAATATTAACATAATTCTAATTGACATTTAAAATTATACTCCTTAATATGAAGTACAAAAATTCTCTTTAATCCTTAGACTCAAAATCGTGGAGTGGAAATGTACTGTATAGGTTTATTATATTTTATCACAATCAAGAATGTGTAAAGAGACATGATGATTTAGGAAATATTCCCTATCATCTCACCTCAATCTCCAGAACAAAATCAACCACATTTATTTAATGTATATCATAATCTGGTGAGAAAGACGTGAATTGGGAAGGTTTATCAATTCATTTATTCAACAAATGTTTATTGGGTTCCAATTATATACTAGATATGACTCAGGAGACAAGGTAGATATTGTTTTTGTGGTGCCTGTATTTTTGATGTGTTACTGGAAGTGGTACAAATAATACATCAACAAATAAAAAATGACTAAATAATAACAACTTATGTAGAGACTAAAATTAAATAAGACTAAAGACTAAGACTAAAATATGACTAGTTCTGGATGGAATTCCGGGGGGGAAATCACTTTTAAGCTGAGATGTAAATAATCCAGCATTTTTACACATGTGAATATCACATATTGGTTAAACTCTCAAGCTGGGAACATCTGTTTGAATTCCATTCTCAACTCTGTACCAAATGTATATCTTTGGAAAGATATTTATCTCTGTGTGGTTTAGTTTATTTTCATCTATAAAATCAGAATAATATCCAGCTATCCAGACTGCTAGAAGTTTAAATAAGTTGATACATATACAAAATTTATGAGTGCCTGGCATATAGTGTTAAATAAATGTTAGCTATTAGAACTATTATTGTTGTCAGAGAATGATATTCCATGCAAAGAGACCAAAGGAGACAATGAGTTTGGCAGATGTGGGGAATAGAAAGGCCTGAATGGCCGGGAGGGTGGTACAAGCTGAGAAGAGTAGGCAGGCATGAATTGCATGCAGCTCCATAACCAGAGCATGGGCTTAGATTTTACTCTAAACGCAGTGGGAGCACTTACATAAATTTAAATGCTGAAGATACTTGTTTTGTGCAAAGGGGACATACAGCAGGATGGCTTGGCCACATCAGAAAATCTGAGTTGAAAGATAAGGATAAATGGTGTAGTTTGAAAAGAAAATCAACCAGTCTTCAGTACATTAATTTAAGGATTTCAATTATTATTTAAGAGAAAATTAGGCGTTCTCTTTCTCAGAAGGGAAGTCCTTTTTACTTACTTAGAAACATTTAAGAGAAAATGGTCCTTGCATTACAGAATTATTAGAAGGATTTTAGGAGGCTCTTAATGATCCATGTTGTCTTATCTAATTGATATTACAAAGAGAAAAGGTATACCAGCAAAAAGTGAAGTTGAGAATAATTCAGTGAATTTAAAATCTTCTAGCCAATCTGAACAATTCAGAAGGTATATTAGTCATTCTTCTAATTATCTAGATAATTTAGACAAAAGGAAGGGAGGAAAGAGATTGCTTATCCAGGTTAAATTACACGAATACAAAGCCTGAGGAAAAAATACACTTCCTATTTTAAATAGCTGCCACAAAACAGTATAGAATTTAGAATTAAAGAACTTAGTAATAAAACCAATATACGCTTGTTCACACAAAATTTTATTCTGTCAGTTTTTTATATTTAAAAAATTAGATCTGTCTCTCCATCTTGCCCACCTGTATATAATGCTGATGGGTATTTGGGCACACACCACATTTCAATGCCTTACCCCTTTTAATTTATAAGTACCAAGTTACCTTAAATTCATATCATGCAATTTTCAACTAAATTTTTACAGATGTAGAAATTTTTCTGAAATTATATAAAGTTCCATCTATTATCATAAACTACAGGCAGCTGTTAAAAAATTTCTAACTTGCTATTACAATCATTCTGCAGAGAAAGTATCTTAAAATAATGTAGCAGAGCAAAGCCATATAATACAAACACTCAAAGAAAATGAGATAAGAGTACCCTCTAAAAAATTCTGGACACTGGTTTTACTCAGAGAAGCATGGTTTTGATTGACATTTTTAGATAACAGTGAAAAAGAGAATGATATGTCTTTAGTTTTCTAAATTCACTGGGCAAGATCTACCTTCAGATAGAGAGGTAGATAGACAAGGTAGAAAGATACATAGATATATAGATTAGATAAGGTGGATGATAGATGATAGACAAGTGATAGATAATGACGATGATAGATAAGTAAATGATAGAGACACAGATATATAGATATAAGTATAGGTGATTTCCACCAATGATCACAACTTTATGAAATTTGTAATATATGCCTTATTTTATGAATAAATTAATGAAACCAGACAGAATAAGTAACTTTTAAATATCAAGTGTTTGTAAAAACAGGTTGCCATTTTATTTAAGTCATAGTATAAACCAAATACAATAAATGGTACCTAAGAACATAGGAAAAAATGATTACATAAATACTACTTAATAAAAACATTTTATGGTGAAATATGTGTTCATATTTGTATTGCAAAAACATGGGTCCAATTTTTCATTGGTATTTTTGACAAACACAATGTCAGAATTTTTCTATAAAAAAGAAAGACCGGCCATTTGCAATTCTTCATTCATTCAGCCACCAAGTATTCATTGATTGTCTACCTCTCGATGCTAGTCAATATCTGAGAATCTTGATATATCAAGGGAGGAAAAAAATACACAAAGACACCTGCCCTCATAAAATTTACATTCTAGTATAAGGAATCTGACAATAAACAATATAACTAAAAAAACTAAGTAAATTATTCAGTACACTAGAAGGTGCTGAAGCCAGGCATGAGAGTCAGGAGTGTGGCAAGAAAGAGGAAGCAGGTAGCACTATTCAATAGTGTGGTGAAGGTAGGTCTTACTTATTCAGTAGGTATGATTTGAAAGAGGTAAGAGAATGAGTGAAAAAGATGTCTGGAGGAAAAAGGATGCTAGGCTGAAGAAACAGCTAGGACCAAGATCCTGATGCAGGAGAGGGACTAACATGTGAAAGGAAGAAGACCAGTGGGGTTGAAGTAGAGTGAGCAGGAGGAAGGTTAAGAGATGAAATGATACAGGTAAGAATTTGGTAGGTCATTATAAGAACTTCATTGAAAGGGGGAGTCATTTGACAATTTTGTGATGAGGCATGACATTATATGACTTTCATTTTAAAAGACTCTTTCTAAATTCCTAAACAGTGGAAGGGCAAAAGTATAAGCAGGGAGACCTGCTTAGAGGTTATGGAAATAATCCAGGTAAGAAGTAACTTGGACCAGGATGGAAACAGTGAAAGTGGTAAGAAGTCACTAGATTATATTTAGAAAATGGAGCTAAAGGTACTCGCTAATGGACAGAATGTGAAGTCTGAGAGAGAAATCAAGAACGAATCCTAAGGAATTTGGCCTGTAACTAGCTACAATTTACTAAGAAAGGAAAGACTGAGTGGGGTAGGTTCTTGAAGTTCAGAGGCTCAGTAGTGGGTTTGAAATGTGTGTTAAAATCCAACAGAGATTATAAATGGGCAGTTGTATATGAAATCTGGAGTTTGGGACAGATACCATGGTGGAGATAAAACATTGGGATTTGTCATCATGCAAATGGTGTTTAAAACCAAGGGACTGGATGAGTTTACAAAGATAATGAGTGAAGACAGGAGAGAGAGGAGGTAATGAGACTAGGGCACTACAAAATGAAGAGGTCAGAGAGAAGAGGAATCACCCAAAAAGCATTGAGAAAGAGCCAACAAGCATCCTTAACCACACAGATGGGAAATTATTAAAAATTATGAAAGAATGGATCAATTGAAATTCCGAAACACTATATTTAAAAGTAATGAGTTTAAAATAGAAAAATTATGAGCGAAAATAATAGCTTTCCTCTTCTGGATTTTATTCTAAGGTAAATAAAAAGTAACTTACCAGCTAACTTTTTTTTTTCAGCTAAACACAGAAATAGCAGGTACTTTTTTTCTTTTTAGCATGTACATGTCTTATACGATATTATCTATTGCTGTTACCAGTAGCCTGAATAATCGGGGCAATTTCCAGTGAGTTAGATGTTTAGGCTTCAATACAAAAGCTAAGTGGGGGGGTGGGGGGGGCGCCTGGGTGGCTCAGTGGGTTACGCATCCGATTTCAGCTCAGGGCATGATCTCGCGGTCCGTGAGTTGGAGCCCCACGTCGGGCTCTGTGCTGACAGTGCAGAGCCTGGAACCTGTTTCAGATTCTGTGTCTCCCTCTCTCTCTCTCTGACCCTCCCCCATTCATGCTCTGTCTCTCTCTGTCTCAAAAATAAATAAACGTTAAAAAATAAATAAAACAAAACAAAACAAAAGTTAAGGGGGAAAACTCAATACATGCTTTTAAGAAAGAAAAATGCATTTTTCGAGCATCTGTGACTAAAAACTATGAATCAGAAGGGAATAAAATCATAGAACTGTAGACAGACTGTAAAAGCCAATGAACAACAACAACAAAAAACTAAAAACCAACCAAACAAAAACAACAATAAAAGAATTCAAGTCAAGAGGACAGTCTGGACAAATCTGAAACACCATTTATTAAGCATGTGCACTACTTGATAAATAATGAACCAGGAAATAAAAATTTACTTAACACCACAACTTCAAGAAATTTGCTATATACTCCTTATTTATTGATTTATGAATAAATAAATTAAAAACCAGACAGAATAAGTCACTTTTAAAGTATTCACAGTTGAAATGACACATTCAGGACTTAAAGTCAAAGTACTTAAATCAAGTATAAATATGGTGTATCTTCATAGACTTTCATTTTTAATAAGAATTAAAAGAATTCAATTTTTAATCCGTACACTTTCTGCCACAGAAATGTCAGGCAAAGACAATAGTTTCCTATATTCTATGATGTTCAATTTTGTGTTTCTATATGAAAGACCAGAGAACAACTTACTGTGCAGAGTATAATTCATGTACTTGACACACTGAGTTATACAAATTAACCTTGTGTTCTTAGTGTTACAGCCCAATGAATAGGAATAGCATTGCTCCTTGAGCAAGATCAGACTAGACTAGCACCTCACTAGGCTGAAGAATTGCTAGTAATGTCCCTAAATTAGAAAAATATACATTATGATTTCTCTCAGAAGGAGGAGGCAGAGAGAAGGGAAAAGAGGGAAGGAAGGAAGGAAGGAGGGACGGAAGGAAGGAAGGAAGGAAGGAAGGAAAGAAGGGACAAAGGAAGGAAGGAAAGAAGAGAGGAAAAAGAAAAAAAGAAAAGAAAACAAAAGAGAAAAAGAGAAAAGAGAAAACTACATTAAGGATATTATTTATTATTTTTGTTTAATTTTTTGTTAGGGAAAAAATGGCTCCCACAAATTACCACAACTTCCTGCTCTCTGTAAGATATTTTGTTTACAACATTGATAATGCACCCAATTCTGTTTCCCACCACAGTAAATTCCAGAATAACCCCAAATAACAAAAATTCAGTTTTTTTGTGATCTTACACTTTACAGTTGCCTGAAGATTTTACATATATGTGTGTGCATATTTATATGTATTTATATGTGTGTATATAGAGAGATTATATATATATTTATATTTATATAACATTTACAACCAAGGAACACGGGTTTGTGGTTAAAAACAAAAAGCCTGAAGCATAAGCTTAAAATAAGGAAAAATAAACATGATAACGAGGGAAATTCAGAACAATCTAAGATCATCAAGTATTGTAACAAAAATGCAGTTGGTCCTGAGGCTACCCACTATGTACTGGTCCTAGCCACAGCTAGGGAGTTAGGAGAAAACAGCTGCTCTCAGTCTTTAAATTATACTATGTATGTAAATGCTAATGTAAAATGTTGAGTGTTACTATTGAGAGGATGCGAGTGAGCCCAAGCTTTGCTCAAGAACACCCAGAGCAATAACCAGACAAAACCAATAGCAAAGCTTCAGTTATACAGATGAGTAAGTGCTAGAGATATGATGTGCAACATTGTATCTATGGTTAACAATACTATATTGTACACTTAATTTGTTAAAAGGGTAGTCTTATGTTAAATGTTCTCTCTGTAATAAAATTTTCACCTGCAATTGTAGTTAAAATCCTATCATGCACATATTGAAGGAAAATAGCCAGAATTCCCAGGACTCTGAATCTTCTTTGCTGCTTTCTTTTCTCCCTTACCTTATGATGTCTGAGTGCCCAAGACTACCCTTAGACTTCATTACTTTTGTCTCTGTTGGTCATCTCATCCAGTCTCATAGCCTTAAATATACATAGTATTTAAACTCCAAAATTCATATTATCAGTCTGAATCTCTCTCTTGAAAGACATGTTTTAGCAAAGCATTGTACTAAAATTTATAAGACCCAGACTCTGCACTTCATGTTTCAGAAATAAGAATTTTAAACCACAAGGTATATCTTGTAGCATCTTTGACTAAAATCTTTTAATGACTGCCAATAAACTAAAGGATTCGGTTCAAATCTCTTGGCATCACCATTAATTTTCTTCAAATTCTGGCCCATGCCTACCTATCGAATCATGTCTACCAATTTATACAACAGATATCCTTTGTTCTGATCTTCACAATATACTTACAGTTTCCTAACATTATCCAATTTTTCCTTCCTACATACCCTCACATGCGCTTCATCCCCTCCTTGAAATTCTCTTTCCTACTTTGTTATCAGTTTTTAAGAATCAGTGCAAGAGTGTTGAAAGTAGAGTAATTAATACTTTATTCTTTTTAATTTTGTTTTTCATACAAATTTTCTATTGTGAATCATGCTAATTTTAAAATTTATAAAAACATTTTATAGACTTAGATAGATTAGCTTCTCCTCCATAAAGCATATAATCCTCTGTCTCCCTTATACTACCAAGCACTTTTCTGTGATTGTTTCCTTACATTCATTTTTAATAACTTGAATATCCCTGAGGTAAGGGATCTCATTCCATCTTTATATCTCCTGCTTAATATGATTCCTGGTGCCATTTGATAGCAATCATTTTGACTAGGTTTTTGTTTAATAAATTTAACCACCATAGATTCAAAACTACTAAACACTATCTCAAAAAATTCCTCTAGAATTTTGAGTTTTGATTATTGAGAACCAAATGTATTTTGGATATTTTTTCTCCTTTTATATGTATCCTTTATATTCTATACTTTATCTGAAAAGAAGACTATTATGGATAATATTGCATATGATTTAAATTATACTTGTGAATAAATTTTACAGTGGAATATTGACATTCAGCTTTGAAATCATACTCACATGATATGAAACAATCCCAAATAAAACTTTTTTGGATGACTCATAGCCAAAAAGGAATTAAACAATTAAAATAAAAACCAGTTCTTAAAAGTTATTTTAATATTACAAGTACACAAACTACTTTTTATAAGATTAGAATTACACCATAATATGATCTCTATTTTTCTGTCTCATATTTAACTTAAATTTTTATAGTTTTTGGCTCCACTATATTATATTCTCAGAAAATTATCTGGCTAACAGTCTCTATCTTATTTATTTGTCCTGTCTGTTATTTTTCATATTTATTTAACTTTTTTTGTTTCTAATAATTGTCTTCATAGATACATTTAATAACTTTAACAATCATCAATAACTAGTTGCACCAGTTTTCCTTTGCACTAATAAATAGTAATTATATTTTTACCACATGACAGAATTCCAACATATAAAGCACATAAAATTTTAGAAGAAGATAGTGGAATAGGAAGCCTTGGGCCCTCTTCCTCCCATGGATACATCACTTTAACAAAACTTGGGCAAATTCTCTTTGTAAGAAATCTATAAACTAGTTGAGAGGCTCTTGCATCCTGGGTGAGCACAGAAGCAGCTGGAGCCAATAGGAGCCAGTAAGACACTCTCTCACCACTGACATAGTACCATCTGATCAGAAGGAAACCCCCACCCCAAATTTCTCTTGAGGGAAGGAAAAGCTCATACAATGCATTCAATTTTCCAATTTTTTAGGGGTTGCTCCAAGTTCTGGTTTCTGTTTCATCTGCCTTGAAGTGCTTATGGAACCTAGCATACTCTTGATGTCTGGGTCCAGGGAGATTGGTCAATGAGAACAAAATTAGTGATTTGAAAGCATGCACTCATTATATTCTCTTTTCAACTCATTGCAGAGTAAGCAAGAAAAAAAAATCTCAGATCTCAAATTTTCCTGGGAAGGAAAATAGTTAGGCAGTGCATCTAATATTCAAACTTTTCCAGAAGCTTCCCAAAAGACTAACTTCTGTTTTGCCTATCTCAGAGCACTTATGGGACTCAGCAGAGTCTAGATGACTGAGGCCACTAAGAACAAAGACAACAGTTTGAACTAGCACGCAAGTACCAGCCATAGCCCCTCTTCCCAGCTCAGCAAAGAACAAATGGGCAAAAAGTCCAGATCCCAACTTCTCTCTGGGTAGGGAACAAGTTGAAACATGCACTTGGAATTCCAAATTTCTAGGGTCTGCCCAAGAGTCTGAATTCTGTTTTGTCTGTTTTAGAAGGCTGACAGCACCCAGCATACTCTAGACTCCTAGGGACTGCTGGGAACAAAATGGTGGTTAGCACAAAGGTATGAAGTGCCTTAACAATCTTAGAACAGGTTGATTGTTGAGTGTGTTCTCCTGCATGAATCCAGTCCTGAAGACTGGGAGAAGTGGCTCTTTTCTAATGCATAGACATCAACACAAAGAGTCAGGATAATAAAGAAACAGAAAAATGTGTCCTAAACAAATTTGTCACATATTAGGGAACCTCCATAAGATTACTGGCTGATTTCTCAGTGGGAACTTTGCAGGCCAGAAGGGAGTGACATGATACATGCAAAGTACTGAAAGAAAATGACGGCCAACCAAGGATACTACACCCAGCAAGAGTGTCCTTCATAAGTAAAGGTGCTGAATTCATCACCACTAGACTTGCCTTAAGGAAATGTTAAAGAGGTCTTCAAATTGAAATTAAAGGACACTAAATAGCAATATGAAAATATAGGTAAATGCATAAACAAATACAGACCACTATAATATTGTAATTAATTCTAGTATAAAAAAGAAAAGACAAAGTATTAAAAGTAAGTATAATTACAAAAATGTATTAGATACACACTATAAAAGAAATAAATTGAGGCAGCAATAACATAAAGGGTAGGGTGGGGAGTAAAAGTGTAGACATTCTGTATGTGATTGAGCTTAGGTTGCTATTAGCTTAAAATAGATCATTTCAACTTTATTTAATGTAAGCCTGATTATAACCACAAAAACCCATAGAAAATACAAAAGGAGAGATAAAGGTATCAAAGCATATAAACAAAAAATATCAACAAAACACTATAAAAAAAAAAGGAGAAAAGAACTACTAGACAGAAAACATTCAACAAAATGACAATAGTAAGTTTTCCCCATGATACTTATTTTAAATGTAAATAGATTAAATTCCCCAATCAAAAGATGTGCAATGGCCGAACAGATTAAAAATCAAGATCCAACTATACATTGTCTACAAGACACTCACTTTGCAATTAAAATTACACATATGTTGAAAGTGAAGGGGTAAAAAAAAGATATTCTATTCAAACAATAACCAAAAAAACAGCAGGGAAGTTCTACTTGTGTCAAACAAAACAGACATTAGGTCAAAAAGGAGAAAAAGAAAGAGCCAAAAAACAAAAGACAAAAAAGAGACAAAAGAAAAATTATGAAAAGATCAATTCATCAAGAAGATATAACAACTAGGGGTGCCTGGGTGGCTCAGTTTGTTAAGCAACTGACTTTAGCTCAAGTCATGATTTTGTGGTTGGTGAGTTTAAGCCCCTCTTTGGGCTGTCTGCTGTCAATACAGAGCCTGTTTCAGATCCTCCATCTGCCTTTCTCTGCTCCTACCCCACCAGTGCATTCTCTCTCTCCCTCTCTCTCTCTCTCTCTCTCTCTCTCTCTCTCTCTCTCTCTCTCAGAAATAAACATTTAAAAAAAGAAGATACAACAATTATAAATCTATATCCACCCAACTTCAGAGCACCTAAATATATAAACAAACACAGACAGAACTAAAAGGAGAAATAGTAGACAATAAAAAAGCAGGAAGAGACTTCAATGCTTTATTTTAAATAATGGATAGAAAATCCAGACAGAAAATTGGAAAGGAAACAGTGGAATTGAACAGTACTATAGACCAGATAGACCTAACAGATACATACCGAACATTCCACTGAACAGCAAGAGAACAATCATTCTTCTCAAGCATACACAAAACATTCTTTTAAAAAAATTGTTTAACGTTTATTCATTTTTGAGAGACACAGAGAGACAGAGCATGAGTGGGGAAGGGGCAGAGGGAGGGAAACACAGAATCTGAAGCAGGCTCCAGGCTCTGAGCTGTCAGCACAGAGCCTGACGTGGGGCTTGAACTCACAAATTGTGAGATCATGATGTGAGCTGAAGTCAGACGCTCAACCGACTGAGCCACCCAGGCACCCCCATACACAAAACATTTTTCAGGATACATCCCATGTTAGGTCATAAGTATATTAACATTTTAAGAAGACTGAAATCATACCTTCTCTAACCAAAATGGAACAAAACCAAAATTAATAGAGGAAGGAAAACTGGAAAATTCACTAATATGTGTAAATTAAAAAGCAGATTCCTAAGCTACTAATGGGTCAGATAAGAAATCAAAAGACAATTCAGAAAATATCTTAAGACAAATGAAAATGAAAACATCACATACCAAAACTTATGGGCTACAGCAAAAGCAACATAATACCGATATTCATACTGATAAAATGCTTAATTGAAAAAAAAAAGAGTCTCAAATAAATGATGTAACTTTATAACTCAAGGAACTAGTAAAAGGAGAACAAACAAAGCCCAAATTTAGAAAAAATAAATAAAAGATATAACAAAGATTAGAGCAGAAATAAACAGTATAGAGAATAGAAAAACAGAAGATAATAAAACTAAGTCTTTTGCAAAAGCCAACAAACTAACAAACTTTTAGCTAGACAAAAATAAAAGAGAGGAAAGACTCAAATAAATAAAATCAGAAATGAGAGAAAAGACATTCCAACTGTTGCCAAAGAAATAAAAAATAAAAAATAATTTTAAAAATAAAAAAATATATAGGGCACGTGGGTGGCTCAATTAGACATTTGACTTCGGCTCATGTCATGATCTTGCATTTCATGAGTTCAAGTCCCATATCAGGCTCTGTGCTGACAGCTCAAAGCCCGGAGCCTGCTTTGGATTCTGTCTCCCTCTCTCTGCCCCTCCCCCACTCACACTCTGTCTCTCTCTCAAAAATAAACATTTAAAAAAATTTTTAAAAGAAAGGATCATAAGAAACTACTGTAAACAATTATATACCAACAAATTGTATAAGCTAGAAGAAATTGATACATTTCTAGAAATATACAATCTGAATCAAGGGGTGCCTGAGTGGCTCAGTCAGTTAAGCCTCCAACTTGGTTTTGGGTCAGGTTTTAATCTGCAGTCTGTGAGTTCAAGCCCCATGTCAGGCTTTGCACCGACAGTGTGAAGGCTGCTTGGGATTCTCTCTCTTGCTCTCTCTCTGCCCCTCTCCTACTCATTCTCTCTCTCTCTCTCTCTCTCTCTCTCTCTCTCTCTCAAAATAAATAAATAAACTTAAAAAAAGAATAAACACAAAAAAATTGAATCAAGAAGAAATAGGATATCTTAAATGACCAATAGCAAATAAGGAGATCTAATCAGTATCAAAAATCTCTCAAGAAAGAAAATCCCAGGACCAGATGGCTTCACTGGTGAATTCTACCAAATATTTAAAGAACTCATGCCAATCCTTCTCAAAAAAATTGTAGAAGGAATATTCCTAACTCATTTTATGAGGTCAAAATTACCCTGATACCAATGCCAGACAAAGACACCATAAGGAAAGAAAATTACATGCCAATATCTGTGATGAACATAGATGCAAAATTCCCCCACTAGCAAACAAAATTCAACATCACATTAAAAAGCTTATCACCATAACCAAATGGGATTTGTCCCTGGGATGCAAGGATGGTTCAACATATGTAATTAATAAATGTGACAAAGCACATTAACAGAATGATAGATAAAAATCATATGGCCATTTCAATTGATGCAGAAAATCACTTGACAAAATTCAACTCTCTTTCATGATAAAAGTTTTAACAAAGCAGAAGTAGAAGGAAATTATAACAACCTAATAAAGGTCATATATGAAAAGACCACAGCTAGCATCATACTAACAGTGAAAAGCTGAAAGCTTTTCCTCTAAGATCAGAAACAAAGCAAGGATGTTCACTCTCCCCACTTCTACTCAGCACAGTACTGGAAGGTCTAGCCAGAACAGTCAACTGAGAAAAAGAAATGGAAGTCATCTAAATCAGAAAGGAAGAAGTGAAATTGTCTGCATTTGAAGATATATGATATTATATATAGAAAACCCTGAAGAGTCCACCAAAACAACAACGACAACAACAAAAAAGAACTGGTAAACAAATTCAGTAAAGTTGCAGAATACAAAATCAATATGCAAAAATCAGAAGCATTTCTACACATTATAACAAAATATATGAAGAAGAAATTTTAAAAAAAGACATTCACAATAGCATCAATAACAAACTTAACTAAAAAGTGAAAGATCTGTGCACTGAAAACTACAAAATACTAGTGAAAGAAATTAAATAGGACACAAAAAAATGAAAGATATCTGTGTTCATGGATTAGAAGAATTACTATTGTTAAAATGTCCATCTTACTGATCTACAAATTTAATGCAATCCCTATCAAAATACAATAGCATTTTTCGAAATAGAAAATAATAGAAATATAAATCGAAAAAAATCCCAAAATTCGTATGGAAACACAAAAAACTCTAAATAACGAAGGCAAATTTGAGAAAGAAAAACAAAACTCGAAAAATATCACTTTCCAATTTCAAAATATATTACAAAGTCACAGTAACCAAAACAGTATGGTAGTGGTATAAAAACAGATATATACACCAATGGAACAGAATAGGGATGCCAAAAATACAGCTATGCATATACAATCAATTGATCTGAGACAAAAATTCCAAGAATATACAATGTTGCCTCTTCAACAAAATGTGTTGGCAAAACCGGAAATTCACATGGAGAAGAATGAAATTGAACCTTTTTCTCACATTATACACAAAAAATAACTCAAAATGGATTAAAGACTTAAATTTAAACCTGAAATTGTAAAACTCCTTGAAGAAAACATAAAGAGAAAGCTTCACAACGTTGGCATGGTCTTGGTGTTAACAGTGATTTCTTGGATATGATACCAAAAACACAACAAAGTTAGGACTACATCAAACTAAAAAGCTTCTGCAGCACAGTAAAGGTAACAATTAATAGAGTCTGGGGCAACCTATGGAATGAGAAAAAATATGCAAACATTGCATCTGTTAAGGGTAATATCCAAAATATGTAAGGAATTTCTACAACTGAATAGCTAAATAACAAATAACCCAATTTAAAAATGTGCAAAGGACTTGAATAGACATTTCTCTAAAGGACACATACAGGACATGGCCAATAGGTATATGGGAAAATGCTCAACATCACTAATTATCAGGGAAATGCAAATCAAAATCACAATGAGATATCAGTTCACACCTGTTAGAATGGCTATTATCAAAAAACAAAAGATAAATATTGGCAGAGGTGTGGATAAATTGGAATACTTATGCACTATTAGTGGGAATGTAAACTGGTGCAGCCACTCTGAAAAACAGTATCAATATCCTCAAAAAATTAAACATATACCTTACCGTACGGTCAGCAACTCCATTTCTGGGTATTTGCTCAAAATAACAGAAATCTTTTATTGCAGCATTATTCACAACAGCCAAAATCCAGAAACAACCTAAATGTCTCTCAACAGAAGAATGGATAAGAACAATGTGATATATATAATGAAATATTACT
The DNA here is from genome assembly GCF_027475565.1 of Acinonyx jubatus. NCBI lineage: Eukaryota > Metazoa > Chordata > Mammalia > Carnivora > Felidae > Acinonyx > Acinonyx jubatus. The sequence goes on from NC_069385.1 coordinate 37,660,366, forward strand.
TAGGCTTAAAAAGAAGAAAATTCTGTGACATGCAACAACAGGGATGAATCTTGAGGATAGTGCGCTAAGTGAAATAAGTTAGCTGCAGAAGGAAACATACTGCATGATACTGCTTATAGGATGTATCTAAAGTAGCCAAAATCACAGAAGCAAAATGTAGAATGATAGGGACTATGAGGAGGGGCAAATGGAGAGTTGCCATTAAAGGAGTGTAAAGCTTCAGTTATGTGAGATGAATAAATTTTAGAGATCTGCTGTACAATATTGTGCATGCAATTAACAATACTATATTTAGATTTTTTAAGAGGGTAAATTTCATGTTAAATGTTCTTACCACAAAGAAAAAAATTACATTCCAAGTTACGTATGGAATCTCTACTAGTATTTAAAATCATTATTCAGTAATGAAAGATTGAGGTGAATATTAATGTTTATTCATATTACTGAATTGATATGCTAATTAGATATCATGGTAAACCATTATATTCATAATATACAAGGTCAGTGATGGCAAAAATCATGTTAAACAGTTTAGCAGAACCAAGTAACAAGTTGTGGCCAAAAATAAGATTGGAGCAAACTTTCAGTTAATTAAGCATTTTACTTTATATTACAGTTCTTTTGCTAGCCTTATATTTATAATTATAATCATTTAAGTGCATTGTCTAATTACTCCTGGTACATCTTAATGTCCTTGCAGGAAGTTATTTTTCCCCTCTAATCTTTTTATTTCTAAAACACATTAGCCCATTGCCTAGAAAAAAATGAGTAAATGTGTAATAATATAGTAATTTAATGAATGGTTTCTTCCCTTAAACTTTGGGTTTAAATTCTTTCTTACTCTTTCTTACTCATTATTAAGAGTAATAACCAATCAAGAATTGGTCCAGTTGACTTTGGATCTGACAAGCCAACTTCCTACTCTCAAGTCATACATGCAGAATATGGAAGAATGTTAAGTCACTAAATGTAATTTAGTGGTACCACGACTTTACAGTTAACTTCAAGTAATGACCACTGCATCATTCAAAAATTTTTATTTAAAACAAGTTTTTGAAAATAGAATTAAGATCTTTCCCCCTATTTTTTTTTTAGAAATTGGAAAGGAGAGTATACCATGCAAAAACATCACATTGATCTTCTAGTTTAACTTTCATTATTAAGTCTTAAAAGGTCATTTGGTAGTAATTAAAAGATGCTGGGTAATTCTGAAAGTAGGCAAGAGACTATGAAAGTTGAAAATGACATCAGTTTGGGCAGCATAAAATAAAATGGAAATAAGAAGTTGTCGGCTGTTATGATTAGGAGCTGACAATACAGTCTGACCACTCAACTGTGACCTTCTGTTATTTCCATACCTTTTATGCAAATATCAAGCCTATAAAGGTGAGACATAAAACATTAGATACACCCAGTTTCTTTTGCATACCTGACTTAGTTAAAAAGTAAATTCATTCATATTTCCCAAAAGCTAATGTTGTTTTTCTAGAATTCATATTTGTTATAAGAACAGTCTCCAGTTCACCTAGGAAAAAGGACTGGTTACAATCAACAGTTTTGAGACCTCAAAATAACTTCAATCCAGGAAGGAAATAGGAGTACTGCATACCTGGTCAAAACCTAGAAATAGACATCAAGATGTATCCTATTCCCAAAGGCTGAGCCATTCTATGGGAATAGAGAAATAAAAGTACTCAAGTAGCCGTACTAAGGACACGGGAGGGGCAACAAAGAGATGACGGAAGTCTAAGCATAACCAGCAGTTATAACTCAAGGGATTAACTTCCTTAGCAGGTAGAACTGAGGCAATATGTCTATACCCTGTCTTGATCAAATAAGTCAAGGAATTAGGGTAAGGCTGAGACTGCAAGTGGTGAGGTATCAGAGGATCACACTATGGAGACCCACAGAAAACAAGGCAGGAACATTGAAGGAAATATGGAAAGAGTACAGAAAATCTGGGTTGTCAACTTACCACTGACCAGCTGTGTGACCTTAGGTGAGTCACTAAACCTTTCTAAGTTCTCCTCATAGATAAGCAGATAAACATACCTGTCTAGCCTACCTCACAGGGTAAGCATACCACACAATATACCACATTATAAAACTGTATGAAGCACTTCATCATCATTAATGCACTACCTAAATACAAACTCTAATTATAATCGTGAATATATTTTGGTGCCACAAATAATGTATCGTACTTAACTTTCAGAGTTTCTAAGAGAAGACATCCAAAAAACCCATCATTTATTGATAAACAACCTCAGGTAAAAACAAAAATAAAAACAAACAAAACAACACCTAAGCTGAGTTGACAACACCTAAGAAAAACAAAGGAAAATATCCAGTACCTGACTGCAAGACTGTCGGTATTAATATAACGGCCTCTATCGTCTGCTTGGTTTTGTGAATGAAGACACAATTTTAGTTTGCTACAACAGCATCATCAACACAATAATAGCCACAAATGTGCCAAAGGAAAATGAAATTTGACTATCAAAAATCAAAATATAACCAAAAATAATTCCTAACCCGGAGTCATTTATGGTTCAAATTAAAGTGGAATGCTAGATTGACTCTTCATTATAAAATGATACCTAATATGAAGAAGGTAGCATGGTGTTGGTGATATAGGGTGAGTATAGCTGCCTTCCAGGAAGGTAGCACATATATTACCTCTATCAATCTTAAAGCCTTATCATCTAAGGTATATTCAACACAAGGATGTTTATTGTTGGTTGCAGAGAGGCCACAGGCATTGGTCTCCCCACCTTGTTCTACCCTTGACAGTTATTTGCTCTCTCTCCGCTTTCTTCCTTGCTGCTGGGGACCATAAAGAAGACTGTGATGCCTCCCAGCCAACTTTGGGCTTTGCTTCTTATTGATCTGACACAGTGCTTGGTATAGATTGGCAATATCAAAATAGGTGGAGGCAAGGGAGAAAGGAAAAGAAAGGCACACACCAGTAGCTCTTTTCATAGACTCTGTCTCCCCAAATCTATCGAATACCCTCCTCTTCTTCTGCACTCCCACCACATTTCCTATCTATGCCGTAGAAACATTGCTATGCTATGCTATTCTATTCTATTCTATTCTATTCTATTCTATTCTATTCTATGCTATTCTATTCTATTCTATGCTATGCTATTCTATGCTATGCTATGCTATGCTATTCTATTCTATTCTATTCTATTCTATGCTATGCTATGCTATGCTATGCTATGCTATTCTATTCTATTCTATGCTATTCTATGCTATGCTATGCTATGCTATGCTATGCTATGCTATGCTATTCTATTCTATTCTATTCTATTCTATTCTATTCTATTCTATTCTATTCTAGGTTACATCTTCTGCCTAGCACATTCTCCTCAAGTTCTACATAACACCACCTATGGACTCCCTCACTTCTCAAGGTATAATTTTCTGTAAGCAACTCTCCCCTGAGATCGTCACCCTCTTTTTCCAGGGATCGTCCTAATCTATACTTACCAGTATGGTATGGAAAAATGTTTAATTTATTATTATGTGACCAATCATGCAAGTTATCAATTCAGCAACAAGTGACTTAACACACATATCAGACTTTCCAAAGATTTTGTGAGAGAATTATTATTATGTGTGTTTTACAGATGATAAGTAGGTTAATAACTTGCTCAAGATAAAGAGTTGGAGAGTGGTAGAGCAAAAAGTGAACCTGGCTATGTGTTATTCTAATATGCTTGCTTTTCCCCAGAGACTCCCAACATTTTACTTCTCAGCACATGTAAGTTAAGTAGATTTTTGCAGGCTGCCTAAAGACCTACCCATTGATTATAACACTGTTTCTATACGAAAATGCATTTCAAGTTTTTGCATGCAATCACCAGTTTACAAATGACCATTTGGACCACTATCAGTTCTTAAACTAGGGAATGCCTGCATTACCAGAGTGTGCAGAAATAGGCTCTTGATCCAAATGATGAATTATGTGGCTGAGAATTGGGCTGGGAAGTGAACACAATTTTTTCTGACCTTTGGGTCCCTGCTTCTTCTGCTCTGCTGGTGAACCCTTGTTTTTCTACAAAGTAAAAGCTCATTATTCCCTAATGTCTCATTTCCCTTTTGAAATAGGGCAAGCTTAAAAAAAAAGTAAATAAATTGTACAAATTCTCTAAATTTTGCCACAAACTGAATTGATAAAGTTGAAAGCCTTGCTTCTCAATTTTAGTGCATAAAAATCACTTAGGGATCTTGTTAAAATGCAGATTCTGATTCAATAGATCTGGGATAGTGTCTTAATTCTTTCCTTCCTTCCTTCCTTCCTTCCTTCCTTCCTTCCTTCCTTCCTTCCTTCCTCTCTGTCTCTCTGTCTCTCTCTCTTCTCTCTGTTTCTTTCTTTCATCTGTCTGTCTTTCTTTCCTTTCTTTTTCTTCCTTCCATCCTTCCCTCTCTCTTTTCTTCTTTTCTTTTCTTTTCTTTTCTTTTCTTTCTTTCTTCTCTTTTCCTTCCTTCCTTCCTTCCTTCCTTCCTTCCTTCCTTCCTTCCTCCCTTTTTGCATTTCTAGAGCCCCCATATGATGTTGATGATGTTTGTCTGTGTACCTTACCTTGTATAACTATGGTTTATTTCATGTAAGAATTTTTCTGACTTAAACTATCAATATAGTAGGTGTCAATTAATGTTTATTGATTTCAATTAAGTAAAAGAAACCTCATCTAACATTTAAAAACTTTATATAATTTATATACCACTCTATCTGAATTACTACAATCTTAATGAGAACAGTGTCCCTAGATAACCTCATAATGGTAATCCCCAGCCCACCGCAACCTGATCATATATCGTATCATATCATATCATATCATATCATATCATATCATATCATATCATATATATACACACACACATATATATCATATATATATCATATCATATACACACACATTCCTGTTTGATCAGAATTTAGTTTCTTTTTAAAAAAAACTTTCTCTGTTTTGATACTTTCTGGATTATATGTATATAATTAAACGGAGGTCACTATTTTTTTCTGGAGAAGATGGCATGAGAAAGATACTGGGAAATAAGACTATTGACTATAATATCTCAATGCTTATGTGAAAAATAAATACTTGCTTTACATACACATCAGCTCAAAAATGCACTGTTCTTATATGACTCCATGGGATTTTAGTGATGCCTAGTCATTTTTTATGGTTACTGAATAAAGTCTTTCTGACATAAGTATTTAACCTCTGACGTTAACAAGACTGTCTCTTGGTGGTCACCAGAGCATAAATTCTCTCACCCATCAGTAAATGATATAATATTTATTATTTAGCAGAAACAGCAAAAACAGTTGGTGGAGATGGATATTGTGTGGACTTGATAAAAGTTCATAGAATTGAATTTCTTTTATAATTTGGTCAGGTTAAGCAAGTAAAGAAAGACTGTCCTGAACCTCTTTAGTAACATCCAAGTTTCCACTCTACCTTTGATGATGGCTTCTAATTCTTGAATACAAAATAATACCAACTGATTATGAATATCTATTTTAATACCAGCATATGATTTATTTATTCTTGGTTCATTTTTTTTTGTGGCAGTCTTATTTTTCCTATTTTTGTGACATGATTAACATTGTCTTCATTTGGATGTGACAAAATAGGCCACATAAAGATTAATGTGTTTACTTTTGAATTATACATCTTTTACTTCAGGTTATCTCTACAATTATAAGTCTATAATTTAAGCCTTGAAATAATGCTTTACATTTATACTGTGTTTACACTTCCCCAAATCAGTTTTACTTCCATTACTTTGGAAGTTGTTACATTGTTTTGCTTCCTCTTACACTTAGGGCATTTCACCCACCCATTAGTGAAACATCAGGCAACTCAGTTTGAAAAAAGAATCCTCTGTTACCAAAATACTAAAGATCCTGTTTCTCCTGGTTTTATTTACATGTTGAGGACAAGAGCCAAAGGTTAAAAGGAGGTCATTTATCACCTATCGATTTGCACATTATGAACATTGATATCTATCTGTTTCTGTTTCTTCAAAGTAGAATCGTTGTCATAGACCAATAGTAAATAAAGTGATAATTAGTAAACAGCAGAAAAAAGAAAAAAAAACTGCCCAATACCCCCAGCAGTCACTGGCCCTACAATTGTTACCACGTGTCTCTGTTGGTTGTTGTTCAAATGGGAACCTTTAGTTTCTGATCAGAAGGCACTTTAATGCCAATTGCTAATTTTTAATGTCACTACTTAGAGGAACTTGAAAAATAAAATAGTTTATTAGGTCCTGTTTTCTGACTTGTCATCTTAACTGCTTTACCTATCTGAAAATGTTATTTGTTAACATTTCATCTGCTTGATTTTCCTAAAGGGCAGTCATTATCGTTTATCTGAAATTTGCCCTCCTGTATAAATTTTTCCTTAATAAGTCAATTTTTAAACTCTTTTTCAAACTCTATTCTCTATCCTTTGGATTCAGGATCAGATTAAGAACATAAAAGAACCAGCTAATATCTTAATCTCTTTTGTTATAAAACAAAAAATATAAGAGACCTTTTGGAGATGGAGTAAAGCTTAGACTCTGAAACAAAATCAAAGCATACAAACAAACACACACACAAACAAAACCTAGCCTCATATTGGTAAATCAATCTACCTAAGCACCTGGTAAATTCTTTGGGTGATTTCTTACAGTATTTCTAAGATGGTAATAAAAATTGTGTCTAAAATATAATAAAATTATTGTAGTAGTAAAAGTGAGAAAATAAATATATATATATACTTTCAAAACATTTTTACCAGTGATTCACTTAGAGATTTTTAAGTGCTTTCAGGAAATGTCTTTCAAAGCATTATACCAAACACAATTTAATAGCAAATAGGAACCAATAATGATGAGGTTTTGATAAGTTTAATAATGAAAAGCAGAGTATCAGATCAAGAAGCCAGCTGATGAGCACTTTACAGTCTCTCCAAAATAATCAATAATGAAAGTCTCTACTGCTTACACTCTTTGACCAAGGGAAGGCATTTTAGAACTTTATATCCAATAATATATGTTTCTTTCTGTCTACAGCTAGAATGAATTGGAGAGAGCTAAGAAGACGTTAAGTCTAATTCAAACCTGCTTTCCAAAGAATGATAATCAATGATAATGACATTTACAGATATCAGACACTTTAGATCAAACAAAGCCTGGTCCACATTAATCAAAATCAAATTTTCCTAGACTAGATTTGAATCTTTTGGGAACATGCTCTATGCTTGTTTGGGATCACAGATTTCTTTGATAATCTCATGAGATCTATAGCTCTTAAATGCAAATGCCCTTCAGTAGGTTTTCTAGATTCTCAAGACCCTGATGCACAAACCATGGGTTAAGAACACCAGAAAATGGAAAGGAGACAAGTAATTCACTCAACTATCTTTGATTCTTATTTATGAATACTATCTTTGATTCTTACTTATGAATATCTTTACTTTTAATCCAACTTTCTTCTCAGATATGGTATATTTCTTAGTATGAATCATAGTTTGTCTAGCTAAAAATTTCTCCATAAAACACTTGTTCCATACATAAGCCTCACACATTCTTATTAATGGAAGAGGCCTCAGACTATTTGGGAAATTAGAGTTTAATTTATTCAGTCATAAGGGTTTTATTTTTAATTATTTAATTCCATCTGTAGAGAAAATATGCATAATCTAGAGCTATAAAATAAGGAGCTTGAATGTATAAAAAATACAAAATCAATAAAATAAACTTTAATCCATAAGATTGAAGAAGAAAAATCATGACCATCTTAATAGATACAAACAAGTATTTGATTCTATCTCGAATTTATTCATGATTTAAAAAAATACTCTCAGCAAAGTAAGAATAAATAAAACATAATCTAAAAAACCTGCAACTAACATTATATTTAGTGGTGAAATTTTGAAATATTTACTCTAAAATGGGGAACAATTCAAGAAAAGCACTCCCACCATTTCAATTCAACATTGAATGTGAAGGTCTACTCAAGGAAATAAGGTATAAAAAGGAAAAACAGACATAAATATCAGAAAAAAAAGAAGTAAAACTGTCTTTATAGATGATATAATTGTATAAATACAAAATCCAAAGGAATATGCACAAAAAACAAACTTTTCACTAGATCCAGTAAGTGAATTCATCAAGGTTTCAGAATATGTGGTTAAAAACAAAAATCTGTAGTATTTACATATGCAAATAACAAACAAATAAAACATGTAATTAAAAATTCCATTTAAAATAGCATTAAAGATAGGAGGAGCCAACATGGCAGAACAGCATGGAAGTTTTTTGTGTGTCTCGCATCCATGAAAATACAGCCAGACCAACACTAAACCATCCTACACACCTAGAAAACTGATTTGATGATTAACACAACAATCTGCACAACCTGAACCATAGAATTCAGCAAGTATGCGGTGCAGAGAGGTAAACTTGGGGGGAGTGAGAAGGTGCGGGAAGGGAGGTGCTTTTGGGAGTGGAAAGAGGACAGAGACTGGGGAGGGGGCAGAGAATACGGGAAAAGCATCCCTCCCGAAAAGCAGCTGGAGAGAAAGTAGAAAACTGGAAACAGCCACAGGCACTAAACTAAAAAAGGAGAAAGGAGAAAGGAAAGGGTTTAAATTCCATTAAGACTCTAACAAGAGAACACAAAGGCTGCAACTCCGCAGCTTGATACCTGGCAGTGCTCTGGTGGGAAGGGCGAATCCCCAGGAACAGAGTGGGGTCCGGGAGATTCTCAGGCCACATAGGGAAAAGCGGTTCCACTGCTGGAAGGATGATTGGTAGAGACTGTTGAAGCCACCTGGTCCCAGCAGACCCCAGAAAACAGCCACATTCGCTGGTGCTGGAATGAGGTCGTTAAGGGTGAAGCCTGGTGCCAGATGTGTCTTATGATTTTCCATAGTCCCTGAAACACTGCTGCAACACTACCTTGGGAACTTTTTCTGGGGCAAGCTGGCACCTGGCCTCAGTCTCAGGGCACCAGCAGCAACAGGGTCCAGCAAGCATTCCTGGGTGCAGCCAACATTCGGCCATTGATCATTGGGTCATTGCTTGGGGTGGGGAGACCCTCCCGCAGAGGTGGGGGGATGGGTCAAAGCCGCAGTCCTTCAGAAGTGAGGGGCTGAAGAAAACAGGCTCATCTGAGACAAAACTCAAGAGAGAGGTACTGCCCGGGGCCTGGTCATGGGCAGTGAAAAAGCGGGGAGTGGATGAAAGTTGAACACAGAGGACGAGTGCATGATTGCTGATCGGGGAGAACAGAGTTCTGATACTAGAGACTGAGTAGCAGGGTGAAGCCATTTTCACTGCTCCCACGCATGGACCTACGCACCTATGAGCATCACAACACTCCACCCCAGTAGGCTAGCAGTGCCATCTAGTGGAGGATGAAGCCGTTACACTGAGCCCCACCCAACTGGGCCAACCTTTTCAAGAACACAAGTCTCACTTTTCAAGAACACAAGTCTCACCGCCTACTTAGTTTATAGATTATAAAGCGCTACATAGTCTCACATCTAGGGAAAAACGAAGTAATTTCAGTCCTTTTTCAATCTGCTAGCAGGTCCTTCTATACAATTTTCTTTTTTGTTTCTCTTTTAAACTTCTTTTCTTTTTCTTGAATACAGAAAGAGAAAAAATCATTTTTATTTTCAATTTTTATTAAAAATATATTTCTTTAATTTTTTACTATATTTTTTACTTTTGTGTAAATTTTTTCAAATTCTATTTTACTTCCAAGACATTTTATTTTAGCCTACTTTAGTGTATTCACCTTTTCAAATTTTCAAGCTATTTCCTTTTTTTTCCTTTTTCTTTTTTCTCTTTTTCCTTTATTTTCTTTTTGTTGAATGCAGAAAGAGAAAAACATCATTTTTACGTTCAATTACTATTAAAAATATTTTCTTTAATTTTTTACTATATTTTTTGCTTCTATGCAATTTTTTTCAAATTCTATTTTCCTTCCATCATTTTATTTTAGCCTACTACAGTGTATTCACTTTTTCAAATTTTCAAATGTTTTCCTTTTTTCTCTTTTTTCTCTTTTTCGTTTCTTTTCTTTTTCTTGAATACAGAAAGAGAAAAAATTCATTTTTATTTTTAATTTTTATTAAAAATATTTTTCTTTAATTTTTTTCTACCATATTCTTTACTTTTGTGTAAATTTTTTCAAGTTCTATTTTACTCCCATTATCTCATTTCAGTCTACTTCAGTGTATTCATTTTTTCAAATTCTCAAACAATTCCCCCCTTTTTTTCTCTAATCTGTCAAACCACTTTCACACCCAGACCCAAATTTTTAATTTTAAGATTTTTAATTTTAATTTTTCTACCTCATTAATTTCATTTCTCCCTTCAAAATGACAAAACGAAGGAATTCATCCCAAAAGAAAGAGCACAAAGAAACGACAGCCAGGGATTTAACCAACACAGACACAAGCAAGATGTCTGAACCAGAATTTAGAATCACAATACTGAGAATACTAGCTGGAGCCAAAAATACATTAGAATCCATTTCTGCAGAGATAAAAGAAGTCAAAATTAGAATGAAAATAAATGCTATAACTGAGCTGCAATCATGGATGGATGCCGCGGCAGCAAGGAAGGATGAGGCAGAACAGAGAATCAGCGAGATAGAGGACAAAATTACAGAGAATAACAAAGCAGAAAAAAAGAGGGAGATCAAGGCAAAAGAGCATGATTTCAGAAGTAGAGAACTCAGTGACCCATTAAAAAGGAACAACATCAGAATCACAGGGGTCCCAGAAGAGGAAGACAGAGAAATAGAGGTAGAAGGGTTATTTGAGCAAATCATAGCAGAAAACTTTCCTAACTTGGGGAAAGACACAGACATCAAAATCCAGGAAGCACAGAGGACCCCCATCAGATTCAACAAAAACTGATCATCAACAAGGCATATCATAGTCAAATTCACAAAATACTCAGGCAAGGAGAGAATCATGAAAGCAGAAGGGGAAAAAAAGTCCCTAACCTACAAGGGAAGACAGATCAGGTTTGCAGCAGACCTATCCACAGAAACTTGGCAGGCCAGAAAGGAGGGGCAGGATATATTCAATGTGCTGAATCAGAAAAATATGCAGCCAAGAAGTCTTTATCCAGCAAGGCTGTCATTCAAAAAGAAGGAGAGATAAAAGTTTCCCAGACAAACAAAAATTAAAGGAGTTTCTGACCACTAAACCAGCCCTGCAAGAAATTTTAAGGGGGACTCTCTGAGGGGAGAAAAGATGAAAAAAAATATATATGTGTATGTATGTGTATATATGTGTATATATGTGTATACATACACATATATATCAAAAGCAACAAAGATTAGAAAGGACCAGAGAACACCACCAGAAACTCCCAACTCTACAAGCATCATTAATGGCAATAAACTCATATCTTTCAGTACTCACTCTAAATGTCAATGGACTCAATGCTCCAATCAAAAGACATAGGGTAACAGAATGGATAAGAAAACAAGATCCATCTATATGCTGTTTATAAGAGACCCACTTTAGACCTAAAGACACCTTCAGATTGAAAATAAGGGGATGGAGAACCATCTGTCATGCTAATGGTCATCAAAAGAAAGCTGGAGTAGCCATACTTATATCAGACAATCCAGACTTTAAAATAAAGGCTGTATCAAGAGATGCAGAAGGGCATTATATCATAATCAAGGGGTCTATCCACAAAGAAGACCTAACAATTGTAAACATTTATGCACCAAATGTGAGAGCACCCAAATATATAAATCAATTAATCACAAACATAAAGAAACTCATCAATAGTAATACCATAATAGTAGGAGACTTCAACACCCCACTCACAACAATGGACACATCATCTAATCGAAAACTCAACAAAGAAACAATGGCTTTGAATGACACACTGGCCCGGATGGACTGAACAGATATATTCAGAACATTTCATCCTAAAGCAGCAGAATATACATTCTTTGCCAGTGCACATGGAACGTTCTCCAGAATAGACCATATACTGAGACACAAATCAGCCCTAAGTAAGTACAAAAAGATCGAGATCATACCATGCGTATTTTCAGACCACAACACTATGAAACTCGAAATCAACCACAAGAAAAAATTTGGAAAGGTAACAAATACTTGGAGACTGAAGAACATCTTACTAAAGAACGAATGGGTTACCCAAGCAGTTAAAGAGGATATTAAAAAGTATATGGAAGTCAATGAAAATGATAACACCACAACCCAAAACCTCTGGGATGCAGCAAAGGCGGTCATAAGAGGAAAGTATATAGCAATCCAGGCCTTCCTAAAGAAGGAAGAAAGATCTCAGATACACAATCTAACCTTATGCCTTAAAGAGCTGGAAAAAGAACAGCAAATAAAACCCCAAACCAGCAGAAGACAGGAATTAATAAAGATTAGAGCAGAAATTAATGCTATTGAAACCAAAAAAACAGTAGAACAGATCAATGAAACCAAAAGCTGGTTCTTTGAAAGAATTAACAAAATTGATAAACCATTAGCCAGTTTGATCAAAAAGAAAAAGGAAAGGACCCAAATAAATAAAATCAAGAATGAAAGAGGAGAGACCACAACCAACACAACAGAAATAAAAACAATAATAAGAGAATATTATGAGCAATTATATGCCAATAAAATGGGCAATCTGGAAGAAATGGACAAATACCTAGAAACATATACACTACCAAAACTGAAACAGGAAGATATAGAAAATTTGAACAGTCCCATAGCCTGTAAGGAAATCGGATTCGTAATAAAAAATCTGCCAAGAAACAAGAATCCATGGCCAGATGGCGTTCCAGGGGAATTCTACCAAACATTTAAGGAAGAGTTAACACCTATTCTCTTGAAGGTGTTCCAAAAAATAGAAACGGAAGGAAAACTTCCAAATTCTTTCTATGAAGCCAGCATTACCTTGATTCCAAAACCAGACAGAGACCCCACTAAAAAGGAGAACTATAGACCAATTTCTCTGATGAACATGGATGCAAAAATCCTCAATAAGATATCAGCCAACCAGATCCAACAATACATTAAAAAAATTATTCACCACGACTAAGTGGGATTTATACCTGGGATGCACGGCTGGTTCAATATCCGCAAAACAATTAACGTAATTCATCACATCAATAAAAGAAAGGACAAAAATCATATGATCCTCTCAATAGATGCAGAGAAAGCATTTGACAAAATACAGCATCCTTTCTTGATAAAAACCATCAGGAAAGTAGGGATAGAAGGAGAATACCTTGAGATCATAAAAGCCATATATGAATGACTGAACACTAATATCATCCTCAATCGGGAAAATCTGAGAGCTTTCCCCATAAGGTCAGGAACAAGACAGGGATGTCCACTCTCACCACTGTTATTCAACTTATTATTGGAAGTCTTAGCCTCTGCAATCAGACAACACCAAGAAATAAAAGGCATCCAAATCGGCCAGGAGGAGATCAAACTTTCATTCTTCGCAGATGACATGATACTCTACGTGGAAAACCCAAACGATTTCACCAAAAAACTGCTAGAATTGATTGATGAATTCAGCAAAGTTGCAGGATATAAAATCAATGCACAGAAATCAGTTTCATTCTCATAAACCAACAATGAAGTAACAGAAAGAGAAATCAAGGAATCGATCCCATTTACAGTTGCACAAAAAAAACATAAAATACCTAGGAATAAATATAACCAAGGAGGTGAAAAATCTATATACTGAAAATTTATAGAAAGCTTATGAAAGAAATTGAAGAAGACACCAAAAAAATGGAAAAAGATTCCATCCTCCTGGATAGGAAGAACAAATATTGTTAAAATGTCAATACTACCAAAAGCAATTTACATAGTCAGTGCAATTCCTATCAACATAACAGCAGCATTCTTCACAGAGCTAGAACAAATAATCCTAAAATATGTATGGAACCAGAAAAGACCCCGAATAGCCAAAGCAATCTTGAAAAATAAAATCAAAGCAGGAGGCATCACAATCCCAGACTTCAAGCTATACTGCAAAGTTGTAATCATCAAGACAGTATGGTACTGGCACAAGAACAGACACTCAGATCAATGGAACAGAAAAAAGAACCCAGAAATGGACCCGCAAACATATGGCCAACTAATCTTTGACAAAGCAGGGAAGAATACCCAATGGAATAAAGACTGTCTCTTCAGCAAGTGGTGCTTGGAAAACTGGACAGCAACATGCAGAAGTATGAACCTGGACCACTTTCTTACACCATTCACAAAAATAAACTCAAAATGGATGAAAGACCTCAACGTAAGACAGGAAGCCATCAAAATCCTCAAGGAGAAAGCAGGCAAAAACCTCTTAGATCTTGGCCGCAGCAACTTCTTACTCAACAAGTCTCTGCAAGCAAGGGAAACAAAAGCAAAAATGAACTACTGGTATTTCATCAAAATAAAAAGCTTCTGCACAGTGAAGGAAACAATCAGGAAAACTAAAAGGCAACTGACAGAATGGGAGAAGGTATTTTCAAATGACATATCAGATCAAGGGTTAGTATCCAAAATCTATAATGAACTTATCAAATTCAACACCCAAAAAACAAATAATCCAGTGAAGAAATGGGCAAAAGACATGAATAGACACCTCTCCAAAGAAGACATCCAGATGGCCAACTGACACATGAAAAAATGCTCAACATCACTCATCACCAGGAAAATACAAATCAAAACCAACATGAGATACCACCTTACACTTGTCAGAACGGCTAACAGTAATAACTCAGGCAACAACAGATGTTGGCGACGATGTGGAGAAAGAGGATCTCTTTTGCATTGTTGGTGGGAATGCAAGCTGGTGCAGCCACTCTGGAAAACAGGATGGAGGTTCCTCGAAAAACTGAAAATAGAACAACCCTAGTCCCAGCAATTGCACTACTAGGCATTTATCCATGGGATACAGGTATGCTGTTTCAAAGGGACACATGCATCCCCATGGTTATAGCAGCACTATCAACAATAGCCAAAGTATGGAAAGAGCCCAAATGTCCATCGCTGGATGAATGGATAAAGAAGATGTGGTATATGTATACAATGGAGTATTACTCGGCAATCAAAAGGAATGAAATCTTGCCATTTTCAATTACGTGGATGGAACTGGAGGGTATTATGCTAAGTGAAATTAGTCAGAGAAAGACAAAAATCATATGATTTTACTCATATGAGGACTTTAAGAGACAAAACAGATGAACATAATGGAAGGGAAACAAAAATAATATAAAAACAGGGAGGAGGACAAAACAGAAGAGACTCATAAATATGGAGAACAAACTGAGGGTTACTGGAGGGGTTGTGGGAGGGGGGATGGGCTAAATGGGTAAGGGGCACTAAGGAATCTACTCCTGAAATCGTTGTTGTACTATATGCTAACTAATTTGGATGTAAATTCAAAAAATAAAACTAGTTACTAAATGCAAAAATAAATAAAATAGCATTAAAAATAAATAAATAAAACATCTGGGGACGAATTTAGCAAAAGATATAAAAGTGCAAAGCATTGTTGAAAAGATTCAAGGGAAGTCTGGGAGGCTCCGTCAGTTAAGCATCTGACTCTTGATTTTGGCTCAGGTCATAATCTCATGGTTTGCAGGTTCAAACCTCACATGAAGCTCTGTGCTGACAGCATGGAGACTGCTTGGGGATTCTCTCTCCCTCTTTCTTGCCCATCCCCCTTTCATGCTCCCGGTCTTTCTCTTTCTCTTTCTCTCTCTCTCAAAGTAAATAAATAAAAAAAGTTTTAAAAAAGATTTGGCATTGTTGGAATATTCAAAATTATAAACAATGAATATAAATATTAAATCTATAAAATACTTATACAAATATAATAAATATATTGTTATATTATTATTAAATGTAATAAATACAAATAATATTACAAAGATGCTAATTCTCTCTAAACTATTCACAGTGTATTCAGATCAAGCTCAGGCTTATTTTAGATACCAAGAAGCTGATATTAAAATTTATATGAAAATCTAATAGTTTCAGCTAGTCAAGACAATCTTGAAAAAATATTGAAAAACGTGTGCTACCTGATTTCAAGAGTTATTATAATGTCAGTAATCAATATAATGACAGTAATCAATAAAATTGTGGCATAAGGATAAATAATACATAAATATATAGGTTGGTGGACCAGAACAGAGATGAAATAGAAGCACATATATATTGCTAAGGGATTTTTTTTTATTACAAACTTTCCTATGTAAGTCAATAGAAAAAGAGGAATCTTTTAAATGAGTGGCACTGGACTACTAAATGTTGGAAACTAGACATAGAAAAAAATAAAAATTTGGTTCATATCCAGCACCATACACAAAATTTTAGATGGCTTACAGATCTAACTCTCAAAGCTAAAAATTTTTCAAATTTCTAAAAGAAAACATGAAAATATCTTTACATCCTGGAAATAGGCAAAGATTTCCTAGACAGACACAAGTATCAATAACCCTAAATGAAAAACTATAAAACAAACTGTATCAACATTAAGAAGTGCTATTCAGCAAAAGATGCCATGGACAAGGTGAAAAAGCAAGTATAAGACTAGAAAAAAATTCATCATATGTATTTTGAAAAATGACTCATATCAAGAGTGTATAAAGAACTCATACAAATTAATAATGGAAAGACAAGGAACCAAATTCCAAAATAGGGAACAGTTTTGGACACTTAACAAAAAGAGGATATACAAATAGCCAAGAAACACAAATTAAGAAGACCAACATTGTTACTCTCTAGGGAATTGCAAATAAAATGACAATTAGTTACACATTCAAGAGAATGCCTAAAATTAAATCAATAATTAAAATAAATTTGCAACACCAAATATTGGAGAATATGTAGAACAACTTCATGTCTCATTCACTGCTGGCATGAGTATAAAATGGTATAACCACTATCGAAAATTGGAATTTCTTAAATATACAACTACTCCATGACCCAACAATTTCATTCTTATTTATGAAGAAGTGAACATGAAATAAAAAATATATGTCCCTATAAACATGTCATAGAATGTTCACTGAGATTTATATTAACAAAAATTGGATCACATTTTGTTATATCAACCAAATATTGATCAATAGGAGAATGGATAAACAAATTGTGGTGTATCCCTACAATGGAATACTATATGGCAATAAAGAGGAATAAACTTCTGATACATGGATGAATCTCAAAAACATTATATTAAGGGAAGGCAGGCAGAACAAAAGAATATACCATAGTATTGCATTTTTATGAAGTTCAAGAATGGCCAAAACTAATCTATGGATTAGTTGATTATTCTAATAGAAATTGGAATAATTTTTGTTTCTAGTGGGAAGGGGCAAATAATGAAAAGGGACAGTAGAAATATTCTAAGGTGTTGGCAATGCTCTATATTTCAATTGTTTTGTTGGTTACATGAGCATATACTTTGTCAAAACTCACTGAACTCTATGCAAGATCTATGCATTTTTCTGTGTAATTATACCTTTTTTTTTTTAAATCAAGTTAAAACTTCAGGATGGCAAAAGGAGCTTCTTGCACCTGGTGATTTTTTTTCTCTAGAAGTGGTGAAATTGGCAGCTGTGAGTCCTTCTGGGGAGTTTTGGAAAGTGTAGGAAGCCTAAAACTCAGTGATTCTTAAATTGGCTACACACTAAAATAACCTGGGGAGTTTTAAAGAGCTGTGTGTCTGGGTCTCACCCTCAGTGATTCTGATTTAATTGCTTTTGGGGGTGGCCCATGCATCAGGATTTTTAACAGCTCCCCAGGTAATTCTAATGTGCAGCCAAGACTGAGAATCACTACTAAAACAGTTACTGGAAGCATGCTGCACTGCCTCTTGCTTTGGGTAAACATTTCCGAACAGACGACGATATTTTTTGTCATTACAGTCCTATATAAACCATGTCAATTGGCATATTCCTGTTCATCACATCACTACTCCACTGTGATTCCCATGCATATGTAAAACTGAAAATAAACCAAACAACAGCAGAAGAAAAAGAGATAACACCTGACTTAATAATATTGATAAGCCAGAATCTCCTGGCCTGGGTTTTGTCCCTTGACATCTATTCTCATAGCATCCTAAATTTTTCCATATATGACACTTAATAGACTTGCAATATGTCTCTATGCCTCTTCCACCACCTTGAAACTAAAAAGAAAGAAGAAAGAAAGAAAGAAAGAAAGAAAGAAAGAAAGAAAGAAAGAAAGAAAGAAAGAAAAAAGCGAAGGCCATATGTATCTTTTTTACCATTATATCCTCAGCACCTGACAATTCTGGAGGCTGAATACATATTCGTTGCGTGATAGAATAATCTCCACCTTACTTGGCACTAAGTTGCTCATGGGAATGATGAGTGTTCCTCTCATCCCCTGCTCATGACACAGGAAAAAATAAAGACATGCCTAGCTTTTCTGCCCCTACCTCCACCCCAACTCAGGTTCATGGTGAAGAAGCAAGAATGTTATGGGAGAAATCTGTTTCTACATCTGTACAAGAGTCAATATTGTGTTAGGGACACGTCAACCAACAATATGACAAGTCACAGCTGAGTTGAAAGAAAAGGACTGTGGGAGTCTGTGCAATGAGGCAAATGTGGAAGGTAGATTTTTGGACTTCTGTTAATCATGGTTTACTATGGGCTACTATTGAAAGAGCTACAAGCAGTTCATTTCCCAGAGAAACAGCCAGGTAGGCCATTCTTAGATCTCATAAGTTGCCTGAGAATAACAGAGCATATCAACCCCTCATGAGGAGAGCATTGGAGCAAGCATCATAATTTAGAAACTAGCACAGTTTAACAGTCCTTAGCCTTCATCTCATTAGACAGCTGTTCTGTCACTTCTTATTCTTTTGGTTTTATTGGTGTTACACTCTCAGTAATAAGTAAAGAATGGGTGCTGGTGCTGCACCATGGATTTACTTCCATTGCAGACTGGAACAAAGCCACCGTGGCACTGTAAGTAGAATGTTCCAGGAGTCAACCCTGGGACACAGTTCCTGGGGCTAGAGATGCAAATATTTGCAGCTCTTCAGCCCATATTGAACATTGAGTATGGTTTGGCACCAAGAATCATGATTGTGGGAAAAAACACCTGACTTACCCAATTCATCCCTTCCCACACACTCCTCAGCCAAAATGGCAATCAAAAACTGCCAAAAAATTGAAATTTTCATTTCAGAACCATACCAAATCTTTTCTTTCACTCAAACAAATGTCTTAATTATAGATTGTTAAAACTAGTTTTTTCAAAGAAATGTCAGAACGCTACCCACATTATTTATTATTGATTGTTTCAGTTAACTTCTTGGCATTTTCTAGAGTTAACATATACCTTCTTAGAAATAACAATATGGACTCAAGTGCTGATTATTTCTAAAAGTAAAAAATTGAGGGTATGGTGATATATATGGTTCTTGTGGAGAGGGAGGAGTATATGTTTTGTTTTCAGAACAATTCTAAAGTAATGAACCATTCAGAAGCATTACATATGTTCCACTGGATATAGTGCAAAGAAAATCATCCCCATTTTTCTAATATATAGTACATGCCATGGCCTGGGTCTATCCCAAGAAAAAGAAAGGTGAAATAATTTATAAGTCATGAAGGACCCATTAGAGTGAAGAAGGCATTCAGTGTCTGTTTATAAGACCTATATTGAAATATCCATGATATAATGGTTAAAATAACATGAAAATGGTGACCACATTTTTCTAAACATAAGAGTAATATTTTTGCTTTAAATCTATCATCACATAAAATATAATGAAATTTTAAGCAATAATAACACCTTAGTAAGTGGCATTATTATTGTTATTGAGAAACAGATTGAAGCAGTTAGGAGACTGTTGGCTGACCCAAGACATTTTCTATGTAAAATGTAAATTTGGAGGCAGCGATCAACTTTAATTTAGTATGACTAAACCTTTTCAATGGAAAGGGAATATTTCTGTGCCAGATTCTAACTTGAAGAGTTAGGCCAGTTGTATTTGTTAATTATTGCTGCATAACAAATTACCCTAAATCTTAGCAGCTTAAAAACAAGAAACTTTTATTAGCTCAGTTTCTGTGTGTCACAAATCTGGTAGTGACTTACTTGGGGGTTTCTGGCCTCAGTGTCTCTTATTCCAAGACTGCAAGTCTGCAGCAGCTTCAGTCATCTGAAGGTTTGAGGCTAAGGGGTCCATTTCCAAGGTGGTTCATTCAAGCAAGTTAGTGATGGTTGTTGGAGGGAGGCCTTAGTTCCTCACTATATAAACCTCTCCATGGGGCTTCTTGAGTGTCCTCATGACATGGCAGATGGATTTCCCCAAAGCAAGTGACCCAGGAAGAGAAAGTAGAGCCATGATGTCTTCGAGGACCAGCCTCAAAATTCATAAAGCCTTCATTTCTTTAATATGCTTTCAGTTACACAGGTCAGCAACATTTCATGTAGGAAGAGACAACACAAGGGTATAACTATCAGAAAGCATTCAGAATCACTGCAGGCCACTTATAGGCTGGCTACGACACCAGTGGTTATATGTAAAGAAGGAATGCTTTAAGTAGTAGTAATGGGAATAAATTAAGGCTTATGTTAGTCTATTACACATCAAATTACCATTCAAAATTTTTTAATGTTTTTATTTATTTTTTATAGAGGGAGAGAGAGAGACAGACAGTGTATGAGTGGGGAAGGGCAAAGAGAGAGGGAGACACAGAATCTGAAGGAGGTTCCAGGCTCTGAGCTGTCAGCCCAGAGCCCGATGCAGGGCTTGAATTTGTGAACCGCGAGATCATGACCTAAGCCAAAGTTGGACACTCAACCGATTGAGCTGCTCAGGTGCCCCTCATATTACATTCAAATCCATTTATAAATAAATAGTTCAAGGCACTATTTATCTGATTGTGTCTTCTAGTGTATTACCTATACAGGTGTCTAAGCAAATTACACAAAATCTTTCTTCCTCCAGGGGTGCTTATTCTGAATTTCACTGTTTATTCAGAATCTTCTTTCCTAAACTTAAGAGTTATTCCACCATTTAAGACAGTATGTTCCCATGATAGTTAATTTTATGTGTCAACTTGACTAGGCTAAGGGATGCCAGATAGCTGGTAAAACAATATTTCTGGATGTGTTTGTGAGGGTGTTTCTAGAAGAGATTAAAACTTGATTCAGTAGACCAAATAAAGACATCAGCCTTTACCATTATGGGTGGTAGTGGTGGTCATCATCCAACCCACTGAGGGCCTGAATGGAACAAAACGGTAGAGGAAGGACAAATTCTCTCTCTCTCTCTCTCTCTCTCTCTCTCTCTTCTGAAATGCCTATCATTTCTTGCCTCAGACTTCAGAGCTCTAGGTTCTTAGACTTCCAAACTCCAGGACTTATATCAGTGGGTCCCCGATTCTCAGGCCTTCATCCTGAACTGAATTTATACCACCAGCTTTCCTTGTTCTCCAGCTTGTGGATGGCAGACTGTGGGATTTTTGGACCTCCATAATCACATGAGCCAATTCCTATAATAAATATAGGAATTTATATATATCCTCATATATATCAATATAAAAGATAATTGGTTGTGTTTCTCTGTTGAACCCTGAGTAAATAAAACAGTTACTTCAACAGAAATATCAAAATTTCAATATAGGAGTTAACATCAAAATTAAAGAAATGCTCTTTTGCCAAGTTTCTTTCCATTTTCTTTCTGGGTGTTGGAGTCTTCATAATTTTATTTAAAAAGTGTTATATTTGAATCTTTACCAACTAAGGGTTGTGCTGGTGTTGGGAAAAGGGGAAGCAATGATTTTGTTACTGCTATTCTAAACTTTATCTGATATTTTCTCCAAAATAGAATCCAAGCTATTTTTAATGAGTATATTTTGGATCAATTTTCTCCAACTAAGCTATTCAAATACTTAAGAAATGAGCATCTACATTCAAGCATTCTTTCAGTGTTGTATGTCTTTGTATTAGAAAAAAGAATATGGTCTTTTCCCACTAACTCCTAAAAATTTTCACAGCTTATCTAATCATGCCTACCAAATTTTTCCTCCTATAAACAAAATCTAACCAAATTGGTAGGCTTTTGTTAAACAAACCTAGTTTTAAAATCTATAAACCTTATATGAACTTAGAAAATCCATTAATCTCAGTGAATTTTTTTAATCTATTTGTCTCAGGCTCTTCAGGCTGTTATAACAAAAATACCATAGACTGGGTGGCTTAAACATTATTTATTTCTCAGTTCTGGAGGCTGGGAATTCCAAGATCAAGGTTTTGGAAGATGTGGTGTCTGGTAAGAACCCACATTCTCATTCATAGATAGCCATCTTCTCACTGAGTAGTGAGTAGATGGGTGGGTAGAAGGGATGAGAAAGTTCTCTGGGGTTTCTTTCATAAGGGCACTATATCCAGTTCATAAGGACTCTACTCTCATGACCTAATGACCTTCTAATACAATCATGTTGCTGATTAGATGTCAACATGTGAATGTGAGAGGAGGGGAAGAGGGAGCCAGTAACATTCAGCCCCTAACACTATCTATCTATCAATTGAGACTAATAACTACTTAAAAGTGTTGCTTTGAGAAATAGAATGATATGTTGATTAAATTCCAATGGGCTTCTCCTTCTAACTAATCACAACGTGAAAAGGCACACTGAACAATGAAGCCCAAACTCCCTGGTTTGACATCAAGGCCATTCATGGATGTGTCACAACTACAGTTGCATTTCCCACCATTTCCACAATCCACATGCTATATTGGACTATCTAATACTTCCCTAAAATACTTTGTCACTTCATGCCTTTCCAATTTTGTCTGTGGAATTTGTTATGCTTGAAATGCCAAAAGACTTTTCCACTTAATGAAATCTTTCTTACTGACCTACTCAACTATCTTCTCTAGGAAACTTAACTTAGTAACTTGGTGTACTCCAGGAAATTTAGTTTCCAACTCTGGATTTCCATTGTTAATCTATATGTGTATTATACCACTTGCCATTATTCTCCTTTGTTATCTATTAAAATGTTAGATTATACCATAGATAGTGAGGAATGGAGACGCTGTACTAATCACCTCTGTCTAAAGCCAAGCACAGAGCCAGGAACATAAGAGATTTGCTCAGAAACTGACATTGTAAAACTACTATAAGTAATCAATGAGAAATCTTTGGAAAATGAAAAGTTATCAAAATATGGAGAGTTATCAAATATTTTTAAAAGGTGTAAAAAAAGTTTCTAGAAAAGTAAATTAGACATAAATCTACAGGAGATTCTGGAATAAATACTTTTGGGGTACTTGTGAAGAATGTTATAGTTACTAGAAACCTACATACTTACAAGAGAATGGTGAATACCAACTACATGTAATTCCTGCTATTCTTTAAGGTAGTAAACCCCGTATCGTTTGATTTTAGGAAAGTATTTGGCCGACTGTTTGAAGATATCATTGATAAGATGAAGAAATATGGCCAAGGTGATGTCAACACTATTAAATAAATTGGAGACTGTTTTCAGGCTGTGCCCTATGAGACTGGTTAATGGAGAAAACTTAATCAGGAGAGAGAATTTTCTGGTGTTGTGTCACTGGGTTTTATGCTTGGGGTTTTCTAGTGAGCATCTTTTTTTCTGGTGATCATTTAATAGCTAATTAAGAAAAGACATAGAAGACAGTTTCATTATATTTACTGATAAAGGATTAAAAAGTACATCTTCTTGGATATACTTCAGGAGTATATTACTTAGCACTATTGACATTTATGTCCAGTTCATTCTTAGAGGGGAGGCAGACAGCTGTCCTGTCCATTGTAGATCTTTAGAAAGATTCCTGACCTCTGCAGACTAGATGCTAATAGCAACTTTCTATGCCTCCCCATTCCAATTTTGACAACCAAAAATGTCTTTAGACATTGCCAAATGCTTCCTGGGAACAAAACCACCCTGAATTCTAGTACTGAGCTATATTGATGAGGTAAGCTTAACACAGCAAAACTTATGTGAAAATATAAATTATTCATAAGGTAAAGAATGCACTGTCTTTCTGGTTTAATTTTTTATATCTTGTGCTGTTGAATGAATGGTAAGTGAACAAATTATTAAGAACCAATTCTGAACTTATATTTTAAAAACTACAATAACATCTCTTTAAGATGAAGAAAATCCAACTGAACAAATATATTCTGCTTAAAAAGCAAAATTCAGTGTAAGTTGAACATGAGCCAAATAGTAATATTCTTGAAAACCAAAACCAAAACAAAACCAAACCAACAAAACAATTGTAATGTTAAGATGTGTTAATAGAAATGGAATATCCAGAACAAGGGATATGATACTACACTGACTAAAGTGTGGCATTCAGTTCTGTTGACATATATTTAGAGAAAATAACAGACTAGGGTGATTCTAAGAGTGACTACAGACAAAGTTTCTGAAAAACATGTCATAAGTTAAATGGTTGAAGTAAATAAGATTGTTTATATTATAAAAATAATGCCAAGGAACATGAAAATTTCAAATATTGAACAGTAGCCATGTGATAAATAAAAGCTGTGTATTCCAGAAGGCTGAATTAGAATATATGTATGAAGTTTTAAAGAGATAGATTTAGACTCAAAGGAAAAAAAGACCCTCTAAAAAGAAAGCTTTTTAAAAATGCAAAGGGCTTATTTTGAAACCTCATGACTAGCTTCTGAGATTGTATGAGTCTTTAATAATCAAGTGAATAATATCTTCAAACTACTTTGATATTCAAATCATGATATTTACATCACTCTATTGACTCTAATATGATCAAAATTAAATATTCAAACCATATCTAGATTCAAAATTTATTTGCCTTGACTATGTTTCTTTGGAACCAATTTGAAAATTTTAATTATAGTCATTGGTACAATAAGTAAATCTCATTTCTATAAAGTGAAGGATGTTGTAGTATAACTACATTGAATGAACTCTGATTTGGTAAGCCAGTTATCAGCAGTAAATAGCCAAAAGTGGTTAGCTAAGCTAAAAAATGATCATATGTGCAAATGTTGAAAACAAAACAAAACACAACTCTGGGGAACCAATGAAAGTAGAAGGGAGTAGGAAAAATCAGTCCTCAAACACCCACTCAAAAGCACAGGGCTTGGCCTGAATCACCAGGGATATTACCCAGAGAAGAAAGCTATCTATGTATTAGACCTTTCTGCCTAATTCTCTCATAGCAGCTCAAGGCTTCTCTTGTTCATCTCAGCCCATATGATTTCATCTAGTCTTTTTTATTATTTGGGGGTCGGGGGGACAGAGAGAGAGAGAGAGAGAAAATCTTAAGTATGTTCCATGCTCAACAAGGAGTCTGACATGGGGCTTGATCCCACAAGGATCATGAACAAAGTTGAAATCAAGAGTCTGATGCTCAACCACTGAGCAACCTAGGTGCCCTCATCTAGTCTTAAAGTTCACCATTAAAGACAGAAAGAAGGTTATTTTGTTTTGTTTTGTTTTGTTTTGTTTTGTTTTGTTTTGTTTTTTAATGGACCAAGCATTTCTCAGGTCTCCCTAAAGAGGATGATTTACCTCTGCACAATAAACTAGGGATTTTGTTGAAGGCAAGTTGAAACTATTACTCTGAGTTCCCTAAGATTATTTCTGTGACTGGCTTCCTGCAGTAGACTTCAGTGGTGACTCCAGTCATTGATAAATTTCTTTACAAGAAATAACAAAAACTTAAGTCTTACAATAAAAGCATTGCTTTTCTATACGTTGTAATCTGAAGCTTTTTTAGCTACCACCATCACTTTTGTATCATCAAACACTCCTACCATTATCTGTTCAAACCCTACATTCTATCCACTTGACACTGGCCTCAAATGCTTCTATTTCACTGCTACCTTCTCAGCTGAGTCCATACTACTGTCCCTATGCCAGCTACTGTACTATTGGCTAGAACGTTGCTGACTCTGACACCAGAGAAGGGCATTTCCTCTCTTAAAGCTGACTTCTGAGTTTCCCCTGCATCTAGACTTATATGTAGACTTCCTGACTACAAGCACACATTTTTTTAATACAGATGTTATACCAAAAAGGAACTATCGTCCCAGAAGACTGATCCTCATGTTGATATTGCAGAAACAAAGCAATAAACATAAATTTGACAAAATTATTTGGATTTGACAAAACATAAATTTTTAGTATGTTCTTATTTTAATTTGATCCAATAAAAAAAAAACTCCAAAAGAAATGAGATGAAAACAAATCAGCCATTTTTTTTTAAAAAAGCACAGATTATTTCTGTTCTCAAGAATCAACATACATAAGGCACACAATACTATGAATCAAGGAGAATCACCTATGTTGAGAAACTCAGTAGAGCCTTACTTTTTTTTAAAAAGATGTTTGTTTGTTGTTTGTTTGTTTGTTTGGGAGAGAGAGGGAGACAGAGACAGACAGAGAGAATTCCAAGCAGGGATTCTGTTAGCACAAAGCCTGACACAGGGCTCAATCTCCTGAACCATGAGATCATGGCCTGAGTCAAAATCAAGTCAGCCACTCAACCAACTAAGCCACCCAGGTGCCCCTGTAGGACCTTACTTTATGGATGAATTCTGTCCCGTTACTCAAATCTCACTGATTCTTGAGCAAGGACAGAATTGACAAGAAAACTACAATTTGGCCTCAATATGTTCTACTGTAAGGAACTTTGTGGAAGTATTAAAGGAAATAAACAGAAATTATTGCTTTAGACACATCTAAAAAAGATTAGATCAGTGTCAAGATAAAAAGTGCTAAATTTTGAGAGTTGTTTTTCAAACCTAACCTCTAAATATGTTGAAGTTTGTTTTTTAACAGGGCAAACTAGTTACCAGATTTAGAAATACATACCAAGGAATTAAGGGCCCCTTTTAATTAACAAAGTTTTTTTATGAATTAAGTATCATCCACCTTTAATCCCAAAGGATTCCTCACACCTGGGCAGTCACCCAAGTGCTATTAAAGGCCACTTCTCAGTTTAGCTAAGTTATATGTTAGATGTAATGAAAACTAGCAGCCCACAAAATAATTTTACTTCATAAACATATCTAACAAGTGAAGGAAGGAATTTTTGTTTTTTATGACCCAAAGTTTCCACTCAATGTCTCAGACAAGGCTACTTCAACACGTACAAAATATGACTAGGAAGGAGACTCTTATAAAAGCAGTATAATATCAGAATAAGTTTTTCCTTCTGGAGTAACAATATTCAGGTCACATGCCTGCCAAAACTATTTACTTTGGAGAAATTTTCTCCTGCTTTTCTCTTAACCTTAACCAAACAAAATATAAGTTTGCTATAAACAGGGAACTCCAGCGGTATGATATATAACAATGACAGAGACAGAAACTCTTCCACACATTATACCATTGGTATCCACAGTCTTAAACTAAACTCAGCCTAGACCACCCACTTTTTTAAAACCATATTTAACAAAGCATTAGGAAAAGTTCTCAGGACAAAGATAGTACATGTCCTAGAACTGGAAATTTTAAAAATCAGTGATATAACATTCTCAGAACATACATGTGGTGTAAATCCTGGGGGACATGGCATGAGAAGAACGGATATAACCCTGGTGAAACCACTCTGCTAATGGTCACATTGTGACGGCTACTTTAAAACAAAATAATAAGAATTTTAAACGGAAAAAATAAATTAACATAGACTCTCAGGAAAAAGACACAGTGTAAGTCATTTTCAGTTGCTGAAATTTTCGTGGAAATATTTTTCTTCTCACAAACACTGCACAAGAATGGAGAACTTTGCACATAGTAGGCAAGTCCCAGGAAAGTTGAAAGGATCTTTCTACCTGTCAGAAAAAAAGCAAAGGATTAAAAAACTACCACCTCTTTGATAAGTCATTGTTGTTTTAAGGATTAACTGATATAATGTATAAAATACATAGTTACAGATCAAAAACATAGTAGGAATTTAATAATTCCCCTTAACATATTCAGCTTAAAATAACATATATTTAATCTGTGTCTTTTTCTTAGCTTTAAAGGAAAAATCAAGGACCTTCTAATTTTAGATAGCATGTGTAACACAGACCCTCAAATGTTTCTCCCAACAAAGAAAATTATAATCATGTAATGTGTCTACAGTAACTGTGCTGATATGTAACTTGTTTTTAACATTGTTGATCTGAGTTTGTAAGCTCTTGTGTCTAATGAAATGGTTTGTTTCAATCCTAGAGCCTCCAAATGTGTAAAACAACAGGAGGACTTAATAAATGATTTTGAGTGTGAAAACAAGAAAGTGAGAAAAGGCATACATAGTCTCAGGTTTATTGTTGAGGTTAAAAATCTATAGCCAACTTTAGAGCACCTCATCAGCTATAAATAAAAATCTCAGGGAAAATTCAATAGGACTCTGGAAGGGCAATCATTTCTAAAGAATTTTAGGAAAACAGAATAATTTTAGTTGACAGTTTCTTTTATTTCAGAAACTAAGGTCTTAAACACTATATGCAAGGCATTGTGAATAATTACTTTATTCCATGTCATTTTATATTTTAGCTGAGTAAATCTTTTATTTGTCACATGGGACAATATATAGTAGTCCAAAAAATATCAAAGTTAGGTTTTCAACAATAACATCCTAATTCCAGTAGAATGATCTTTTGATATAAATATTTTGACAAATCCTTCCTCTGTTTTTTTAAAAATCAATCACTCATTTTAAATGAAGTAAGCAAAGTATCCATAAAACCAGGTATAGTTTACCAATCAAATATTTCTTATGATATATTTCAGATTCAGTTTTATACGCTAAACTACATTACTCTATCCTAGAAATATCAGACTTAATTTGAAGTTACAATGACTTCAAAATTTAGTGAAGGAGAAAGTATGAAATGGCATGTCAAACTATCCTCCATAAATAAAAATATTTTTAAAAAACACTAAGTGACACTGAAGTTTCAAGGAGAAAGATCAGAAAGGAAGAAGATATGATGAGTTTTTCATCCTGGTAAACTCCATCTGCCAAGACCTGAAGGAAAGGAAATTGACTTAGAAATTGACATGAGAGATTTGGGTTAGATACAAGAAAGAATTTCCTAGCAGTAAACATCAAAAAATCATTGAGTTGTTACTTTGGGTCACTACTGTCCTCTTTCATACTTTGTCAGAATTTATAGATCAAATCATATCTGGCTTGGTATTAGTATTATTTTACATGAAAAAATTAAGATTATCTATCTTATAAATATTTACTGAGTACTCACAACAAAGGAATTTAAGAAAATATGAAGTCACTTTCAGTCAGTAAACAAAATGTGATGATCCTTCCTCTAGCTGAGTTATACCCTCTCTCTGAGCCCTGTAGCATGGTGAACGCTTCTTTATTACTGTCTTTATCATATTATCTGATGATTGACTTAATTATTTGCCAGGCTGCTCAACTAGACTACAAGTTTTTTAAAGTGCACAACTGCATCTTATTTGTCTTTTGTCCCCATTGTTTGTGATCTACCACAGATTCAATAGTTACTGAGCTGAGAGTGTAAGTATAAAGGTATAAGTGGGGGGGAAAATGTACCTATCACCCAAACATCGGTAGCAAAATGAAAAAAATGTAATAATCCATGAAAAATAAATTATTGTTAAAAGATATATCTGGGTTTTATAATAAATGTTTTATAACAGAATAGACCTCAAAATTCAGTGATTTTACTTACACACCAATCTGGGACATAAGAATGCTTTTCCTCTAGGGAAAAAACAAAAACAAAAACAAAAAACAAAAAAAAAGAAAGCAATTACCTCCATCCAATATATATGAAAACATTTATAGACACGTTTCATGAAAAATGTTGTACATAAGGGGAAAATATTTAAAAAAAAATTTTTTTAACGTTTATTTATTTTTGAGACAGAGAGAGACAGAGCATGAATGCGGGAGGGTCAGAGAGAGGGAGACACAGAATCCAAAACAGGCTCCAGGCTCCGAGCTGTCAGCACAAAGCCCAACGCGGGGCTCGAACTCACGGACCTTGAGACCATGACCTGAAGTCGTCCGCTTAACTCACTGAGCCACCAAGGCACCCCGGGGAAAACATTTTTAAAACCCACAGAAGAAATAGAGGTTTTCCTTAAAGCTAGTTAGGACTTTAGATAGCTTACCTTAGGATCTCATTTTAAAGTTGAGTAAAGACATTGAGAAACATTAAGAAGCATAACAGATAAACATGTGTGCACATCTCAGCTCTACAGAACTATAATTCTGGGAAAATTATTACATATCCAATTTAATTAATCATTGTGCATCTTTATAAATAAAATGGAGTTAAAAATATCTTACAGGATGTTGTCAGGGTTGAAATGAAAGTACATACCAGATCTATCATAGAAGCTTAATACATGTTACTTATAAAGGGAAATAACATATTATAGAAAAAATTAATTCAGTGTCAGTGTAGCCTGAAGCTTGGCTAGATCATTTATTAATATTGAATCTCTGCAAATTAATCTCTCTGAATCTCAGTTTCCTCATCTATAAAATGAAAATAATCAAACTTACTAGAGTAGGTTGAATAACAGACACCCAAAGATATGACGTCCTAATCCCTGGAGCATGTAAAGGTTACCTCATTTGAGGAAATAGTTTTTTATATGTAATTAACATCATGAGATGAGATGATTACCCTGGATTATCTTTATCTGGGTGGGCCTTAAATGCCATCATGAGTGTGCTTATAAAATAGAGCAGAGGGGAATTCTATATGGAAAGAAAAGAAGAAAAATAGAAGAGGAGAAGACAGTGAGAATATGGAGGTAGACACTGGAATGATGCAATTGAAATTCAGAGAATGTCTGAAGCCACCAAAGGTTGGAAGAGCATGGAACAGAATCTCTCCTAGAGCTTCCAGAGGGACCATGGGTTTCCTGAAATCTTGATTTCAGACTTTTGCTTTTGAGAATTAAGACAGAATAAATTTTTGTTGTTTTAAGCCACAAAGTTTGTGGTAATATTTTATGGTAGCCACAAGAAACTAATATGTTTACCCTAGTGATTTTACCCTATGATAAAAATCATACATGATTTTTATGTATGCAAGTACAGGCCCATCAAGTTGGGAGAGGACCTACAAACACATTCCACCCACATCTAGAATACAAAAAACCCAAAGAATTCCAAATTCTGATAGAGTGAGTACCAAAGAGTCAGAATCAGACACTTGAGTAAACAGGGCCTAAAATGGAGTTCTAAAGCTCCACAATGCTGGTAAAAGAGAGAAAGGCATCTATAGGAAATTCAAGGACCATCAAGAAGAAATAGGCAGTGGGAAAGTTTGTCTAAGTGACCACAAGGGGCAGAGGAATGATATTTCATCTCGTCTTTGAAGTCTTCCCATTGGGTTGTTGTAGAGATAGGCTATATGCATTTCTGAGGAGCCAAAGATTAACAACTAAGGACATAACTATTTTGCTGACATCCCTATATGCAGATTTGTTCCAAAAAATGTGGTAAATAAATATCATAAATATTTGTGTAGTTATTACTGTTGTTATTATCATACTATTCATAAAGTGTTGAACAACAGGTTAGTGGAGTAGGAAAAAAAGAAAAGATCTTCTATCCAGAACTCTGTGCTCCATTTCATCATGCTTCCATCAATTATTTTCCTTAGTTTTTATACAATTTATGATATGACTTTAATCTACTTTTCTAATCTTATTTCCTGCCACTCTTCAACAACCACACATACCCTATGATCTAGTCATACACTTCCATACATATTCCATCCGTTAAAACTAATTCAAATGACTCATCTAGATGTAAATGCATTGGACAATGTAGTTTCTAGTAGAATCACTTTCTTCCAGTGGTTGAGTTCAACAGTATAAAAGAGAGTACACAGATTCTATGTGAACATCTTGTGCACTCTTCCTCCCCCCCCCCCCACCCCCAGAACTCACCCCCACCCTAAAGCTGTCCAGTCACAGCATCCAGATCAAAATTTAGGAGCTCTGAGTGTGACATGGTCCTCTTCATCAGATCCATATGTTGCAAATTTTAGTCTGGGGATGGATCAACTAAAAGGCAAGTTGTCTTCCTTCCACACCCCTGACATTCAACATACAGTACTGCAGCAGAGACAGGATAATCACCATAAAAAATTCCCAGTGAGAAAAGGGAAGAATGGGAAACACATGGTATTCTTGGTACATAGTACTAATGAAGTCCTGTCAGACAGACATTGTGAAAACCCTTACCCTGAGTGACAGAACTCTCTGATTAGACTCTGGCTCACAATTCCTTGCCAATACAATTCTTTCAAAGTTAGTAGGCTTCTGATTTGTTTACTTCTAGGGAATTCCATGTGTCAATAATGACAGTCAAAGTTCTTTTGCCTTCACTACAACATGGAGCCCAACTGTTTAGCTGAAATATTAGTGGATTTTATCAACCTTATCTCATGCAATTGGAGTCCAGAGCCTGAAGTTTTCCCAAACTTTATGAGGTCAGAGATTTCTGGATTTTATCTATTCCCTTTTATTTACACTCTTAAAACCAGTCAAGTTTTGCCTGAATTCATCTCTTTCTGGTAATATCTTGTAAAATTCAGAAAATAACAACAAACACAAACTGCAATATTCTGTCTTCCAACTTCTGGGCCTAGAGCCATAGGCTTGGAAGGCATATAGTCTACCTAGAAGGCAACAGTTTTATCACAAGCTTTGCCACTGCAAACATGCCATCTCCATTGTACTGACCCCTAATATCTGTTTTATCACTATCCAATCTTTAGATCGATGTTTTATATATTATATATATATTTATATATAGGTAACATTGGCCACTATAACAAATTTTTTTTCATTGACAATAGATGTTCATTTCTTATTCATAATATTCCAGTTCCTGTGAGATAATAAATCTGTGTCCTAGTCTCATCAGTCAAGAGGTTCTGCTAGCAAGCAAGCAAAGATAATATGGAGATGCCCTATGAGCTCCTTCAAAACAAGGCCCAGGTATGGGGTCACAATTTACTGTCACATTCCAGTGGACAGAATGAATTATATGACTATATCTGGATAAACAGTACACATGAATTATAGTCCCTGGCTGGGTTATCCTTTGGAAGGGGCAGAATATATTTGGGGGATAAGCTGGCTTTCTCTTTCACAAATAGCTAATTAATAGCATTAATCTTATAGGATAATTGAACATGATAAAAGAGCAGGAAGTAAGATATTCAAACATAGTTTGGTGTTCTAATGGTATTAGAGTAGAGTTCATAGTTCTAATCCATGATTAAAACCAAAATATTTCTGTTTTCCCCATGAAAGCAACTAATTTCCCTTTTAAAGTAAAGTTGGGCCACTTCTGGCTTAGATTAATGCTCAAATTTCATTTGAGTTAAGCATATCAAATATAGGAGGCAAGATTGCAGATTTTTCTTTTCATTTAAGAAATATTGATTAAGTGGCCTGCTACTATGTACCAGGCACTATTCTAGGCACTTGAAACTCATCAGTGAACAAAACAGACAAAGATCCTTGCCTTTGTAAAGGTTATACCCAGAAAGATGTTCAATATCCTACAACTAGTGTGAATTCTATAAACATAGCGTTAGTTTTTAAGGCAGTATGTTTGCACAACTAGGGTCAGCCAGTCTGGATTTTTATCCACACTCTGCCCATCAGTAGAACTGTACCCTTGGGCAAGACATGCAGCCTCCCCCAAACTCATCTCCACCTGTAAAACTGAAACAATTTTTACTTGCTTACGTTACACAGTTGCCTCAAGGGTCAAAAGTGACATTACATTTAGAAAGTCAGTGAACATTCAGGTGTGTTAAAAACTGGTTATGAATAGCCTTGGACCATCCAGATTTGAGAAATGGAAAGATAACCAAATTCAAGGCAATGATTATAAAACTCTGTCCAGATTTTAAAATCTTTCTCTAAGTAAAATTCTTGGCATAATTTTTGATTTCACTTTTTCTTATCTCTCTCAATCATTCCATCAGAACTTCTGTCAGTACCCACTTCAACATATATTAGCATCTGGTTACATTTTATCACCCTCATCACCAAAATCTTGCTTTAAGTAACCATTATTTCTCACCAGGTTAATTTTGATAGTCACTGTCCTCAACAGCAGCCATTGTGATTTCATGGTTATGAAATCACTTTTGGTTAGAGTTCATCATGAATTTTCTTCCAAAGGGCATATTTTCCTAAGGGTGGTACATAAATTACATATTCTCTGCATCCTTTCACATCCTCAAAACTTCATTGGCTATACCTTCAAAATCAGTGCAGAATCCTACCATTTTTCTCTACCTCTACTGCTATCATCCTGGCCCAGAACTCGCTCATGTCTCCCACAAATTATTGTAATGGCCCCTGTTTGGGTATCTTGCTTCATTTTGCTCTAAGATCTGTTCTCTGCAAAGCAAAGAATTAGACAAAGCCATTCATCTGCTCAGAATCCTTCAATAATTCTAGCTCATTCCAAATATACTAAGGTCCTACTGATGTCCTTCAAGGCATCTGTGATCTTACCTCCAGCCTATCTCTGGCCTGATCCTATTTACTTTTCCCTTTTGCTCACTCTATTCATATTTAGACTCTTGTTTGTTTGTTTGTTTTTGTTTTTGTTTTTCCTAGAACACAAGCTCAGGTGTGCCCTCACTGCTGCTTCCTTCTGAAAACTTGGATATTGCCAGGGCTTTCTCTTTCACTGTGCCCAGAGATAGAGGGAAGCCTTCCCTGATCAAATCCATTGGAAAGAACATTTACTTGGAACGATCATTCACTACTTCCTTATCCTGGTTTCTATTATTGATAGTATTTATCCTTATTACACATATCTTGTATTATTTCCATCTTCCATTAACAACATAAGCTACAAAAGAGCAGAGATTTTGTTAGTTTTCTTCATTGACTAGAATGGTATTTAGTAGGTATTATAACATATAGTAGGCACTCAACAAATAATTTTTAAATAAATAAATGGTCTTTAAGAATATCAATTTTTATTCATAGCTTTCTATTTAATAAAGCAAGTATTATAAATTATAGGATAACGATGCCCTCCCCAGGAATTCAGGAAAGCTATTTTTATCCTAATTTAATAAAAATGTAGCCTATAAATATTTTTTTCCTGAATCAACCCTAATATAAAGTTTATCATAATCATGGTACCTAATGTGTGTTATTATTAGAATGTAATTATCTTGATATGTGACCATTACAAAACTGATTTTTCACTTACATCCAAATGCATGGACATCTTCATTTACATTATTAGTTTCATCATCTAAACTATAAGGTCATGAATGCAGATATAACTGTACATGTGTGCATACAGTTTTATATATCTATAAATGAAAGAGATTATATATATTTATAAGTCTTTCTGTCTGTTCTTGGATTTTTATTTCTGTAGTGGTATATGAGGGAAGAAGAAAATATGCTTCTCTGTTAAAATACAGATCTCAAAAACCTTAATGTCACAGTATAAATTCTATATATCCAGGAAAGACAGTATTTCATTAACATATATTTTTCAAAGGTTATTTTTCCTCTCAGAATTTGGTAATTAATTGTTATTACTTCCTTATCAGTGTCCTATAATTACTGGAAACTCCTCACAAGATTTTGCCTAATCTAGTTATTACTATAATTAAATTTGCTGTTGAAATTCTTGAGTTTTTGCTATCAGTTACCAAAAAGAGTATATAGTACATTTCAAGAATCCAAGATCAGCAAGCAAACAAAACCAGTTTTAAGATAATTGCTGTTCTCTTTCAAAACAGAAAAGTGTAAGAATGTATAACAAATTAGCTCCCAAAATACACTCACCATGTCAGAAACCTGGGCTTTGCATGCTTTTTTTTTTAGGTTTATTTATTTTGAGAGAAAGAGAGAGAGAGTGTGTATGCATGAGTGGGGGAAGAGCAGAGGGAGAGGAGAGAGAGAATCTCAAGCAGATTCTAAATTTTAAAATAATGTTCCAGAGGACAGCCATCTATAATCTAGAACCTACGAGTGGTCTCAATCCTCAAATAGTGCTTTTAATGGTCTCCTAACAGTTGAGCCAATGTGACTGCCAGAACCAGAAGTCCAGTGTTATTGAAACAGTGTCTTCTGCGGATCTAGCAACGTGGGCCTTGATCTCATGAACCATGAGACCATGACCTGAGCCAAAATCAAGAGTCCCACACTCAACCAACTAAGCCATGCAGGCACCCCATGGGTGCTGCATGTTTAAAAAAAACAAAAACAAAAAACCTGACATTGCTAGATCCCCAGAAGACACTGTTTCAATAACACTGGACTTCTGGTTCTGGCAGTCACATTGGCTCAACTGTTATGAGACCATTAAAAGCACTATTTGAGGAATGAGACCACTCGTAGGTTCTAGATTATAGATAGCTGTCCTCTGGAACATTATTTTAAAATTTAGAAAAGTTGAGAAATATTTCATTCCCTAATAAAAACTAAACAAAACAAAAATCTTATGAGAAAATGTAATGGAAAAAACCCTTTATATTTGTCTAAGTAATTTGATTACTTTGGAACTCATGCTGTGAAAAAAAAGTAATAAAACCATTAAAGGTACAGCTGTTCTGGCCTTACACTTCTTAGATTAGATTCCTACAAGCTGGATCAGAAAAAGAAAAAGAAAAAATCTGTTGACCAAGTCTCCTGCTTCCTTCCATCTCCTTTGATGTTGTTCCTCCCTGTGTGTTTACCTGTGGGTTCAGCCCATCATTTTCCCCTCCCATCTCATTCAAAATCACTCCTACCTGATTTGGTAGCATGACAAATTGAAAATGCTTCTATTTTTTTTCCTAGTCTCAACTCCTCCTGATGTCATTTCTTCCTAATCTCAGTAATTTTAGCTATCTAAAATATTTTTTCCTGGGGGCGCCTGGATGGCTCAGTTGGTTAAGCATCAGACTTCAGCCTAGGTCATGATCTCACTGTTCCTGAGTTTGAGCCCTGCTCGAGTGCTGTGCTGACAGCTCAGAGTTTGGAGCCTATTCCAGATTCTGTGTCTCTTTCTCTTTCTCTGCCCTTCCCCCATTCATGCTCTTTCTCTCTCAAAAACAAGTAAACATTTAAAACAAATAAAAATAAAATATTTTTCCTGGTATAGTTTCTTCAACATTGACTCTGCCTCCTTCACTGGTCTATATATACATTCAGCTGATTGCAGTATCCCCAGAGATTTCCAAGACAGAAGTTACAAGAAAGCCACGTCAAAGAAGCTTTGATATAATTAAAAACATTTCCCTTTTAATATATCTAATTCATTCATGTATCCATTTAATAAATTACCCTTCTATATATTGGATTCTATATATGGCACTGTGAAGCTTATAAACTCATGGAAGTCTCTCCACATCAGAGTTTATATAGGAAAGAAAATGCTCAGAATCTACCTAAAAGGCAGTGTCAGATAAGTGTTATGAAGTGGTACAAGCTAATTCTTAAAAAGATACAAAGAGCAATTACTTACAGCTGGGATGACTATGGACAATACAAAGAAGAGACAAACTTTTTTTAGTTAAAGGAGTGCTAAACTTTTACCAAAGGACATCTTAATAGCTGTGAGATAGGTGTGAACCAGAGAGAAGTGAGAAGTCTCCAATTTAAGTGCCCAAAGAAGGATAACTAATTCACAATGACTCATACCTGCTTCATGATCTGTGGTGATCCAATAAAAGATTGGACCAGAGTGAAGCAATTGGTAAAACCCCAAGCAAATAGGTTGGGGTTTGGCATAGGACCGTATTGTTCAAACATATTTATTCATAAACTCCAAAAGAATTTTGAAAGGTAGATACTCCCTCATATGGTGTTAAATTAATACGTAAATAAAGTAGTCATTATAAGTTTAAATAGTTGCAAAAGATACAATTTCCAGATAACAATATATTGGCTTTTAAAATAATGTTATTCCAAGAGTCTTTTAAATATATCCAATAGAACCTGAGTGGTGCTTTGACATATACAAATGTCATCCATTTAAATAAATATGGATAACCTCTCCTTTCAGTTTTACATTAATATTTTGTCTTGAACTTATATCAATTCCACTTTCATGACATAATTTTACCTCATATATTTGCACGCTTGAAAGTCTCTTATTGTTATAACACCTCTCTGATAATGTGTGTGTGTGTGTGTAAATAGAAAACAATGGCATCTATTTCTCTTGTCCTTCAAATCTCTGGAGTTAAAATTAAGTGTTCTATATTGAATTATTAATACTAGTAAAATGCAGAATTTGCCAAAACAGCATACCTAGATTTCAAATTTTGATAATTAATTACTAAACGTAAAAGTAAATTTTGGGGGAAATTACTCTCACAATGTGATGAATGAGGCAGGTTTTTTTTTTTCAATTTGTTCATTATTAATAAGTAAATATCATTCTGATCAGTATGAAACACAGCATGTTATCAAGTCTATTCTATTTTTCACCTTTTTTAAACATAGCACAGGAAAATTTGTTCACAAAATAAAGAGATGGAAATGGAACAGTTGTTTTCATAGAAATTTTCCAGAAGTATTTGAACTTGGTCAGCACTTCATGCCAATATTCACATGGTGATCCATCATCAAGAAGTATTTTTAATGATCTGCCGGTTGACAACAAGATTAGGTTTCCCTTCAGTTTTGTTGAAAAATAGGAAACCACCTGCCTTGAAAAAGGATGGGGGAGATCTAATCATGCAAAGAAGCCCTGTGATGGACTACAAAATTAAAGAGCAGATACTGAAGTACACATTCATGTCTGTGTATTCAGACTGGAAAGAACATTCTCCTATCCCTTTCACTCTCCTAAATGTAAAACAATGTCAGCTGCAGCAAGGGTAGCAGCACCAGTACAGCCATATGTGAATATAAGTGATAACAATATCCATCTAAATGCTTAAATTAGTGGACATTAAATAGAATTTGAGCCACCTTTATCATTCTATACAAAATAAAACAACTGTTACATTGTAAAGAAAAAAAAGAAACACACTTATTTATGAAAGCTTTCAAAGAGAAAATGTGTTTTTATAACATTTTTCTAATTTCAGTTAACTTTAATTTAGGGCCTTCTTTTCAGGAAAACATAAATCACACAATTACTTTTTTTTTTTTTGGTAGGAAAGGTGGTTTGCAATGTGCAAAAAAGATTCCTTTGTGAAATTCATTCTTTCCTTCAGAATTACCAAGAGAATTGAAAGTAAAAGCAAACCAAAAGTCACATAGCTGAGCTGAGCCAAACTAATTCTGAGATGTGATCCACAAACTTGGAGCTGACAATTTTTGAGTGAACCATATTTGAAAGTTGGCAAAATAATGACATCCCTCTTCCAAATAGAGAACAATGAAATTTGACTTGGATCAGTAGTCTCACACTCTTATTATTACTTTTTTTTCTTTTACTAATTCGAACTAGTTTCCCACCACCTCACTCTCAGAATTATTCATTTTTTAAAAATTTTAAATGCAGCATCTTTAACCACTTTTTATAATATTTTAAAAGATATGCCATGAACTCCCCCAAAAAAGTAAAATAAAGCAATGTAGACAAATTTTACTTCCAAGAAGAACAACAAAATAATGAAAGATAAAATCATGGTGAGGAAATAAATGTGACAGCATGCAAACTGATTTACGTTTCCTTCTATGCCAACGTGCTAAACTTTCCAAATTACAGTCCCTCTCTGGTTCCTGCCGAGTGCTCCCAAATGAATCAACATTATCAACTTTATTGAATTCTCTTTTTGGAAAACTAGCAGGATTTCCCTTGTAGACTCTTCTAGATATCTCAGTAAATTTCAATAGTTAATATTAAGGAAATTGTGGCTAAAAAATAAGAATCCATTTATTATTAATTAGTGTTTATAAAAAAATTCATATTTTAGGATATTGAAACTTTTTATCTGAACCAAAAAAAGCAACACATAGCCAATAATTTAGGGCAGTAAGAGTAGCATGTTTCTTAGATTATTTGTTGTACTTTTTGGTAATTCTTTAATTTCTCAAAGGAAATAGAAGGGAAGGGACAAACAGGAAGAGTAATGCATTGACCTCCCAATATCTACATATATCTAATACAACACACACACACACACTTTTTGGTCATTAAAAATAATCCAAGAAGGGAGTAAGTTCACTTAAAGATTGACAGAGAGTATATTTGATTTCATTGATTTAAAAATTTTTCACCATAAACCATTTCAGATTTGCATCAGCCTATGAGTTAATTCATTTCATAACATTCTAATTGTGGCATAGATTGATGCTATATTTTCAGAGAGACTCAAAACTGTTGTTCTGAGCTTTACACAAGAAAGATGTTAAATAGATCAATATATGGGGTGCTGAGAGAGATATTGGAATAATACACCTCTGGAGGATTCCCCTTTAATTAATCAGTCCCTTCAAAAGGGTAATTCTGAAGGAAAAAATATCCATGTGTCCAATTATTATTCATTGGACTTGTGGAAAGTGAAGAAAAATAAATTTGCCTAAAGTTATATTTCAATTAAATTCAAGTTGTTGGAGAAAATTCAGTAGTCTCAAAGTATTCAGAGAAATGTAAAACAAACAAGTGGTCTGTTATAAAATTTATATTACATATAGAGATATCTGATATAAAAATGCTGAACAAAAGTATGAATTAGAACAGAAAGAGTGGCACAAATGTAACTAAGTTTTGTGACTGATTGCAGCATAACCTCCAATAGATAACCCAGTTACATTTCCAAAATTCACATGCTTACTTATCTTTAAAAATACATATCTTACAAAATAAACGATTCTAATTTGTCTTAAAAATAAGACACAAAAGAGATTGGTAGCGTCTTTCATTGATTATTCAATTTCAAAAGTCTTGCAAAAAGATTTGGTTTTAATTAAGCAAAACAGCTCTATCCATTGACTGGTTCTACTGTCTTTTGGAAGCATCCAGGGTTTTCTTTAATAATGTTCTTAGAAAAAAAAAGTCTGTTTCAATCTCCATGAAAATACATTCAGTCCTGTGTTTGTATCTTGCTTAGTGCTCTCAAAACATTCAGGCTTGGTGCCTTTCCAAATATTTTTCAAAACCCTACTACTCCATGACACTGATGTATTTAAACACAAGGAGCTGAAAGCAAAGAGAAAGGTGTAGTAATTGAATACTATGTAGTTTTAAAGGTAATCTGAATGAAAGCCTTAAATAGCCAATATAAAATAAGTTAGCATCTTAGCATTATCGCCAATAGTAAGGCTTCATTTATTTTAATTGTATTCATTTTAGTTCTTCAGAGTTTCTCATCAGTCATAAGATTATAGCAGAGGAAAAAAAATCCAATCATGCTTTACCACAGGGTTATAATTCATGTCTTTAATAATCCAAATCATATGAATAAGACACATGCACTAATTGAAAAATAGCTAGGACAATACCATTAAATTTTTATGTGAAGTAATTTCTAGCTGATAACACACACTTCATGTATAAACGCCAGACTCCCACCAAACCAAAGAGATGTCCCAGCAGGGGATGCTTGCTTAACAGAGAAAAAAAAAATACTTTAATGACAGCACATAATGCATACCCTATGCACAGCCCACAGGGAAGTCTGATTTCTTTTAACCCCTTTAGATAACATTCACAGTCAATGGCTTAGTTGTTCTTGTATGCTTCTGAATTCCAAGAATTTTCTTTGTATTTTCTATCCCCTTATTGAACTCAAGTAACAAATTTTTATGAATATGTACATGTATTTCTATATATATAGATCCACAGTGTAATGTAAATATATATCATATATTAATATGTAACTACATATATATGTGTATATATATTTACATATATACATACATATATAGCTTAACTGGCTTATTTTTTGCTAAAATAAAAATAAAACCACTTGATTTCTCTGTTCTAGTTATCAAAGGGAATTTGGCTAGCACATGGTCCTGTTTACTACTCACATCTAAGGCCCAGGGTGTAGTTGGGGCAGAAAGAAATATGGTGGCTATATACTGAAGAGTGTTTAGTTAAGAGTATATTCTAAATCCAGATTGGCAAAGGGAGTTATGCTGCAAGGGCTGATTTAAAATGTCAGGATCATACCATATGTTGCCTTTTGGACCAGAATGACACTCTCTACCCACCACTGGAGACATGTCAGCTCTAATCCGGGTCTCCTTGAGAACAACTTCCTGATTTGAAGGTAGTTGACTTGGAGATGTGCATATCCTTTGTTATTACAAAGCAAAACTATTTATCTTCAGTGAGAACTGGTAAGGAGTAGAGCTTTGTGTTTTAGTCCACCTTTGACATTCACATTACTTTTTATCTCAGTATTTAAGCACTTGTAAAAATACATCATTGACACACCCCTGGTGTGAGGCAAACAGTAGAGACATTTGGTAGCCCTGTGAAAATGAGTTACAAGAAAACTGTCAGATATTTATCCTTTATATTTATCTTTCAAGGACTTTTAGGTGCTTTCTGTCCTGTTCCTTCTCATAGGGTTTACCATAATAGGGAACAAACATTATGTTTGGTGTGTGTTTTGGAGACAAGTGTGTTCAATCACTTTACTCAAACCAGAAATATCATATCACATTAATAAGTCTCTTCTTGCTCTTGCTACTATATACTTTGAGTTAAGCAGACATAGGACCTTCAAATATTTAAATTACATTCTTAATCAGTGTTTTATTGCTGAGACCTTTGAATTTATCAAGGGTGTCTATAGGGCATACCTTTCAGGGACATTTTAAGTGTGATTCTGGTTGATGGCAAAAGATGACCAGGCAAAGTAGTGCCCTCTGATAAAATGCCACATTTAGGTGACCTCTCTTCATTGTGACTCCTGTTACCAACAGCTACAGTACCCTTCTTAAAGTTTATGTTTTTTGAGAACATCCCCTCTCTTCTCTTATACATTATTCTTCAAAGTAAAATCAAAATGAGTTGTTGCATGACGAAAATATATATGTGGACTCATTCTATTTTAGGAGAGATTGTTTTAAAGAATTGAAACAATTATCCACAAAAGAGATAGTATGAGCAAATGCATTGTGGAAGAGAAAACATAACATGCTAGAAGCAGGCAAGTATAAGTGGTTTGAGGTTACGAGCACAGGTCACAAATTGGTAATGCTGGTCAAACTTTGCTCTGAAGACTTCTCCTTCCAACAGAAATAAATCTGAGTGCTTTGTGGGGTGGATGTATACTACACATGGCCGAAGTTCCTAGAACACCTTACTTCTTCTACCCACTCGGTTTCACTTACTTAAGTTAACGTCTAGGCTCTGAAAGCATGTGTCTGCAGCCCCAAGTTTTAAGGAAGAAAATGAACGGA
This sequence comes from Acinonyx jubatus, assembly GCF_027475565.1. Classification (NCBI taxonomy): domain Eukaryota; kingdom Metazoa; phylum Chordata; class Mammalia; order Carnivora; family Felidae; genus Acinonyx; species Acinonyx jubatus. The sequence goes on from NC_069385.1 coordinate 37,703,763, forward strand.
GATGGGGTGAAGCTGGAATGATTAGCAAGAGCCACATTATGGAGGGTCTAAAAACATCTTAACAGTGGTTGGATTTTATCTCCTAGATAATGAAGAGCCACCTTAGGAAGGAAAGTGATGTGGACAGATGAAACAGAACACTTTGCCAATTGTATCATAGACTAACTAAAAGCAAGGAGATTAGTTTCAACTTAATTTGCTTAGACTGGAGGAGAAACATGTGACCGAGGTCTGAATTGAGGCAATGAAAGAAGAGGTAGAGATGAGTATAGAGATTCAAAGGATGCTTGAAGGGGTTAAATTTGGCAGACCGTGGATGATGAAAAGGAGAGCCAGTGGAAAGAGAGAATGGGAAAATATCCAGGAAGTAGAGTTACTATGGACTGGTACACCAAGAAGAATAACAATAGCTGAGAGAGCACAGAGTATGGGATGAAAGCTTCAGAGGTAGAAGGGAGGGAGAATGTGTATAAGTATTACTCTTTGTGACTTATCAAAGCTGGCTTCCTTCAAAAACTGCACACTAACTTTTAACTTCCTATTTTCATCTTTTTTTTTTCACCATTTGTTACGTATTAACCTTGCATTTAACTCACTGCCAAACTGCCAGCTTTAATCCTGGCCAAAGTATACCCATTTCAAATTAGCACATACAAACACATTCACTTACAAGGCAATCTCTTCTTTCAAATATAATCAAATAGCCCCTCAGAGGCTCTCACTGGATGAACTGAATCTAGCATGATATTTGAATAATTACTATAAAAGCTTTTACTAAATACCTCCACAACTCTCATATAATATTTTAACAGCTGAGGAATATATAAGAATATACACCTAATGCAATAGTGTACAGTGACAAAGTTCTCATTTAACTTATAATGATAATGAATTGCCAAATCTGATTAATATTACTATTCCATTAAAGAACCTGTTATGGTGTTAGAACAGAGAATCAAATGCTTTCTATTTTATTTTGAGATCTCAATCCTAGCCAAAAAAATTAAAAGGGAGGTATTCATGAGTTCATGTTGAATATAGCTCCATTTAACCATTACAAAGTTCACGGAGAGTACAGGAAGTGAACTACTTACTGCTTACATTGAAAAGAACACTTGGTGCACTCAGCTCCCTCCCAGATAGATGTCTAAGCTACAGAGAAAAAGAAATAAAGCAGATATTTCTAATACTAATTAGCTTGTGCTGTATAAACACTTTATACTGAGAAGGGATTTTATCATTTGAATTTAGGGACACTTCAGATCTATGGTCCTTATTAAAGCAGATAACATTTGGCAAATGCCATTGTTTCATTTGTCCTTTCAGTGTAAACTCGACTGTGCTGGGTTTCATGAATCGTGATTTATGCACCACTCTCGGTGAGTAACCAGGTTATTTACACTACATTTCTTCAAAAGATGGTGATCCCTAAGAATTCCAACCAATGACTCAGAAAGTGGAGGTACCCTCTTCATTTTGCTAGAAAGGCCTATCTTCCAATGAAAAGCGTAATGTTGATTAGTGTGGTATATAAAATACCAAATTACATAGCATCAAATTATTCAGAAAGAGACGAGAGAGAATTTTCAGGGCAGGATAAATAAGCAGCTTTCTTCCTTTCACAGAAAGTTCTAGCAACATTATGATAAATTCATATTTATTTATAAACTGTTGATACAACTTCATGTTTCTGTCAAAGTATTAGACATCTCCTGAGATAGTTGTTCAAGCTTATGTAACACTAATTTCAACTGCTGTCCTTGTCTAAATCTAGGCCACTGTCTTCATAAACTTGATCCTAAAATCTGTGAACTCTGGGCAGCCCTTGTCTAGTTACATGACTCTCAGTTTCCAGGTCAAGTCAGAAAAGCTGACATGAACAAGCCTCTCTGTGCTTCCTTCATTTCTGGCAAGAACTTAGGAGGAAAAAAAAATGAACAGGGTAAGATTAGAGTCCCTTTGAACCCCAAATGATCCAGGACTCTGGTTGAATGAAAGTGGCTTCAAGTGATGATGTCATTTACACATCAATGTCTGTCTCTCCTGTTATCATTGCTCCACAGGGACTGTTTCTGTTAGAACTTCAAAAAGTCCTTTATGGCTTAAAAGTGCGTGCGAGCTATCAACAGCTAGTTTCCTTATTTGTCCTTTTCTCCCTTGGCTCTTTTTCTTTCCTTCACTGGTACATTCACACAGACTTGAACTTGCTGGGTAGTTTTGTTTTAATAATGCTAGCACACTCTGCTGTACACTGGTAACATCACAACATACTCAGTACTCATTTTGACAATATTCTGTGTCTCAACATAGCTGTCTGTCCCAGCAAACTAATTTGGAGCTGATATCCTTCCTTTCGCCTTGGGAGCATTCCAGTAACCTTCTTTGTTGTTGTTCTGGCCAAATGACCATGTTTTATAACTTTTTCCAGCATGAATTTTTTCTGCACGATTTCCTAACATGATTCATTAGCCTCTGGTATATAAGTGAACAAGTCACTTTAGTCTTTTTAACCACCCTATTTATTTTGTCTTCTCAGTGAAATATATTAGTAACCAAATGACTTTGAGTTTCAAATGTCTGTCCTCTTATTTTTTGACTTTCCAACCCACCCACCCCATTTAGGCATTCATTCATGACTTAGAAGAATGCCACAGCATTATGTCAGTGCTTTAAAATGGAATTCTCTCTAAATGATAATCAAGAAAGGAAAACTGAACATTTTTGAGTCATAAAGAGTAATGTCATTGAAGCTTAACCTGCTAGAGTATAATGAGAAGGATAGCCTGATCTTTCGACAAATCTTTACTAGAAAAAAATCATGAGCATTACTTAAGGAGAACACATTGGATTTTTCATACATATTGTCAATGGATAGTGCAAAATAACTAAAATGAAGAATGCACATCCTTGATTGAAACCATCCTAACCATTAATAAAAACATCTAAAAATGAAGTCATTCAGAGCTACTGAACACTATGTCAGTCTTCCTTCCTTGTTTTTCCGTACAGTGCGACAAAGAAAGTAAGAACGAAATAGATGAGATGCTATAAGAGATAGTAGGTCAGTGTAGCCATCATACTGCATTTCTGAAGCACATTTCCTAGACTTGCTATCACTAGAGTCTCATTATAATAGGGATCAAGATCTGTGTTTAAAGACCTTATAATCAGATGGACTATGATGTAAATCCCTCTGGAATGAGGTAAGAACAAGAGCATATATGTGTTTTATATTGAATGTTTTTAAGAAATGGGCATCAATGAATAAATCTCAAACTACTTGTTTTGAAGATGTAAATCATATAACAGAATACAATGCATTAAAAATTATTATATCAAAAATCATAAATAGTGGCGTTGTTGCTGAGCTGGCTAATGAATTCCTCTGTTCTGGATTTAACTATGCCAGGTGGCACCAATACGAATAGGAGACAAAGATGTTTCATTTCCTCCTCCTGGAAAATTATTACAACCATCTGCTAAGCTTTCTCATCTCTAATAAACATTATTTCTAGTTTCTTACTTGCTTTGTTAGCAAAACACAGAGCATTAAATAATCTCTTCAGTTTGGCGAGTACCACGAACAAGTATATTACAATTGTGCCATTTATCAGCATACCCTCAAAATTTCAGCAAAAATATTAATAAAGTTAGGGATGCTAAAACATTGATGCCAAGTCACTTATAATCAAAAGATACAAATAAGAAGGATAGCAATATTCTGCCCTAGATGGAACTATCTACGATAAAGTACATTGAGGTTGCACATGATCCCTGGCACAAAATCTGACAAACCCATCCCTTCTGCAATCTGAAACAGCCCTCAAAAACACCTGAAACTAAGAAGACTCTGAATAGACTTTGTTTCTTCCCATCTTGATGAAATTTTAAATGGTTTTCATGTTAATAAAAAGTGTTTGCAGTTATTCTGCAAACGTACAGCTTTTAATTAAAGCATTCAATCGAATTAAACAACTGAAATATGATCTGAATGATACCTGGGAATATTTTAGACTCAAAAGACAGTTAGAATACAATTTACCTCCCTACAAAATAATTACAGACTTCTTAACTGACATGATTTACCGTTCATCTATAAACCTGAACTCAAATGTATATATTCCTCAAAGAATAACAATAAAGTAAAGTAAAGTAGTTCAGGAAGAACGACACCTTACAAAAACAAGATGATCATGGGGGAATAAATGAGGAAGAAAGTTTAATAGGAAAATAGACATTTCTTAAATCTGCAGTGGCACTTTACATTAACAAAATACATTTTGATAAGAATCTTGGCCCCAGGCAAATTGAACCATGAAAAATCAGCTCCCTGAGTGTTCCTGTCAGAGACCAGTGATGGAGGGATCCCTGTAAATTCTTAATCTGCTTTTTTTTCAGGGCAGGACAATATAGCTCTGCTGAAAGGAAGGTCGAGCTGCTGAACCTCCACAGTAGGTAACCCAGAAAGCAATCAAGCTGAGCTGGCAGGGAGTGGATTCCAACTGCACTCTGTAGTGAGGCCTTTTCTCTCCCTCTGCAGGTACCATACAGAAAGGAAGATTCCTAGGACTTGTGGCTTAATTTCTCTGGCTACCGCACTAATCGCACGCATCCCGTAATTACTGTCTTTCTTTCTTCCTCCAGACTGTCATTCTTCTGTCTCTTAGCTCCATCCCACAAGCAGACAGTGTCTATACAAAGGCTGAGCTAGTTAGCCAGCCACCTGAGGGAACTCCGTGCCTCCACCATGCTCCCCCGTGCCTTTTTTTGCCTTTTTTCCCCTTCACTTGTCACCCCTCCCACCCTTCTTACTAAAGAATATTTAATTTGCATTCTTTCCCAGCTAAAGCAGAGTAAAGAGAATTGCTTCATTAAATAAGATGCCTGTGCAGAAAAGACTCAGCAATCTGTGAATCGTGTCTGGATTCCTATAGAAATAACCACAGATACCCCAGGTACAGCCAGGATACCACAAAGATATGCTCTAAGCTGCCTCCACTGGTGTCAGAGCTGGCACAGCCATGCCGTTAGCATCTTAACAAGTATGACCTGTAACTCTTACCCTGGACTGGGCACTGAAAGGCTTTGCACATTGATTTATGGCTTTTTAGTTGTCACAATTGAAGTTGTTGAGAAATTTCTTGTCAAGCTACTAAAGAAGTTATAACAACATGTGTACATGACAATAAAATTGAACAGGAGTGGGGCTTGTGTGTTGCCTACCAAGCTTAGTTTGCCTTCTCGTGGATCATGAACACCCTTCTCAGTCTTTGTAAGTACATGAAGAGGCTAACAAAAGAAATTCTAAAGGGTCTGGTTTGGAGAGCCATATACATCTTTCAGTGTCGTTGCTGTGTGTCTTCCTAGGACCCTGGGGTAGGCATGCTAACCACTTATGTAAAAGATTGATTGGTTTCCAGTCCTGGAGCATCTGGAGGTATTGTGGAGACAGTTTATGGTAGCCCTGGAGGTGCAAAGCACCTCGTACCATGCTGAGGTGACCCCATCGGTAAAGTGTTAATTGGCTCTGAAGGGAGCCTCATCTGGTCAATCCAGATGGAGATGCAGATTTATCTCTTTAGATTGAAAACACCACAAAAATGCCAAGCCACCTTCTGAGAAGAATGGAATTGATGCTAGGCAATAACAGATTGTCAATATAATGAAAGGTTAAAGAGCAATCAAATGACTTGTACTTCCCCCATTTTCTATAATGAACAAAGCTGGAGTGTTCGCAGAGCATAAAAGCAATTTAACTTATCTGTTTTGTTTAATTTTGAAAAATATTTTAAATGCCAATGTCAATCAATTCTTGGGTTGTGGCCAAAATAATAAAGTGTACTCAATAATTATAAATAAATCAGAAGTAAAAATGATGTATACAGACAGTTTAATTCACAGTAGACACCACCTACATACTTTAAGTCAATAATCTAGTCTTAGAATAGTATATACTTCAGGAAGACTTATAAAGTACATTAACTGGTTTCCCCTAGAACTTAGCCTAAGAATTAAGGATAAATTGTTTCTTAATTCTAAATAGTAATATATTCTTGTTAAATATCTACCTTGTCTGGTAGGGGAAATTTTATCATCAGACACCATAACATCATGAGTGTAACATGATAACAACAAAGCTTAGTATGTGATACTTGCTCAGTATATGGAAGATGTCATCCTTATGCTTAAAAAGGAATTAGAAAATAAGTGAAGATTTTAGAAAATACAAAAATACATACTCTTCCATGGAGAGCACTTTTCTTCAGCTAATGAATCTCATTATGGTCAGAGGATAATGATGATTCATAACTATTACTTATCCCTCATCGGTCACCGAATCAAGTATTTTCGGTAGGTTTATGAAATCTCTAACCTCACAATCATCCTGCAGAGAAGCTATTATTAACCCAATTCAGCTACCTAAATCTCTAAAATCTTTAAAGGGAGAGAAAATATAATAAAGTGTTTCAAATATTAATATTTTTAAATAATGTGTTATTCTGGATTACAAAGTAACATTATTTATGACTCTTTGTTTGTATAAGTACATGCCCGTTTTTACATTTTAACACCAGACTAAGCATGTGGGAAAAGAGCCACAAGTTTAATCTTTACTTAGGTGACTTGTGAACAATACTTACAATAGGACAAGCTATACTCAGCTTTGGAGACAGATGGGATCAGCTACCACAGAGAGAATAGAGACAAGTTGGGACACAAAACCTCAACTATCCCTTTGACCCCTTTGATGTTCTCTGCACTCCTGCTTGGATTTGCACAGTGAAAGGGCTGGGACAATCATGTCTATTACTGCTGCTTCAATATGCTTAAGGCAAGCTGGCAAGGAAATTTTCCTTGACTATTCCACTTAATAAAAAATTGTTTGGGAAAGTAGCTTGAAAAGGTGCTAGGAAAACCTGAGGAGTATGCTAAGCTCATCACAGAGATTTAATCATTTAGTATTCTGGTTGCTCATGTGTAGAAAAATTAAATACATTTGTTTGTTTGATATATTTTCTCATTGGACAGCCTCAAAATCAGCCTAATGACTAAGGAATGGGCTGGCTGAAGGCTGCATTTTCTATGACCCATTTTCCCCTCATCCTTGCAAATAGAAACTCATTTTAAGAAACAGGTTTCTTTGTTTTCCTAAAGTATTTCTTCATCTAAGCATTCCTGGGGAAATAAGTGTTTACTTCTATGTGAGTTTTCTACATAATTGAAACTTACTCCCGTTAAAGTCAAACATTTTTTCAGCCAATTTTCAATATTTTTCTAAAACTTCCATCTGAATAATTGAATCTCTTAAAATTAACTTCTTAAGTAAGAACAAGATAATGCTCATATATAATCAGTAATGTCCCTTGTAAAGTGTTTCTGAATTCAAACTGTATAAATGGAATCTAATTTTCCCAATGAAACAATAAGCCAGTTTTATATCCTTTACCAAAGCTTTGATGTTGCTGAAGCAGAATCATAAACATATTTTACCATCTCTGATCAATCCATATTATAAAGAGGCTAAAAATGGTGACACACACACACAAATTTAGTGTTATAGAAACTTATATTAATGTGCTATTAATATTAATTTTATTCAGCACTTAGTGTATTAACTTCTTATTGTTTTGTCTGTATAATTAATATAATAATTTATATAATATATAGTTATATATTATATATAATTAATATACAGCATTTAGTGTACATTAAGTTTTTATTGTTTTTTCTGTAAAAAGAAAATGTGAGATGAAGTAATACCTTCACTCAGAAAAACTCTAGAGTTTTACAGCAATCATTGAGGATGGTTTCACAAGGGACATGGGACTAGTTACTGCACTTTTTAAAACAAGCTCGGAAATACATATTGTATTACCTTTTAAAATTCTCATTGTATATTTTCCCATGTCAAACATAGACATTAAAGACAAAAAATATCATTTTCTTCCACCTTTGAAACAAATGTGTTTTTTTATTGTTGTACAGGAATTCCATAAATACAAACAGCTTTACCTTGTGCCTTCATGCAATGAGCACTACATTTAAAAAATAAAATTTACATGCAATTTTATATAATTTGATTACCCATTATTGAGTTGCATTTTATAGGCAACTCAGAAGCACATGATAGTGAATTTAACTATAAGTCCACAAAATCAAATATCTTTGTCTCTTAGTCAAGCCCTTTGTACTTCTATTTTAAAGAACTCTCATTGGTTTTGATGTATCATTCCAAGTACTGAATTATAATGCATAGTCTAACCAGATCAGCAGCCTTGGGTGTCCTATGAGAAAGATTAAAGGTAAATAGGAGACCATTTGGCGGGGCAGGGGGTGGGGGGAGGTTGTTTGGTTTTTAACATCTCTGTTCACATCTTTAAAACAATCACCTGTTTTGTGATTTTGATGGTAATAATTTGGGAGATGATTCCTAACATAGGAAACTAAGATAAATGCCTTAAATACACAAATACCAAAAAATTCTCATAGAGAATATCAAGGATCAAGAAGTAAATAGAAAAATGAACTTAAAGCTGGTATTGCTAGGAATCCTTGACAAACCAAGTGCCCAGCTTCAGAGGCCAAACAAGTTAACCATTCAGTCACCATAGATTGCCACGGATTGTCTCCAGGAAGAATCACAAGGGTCTATAATCCCTTGCAGAGTCATAAAAGCATGGAAATCAAAGTACTAGTTTTATGCACTGCAGATATATACTGTTTAATTCCTACACAAGATCCCAGAGAATCACGTGTTAAGTTAAAAAAAAATCTCTGTGTATTTGAAGATGGTACAAAGATTTGGAAAATATCTATCTAATTTTTGTCTTATTTGAGACAGCATGGCATTCTTAAACAGAAAGAAAAAAAATAAACCAAAACAGAAGTCAAAGAGAAGATTCAGAAGTAACAGAAAGAGAATAATCAAAGTCAAAAAGTTTGAGACACTATGACAAGGATAAAAACAATTGAGGATCAACGAAGTTAAGGAAAGTCATGACAGAAAATTCCTAGCATCCAGTTATGATAATACAGAAGTTACACCTGAAATTCCCCTGCTAAAAATATGTAGAAATATGAAAAACATCAATATAAAAGATACTATAAGTATTTTGCTTTGTTTTCAAGAAATAAGGGAAAATGCACAGCTTAAGGAGAAAAGAAAAAAAGCAGGAACTGAGAATAATACAGTAATTAGCTAAATCTGTGGCTTCTGTGAACACATGGTGGTGACTACAAGGTAAGAAGGTTAACTGGGGAACTTCCTAACCCAAAGACCTTGGTTTTAAAGTCTACATGAACATAGTAAAAGAGACATTGGATCTCATGCGGGAGTGGTTGGAAAACAAAAGGCAGGAACCTCAAGGGGACACATACGTGGCATAAGGATGGACAAGAGAAATTCTGCCCACCACCAAAAGAAAGTATTGAGGGAGTGTATGTCAGGAGTTTAGATGACCAAAAACAAAACAAACAAACAAAAAAAAGTGGGGGGTGGGGAGGCTCCTATGAGAATTCCACAGCTGTGCCCCATGTCAATTTGAAGTTTGAAATTATAGTCTCTTTATGATCTGGAAAGCCCCAAGTCAGGAAGTGAATTAAAAATTCATCTTGGGTGAAAACACAAGAAACAGAAAGTGTTGGTGAGGATGTGGAGAAAAAGGAACACTCATGTAAGCTGGTGCAGTCACTGTGGAAAACAGTATGAATGTTCCTCAAAAAATCAAAAATAGAATTACCATATGATCTAGCAATTCCACTACTAAGTATTTACCCAAAGAAAATGAAAACACGAATTCAAAAATATATATGCACTCCTATGTTTATATGTTTATTGCAGCATTATTTACAATAGCCAATATATGTAAACAACCCGAGTGTCCATCCATAGGTGAATGGATAAAGAAGATGTGAGGTTTTATACATATATATATAATATAATGATATATATAATGGAATATTACTCAGCCATAAAAAGTATAAAATCTTTTTAAAAAAGTATGAAATCTTGCTATTTACAACAACATGGATGGGTCAGAGGGTATTAATGCTAGGTGAAATAAGTCAGTCAGAGAAAGACAAATACCATATGATTTCATTCGTGTGTGAAATTTAAGAAACAAAACAAACAGAAAATTCAGACAAACCAACAAAAAACCAGACTCTTAAATATAGAGAACAAACTGGTGGTTACTAGAGGGGAGGGGAGTGTGGGGATGGGTAAAATAGCTGAAGGGGATTAAGAGTACACTTACCACAATGAGCACTGAGTGATGTCTAAAATTGTTGAATCATTATATTGTACATATGAAACTAATATAACAGTGTATGTTAATTATGCTTGAATAAAAATAAAACAAAATAAAATACTAAAAAAAAATTCATCTTGGACTGATGACACCACTGAGGAATCTGACAGAATATGATTACCACTTCAGAAGGGTAAACCATTAATTCAGATCACATACAATTCCCATTGACAAATTCACAGCGAAGATGAATTCACAATTACAAATTACAAAAGTCATAAGGAAACATTGAATTATAAGCTAGAGTCAACAGAAAAAAACAAAAGGATTAGAAAGCCAAGTACTCACAATGGCAAAATAATTAGTTGGATATTATAAAAATGCTTTAAACAAAGATATAAATAAAGGAATTGCAAAAGAAAGTGCACACACATGGAGAAAGCTCAGAAATAAGAACAAAAAGATGTAGAAAGAACAAGGAAAACTCTACAAAAGAGAGATATGGTCACTGAAATATAAAAATAAATAGCCTAGGAGTGCCTGGGTGGCTCAGTCAGTTAAGCATCCGACTTAGGCTCGGGTCATGATCTCACTGTTTGTGAGTTCAAGCCCCATGTTGAGCTCTGTGCTGACAGCTCAGAGCCTGAAGCCTGCTTCAGATTCTGTGTCCCCCTCTCTCTCTCTGCCCCTCCCCTGCTCAGGCTCTGTGTCTCAAAATAAAAAGATATTTTTAAATTTTTTAAATAAATAAATAGCCTAATAGACATCATTAGAAAGAGGATTAATGAACTGGTAAAAACAGGTCTGAGGAAATTACACAGAATGAAGCATAGAACGATTAGGAGATAGTAAACACAAAGAGGAGTTTAAGAGATACAGAAGACAAAATGAAAGCATCAACTTCTGCTAGGATGTACGGAAGGAGAAAAGAGATAAATGATAGGAAAGATAATATGCAGTGAAATAATAGCCCAGTTTCAAGGACCACAAGCCCTACACAGGATAAATCAAATTAAATTCCTGTCTAGACACATTGTAGGAAAACTGCTACACACCAAAAAAGAATGAGGTCTTAAAACAAACCTGTGATAAAAGAAAGATAATATACAAAAATATTTAAACCAAAACCAATTTTTTATAGTAATAGTAGAGAACAGAAAACAATGGGAAAACAGCTGTATAGCACTGGTAGAAAATATTTGTCAATCTTAAATTTGACAACCATGTAATTATCATTTATACGCACAACAAAATTAAGATATTTTCAGTAAAGACTACGTTTGCCATTATGATCACTGAAAACCACCGAGACATGTATTTTGGGAATAGAGAATAAAAGGAATTCAAATTCACAAAATATAAAGTGAATAAAGCAGGAAATAGCTGCAAATATAGTAGTTTAAAACAAAGATAACCAAAAACTGATTTTGTGAAATTCAACGGAATCAATAGAGAGACTCAGAGAAGATAGCTTAACAAGTTTTCTAGGTAAAAGAAAACTCACAAATATTAACCCAACAAATACAAATGTTCTTCTCCACTCTTAGTAACCACCTAAAAGATACAATACAAAGTAAGAAGCCACTTTCAAAAGCAACAAAATAAATCATCTATGAATTAATCCAGCAAAACCTTGCATTTTCTACCCCACCAGCCTGACCCTCTGCATACTTTACATGTTTTTAAACTGATGTATAGCATTCAATTGCAAACAAATAGTAGTAACCATGAACTTCACCCTCAACTCGAAACACAAAAGTATATTAAATTAATGTCTGCACATACCTTCAGGAACACGGATTTAATTCTGTGTATATTTGGCTCATTAAATCAGGGTTTTACTCTGAGTATGTGGTGGACTTCTCTCTTCATTCCAAACTCCCCTAAAGTGTTGCATCCATTGTATAATTATACCACAAGAACAGACCAATTATCTTTTCTCTTTTAATGGGCATTTAAGTTGCTAACAACTACTTGATTTACCTAGACAAAGCAAAATGCTGTAAATGTCTTTCTGTCCACGTTTGTAAGCATTTCTCTTGGATATTTATGTAGACTAGGACTTCTATAGTGGAGTATATGCATCTTCAATATTTGTCTCATTGTAACATTCCTATTTTTGCTCATTCTTTGCCAGTGCGTCAGGTTAATTGATCTCTTAGTTTTGCCAATCGTTTAAATTAGTGTTTGCCTGATTACTGGTGAAACTAGTCAGCTTTTCATATAATTATTGACCATCCCAAATTTTTCATGAACTTCTTGCTCATTCCATTTGTCTATTTTCAAAAGAACATTTCAACAAGAATTCCTTGCGTAGCCTGTGTAATAATCTTTGTTATATGTTTTATAAATATGTCCTTCCAGTTTGTGGCTTATCTTTTAACTATGTGGCTTATCCTTTAACTATCCTTTAACTATGTTTAACTATAATAACTATGTTATTATATCTTTCATCAAATTCTTTTTCATTTTTAAAATAATAGAACTCAATACTTTTTAAAGTTTATGTTGTTGTATTTAGGACACACTGCAATGTTTAAAATTATAAAGGTATTACCCTAGCATTTGTCTAAAATTTTAATATTTTGATTTTTACATTAATTTTTAAATAATCTGGAATTGTTATTTTGTGTATTGTGTAAGACTAACATGTAATTTCTTTTTTCTTTTTTTTTTTACTTTTGGAAAGTCAGTTTTCCCAGCATCATTGATTGGATAGTTCTTTGTAGTTTCTTCTCATTCATTAATTAACTTTTCATGTGATGTTGATTTGCTTCTCTTTCCTTTTACAATGGTTTTAATGTTTACTCCTGAACCAATAGGTCACTTTCTTAATTATGAAAACCTTACAAAAACTCTTGATATTTGATCACTAATTACCCTATTTCTCTTTTAAAAATTGCCTTATCTTCCACACCTTTACCTCCATTTTATAAATTTTAAGATAAGCTTATTAAGCCCCCTCCCCCAAAAATCTGTTTGTGATCCGAATGAAATTACATTTCACTTATAATTAATATAGAGGGAACTGATAGCTTCAGAATACTGAGTCTTCCAACTTATGGATACAATATTGTTCTCCAATTGCTAGGCCCTTTTTTAATATCCTCAACAAATTGCTATAATTTGTCTATAAAGTACCATAGAGTGTTCATTGCAATGTGAATACCGTATTTATCTATAACATTTTCCAATTAGTCGCAACTCATGTTTAGGAAATCTGATGATTTGTCTAAATGTTGGTCATATGTATGTACAGCCATCTTGTTGACCTCTCCTATCAGTTCTCAACATTTGTCTGTAAATTCTCTTGTATCTTCTGCGTAGATAATCTTATCATCATTGCCAAATAGTTTTTTTCTCTTATTTTTCAGTAAGTTTCCTTATCATTTGCTTTTGCTTTACATATTATTTTAGCTTGGAACAACAGTAACATATTTCATAGAAGTAACAGCAACAGGTATTCTACTCTTGCTTTTGCATGGAACTCTTGCTCTTGGGAATGCTTCATCATTAAATATGATATTTTATCTATAATTTTTGACAGATCTTGATTAGATTAATGAAGTTCCCATTGCAGAATCCAGTATGTATCCCTGATTGGCATGAAAGGATTTTTTTTCTAATCTAAATGAATGTAGATTTTTATAATTTTTTTCTGCATTCATTGAGATGGCAATAATATGTATTTTTGTCCCTTAATTTGTTATGAAGTGTTTCAGGATAAATATTTTTCTGATGTTGAGCCATCCTTACTTAATTAGTATTACTTTTTTTTTTGTCCTGAATAAGTTGTGAGATACTGAAGGATAAAAAAATATGTATGTAATTATAACATAATAATTGTATATATAATTTATATTTTAGTTTTATCTATGAAAACAGTAATTTAAATATGGAAAATATTCAATCATTGTATAATTAAGTAATTAATAGTTAATTGGAGAATAAATAAAGGAGTTCTTACTATAATAGCAAGATGTTAACTCTCAAAATGAAATTACATACAGGGACAAATTCTGAAGAATATTATGAAGCTATATTAGAAACCACATGAAGAAAGAAACAAGACTTTTGGTCAAGATATACAACATGACGGCAAAAGATAATAGAAAAAAGTGTGAAAGTGCCCCCTTCTGTGCTGTCCGCTCAGGATGCTTTTAAGACTAGAAACTGGAGTAAATATTTGTATGAGAGAATGAAAACCCCAGGTAGTTAAGCAAATAGAACACCTAATTAAATGAACTCAAGTTTTTTTACCCAGAAAGCTATATATTAAATTACTGAATCTGTATATGTAATTGTTGCACACATAAATTTTGGTAAAGTGACTAATACAGAACAACAAGACAAATGACCAAGACAGGCAAATAAAGATCAGATTTCTCAAAGAAAAAGAATATAACAGAAACTCTTCACTTAATTAAATTTAAGTCAATTTCAGGGAAAATCATTGTATTGATTGTTAAACAAAGAACTATGTGCAAAAATAAACAGAAGCTATGATATTTTGAAAGGACTATAAATTTACTACAAATACACTCCACAAACCAATGCTATTCCCCACCTTTTCATAAAGGAAGTACTAAAAGTGACAAGTAAGAGAAACATAGAGATATCATATAAATGAATTTCTGCCAGGTATTTAATTTGATAGTATCTGCAACAAGATAAAGAAATATGGACTTAGTGATAGTAAAGTTAGGAGGAATTACATTGGGCTGAATGGTTTTTATAAAAGGCTTATGAATAAGGGATTAATGTCATTATGAAAGCAGATGTCCTGGGATCCCTGTTTTCTTTTCGGTTCCTATTCTGTTCAATTGTTTGGCAATAATCTGAAGAGAGAAATAGCATGAATATTGGTTATGGACATAACCTAAAGGTGGAAAGAGTGAATACATTGAATCACATGCATCCAACTTACTGTAAGAATTAAATATAGGGATTTGTAGGATTGTTTTGGGTTTTGTTTTCTTCTTGGTCTAGGTAAAAGAATGAATTAGTTAATCCAAAAATATTTCAAAGAGTTAGAAAAATTGAGTTAAATCTTTGTGAAATTAAACAATCATAAGTATTGTCTTATACTTTTATTAAAACAAACATAACAAACCAAAAAGCTCCACACAATGAGCTATTCATGTCAACAGCATTTCAGGTGAGAAAACCATAGAGATTCTACATCACTGAAGGCCCCAGATAACCAAAACCTAGGGTTTCCTTTAAAAAACATCTAATTCAATCCTAGGCAGTGTATACTCTGTGTATCACTCATTCTGTTCTACTCTGGTCATACTTATTTGTAGTATTTTTGTTGTTTGTAGGGTTTTTTCTGCCTTTTTTTAAACTATAGATGTAGAGAACTGGAGAACAGAGGGAAAAAGAGAAGTCAACATTTTTTTCTCTGAGGAAAATATGAGCAACTATTGGTATTTAATCTGGAGGAGACTCAGATGGCAAGTGAAAGTAGTCTTTAAATATTTAAAAGACAAGTGAAGAGCAATTAAATCAGTTATGTGTGTCTCAAGAGGACTGGATGATGGACCATTATCATGGACGCAAAATTTGACTCAACAACAGAACTCAGATGAATTTTAGCCATATGAAAACTGAATCAGCTGATTTAAGTGGTAGTGATTTCCATATCACTGGGAAGATTGCCAGTTATGTTGTAAAGTGAATTCAAGCTGGGAGTTAGAGCAGAGATTTCCATGGTAAATTCCAACTTGAATTTTATTTTTCATTTTATGAGAAACACAATTTTTACTTATTCATTTCCCCTTTTTTGTCTTTTACTAATTTTTTTCAACTGGTTAATATTCACCAGCAAAATTTTTATGATCTGAAAGTGTATAGTTTTTTGACCTAGCTATCTTTCCATAGCCAAAGCTGGTAAGAAAAAAATAACTTCATTTTTTAGAATATCTTCAAGAATTGAACTTCGGTTATTATAGTTTTACTCTGAAAATACCAGTTTGGTAAAATTCTAAATATTCAAGTCATCAAATTATATAGTTACAAACTACTAACTAATTTAAGTTGTTAGTTGTTAACCTAAGTATAAGAGAGAGCTCTTGAATTTTCTTTTAATCAAGGAGAGAAAAATGTTTTAGGAAGGTAGTCAGTAAAACAAAGCACAATATAAGTAATGAGAGTGTGTGTAAACAAAACTGATACAAGAAAAGTTTTGTTTAATTGAGGTCATATGAAAAAGTACACAGAATTCAAATTGAGCAGTAGACAAAAACTTTTGGTGACAACTAATCCCACTTTAGAAGTGTGTTTTTACAGATGACTAACAGACACATGAAAAGATGCTCAACATCACTCATCATCAGGGAAATTTAAATCAAAACCATGATGAGATATCACCTCACAACTGTTAGAATGGCTAAAATTAACAACACAAGAAACAACAGGTGTTGGTGAGGATGTGGAGAAAGGGGAATCTTTTGCATTGTTGGTGGGAATGCAAACTGATGCAGCCACTCTGGAAAAAAGTATGGAAGTTCCTCAAAAAAATTAAAAATAGAACTACACTATGATCCAGCAATTGCACTATGAGGTATTTACCCAAAGGACACAAAAATACAGATTTGAAGAAGTACCTGTACCCCAGTTTTTTAATTTTTTGAAGTTTATGTTTTTAAAAAATACATGAACCCCAATGTTTATAGCATTATAACAGCATTATCAACAATAGCCAAACTATGGGAAGAGCCCAAATGTCCATAAACTGAGGAATGGATAAAGAAGATGTGTGATATATATACATATGTATGTGTATAATGGAATATTACTCAGCCATCAAAAAGAATGACATCTTGCCATTTGGAATGATGTGGATGGAGCTAGAGTGTATTATCCTAACCAAAATAAGTCAGTAAGAGAAAGACAAATAGCATATGATTTCACTCATATGTGGGATTTAAAAACAAAACAGATGAACATATGGGAAGGAGGGAAAAAGAGGAGAGATGGAAACAAACCATAAGAGACTCTTAGTGATAGAGAACAAACAGGGTTGATGGAAGGAGGTGGGTGGGAGATAGGCTAGATGGGTGATGGATATTAAAGAGGACACGTTGTGATGAGCACTGGGTATTATAGGTAAGTGATGAATCACTGAATTCTACTCCTGAAACCAATATTGCACTGTATGTTAACTAAAATTTAAATAAAAAATAAAAAAGAAGTGTGTTTTTAACTATAATACTATCTTCTTTAAAAATCTATACAATGATAGAATTTAGAACAAAGTGGCAAAAAGTATTTTATAATAACTCATATTTTTATATAATCATTAACCTATTATTGATTTGGTACCTAATATATGACAGGCATTATTTATTCACATAGAGTATAATTAAGAAAGGAAATCAGTAATTAAGTCTAACAAAGCAAATACATTTTCATGGAGGATTTATCATAATTGTATTTTTAGTTAAATGTAGTGTTGAAATTCTAAGTAAAAGGAGACGATTTTACCTTGAGGACCACAGTGTAAATCTTTCTGATTATTTCTTCTCTGTGAAAATAGTAGAGATTTTGTTGTGTGGACTTCATAACTTCATGTTAACTACTCAAAAAATATAATTTTTTTGTTGAGTTCCTATCTGTGTATATACAGATCCCTATACTAACGCATTCTCTAATAGATACAGTTTTATACTTTACATTAGTATAAGCAGAAAGATTAAAAATAAATAAAAGAAAGAGGTTGCTCAAATTTGACAAACTGCCAAAAGCAAGAAATGACAGTTGACATCTCCACAGAGGAAAAAATGCAAAAGGTACAAAATTAGAGATTAGAAGTATTTAGTGTGAGCACAATCATCCCTTCAAATGTCAACAATCTTTGAAGGATATACAGCCTTGTCTAATGATTGAAGTTTTAAATAAAGTCTGAATTATCTATCACTTCTTAAATTGTAAGTCATACATTATTTAAGAAGACAGAGAAAAAGATAACTTAGAAACATTCCCAAGAAAAGTTAAAATGATAAAAATTTTGATTCGTAGAGCTGTAAGTTTCAAATATCTGATGCCAAAAAATAAGATTTTATTTAAAATTGTAAATTTATGATTTAAAACAAGTTGTTGGCCAATGTAGTGGAATTGAATTAACAAGTAATTCAAATCTGGGGATTTTCCAGGACTTTTAAAATGAAAATCCCTTTGCTTTACAGAAATAGCATTTCCACATTTAAAGGAATTTAGGCAATCCAAATGAGTACTAAAAAGCAAGTTGAAAAATCTCACCTAGAAATAACTATCCAAAATATATATAGAAATATGGACAGAGGATAGATGGATGGATGAATAAATAAAACTACTTGTATAAAAATGGGATATTACATGTGTTGTTTCAATGAAAATAATTAAATTTAGTTTTATTTTATGGGAATAGAAGACACATAAAATATATATGAAGAAATTTCTTTTTTTATTATTTTATTTTAGAGAAAGCATGTGAGTAGGGACGGGCAGAGAGAGAGAGAGAATCTTAAGTAGGCTCCACACTCAGTGTGGAGTTCAGCATGACGCTCCATCTCAGGACCCTGAGATCATGACCTGAGCCAAAATTTAGAGTCAGACACTTAACTGACTGAGCCACCCAGGCACTCCAAATATGAAGAAATTTCTAAGCACCATACAAATATTTATTTATAATACAAGATACTATTTCTTAGATCAATTCTGAGACAGGCATAAATAAAGAATTTATTATAACTATTTTTTTCAAGTTTCCTGTATTACAAATAGTTATATTTATTCATTTCTTTCTATCATAGTTGGTTGCATACAATGTTGTGACTTTTTAAAAACTGCATTTTATCATAAAAAATGTCTTTGTAGCCTGTTTAGTGTTTTTGTTTAAACCCTTATTGCAGTATATGTACTGAAATATGTACTGAATGCTTTGAAGATTCTTCACCTGACCTGTGTATTGCCAACAAAAGATCAAAAAACAAAAAGTCACCAGGAATCCATAAATTTCATTCATTGCTCTTCCAGCCACTTCCATCCTCCAATGTTACCACTTCCCTAATGTCAATCACACAGATTGGTTTAGTCTGTAGCTGAAATTCATACAGATAGGGTCTGGCTTTTTTTACTCACTATGTTTATGGGTGCATCAACTTCACTATATTTACAAGTATTCTGCTCATTTATCCTTGCTGTAAATTATTTTTGTGTGAATATAATACAAATTTATCCACTTAATATTGACTGATATTTGGTTGCCCCAGATTTGATTATTACAAATAGTGCTGCTATTATGTTTTTTCTTTCTCATAGAATATACTTAAGAGCATAATTATGGGTCAAAGGAATTATGGGTCAAAGTAGACAGGTTCAGATTTCTAGCATACTGGACTGTGAAATGAGTTTTTAAACTGTTATTTTGTGGGGTTTTTTTTGCATACAGTATGCAAACAATGGTATGTTTACATAGCTGTCTTGATATTCTCTTCTTGCTGAACCTTTCAGAATTGTCTGTCCTATTTCTCTGATACAATGAATGACTTCTTGACCTCCTGAGAATAATTTGTTTTCCCTGATGAACTAAAATTGAAGAGCTGGTTACTTCATGTCCTATCCATTTATTCTGTTACCTCGAGACATGGCAGAAAAGAGAAGAGTTCAGGGGAAGCTGTACAGGAACTGTTAACAGTTCCTGAGCCTCTTTCTCATGTCTAAATTTCTGTTAAATGCCCTGTACAAGACACTGCTTCTATTTCTCGTCTTTTGCCCTTTACAAAATATAGAATATAGCTCTAGAACCTTTACTTCCATTCAGTAGTTAACCTTGTTGGTCATTTCAATACATAGCGTACTGATTATAAAAGTGAGCTCCAGATCAAATTGAATTCAAATCAAACTGACCTTCACTAGCTGTATGGCTTTGGTAATTTACTCAAACTCTTTCCCTCACTTTTGTCAGCTGTAAAAGGGAATAATAATGGTGACAACATAATAAGTTTACTATATATAAACTATAAGTTTATTATAATGAGATCATTTATTTAAAGTACTTGGGAACAGAATAGAAAGCCAAGAAATAAAACCATGCTTATATGATCAATTAATCTACAGTAGAGAAGGCAAGAATATACGGTGGAGGAAAAGACAATCTCTTCAATAAATGGTCCTGGGAAAATTGGACAGCTACATGCAAAAGAATGAAACTGGATCACTTTCTTAATAAACTCAAAGATAAACTCAAAATGGATAAAAGACCTAAATATGAAACACTAAGCTACAAAACTCCCAGAAGAAAACACAGTAATTTTTTACATTTGCCTTAACATTTTTCTAGATATGTCTCCTAAGGCAAAGGAAACAACGCAAAAATAAACTATTGGGACTACACCTAAATCAAAAGCTTTTGCACAGTAAAGGAAACCACCAACAAAATGAAAAAGCAACATACTGAATGGGAGAAAATATTTGCAAATGATATATCTGATAAGGGGTTAATATTCAAAATACATAGAGAACTTCTACAACTCAACACCAGAAACAAACAAACAAACAAATTGATTTAAAAATGTGTAGAGGGCCACAGGGTGCCTGGGTGGCTCAGTCGGTTAAGCATCTGACTTTGACTCAGGTCATGATCTCCCGGTTTGTGAATTCGAGCCCCAAGTCAGGCTCTGTACTGACAGCTCAGAGCCTGGAGCTGCTTCAGATTCTGTGTCACCCTCTCTCTCTGTCCCTCCCCTGCTCATGTTCTGTCTCAGTCTCTCAAAAATAAATAATAATGGGGCACCTGGGTGGCTCAGTTGGTTAGGTGACCGACTTCGGCTCAGGTCATGATCTCATGGTTTGTGAGTTCGAGCCCCACGTTGGACTCTGTGCTGACACATCAGAGCCTGGAGCCTACTTCACATTCTGTGTCTCCCCCTCTCTCTACCCCTCCCCTGCTCTGTGTCTCTCTGTCTCTCAATAATAAATAAACGTTAAATTTTTTTTTTAATGTGTAGAAGGCCTGAACAGACATTTTTCCAAATAAGACATACATATGGCAAACAGGCACATGAACATGATCAATATCACTAATTATCAGGGAAATGTAATCAAAGCCACAATGAGATGTCACCTCACACCTGTCAGAATGGCTAGGATAAAAAGATAAGAAATAACAAGTGTTAGTGAGGATGTGGGGAAAAAAGGAACCCTTGTGTGCTGTTGGTGGAAATGTAAATTTGTGTAGCCACCATGGAAAACAGTACGGAGACTCCTCAAATAAGTAAAGATAGAAATACCGTATGATCCAATAATTCCACTACTGGGTGCTTACCCAGAGAAAACAAAAACAATAATTTGAAAAGATATATGCACCCCTATATTTATTGCAGTATTATTTCAATAGCCAAGCCATGAAAGCAACCCAATGGATAGATAAAGAATGGATAAAGAAGATGTGGCATAGATACACAACGGTATATTACTCAGCCATAAAAAAGGATAAGATTGTGTCATTTGTACAACATGGATGGACCTGCAGAGTATAATGCTAAGTGAAATGAGTCAGAAAAAGACAAATATCATATTACTTCACTTATATGTGGAATATAAAATACAAAACAAATGAATACACAAACAAACAAAAAGCAGAAACTGACCATAAATACAGAGAACAAATTGATGATTGCCAGAGGTGAAGGGAGTAGTGGGATGGACAAAATGGGTGAAGGGAAATGGGAATGATAGTCTTCCAGTTATGTAACGAATAAGTCATGGGGATAAAAGATACAATATAGGGAATACAGTCAATAGTACTGTAATAGCATTCTATGGTGACAGATAATAGCTACACTTGTGGTAAGCAAGTATAACATATAGACTTGAATCACTATGTTGTACACTTGAATGTTTTATGTCAACTATTCTTCAATTAAAAAAGAAGAAAAAGAAAAGCACAAGTGACACAATGAAAAAGTTTTTTAAAAGAGGCTGCTTCAGATTCTGTCTCCCTCTCTCTCTGCCCTTTCCTCACTTGCGATCTCTCACACACACACAAATAAATAACATTAAAATAAATAAAACAAAAGAGGCAAAAAAAACTTGGGAAGAACAATATTACATAAGATAACAGAAATAAATCTAAGCCTATCTATCGCATTAGTAAGTACAAACAATAAAAATCCCTGTTAAAAGAACTATAGACCCATCTTCTTCCTGTGATGGAGATTGCAACAAACCAAACATTCACTACAAATAACTGGAAAAATGGCTATAAAGTATACAAAACACCCATTTGAAAGCAATTAAAACAGGCAGTGTTTGAGGGCCCAAGACTTCAGGGAGAAGCAAAGCTCACTGAGATAAACCCAACATTTTGAATCCCTTTCACTGGAAGGTAAAAATGCCAATAATAATTGGAGCAAAGCAAGAGGCTGATGAGTCAAGGGGAGAGCTGACAAAGAGCAGTAACTGAGCAAAGATGGGCAGTACACAGTGTTAAGGGAGACAAAAAGTAGACTTAGCACTTCTAAAGTAAATTTTAAGGAGTCAAAATTACTGGGGAAGGCAAGTGCATAGAAGAAAAACTGACTTTCTATACTGCTTTTTTTCCTCATTGTCTTGCTGATTCCTAAGCAGAACAAGTTGGGGGGTGGGGGGGAAATGGCTTACTTTTACCAAAAAGCTAAGTAGGTCTTTGACATTCACACAGTTTAGAGGTGGGGTGGGGGAGGGGAATAATAAAGTGTGGTTCACACCAAAGAGGAGAAGATCCGGTAAACATCAAGGAGTGTCAGTGGGACTACTGAAAAAATATACTTTGGAATTAAGGTAAATTAGGAAATAAAGCAAGCCTCACAAAAATAAAACCTTAATTTGAGATAATCTTACCTTACATTATTTGACTGCTAAAAGTTGACAAATTGAGGGATGGAGTTAAGATGGCAGAGTAGTATGGGGACCCTACCTTGTCTCATCCCTGAAATGCAGCTATATTAGCATTAAACCATTTTGAACACCTAGGAAATTGATATGAGGATTAATGCAACAATCTGCATAATTTGAGCCAGAGAACCTGGCACATACATGGAATGGAGAGGTGAACTGGTGGAGAGAAAAGCCATGATGCTGTGGAGGGTAGGGAGTTCATTTCAAGGAGAGAGGACAGAGAAAGAGGAAGAGTGCAGTGTATCAGGATCACACACAAAAAATCACTCTCCCAGAAGTAGCTGGAGAGAAAGAAAGAGGGGAAGAGTGAAAACGTTCACAGGGGACTGGACAAGAAATCTATTACCCAAAACCATTGATGGGGAAAAAGGACACAGTTTCAGTACCACCAGGCTTCTATTAACAGTGGAGTGCAGAGTCTGAAGGTTCAGAGCTCAGTGCCTGGCAGTGCTGTAGTGAGGAAGTAGGGTGAATCCCCAGAACCAGGCAGCACAGTCTAAGGCAGCACATGTGCCACAGGGGGAGAAGTGGTTCTCCTGATTGGAGTGCATTTGGTAGAGGCCATTTGGCCTCCCAGTGGGCAAAAGTCCTGGTGGACCCAGGAGAGCTGTCACATTTACTGATATTGGAACAAAGACACCAGAGTACAGCAAAACCTGGTGCCAACTGTGTGTTGTGATTTGCCATAAACTCTGAACCTCTGCTGCTGTGTGGTCACATGAACATTTTATGGGACAAGCAGATGCCTAGCCATTGCTCAGCAAGACCCTCCTTCAGAGAGGTGGTGTCGGTCCAAGCCACAGGAGTCTCTAAAGTGTGGGGTTTTGAAACATAGCCCCATCTGAGATAAAACTCTGGAGGAAGGCACCACCTGGTAAGCAGACAGCTTAGACACAGACAGGGTAAAACCAGGGAGTGGATAGAAACTTGAGACAAAGGAAGAGTGCTTGATCACATGTCTGTGAGGGCACAAAATTCTCATGCCTGAGACTAGAGAACTGGGTGAAGCCATTTTCAAATCTAGCATGGGTGCAGGCACAAGTGCACACACAGACTGACCCCAGTGAGCTAAGCAGCACCACCAAGTGGAGAACAGAGCCATTCACCAAGCCCTGCTCATGTACACCCTCTAGGCACATCCCCCAGAAGACCAGTGCAAATCCCTTCCACCTGTTTAGTCTAAGTGCTATAGTGTGCTATAAAGTTTCAGTGCTAGGGGAAAGTGGATGTAACTTCATTCAGATTTCATTCTGTTTGTTTGTTTGTTCATTTTCTTTGCTGCTGTTTTTGTTTATTCTGTTTTCTCTTTTTCTTTCTTTTCTTTCTCTTTCTTGGATACAGAAAGAGAACAATTTTTTATTATTTTATTGTTTATTATATTTTATTTTTTATTTTATTATTTAAATGTTTTTATTTTTTATTTTTTTAACTTTTTTTCTTTCTCTTTTTTTTTCCTTTTCTATCTAGCTTCCCTCAACAAGCAGACTGAGCACACTTAGGATCTAGCTTGCTTTATTTGTTTTGTTTTGTTTTGTTTTTAATTCTTTAATTTTAGTTTTTTATTTTATTAATTTTTTTCTTACTTTAAAAAAACAAGATGGAGGAATTCACCCCAAAAGAAAGAACAAGAAGTGTTGGCCAGGTTTTAATCCACACAGATATAAGTAAGGTTTCTGAACTTAAAAACCACAATTATAAGAACACTAGCTAGGGTTCAAATAAAGCACAAAGACACCAGAGAATCCCTTTCTTCAGAGATAGAAGAAATAAAATCTAGTCAGGCTGAAATTAAAAATGTTATAATCAAGATGCAATTGTGAATGGATGCCATGATGGCAAGGATAGATAAAGCAGAGCAGTGAATCAATGAGATAGAAGATAAAATAATAAAAAATAACGAAGCAGAAAAAGAGAGGGAAACAAAGGCAAAAGATCATAATATGAGACTTATAGAGCTCAGGTACTTATTAAAGAGGAATAACATTCATATCATAGGAGTCCCAGAAGATGGAGAGAAGAAGGGACAGAGGGTTTATATGAGCAAATTATAGTTGAAAAATTTCCCAATCTGGGGAAGGACATGGGCATAAGCACAGAAAACTCCCATTAAACTCAACAAAATCAACCATCACCAAGGCATATCATAGTCAAATTCACATAATACACAGGAGGAAAGAATCATGAAAGCAACAAGGGAAAAAACTCCTTAACCTACAAGGGAAGACAGATCAAATTCACAGCATATTTGTCCACAGAAACTTGGCAGGTCAGAAAGGAATGGCAGGATATATTCAATGTACTGAATTGGAAAAATATGCAGCCAAAATTTTTTTTTCCAGCAAGGCTATCACTCAGAATAGAAGGTGAGATAAAGGGTTTCCCAGACAAACAAAAACTAAAGGAGTTCATGACCACTAAATAAGCCCTGAAAGACATTTTAAGGGAGATTCCTTGAGTGTTGAAAAAACAAAACAAAAAAGACCAAAAGCAATGAAGTCTAGAAAGGACCAGAAAACATTACCAGAAACACCAACTCTACAGGCAACACAATGGCATTAATTCATATCTTTAATTAATCATTTTAATTTTTTTTTCAACGTTTATTTATTTTTGGGACAGAGAGAGACAGAGCATGAACGGGGGAGGGGCAGAGAGAGAGGGAGACACAGAATCGGAAACAGGCTCCAGGCTCTGAGCCGTCGGCCCAGAGCCTGACGCGGGGCTCGAACTCACGGACCGCAAGATCGTGACCTGGCTGAAGTCGGACGCTTAACCGACTGCGCCACCCAGGCGCCCCTAATTAATCATTTTAAATATAAATGGACTAAATGCTCCAATCAAAAGACATAGGGTATCAGAATGAATAAAAAAACAAGACCCATCTATATGTTGCCTGCAAGAGGCTAAATTCTAGACTTAAAGAGACCTGCAAATTGAAAGTGAGGGGATGGAGAACCATCTGCCATGCTATGAACCTCTATCAGAAAAACTAGATTTTAAAACAAATACTGTAACAACAGATGAAGAAGAGGTATATCCACCAAGAAGATCTAACAATTATATTTATGCCCCCAACATGAGAGCACCCAAATATATAAATCAATCACAAACATAAAGAAACTCATTGATAATAATACATAACAGTAGGGAACTTTAACACCCTAATTACATCAATGGACAGATCGTCTAAGAAAAAAATCAACAAGGATACAATGGCTTTGAATGACACACAGGACCACATGGATGGACTTAACAGATATATTCAGAACATTTCATCCTAAAGGAGCAGAATACACATTTTTCTTGAATGCACATGGAACGTTTTCCAGAAAAGATCATTTACTGGGTCACAGATCAGCCTTCAACACGTACAAAAAGATCAATATCATACTGTGCATATTTTCAGACCACAACGCTATGAAACTTGAAATCAACCACAAGAAAAAAATTGGCAAGACCAAAAATACTTGGAAATTAAAGAACATCTTACTAAAGAATGAATGGGTTAACTAAGAAATTAAAGAGGCAATTAAAAAGTACATGGAAGCCAATGTAAATGAAAACAAGACAGTCCAAAACCTTTGGGATGTAGCAAAGTAAGTCATAGTAGGGAAGTATATAGAAATCCAGGCCTTGCTAAAGAAGGAGAAAATGTCTCAAATACATAACCTAACATTACACCTAAAGGAGCTGGAAAAAAAAGAGCAAATAAAGCCAAAAACAAGCAGATGAAGGGAACTAATAAAGATTAGAGCAGATACCAGTGATATTGAAATCAAAATACAGCAAAACAGATCAATGAAACCAGCAGCTGGTTATTTGAAAGAATTAACAAAATTGATAAACTCCTAGCCAGATTTATCAAAAAGAAAAAGGAAAGGGCACAAATAAATAAAATTACAAGTGAAGGAGGAAGGATCACAACCAACACCACAGAAATACAAACAATAATAAGAGAATCTTATGAGCAATTACATGCCAACAAATTGGGCAATCTGGAAGAAATGGACAAAATTCCTAGAAACATATAAACCACCAATACTGACACAGGAAGAAATAGAATATTTGAAGACAATCATAATCAGTAAAGAAATGGAATTAGTAATAAAAAATTTTCTGAACAAATAACAGTTAGGGCCAGATGACTTCCCAGCCAATGAATCCTATCAAACATTTAAAAAAGAGTTAACACCTATTCTTTTGAAGCTGTTCCAAAAAACATAAATGGAAGGAAAACTTCCAAACTCATTCCATGAGTCCAGCATTACCTTGATTCCAAAACCAAAGACTCCACGAAAATGGAGAATTACAGACCAATTTTCCTGATGGACATGGATGCAAATTTCTCAACAGGATACTAGCAAATCATATCCAACAATACATTAAAAGAATTATTCACCATGATCAAGTGGGACTTATTCCTGGGCTGTAGGGGTGGATCAATATTCAAAAATCAATCAACATGATACATTGCATTAGCAAAAGAAAGGATAAGAACCACATAATCATCTCAATAGATGCAGAAAAAGCATTTGACAAAATACAGCATCCTTTCTTGATAAAAACCCTCAAGAAAGTAGGGAGAGACAGAACATACCTCAATATCAGAAAGGCCATATATGAAAGACCCACAGTTAATATCATCCTCAATGGGGAAAAACTGAGAGCTTTCCCCTAAGGTCAGGAACATTATAGGGGTGTCCACTCTCACCACTGTTGTTCATACTAGTGTTGGAGGTTCTAGCCTCAGCAATCAGACAACAAAACAAAATAAAAAGTATCTAAATCAGCAAAGAAGAAGTCAAGCTTTCGCTCTTCACAGATGACATTGATACCCTACAGGGAAAACCCAAAAGACTCCACCAAAAAACTTCTAGAACTGATACATGAATTCAGCAAAGTTGCAAGATATAAAATCAATGTACAGAAATCAGTTTCATTTCTATACACCAATAATGAAACAGCAGAAAGAGAAATTAAGGAATCAATCCTATTTAAAATTGCACCAAAATACCTAGGAATAAATTTAACCAAAGTAAAAAAGATCTGTATGCTGAAAACTATAGGAAGCTTACGAAAGAAATTGAAGAAGACACAAAGAAATTAAAAGCATTCCATGCTCATAGATTAGAAGAACAAATATTGTTAAAATTTCGATATCACCCAAAGCAGTCTACACATTCAATGCCATCCCTATCAAAATAACACCAGCATTCTTCATAGAGCTAGAACAAGCAATTCTAAAATTTGTATGGAACCAGAGAACACCTGAATAACCAAAGTAACTTTGAAAAAAGAAAAACAAGCCTGGAGACATCACAATTCCAGATTTCAAGCTGCAAAGCTGTAACCATCAAGACAGTATGGTACTAGCACAAAAACAGACACATAGATCAATGGAGCATAATAGAGAACCCAGAAATGGACACACAAATGTATGGCCAACTAATCTTTGACAAAGCTAGAAAGAATATCCAATGGAATAAAGACAGACTCTTCAGCAAATGGTGTTGGGAAAATTGGACAGTGACATGCAGAAGAATGAACCAGGACCATTTTCTTATGCCATACACAAAAATAAACTCAGAATGGATGAAAGGCCTAAATATAAAACAGGAAACCATCAACATACTAGTGGAGAAAGCAGACAGCAACCTCTTTAACCTCTGCCAGAGCAACTTCTTACTAGACATGTCTCCAGAGGCAAGAGAAACAAAAGCAAAAATGAACTATTGGGACCTCGTCAACATAAAAAGCTGGTGCACAGTAAAGGAATATCAACAAAAAGGCAACCGATGGAATGGGAGAAGATATTTATAAATGACATATCACATAAAGGGTTAGTATAAAAAATCTATAAAGAACTTACCAAACTCAACACCCAAAGAACAAATAATCCAATGAGGAAATGGGCAGAAGACATGAACGGACACTTTTCCAAAGAAGACATCCAGATGGCTAACAGACATATGAAAAGATGCTTAACATCACTCATGATCAGGGAAATACAAATCAAAACCACAATGAAATACCACCTAACACCTGTCAGAATGGCTAAAGGTAACAACTGAGGACACAACAGGTGTTGGCAAGGATGTTGAGAAAGGGGAACTCTTTGGCACTGTTGGTGGGAATGGAAACTTGTGTAGGCACTCTGGAAAACAGTATGGAGTTTCCTCAAAAAATTAAAACAGAGCAACCCTATGGCCCAGCAATTGTACTGCTAGGTATTTATCCAAAGGATACCAAAATGCTGATTTGAAGGGGTACATTCTCCCCAAGGTTTATAGCAGCATTATCAACAATAGCCAAAGTATGGAAAGAGCCCAAATGTCCATCGACTGATGAATGGATAAAGAAGATGTGGTATATATTTACAATGGAATATTACTCAATGATCAAAAAGAATGAAATCTTGCCATTTTCAACAACGTGGATGGAGCTAGTGTATTATGCTAAATGATATAAGTCGGTCAGAGAAAGATAAATATATTATCTCACTCATATGTGGAATTTAAGAAACAAAACAAATGAACATAGGGTAAGGAAAGGAAAAATAAGATAAAAACAGAAAGGGAGGCAAACCATAAGAGACTCTTAAATACAGAAAACAAACTAAGAGTTGTTGGAGGGGTGTTGGGTGTGAAGATGGGCTGAATGGGTGATGGGTATTAAGGAGGGCACTTGCTGGGATGAACACTGGGTGTTATATGTAAGTGATGAATCACTAAATTTTACTCCTGAACCCATTATTACACTATATGTTAACTAAGTGGAATTTAAATTTAAAAAAAGAATAAAAAATGTTGACAAATTGTCTTTGGATGAAAATAGCATCACCCATAAACTACACAGTCTTGTATAATGATGTATGGTCCTCAATCAAAAACAAACCAGCATATAGGAAACAAGGCTGAGATTGATGAGTGGGAATAAGAGGACAGGATAGAATAAGAAATAAATGTGATTCAAATATTGGCTTTATCAGCCATGGTTTTAAAAACAGTTGTGATTGGGATGTGTTCAAGAAAAATGTATAACTAGATGGAGTATCTCTCCAGAGAACTAGAATTTAAGAAGATTAGCAGGAAATAGCAGATTTAAAAAATACATTCACTGGGGTGCCTGGGTGACTCAGTTGGTTAAGCATCTGACTTAAGGTCAGGTCATGCATGATCTCACAGTTTGTGGGTTGGAGCCCCATATCAGGCTCTGTGCTGACATCTCAGAGCCTGGAGCCTGCTTCAGATTCTGTGTCTCCCTCTCTCTATAAGATTAACCACAGGTAGGACACAGCTGAAGAGAAGGTGATAACTAAATTTAAATTATATAGACTGAATCATAAAGATATAAAAAGATAGAAAAATACATATAAGAGCCTGAGAGGCATATGTGACACAGGAAAAGATCTAATATATCCTTTTAGGACAGAGCATCCATCCCTCAGCTGCTGTGTTAGCTGCAAATATCTCACAACTGCTCTCTTCTGAGAATTGCCTTGGCTGATAAGAGCTTGTCTAGAATGGTAAGAGGATATATTCCCTGTGGAGGAGTGGACAAAAACCATAACCAGCTGAAAAATGGATACAAAAGACTGGGTCCATTGCTGTAAAATGAGATATCTCTCTTTTGGCATTAGATGTGCCATATACCCCATGGGGTCAGGAGGAAGTTAGCTTTCAGCAGAATCCACATCTTTGACTAACTTTCTTGCACTTCCCGGTTTTGTGTTCCTCACTCCCTTACAACTAACACTTGGAAGCACTTCCTCACTAAATCAAGCAGCTAAGAATGTCTGTCAGACTCCATTTATTGGAAAACAACCTAGACACAGATATGCTTTAAAAATATAGGAAAAGGTATACAATATACATAAAAATAAAACATTATAGCTGAATGTTGTTCTATAAGAAATCAATGGAAAATGGGGACAGTGGAATGAAATTGTTAAAGCATTAAAAGAAATTAAAACTTCCCAAAGAAGTCCATGTTCACCGAAAATATCCTTTAAAAATGAAGGTGAATACAATTCAAAACAATAAAATTCCTGAAATAAAAGATAGGGAAAATGTATGTGACCCTCAAGTTTGGTTATGAGATTTTAGATATGATACCAGAAGTATAATCCATAGAAAAAACCCAAAAAGTTGGACTATTTTTAAAATTTAAAATTTCTCTGTGAAAGACACTGTTAAAATAATTTAAACAAATAAATTACAGATTGGGAGAAAATATTTATTGCATGACTTGCATGCAAAATAAACAAAGCACCTAACAATATAAAAATAAGCAAAGTAATTAAAAATGTGCAAAAGATTTGACAAATACAGAAAGTAAATAAGTATATGAAAAAATGGACATTACTTGCCACTAGAGAATTGCAAATTCAAACAATAAGATGCAAGTATACATCTACTAGAATAAAGTCCAAAACACTGACAATACCAATTGTTGGAATTACTGACAAATACCACCTCATGTAACCAAGGTTAACAACATCAGTAAGAAGTCATGTTAACAGCATGTTAATGAGTCATGTTACTAGCACATTAACAGTCATGTTAATGAAATGATGTGATGAGAATGGCATTTTACCTCTATGGGTCTTCTTACCTAAAGCTCATAGTCTCTATCTAACCATGAGGGAAATATCAGACAAACCCCAATTTAAAGGACATTTTACAAAATAACTGATTAGCATTCCTTAAAACTATCAAGGTCATCAAAAATATGGAAAGACTGGGGCATCTGGGTGGTTTAGTAGGTTGAGCATCTGACTTCGGCTCAGGTCATGATCTTATAGTTCGTGAGCTCAAGCCCAGCATCGGGCTTGTTGCAATCAGCACAGAGCCTGTTTTAGATTCTCAGTCCCCCTGTCTCTGCCCCTCCCCTGCTCATGCTCTCTCTCTCTCTCTCAAAAATAAATAAACATTAAAAAAATGTGGAAAGTCTAGGGGTACCTGGGTGGCCCAATTGGTTAAGTGTCTGACTTCGGCTCAGGTCATGATCTCACAGTTCATGGGTTCAAGCCCCACATCGGGCTCTGTGCTGACAGCTCAGAGCCTGGAGCCTGCTTCAGATTCTGTGTCTCCTCTCTCTCTGCCCCTCTCCTATTTGCTCTCTCTCTCTCTCTCTCTCTCAAAAATAAGTAAACGTTAAAAAAAATTATACAAAAATTTTCAAAGAATGTGGAAAGTCTGAAAAACTTTCACAGTCTAGAGAAATCGAAGGAGAAATGACAACTAAATGTAATTTGATATCCTGGATGGGATCCTAGGACAGAAAAGGGACATTAGATAAAAACTAAGGAAAATGAATAAAATACAGACATCAGTAAACAAACAAAAATGAATATGAATAGAAACAAAGGCTGGCTGAAAAATTCTTTACTGCAGACCTAGGCTAAAGAAATAAAAACTAGGTCTTTCTTGTAAAAGGAAATTATTCCACATAAAAAAAGCAAGAAACTACAGGAAGAATTGAAGTGAATAGTTTAATCGGGAAAAAATATTAAAAATTATTGATCTAATCTTCTGTCTTAAGAAGCTAAAGAACAGCTAATTAAACTCAAAAAAAGTAAGGGAAAAGAAATAACTATATAGTAGAAGTCAATTAACTAGAAAATAAGCATACAACAGAAAACAAATAAAAAAAACTGAAACCTTTAAAATATTAATATAATATTGAAATTATATGTAGTTATATATTTTATATATAATAAAATAATATATACCAATAAAATAATATAATTGATTAAAAACCTAGAATGGCTGATAAAGAGTAAATAAAACACAGAAATCATCAATGTTAACAATAAGAAGGGAGTCTTCACTACAGATTTTATACACATTAAAAAGAAAATAAAAGATGTTATAAATAATTTTATGCTGATAATTTGAAAAAATCAACAAATTCCTTAAAAAACATAAGCAATTAAAACCTATGTAAGAAATAGAATATATGAATAATCCAATATCTACTATAGAAACTTAGTCTTCCATTTTATAATTTTCCCACAGAATAATCTTCAGGCCTTGATGGCAATGCTAGCAAATACTTCCAAATATTTAAGAAAAGATAAAACCATTCTAATATAAAATTTTCAGGAAATAGAAAACAAAGAGAAAACTTTCCAATTGATTTTATGGGGCCATAAGAACCCTGATATGTAAACATAACAAGAACTTTATAGGACAATAAAAGTATAGCCCAATATATTTCATGAATATATATGGAAAAATCCTATCCAAAATATTATCAAATTTTACCTAGTATTATATAAAAAGAAAACATAAAATGACCAATGGGAATTTGTGCCAGGACTGACTGCAAGATTGGTTTAATACTTTAAAAATCAATCCTACTCATTGTTGCCCAAACTTGGAACCAAGATGTTTTTTAGTAGGTGAATATATAAATAAGCTGTGATACATCCAGATAATAGAATATTATTCAGTGCTAAACAGAGATGAATTATCAAGTCATGAAAGGACATGAAAAAACCTTAAATGCATATTTACTAAGTGAAAGAAGTGAATCTGAAAAGGCTACATGCTACATATGATCCCAACTCTATGACATCCTAGAAAAGGCAAAATTATAAAGACAAGATAAAACATCAGTGGTTACCAGGGGTGAAGGGGAGGCTGGTGCGGGGGGGGCAGGGCAGGGAGTAGGATAAATAAATAGGAAAAGCATAGAGGATTTTTACGGCACTGAAAATATTCTATGTAGTATTATAGTAATGGATATATGTCATCATATATTTATCCAAACCCACAGAATGTACAACACCAAGAGCAAATGCTAAGGTAAACTGAAATTTGGGTGACTATGATGTGTCAGTGTAGATATGTCCTTGATAAAATATGTGCCACTGTGGTAAGTAATGTTGGTTATGGGGAAGGCTCTGCATATGTTGGGGCAGGAAATATAAAGAAATCTCTGGGGGTGCTTATGTGGCTGTCCTACTTTGGCTCAGGTTATGATCTCATGGTTCCTGAGTTTGAGCCCCACATCAGTCTCTGTGCTGACAGTGCAGAGCCTGCTTTGGATCCCGTCTCCCTCTTTCTCTGCCCCTTCCCTGCTCACAGGCACATGTTTGCATTTTCTCTCTCTCTCTCTCTCTCAAAAATAAACATTAAAAAAAAGAAATCTCTGTATCTCCCTCTTAATTTTGTTGTAAACCTAAAACTGCTGTAAGAAAATAAAGTCATAATAAACAATCAGTGTTATTCATCAAAAAATAAATAAAACAGAAAAACCTTGTAACAATCTCATAGATATGGAAAAGAGCATTTGATAAAATTCTACACCTATGAATAAAAGAAGAAATATATGATGACCTCAATATATTTAGTAAAAAGCATTCAATAAAATTCTATACCTATTTATGATTTTAAAACTCAGCAATTAAAAATAAAAGAGTAGTTTTTTAATCTGATAAAGGGATCCATTTATTTAGTTTGGGGCACCTGGGTGGCTTAATTGGTTGAGCACCTGACACTTGATTTTGGTTCAGGTCATGATCCCAGGGTTGTAGGATTGAGCCCCACATCAGGACCCACGCTGAGCATGGAGCCTACATAACATTCTCTCTCTCTCTCTCTCTCTCTCTCTATCTCTCTCTCTCTTTCTTTCTCCTTCTGCCCCTCCCCCTTGCTCAAAAAAAACCAAAACCAAAAACAAAAACAAATACAGTTACTAGTAAATTTTGAAACAACAAGAATAAGAAAACAATATCAATTACCAGTACTTCTATTCAACATTTTACTAGAGGTTCTCACCAATTCAGTAAGGTAGGAAAAAAATACAAAAATGGAAACATAGATATGGAAGCTGCTACTCAGAGATGACTTGATTGTTTCTGTAGAAAACCTAAAAGAATCTACAAACTATTAAAAATAAGTGAATTTAATAAGGTCACTAGAAACAAGGCCAAAATATGGCAAAATGACATTTTATATGGGAAATAATTGGAAAATGAAATTTAATTTAAAAATACCACTAAAATAACATCAAATAAAACATCCACTACTTAGGAATACATAAAAACAGTGCAAAACTTCCTCCTTGAAAACAACAAAACATTGATGAGAGAAAATAAAGGACAACAATAACTGGAGAGATATACCATTTGCATTGGCTAGATAACTCAATACTGACTAAATGTCATTCCTCCCCCATATCAATGCATTCCCTATCATCATTCCAAGCATGCTACTTTGTGCAAATTAACAACTTTATTCTAAAATGGAAATGTAAACTCAAGAACTTAATGTAGCCAAGATAATATTGAGGAAAAAAAGCTAAACTGGAAGATTTATATTACCAAATATCAAGTTATTGTGGGGGCACCAGAGTGCTCAGCTGATTAAGCGTCTGACTCTTGATTTCAGCTTAGGTCATGATCTCACAGTTTGTGGGTTTGAGCCCCATGTGAGGCTGTGCACTGATAGTGCAGATCCTGCTTAGAATTTTCTCTTTCCCTCTCTCTGCCCCTCCCGTCCTTGCGTTCTCTCTTAAAATAAATAAATAAACTTAAAAACATATCTTAAAAAAATTATTGAGAAGCTAAAAATAATTAAGATAGTGAGGAATTATCATGACAATAGATAAGTACACCAGTGGAACAAATTAGAGTCCAGAAATAGACCCACTCAAAATACTAACCTAGTATTGAAAATAATTCAAAGTATAAAGGATGATCTTTCCAATAAATGATTCTAGGCCCACATGAAAAGAAAATAATCTTAATGCCTATATATTGTCATGTATCAAAATCTATTCAAGAGCCATCAAAATTAGGGGCACCCGGGTAGCTCAGTCGGTTACTTTGGCTCAAGTCATGAAATGTACAGCACGCAGCCTCCACGGGAGTCTCTGTCTCCCTCTCTCTCCCACTCCCCTGCTTGCTCTCTCTCTCAAAAATAAATAAACATTTTTTATTTTTTTTATTTTTATTTTTTAAAAAAATTTTTTTTTAACATTTATATATTTTGAGACAGAGAGAAAGAGAGCATGAACAGGGGAGGGTCAGAGAGAGAGGGAGACACAGAATCCGAAGCAGGCTCCAGGCTCTGAGCTGTCAGCACATAGCCTAATGCAGGGCTCGAACCCACGGACCGCGAGATCATGACCTGAGCCGAAGTCGGACGCTCAACCGACTGAGCCACCCAGGCACCCCAAATAAACATTTTTTAAAAGAAAAGAACTATCACAATTAAATGTGAAAAATAAAAAAAAAATAAAGTTTGTAGGAGAAAACATAGAAGACTATTATCACAACCTTAGAGTGGGCAACAATTTCTTAAACAGGTTATAAATAAGCACTCCTCATAAGAGAAAAGATTGAGATATTAAGCCTACCTTAATAAAATCTTCTATTCTTTAAAAGTCACCAATGATACGGTAGAACCACAAGACACACTAGAAAAAAATGTTTGCAATACATGTCTGACAAAATAATCATAATGCTGTACATACAGAACGTCTACAAATCAGTAAGTAAAAGACTAACAAGACAATAGAAAAGTAGGTGAGAGGTTTCAACAGGAACTTCACAAAGTAGTATATCTAAATAATCAATAAGGTTATGAAAATGTGTTCAATGTCAATATCATTAGTCATTTAGGAAATCAACATTAATAACAAAAATTAATATCACAGTACTAAAATTAAAATAATTAACTATACCTATTGTAACGATGATATGGAGCAATTGAAAGTCTCAAATGCTGCTGGTGGGAGTTTAAAATTGGTTCGTCTACCTGAAAAACTGTTTAGCAGTCTTACAGCAAACATATGCCTAACATAAGAAACAGCAATTCCATTTCTATATATTCACCCAATAAAAACAAATGCTTATTTTTATCAACTACAAAACCCTAAACACTAAAAGTACAGAATTCCACGTTTGAGGTCAGATCGTCTGAAACAAGACACTTGGATAAAATATATCTCTCCAAATATTAGAAAAGTATAAGAAGAGGTAGAGGGAAAATAAATGCAATACTGAAGTGATAAAGTAAATAAGTTAGGCATAATCATAAAGGGAGAAGTCCACTAGACATACCCTTTACATGTGTATATGCAGTAGTGCAAACTGAGGCTGGCTCCATTGGACCCCATGATCTTAGTGCCAAGCTATGTGTGGTGGTTGATATTTTTAGCATTCTCTTGTCCCTGGGGCAAAAGATTTTAGAGTATAAATATTTCACCTCTGGTAAAATATAACACATTAAATGTTAATATACTTGCTGGAAGGAATTCATCTGGCTTTATAAGATATACTTACTTTATTGAGTAGATCATATTTTGCCCTCAGAAATGTTGGACTGAGAAAATCAAGCTTGATCAAATAGCCCAAGAGAACTATGTAATCCAATAAAATGCAAGTTTATGTCTATTCTCTGAAATAAAAGGTTTCTGCCACAAAAAAGAAGCCATTTAACACTAGAGAGTTTCCTCTAGAATTCTGGGATGTTTTTAACACAATGTTCATCTTCCCATTCATTTTGTGGTATTTGAAGTGACCTATCAATAACAAATTAAATATATTATATGATTCTAAAGAAATCAGCATTTCTTAAGATTCCCAACTAAACCTTAAGGCATTATTTATTTAGTTGAATTGTCACTCAAATTAACAATCTCCTTGTTGACTAGAAATCATGAGAAGTGAAATGGAGGCATCAGGCAATTTGTCCATGGCCACCCACAGAGTTCGTTTCCAGAGCAGTATTAGTTAGAATTCTGATTCCCTGCCCTATGTTCATAGACCACAAGACTATGCCTCATAACCCAAATGATTACATTAAGTATCCTAAACTAAAAGAATATTTTTATTTCCTCTAACCTTTTCCTTGCCATTCTGAAATGTCTTATATTATTCTTATTTTGGTTTTTTGTCTGTCTCTGTATTTAAAGACTTTTTAAAATAATAAAGCAAAGTTAAATAACCTGAGTCTTCTCTGCTGTATCTTTTTATCCTGTAAAAATGAAGGTGGAGGAGGAAGTGGGAGCATAGAAAAGAAGTATAACCATCACTGACTCTTAGTTGCTGGGATGGGCCTCTGGTTCACACCCATGTCCTCCATGCATGGTGGGAGGTCAGTTTGGTCAGAAGAGTACTTATTTTTAAGACATTGAAAGCCATATATTAAGTGGTTGTGTAAGCAGTTAGGAAATGCATTGGGAAAATTTTCCCAGGATGTTAAGAAAAAAAAAGGGTAAAAATAAAATAAAATGATGGAATCTGGAAGACATGTCTTAAAATTATAGTGTTCTCATGTAACAAGTGGAAGATTATGTATTATAGAAAAAACCTGAAAGGAATTAAAGATCCAAATATAAACCCATGCTTGCTAAAAAGAAAACCAATCCAGAAAATGGGAATTAAAAATGTAAGGGAAAGAGGTCTGTGTTCCCTTCCTCCACACCACCCGCCTTTCTTAATATGCTAAAGAATATCTAGGATATACAGGGACACATTTTATATACTGAGAAACTATGAATCTGGAAAGAAAAAGGAAATATAGGATGTATCCCCTAATGTTTTGGGGAGGGGGCCACCAGAGGAATGGTAATGTTTATGGGTGGGAGAGGAACTTAAAGGAAAGAAGATAAAGGTGATGAAATGTGTAGATGGGATGTGTGTTTAATGGTGTGTAGAAGATACAAGACATTCATGGAATATCTAGGAGTTGATGTGTATGTAGCAAGCAGGTAAACGTGAGGGCCTAGTGCTCAGGACAGATAGCTGGGTTGTAGATAAAAAACAAAAAGTTACTTGTTTAGTATCTGATGACATGGTGGTTTCTTGGATAAGAGGCCAAGTAGAAATAGAAATGATTAAAGACACGGAGCCCTGGAACAACAACCTTTATAAGAAAAGCAGAGGAAGACTGGCCTAAGGTGAAGACTGAGGAGAACCAGAAGAGCTGAGATAAAACCAAGTATGTGTGACACATAAACCAAGGGATGACTATTCAAGAAGGAGGAAAGAGCAAATCGTGTTAGCAGGCCTAGGACTCAGATGTGTATAGGATTTTCTGAGGAACTGGTAGTGAGGCTCATGAGAAGGTTTATCCAAGGGCTTTTGGTTAAAGAAGAGAGGCCTTTCTTTGCCTATGCACCCTATAAAGACAGAGGCAGCTGCAGAAGCCAAAGAAGTTTTTTTATAAGGAGCTCTGAAACATGGAGGCCCAGCTGTGTTGCTTTTCACATCCGGACAACAAAGTGAGAAAGAGCCAAGAAGATTCTCCTACTTCTTCACATGTCAGAGTATGTCTGTGGGACACCATTTTTAGCGTCTGTAGTGTGCTCTGGGACATTTGGGGGATATCATCTTCACACAGGTCTCAAGGGTCTAAGGAGGACACCAGTGGCAATGAGCAGTTAAGTAGATCAGTCAAGCCTCTTTAAAAATGGAAATGACAGAAACCCAACTGTAGCAGGCGTAAGCAAATGTGGGCGTTGTGGCTCACAAACATGGAATGGACAGAAAAGGATTCAGGGACTCAAAAACCGCCTTTAGGGCACCTCTTTCTCTCCAGCTGTAGGTTGAGCTTTCTCTATATTTTGGCTCCACTCTCTTTATTCTCAATGGCTTCCTCCACACACAGAGTATGCACATGTGTTTAGGTGCATGTGTGTGTGTGTGTGTGTGTGTGTATGTGTGTGTTCTATTTGGGAGGGAGTGGGGAACAATGGCTTCTGGCAGACCAAAGCTTCCAGCTTAGTGATGTGGAAGAAAAATGAGGTATATCTCTTCCTACTTCATTATTTAACAATCCGAAGAAAGTCACCAATTTACTCATGCTGGCCACTTATACTAAACACTGTGATTGTTTAACTGGGTAAAGTCCCCTTTCCAAATCCATAGAGTCATGGAGAAGCTGTTTTTCCAAAGGAATATGTTTGCTGTTATCAGAATAAGAGGGAAGGATGCATAAGTATGAAATATAGGTTATTCCTATGAATGTGACCAATTGGCATCCACAGCCTGATGGAAGCTTGAAGCCAGAGGAAGTTTGGATGATAAGGGTTAAGTGCAGCCTAGGTCAAGTAAGGTAAGAATTGAAAAGAGCCTGTACAATTAAGCAATTAACAACAATGGCTCAACTGTTGGCAAAATAGTTTCAAGCAATGGTGAAAGCAAAAGCCAGAGGCCAGTGAGCTGAGAATCCAGAAGTTTAGCTATGAAAGAAAAGAAAGAAAAAGGCATACAGGATCAAAAGATGATTTGGGAGAATTAATCTTTAAGCATCTTGTAAATGTTATCATTTAAAATTTTCTTAAAATACTTAAAATTCCTCCTACTATCACAATTATTTTCTTCATGCATACAAATTCAGACCTTCACACTTCAGGCTATCAACACAAAATTGAGCAAGTCATTTAACTTTTTTGAGTCTCTCTTTCTTTGGAAAATGGAATAATAGTACTTACCACAGAGTAGTATGTAAGAATTTAATGTAATTAATATATTATTTCTCAGCAGAGAGTTCTTAATAATGGTTTAATAATCTATCACAAATTTGCACATATTAATGGAATGTCACCACTTCAGGGACTAAAAATCGAGCACAAAAAAATTAATGAGTTTCTTCATTTAATCAGGCTCATTTTGGATTGGTTCTCATGGAAACCTATTTTGGTTGTAATGATTTGCAGTTTTGCCATTTATTCATGTTCTTAATAGTTACCAGTAAGCTAGTTTTAAATTATATCAATGATTTATTAGGGAAGTAAGAAAATTTTATATTAACATTGTGCCCTCAAGGGACAACTCATGTTTGTTCAATAATACTTCAGAGACATAGGATGTTAGCAAAAGCAAGTTGGTAAAATGTGATCGAGACTTTTGAAGGTAGGTTTGAAATTTCTCTAAGTATTAGTTATCCTCATTGAATCTAGTAATACTATTTCTTTAGCTTTTATTTCCCTAAAAACTTGCTTGTTTTTTAATTTAGAATAGTTCCTTTTCTCATTTACTGTCTATAGAGAATTGAGTTAGAAGAGCCACCCATTTAAACTGGAAGGCTTAGTTTAAGTTCTTTCACTTATCTGGTTTTAGACGCTTCCAGAATTCTGGCTCTAATTAATAATCACACAAATAGATATATAAAGACAGCTACAATCTATCAAAGCATCTGTCTCTCTGAATGAGAAAAGACTGTCTAACTGATAAAACATCTCTTTCAGAAGAGATTCACATGCACTGACCATTTCTCAAACTTAGATAATAGATATGCTGCAAAATGTTAGAAAACACAGATGGGAAGTCTTACACATAATCCCAAATCAGAATTGCAAGGTCTTTGGGAATCAGAAATGTGGTTTTAGTAAAAGCCATTTTGCAATCTTCAAAGTAACATAATGTGATTCTCCTAATACAAAGATGTTCAAACTCTATTTTCAATGCAGGATTAACTTGATGAAACCAAATACACAGTGATAAAAAATGTTACCTCCAGATGAGCCACACTAAATGTTTTGAACAAAAGCCCTGATACTCTCAAGATTTTGAGTCAAATGAAGTTTAAAAAAAAAATTGGTTATCACTGATGTCAGTAGAAAAACCTTTAGAATCTTTCAGTAGAAAACTGAAGGATATGTTGATCAGTTTAAATTCATCAAAAGTAATATTTTAAAAAACAGTAACACTATAATCATAAAATGCATCTGCTCACTGCAACTGACCATAATGCACAAGACATTTAAAAAAACCAACCTGACTCTGTCCTTTAGTTAATACCCAACTCGCCTTCTGGGTTTCTACCTAAGAAGAGGATAGGACCTGATGGGAAAAAGTTAATGACATGACTTTTTTTTTTTTTTTGCTTTTATATGTAAAGGATAAAAATGTACTGTCAGCAAGGTAGGAAAAAATGTAGAAATTAAAGCCAGGAATTTAAGTTCTAATACTAGTGGGGCTATTAATTCACTGTGTGACCTTGGATAACTCTTAACATGATGGTGACAGTTTTCTCAGCTGTAAAATAAAAAAGTTTAGTGACAACTTAGATAATCTCCATGGTCTTTTTTAGCTCTGGCATTCCATGTATAAAGATGCCAAATGTATTGGAGGTATGAAGAATACATAAGCAACCTCAGATACTGTAGACACATATACACAATATGTTTATTCTTATTATTATCAAAAAGGCATTTTTCAGTGCCTTAAAAGGCCCTATGTCAATGGTATTATATATATTATTATAATTTTTTAAAACTTTCTTGCTGGGTAAATATTATCATCAACATTTACAAAGGAGGGAGCTTAAGCATGAGAAAGATTAAGTGATATACCAGAAATTGCTGGTAAAAAGAAGAAGAAGAAGAAGAAGAAGAAGAAGAAGAAGAAGAAGAAGAAGAGGAAGAAGAAGAGGAAGAAGAAAGAGGAGAAAGAAGGAAAGAAAGAAAGGAAGGAAGGAAGGAAGGAAGGAAGGAAGGAAGGAAGGAAAGAAAGAAAGAAAGAAAGAAAGAAAGAAAGAAAGAAAGAAAGAAAGAAAGAAAGAAAGAAAGAAAGGAAGGAAGGAAGTTGAAAACCAGGCTTTAAATTCCAAACCGCAAGATATAAAGCCATTGTTCTTTCCAGCACACCACGTATTTTGGCCAGGTTATGGAGATTGCTGACAAGGTCTGAATAAAAATGACTCTTTGCATTCCAGCAGTTATATATTGAGAAAATGAAATTGAACTGCAATTCATAATTCATGAAGCCTTTCATTTCTTGATGTAAAATCTCCTGGTAATTATGACTAATACAGAGGTGGGTGTCACTCATCACTTGTAGGGGACACTCTCAAGTTTAAAATTTTTGAAACAAATATTATTAAAATAAAATCCAGTTACAAATAAAAATAAGGAATTTTAGACATCTTTAATTTCAAATTTTAAAGTTACTGTGTTTTCAGTTTTCAGAAACAGATGTTCAAAAGCGCTGGTTGCTGCTGCAAAGTATTTCCCTTCCACATGCCACATATAATGTGATTATGAGCCTTGTAAGATAGACAGGCTGGAGTAATACAACCTCTCCCTTAATAACATGCACCTAAAATTTGCTTTTGTGTGTAGGAAAGTAAAATTTATGAAACCGGGTAATGTAGCTGTTTTATTTAAAACCACTTTATTTTTACTAGCTAGAACTAATAAAATCTTCAATGGATTCCACGTTTACTTTTAGAAATCTTACATGCCACCCTAGTTAGAGATCACAGGTGAATAGAGAACAAAACAAGTGAGTCAGAGAAAATAGATGCCTGGGGTGCTGAAAAGTAATGACACTTTTTGCATATGATTTAAATTATAAAGTATTTGTTTCAGAGGGTGATAAAATATTCTGGCCAACTTTAAAATGATAGTGATTTCCTAGTTGGGAAAGTAGAATCTTGGAGAGATGACTATCAACGGAGATAAAATATGAGAACTCTTTCTATTGGCTGTAATAGTGTTTGGGGGAACCACATGTTATGAAATTATTCTAATTTTTTTGTTTGCTCTGGGCCAAATACAAGAAGGCTCTACGCTCTTAGTGAGAAATATGAAGGCTAGGTTGCAGTGTGGGATCTTAGTAACTGGTTCAAGCCCTCTTCAGAATTTCAGAGCTTCTAAATGCACAAGACTTTCATGTGGAAAATTATGTTATTCTGGATCCTTAGCAAGGAGTGTGAAAACATTTAAGAATCTAATTGCTCTCACTAGGACTTGCAATACTATGTTGAAAAGAAGTGGCTAGAGGGAGTACCCTTGCCTTGTTTTCCATTTCAAAGGAAAAGTTTTTAATTTCTCACTAAAATGTTAGCTGTGGGCT
Organism: Acinonyx jubatus; assembly: GCF_027475565.1. NCBI lineage: Eukaryota > Metazoa > Chordata > Mammalia > Carnivora > Felidae > Acinonyx > Acinonyx jubatus. The sequence goes on from NC_069385.1 coordinate 37,747,752, forward strand.
TTATATATTTAGCCTTTATTATACTGAGATAATTTCCTTCTACTCTTAGTTTATTGAGATGGGTTTTTTGGGGGGGGTGGTTGGTTTGTTTTGTTTAGTAATAAAAGGGTGTTAAATTTTGTCAAATGCTTTTCTGCATCTATTGAGATGATCATGTGTTTTTTATCCTTCATTCTGTTAATGTGGTATATCACATTAATTGATTTGTATATGTGGAACCAGACTTTTATCCCAGGGATAAACCCCATTTGATCATGATGTATTACCCTTTTTATGTGGGGCTGAATTCAGTATTTTGTTGAAGATTTTTGCATCTATGACCATCAGGGATATAGGAATGTAGTGTGGGGTTTTTGTTGTTGTTGTTGTTGTTGTTGTTGTTTTCTTATAATGTCTCTGTCTGGCTTTGCTATCAGAGTAGTGTTGGTGGCCTCATAAAATGAGTTTAGAAATATTCCTTCCTCCTCAGTTTCTTAAGAAGAGTTTGAGAAGGTTTGACATTAATTATTCTTTAAATGTTTAATAGGATTCATCATCTGTTCCTGGATGCATAAAGAAAATGTGGAATATACACACAATGGGATATTATTCAGCCTTTAAAAAGAAGGAAATTCTGCAATATGTGACAACATGGATAAATCTGGAGGGTATTATACAAAGTGAAATAAGTCAGGCACAGAAGGACAAATGCTGTATTCTTCTACTCAGATAAGGTGTTTAAAAAAGTCAAATTTGGCCATAAAAAGGAATAAAATCTTGCCATTTGCAACAACATGGATGGACCTAGAGGGTATGTGCTAAGTGAAATAAGTCCTACAGAGGAAGACAAATATCATATTATTTCACTCATGTGTAGAATTAAGAACTAAAACAAATAAAAAAGAGACCAACAAAAATAGATTCTTAAATACACAGAATAAGCTGGTGGTTGCCAGAGGTGAGGGTGGAGGGATAGGTGAAAAATATGGTGAAAGATAGGTGAAAAAAGGGAATTATGAGTATACTTACCCAGATGAGCACTGAGTAATGTATAGAATTGTTGAATCATTAAACTGTACACCTGAAACTAATATAATACTGTGTGTTAATTATACAATCAACCAATCAATATTTTTAAAGGAAATTTGACCATTTGGGCTCCTGAATGGCTCAGTCAGTTAAGCATCTAACTCTTGATTTCAGTTTAGGTCATGATCTCATGGTTCATGGGATAGAGACCTGTATCTGGCTCTGCACTGGACATGGAAACTGCTTCAGATTCCAGATTCTCTCTCTTTCTCTCTCTCCCTTTGCCCCTACCCAACTTGCTCACTTTTTCTCCCCCCCAAAAAAATAAATAAATAAACCTTAAAAAAATTTTTTGACCATAGATGTATGAGTTTATTTCCAGATGCTTAATTAAAACAAAATTGTCAAACTCATAGAAGCAAAGAGTAGAATGGTAGAATTGGCAGAGATTGAGGGATTGCGAAATATGGAATTACTATTTAATGGGTATATAAACTTTCACTTACACAAGGTGAGTTACTTCTAGAGACTGCATAATACTATGTCTACAGATGACAGTATTGTATTGTACACTTAACATTTTATTAAAAGGGTAGACCATGCTAAATGTCCTTACCACAATAGTAAATGAATGAATGAATGTTATAAAAAAATAGCCAAGGTTCATAGGAAGAGATGTCAAGAATAGATCTTTGGCTTACAAACTAATAAATATTTTACACAGGTATATAATTTCTAACCAAAAACCAATACCAATTGCTTACACCTCTGGTAGCATGTGGTGGCTTGCCCAAGAACCAGTCCCAAATAAAACTACCTGTAGCAGATGAACATTACAGAATGCACAACTATGTCTTTTTTCTAAGCTAAGCTGGTTAGTTTTTCATTTGTGTCAGAGTAAATGTTTTTCTTAATGGTGTCAAATATTTAAGGAGAATTGGCAAGATCCTACATTCACTTTCATAAGATATTTCCACACAATTAAAAAAAAGAAACCTATGCATATTATGTGGCATTACTAGAAAATGCAAGCTCTCTACAGTGATACAAAGCAGATCAGTTGCAGCTAGGGTGGCTGGGCAGGAACATGAGGAAAATTTGGGGGTGGGGAATATGTACATATTTCTTGATTATGGGTGTTGGTTTCCATGGATGTATACCTATGTCAAAATTTATCAAATTTTATACTATAAATATGTGCAGTTTCTATTGTATACCAGCTATAATACAATAAAGCTATTAAAAGTACACCAGAAAAAAAAAAGGTAAGGTAAAGGAGACGGGTTAAATAAGATTGCCAAAGTTTGTAGTTGTTGAAGCTGGATGGTAGGTTCACAGGGTTCATGAACATTTGCTCTTTTCCTTTGTGCATGTTTGAAAATTTTCTATTACTAAAAGTTATTTTTAAATGAACTTCTGTTAAAAAAAATAACATGAAGAAACTTAAAACACAGTCAACAAACCTAGAAGAGATTTGTAATCTACATAATAGATAATGGATTAGTATGCAAAATTTATTTATATCCCAATTCATATAGGTAATAATTTTCTCAAACTGAATACATCCATGTGATGAGCACCCAGATCAAGCAATAGAACATTATCAAGTTTTCATAAGTCCTCCCTTGCTTTCTTCTAGCCACTCTACCCTTTCCCCAAGGTAAACCCTCTTGTGCCCCATCACACTACATTACTCTTGGCTGTTGTATAATATATAAATAAGTCACAAAATTATATATACTTTGTACACCGAATACTTTACATCAATTTTGTGAGGTTCTTGGTATTTTTGTGAGTAGTTTCAGGCTGTCTATTCTCATTTCCCTGTAATATTTTGTTGTGAAAATATATAGTTATTTCAGAGTTGCTGAAGATTTGGGTTATTTTCTATTTGGGGACTTTTCAAGCAGTATTGCTAGGTGAATTCTGGTGCATGTCTTTTGATGAATATATGTATGTATTTGAGTATATGCAGGAGTGGAATTGGTAGGTCACAAGATATGCAAATCCTTTTCATTGTAGATTAACTGCTTGTTTATCTCCAGAAACAATTTTTCAAAGTATTTGGATGAATTTACACTTCATCAACAGTGTATGAGTGTTTCAGTTGTTCTAAATCTTCACCAACAGTTTGTACATTCTGTCTCTACATTACAGTTGTTTTGATAGATATTTGATGGTACCTCACTGTATTTTCATAAATAAATGTTATTTTTAGAACAGTTGTAGATTTAGAACAGTTTTAAATTTACAGAAAAATTGCAAATAGTACAGAGAGTTCCCATATACCCTGCATCCAGTTCCCCTCTTATTAATATCTTATATTAGTTTGGAACATTTGTTAAGATTTATGAACCAATATTGATACATTATTATTAACTAAAATCCACCATCCTGTCCCAAATCCCTGACAGTTACTTAAATCTTTTTACTGTCACTATTGTTTTGCATCTTAGGTTTGTAATTCACTTTGAGGTAATTTTTGTATAAGGTATGAAATACAAAACCTTATTGTCATACAATATAGATAATCATGCTGTCTGTGAACAAAAATTTTACTTCTTTTTTCTAATCTGGAATCAATTGACACATTAATATGCAATATTTCCAGCATTATTTGTTGAAAGAGCTACTCTCTCTTCACTGCATTGCCTTTATACAATCAAAATCAATTTTCCATGTATGTGTGGGTTTATTTCTGTTGATTTATATATTTTTTTCCAGTAACATGCTGTTTTGATTTCTGCAGCTTTGTAATAATTCTTAAAATCAGGTAGCTTTAGCCCTCCAATATCCAAAGTTGTTTTGGCCATTCTAGATATTTTGAATATCCATATAAATTTAAGAATCAGCTTGTCAATTTCTACACACGGGTAAACTGGCCACAAGACAGAGTTGACAAGTTGGAGAGGAGCAAATGACTCATTTTATATAACATATACATTTGATTTGGGTTCACATGTTTTATGAGGTTAACCTGTGGAGTGCCAGTCGTGATTCTGGCCTCTGGGATTGTTCTACAGGCTATTATATTCATTCCATGAAGCAGGGTATGGGCCTGTCTATTGTTTCCCTGTTATTATGAATTGAATCATAACCCCCCAACACACCATTCATATACTGAGGTTCTAACCCTCAGTACCTTAAAATGTGATCTTATTCAGAAATAGGGTTGCTGCAGATGTAATTAGATAAGATGATGTCATATTGGAGAAGAGTTAGACCTTTATTACAGCATGACTAGAGTCCTTATGAAAACAGGAAATTTGGCCTCAGACATGCATATAGACAACACCATCTGAAGATAAAGGCAGAGATCAGGGCAATTCTCCATAAGCTAAGGAACACCAAAGATGTCAGCAAATCACCAGAAGATATTTAAAGGCATGGAACTGATTCCTTCTCACAGTCCTCAGAAGGAAGCAACCCTGCAGACACCTTGGTTTTTGTCTAGTCTCCAGAATGGTGAGACAATAAATTTCTGTTTTGTTTTGTTTTGTTTTTTAATTTCTACACACACAGAAAAGCCTATTTTGTTTTTGACTGATATTATACTGACTCTATAGATCAATTGGCAGATTATTGTCATTTTTACATTGTTTCTGTCTCATGCAAAAGAAATATTAATCCATTTATTAAGATATTTTAATATCTCTGAACAATCTTTTGTTGATTTAAAGATATAAATAATTCATATCTTTTTTAGGCTTATCCCTAGGCATACCTTTTGATTCTATTATAAGTTGTATTAATTTTAATTTCAGTTTTTAATGAAATTAAATTTTAGTTAAATTTTAAAATAATTTTGATAGTATATAATCATATATTTTTGTATATTGATTTTATATCTTATGACTTGATAAATTTACTTATTAGTTCTTATAGTTTTTTTAATATAGATAAATAATTTTCTACATAGATAATCATATTGTCTATGAATAAAATAGTTTATATCTTTTCTTTCCAGTCTGGGTATCTTTTTTTTTTCCTTGCCTAATTGCATACACTAAAACCTCCAGTACAATATTGAATAAAAGCAGTGAGTATGGACATCTCTTGTTCATGATCTTAGAAAGAAAGCATTCACTAGAAGTCCTTCACTATTAAGTACAGGATTTCCATTGGTATCCTTTATCATATTAATTATTGCATTGATTATTTTCAAATGTTAAACCAGCCATGTATTCTTGAGGTAAACCCCACCTGATCATAATGGATTATCTTTTAGCATAGTATTGTATTTGATTTGCTCAAATTTTTGTTCACAATTTTTGCATCTAGGTACATAGATTTATTGATCCATGCTTTTCCTCTTTTGTAATACCTTTGTCTGATTTAGGTATCATGATAATTCTGGCCTCATGGAAAGAGGTCAAAAGTAATCCCTCCTCTTAAGTTTTTGTAGGTATTTGTGAGTGATTGGTATTATTTCTTCCTTAAATGTTCAGTAGAATATAGTAGTGAAACAATCTGGACCTGAAGTTTCTTCATGAAAAAGTTTTTAACTAAAATTTCAATTTGTATAATTGACATAGGGCTATTCAGGTTATCTATTTTATCTTCAGTGATCTTTCATAATTTGTATCTTTTACAAAAGTCCATTTTACTGACGTTGTCTAATTTATTAGTACAAAGTTGTTCATCTATTATCCTATTCATATGTGTAGAATCACAATGATATCTCTCTTTTCACTAATATTGGTAGTTTGTGTCTTCTTTCCTTTCCTGATCAGCTTTGGCTAAAATTTTGTCAATTTTTTTACCTCCTCAATGAACAAACTTTTGGTTTCAATGATTTTCTCTATTTTCATGTTTTCTATTTCATTGATTTCTAGTTTGATTATTATTTTTTTTCCTTTCTTCTACTTAATTTGATGTTATCTTTTCATTTTCTTACTTCGTAAGCTGGAAACTAATGTCTTTTAAAGGAGATAATACATATTTTTCTTATTTTCTAAACCATAATCTAAAAGTTAGATTTTTGTGTGTGCTAATGAGAAGATTTTTTTAATGTTTTTTAATTTTTTTAATGTTTATTTATATTTGAGAGACAAAGAGAGACCGAGTGTGAGTGGGGGAGGGGCAGAGAGAGAGGAAAACACAGAATCTGAAGCAGGCTCCAGCCTCTGAGCTGTCAGCACAAAGCCTGATTGGGGGCTTGAACCCATGAACCGTGAGATCATGACCTGAGCCAAAGTCAGACCCTCAACCAGTTGAGCCACCCAGGTGCCCCAATGAAAAGATATTTATATTTAAGTCACACTTCATAGATAACCTACCTAACTCTAGGAACAGCCCAAACTCTCAGAACATCCAGGACTTTGGTCTTCTTATTAATGTGCTCTGGTCAGATGTCTATACAGGAGGGAACGTAAAATCATGTAATTTAACATAAACAAGGAATGTCTGTATAATGTCACACAGTAAATTGGAAACAGAGCCACAGCTAAAACTCACAGCTCCAGGCTTTATACCTAATCTTCTTATCATTTATTGTACTATCTCCTAACCTTGTCCCATTAAACTGTCATAGTATTAACTAGATTTAGTATCCTACTATAAAATGACACCTTTTAGACAAAATAAAATCCCAATTCATGATATAACAAAATTTTATCATATTTAAAAAGTTGGACTTTGTACCTTTAGTGTGTATGCCCTCTACTTAAAAACATGCCAGTTGATTTTACAAGCCTTGTCCTTTCCAGTTGGTCACATCACTGAGCTCATTACAACAGTTACAGGCAAAGCCACCAAAACTTTAATATATCGCAGTGGAAAAGTAGATACTGTTTTGTTTTGGGTTTTTTTAGTAATTTTGAAGGAGTAGAATATTTTGTATATCAATCTCAATCTGGTACAGTTTTATTTTGTGACTAGTAGTGCTCAAGGGAACCTACTAGTTATTTAAGTTAAAGGAACGGAAAGATAAAGAGCAAGAATGGGGGGGGATGGAGGGAGAAAAAGGAGAGGGAAAGAAAGAGGGAAAGATTAAGAAACAGTTTTCTTGTTTCTTCAACTTTCAACTAAACATGAACATATTGAACAACGTTCTGGAATGTCCTAAGGGATATAAACCAAATCAAGAAATGCTTCTTCAGAGAACCTAAAAACCTTTAGGTGGTATTTTTTTTTTTCAGTTTAACGTCTAACAAGTTATAGAGGTAAAATGGTATGATAGGAACACTAGAAAGATGTCCTTACTGTTCAGAATTGGTTCCCTTACTGGTATCTGAAACTCTATTAACAATCCACTTGTTAGCAAGCTTTTCAACATCCCATCTCTCTTCTTTTTTAAATGGAAAATTCTCCCAGAAGAAATAGTATACGAAGTTCCTAATATTTTAGTAAGAAAGAAACTACTGGTCAGTTTATCCACCTAACAGCATTGTTAGAAAGGAACCTGCTTCTGGTTCCTAAGGTGTATAACTCAAAAATCTTACCAATAGATGGGGCACCTGTGGCTCAGCCTGTTAAGTTTCCAACTTCAGCTCAGGTCATGATCTCATTGTTCATGGGTTCAAGCCCCTCATCGGGCTCTTGCTGACAGCTCACAGCTTGGAGCTTGCTGTGGATTCTCTCTCTCTTGCTGTTTCCCTCTCTCTCTGCCCCTCCCCTACTTGTGCTCTGACTCTCTCACTCAAAAAAATAAATAAATAAACATTAAAAAATTTTTTAATGTTACCAATAGAAATCTTAGAGATCATCTAGTTGAGTCTTCTTATTTTATAACTGAGAAAAGTACATATTAAGTATATATTAATATTATATATTAAAGATTATATATTAGGTATATATTAATATTATATATTAAAGTATATATTAAGAGACTGGTTTAAATCTACATAGTTAGTGAAAACTTTTCATTTCATTACAATTCTCTATTATTATGTAAAATATGAGTTAAAACTATATAACCCCCATAATTCTATGTGGGAAGAAGCCCGACATAGTGCAAAGTATGCTAAGAGATAACGTAGCAAAGTGGCTACCACATAGCTACTTGACAATATTATTTACATTTAATTCTCATATGAAAAATTTAGCTAAGTATATTATCCCATTAAAGATAAGGAAACTAAACCTCAGAAACTACATAAATTGCACATAGTCACACAGCTAGTGTTAAATTCAGTATTTAAACCCATGTTTGTCTGACTCGAAAGCCAGCACTGTTTCTTGGAAAACTCAGTATCTGTAGCACTCTTAGCACTCAGCGAATGCCAATACCCTATTCCTAATTTATTCCTTCAAAACAATGAACATCCACTCTGTGCCACGTACTCTGTTTAGAACTAGAAATACAGACAACTGATTTACTCAGAGCCTTTAAGGGATCCCCTAATGACAAAGATTCTCTCTTCGACAAAACTTTAGTCACTCTCCAGTAAGCCCTCTAGGTCTTGACCTTGGAGTCTGTCCTTGTTGTCCTTGGCAAGTCTATATCCCCTAACTGTAGCAAGAATCTTGCTAAGTTAGGTCAGAGAGAATCCCCCACCCTTGAAATCTGATCACCTTTGTTCTGATCAAACTCCTTACCCTCCACCCCTGCTATGTGATCACCCTGGCCTGCTTTCAGCATGAATCCTGTCAAGTTGGTTGGACCAGAACCCCCCTTTACCCTTGATATTTCCCCTTCGCAATTTTCCATCCACTGACCCCATCCTGCTCCTTGGCCATAAATCCCCACCTGCCCCTGCTCAATTAGGAATTGAGACCAGTTCTCTATTGAGGTCTCTTTTCCCTTAAGGCAATACTTCTGGAATAAAATCTGCTTTTACTGCTTTAACTACTATCCACCTCTGGTTTTCTTTAACACTAGTAAGGAGATAAACATAGAAACAAGTCATAACAATATAATAATTTATGTGCTGAGAGGAAAAATGGCATTTTTAAGGATACTGTAATAGTAAAATGTTAGGGCAGAGTACTAACACTCTAGACTGGAAATGTAGAGAAGTCTCCCCTTGCATTGCACAGGAAAACAATTGAAGAAATATGGATAATATAGTCAAATTCCCATAATTTCAAGCCAAATCATTATGAGTATTAAAATGCGTTAGAAAATAATGTTGGTTACACTGGTACTAACTAGGAAAGACTTTAAAGTCTTAAATTAAGGGGCTCAATTGTAATTCAGAATTCCTTTTTTAAGTAAATTTAAAACAAATTCCCACCCTCTGATCCAAATTGTCTCCCCATTAACACGTGTGGATGCCAGTTTAGATACTCTCATGATAACTTATCAAAAGTAAACCAAGTTACCAAAATTTAGTTTAAGTTTTAAGCTCAGAATTGTCATCACTTGAATATAATTTTTATCCAGCTTATTTTTAAATGTTTATTTATTTTTGAGAGAGAGAGAGACAGACAGACAGACAGAGCACAAGTAGGGGAGGGGTAGAGAGAGGGAGATACAGAATCTGAAGCAGTCTCCAGACTCTGAGCTGTCAGCACAGAACCTGACACAGGACTCAAATCCATGAACTGCGAGATCGTGACCTGAGCCAAAGCCGGACACTTAACCGAATAAGCCACCCAGGTGTCCCAATTTTTATCCAGCTTAAATATGAACAGCAATTTTGCATCTTGGTTATTGAAAACACAACAATTATCCACAAGGATAATTACTTGTTCAAAAACAAATAATTAAAATTCAACTACCAAAGAATAAAGCTTTCCTTAAAAAAGAAAAAAATGGTAGGAAAAAAAGGACATGTCGATGTTGACAGGAAATTATTTCGAGGCATCTAACAGTTGTTAATGCTTATAGTTTTTCAGTATGAAGAGGTAACCAAACTAAATCCCAATATTTTAAGGGAGTAAGTGAGCATAAAATTAGGGAGAAGCAGAAACTGTTTCATGACCTACTGAGCAATCTCATCTAATACTATGGTTGTTATATGACTTGAGTTTGCTTATAATGCAGCTAATTCACTGACTTGCTCTTGAAATCCTCATCTACAAACATATCTACATTAGATACCTCTAACATGAAATGTTGCAAGGTAGTTGAAAATATATAAAATGTTTACAGCATACCTTATTTTATCTAATTGGTATGTTCTTTGAAAATAATTTTCATTTTTGCTTAGTTTTCTTCTTGATAATTCAATTCACAAATTGCTATGTGAATTCTACATTCAGAATTCTTTTGTAAGGTAATAACTGCTTAGCCTGCCTTAAACAGAGTAACTTAATGATTAAATACATTAACTTAAATACATTAAATATATTAACTATAAGTATTTTCTGATTCTTATTTGTAGATCACCTTATAAGGTAAATTATACCTGCATGCCAAATTACTACCAACTTTTAATCTTTACTTCTGACCATCCTGGAGTTTATTGGTTATTTATCATTTCACTTTACATTGCTATTGGTCAATTTTATTGTTAGTTGGTTCTTTATCACTTCACTTTACATTGCTAATTAATAGACTCGATAGCAAAGCTTCTTCATGTAAAGGTTAGAAATCATAGCAGGTCACAGAGAAGTTAAGAAATCCATTGGTTTAGATCAGTATAAATCAGAACAGATATCAGAGTCTGGGGGAAGATATGAAATAATTAAATGGCAATCAAAGATATTTTAGGAATAAATGACCAAAAAACATGTGGTACACATAATAAATGTTATAAAAATTTAGACATAATGGACATCACTACGTACAGAGAAAACATCCTAGAGCAGGTAGTTTCAGTAGTCAGTGAAGGAATCCTAGATAGATCTTCATCAAATATGGAAAGTAGATTATTCATCACCTGCTACCTAGACCAAGAGGGAATTTGGAAATGTAAAATTAAGTAAGTTGCATAATGTATATTTAATTATTCCAATTCCTGGGATAAACTCCTAGTAATTTGTATCTTATTTAAGTGTGAAATCATGGCATTGGTAGACATAGGAAGAGTTCATAAATCTTGCCTTTACCACTTTTGAGAACATGATCTTTCTAGACTGCAGTGTCTTTTTCTTAAAACTCATCAAACATTACATTATTACATGTAAATATCTTTAGTTATATTTCCAAACTGATTACTACTCCTCTCTGTAGGTGAACTTTGTTTCTATCAAGATTCAGGAAATAACATTAATGAACTATTCATTTTATGCAACTTTATGCTCTCATTCACACTTAGCTGTCCTCATTAGGCTAATTCAACTAGCATTCTCATTGTCACCATGAAAATTCTTTACTTTAGCGAAATGGATCCAGTGCACAAATATAGAGATAACACTTAAATAGAAGCATGGAAAACTCATCAATATTAATAGGCTGGTAGACAGAGTAGGTACAAATGCTGGTAAATGGCAGATATGGTGACAGGAACCTGGAGAAGTTCTCTTGTGGTTGCTTCCATTTTCTCAGTGAATTTGGAAGTTGAGTGAAGACTGGAGGAAGAGGAGTTGTACTTTAAGCAGAAAGGAGAAGATAGGAAATATTTTTGAGAAGAGTGAGAGTGAAATTGAACTAGGGACATCACCATAACTTGCTTTCACTTGGCAACGTCTAACATAACCCATGCTTTGCTTATTTATTCTCTTTATTTTTATCTCTACCCAATCATAAGGGCAGGATTGTTCTGTTTTATTCATTGCTTATTTCTCAGTGCCCTAGATTAGTCAGGTGCCAAATGTTGGATGCTTAATTAATTTAATTTGTTGAATAATGAATGAATGAATTCTACATAAACTGTATCTATTCAGTGAGAAATAAGCATATATCCCCAACTCAGAAAACGAGAGAGACAGTACCTACCTCTGCCTGCACATATACAGCAATACACATATATACCCTATCACCTTTCCCTCAGTTTCTTGCCCAGATTTTGGTTATCAATTGTCTTTTCCCAGCAATCATGGTTATTTGGTGACTAAGTTATTAGCTCTCAAACTTGACTATGCATCAGTATCACCTGGAAATCATTTTCAGGATATAGTTTCCTAAGCACCAAACACAAATTTTCTGAATCAAAGTCTCCAGGTGTGAAACCTCAAATGTATATTTTTAAAACTTCATGCAGAGCTGATACCCAACCAGATTTGAGAACCCCTGGATTAAATTATTCACATTCTGATGTTAGCTACTCAGCTACAGAGGCAACATATGAAAGACACCAATTATAGTTCTACTTGCCTTAGTGTAATGTACACAATGCTGAGAATGGTATCCATGTATTTGACTATCACCTCCTGGAAGCATAAAGTCTAATGTGCTGTTTACAGTGCTTACTCAATAGTATTAATTTAACACAGTTACCTAGACCTTCTAGGAAATGAAAATGGTTGAGGTTCAGATGAAAGTGTAACATGGATGCCTGGGTAGCTCAGTCAGTTAGGCCATCCAGCTTTGGCTCAGGTCACGATCTTGCAATTCAGTTTGTGAGTGGTTGAGTTCCAAAGGGCTATCAGCACAGTCTGCTTCAGCTCCTGTCTCCCTCTCTCTCTGTCCCTCACCACCTCTGTCTCTCTCTCTCTTTCTCAAAAGTAAAAAAAAAAAAAAGTGTCAAAGTTTAACACACATTGAATGAATAAGAATGAGATGAGAAAAAAAAGGAACAGTATAAGAAAAAGAAAAAAGTAACACTAATATTGGCTGTAGACATATTTTCCTATTCTATAAATTCAGAGTAGTACCCTCAGAGACTAGTTTAAAAGGGTAGTTAATTCTATCTAGTCTGATATGCCTATGGGAATCATAATAATAAATAATAATAGTAATGATAATAATAATAAAACCTTGACAAAATCATTTTAAATTCCCCTTTCAAGCTCTATCAAGTTTTTAACTTAAATATTTTCTAGTTTTACTTTCCTAATATTTTTATATCATTGATTCTAAAATATCTAAAGTCAAGTCAACAGTCTTTTTCACCTGAAATTAATCTTAATCTTCCCATGTGCATGTACAAATATAGAGAATTTGTTTTTACTTTTATTTTCTCAAAAAAAAATTATACTATATATATTTTGTACCTTATTGTTCCTGTTGCCACATTAAAAACCATCCCAAACTACAGTAGCCTCAAACAAAAACAGTTAGTTTGCTCACAAGTCTCACAAAGCTGCAACTCAGATGAGGTTCAGGGTCAGTCTCTGGCACACACAATGTCAGAGTGACTCAGCAAGGAGTGGAGGATCCTCTTTCATTTTTGTTTTGTTTTGTTTTGTTTTGTTTTGTTTTGTTTTGTTTTGTTGTTTTTTAAGTAGACTCCATGCCCAGTGTGGGGCTTAAACTCACAACCCCAAGATCAAGAGTCCTGTGCTCCACCTACTGAGCCAGCAAGGCACCCCTGGAGGATCCACTTTCAGTGACTCACATTCATGGCTGGCAACTTGGTGTTGGCTGATCACAGGGAACTAAGCTCAAGTTGTGGCCCTAAAGTCCCCATTCCTCTTCAACTGAACTCCCCAAGCTGGCCTCTCCCCAAGCTGCTTGCACTTTTTCATGGCATAGTGGTTGAGTTCCAAAGGTTAGCATCTCAAAGAACAAGAAATGGCAGTTGTTCAATTCTTAAAGGCTGATAACAAAAAAATGGCACCTTCCACTTGTTCCATATTCTATTGGCCAAGTAGTCACAGAACCCGGATTCAAGGGAAGAATATAGATTCCACTTCTTGGTGGGAAGAGTGTCAAAGAATTTGGGGTCCATGTTTTTGAAACCATCATATTTGCTATATTACTTAACAAAATAACATGAACATCATTCCAATATATAGATACACATTCCAAATAGATAGATATAGATAGATATAGATATATAGATATAGATATAGATATAGATAGATAAGATATAGATATAGACACATATAGACATTCCTTGGTGGTAGAATATTCTACAGCATATGCAGTAATTTATTCAGTTATTCCACTAAGCATTTAAGCAGATTCCTGTTTTTTTATATTTGCAAACACGGATATAGTAAATATTTTTGTATATGTATATTTATGTTCTTATTTTTATGCCACAAATGGGATAGCTGAGTCAAAACTGCACATTCAAAAATTTAATATTAGCAAGTTATTTTCCAAAAAAAACACTGTAATAATTTATAGTCCTAACAGTGTAGAGTATGCTTTTACCAACAGCCTTCTCAGTACTAAATGTCACATTAAAAAAAAAAAAAAATTACAATCTGATGAGAAAGCAAAATTGTATCTCATTTTACTTCCTGTTTTCCAGGATATAAATGAGACAACATTTATTTTTATATGTTTGTTGGTAATATATCTTCCCTCTTTTATTCTTTTTCAGTCTTGCTGGAAGTTTGTTAATTTTTTGATCTTTTCAAAATGTAGTTTTTGGTTTCTTTGATTTTTCTCTATTTTTCTGTTTTATTATTTCTTTGATTTCTACTCATCTTTTTTTTTTTTTAATTTCTGCTTGTTTTGGGCTTAGTTTGCTCTTCTTATTCTGGCTTCCAATAAAGAAGTTTGATACTGATTTGAGACCTTAACTTCTTTTCTAATGAACACAGTAATGCTGTAAACTTTTCCTCTAAGTATTAATTAGCTACATTCCAAACTTTTTCGTATGTTGCATTTTCATTTTTATTCCATTAAGAATATTTTTAATATACCTTTAGATTTACTCTTTGACCAATGATGACCTTGAAGGGTGTTGTTTAATTTACAAGTGTTTGGGGACTTTCTTATAAACTTTCTGTTACTGATTTCTACTTTTAAATTTTGCTATGGTCTGGGAACACAGTCTCATATGTTGTTGTTGTTGCTGCTGCTGTTGTTTTTACTTGGTTAAGGTTTTATGACCAAAGATATGATCTTGGTAAATGTCTTATGTGTACTTGAAAAGAATGTGCATTCTGCTCGTTTTGGAAGGAGTGTCCTAAAATATCAATTAGATCCATTAGGGTGGTGGTATTATTCATTCTCTTTATTTTCTGATTTTCTATATATTTCTATTAATTATAGAGAAAGGAAGATTGTAGGCTCCAACCATTATTGTGAATTTGCCTTTTTCTTCTTTCAGTACTATCCAATCTGGCTGTTTAGGGGTACATACACATTTAGAATCATTATGCCTTCCTGGTATATTGACCTTTTTATCATTATGTAATGTCCCTTTTAATTCCTTGTAATTTTCTTTTCTCTGAAGTCTACTTTTGTAATATTAAAACAACAAAAAAAAACAAACAAAAACCCTTTTCAGCTTTCATTTATGAGTGTACCATTGTGTGAAAGTCCACTTCTAAAGTGGCACCGAATGACCCTGTCATGTGATATATGTCCTGTGTACTTCCCTCCATTTGTGGGTGGGTGAGACATAGTAATTTTGATTAAGGAATATGACAACAGACTTTGTCACTCATGAGATTAGATTACAAAAGACTTTTATGTTTGTTGCTTTTTCTTCATTTCTACAGTTCCAAGTTCCATTCTGTGTGATTTCCCCTCTGTCTGAAGAATTGACTTTCACTGTCTTTTTAAAGCAGGTTTGCTGGCTGCTCTTAGTTATATCATCTACCTGAGAATGTCTTTATTTCTGAAAAAAAGTTTTTGCTGAATGTATAAGGCTAGGTTGACACTAACTTTCTTTCAGCATTTTTTAAATGTCCATTTCTTTCTGGCCTCCCAGGCTTCTGATGAGAAATTCACAGCTATTAAAATCATTCTTCCTCTATAGGTAATGCATCATTTTTCTCTGGCTGCTTTCAGTAATTTTTTGTCTTTGGCTTTCATCAGTTTGATGTAAGGTGTCTGGGCATAATTTTTTTGTTTGTTTTTTGTTTATCATGCTTGAAGTTTGCTGGCCTTCTTAAATCTCTAGGTTTACATCATTCGACAAATTTGACAATCTTTCAGTCATTTTTCTTCAAACTGTTTTTACAACATTTCACTCTTTCTCTCTTTGGGGCTCCAATGGCTTGGATGTTTGACATTTTATCATTGTTCTACAGGTCCCTGCGGCTCTTTTCATTATTTAAAAACTTTTTTTTCCTGTTCTGATTATATAATTTCTATTAATCTGTCTCCAAGTTCACTGACTCTTCCATATGTCATTTCCATCCCTATTCTGCTTTTGAGCCCATTCAAAGAGAATGGGGGGGGGGGCTACTCTATTTTTCAGTTCTCAGATTCCAATTATTTCTTCTATATATCTTCTATTTCCTTGCTAAGCTTTCTATTTTTCTTTCCATTGCAAAAATGTTTACAGTTGCTTGCTATAACATTTCTATAATAAGATGTTTAAAGTCTTAGAGATTCCAACACCTGTGTTATCTCAGTTTTTATATCTGTTGATTATCATCAGACAGTATTAAATCTTATTTTAAATCTGTTTACATCTTATTGGGGATGTTGGTATTCTTGTTCTAGCAGGGAACTGATCTGGTTAAATTCAGGCTATCAGTTCTATCCCATCTTCTGTGCTCAGTAGTTCCAAAGTCAATTCAGTTTTCAAAGCCTTAGCAGTTCTGTTTATATCTATCCCACCTGTGCACCAGCCGGTGGTCACTCTGTGACATGGATTGTAGTCTGTTGGTTACTTCTCATCTCAAAGTCTTTAATGTAGTAATTAGGCTCAAATCTATGCATGCACTCATTTTCTAGACCCTTTCTCTCTCCATGGTCCCCCCATACTTACCAATTCTCTTGGACTCCTCTTTTCATACTTGTCAGCAGAAAGCTGAGATTTTAGTTACTCCACCCTGTCACACACTTCTATGACTAGACTCAAGTAGCAAAAAGACAGAGAGGAGGAAAAACAATCGGGCAGGGGAGAGCCACAGTAGAGAGGAAGTTTATCCCATCTTCTTGGATTAGAGAACCAACTATACTACTTACTAGTTGTATGACATTAAGAAACATCACTTCATGTCTTTAGACTTCAGTTATCTCACCCACAGAAAGGAGTGTATTACCAGATCTGGTATAAGATGCATCTTGAATTATTGGTAAATATGCTGACCTCAGAGACTTCACCCTAAGATTCTAAGTCAGTCATTCGGGCCTACAAAATTACATCTTAACAAATACCCAAAGTGATCTAGTGAATGTTGTTTAGCAACTACAATTTAGAAAATATAATCAAATATTCCAATTCCCTTCTATCTTGAGACTTATTAGGAAACAAATAAAAGCAAAGTTCAAATTAAAAAAAAAAATAGAAACACAGAGCTTCTAGCCATAAGTGTTCTTGGAACCTTGATTTACAAAATTTATGACTCTCCTGAACTCAACTTTTGGAAGTAATAGAAATTATTATATTGTTTAAAGGCTTTTACTTGAAAGACAACACTAAGCATTGTGGAGATTTCAGATATAATAGCTTGGGAATTGCAAGAAGACATTAGTTTGAACAAAGGGGAAACTGTTAATATTCAATTATTTTTCACCTACAAAAAGAGCAATATCCTATTATTCAATTTAGGTCATTTTCTCTTAGCTGGTCATTTCCCATAATTTAGTATGCGCAATTTCTTTTAATATTTCTGTCTTTATTCCCTACATTACTGAGCAAGGCTATTTATAAGATGGCTTCATGGATAGGATACTATTCTGAGAGTTTTAGGTCATTACTTTTAAGAGTTGAGAAGGGTATGTTTGTACTGAGGGTAAGATTAACTTTAGTTATTTTCTTTGTGAAGTTACTTACTAGTTTTATCTAATCTACAGTCCCTTCTCATAGAGCAGAGAAAAATGGATAAATATGCAGGAATTAATTGGTCCCTCCCATATCACTCAGGTAGCTTCTTAAGGGTTTGAGCTATTTTTTTTTAATTTTTTATGTTTATTGATTTTTTGAGAGACAGAGTGTGAGCAAGGGAGGGGCGGATAGAGAGGGAGAACAGAATCTGAAGCAGCTGTGCTGACAGATCAGAGCCTAATGCAAGGCTCGAACTCACAAACCATGAGATCATGACCTGAGCCGAAGTCGGATGCCCAACTGACTGAACCACTCATGGGCCCTATGGTTTGAGATTTAAGTTATTTTATTGGTTATCCAGAAGTTTGGTTAACAATACACTAAAGAGAATGAACAAAGTTCCAATATTTGAAAGGAACAAAAAGATCATCCATTTTTTCATTCTATAAATATTTACTGAGGTTTTGCAAGGCACCACTAGACACTTGGGGAATTCGAATATAAATAAGATCCAGTCTTTTTTCTCTAAAGACTAACAACTTAGTAGGAAGACAGACACATGTACAAGTAATTACATTACAAGGTAGATTGTGCGACAAAGGGTTATAGTTTTAGTAGTATCTCTAATGAAATAAGTATGTATTCAAATGGCACCCAGTGGGGTTGGTGAATGTTTGTTCTCATTTCTCTTTTTAAGAAAACTCAACAAATCTTTAAATATTTTTTAATGTTTATTATTTTTTTTTTTGAGAGAGAGAGAGAGAGCACAAGTGGGGAGAGGCAGAGAGAGAGGAGGACACAGAATATGAACCAGGCTCCAGGCTCTGAGCTGTCAGCACAGAGCCTGAAGTGGGGCTCACACTCATGAACCGTGAGATCATGACCTGAGCCAAAGTCGGATGCTTAACCAACTGAGCCACCCAGGCACTCCAGAGTCATGATATCTTTAAAAGAGATCAAAACAGGCTTATTTTTTATACATATGGTGAAGTGAATATTTGCAACTTACCTCTAAAGATGGCACTGCATCAGTTTGACTCATTCAGAAACTGTAGTACATGCTTTGGAACTTACAACAAAATAAGACATCACAAACTTTCTCAGCAGAGCTTCTGGTTACCAGCAAGATAGTTTTGACAGAATGTTGTTTCAACATTCAATAAATGAACAATGAAAGATTATATATGGATACTCTGTTGCCTCTTAACCATCTTACTTTTGGGGCAGAGGGGTAGATTTGTGTGTGTGTGTGTGGGGGGGGGGTTATGCTATTGTTTGGTTTATTTCTTTTTGCCATAGCACCTGGTTTGAGGATACAGCCATCATTTGCAGAGAGTTATATGAATGTCATGTTAAAATCTATTATAGTCACAGTGACAGCAAAGCCCAAATATATGGCTGCTTTTTTGATCCTGGGATTCACCAGAGGATCTCAGCAGGTTTTATAGGTGTTGAGTAGTAAAGCCTCAAATCAGCTCTGAAAACATGGATATTACACTGGGTTGGTGTTATGAACCATATAGGCACTAGCAGAAGCATATTTAAACAGAAAATCTTTGAGGAAGCGTCAAGCGGAGACTGAACAGTACTGCCCCTCTCCTGAGTACAGGGCATGTATTAAAGTAGATGTTCTCTAACATTGTTATACCTAAAAACCACTGTGGCAATTTGTTAAAAGAAAAGTTATGAGATCAGTACTTCTAAAACCTGAGTTTTTTTTTTTGTTGTTGTTGTTGTTTTTTAATACAGATTCTGCTTCAGCAGATCTGGAATCAGATCATACTTTTAAGTACCAAAAGCCAGCACTAACATTACCCTAAGTCAGTAAATCAGGATGGAACCTTCCTTGTTAAAACACAGATTGTTAGGCTCCACCCACAGAAAGCCTGATTCAGAAGGTTTAGAGGTGGAACCCAAGAATTTACATTTCTAACAAGCTCCCAGGTGATTGCTGGTGGAATCTGTCTGAGGATCACAATTTGGGTAACACTGACCTGTATTGCTCCTCAGAGCTACTAGGCCCTGAGCACTTTTATTTTTAACATACCTCCCTGTTAATTATAGTGAACATAACAATTTGAGAAGCATAAAGCAATGCAGCCTAACCTGTGTATAGGATGCTGACCCCATTATGGCAGCAAATGGTACATATCCCCAAAAGCCAAGTGTCACTTCAGTCAGAGCCAGAAGGAACAATACAAGAAGTGGAACAGTGAGTGGGGATAACAGGTGGGTGTGAACACAAAGGAGCCAAGGCAAACTTGACTCAGGTTCTTGAGTCCTCACACTTCAAGACAAAAGCTGGCTCAGTAAGTAGTAGTGGGTAGAGGAAGCAGGATCTGACCAAGGCAGTGGGTGGTAATGTAGCCAGAGCAGTCTAAATACACAGTGGTTAAAGAAGGGAAGCCAAAGGTCAAAGCCCGTTCTGAGGACATATGAGCAGAAAAATGAGTCGTGGGGTGACACGCTAGGAAATCAGGAACAGGTCAGGACATATTAAGCATAAAGTGGTTCAGAGTAAGCTGCTCAAGAGAGGCTCAATATTAACTTGTATTGGCTGGCCTGACACCTCATCTGAAAGAGCTGAGAGATTTGACATGGACATTCAAAACATCATATCTATTTATTTGGACATTAATACCTGCCCAGCACTCATCCTGCTTTCACTTCAAAGTAGTTTCTTATAGTTTACAAAACATACTTCCATTCTCCATTTAATGAGTCTTGTTTTTCTTCATCTATCAAGCTACCTGTCATTTTGATAATTTTTAATCCTATTTGTCCCATTTGTTTTCTCTGTTGCTATTTAAAGCACAATTGCTAAATATCTTTTTCAAAAAACAATTCTGTCCTGGACACCAAAGTTCCCAAATTGTTCTCAGATTTTTTACCTGGATAAAGTTCTAACAAAGTTATTTCTCTAACTAAGGTCTAAAGAGAACCTGCAGCTTCATGTTTCAAATGCATATTCTTGGGCATCACCTACTCAATTTGAATCTCTGGAGCTGAGCCCCTTGAACATGCATCTTTAAGGAGTTTCCCTAGAATTTTTTATGCACACAAAAGATTGAGAATTACTGCAATTATTACTCTTTCCACTCTTTCTCCCCTCTGGGTAGGCCTCAGATGTTATAAATTTAGTAACTTGTGTTCCTCCTTCCAGGTGAATGATTCAAAATAGCTTTTTTTTTTAAATTTTTTTTTCAACGTTTATTTATTTTTGGGACAGAGAGAGACAGAGCATGAACGGGGGAGGGACAGAGAGAGAGGGAGACACAGAATCGGAAACAGGCTCCAGGCTCTGAGCCATTAGCCCAGAGCCCGACGCGGGGCTCGAACTCACGGACCGCGAGATCGTGACCTGGCTGAAGTCGGACGCTCAACCGACTGCGCCACCCAGGCGCCCCTCAAAATAGCTTTTTAAAGACACAAGATCCATATCATTCCTGAATATCCAAAAAGTAGCAAAACAAAACAAAACAAAACAAAAAACATTAGAAAACATTTAAATAGGTTTTTTTTTCCATGTTAAGGTATGCAATGTAAAGATAAGTGAAGACCAGATCCCCATAATATCAAACCAAATAAATATACACTCTTGGGTGCATGAAGTGAAAAACTACCTCCAGTGTTAATTTTAGGTAACCTTATCAACACTGATATCTAAGAACATAGAAAAGAAATGAAATCAGATACAGGCTGAGTAACACTGTTCTCTACTTCATAGACCACAACATCATGTTCATTTATTTGTTTATTTATTTTTGGTTAGGTTGGAAGGATAAACAATCACAGTAGCCTCTGGGCACATTTACAAGCATTTTAGAAGAGACATTCTACAGTTTCTGTGTAAATTCTGAGCAGCTTAAAGAGAATACTAGCTCTGCTATTTAGAACGATTTCTGGTTTGTTTCAACTTGAAAGTGATTTAATAGGAGGCCCACAGAGAAAATCTGTGCTAGTAATCAAATTATAACAAGTAAGGATTAAAAGTATTAAGAAGTTTAAGCAAACTTTTCAGCTGCCCTGTTTTTTTTTACTAGTTGAGGGGATAGAGGGTCATTTGAAGTTGGCGGTGAGAATAAGTACAACAAAATTATAAGAATGAAAAACAAAAACTACAAAAAAATTTGGTTCATTATACATCTCCAGCAACAGTGTTTTTCAAACACTTGGGTTTGGCCAAACCCTAGCCTTTTTCCCAAGGACATTCTGTCTCAGCCTACCATTCCCTTTCGGAATTAGAGAGCCAACTGTATTTTACAGGTAAATTTAATTTACATTTTAAGATTCATTTGTACTTAATTCATCAAAGTGTTTTGTCATGTGAGCCACTGGGTCTTGCAGAAGGCTTGTGATCTTTTTAATAGACTTTTATAGCCTATTTTTTTTCCTTTCTTAGAAACAGGAAGTCACTTTAGCCAAAAGCAAACAAGGTTAAACTCCAGAGTGTTCAGTTTGGGCTTGACATTTAGAAACCACAGATCCAATGGGTCTTGAGCTTGGCAAAACATTCCTTCCCTTCTTTATTAGGTGAAAAGAAAACATTTAGGGTAAAAACAAAAATGATTAAAGTGGGAATGCATTGTTTTTGTCTTTTATAAGCAAAAATAAAACCACATATTCTATTTCTAAAACAAATATCTAAAAAATGTATAAGCCAAATTGATTTCTGATAGTTTTTTTCTTTATACACTGCATAAATGCATATTACATATAGTAAACTTACATATAAACACATGTTTATAAAATTATAAATACATAAAGCTATATGCATATATATATAATTATAAATACATTTACAAAGTTTCTACTAGTTAAGAATTTATTTAGCTACTGCTTTTCTAAAGTGACTAAATTATATTATGTAGGATATAATAATGGCAAAAGATCTCAAAAGATTTTTTGAAGATCACTGCCCCAAATGTCCCAAATGATTGTTAATGAACCTTCAAGGAAAAAGAGGTCAAATGCTTATGTAGTTATAAGAAAAGATTAAGGACAAACTGATTACTGGCTTCTAGCAGGAGTATAGGCAATACTGGCCTACTTTTTTCAACTTTCCAAACCTCCAATAAAAAGACAGAGATCCTAGAATAACAAAACAAACTTTCATGGCAACATCTACAGCAAAATTCAGGAAAAAGGCATTCCTACACACCCCACACTTGGACCTGCCATCAGGCCCACGTGATATCAGCAACTGTATAGGAAAACAGGGAGAGAAGACAAAAGCACTTTGAATGATGTTGAGATCCAGAAAACAAATTCCTAACAGGTATTTCCTTCAAAATGAGATGTTCCTACTAGTGTGAAAAGCTCAGTGAGCCTGTCTGAATACTGCAGACACATGTGGGAGGGACCTTCAGAGGCTATAATTCATGAGTGAGTTCAAGGGACGGCACAACAGACTGTGCAGGAGAGTCTCGACACCAAGAACTCAACAACTGACCAGCCGAAGGCCCCTTTCAAAACACATGCTCAACCCAAGGGGAATGGCTGGGAGAAGAAGCTAAACACAGCAGAGTAGAAACACCAGGACAAAGTATGGAGAAGTTCCAGAATAAAATTACTGGTGAGAAGGCTAGCGGCAGGAAGCTAAGGAAAGCTTGCTTGGTCCTTCCTTTCTTTGAATACAGGAAAACCCTTCTCATTTAAAATAAGCAAGAGGAATGCAATGAAGACACATACTATGTAAGGTTTTTATAAGGAAAAAGAATAGTGAGCAAAATAATATTCATGTAGGGGATAAGGGCATGCCAGAAAACATCCCACAAAATGAGATTAAAAATATCTAAAATATTAGAAAAATAGCTAAAAGAATTTAAGAAAATAGTAGAAACAGTGAAAGAATGCCAAAAGAATTACAAACATTCAGAAATGAGCTGATGGGGAAAATAAGGACTTTTTGAAAAGGAAGAGGACAGAACTCAGGAAAGACTTTGAAATAAAAATATAAACCCTTTCAGAGATGATATCTAAACTAGAAGGAACACAGAAACAAATAAATGGTTTTGGAGAATGGATAATGCCTTTGGATACACAAATAATGCCTTACAGAAAACAGAATATGGCAAAGAAGAAATTTAAAAATATATATGAAAGTTTAAAAAAAGAAATGAATCAATTTAAAAGAAAGTGAGAAAAGGCAAATAAAATCCACCACCTATGCCATGGAAGTCTCCATAAAAGATACTTAAAGTAATAGAATAGACTCAATATAAAATGTGTAATCCAGGAAAATTTTCCTGAAATAAATAAAAACGTTAAACTGTATACATATTGAAAGAGCAAACCATAGACCTAAAATTTTTTAACCAAAAGAGAACACATATTGTTATAGTAAAACTAACTTTTAAGGGGGGGAAAAAAGTCCTTTGACTTTCTAGAGTATCTAGTCAAAAGGCAAAATGACTTGTAAGGAAAGAAAACCTGATTTTCATCATGCTTCTTAACAGGAACACTTTATGACAGAAGATTGAAATATCTTAACTTAATTGAGATACTCGAGGAAATAAAGCATAAGCCAAGGCTTTTATATGCAAAGTGACCTTCAAGTAAAAATGTTGAACTTTTTATGAACATAAAAGAATTCAGGTAATATTGCCCCATGGAGTCATTCTTGGGTAATCTCCTAGAGAACAGACTTTGGACAACCAAAATGATTAGAGTCAATGACACAAGGGCCGGGGGTTCGAATTTAATACATATTTATTTGTAGAACTAAGATTAAATAATGGATAAAAAGAAAATATAATACACAATGGCTATGCTATATATTCTGATGACATAGACACAGCACAATTACTGAGTGCAGGAAGAAGGAAGAGAGAATATAGAAAATATAATAAACCTGCTAATTACCTTAAAGATGTTCCTAGATAGTAAATGAAGGTATCATAAAGTTAGAATATCATTAACCCTTAATTAAAAAACACACCTACACAATTTTTAATGGTAGTTAATACCATAAAAACAGTAACAGCAGCAACAACAACAACAACAATCAAGGGCGCCTGGGTGGCTCAGTGGGTTAAACATTGGACTCTTGATTTCAGCTCAGGTCATGATCTGATGGTTCATGAGTTCGAGTCCTCCATTGGGTTCTGCACTAATAGTGCAGAGCCTGCTTGGGATTCTTTCTCTCTCCTCCTCCCATGCGCACCCTCTCTCTCAAAATAAATAAATAAACTTAAAAAAATGTTAAAAAAAAAACAAAAACAGCCAGACAACATGTGCATCCTGATAAAAGTACACATCACCATCTATGAAGTAATTTTGTTATTAAAAAAAAAAATCAAACCTGAGTTTGAAAGTCTCTAAATACCAGTAACTCACAGAAAACACAGGGGAAAGAAGAACATGTTAAATAAGCCCACAGGTATACATCCCAGACTGTGGGAAATTTTCCTGGACTAGGTATAGTCTTTTCTACAAACTAATTGCAGGGATAAAGGAGTGAAGTGGGCTAATAAGTCAGAATAGACTTACGATACATGTCACACAATTGCAATGTATACACATTATTTCAATCCTGATTAGAACAATTTAAAAAAAATAATTATAAAGCAATTGGGGAAATTTGAATACTTTTTTGGATATATGATGATATTAAGGAAATAATGGGGGATTTTAAGTAGACACTAATTCCGTTTCTTAGAAGAATAAGCTGACTATACAAATCTTACATTAAAAAAATTTTATCTTTTAGGCACCTAGGTGGCTCAGTCAGTTGAGCATCAACTCTTGGTTTTGGCTCAGGTCAGGATCTCAGAGTTTGTAGGTTTGAGCCCCACATTGGGCTCCATGCTGACAGCACAGAGCCTCTCTTTCTCTCCCTCTCTCTCCACCCCTTTCCCTGTCTGTCTGTCTGTGTCTCTCTCAAAATAAATAAACTTTAAAAAATATCTAATATTTATTACTATGTAGTCACATTATTTAACTTATGAATATGGTAGCATGAAATTATAGTATAGAATCATGGTAACATTATATTACATTGATCAAAAAGAAATTTAGAAGCTCTATGGATGAAAATAAACAATTGAAATGCTAGAAAGTGTATCAAATGAGTTCTAGTCTAATAAATGATTGTTTGGTCCAAAACCTGTCATTTTGGGAATGTTCAGTCGTGAAACTTTGAGTTCACTAATTAATCTATTCCATAAACATAACTAATCTTCTATTAAACTATTTTTATGTTTAAAGTAAGCTCTCTTTAGCTTACATTTGAACCCATTTCCTTTATTTGGCCTTCTTAGAAATGGCCATTTCAAGACAGACTTGCTCTTTTTTATCATTGACCACCTGGTGGTTTTGAGAAATAGCTTCAGGGAACAGATATAAAGATTAAATGAGATAGTATTTAAAATGCTGGCAAGTGAAAAGTATGTACTAGTTATTATTTTCACATAAGAATTTTCATTGATAGCTGTATCATGCAGGACCCTTACTCATATGAAAAGTAATCCACTATAGCTAGCTTTAGAAGAAGGATATTATTGAAAATAATAAAAGAGGTAGTTTATAGAATTTCTGAAAGAACAAAAATTGAGTTTAAATACTACAGAGCATCAAAGAGAAATGCTCAAACCTCTATCCTTGTGTACTCATGACTGGAGACCAAATTTCATCTTGCTATATAACAACTAAGACATGGGGACAGGTTGCCAGAAACTCCAGAAACTTGGATTCCAGTTTGCCTAAAATGAATCAAGTGCCTCCACTATCCGGATTGCCAACTAATCTAATCTCTTCAGCATAACCACCACCACTCACTTCTGCCTCCAGTTTTCAATGGCTGTATCTGCTTGGTGGAACCTAGGTCACAAGAATGCTTGCTGCAAAGGGATCTGAGAAATACTTAGCTTTAGCCTAGACTCTACCGCACAAAAGTTATGCTAGAGGGGAGTTATGCTGATTAGGTGAACCAAAATAAGTGTCTTCCATCACGTTCTAAAATACGTAAATTCAATCTATGTTTTCCCTCTTTAATAAAAGTCCTGCTGACTCCTCAAAGGGACTTTTTTTTTCCTGAATATCTTTATCTTTCCTGGGCTTCTCCAGTATTTCCAAATCCTTTCTTAAAATGTTATTAAGCTTGTCCTTTTCTATTATGTATAGTTAATGTCAAGTAGAGCAGAAGGATGACTTTTTAAAAAGGCATACATATACTACCTTTATGAAAATAGATTTTGCAGATACATGTTTGAATTGTTTGATTTGATCTATTTTTTTGTGTAGCCATCTATAGCATATTATATAAATATAAGTATGTATTTATTTAATTCATTTGGTTTTAGATTATAATCTTTTAAGCTCATTAAGAAAGATAATTATCAGGGCGCCTGGGTGGCTCAGTTGGTTAAGCAGCCGACTTCGGCTCAGGTCATGATCTCGAGGTCCGTGAGTTTGAGCCCCGCGTCGGGCTCTGTGCTGACAGCTCAGAGCCTGGAACCTGTTTCAGATTCTGTGTCTCCCTCTCTCTGACCCTCCCCTGTTCATGCTCTGTTTCTCTCTGTCTCAAAAATAAATAAACGTTTAAAAAAAATTTTTTTAAAAGAAAGATAATTATCTTTTGAAAAGTATTTAGCATATGTTAGAAGCTACTTTTAAAAAGCGTAAAATAGCATATATATTACCAAATCATGTTTGGTAATAATAATCCTCAGGGGTGCCTGCATGGCTCAGTGGGTTAAGCATCTGACTCTTGATTTCAGCTCAGGTCACAATCTCACGGTTCATGAGTTCAAGCTCTGCACTGGGCTTTGCTCTGACAGTGCAGAAACTGCTTCTGTCTAAGATTCTCAGTCTCCCTCTCTCTGCCCCTCTTCCACTCTCTCTCAAAACAAACAAACATTAAAAAAATAATAGTAATAACCCCCAAATGACACTTTTGCTACAAAACAGGCCAAGTTCCAAAATTCATAGTCTTTAAAATGGAAGGGTCACCATCTCTTCTCTTCTCAACACAGCGTTCATTGTTTATGGCTACTTCTGGAACTTAATGATTTATAACAAACTATATTTATTCATGTTCTCACCTCTAGATAGCATCCCTTTACTGAAGACCTTTTTCCTTTTTTCCAATAGCCATACATACACATGAAATCATTTAAATATAAGTAAACTCAATGAAGGGTGAAGGACTTTTGTCTTCTAGGGGAAGTGGGTTAAAAGTGCATCAGCTCATCTAAGCTTGCCTACCAGATGTGACTTGACTTAAATATTTCATAATTCTGTTTGCAATCAAAATGGAAAAGGAAACAAATGGGCAAATATAATTTGTTGAGGCCTGTGAATTGAATAGAGAAGTGTGGAGAGATGAAGGTAGGGGTAAAGGAATTACTTGAAGGCAAAGATGAATCATTAGAATATGATTCAGAAGGTAATAAAGAGCAAATGGTTTAAGGAGGCCAGAGGACCACCATGATCTTGGCTGTTGAATAAGAGGGAAGAAACAGAATGGTTAGAAATCTTGGTTCATTGACCTAAAATGGGTATATTTCAAAGTCCTTGTTTTTGATAAACTATAGGCTATCTTCAAATAGCTAAAATAACCAATCAATCTAGTACAAATATTCATGCACAGATCTTAGAGGTCAGATGTTACAAAAAAAGTAATTGGTTGATGGACTGAAATTTTTTTAACTAACATAATAAAGAAATAATAATTAAAACCAAGGGAGAGGGGGTGCCTGGGTGGCTCAGTCGGTTAAGTTTCTGACTTCAGCTCAGGTCATGATCTCACCCATTCATGGGTACAAGCCCCACGTTGGGCTCTGTGCTGACAGCTCAGAGCCTGGAGCCTGCTTCAGATTCTGTGTCTCCCTCTCTCTCTGCTCCTTCCCTGCTCGTGCTGTCTTTGTCTCTCAAAAATAAAATAAATGTTAAAAAAAAATTTAAACCAAGGGAGAGAAGAAAACTACAAAACTATGAAGGTAGTCTTTGCCCCTAAGACCTCGCAGAGCCACCTAACAGATGATAACCAAGTCTGATAGACAGAGAGAGATTGGCAGTTTTCACGCTTCCTTCTTGCTCAAGATTATTGGACCAATGTCAGAGACAATGACCAATCTCTTTCAAGTTGGCCCAGAGGGATCTGGCAAACAAAGTTCAAATCTCTGGAGACTATTTCCATCCTTACAATGAACTACAGGCCCTGCTTGTGTTTACCATATGGGTTTATTCTTAAGTGAATTAAAAGATAAGCAGAAAACATATGGTACATATTCCACAATACTTTAGAGAAACTATATGATGTATCTTCCATAGAATCTATAACTTAACAGAGAATTAAAATGTGCCTTAGAGTCACACAAAACTTGCTAGTATCAGATTGTCCTTAAGCACAAATAGATATATTTATTTTGCCATTATTAACAGGAGAAAAATTGCAGACCATCCACTACAGTTGGAATTCTGCAATTTTTGTCCTTTTAAGACTAGCAAAGGGGAGCCTGGGTGACTCAGTCGGTTGAGCGTCTGACTTCGGCTCAGGTCATGATCTCACAGCTCGTGAGTTCGAGCCCCGCATCGGGCTCTGTGCTGACAGCTCAGAGCCTAGAGCCTGCTTCTGCTTCTGTGTCTCCCTCTCTCTCTGCCCCTAACCCACTCGCATTCTGTCTCTGTCTCTCTCAAAAATAAATAAACATTAAAAAAAAAGACTAGCAAAAATGTATTCTTTTGCTAGCCATAATATACTAAACGATGCACACTATTTTATACATAGTGTATAAGCCATATTCTCAATAGCATGCAATGCACTTTAACTACTTTTTGTCTATTATGCCCTAAAGAAACATATGAGATAATGATTCTATAAGTTTATATTGATACATTCTGTTTATTTGAAAGTATATCAGCATGAAAATCCTTTAATAATATTTCAATCATTCTTTAAATCCTAAATCACTTAAGCATGATTTAAAATTGTAATCTTTTCTTCTGAATATAATAAAACATCAGTTTATAACGTATATCTAGGTAGTATCTGGGGTATATCTATTGGAGAAAGTGTGTTTTGGCATCCAAAGAGGGTGACAAGATCCCTTTAATTTACATTGTAGAGCAACCATGCTATTTTACAGCAGGCAAT
This sequence comes from Acinonyx jubatus, assembly GCF_027475565.1. Lineage (NCBI taxonomy): Eukaryota > Metazoa > Chordata > Mammalia > Carnivora > Felidae > Acinonyx > Acinonyx jubatus. The sequence continues at coordinate 37,777,470 of NC_069385.1, forward strand.
TTTTTACTTTTCTCCTTGTCTTTATTTTTAGTCCCTGTGATGTTTTGTTCCCAGATGTAGGAATGTAACTGAACAGGGGCTGCTGCTAATTATTGAGCAAATATCCACATGACGTCCAGATGTTAATCTGTGATCATTTTTTTCTATCAGTAAATACATTTCTTTTTAGTCATGTTGAGATCAGATAATACTCTTCCTACACTTTACCTTATTCATTTGGAGCCCTTACTTTATTTAGTCTTCAATCAGTTACATATTATTTACCTACACTCTTATGTGAATTTTATATCCAAATGAATTAACTTCATTTGTATTTCTTATTTTGTTAAAATAGCACAGTCTGACTTAGATTTCCATAAGAGGAAACCTCTTAAGAAAGACATTTTATTTTCAGTTTATAAAATATATTGTTGAAGCTAAGCACAAAGAAAATGTCTGTAAAGAAAAAAATAAAGACTATATTTTGCTAGATGCTAACATCACATGTTTTCTTCCAGAGAAATGGTTATTAATAATAGAAGAACAATATAAAACCCTAAGTTAATTTTGGGAATTTTGAAAGTTTCTCTGGGTTGGAAGAAGGAAGAAAAACAGTCAATCTCTCATAATGGATCAATATATATTCATTATATTTAAAAATTTGCATATTTTAATTGAAATTTATTTACTAAGTCTGTACTTCAGAGCAAGATAGCTGCTTAGGTAGATAAAATTACCACAATGTTTTCTAACACTAACTTTTTATGGTAAAGTAACACATGGTTCTGAATCCTCTAGAAATATTAGCATTACAAACTGAACACTCAGAACTAGAAAAATTGCATTTCAGTCTATAACTCTCATATAGGAATAAAATAAGATTACAACAAAACCAAAATTGACAATTTTTAAAAGTCAATAAGCTTAAAACTGTTATTGTAACCACTATACAATTCCTTTTTTGATTTTCGGAAACACTGAAAACACTTTATTAAAGTATATTTCAGTTACTCAGTAAATACATAGTTCTTTTGTAGACAAAACTGGGTGAAAAAATCCAAGAGATACTATAATTTCAAACCGTATGTTTGCTCAAACTGAGGTTATAATATTACAAAGTCTTCTCACCAACTAAGGAGCCAAAGAGGCTGCTCATTGTCTGATTTGGCTCAAGGGATGGGAGTCATGGCATTGGCCTTCAGCAGAGTTGGTGGGAAACCAATTTCAACTGGGTCATACTCAAAGTTTGAGCGTGATACTGATACATCTGATTGTTTTGTGTAAGACTTAATGGTATGGTAAGATTTATTTTGAGAGATATTTAAATTTAAACTAGCTTTACATTATTTAATTCTTTAACAACTTCTCTTGATTTTTCCATGCCAGGCAATTTTCAACATATTTGTACATGAAACTTTGATTAAAGGAAATGATCCATTCAGTGACCCAGAGAAAACTTTGGACATTAAAGAAAAAGGTCACTATCTACAGGCTTATCTATGGTGTCCCTAACGAATTAAAACCTTTCAATAACTCATATACAGGTTAACTGAATGTAGTTTACTAATTAGCAAGCCAAACACTATGAGCAAAAAAAGTTCAATATCCATTATAGACTTTTATATCATGTAACATTAGAACACACTAAATCTCCAATTATAAACTGTCATTTCATACATCTTAATGAATAACAATTATATGAATTAATCCATTAACCTGGGACTGGAAAGAAAGCAGGCCATGTGCCTAAAAGAAACCGGATGATATATCTACAAGTTCTATTTCTCTTTTTTTCCTATTAATAAACTGGTATGTTTAATGGCAAGAAAAATCAATGGCAGCACATATCTAAGATGGCTTTTTTTTTTCATTTAGCCTAAAGGCATATGGAGAAAAGAGAAGTTATGATAAGATTTTACTAACCATGATGAGGTTTTAAACATTTTAAAGGAAAGTGAATTTTTATGAGGTCATAGATCTTTTGAAATATTTTCCAAAGTTGTCATCTTTGGTTCTGTGCTTCGTGTATCAGGAGCTCAAGTACCAATTTGCATCCCAATGTTATGGAAGTATTTGAAACATTCGATTTCCTTACAATGCCAAACAATGTCTAAATTTAGGGGGAAGCAGCATATCTGGGAGATGCTAGTAAGTAAAGCTGTGTTCACAGTCCTCACTGAAGATGGACCTCTAAAAGACACTATAATATAGATTTCAATTATGTTTCAGTTAACAGAATCATAATCATTTGTTATTTTTTCTAGCACTAACAATCTGGAAACAAATTAACTTTGATGGACTGAAACAAATCTTAGTAAAATTACCATTTCCCTGATTACTCAGTTTCACAGAACCATAGACTAAAAAGTCTTCTAAAAGTGATTAGTACACTTACCTGATTCCAGGCAGGATTATACCTAGATTACCTAGTAAATGTAGCTGGTAGGGGGGAAAAATACATAAAATACATCACATCAGTTATGATCATTTCTAGTTCCAAAGATTTTATTGTGGGGAAATACTTTGTATATAACATTATAGGCCTCCTTACCCATACTAACCCCAGAGCACTAAACTTTGGACAATAAGATTGGTTCTAAGATGAATCACTTGGTATACAGTCAATTACAGACCAAGCTTTTAATGACAGCACAATAACACTGAAACATTATTTTTATGGCAGAAAAAAAATGCAGTATTTATTTCCCCAAATTTTCTAGTATATTTGTTAGTACACTTTTTCAAGAACAGAAAACGAAGCACTTAAAGTATAAAGACTTATCTACACAAAGTGAAATATGAGCAATGTGGCCTTGTAGGAAGAGCACTGGTCCAAAGGTTTCCAGATGACTCTCACTAATGAGCCACGACACTTTAGGCAAGTGACTTGGCCTCTCGCTTACTATTTTTAAACAGTAAACTTAGAATAATAATGTTCATCTGAGAAAATTAATTACATAAGTAATATGGATTGCAGGATTCATAAAAATGTCAAATCCACCTTTATATTTAATAGCAAAACATGGGCCTTAAATTAACTATCCAATTTCAACAACAGATATGGTATACTGAGAACTCACAAAGTCCTACTAATGCATCTAGAATTTTTCTCTCCAAATAAACAGATAAAAGATGGATGAACCCTAATAGAGCACCAGAAGGCGGGAAAACAAAAGGTGTAAAAATCACAATGGCTGAGAGGTTAAACATTCTATTAGTAAAAAATGTTAGCTTAATATGAAAATATATAGATTTACATTAAGAAGGTAAGAAAAATAACATACTTGTCACCTTTTACACTTTCATTAAAAAGTTTTATCAAATTTTTCCCTCTTCTGAAAGAGGTATTAAAAGTAACATTTCCTGAGGTCAAATGAAAACCATTCAAAGGAGAGAAACTGATTCTTACTACACAGAAGTAAAGAAGTTAGGATGGCTTAAGACAAAAATGAAAGGACATTATGAAGAGGATGTTAACCAGTCATTCTACACCATGACAAGATGAAAGAATTTTAAAACATTAGCAGAAATACTTGTAAAACTTAGCAGGATAGGCCACAATTGGGATTATTGAGAATGTTTTATTATGTGGGCAGGCACTGAAACAGACTGAGAAGAGAGGGCATGCAATAAAGATCTTTAATAATGGAAAAGATAATTCATTCTGAATGGCTGGCCTCACCTTGCTTAAAGTCTAAGTACTTGACAAATGACCTTTGAGATCACTCCCAGCCCTTGTATTTTATAGTTTGTTCTCAGGAAAAGAAAAGGACACTCTTAGATTGACTGTGATTTATGATTTCTTAATTTTAACATATCACATTTTGCCAACTTAATGGCAATATTTTAGAGAAAGATGAGAATTCTGTACTCAATAATGAGTTTAATGGCAATCTACTCACTTTAGCCAGGGCCGTTTTGATACAGATTAGCTATAAAATGACTGAATTTCTAAGTTAGTTTAATATACACAATGAATACTAGTGGGTTTTCATTTCTAAAGGTAAGCATACTTGCAAATGTCTGGCCAGATATAATTAAGTCTGAAAAGCTAAAACATTTTAGCCAGTATTCAGAAGAAAAAGTGTAATAGTATATTTCATTATTAAATGTTACATGCCCTATAAAATGCCACAAAAGAGACATTTCATTTTTGAAAGATTATTGGTTATATTTAAAATGACCTTCTAGACCATTAGGTAAATTTGTTTCCTTGGAGCACTGAAAGGGATACAGCCCTCATCATTTAACTGCTGATCTCTTGGTTCCCACATATTCCAGAACTAGAATTTGGCCTGCTGAGTTCTGGCAAGCCTTGTGTTGGTATCAAGCAAACTCCTTTCCAAAAAAGCGTTGGATAGCACTACCATAACTCCAGTTGTACTGAAATCCAAATGTGAATTTCCTGGAACACATATGGGAACACGCAGTCAACAGATTTCTGAAACTGCATTCCAGCACTTCGCTTTGCCTCCACAAGTGCTTGCCTATCTTGGAAGAGAATCTATTAAAATCTTTTTCAATGGGTTCAGAGAGAAAATATTGAAACTAAAATGGCCACTTCGCTAGTCAGCGTCAAAGTTTTATATCCTAAATTCCGTTTGAGGCTGGATGAATACACTATGATTATTCTGTATATATGAGAGCGTACTCCCCAAATAGCAAAAGATTAGAGTGGAATTGACAGAATTACAATCATCATCATTATCTTCTATGGAAATTTTTTTTAGTTCAGCCTTTTTGTCTTTCATAATCAGGACAAAGTTGAGTCTTAACACCCAAATTTGCTGTTTTGTGCTTTTGCTCAATAAGAGGTTTTGGTAAAGGCTGTTTTACATTGCATTTTCTTAAACTAACTGGTTAAAACATTGTTTTCCATATGTCTTAAACATTATTTTTACTTATTCATTTTCCACCACCTTCTACCGCTTATTTCCAAAGCAATTCTCTTGTTCCCCATCTGAACAGGTTCTCCACTCTTCAGATTTCAGGTACTTAAAAAGAAATGATAAAGTTGAGGGAAAAATTCATCTTCTTTCGGATGTGTCATACCAATAGTCTGAGAAAGACTAACTTGTGAAATGCTTAGTCTGCTCTCCATAATTAACCACTGTGTTTCTGATGGGTGCAGAGAGTTTTCTAATCTGGATTTACTCAGCCCCTCAGGTAATCCTGAGCTTTTAAATTATAACAAATTGATTCTAGCACAGGGCCTAATATATAGTAGGAAGAACAGAAGACAGGGGGAGTTAAATATGGAAATACCTTCTCTAAAATCTGAGGAACTACTTAATTTAGTAGAAATATTACCTTTTCCCAGAATATAACTTATATTAAAAGTAGGATCACATATTTTCCTAAATGGAAATTTTCATACATAATCTAAAAAATATAAATGAATTTTTAAAGACAATAGACTAGTATATAGGGTTGTGTATTGATAGGGATGAGTTTCAAAGCAAAATTCAGAACTGATAGGCCTCTTCTGAGCAAGCTAGCCACATTTACACTAATCCAGGTCAGTGGGCACAAAGTCACCATTTTCTCTCACCACTCCTAATCTCAAAGTTTTGTTTTGTTTTCTTTTGCTTAAAGTGTTTTACTCATAAGATGACCATCTGATAAAATGCCTCCTGGTCTGAAGTTGTAGGGAAAACTGTTCTTTTGATAGGAGGTTTGAACCATGTTTATGGCTGTGTAATGGAGAAAGAACCTGTCCCAGGTAGAGGCTATGCGGTGTGCGCAGCTCAAATTCAGACAGCCCTGTGTCTAGATATGGAAGACATCAGGCAAGATGTTTATTTGAGAGGTAAAGGACCTCCTTGAACAAAGTCCATCCTAATGGATAAGAGCCAATTTTACAGACATGGCCCAATTAAAACAACTGAGTTAATCGGTGAGGTTGGTAGTTAAGTGTGATAGTGAATACAATAAGGAGTTAACTACTAGTCAAATTTATCTAACGTATGAGTTTTAGGGAACTAGAGACTACGAGACTATAAACTAGAAAAGAAAACAAAACTAAAAAAGCTGTTTCTTAAAAAAAAAGAAAACACTTCATAAAATGTTGAGGTTCAAGCCAATCCTTGAAGACATACTCATTGGAAACAAAATACTAAGACAACAGAAAGACATACTCCCCAGTGACCTGGTAGCACTGTGGGGTACAGGATATCAGCTGTCCCCCAGCTGTGTGGGAAATGGGATACATTGCATAGCTAACAGTGCCTGCAGTGGCAACATACTCCAAGAACAATGGTACTGGGGATGCAGGGGCTAGAGGCCACAGCTACCTGTGTGTAGGTTGAGAATGTGTTAAAGAACACACATATATTACCTAGCATAATTCCTAGCTTTCTAAGTAAGAAAGACGTTTAGTAGAGTCAGGTCTCAAAATAGCAGATGAAAGTGAAAGCCAAGGAAATATTGCTTCTTTCTAATAATCTATCTCCATACACCCTCCTCCAAGTTGCCTTGGGACAACATGGGTTATGTATTTATCATATATGTCAATTAGGATTAGAAAAAGTTCAGATTACAAGAACTCAGGAAAAATCTGATTCTTCGGCATTTCCAAGCAGAGCAAACAGTTTGCTTAGACTCATAAAGATACGTTGATAAACTCACTAGCTTCATTTTGAAGCAAGGGATAAATCAGAAAATCGACTAAAATGCTATTAGCAGTAATCACTACTTTCTTCTTATTAAAATTCTTCCCAGGGGCGCCTGGGTGGCTCAGTCGGTTAAGCGTCCAACTTCAGCTCAGGTCACAATCTCGCGGTCCGTGAGTTCGAGCCCCGCGTCTGGCTCTGGGCTGATGGCTCAGAGCCTGGAGCCTGCTTCTGATTCTGTGTCTCCCTCTCTCTCTGCCCCTCCCCCATTCATGCTCTGTCTCTCTCTGTCTCAAAAATAAATAAACGTTAAAAAATAAATAAAATAAAATAACATTCTTCCCTTATTTCTATAAACCTGATTTTAGTCCTAAGTCTCCAGCCACCCCACGTTTTTCAACTTTTCCTGTGTCTGTTCACCTCTTAAGTGTCCATGTGCTCCAAAGCTTCATCTTTTATTCTCAGAACTTTCTCTATACGTTTTTGCTGGAAGATCTCACTCCAAGCAGTTTCACTTACAGCTTGTATGATAGCAATTTTCTTACATAGTTGACACAGTTAAGAAACAAATCACTAAAAGTTTTCAAATCTCAGAGAAAAGGTGAGAATCGGAGATCTGGTGAGTAGAAGTAAAAGCAAAAGAAAGTTTATGTAGGGGGAAAAAGTATGTTTATAGCATAGCATCTACAATACCATTCAGATAACTGGGCTACTCAGAAGACACTTAACTTGAAAGTGTTAACAATCTTAACCCAGGAGAAGCATTTGTAGTCTTTTCACCAATATCATCCAGCCCAGGGTGTGTTTGGAGAAACGATCCCCAAATCTCATACATTTTGTTTAGCCAGGAAAAATCCTTGAAGGATGAGGGAATCTCAGCCATTGCTCTGTTTTATTTCACTGCTTCAATTGCACATCTTTTAAAAATGTGATCCAACATTAGCAGATTCATGAAAAAACAAAACAAAACACTGGGGTCAGAATATGTGGGAAATAAAAGAGAAAGTTAGTGTTCAATATGCCAAACCCAGGCCTCAGAGGAAGGTCCTCCTTCTAATCATCTGATGGGTTAGAAGATTACGTACTTTTAAGTTAACAGGTGTTTGTCTCATAAAATCCAAATATTATACTATTTAACAACCTCCTTGGCTATACTAAGGGTTCTTAGGATAAAATAGCAGAAAAACTCTCCTGTCCCTGAGGCAATGATTTCAGCTGGCTTGACTATGTCTGTGTGCATGTGTGTAGTCGGATAGTGGTAAGGGAGATAAAGTGATGGCCTTTCTTGTTTTGTAAAACATTCACTAGATGAATGGAAAACATCAACTACACAGATCGCAGTACCTGGCCTCTCTCAGTACTCACTGTTCTGAAGATAGTTCAAACCCTTCCTAAAGCAGTAAGTATCACTGCCTCACCAGGACCTACAGTAAAGGAATCATAGACCAGTGTGCAAAACAACCTTCTTCCTACTCCATGTATCGTCTAGTAAAGATACTTGCAATAAACAGTGTAAATGTGTAAATTACACTGACATATGTCTTTTATATTTTATTTGACTGGGTCATTTTTTTTTTGACTGGGTCATTTTTTAAGTAGTATTGTACTAAATTAAAAGTTGAAATATATTCTAGACAAATCATCCTTTTCTATATTGAGCACAGGCTCTTCTCACTTAAGAGAGTTATAAAATGCCAAATTAAGTTTTATTTATATCTCCCTCCATCATTTATTATAAATACAACTTTTTTAAGATTTTTTTTAAATAATCTCTACACTCGACATGGGGCTTGAACTCACAAGCCCAAGATCAAGAGTCGCATGTTCTACTGGCTGAGTCACCCAGGTGCCCCTGTAAATATAAATTTGATATGCACTGCACACTCGATATGTTCAAGATATTGGGCTAATAAATCAACGATGGGAGGGGCACAGAGAGGAATAAGATGTGGCTTCTGCATGAAACAGCTCACAATCTATTCCAGATACAGACAGAAGATCACTAACCCTAAAACCAGGCATTCCATGACAACAGAAGCCACAGCATATGGTGAGAGAACAGACAATTGAGCTGATCTTAGAGTGCAAGAATAAGTTTCTCTCATGGAAGGAAAGATATCGTAGGCAGAAGGGTAGGCATAGACAAAGTCATGCAGGTGTGAAGAAAACGTATCGAAATTAAAATGCTTCTGGTTTTCCTTCGCAGGACAAGCTGGGGGAATCAGTAGAGTGGCATTTTCAGGATTATTTGTTCTCCATGTACTCTTGGGGATTCTTAGGTCCTTATAGAAATTGTCTGACATGCAATAAACCCGCAAAAGAAGAAATATAAATGATGACTAAATATATTTTAAATTCAACTTAATTGGATGATAAAGAAACACAAAATATTTATTTTTCACTTACCAAATTAAAAAAATAAATAATAATAATACTCTAATTTGGGGGCACCTGAATGGGTCAGTCAGTTGAACGTCTGACTCTTGGCTTCAGCTCAGGTCATGATCTCACTCACAGTTTGTGGAATCAAGCCCAGCAGCAGGGCAAGCTCATGCTTGCTCTCTCTCTCTCTCTCTCTCTCTCTCTCTCTCTCTCTCTCAAAATAAATAAACTTAAAAAAATAATAATAACACTTTGATTTGACAAGGATGTGCAGAAAGGACATTTTTATATATTTCTTGAGATATATGCTAAGGAAATCATCATTAACCTGCAAGAAATTATATTAACAAAGAGAGTCATCAGGATATTATTTAGTAGTAGAGAAAAGTTTAGGGAAAAATTAAGTGTCCAATAATGAGAAACAGGTTAAATAAATTAGGACACAAAAAATAAAATATTGCGTAGTCATTAAATTTATTGAAGAATAGTTAACGAGAAGGATTTACTTGCATGCTTTATGTTAACTGAAAAAAATTATGTCTATGCATATAGAGACAGAAATCTATGAGAGTGCATACAAAAATAGTGCCATGCTATATCAGCGGTAGAAGATATAATAATGGTTTTTGTTTTCTTTTTCTGTCCATCTGCATTTTCAAAAATTTCTAAGATAAATATGCAATGATTTAATATAAAGAAAAATTATTTACCCAATTTTACAAAAAAACAGAAGCATAGTTGTTGGCTCTCTGAATGGAGAAAGAGCAAATTACCTTATGGTAGTGAGCATAATTTTCCTTCTGCCACTGAAATGAAACATTAGAAGAAGAGGGGTTTAGACTCTATTTTCATGAATAATAATCATTTCTTATAGTGTGAAGTTATTTCCCTCCCTCATGTTCCTAATTGCTCCGCTCAGCCATACATAACATACAGAATCTGCCCTTGGTCCTCCCTCAGAATTGAATAGACAGCAAAGGAGTACTCCTTTCCAGTATTGCCTTCAACTAGACCATTCTGTTAGGGATATAAGGAAACATATTAACTCCTTAAAGTTGCTAGATGTGTATACTTAATACCATGAAAAAATACAGAATTATGTGTAACCAAATTAGGAAAAAATACTCAGTTCTATGACATTATTTATAAAATAGATTCAAACTCTTTGCATTTTTCCCAGCATTTAACAAGACTTGTAGTTTACTGATTACACAGGAGGTGTAGTCTCTTCCAGTGGGTTTAGCACTTAATTAGGAAATAAATGTCATGACATGTATGTGTCATTATGTAGGTACGTGAGAAAGCAAGTTTAACTCTGATAATCAAGGCCTTGTGGCCTTGATTATATTATTATAGAAATTATGCCTGGTTTTATAGTTTTGGTAAAACTTGATTTTCCTGAAGAATCTGAGGTTGACAAAAGATAAGCTTTTCTTTTGAGGTAAGACATTCATTTTGCTAGTTCAAAGCATTTGGTAAGTTTGTTAGGACAAAGGTGAGATATTGCTCATATGGTTATTTAAAAATTTCTATGCCCTTCCTTTCCTTAACATGATAGGGAATACAATAAAAAAAACAGTTTTCTTTTTGACTTTCAACAGTGAAAATATAAAGATAGTTTCATGGAAAATGAGCTTATAGATTTAAAAAAATCCATCTATCATATGTACAGTCAGTTCTGCTGTAACACATACATATTCCCAAACATCCTCACTATGCAAAATTCTTGAACAAGAACACCGGGTTTATGGGGAAAATGGGCACATTAGTGGCACATTACTGAAAACTTTGTTAGTTACATACTTTAAAAAAGATGGAAGACACTTATATAGATTCTATGACAATGACAAGCAAAATCCCAGCAAGATTTTTGTGGATATCTACAAACTGATTCTAAAGTTTACATGGAGAAACAAAAGTCTCAGTAGAGCCAACACAATATCAAAAGGGAGAAGAACAAAATTGGAGGATGGATACTACCCAATTTCCAAATTTATTATAAAGCTACAGTAACCAAGACTGTGGTGTTGGTGAAAGAATAGACAGATCAATGGGACAGAAAAGGCAAACCAGAAACAAACCTCCATATATAGAGTCAATTGATTAAAAAAATAAATAATAATAATAATAATAATAATAATAAATAAAGGCAACAAAATGGAGCAAAAATAGCCTCTTCAACAAATGATATTGTTACCACTGGGCAACCACATGCAAAAAATGAATCTAGACACAGAGTTTAGACCCTTCACAAAAATTAGCCCAAAATGGATCATAGGCCTAAATATAAAATACAAAACTATAAAATTTCTAGAGGATAACATCTAAGAAAATCTAGATGACCTTGGGTTGAGTGATGCCTTTTAGATTTAGATACAAAATCAAAAACACAATACATAAAAGAAATAGTTGACAAACTGGGCCTCATTAAAATTAAAAACCTCTGTTCTGTGAAAGACAGTATCGAGAGAATTAGAAGATAAGCCTCAGACTAGGAGAAAATATTTGCAAAAGACACATCTGATAAAGGACTTAGCCAAAATATAAAAAGAATTTTTTAAATTCAGCAATAAGAAAACAAACAACTGGATTTAAAAATGGGCCAAAATTTTAACAGTCACCTCTCCAAAGAAGATATATAGATAACAAATAAGGATTTTAAAAAGATGCTCCCACATGGTATTTCACAGGGAAATGAAAATTAAAACAGCAGTGAGATACCACTATAAATCTATTAAAATGGCCCGAATCCGGGACACTGGCAATACCAAATGCCATCGAGGATGTGCAACAGCAGGAACTCTCATTCATTGCTAGTGGGAACACAAAATGGTACAGTCACTTTAGAAGACTAAAGAGTTTTGGTTTCTTGCAAAATTAAATACATTTATCATATGATCCAGCAATCACACTCCTTGGTATCTACCCAAAGGAGTAGAAAACTTGTGCCCACACAAAAACCTGCACACAGATGTTTAGAGGAGCTTTATTCATATTGCCAAAACATGGAAACAACCAAGATATCTTTCAGGAGGTGAGAGGATAGATAAATACATACATACATACATACATACATACATACATACATACATACATACATAAATTTTGTCTTGTACACCAAGACAATGGAATAATTAGCTCTGAAAAGAAATAAGCTATCAAGCCATGAAAAGGCATGGAGGAAGTTGCATAATACAAATTGAAAGAGCCCAATCTGGGAAGGATAAATACTGTATGATTCCAACTATATTGCATTCTGGAAAAGACAAAACTATGGATACAATAAAAAGATCAGTTTTGTTGGAGAGAGAGGAGGGAAAGATGAATAGGAAAAGTACAGAGGATTTTTAAGGCAGTAAAAATAGTAAAATATTATAATGATGGATATATGTCATTATACATTTGCCCAAACCCATTGAATGTGCAACACTAACAGCAAACCTTTAGGTAAGCTACAGACTTTTGGTGATTGTAATGTGTCAACATAGGTGCATGCTTGGTCAAAAAATGTACCATTTTGGGGGCACCTGGGTGGCTCAGTTAAGCACCCAACTTTAGCTCAGGTCATGATCTCATGGTTTGTGAATTTGAGACTTGTTTCCCATGAGCTTGAGCCCTGCTCTGGTGAGCTCGAGCCCAGCTCCAGGCTCTCTATTCTCTCTCCCTCTCTGTCTACCCCTCACTCACTTGTGCTCTTTCTCTTTCTCATAGAAAATCTTTGTACTGTCCTTTCAATTTTATTGTAAATAAAATTATTCTTAAAAATGAAGTAATTAAAAAAATAGAAACTTAATAAAAATAATAGCACTTGTTAAATGGTTAAAAATATACAATAATACAATTAATATGGAACTTTACTTTGAAAAAAACTGAAGATTTCTTGTGGATGTGGACATATGAAAGATTGCACCTTGTGAGTTACTGTGGAGGAATGATATTAAAATTATCCTGAATTGGACTTAAAATTATAAAAATAGACGTGGATGAATGTGGCTTATAACACACAGTAAACTGAGGTAGTTGGTGGATGTTTGAAATATCCACACGTGTACATTTTGTGTATTCCTATGTAGTTTTATTTGGTACCGTGCAATTTTCTGCATTCAAATAGTGTTTTTTGTAGACAAAATTGTGCATTAGCCAATGTCAAATTTACATTATGTTCAAATTGTCCCCTAATACATCAATCATTTTACAATAAATTCACACTCTCAAAACATTTGTTTACGGTTAATAAGATTGTGTGACAGATACTAGGTTGATTAAACTACCATGTAATTCCAACCTCCTATTTTTGCTTAACTATATTATAGAGGGTAAAAAAATTAAAATGCAATTGAAGCTATAGGTGGCCATGTGACACAGTTCTTATTAATTACATACAAGCAAGAAGACAGTCTGATCAATGAGGCATAAACACTTGGGAGGTGGGCATAATGCCCCAGTTGATGATTACATCAGACAGAAGCCCTTACTAAAATCTTCCTCTCCTATGAAATCCCAACAGGCCAAACCATTGGAAATGTGCACAGACGATAGATAGTACAGAATGCTGATGAATGGCTTTATCATCAGAAAAAGATATATTGAAATAAATCTGGTTGCAAATTATGTGACTTGTATATGAATGCTCAAAGAAGCTTTATCCACAATAAACAAACACGGAAACAATCCAAACATCCATCAATAGGTGAGTAGATAAACAAATTATGGTTTATCCAAACAATGGAAGACCACTCAGCAATTAAAAGGAATGGAAAATGATATCTGGAACAGCACAGACAAATCCCAGAAGCATGATTCTGAGTGAAAGGAATCAGACACGATATTTTGTTCTATATTAGTTCACTTATATGAAATTCTAGGAAGCACAATCTCCTCTATAGAGATAAACTAGATCAGTGCCTACCTAGGGCTTGGGGAGAAGATGAATATGAGCTGAAAGGGGCAAAGGAGAACTTTTTTTGGTTAATGGAAATGTTCTAATTATTTGATTGTATCTTTTAAAAAAACTCATCAAACTATACAATTAAAGTGTATGCTGTTAATTGCAAGTACATTTACTTCATTAAAGTTGATTTTTAAAAATATCAAACTATAGCCAAACTAACTGATATTCTTGGAACTCTGGCCAATGAGTCAAGCTCTGATTCTCATGATCCTATGTTCACAGTCTCCAGTGTTGCCAAAAAGGCAAAAAGTATGGATTATGTTCATATAAAGTTATTACAGCTCACCTTATGAATGTTTCTCCCCTAATTTTAGACACTATCTCACTTCAGTTCAACATGTCAAAGCACTACAAAGAACTCATACTCAGTCTTACTTCCAACAGGTTTAAGCTGTCTTTCTTTGACATTCTCCCAAGAAATTTCTAAGTGACCCCAAACTGGAGACTTCATTTTTTTGGAAAAGAAAAATGCTTTAAAATTATATTTGAAAGGGCCTTGTCAGATATTTTTTACCTCATGCAAATCTGGTGTATAGGTTTTTGATTCATGTCTGCCTGCTAAAAAAAGACAACATACAGAATTATATGATGTACTCTCCCATTGTGAGATTTAAAACTGAGAATTTTTAGGAATCTTACAAAAACAAATAACTTTCAGGAGGGTGTAGTACCCACCAAAGGCCTAGGACCAAGTAGACAACTGCAGGAAAGAACAGCTTCCGTCCAAGAACCACCAATTAAGATTCAAGTGATCACAACCACAGATCATCATATTTTAATTTGCTTGTTTTTTACCACCACCATTTTTCTTGTTTGTTGTTTATTCTTCCCTTTTTTCCAGTTTAAAGTTCTGAAATGTTAACAGAACTAACATCTAATCATGATATCTGTAATGGATTAACATGTAACTATGATATTTATGAAGTCCCTATCTTTAATGTTGATTTTGCATCCTTAGCCACTCCTTGGTTTCATTATATGTTTTACCCATATCAATAGCAAATTGTAGACAGGTTATGAACTTATACTAAGGAGTGATTAAGGATACAAATTTATTCATGTATTATAATAAACTGATATTGAAGCTGGATGGCACTCCTTTATTACCAATTCCTTGTAATACATGAGATAATTTCTTGGGAATTTGTACTAAATTACACTGTAGAGAAAAAAAACCACATCAGTAAAATAATAATAATAATAATAAATATTAACAATAATTATTAAAAATAATAATGAGGAGGAGAAGGGGAAGAAGGGGAAGGAGTAGGGGTAGGAGAAGGGAAAGAAGAAAAGAAAAGATCTAAATCTAAAGCCTTCTTTCATATTAGACCTTTATATAGGGGGGCTTTGTCAGCAACAAAATTTGATAATTTTTTTGAGAGCTGCTTTGGTAACCAAACGCTCACAGAAACAAGACTGGGAAATAACTAAGGAAGACTGGGTACCTATGTGGTGGCTATCTCACTTTTACAGACTTTACAAATAAGGTCATTATTTAGACTCAACATCAAGCTCCTTTGCTTTACATCTACTTGATAATCTCACTAATGAAAAAGGGATGTTCTGGTGCAGTACTACTGTTATTATATGGTAATAAAACATTACAATATTCTGAAAATTTCACAAAGGTATTTTGGCTAAAAGGAGATCATGGTCCTTAATGACTAATGATAAAAAATATCCAGCCAAAAGCCTATTGGCTACTGCTCTTAAATCAGGTAAGGATTTGTTGTATCAGTAAACTGATGCTTGACTTCAGGATAAAGCTCAGTTTGGCTCTTGGGTCTTCTCAAGAGAGAGTAAAAGGGGAAAAAAGAGAAGGGAGAGAGAGAACATTAAAAAATTTAACTATGGATGGAAAAGGTATGCCTCAATTGGAATCCAAAATGTTAGGACTGCTCTCTTCCATCCCAAATCTCTTATTTTCATTCTGTGTGGAAAACTCCAAGAGCGAGGAGAATTCTACATGCTACGAGAACTGCAGAAGAACTATACAATGTTTATAAGTCATAAAACGCTTTGCCCCAGATGTTCATGAAGTTGAACAAGCAGTAGTTCAAAATACAGCTAATTTAGTTATAATACTGACCACTCAAGGGTGGACATCTATTGTCATATCCCAAAAGTCTCTCTGCAATCTTTAATATTACTAAGCAGACCCAGGAAGTAAACAAGAAATTTATGAAATTAAGTAATTTGGTCATTCTTTTATATCAGGTGTTGCTGGCACTAGGAATTAGGAATGAGATCTACTCTCTTGATGTAATTAGGGTTCTAGGGTCCAGGCTTAGGACAGGTCTACACACTTGATCATGATCTTTCTTTAAGTATTTGTTCTTTTTACAGACCTCAAATAAACTTTAGAGTCATAAATATTGCTGTACAGCCACCATCTAGTCAAATGATCCAATAAATGATCACCCAAAAAAAGAATAAGAAAATAACTCCCCTGAAAATTCAATACATAAACCAACGCCTCAAACAGTATTCTAAATTTGGATCAGTCATGTCTCCAGATGGCAGTGGTCTATCTTCCAGCTCAAGCTGAAGAATTACCACAAAGTGAGGAACTAAGAATTGAGCCTACCTGTGTGGTCTTAGTTCCCTTCCCACAAATTATTTTATGTTTTCATAGGTACATATACTCACGTGTCCTAGTCAATCCTTCAAACATGTTTGAGAATTGTAGGAAAGGATCCCATACTTGTTCTATGAAGCTCTGAATGCCTAGGTCAAGTGGGGAAAAAATGAGAAGTAATCTAGTATATTCTACTACCTGAATAAAAAGTCTAACTGGTCCCAAATATCACACAGACTTTTACAGCCACATATTCAAATATATCATGATTGACTCAGTCCCCTTCCCCTTCTAAAATTATTAATTAAATGAAACTCAGTTTATTTCTGTGGGGTCATCAGCATCAATTTCACAAAACAGCGTATTTATTTTGAAAGGGTATCAAAATTTGGAGAATATTTTTCATAGCCTTTTGGTGAAAGTTTTTGAGACTGAACAGATGTTGTAGGCTAAGAACGTATGTTCTATATATTATTCACCATACTGTAAAAAGTTTGGGAAAAAAAAACACAAAGAATCCAAAGGAATTTTCTTACGATACAATTTCTTACGATACAAAATTTTGCCAAAAGGCAAAAACTTTAATGTAATATTATTTTATAGAACCTAATTTATCATTTAAGATTAACAACTTAAAATACATACTTCTTCAAGGTTATAAAAAATACACTTGCCTTTTACTCATAGCAATGTTTTATCAATATCTACCATGTTTCCTTACTTGGAAAATGCTACATTCCTAACAGATAGTATTTCATGTTCCACATCATCACCACCCACCACCCACCCCATCCTTTACCATTGCAGACATTTTCCTATTATTAATTTTTATGTAAAGCACAGATTTATGTAAATAAAAGATGACTTTGATATGGTTCTCTCATTAAAATTATCTAGAACAGGGGCGCCTGGGTGGCTCAGTCAGTTAAGCATCCGACTTCGGCTCAGGTCATGATCTCGCAGTCTGTGAGTTGGAGCCCCGCGTCGGGCCCTGTGCTGACAGCTCAGAGCCTGGAGCCTGCTTCGGATTCTGTGTCTTCCTCTCTCTCTGACCCTCCCCCGTTCATGCTCTGTCTCTCTCTGTCTCAAAAATAAATAAACGTTTAAAAAAAATTATCTAGAACATTTGTCTGTGGATCTTAGGCTCTTACCTGAAAGTCTTTCTATAGGATATTTATTAACACATTTGTATCAAGCTGCTCATTCCTGCACACTCCAGAAGGATTCCACGAAGGGTCACACTGGACATTAATATGGCACTTTTGATCAGGTATCAAATTTTCCCATATCCTTTCCGTTTCTGTATAGAATGGAATAAATGTAGAAGAGGTGGGAAAAAGGTCATTTTCAAAAACAAAACAGATTGGAAAGATAATGATTATATTATAATGACTCATTTTCCTTTATTTCCAGCTTAGAAAGATCTTCCTATACTTAAAGATGTACTCAGAGATTAAAGAAATTCTACAGCCACTAGATGTCATTATGATGTCACTCAAATATTGATGGACAAGATATATCTGATAAAAAGAAAGTTTCATACATTTTTTTTTCTGAAGGAGAAAACATATGAAATGTTGTCATTATCTTGGAAATAATGATAAAATACTACCTTCATCAGGGAAAGACTAAAGGTCCTACTATCTGCTGAGAAGGATTCTCCAAACCTTGGAGAAACAATAGTGGTTATTTGACATCATTCTAGTTTTGCTACTTGAGAAGATGCTGTTCATTCTACATATATGTTTTAATTCTGAAATATTCAGCTGCTACTATTGTTACTTACCCAACTTTAATTGGGAGGAAACAACAGGTGTGTAAAAGCTGAGGATAAATTCAGGTGAGGAGGAAAAGGGAGAAAGATAAAGAGGTTCTTATCTCATAGTCCCTAGTTTCTCTGTGAGTTACAGAGAAGGCAAGGTATATTTTTTAGAGTGATGGAAGAAATGGCGTGTAGTTGATTGCTGAAGAGAGATGAAGTTCTGACATATCTTTTGTAGGTAATAGAAGAGTATTATGGACTATATTACATGTAAGGAGATGCCTAAAATTCATACATTGAAGCCCTAACCTCCAGTGTGACTGTATTTGGAGATGGGGCCCTTGAAGAGGTAAATGAAAATAAATGAGGTCATATGGGTGGGGCCCTAATCCAATAGGACTAGTGTCCTTAAAAGAAGAGGGAGAAACACCAGGGACATGTGTGCATAGGGAAAAGGGCATATAAGGACCCCATGAGAAAGTGGCCCTCAGCAAGCCAAGGAGAGAGGCCTCAGAAGAAAACAAATCAGCCTTCAGATTGTGAGAAAACAAATTTCTGTTGTTTAAGCCACCCAGTCTGGTATTTTATCACCACCTCCCCAGTTGTTTAAGCCACCCAGTCTGGTGTTTTATCACCACAGCCCCAGAAGACTAATACAAAGAGGTATATAGCTAGATAAAAATAGTAGGATTACTTGTGGAGTTAACATTAGAAAATATAATTTGTAATAATGCTATGGCAGTGACCTTCTCAATATTTATTCTCCTCTTCCTTACTAGCAAAATATGAGTTCATTGAGAGCAGCAGTGTGCTGGATAATACATATGCTGGATACATACATATATATATGCTGGATACATATTGCTTTCCTAATATAGACACGGCTACTTTTCTCTTTGGTACTTCCTTTCTTTTGTCCTGCCTGATTTTTGAATGTGAGGCTGAAGAAGACAAAATGCTTTTGGACTTGAAGCAATAATGAGATAATGATGGGAAGTAAAGCCAAATTATAAGGATAGCAGAGCAGAAAGATAGAAGGAGCTCAGAATACTAATGACATAGCAGAACTACTCTACCAGCCCTGGCCTGTCAACCTCTGAATTTATTGCTCTTATTAAAACAATAAATACCTTATTCAATTAAGCTGCTGTACTTAAATATCTGTTAAATGCATTCAAGTGCTATCTTAGACAGAGATGCCAATTTTGTAGACAGATTTACCCAAGACTAAAGTTTTGCTAGGTGTTATAATGCAGTAAATCTAAGGAATAAATAAGTTGAATCAATCGACCAGACTGATAAAAGTTCAATCTAGATTATATGGCATAGAGAAATAGAGAAGAAAGTGTATAAGAAAGGCCTAGTTTAATTGGGAAAATTAGAAAGAAAAAAGGAGGTCTTTAAAAAGTTGGGGAATGGATGTGGAGAGAATAAGTAAATGAAATGACCAGAAAAATAAAAGTGGTGATCAGAGTGATATTGGTGGTTGCCAGAGGAGAAGTGGGTGGGGACTGGGTGAAAATGGGTGAAATAGATAAAGGGGATTAAGAGTACACTTATCTTGATGAGCACTGAGAAATGTATAGAATTATTAAATCATTATATTGTATATCTGAAACTAATATAACACTGTACATTAATTATACTTGAAAAAGATTTCATAATAGAATAGTTGCAGAAAGCAAAAATTTTCACAATCTAGCCGTTGGTACTAGTGGCTGAAATAGAAGAAAGTAAAGCTCTCTAGTAGTGAAATCAAGGATGTTGTCATCCACACAATGATGACAGGCAGGAAAAATAGCTGGATATGAATTAAAAAGGAAGATTACAAGCTTTATGCTGAAAATTTTAATGAAATCTGTAAATGTTATCAATAGGTGACAATGTAGAAGCATAGAAGTCAGTATACCTGTATCACATGAATTTTAAGAAGATGAACTTTTATAGGATAAAAGAGCAACAAGTAGCTAAGAATATATATTTTCTTCCCAATCTCTTGGTATTTGGAAGTAGCTTCCACTTATCTTCACAATTCTCTTTTAAGCAGATACTTGTTAAGTGTTTGTTAAATGAATAAAGAATCATTACCGTCTCAATCCTAACCTCTTCCAGTCCCCCACACAGAAGTCCTCTGGATAATAGGAAGTAGCTAATGATACATTCCTAAATTCCTATTTTCTTAAGAAAGAGAGGAGCCTGCCATTTTAGAAGGACTTAAGACTGAAAAAAATGAATCTGGGCTTCCGCCATGGTGATGTGACCCTATTTTAATGCATTTTTCACTGATTAAGCATCTTTACCTTTGAAGGACCTATTTGACTGGGTGTTCTTTCCTTCAGTAGAAATAATTGTACTTCCCAGTTAGGCCTTGAAATGGAATTTCCTTCAAAGCTCTTTCCTGATGAGGACCTAGGTTTCCAGGGTGACCATTTCTCTCTCTCTCCCTCTCTTTTTTTTTAAAGAGAGAGAGTGAGTGGGGTGCCTGAGTGGCTCAGTAGGTTGAGCGTCCAACTTCGGCTCAGGTCATGATCTCAGGGTCTGTGAGTTCAAGCCCCGCGTCGCACTCTGTGCCGACAGCTCAGAGCCTGGAGCCTGTTTCGGATTCTGTGTCTCCCTCTCTCTCTGCCCCTCCCCGCTCATGCTCTGTCTCTCTCTCTGTCAAAAGTAAATAAACATTTTTAAAAATTTTAAAAAAAGAGAGAGAGAGAGAGAGAGAGTATGAGATGGGGGATGGGGCAGAGGGAGAGAGAGAATGTCAAGTAGGCTCCATGCTCAGCGGGCTCAATCCCACAACCCTGGGGTCATGACCTGAGCTAAAATCAAGAGTCAGACATTCAACCAACTGAGCCACTCAAGCACCTCCAGGGTGACCATTTCTAAAGTCAATTTCCTCTTTTTTAACTGACCCTTCAGTGAATCTTTGCAGATGATTTGGTCTACATTTTGCAACCCTACCACCAACCAACAGTTTTAATTTTCAGTCGCTATGCTACATGGGGCTACCTAACACATCCTTTTAACCCTATATATAAAGTTTATCTTTAGTAACTACTATTTCTCCCTTGAAATGTTGCTAAAGTACCAGGTGCAAAGATCTGTACTATTTGCTTACTGTTTGCTTATCTGTCTGCTTATCCTACTTTACTGAATCCTACATAATCAAGTTTCAACCTACCTCTCCCATCTCTATTCATACCACTTTCCTAGTAGGTAACTAAGGCCCAGCACACTGGCCTTCTTTATTTTCTTTGACAGCCAAACTTGCTTCTAGCTCTTTTACCTAGTCTAGTCTAGTGTTCTATGACTTGATCTTCCCAGGTTTGATTCCTTTTTATCACGAAGATCTCAGCTCAACTAACCCTGTTCAGAGAGACTTTCCTGATCACCTAAAGGAGCAAGTCAGCCACTTTTTATAGCACCATGAGGTTTAGATCTCTGTATCTCATTTATCACTACCTGTGGTGGGCTATGATTACCCTTCAAAAATGTTACCATCCTCATCCCCAAACCTGTGAATATGTTACCTTACAAGGCAAAAGAGACTCTACCTATGATTAAGAATAAGATGAGATTAAATTAAGAGATAGGGAGATTACCCTGGACTAAACAGGTGGGCCCAACACAATCACAAGGATCCTACAAGAGAGAAGCAGGAAGTTTAGGGTAAGAGATAGGAGATATTATGATGGGAGCAGAAATTAAAGTGTTACATTTTTGAAGATGGAGAAGGAGTCACAAGCCAAAGAATACAGGAGATATAGAGAAGCAGGAAAGGCTAAGGTATAGATTCTCTCCTAGATACCCCAGAGGAAACACAATGTAGTTGGTACCTTGATTTCAGCTCAAGGAAATCCATTTCAGACTTCTGACTTCTATAACTACAAGACAGTAAGTTTGTGTTGTTTTAAGTCACTAAGTTTGTGGTCATTTGATATACTGGCAATTGAAAACTAATACCCTGGGTTTTTCTTGTTTTATTCATTTGTTATTTGTTTATCATCTGTCTCCACTTTTTAGAATGTAAACCCTATAAGGACAAGAGCCCCATTATATATATATATATATTTATTTATTCCTGATCTGAGAGCAGTGTCTGGAATACAGGAAGAATTCATTAAAATTGAATTGAGTGAATAGTTGCTTTTTTGGTATACAAAAATTTGCAATTTGTGTACAAAAAAATTTTTTTCTTTCTCTAGATGTAAAAACTATGCTTTCTAAATGTGAAAGGAAAAAAAAAATCTTTAGCAGAGATAAAAGTGCATTGGCCATTCTAATCTCAATACCAGAGGACTCATACTTAAGAGTTTCCTACGGTAAGAATATGTTCCTTCTCATCCTGATTCAGCTTTCTTATAAAAAGGATGTCATCTACCTTGATATTTGTAATCCTTTGAAGGCACATGCTGTTGGATTTTGATTCAAGTCTTCAGATCTCCATGTAATTTATTAACTAAAGAGTTGACATATCTATCTTTAGAGCTATGAAGAGTGGTGGAACGTGAAAATTTCCTGGAAATACTGATTTTAAAATATGTTTCAACATTTCTGTTTCAGCATATATGTATAGGGACAATTTTGCTTTTATATTTGGGCTAATAGATTTATAGACTAACACACCACTTATGAACACCATTTATGGATTCATGAAATGAATCCTATTTATGAGATGGATTCATTAGACCATGTCAAAAACAATATTTCCAAGTATTCTTAACCACTGACATAATTTCCTCTAGGCCATATGTATCCAGAGCTTGGGCTGGTGGGTTACAGTGTTGAGAAGGCAGATATGACGTGAAGGACTCTAAGTTTAAAGGCTATCTTTTTTCATCTAGAAGATTTTCACTAGTTCTGTTCTCATAGATTCCTCTTATTTCTCACCAAAATCTTATTGTCATCAACTGATCTCAGTCTTGCCTATATGCAATGTTTATAACCTTCCCAATCCTGGTCAAGTAAGGATTATTGAGAAACAAAAACCTAATCTTAATTAGACTCTCAATGAGATATTCAAAATAGAACATAAAAAAGGCTATTTGGAAACTTATCAAACTTAAATATTATTAGAAACTGCATTCTGTTCCAAAAGCCTAAGTATAAGCAATACCTTTGGTAGACTTTAGGCTTAACTATAAAGAATCAATAACAAAGACATATTTGGGGGATACAATCATAATGTTATAGCTGTATTTTAAAAAAAATGATTGTGAAACAGGGGCACCCGACTCTTGATTTCAGCTTAGGTCATGATCCTATGGTAGGGGGATTGAGCCCCCTGTCGGGTCTGGGCTGAGTGTGGACCCTGTTTGGGATTCTCTCTCTCTCTCTGTCTCTGTCTCTCTCTTTCTGTTTCTCTTTCTCTCTCTCTCTCTCTCTCCTGCTGCCCCTCTCCCATGCTTGCATGCTCTCTCTCTTCAAAATAAAATTAATTTAAAAAAAGATTGTGAAACACAAATTTCAATCAACGACTATAAATACTAATTCTCTCTGATTTATCATTTCAGTCTATTATTTCATATTTGGTTAACTCGTCTATGGTCAAGATCTAGTTATTTACCCTTTTTTTTTCTACTTCTTATAGTTTAACTGAATAAAATCATAAGTAAAAAGAGAAGATATTTTGCACCACATTTGCTCAAAATCTATTCTAATTCATTAACTCCAATTTATCTTGGGGTAACACCTTTAATTTATCCTCTTAAGCCCAGGCCCATAAGCATCCTAACCTTTTACTCTCACAATCTCTGATCTTTATTGCTTTGGCTTCATACTAGGACTTTTTCCCTCTTTCTAGCCACTTCCCTTATGAACTCTGCCTGGCTCCCCCTCCTGCCTCTGCTTCTCTCTCTTTCTCCTTTTATTAATACCAGCTAAATCTCAATAAAGCAGTTACCAAAACAAACAAACAAAAACACAGTACTAGACAATTGTTTTCTTTCTTCTCAGGATCCAAATCTCAATAATTCAGCAGGCAAAAACTACAGTTGAATTCTCAGGATGATCCCAAAAGATGCTCCTCTTCAAGTCTCCCCATCTATTTTCACTGTGACACTGGCTCTTTCCTTTCAAAGAATGGTCAATTTATGACTTAAACTATCATAGTCACTCTCTTATGATTCAGAAACTTCTTGGCACATTATTTGATAACGTTTAATTCAAAATGCTTTCAGAGCACCTAGAAGGATTATTCACTTGCAAGTGGATGTATTAATTGGATTGTTTTAAAAAGAAAGTAAAGGGAAAAAGAGTGGAGCATGCACAGGCTTTGCTGGAATTTATGCTGGATTTTCAGGTAGTGTAAGGACTAAAAATGCCTGACAGAAATCTTTAGCTTTGTTGCATTCAATACAGACAAAAGAATTATTGCAGACAGTTAACTAATTAATTACTGTTACACTTTTTAATGGATTTATTGAGATAGAATTCATATACCATAAAACTTAACATTTTAAAGTGTATCAATGTTTTTTAGTATATACAGAATTGTGCAATCATCACCACAATCAAATTTAGAACATTTTTGTCACTCCAAAAAGAAACCCCATGCCCATTAACAATCATTCCCTATTTCCTCCCAACCACCCACCCCTCCTCCAAGTCTTGGCAACAACCAATTTAGTTCCTAGGCCTCTAGATTTGCCTATTCTAGACATTTCATACAAATGAACATATAATATGTGGTAGCCTTTATGACTGGCTCTTTTAACAGAGAATAATGTTTTCAAGGCTCATTCATATTATAGCATGTATCATTTCTTCATTCCTTTTCTTACAATTTATGTTCTCATACTAATTTTAGTTTCATAGAAAAATTGAATGGAAAGTACAGTGAGTTACCATACACTGCCTCTCTCACTCTCCAGTTTTCTCTATTACTAACAACTTGCATTAGTGTGGTACATTTGTTAAAATTCATACGTCATTATTGATACTTTTTTATTAACTAAAGTCCATAATTTACATTAGAGTTCACTCTTTGTAGTGTATATTCTATAAGTCTTGACAGATGTATAATGACATATATCCACCATTACATTATAATTCAGAAGTTTCATTGCCCTAAAAATTCACTGTGCTATACTTGTTCATACTTCCTTTGTTGTCACAAACCTTTGCCAACCTCTGATCTTTTTGTTCCCATAGTTTTGTCTCTTCCAGCAAAATATAAAAGTATTTGGCTGAAAATATTCCATGGGGTGATGGATATTTTCCATTGGTATGATATACTGCATTTCATTAATTAATTCATCGGTTGATTTATGTTTCCACTTTTTGGCTATTACAAATAATACCACTGTGAATAGTCATGTACAAGTATTTGTTTGAATGTATGCTTCTATTTGTCTTGACTGGAATGTTGGTTACATGGCAACTCTTTAATATTTTCAAAAACTGCTAGATAATTTTTCAAAGCAAATGTACCATTTTACAGTCCCACCAACAGTATACAAGAATCTTACTTTCTTCACATTCTCTCCAACACTTGATATTATTTTTTTTATTTAGCTATCTTAGTGGGTATGAAGTGATATTTCATTGTAGTTTTCATTTGCATTTTTCTAGTGGATAATAGTGTTGAGCATCTTTTCATGAGCTTCTAGGTCATTGTATATCTTCTTTAGAGAAATGTCGATTTGGATCCTTTGTTCATTGTTTACTTGGGTTATCCAACTTTATGTCATTGAACTGTAAGTATTATTTATGTATTCTTGATAAAAGCCTTATCAGATATACGATTTGCAAATATTTTTTCCCATTCTGTAGGTTGTCACTTCACTTTCTTGATGGTGTCCCTTGAGGCATAAATGTTTTTATTTTAATGATATCCGATTCATCTACTTATTATTATTATTATTATTATTATTATTATTATTATTATTGGTTGTGCTTTGGTAGTTAAAAGCCCAAAATTTGGAGTTAGACAAGTGTATTTCTCAATGTCAGGAACTTCACTTATTAGCTCTGTGAATTTGGGCATTTTACTTAACTTCCATAAGCCCCAATGTAATCCCCATCAAAATCCTGCCTAGTTTGTTGGGAAATAATCTGTCAGTGTAAGAGACAGTATCTATGGTTAATATGTGTGCTTAATGCTTCATGTTTTTGCTATTTTAAATGAGAAGCAATTTTTTTCTTTTTTCATTGTTACATTGTAGAACACTTTGTTGATCTACATTTGGCACTAATAGAAGAATGTAGAGGTCATACTGATAGAACAAGATAGAAGGAGGAAAGAGGATAAGGAGATAAATGAAGCAAAGGCCCTCAAATATAAATACTGTCGTCCTTTTTTTTTTTTACCCTATAAAGTACTGGACAATATATTTTTAGGTTAATTTATGGCAATCTCCTTAAGCATGGCAAACTGGAGATGATTATATAGTTGTAGAGGAAGCGGGAAGTTTATTATATGACAGACTAGAATATTTTGTTTAGTTAGGGACAAGGAGGACTAGTAAAGACCTTATTAGTCACTTTTATGATATCTCTGACTATTGACTGCCTTCATATATTAAACAAAAGATAATAACCAGTGTGTTTCATTTCCACTGAGGAAAAAAGCGGCAACAAGAATAGTATATTTCAAGAAAAAAAATTATTTTACATATTAAAAATAAATATTGATTATAAAATGATTAGAAATTAGAATAAATAATATAAAAGTTTTAAAATATTCTCTAATGAGGACTAAGATACCACAGTATGTAGAATCAGCTGCCTTTGTGGGTGGCTTAGGTACAGTGATAAGGCTGTGGCACCTTTTTCCATTGCTAAGGTTCCCCAACTCATTCACATTATAGTCAATGAAACTTCCGATAGTGGTTATATCTTTGAAGTGCAATAGTAACCCCAATTCAGTGACCAGAGCTGTTATCGCTAAATAAAAACAAAAGCAATTATACACACAAAAGCCTATATACATGTCATCTTATTTTCCATATTCTGTAATCCATTTACTTATAAAATATTCCTCATTGGAAAGCAGGTAAGAATAATTTTTTCATAATATATTTGTTAGGATCCCAAAAATATTTTTAATATAGAAATTCCTCCTGTGTCTAATGTATTTCGTTACAGTAGCCATGGAAAAACCTCCAAAAAGCGTTAGATTTTGTAGATTCAGCACATTTTAATTTTAGAATAAAAAAGACAGACAAGAACTTAATTTTTATCCATAGAACTTGGAGCTGAACATAGCATTTGGAGTTAAACAGCAGAAAAATCACTTCTCTAGAGTATGACTTCATAGCATTACTGTTTTATCCAGAAGAAGATAAATCATCTGTGTTATCTGATATTAACTGAATAGATGATTATTTTTGCTGCATAATTATACAAAGTAAAAGCACAAGTTTATAGCCACTGAATCTTTGTTGAGCTATTAGCCATTTTAGTGTATATGACTATTTAAGATGGCCATTATTGGGCAAAGCCATAATCTGTCTTCATTGCATAATAATCAGAAGAATTAATTAAGTTAAAATTTCAAACATAAAATATTTGACCTGAAACATTTAGGTGATTGATGAATGACATTTTTTTTCTCTTTAGATGAATTATCAGAATGTTCTTATATGTTTCTCATCTCATTAGCATTAATTTCATTTCTGATTGGCTTTCAGCATTCTTTTAAAAAAATGATGACACCTTTCATTTACAGTTACTTTTTTCCAGTAAAACTATAGCATACTCAGGACCTGTGGATTATAAATAATAGAAATAGAAACTTGTAGAACACTGTCTTCCCTTTCAATCTACATTATCTCCCTGGGAAAGGCAGGCTACCTGTATTTCTCAATCTCCTGCCTCCATGTTGCAGAAGCTAACTGCCAAGCAAATGCAGCTGAAAGGACAAGGACTCCCTTCTACACAACCCCAATTCATAGAGTGGAGATTCCACTCCAGGCATGGCAGACTAATAATAGTTTTCAATAGCTTTCATCCAGATCACTCACTGGGTAAAGGTTCCATGCCAGCAGATGCAAGTCCAAAAAACCAGAAGGTATCACTCTTTTCCAGAAAAGGGCTCTTAAAGCTGGGGTGTTACTATGAAGATCTCCACTCCTACCTCCCCACCTAACTTTCAGTGGTGCAGAAATTTTGCCTAGAGAGATAGGCAATCCACAAGAACAGAGAATTCTAAAGATCTGACCAAAGAACTAATTTTATTTGAAACATAGTATAAGGAAGTTCAAGCTTAATGGCACTCTCAAAAAGAATGGTGATTCTGGTGATAAGCAATTAAACAGAAGCTGAAAACTTCATGAAAACAAGACAAACTATGATCCAGATACTTTTCTCACACTGACATATCATATTCAAACTGTCAAAAATGAAAAAAACAGAGTATTTTTGAAAATGTCAACAGAGAAGCAATAGATCATATACAAGGGATCTTCAATGAAATTATCAACCTATGTCTCATTAAAAACCTTAGATGAGCAGGCAATGGGTTGATATATTCAAAGAGTTGAAAGAAAATCAACTCAGAATAAAATCTGTCCTTACAAATAAGGGAGAAATTAAGATATCCTCAGATAAACAAAAGTTGAGGGAGTTTGCTACCACTA
Source organism: Acinonyx jubatus (assembly GCF_027475565.1). NCBI lineage: Eukaryota > Metazoa > Chordata > Mammalia > Carnivora > Felidae > Acinonyx > Acinonyx jubatus. Next base: position 37,806,310 of record NC_069385.1, read on the forward strand.
CACTTGCCCCACAGAAAAGGTTAAAGAACATGAAGATTAAAATGAAAGGAAAGTAATCAATTACTCAGAGCTATATAAAGAAATAAAATTTTTCAGTTAGGATAAATACATGCCTAATTATAAAAGCTAATATTATTGTAATTTATTTTGTAACTCTACTTTTAATTTTCTACATGAGTTAAAAGGTAAATTCACTAAAAAAATATGAATCTATGTTTTAGGGCCTACAGATATAACCTGTGGCATCAGTAATAAAAAGGGAAAACATGGAGCTATATAGAAACAGAGTATTTATATGCCCTTGAAGTTAAGTTGGTATAAATTCAAATTACAGTGTTATAACTAGGATGTTACATGTAATCTTCACGATAATGACAAAGAAAATATTTGTAGAATATACACAAAATGAAATAAAGGACTAGAAATATTTCAGCACCCAAAAAATGAAGTAAACACAAAATAAGTCAGTAATAGAGGAAATGACAGACCAAAAAAAAGCAATATGGCATATAGAACACAAATCGTAAAATGGCAGAAGTCCCTTCTTAGAACTGAGACCGCTATACTAATATCAGACAAATTAGACTTTTAAAAAAAGTTAAATAACAAAAAGAACATTATATACTAGCCTTTTAATAAAAGTTTTAATACAACAAGATATAACATAACTAATTAACATAACTCAAAATACACAAAGCAAAATTAACAGAATCAAAGGCAGAAATACTTCTAGAATAATAGTTGAATACCTTAATACTCCACTTTCAATAATGAATAGATCAACCAGACAGAAAATAAGTAAGGGAATAGAGAGTTTGAAAAACACAATAAGCCACATAGACCAAACATACATATAGAGAACACCCCATCCACCTACCACAAAATACACATACTTCTCAAGTGTACATGTGTATATTCTCCTGGAAAGACTATATATTAGGCAAAAACAAAAACAAAAACAAAAACCAAGTTTCAATAGATTTTAAAAGGTAAATATTATACAAAGTATTTTCTCTGCCCAAAAAAAGGATAAAGTTAGAAATAATAACAGAAGAAAAACTGAAAAAGTCACAAAAATTAAGGAATACACACTTAAACAACTGGTCAAAGAAGAAATCACAAGGGAATCAGAAAATACTTAGAGATGAATAAAAACAAAAATACAATATACTAAAACTTATGAGATATAGTAAAAGCAGTACCAGAGTAAAATTCCTAGCTGTAAATGCCTATGTTATAAAATAAGAAAGAAAGATGTCAAATTAGAAACCTAACTTTGCAACTTAAGGAACTAGGGAGGAAAAAAAAAAAGAGAGAGAGCAAACTGAGCCCAAAGATACCACAAGAAAGGAAATAAAGAATAGAAAAACTATAAAGAAAAATAATTAAAATAAAAAATTTGGTTCTTAAAAAAGATTAACAAAACTGACAAACCTTTAACTAGATAGACTAAAAGAAGAAGAGTCAAATTACAAAAATCAGAAATAAAATTCAGGACATTGTTATGAATTCTATAAACATAAAAATGTTTATAAGAGAGTACTATGAATAACTGAAACAAACAAAAAAAAAAAACACCTGGGTAACCCAGATGAAATGAAATTCCTACACACACAAAACATGCCAAGACTAAATCACAAAAAGTTAGAAAACCTAAATGGACCTATAACTAGTAAGAGGGTCAAATAAGTAATCAAAGTTTTCCAAAAAATCCAATCCCTGGACCTGATGGCTTCACTGGTGAGTTCTACCTAACATTTAAAGAAGTACTAACACCAATAATCCTCAAACTTTTTCAAAATATTAAAGAAGACAGAATACTTCCTAACTCATTCTATGAGATCAACATCACCCTGATACCAAAACCAGACAAAGACACCACAAGAAAACTGCAGATCAGTACCCCAAAAATCCTCAACATCATATTAGAAAACCAAATTCAGCAATATTAAAAGTATTATGCACTAGGGGCACCTGGGTGGCTCAGTTGGGTAACCATCCCACTCTTGATTTTGGCTCAGGTCACGATCTCATCGTTTGTAGGATCAAGCCCTGCATCGGGCTCTGCGCTCACAGTGCGAATGACAGAAAGAAAGAAAAAAAAAAGGGATGATCTTAATTGATGATGAAAAAGTATGTGATACAATTCAACAACTTTTCATGATAAAACATTCAACAAACTAGGAATAGAAGGGAAATACCTTAACATAATAAAAGCCATAAATGAACATTATACTCAGTGGTGAAAGATCAGAAATAAGACAAGGATGGAAAAAAAAGACAAGATGCCTGCACCTGCTTTTGCTACTTCTTTTCAACATAGTACTAGATGTTCTAGCCAAAGAAATTAGGCAAGAAATAGAATTAAAAGGCATACAAATTGAAAAAGAAAAAATAAAATTATCTTTACAGATATGATCTTATATCTAAAAAATCCTAAAGATGCCACCTCAAACCTGTTAGAACTAATAAATGAATTCAGAAAAATAGCAGGATACAAAGTCACATACAAAAATCAGTTACAATTCTATACGCTATCAATGAATAATCTGAAAAAGAAATTACAAAAACAATCATATTTATAATTGTATCAAAAAGAATACAATTGAACTTGACAAAGGAGGTGAAAAACTTGTGCACTGAAAACTGCAAAGCATTACTGAAGGAAATTAAAGAAAACATAAATAAATGGAAACACACCCCATGTTCATGGATTAAAATATTTAACGTTGTTACGATGTCAATACTACCCAAAGCAATCCACAGATTCAGTGCAATCCCTATCAAAATCCCAATGATGTTTTTTGCAGGAATAGAAAAACCCATCCTTAAATTCATATAGAATCTCAAGTGGCCCCAAGTAGCCAAAATGATATTGAAAAAGAACAAAGCTGGAAAACTCACACTAATTCAAAACTTAACACAAAACTGCAGTAAATAAAACAGTGTGGTACTAGCCTAAAGATAGACATATAGATTAATAAAACAGAATACAGCCCAGGAATAAACTCATATATGGTCAAATGATTTTCTTTTATGTTTAGTATTTTCACTAGTATTTTTCTTCTTTCAATTCCAGTCTAGTTAACGTACAGTGTTATATTAGTTTCAATTTTACACTATAGAGATTTAACAATTTTGTACATTATTCAGTGCTTATTATGATAAGTATACTCTTAATCCCCTTCACCTATTTCACCATCCCTCCACCCACCTCCTGTCTGGTAATCAGTTTGTTCTCTATAGTTAAGAATCTGTTCTTTGGTGTATCTTACTAACTTACTTAGTGTTATACCCTCTAGATCCATCCATGTTGTTGCAAACGGCAAGATTTCATTCTCTTTTATAGGCTGAGTAATATTCCATTATTATATATATATATATATATATATATATATATATATATATATATTTAATGGAATATATATATATTCAGATAATCACTTCATCTTCCTTATCAGTTCATCTATCAATAAATCTTTGGGCTGCTTCCAAAATTTGGCTATTGTAAATAATGCTGCAATAAACATACGGGTTCATATAACTTTTAGAATTAGTGTTTTCATATTCGTAAATACACAGTAGTGGAATTACTGGATCATATGGTAACTTTATTTTTTAATTTTTTGAGGAATCTCCATGCTGTTTTTCCATAGTGGCTGCATCAGTTTTCATTCCCACCAACAACACACAAGTGTTCTTTTTGCTCCATATCCTCATCAACACTTATTTTTTGTGTTTTTGATTTTAGCCATTCTGACAGATGTGAGACGATATCTCATTGTGTTTTTTTTTTTTCATTTCCCTGATGATTAGTGATGTTGAACATCTTTTTACATATCTGTTAGTCATCTGCCTGTCTTCTTTGGACAAATGACTGTTCGTGTTTTCTGCCCATTTTTAATTGGATTATTTGGATTTATTTATTTAATTTATTTTTTGGGTTGTGTTCTTTATATATTTTGGATGCTAACCTTTTATTGGTTATGTTATTTCCAAATAACTTCTCCCATATAGTTGGTTGTCTTTTAGTTTTGTTGTTTCCTTTGCTATGCAGAAGCTTTTTATTTTGATGTAGTCCCAATAGCTTATTTTTGCTTTTGTTTCCCTTGCCTCAGGAGACATCTAGAAACATGTTTCCATGGCCAATGACAGAGATATTACTTCCTGTGCTTTCATCTAGGATTTTTATGGTTTTAGGTCTCACACTTAGGTCTTTAATCCATTTCAAGTTCATTTTTGTGTACATTGTAAGAAAGTGGCCCAGTTTCATTCTTTTGCATGTACCTGTCTAGTTTTCCCAACACTACTTGTTGAAGAGACTGTCTTTTTCTATTGCATATTCTTGCCTCCTTTGTCACAGATTGACCATATTATTGTGGGTTCATTTCTGGGTTCTCTATTCTGTTCCATCGATCTATGTATTCATTTTTGGACCAGTACCATACTATTTTGATACTATACTTTGCAGTATATCTTGCATTTGGAATTGTGATACCTCCAGTTTTGTTCTTTCTCAAGATTTCTTTGGCTATTAGGTGTCTTTTGTGATTCCATACAGATTTTAGGATTATTTGTTCTAGTTCTGTGAAAAAAGGTGTTGGCATTTTGATAGGGATTGCATTAAATCTGTAGCTAGCTTTGGTTAGTACAAACATCTTAACAATATTTATTCTCCCAATCCAGGAACATGGAATATATTTCCATTTGTGTCATCTTCAATTTCTTTCATCAGTGTTTTATAGTTTTCAGATTATAGAGCTTTCACTTCTATGGTTAAGTTTATTCCCAGGCATTTTATTCTTTTTTGGTACAATTATAAATGGGACTGTTTTCTTACTTTTGCTTTCTGCTACGTCTTGATTTATAGAAATGCAATGGATTTCTGTATATTGATTTTGTATCCTGCAATGTGATTGAATTCATTTATAAATTCTAGTGGTTTTTTGAGGTCGTCTTCAGGGTTTTCTGTATATAGTATCATGTCACCTACAAATAGTGAAAATTTTACTTCTTCAATACTTATTTAGATAGTTTTTTATCTCTTTTTGTCTGAATGCTATGAATTGGATTTTCAGTACTGTTTATGTTGAGTAAAAATGATGAGAGTGGACATCCTTGTCTTGCTCCTGATTTTACGAGAAAAGTTCTCAGTTTCTCATAATTGAGTATGATGTTAGCTGTGGGTTTTTCATTTATGGTCTTTATTATGTTGAGATATGCTCCCTCTAAATCTAGTTTGTTGAGGGTTATTATCATAAGTGATGTTACACTTTGTCAAATGCTTTTTCTGCATCTATTGAGGTGATCATATGGCTTTTATCATTGTCTTGATGTGAATGTATCATGTTAATTGATTTGTGAATCTTGAACCACACTTGCATCCCATGAATAAATTCCACTTGATCCTGGTGAATGATTTTTTAAAAATATTTTTGGATTCAATTTGTTAATATTTTCTTGAGAACTTTAGCATCTACCTTTATCAGAGAGATTGGCCTGTAGTTATTTTTTTGTTTTGTCTTTATCTGGTTTTGGTATTATGGTAATGCTGGTCTCATAAAATGAATTTGGAAGCATTCCTTCCTCTTCTATTTTTTGAATAGTTTGAGAAGAATAGGTATTAACTCTTCTTAAACTGTTTGGTAAAATTCACCTGTGAAGTCGTCAGGTCCTGGACTTTTGTTGTTTAGAGTTTTTTTGGTTATGGATTCAATTTTATTGCTGGTAAGTGATCTGTTCATAATTTCAATTTCTTCCCATTGCAGTTTTGAGAGATTATATATTTCTAGCAATTTATCCATTTCTTCTAGGTTGTCCAATTTGTTGAAATATAGTTTTTCATAACATTCTTTTATAATCCTTTGTTATCTCTGTGGTATCAGTTTTTATTTATCTTTTCATTTTAGATTTTCAGTTCTCCTTCTCTCTCTCCCCAACCCTCTCTTTTGATGAGTTTGTCTAAAGGTCTATCAAATTTGTTGATCTTTACAAAAAGACAGCTTCTGAGGTGCCTGGGTTGCTGAGTTGGTTAAGTGTCTGACTCTTCGTTTCAGCTCAGGTCATGATCTCATGGTTTGTGATTTTGAGCCCCATGTTAGGTTCTGCACTGATAGTGCAGAGCCTGCTTGGGATTCTCTCTCTCCCCGCCCTCTCTGCTCCTCCTGCTGTCTCTCTCTCTCTCAAAATAAGTAAATGAACTTAAAAAAAAAAAAAAAACTCCTGATTTCATTGATCTGTTCTATTGTGGGGTTTTTACTGTTGTTGTTTAGTTTCTATTTCATTTCTTTCTGTTCTAATTGTTATTATTTCCTTCCTTAACTGGTTTTGGGTTTTGTTTTTTTTCTTTTTCTAGCTCCTGTAGGTGTAAGGTTAGGTTGTTTATTTGAGATTTTTCTTGCTTCTTGAGGCAGGACTGTAAACTTCCTTTAGTGTAAACTTGCCTCTTAGAACAGTTTTTATTGCATACCTAAGATTTTGGACTATTGTGTTTTCATTTTCATTTGTCTCCATGTATTTTTTTTTCATTTCTTCTTTGATTTCTTTGTTGACCCATTCACTCATTGTTTAGTAGCATGTTATTTAACCTCCATGTATTTGTGTTTTTTCCAGATTTTTTTCTTTTGGTTGATTTCTAGTTTATAGCACTGTGGTTGGAAAAGATGCATGGTATGACTTCAATCTTTTTAAATTCATTCATATTTGTTTTGTGGCATAACATATGATCTATTCTGGAGAATGTTCCATGTGCACTTGAAAAGAATGTATATTTTGCTGTTTTAGGATGGAATGTTCTGAATATATCTGCTAGATCCATCTGGTCCAATGTGTCATTCAAAGCCACTGTTTCCTTGTTGATTTTCTATTTGGATGATCTATCTATTGATGTAAGTGGAGAGTTAAAGTCCCCTACTATTATTGTATTACTATTAATTACTTCTTTAATGTTTGTTATTAGCTGCTTTACATATTTGGGTGCTTTCATGTTGGGTTCATAAATATTTATAATTGTTGCATTATCTCGTTGGTTTATTCTTCTTTGTCTCTTGTTACTCTTTGCTTTACAGTCTATTTTGCCCAATATAAATATTGACCCCCTAGCTTTCTTTCCACTGCCATTTGCATGATAAATTATTTTCCATCCTTTCACTTTCAATCTGCATGTGTCTTTAGGTGTGAAATGAGTTTCTTGTAGGCAACGTACAGATGGGTCTTGCTTTTCTATCTATTCCATCACCTTACGTCTTTTGAATGGAGCAGTTAGTCCATTTACATTCAAAGTCATTATTGATAGGTATATAGTTATTGCCATCTTTTTATTTGTTTTATGGTTGTTTTCATAGTTCTCTTTCTTTTATTGCTCTCTTCTCTCATGGCTTTCTGGCTTTCTTTACTGATATACTTGGGTTTCTTTCTCTTTATTTTTTGATATTTATTACTTGTTTTTGACTTGTGGTTACTATTAGATTTATGTATAACATCTTGTGCATAACCAATCTATACTAAATTGATGGGCATTAAGTTTGAACTGATTCTTTTCTCCTCTTCCCCAACCCCCACGTTTTAGGTTTATGGTGTCATAATTTACATCCTTTTATTTTGTAAATACCTTGACTCATCTTTATAGATATGCTTCATTTTACTGTTTTTGTGCTTCCAACTTTTCTTACTCCTACTTACAGTCTTTCCATTCCATTGAAAGAATCCCTTTTAACATTTCTTGTAGAGCTGGTTTAGTGGTCATGAATTCCTTTACCTTTTGTTTTTCTGGGCAATTCTTTATCTCTCCTTCTATTCTGAAAAATAGCCTTGCTGAATAGAGTATTCCTGGCTGTAGGGTTTTTTTTTCCTTCAGCACTTTGAATACATCATATGACTCCTTTCTGGCATGAAAAATTTCTGCTGAAAAATCAGCTGATAGCCTTATGGGGTTTCCCTTGTATGTAACTGCTTTATTTTCTCTTGATGCTTTAAAAATTCTCTTTCTCACTACATTTTCCCATTTGAATTACTATGTGTCTTGGTGTGGACCCCCTTGTTGGGGGCTCTCTTTGCCTGCTGGATCTGGATTTCTGTTTCATCCCCCAGATTCAGAAAGTTTTTAGGTATTATTTCTTCAAATAAAATTTTTGCCCCCCTTTCTCTTTTTTCCTTTTGGGATCCCTATAATGTAAATGCTATAACTCTTTATGATGTCACTGAGTTTCCTATGTTCGTTACTTATTATTTTTCCTATTGAGCTTGATTGCTTTCCATTACTCTGTCCTCTAGGTCGTTAAGCCATTCTTCTTCCTCTAGTCTACTATTTATTACCTCTAGTGTATATTTATTACACTAGTTATTGAGTTCTTCAAGTCTGATTGGTTCTTTTTCACGTTTTCTCGTTATTAAGGGTCTTACTGAGGTCCTGCACTCTTTTCTCAAGTTAAGTATCTTTATGACCATTGCTTAAAATTCTCCATGAGGCATAGTATTTATCTTTCTTTTATTTAGCTCTCTTCTATGAGTTTGTCCTGTTCTTTCATTTGGGACATACTCCTCTGTCTCATTTTGTGTAATTTTCTGTGTCTGTTACTATGTTTCCACATTTCTTTCTTAGGAAAGTCAGGTCTCTTGCTCTCGAAAGTAGTGGCTCTATGAACAAGAGATCCTGTGCTACCCTGAAGTGCAATGTCCCCTGTTCACCAGAAACTGGCACTGCAAGAGTGTCTCCTATGTGTCACCCTACTGTTGTGGCTGAAGCACATATGTCTTTAGTCCAGCTGTGTGCAATGATTCTCTTTGCCTCTTTTGTCCCTGTGTTGTTAATGGGCCAGTCCGGGGTCACTTTGGGCTTGAGGTGAGATCAGGCATTTGCCAGAGATGCAGTAGCACTGAACTACATGGCACTTTCTCTGTGTTGTCTCCTCAGAAGTTTTCACTGGTGGGTGGGGCTGCAGTCAGAACAGATGACTGCCCCCAGCTCACTGCTGGGGCCACAGTTGGTCTGGTGTGTGTGGTTATTTTCCCTTCTTCCTGGGGCAGGGGTCACTTCGGAGTGGTGCTGGCTCTTGTTAGGGTGCTGGCACACTGCCAGGCTTGTGGGACTTTGGATGAGCTCTAGCCAGGAGAGTATTAGAAGGAGCAGGTCTGTAGGGGAATGTGGAAGTAGGATGTGCATTGCTAGCAAGGTCAGAGCTGATCCTCTGTGTGAGGGAGCCTCTAGCTGCCTGGTAAAACTGTAGAGGTGGCTGGGTTGGAGGGGGTGGATCTGCAGAAGCACATGGGGGCAGAGCATGTTGTTAGCAAGCTAGGTGGAGAGTGTTCAAGTCATGCTGGGTCTCACAGGTGTCTGTGTATGTAGGTGGGAGGTGGCAGAGGGAAATGTCTCCTGCCAGCTCTTTTGTTCTTGAAGAAGTCTCCCAAGACTTTCTGCCCCTCCAGCACAAGCTCTGAGGTTAGTAAATAAATCTCCTTCCTATATACTCCAGGTGTTATCCAAATTGCTGACTCTATGCTGTATCCTAGCAGGGTTGTTGTTGTGCCATCTCTTTGTGCCTCAGTGCCTGGTGTGGGGGTCTGGTCCTCTCCCTTCTCCAACACCTTTCACGTACCTCCCTCTCATGGACTACCCCGTGGGTTCATTTGGCTCCCGACTGCAACTCTGCCCTTCCTATCCTCTTCAGTGTGGACTTTTCTCTACATCTACCTGTGAAGAATATGCTCTGCCAGTCTTCAGGTAATTTTCTGCATTATTTAACTGATGTGGGTGTTAACTAGTTGTATGCATGGGACAGGGGAGCTTGGGATCCTCCTACTCTGTTATCTTCTCTTGGTCAAATGATTTTTTACAGTGGTGCAAAAAGCATTCATTAGATAAAGGACAGTCTTTTCAACAAATGGTGTTTAGAAAACTGGATATCTACAGATAAAAGAATGAAGTTGAACCCTTAGCTAACACTATATACAAAAATTATTTTAAAATGATCAAGAACCTAAATGTAAGACCTAAACTATAAAACTCTTAGAAGAAAACATAGGGTATGGAGTTTTAGTTTTACAAGATGAAATTGTTATGAAGATGGATGGTGGTGATGGTTGTAGAACATTATGAATGTATTTAATACCACTGAACTCTCCACTTAAAAAGTGTTAAGATGGCAAGTTTTGTGTTATGTGTAGTTTGTAAAGACAAATTGAAAAAAATAATAAGTCCTTAATTTTTTTTTTAAAGAACAACTAGCTACATTGTAGATAATGGATCATAAGAAGGCAAGAACAGATATGGGAAACCAATTTTTATTTACTAGTGGGGTGTTACAGCACTCAAAAGGCTAAGCCATGAAGATGACTGTCCTATACACACAGAACTGTAATATATAGTTTTCATTGCCCTGACAATGTAAACTAGTTTGAATATGTTGGATATGGCTGGGTTTCAGAGAGCAAAAAGAAATGTACTCTCCTCTCAGTGGACTTAACTGGAGAAGGCAGTGGTAGACTAGAGAATCCCTATAGGTGGTTTTGGAAAATCTGTGCCTGGTTTCCTAAATGAAGCCCAAGGAGGTAGAAACCTCATGGAAAAGTCTCCCATTAAAAAAAGGGGGTGGGGGAGGGGGCAGAAACTATGGTTTCAGTAACATTTTAAAACACAACCAGCCCCACCTGCAAGTGTGGATAGCAATTGTTTCCCATATGGTCCCACATCATAATATCATGGCGCAGTAGAGATACCTGGAAATTATCCCGTGTTGGAAGGGAGATGGAGTCAGTCTTTGTGTTGGAAGGGATATGGAGTCAGTCTTGGCATCCATCAGTTAGGGAGTGATAGGTAAAATGTAGCAAATGTACATACAAAGAAACAGATCCTATAACAAGCAGAAACAAAGATGGATCTTAAAACGAGAGGGCTTAGAGAAAAATTAGGAAACACAGATCTACAATCTTACCATTCATATTCTACTCATCCTCTTCCTCCATAATTATCTACAGAAACTCTTTGAATGCTTGCTCTTTCATCTATTCATTCAAAAAATACTTAAGTCCCTACTGTGTACAGCCCTTGGGCTAATGTGCAGACTATTAAATGTTGAACAAGACATATTTTATTCCCGCAAGAAGCTTAAAATCTAGTAGGAGAGACAGAAAAGTATATAGACAATCACAATTAAATTGAGTAATTATTAGCATTTATTCATTCTTCTTCTTATCCTTTTCATCATCTCTCCAGGTGATATGTCAACTTAGTAACTGATACAAAGAAAAGACACACTTGGGAGGAACCATATTAGTGCCTAAGAACCCAGATGACTATAATGGCCTCTAAGTATGTCAACCAAGTGAGCAATGTCTTATACATTATCTCTTAGACAGCTGAAACTCATTAAATTTCTTGGGCAGTCCCATGAAATACGTCCTCCACCCAAACATGAACAACAGTAGGTCCTGACCTTAGTCAGAAAGCAGACAACCAAATGTCCTGTGTGCTATCCATCTGTGGTATTCACTAGGACAACAAGAACCACTTCAAAAAAACAATATGTGGCATTTGATAAAATAGAAGGTGCTGGAGGGAGAGGCGATCAGTTCGGTGAAATTAGATCCAGCTGTAAGCCACTCAGGCCAGGGCTATCTGTAAATCGGTTTTTTTTCCCTGCCCTGTACATTATAGCAATCTACTACAGATCACAAGAGCACAGGCAAAAGCCATATGTTTGGCATCATGTGAACAGCATCTGGTATTTTTTAAGATACAACTAAAAACGTTGAAAATACAATAAAACAACTGTCATTCACTTAATGCTTATGCTTATATCTTAGCTCACGGATAGTTTTATGACAAATAAACAGTTGTATGAAGTCTCAGTTTAGTCACCTTCCTTTATACATTTCTTTCCTGGGTGAATTACATTTTTGTCTCTTCTTTTGGCTTGGTCCAAGTGTAATTTGTATATGTGCATGTGTGCTACTGTAGATGGTGAAACATTGCTGTATAAGCAGAATGAAACTGTCTTTTAAGGTGGATTCGGCCAAGTAGTCTACGAAGTCATAAATATTATTTACACTCAATTCTGTTTACTAAAAGCCTGTAGGGGTCTGGCTAACATGTTTCATAATGTCTAGAATTCAGGCTTACATTGGAGTAGTAAGGGAAAAACACATGTGGTTGGCACTTGGGAAAGTGGACACGGGAAGTTTTGCTGGTCCTACTGAATTATATATGAACTATCATTCCAGATCAAATCTACTCATCTAGGCATTTCAACAAGTATACCTACTAAAAACTGATAGCCCCCAAAGCAGTTAATGTAAACCTCAAGAGTAGTTGGAAATCTCTTAATTATTGGTTTGGGAAGACTCTTAACCCCTTGCTAAAACAAATTAATGAAACTGACTAATTCACATCATCTTTGCAGTTGTCCATACAATAGTGCTGTTAGTCTTAAAATTCTCAGATAGAGACATGTTAACTTTTTAGATGCTGATTTAGAGAAGGATAAGTATACTAATCGTCTTTGAAAGCACTTAATATATTATTTTATATGGTGAAAATAGAAAAGTTGTAATAGGTTCTTCAGTGAGAAAACCAAGGTATAAATAAATAAATTAAATAAATAAATAGCTAGCAACTCTCCTATGTAGAATTTTCATATATTTTCCAAAATCAAGGCTACACTGAATATAAAACACCAAATTTGTATTTATTTGATTCCTCCAACTAGTTTTGCATACTTCAGAGTTCACTTTTTTTCACTGTGATTTACTTGGGAGAGTAGCCAGGATGTGGCCTGGTCTGGGATACATTGATTTCATATCTAAAAAAAGATGGGTACAGTTCACCAGGAGCTAGTACAAAAAAAAAAAAAAAAACACAAAGAAAGAAAGAAATTAGTTAGAATAGGTTCTCAATGGAAAGTAGAAAGAATTTATTTGTAAAGAAGAAAAAAATCAGAAAATCATTTTCTTAGTTTGTCTACTTCATAAGTAAAATTAAGGATAGTCTGGACTTAATCTTTCACTGGATACTAAATTCAGTTTATTTCTAAATAAATCACTTAGTCATTTGAAAAGATATAAATTATCTGTAGCAAATTATAAATAATTATTTTAAAAATAATGATTATAGTTAATATTACTAAATAGACTAAATTCCAAAAGGCCTATTCCATTCAAGTGGAGAATGTCATTTTTAATCTTGTTGGTTCCCACTTTTGTGCTCCATTTTATTTATACATAGCCATAATACTTACCGAGATGAAGTATAATTATTTCTAGACTATGAATTCTTTCAGTATCAAGGCCATGTTTTATTCATGTTTGTACTCCTAGTATCTACCTGGAAGAAGCCAAGGGTGGGGGAGGAAGGGGGGTATTGAAAGAATAAATTATTTTAAAACAAAAGGAAAAGCCAATTTGGAGACTTTTCTCTATGTAAACTATCCAATTGATTTAAAAATATAAATACTAGCCTGATTAAAAAAGTCTTGCCTATCTGGGAAGCATAAGCCCATTAAAACATCAGAAGCACAGTGTACAGGAATGTGTATACACTGACACAGTATACAGTATATAGTAATGGATCCAAAAAAACAGTGGAAATTGACTAAAGGAATTGATGACCATTATGTTCTGACCATTATGTTCTATACGGTCATATAGTACAAGGCCTATGCTGCTTTAACTCAAACATCCTCTGCTAGTCTGAGGAGAGGATGAGGCATTGCAATAGATTGATAACACTGACATCATTAACTTCAAGGGGATTTTCTCCTTCCATTGATATATACTGGATATTTATTTTATAGCTGGGAAAGAGTGAAACAACCTGATGGAAACAGATACCACAAGTAAGAAGGAAAATCTTTGTTTCTTATCCAGCCACACAAACTGAATTTGAGTGAGCTCTTATTATTAAAGGGTGTAAGACCAATCAAAAATAATTGAACTTAATGCAAATCATGTGTGTAGTAAAAAAAAAAAATCAAATTGTATAGAATGGTTTAAAATTATAAATTACTCCTTCTAATATTGAATCTCACTCGCAAGGTACAATCACTTTTATATTACTAAAACCCTGTATTTCGAAGAAATGCATTTATAAGGATTTTAGGAATTATCAATTGAATTTTGGTTATATGAAAGTTTAGCTTATTTACAAAACTATCTCTTCTCTTCATTCCCAGTATGGGAAGTGTGTGGGATGGCCACTGGGGAGCTAAGAAGGTCGGGGTGGGAAGGTGCCATGAGTGGAGTATGAAGGAGATGGCAGCAAATGCAACATTTTGAGGTGATGCCAAATTAGAAACTTGGCCAACTGCCCAAAGATATCAATACAAAGGGCAAATCAGAGGAAAAGATCTTGGAGCAAAATCAACAGAATGGAGGCAGTCAAGAGAAAAGAGATGCAATGGTGGGGAAGGGCAGAGAAGGATGCAGTTTTTGCACCCACTATATCTCCCTGGCAACTCTTAAAGAGCTCGTGCCACACAAGAAGCCTGCAGAGATGGTCTCCTGAATGGTGGCCATCAGAACTGGCATTTAGAAAGCCAGCTAAAAAAACTAAAGTAAGCCCTTAAAAGATATTTGTTTAAATCATTTCAATTTTGCAATAATCTGTAAAAAGTAAAATGTTGAAACATTGTGAAGTCTATACCAATTAATAAGCCATCCCAATGAAACTTAACATTTGAAAGCCCAGGGGCATGAATGCAAATGGAGGCAAACATACTAAATTCTGTATATTCACAAGTTACAAATCAAGGCAACTTTTAAATAAAATATATTCTATCTTCCTACTTTGACAAATATAACTTTGTAACAGAAAGATAAACGGATAAAGTTATGATTTTTTATATATGATTGAAATTCAGCAAAATAACAGAATTAAATTTAATAAGTATTATGTTGTGTCAGTGATCTGTAAATGTACTAATAAAACTGTATATTTCATAAACTATTTTTTTAAATCATTTTTTACCGTCATTTCAGCAAAATGCTACATTACTCTATTTGAGACTTTTAGTCTGTATTATTTTGAAAGTAATCACTTAAGAATTAAAAATAAGGTGCACCTGGGTCACTCAGTTATTTAAGCATCTGACTTCCACTCAGGGAGTTCGAGCCCTGCATTGGGCCTTGCATCTACAGCACAGAGCCTGCTTCAGATCCTCTGTCTTCCTCTTTTTCTGCCTCTCTCTCTCAAAACAAAACAAATATATTTTTTTAAATAAAATAAATTTTTAAATTTTTAAAAAGAATTAAAAATAAAATGCAATCATAAATGTGTACAAAATATGAATATTTTTAATAAAAATGTTAATCAAGGTAATTTAAAAAATAAAAATATTAAAATTATCATCCATGCACATTTTCAAAAAATATTCTTCTAAAGTATTCAACATCTACTGAATGTGAAGGGCAAGGTGCAAATTATATTTCATATGAAAATATTAAATATATTTAAATTATGCTGAAATTTTACTTTGGGAAATTATAATTAAATGCATTAAATATTTTAATAAAAATGAAACTATTAGCGATTCTAACACTCAGCATTAATCTAATTATATCTGACATCATGCTTTAGGGATATTACATGTATACCTACATGTATAGAAATTTAAGTGAAATATGAATTGTTAAATATTACATACTTCTGTTGCCTCATGCAAATGTTGTAAAATACCATGCTAATTTGTGAGTACCCCAGAATCAAACTGAAACACAAAAACAGCTAAAAGAAAATATATATGTATATATATAATTTTACAACTGGTAAATATATATATGTTTTGACAGCTAAAACAGCTAAAAGAAAAAAAATATATATATAATTTTACAACTGGTAAATATATATATGTTTTGTACTACTGGCTAACAAGAATTGATTTCATTCATGCCTTCTAAGAAAAGATTTAAGAAGTTAATTTATCTAATTACCTAAATGCTTTTTCCACTTGTATATGAGATAGAGGTATTAGCTAATGCTACTGTGATAATCATAATGCAATATATAAGTTCATCACTTATGGTATACACTGTATACCTTATAAATATTATATGTCAGTTATAGCTCAATAAAGCTGGAGAAAAAAACCTTTCCCACACAAATGAAGCCATATCCATCTCCAAAGAATAGAAGTACAATCCACAAACTCACCACATTTAGATTCAGTCACCTTTTGTTTCAGGAACACAGGGGATGGGGGGGAGTGGAAAAGCTCCTCCCTGTGGCCTGAAAGATAGTCTGGACAGTGGATGTTCTGGATGTTCAAAGTTCGTAAGGTTTCAGGTGCAGGATATTTAAGCTCTATCAGAGCTGGACACTGAATCATGAGTAACAGTGGTGCTCACATGTACTTTAATAAATTGTACCTGTGTGTTTGGGATATCTAGTCATCAACCAGATCTCTAAGGAAGTGTGAGACCCCTAAGGGTGGTGCTGCCAGCAACAGAAGTGACTTAAATGATACTAAAAAGTCCTAAGAGAACATATAGAGAATTAATATCTAGATCTACTAACAGTGACTCTTAAAGGTTTCGATGTTATTGTTATCATTATGTCAGAACAAACTAAAAAAACAAAAGTAAGTTTAGGAAATTAATAAATCCAACAAACCCTATACTTCAAATTCATGATACAGGCATCATGTCTGTGGAGGCCACTACTATATATATACCTGTATACAAAGTGCACCATACTTGGTGCATAACAGGAGCTTAATAAATATTTATTAACAAAATATTTTGTACCTAGTATGCATTATGTGATCAGGTAGATTTAAGACAGTGGGTGCCCACTGCTCATGTCCTCAAGGGGACACCTGAGACCAGATTCACATGCCAGAGTAGAATTTGCCAACTTTTTCATCAGTTCTTTCCATGACCTTTGTGACAGCCCAATCTAAAGCAACCTGCTGCCATGACCAACATTAGAGACAACAGCAGGGCCATTGCTCATCACCAAGATCATAAGTATGTTTCAGCATTAAATAAGTACCAGATCTGAGGTCTCATTACTTTTGAATTCAATACACAATTTGAGGACAGCCAGTGAATCTGGAGGATGTGTTTCAGTACTAGAACAGCCTTATTCCAGCTTCAGCTTAAACTTTGGCTCCTTCTCTGCCTCTATTCCCAAGCTTAAATCAACTGCCAGTCTCTGTTCCAAACTGGAGTTGTGCCATAGCCTTTCCCCTGATGATGAGTCATTTCACCAGTTACTTTAGGGGTTGGTGGCATAACCCATGAACTCAATCTAAAGGGTGGGTCATTTGGAATGGGTAATAAAACTAGGTTTAGTTCATCAGCTGCCAAGCTTTGACTAAAATATTTAAATACATCCATCCAAACTTTGGACAATTTATAGGGACTTTATAAAAAGAAAGTGAAATTTTTTTTAAGTTACAGTAAAATGAAACACATTTTTGAAAAATGTCTACTTTTATAACTGTCAAAGATGATAGTCTTCACAGAATTATACTTTAATTCTTTTGATTTTTCTTTCTCCAGAATAATCACACTTAAACAGATTCCCAGCCTAGGTAATTACATGAATATGTCGACTCAATGACAGCATGGAGTTTTTACCAATTATGAGTAAATAACGTATTTATACAACTGGAAGTGATTTACAACAAATTTGACTTATCAAGCAATACTGAGTTTAACGCTGATAAATATTACTAAAATGTTGGATGGAATTCAGACCACATTGGTTGGAATAAACCAGTGTAGGTTTCAGAGGAAGCAGAGCAGCATAATAAAAATCAAGAGCATTAAATTCACCTAAAAGGCCAACCTGACGGCACTCGGGGCCAGTCTCTTTCTTTTACTTCCAAAGCATGTATTATGTGGATCTCAGTCTCAAGTATTAGCAAAATCCCCTCTAGTGTTCTTCCAATAAACTTACTCATTTTCCATGAAGGACCACACTGTAAGAGAAAGGTAAGGTCTCCACCTCATAGTTTAAGATTTAATCTTAGGAGCACCTGGGTGGCTCAGTTGGTTAAGCGTCTGACTTTGGCTCAGGTCATGATCTTGCAGTCTGTGAGTCCGAGCCCCGCATCAGGCTCTGTGCTGGCAGCTCAGAACCTGGAACCTGCTTCAGATTGTGTCTCCCTCTCTCTCTGCCCCTCCCCTGCTCACACTCTCTCTCAAAAATAAATAAATATTTTTTTTAAAAAAAGATTTAATCTTAAAGTTTTCCAACAAAAAAAACTGTTTCCTGGAATTGTGGGAACCTGCACTGTGAGTTTCATGCATTTGGGGCTCCTCGGAGACAGAGGCTTTTACTTGTATAATCCATGTTCCGCACAGAGAGGAGTTGGTACAAAACTGGTGCTCTTGAGCTTGAGTGGATTTGTTACTATAACAGATTCATTTTCAGCATTAATTTTATTTTTTTATATCAGTAAGAGTTAACATGGGATGTGCAACCAGCATAAAAAGCCAAACACTTAAGTGCTAATTATTTTTCAAAGAAAAAATTTTTTTCATTGAGATACAACAAAATAATGTAAGATGTTTCTTCTGCACTTAATATAAAACCAACTTCTTTAAGTTTCTGTATACAATGTGTGTCCATTTATAATGTTAGTAGCTAACCTCTCCTGTTGTTTATTTATTCAGACTTATACAGATTCCCTTTTCCTCTGAGGAGTGTAATTATGAGAATCAGGAATAATATTTTCAAATTGTCACATAAATATTTCTGACATTCCACACTCTATGGATTTTGTACACACACAACTCTGACCTTCTTCTGGACTTTAGGATCATACTTCCAAGGTAAAATTAATTACTATTCCCTGTTTTATGCACCCAATGTGCATTGTGCAATATATCACGGCAAGGAATCCTTAAACACTATGATAAAATATCTCATCATTATAGCTTTATTTTATTCAAGGATAGTGTTTAAGACCAGTACATTTTTGTTGCTTTGTTTTCATCTATAGCAATTGAAGTAAATTTAATGTTAGAAAGAAACTCAAGGGACATTTTAACTTTAATGGTCCTTGCATGTGGGGTTATAGCTAAGTGTAAAACCACTAAAGTGAAGTTTGTGTACGATGGTTTTATGGCATCATAACAATGACTGTGAACTGTATCCATGCTGGAAAACTCCACAAGTGATCATTCATCTTGTGCTCTTCAGCAGGAAAGTACTAAATGGATACATAAGAGTTGTATCTAGGTATAGAATCACTAGCAACCCGCTGACAAATGCTTACACACCAAGAAATACAAAAGAACCAGAAACAAGCACCTATCATCTATGCATACCTATTCCTACCTTTTTTCCAACAGGTTAACAATTAGATGCATTTTGGGAGAAAAGTTAAATTTCTGTTTTCTTTGAACCAAAAGATGATATAATTTGCAGTGCTCAGACCTAAGGCTGCTGGGTACAGCCAAGACTATAGCTAATTTGGGGTTTCAAAGATGGGAGAGTATCCCTTGGTTTTCATACCACTTCCCCCTTTGAAAGAGTTGTTAAGCAAATGTTTACCTTGTCATCATGTATAACTTGGGCAATATGTTCTGAGTATTATGGGATTGTGTGCTCCCCACTGTGGGTTATTCACAAAATTTCCTGAAGTTATTGTGCAAAGCAAGTTACTGTGAAGGTTCTCCAAGGTTCTGGCTGACTTATGTTTGGAATAAGTCTTTTGTTGTTATTTGCTTTCTGACAGAGGGACTGGAAATTGTCTGGACTTTGGAACTGACTTTGTGATGTTTGGATAGTGCTCTAAAAGTGAGTGGTGTGTTAGCATGTGGTTTACTTATGCAAAACAAATCAAAACTTAAAGTACATTTCTTAAAATTATAAGTGTTTTTGAGAAGAATTCCTAGCAATCCCAATTTTGTGGTACAACAGACTCACTGGCTAAAATATCTGGCAAGGTACTTAACTGTAACCTTCTTCAACCTGAGTTTAGCAATGCTGCAGAAGCTCTTACTAGGTTTGTTTGTCCCTCCCTCCCTATCTCCACATATTACAAAAGAATGGTTTATTAAGAGCCACATCTTAAAACTTAAGTAGACAGTGATACCAATTGCCTACTAACAATGTTTTACCAAGGTTTAAAAAAGGTTTTTAAAAAGCTGCAACTCAAAACTAGTTCAATTCCATAGCAACTAACTGTGGACATTTTCTTTTACAATAGGAGGCTAGGGAGAAGATGAATTGATAAATATGTAAAGCAGTGAACAGTTCATTGGGGATGCACGTTTTCATAAAAGGACACATCCCTTCTCCTTACATTGTATTTCTGTAGCCATCTATATAACGTTAGTTGAAAAATAGCAATATAAATGGGAAACTATTTATTAATAGAAGTCTGGGTCAAAGGCTCTCCTCTCCCCAAGTCACATGTCCCCTCTTTCTGCACAGACCCTGCATCGTTTTTTTTTATCTTAGATTCTCTTCAAATCCTAGAATCTAAAGATAAAATAAAATTTAATTAATTTAATTGATATACTGCTGAGTTCCTTCACCTACAAAAACAGATCACCCTTACCTATGTGTGCACATAGGTTAAACTGTACATTTCGATTAATTAATCTCATGGGGGCTTTGTCAAAATAAGAACCAGTGCATCAAACCACAGCCCCATCCTAGACACACAGAAGTATCAGGGTGCTCCCATCAGCACGAGGCACTCTGTACTCTTCTATCAATCAGTGGCACTTTACTCATCATGTAAAATACTTCCCTACTGCCAATTCCTATGATTAAGTATTATGTGCCTTTAAAGTATTTTAATGAAGCTAAAAACATGATTTGTATGACAGAATTAGCCACAGAAATTTGGACAGTGGACATTCCCAAGAAATGCCCAGTTCCAAGACCTCAACTGCAGTATTTACTCTGGTTCTGCTCTCTTAGTGGGTCTCCAACTTCTGCTATCAACTCTATTACTATTAGTGGGAGATCTGACTGGCTCCTGAGTCACTACCTCTGAACATCAAGAACAGGAATAACAAGAGTGGTCTACTATTATAGCAATAAATACAAACATAGAGATAGTTGGAAACCAAGTCTGGAATATGTTGACCTTGAAAGAACATCATTTTGTTTCAGGAGCAAGGTACAATGCCTAGCACACTTATCTACCAAGGTCCCAAGCATTGATCCAGGATATGAAAGCCACTATTAAGGTATAATTTTTTTCAGCTATATATGCAGGGATAGACAGCTATCAGTTTGTGTGGACCAGAAAACCTTCTCTCTTCTGCACCGTTTCTATTTCCATTCATTCATTCACTGATTCACTCACTCATTCCCAGCATCATGCCAGACTCTTAAGCACAACCAAATCAAAACTAAGTTAACATTGCAGATACTTCCAGTTTCAAGACATGCATGTTTATTGATAGCTTCTGATGAGCCACAACAGTTTGAGACTTTTCCAGTGCCAGTCAAGGATACAATGAGACCTAATTCTATAGGCTCCTGTATAAGATATACCTGATCAGAATATTTTAAATTTCCTAGGCTGGGTAAATTAGAAAAAACTGGCCCCTTCATGTGCCTCCTCAAGGGAGTGAAGGATAATCTATCAATGAATGGGAATAAGAAGGCCCTTTATAAAGCCTATAAATAGAAAAACGAAGAGTGAGAGAAAAAAGGGAAAAATCAGAAAGCAGTGGGATGGAAAAAAACAAGAGATCGGAGAGGTAAATGGGCTAGAAACAAGAGAAGTAAAGTAGAAAAGAAAAGAGGGCTTGAGGCAAAAGAAGTGAAGAGCTATGAGGTCCAAGATAGGCACTCGCCAACTGTTGCACTGAAATGAGAAGAAAGGAGGAATATGTGGGACAGCAAGGATGGGATTGACAAAAGAGTGAGGGGCAGAGAGCATCTAATTTCTCAGCAATTACACCAGTAGTACCTAATCCAGATTGCCCTCATCATTGTGGACTATTGTAATAACTTCCAGGTATCTTGTTGACCCATGTTCCCGTTAGTTTCTCCTCTACCCAGAATCAGAAAGATCCCTATAAAAGGTAAATTGTGATCACATCACTTCCCTGCTCAGATCAATCCAATGTACCCTCTCTTCCCACTCAGAAAGAATAAATTTCAAAAAAAAAAAAAAAATCAGAATCCTCGCTATAGCTTCAGAGGGCACACATTATGTGAACTAACTCACATCTCCTTCAGCATGCTGTAAGGCTTTCTTTCTGTTCCTTGTATACATTAGGTTTATTTCTTCTTTGGGGCCTTTGTGCTTTGTGTTGGAACTCTCTCTTACCAGCTCAGCTCAAGACTGACTCCTTTTCATACTATAGGTCACAGTTCAAAAGTCACTTTCGCTGGGTCTAACTCATAGATAAAACTCAATGAATGTCTGCTAAATGAATGAATGAGGATAATGAAAACTTCAGCATAACATTAATAATCAAAGAATCTGGGGAGCAAAAAAAGGACTTGGTCAGTGGAAATGCCTGTTTCTCCAGATGATATTAGGAATATCTTGTAGAAGACATTTATATTCATCTAGAGCACAGAAATAGTGCCAATGCATGGAATAAACAGGAATATAAGTTCCAGATTAATAACTTCCTAAAAATTAGTTTATACATCATTTGTAATGAGCTATTCACATAGCAGCTAATCTATAAAGGTGTTAAAGAAATAGATGAATTATATATTATATACATGGAGTTGACTTTGTTATTTAAATTTCCAAGTGGGGTCAGTTATAATGATTTGACTTATTAAGAATTTACAGTAGACTCTTATCTCACAGCATACATATCCTAAGGTTGAGACTTATTTGTTCTCAGGACATTTGTACTGTTCACTCTCTGAGCTATCAGTTTTCACCTAGTGCTGACGAATATAAGCTGAGTTGCTATGAAGATGCAAACTGGATTATCCAGGAAGCAAAACTCCCAAGCCATGTCCACACCTGTCTTTTCTTACTTGACCTATATTCAAGTAGCTTGCTTTACTACTCTGACATTGCCCAGCTACCTGAATAGAATCTCAGATATGATGGAAACCAAAAGAAAATTCTTCCAAATAAATTTCACCGTCTTATATCTAAGCCCATTACTGGTTCAGTTTTAAAGAGTCTGCTGTTAGTAAATGATATGCTCCCTATTTAGAATTGCATCAGCCTTTTAAAAACATCTACTTCCTATGCATTTTTACTAGTTCTTTCTACAGTAATTGAAATAGTATTGATCCAGGATATGAAAGCCACTATTGATGGCTTTATGATGACCATTATTTTGGATCATATTTTTTATTAAACTCTTATTAATCTAATGACTTTGTTTTCTCACCTGTGTACTTTTGCATATGCTATTCTTCCTATGGAGAATCCCATAATCCACCCCACTGTCCCCCACCCTACTATCTTCTACTGTTTCCTCTGTGCTCAGCCTTTTTGACTCAGGAAGAAGTTTTAGCTAATCTTTGAAAATTTCCTCAGTCACCTAAATCAGAGAGTCATCTATCCTTTAGATCCCACAGCAATTAAGGCCAAGACCACTAATCAGCAAGTGAGGTAGCTAATCTCCAAAGATGACCTCTAAAAATGCCTCCACTACCTACCTGCTGTTCCTCAGGTGGAGGTGGAATTTATTCTCCCCACTTCATCCTACTATCACAGGCTGGTCCTAAAACTGCCTAGATCAGGGGCGCCTGGGTGGCTCAGTCGGTTAAGCCGCCGACTTCGGCTCAGGTCATGATCTCGCGGTCCGTGAGTTCGAGCCCCGCGTCGGGCTCTGTGCTGACAGCTCAAAGCCTGGAGCCTATTTCAGATTCTGTGTCTCCCTCTCTCTCTGACCCTCCCCCGTTCATGCTCTATCTTTCTCTGTCTCAAAAATAAATAAACGTTAAAAAAAAAAAAAACTGCCTAGATCAATAGAATGGGGTGAAAATGGATATGCTGGTACTTCTGATCCCAGGACGTAAGAGTACTAAAAATGTCTACTTCTTGATACTTGGAGACCTAATGCATGATGTGAGGAAATCACACGGGAAAAAAGAGACCACATAAAGATGTTCTGGAGGATGAGACATGGGAACATCCTAGCCCAGCTATCACCTGACTGCAATGGTATGACAGACTTCAAGTGAAACCAGAAGAACTGCCCAGGTGAGCCCCAGTCAATCCATAGAATCATGAGAAATAATAAAATTAATAGCTATTGTCTTATATCATTTTAGGGTGATTTGTTATGTAGCAATAACCAAAATAGTCAATCATGTTAGCAGCACAGATTTTTATGACTGAAATGGCTTCAAATATTAGTAAATTGTCCTGTGTCATGAGTTATTCTCTGTTATTTGCTCAAGCCATAATCTTCTTAAGGGTAAGGAATGTGTTTTAATGCTTTTTATGTCCCTCACTCTCCAGCACAGTGCCCTAAAAATTGTATGTACTGATTATTATCTTGTTCACAGACTAAGTACTTTAGAAGCCCATCTCATTTCTTTTGGCTCTTGGAAGTTTTAGAATAAAGCTAATTTTATTGTGAAATTATTTCTATACACACACACACACACACACACACACACACACACACCTTTGAGGACTATATTATTAACAAATTTTCAGAATCTAAAACATGATTTTGATATTATTTATATCTTGCACCTTTATTATTTTTCATATGTGAAGAAGCACTGTTACATAATTATTCAACTATAATAATATAAGAACAAAATTATTTTAAGGCCTCCCTTAGAAGACAAGAAAAATTACTCAGCTGAATCTAAAATAGAGTAACATCTAAAATTCCAAATGATTAAGAGTAACATTTTATTTTATTACTCAGGGGCATAGAATCTATATTACCAGTAATATCCCAAAGCACTTTAGAAGACTTATGTGAGTAACAATGAAATGATTGCATTTCCAGAAAAGACACGTAGCAATCATACTGCTGGTTCTTTCTGCACTTCAGTGATTCAATCTCTTGGCTAGATGTTTTAACTTTTGCATCACTGGAGGTTTGTCCAAAATATATTTTAAATAACCACATACCTTCAGAGCCTCATTCTTAAAGCTTTCGAGAATATTTGGCCAGTTCAATGATCTCAGTGGCTAAATATCTTTAGCTATACAGTTTTGCACCTACATCACATATCATTTGGGGGAACAAGTACTATGTACACCTGATAATCTGACCACATTTATTTCCTATTTTAAAATTGTTGGGGCACCTGGGTGGCTCAGTCAGTTGAGCATCCGACTTCGACGCAGGTCATGATCTCACAGCTCGTGAGTTCGAGCCCCACATCGGGCTCTGTGCGGATAGCTCAGAGCCTGGAGCCTGCTTTAGAGTCTGTGTCTCCCTCTCTCTCTGCCCCTAACCCACTCACATTCTGTCTCTGTCTCTCTCAAAAATAAATAAACATTAAAAAAAATTTTTTTAATTGTTACAAGTATACTGGTCATTTAATTTAAAGGCTTACCTTCATCTAGGATCACAGATGGTGTTAGAAGGAGCATAAAAAACACAATTTTGACAATATAATTTGAGATGTTAAGTGTCAAAACTATAAACATGGAATATAAATTAAAATTAAATTTAAAGACATTTGAAACCACATATTTATGTAATAGTCTTCATATTTATAAGCTGGTCCTCAGAGTACATGAATTTTCTACACTTCCTCCTGGACATAATCTAGGTTTCCTCTGGCCACACAGTCTGAGAAAGCCAATAGGATCAAAAACAGTAACAAATGTCCTGAGTCAGTATTCAGACAACTGAAAGAGCTCCAGCCCAACATGTTAAGGTTTTTAACTTTATGGTTTAATACATTTTTTTTTTTTTTGTAGAATCAATGGGTTATACAAAACACCTCTTCTGCCAGACACCTACCTAATATATGCTTCTCCTTCCTTGACGGTGCTCAGAGAGACAAAGTGCCAAAAACAATAAAATACTTGGGAATAAAATTAGCCATGGAAGTGAAAGACCTGAATACTGAAAACAATAAAACATTGATGAAATACACTGAAGGCACAAATAAAAACATATCCCATGTTCTTGGATTGGAAGAATATTGTCAAAATGTCCATACTATCCAATGTAATCTATAGATTCAACATGATATCTATCAAAATCTCAATGGCACTTTCCACAGAAATACAATAAACTATCCTAAAATTTGTATGGAACCACAAGAAATCCCAAAGAGCCAAAGCAATCCTGAGAATGAAGAACAAAGCTGGAGGCATCACACTTCCCGATTTCAAGCTATATTAATCAAAACAGTATGGTACTGGTATAAAAAGATGTACACAGACCAGTAAAACAGAAGAGAGAGCCTAGATGTATGGCCAACTAAGTTTGACAAGAGCACCAAGAACACACAAGCGGAAAAAAAGCTCTCTCTTCAATAAATGGTGCTGGGAAAATTGGATATCCACATGTAAAAGAATGAAACTGGATCTCTATCTTACATCATACAAAAATTAACTTGAAATGGCTTAAAGACATAAATGTAAGACCCGAAACCATAAAACTCCTAGAAGAAAACATAGGGGAAAAGAACCTTGGCATTGGTGGTCTTGGCAATGATTTCTTAGATAAAACACCAAAAGTACAGACAACAAAAAGCTAAAATAAACAAGTATAACTCCACCAAACTAAAGAGCTTCTGCATGGCAATAAAACCTTCAATAAAAAGCAACCTATAGGATGGGAGAACATATTTGAAAATCATATATCTGATATATCCAAAATATATTAAGCTCATACAACTCAATAGCAAAAAACAAAAAAACAAAAAAACAAAAAACAAAAAACAAATAAAACGTTTAAAAAATGGGCAAAGGACTTACACAGACATTTTTCCAAAGACATACAAATGACCAGTAGAAAGAGTCCAAATGTCCATCGACTGATAAATGGATAAAGAAAATGTGGCATATATATATACAATGGAATATTACTCAGTGATCAAAAAGAATGAAATCTTGCCATTTGCAACAACGTGGATGGAACTGGGGTGTATTATGCTAAGTGAAATAAGTTAGAGAAAGACAAGTATCATGATTTGACTCATATGTAGAATTTAAGAAACAAAACAGAGGAGTATGGGGGAAGGGAAGGGAAAATAAGACAAAAACAGAGGAGTCAAACCATAAGAGACTCAAATACAGAGAACAAACAGTATTACTGGAGGGGAGATGAGTGGGGGATGGACTAAATGGGTGATGGGCATTAAGGAGGGGACTTGTTGAGATTAGCACTGGGTATTATATGTAAGTGATGAATCACTAAATTCTACTCCTGAAACCATTACTACACAATGTTAACTAACTTGGATTTAAATTAAAAAAAAAAAAAAAGTTACCAAAAGGTATATGAAAAGATGCTTAACATCATTAGTCATCAGGAAAACATGAAACAAAGGCACAATGAGATAGCACCTGAAATCTGTTAGGATTGCTATTATCAACATGACAAGAAATAACAAATGTTGGGGAAGATGTGGATAAAAGGGAACCTTTATATACTGTTGGTGGAAACATAAATTGATTCAACCATTAAGGACCCTCCAAAAAATGAAAATTGAACTACCATATAAGGATCCAGCATTCCCACTCCTAAGTATATATCTGAAAGGAACTGAAATCAGTATCTCAAACAGATATCTGCACACACATGCTCATTGCAACATTATTCACAATGGCCAAAGTACAGAATCAACCTAAATGCCCTTCAATGGATGAATGGATAAAGAAAATGTATATGTGTACACCACAAATACTGTATGGTGTCAGTTACGTGTGGAATCTTAAAAAAAAAAAACAAAAGGAAAAGGAAAAAAAGCCAACCCAATTAATAGAAACAGAAATATAATGGTGGCTACTGGGGAATGTTGAGGGGAGGGGGAAATAGGGTGGTGCAGATCAAGAGTACAAATTTTCAGTTATAAGTTCTGGAGTAGCTTGGTTGCTCAGTCGGTTGAGCATCCAACTCCTGATTTTGGCTCAGGTCATGATCCCAGGGTTGTGGGATCGAGCCCTGCATCAGGCTACATGCTGAGAGCGGAGGTGGAGCCTGCTGAAGATTCTGTATGTCTTTCTTTCTCTGGCCCTCTCCCCTGCTCATGCACATTCTTTCTTAAAAAAAAAAAAAAAAAAAAAAAGAAAAAAAAGAATAAGTTCTAAAGATCTAATGTACAGCTTATGACTATGGTTAATAATATGGTTATTAATGACTATGGTTAATAATACAGTATTATATACTTGAAAGTTGCTGAAAGTAGATCTTACACATTCTCACCCAAAGGAAAACAAAGTTAACTATGTGTGGTGTTGTAGGACAAGTTTCAAGTAAATAGGATGAAAAGCTTCTCTGCTGATAAAAGTTCCACCCTTTCTGTTTCTTCTTTGTTCCTCTAGTATGGAACACAAAGGTGATATATGGAGATGCAGCAGCTATTTTGAAACTATGAAGATATACATAAAGAAAGGCCTTCACCCCAAAGATTAAAAGATACAATCCAAGACCCTGATGAAACATTTAAGCCACTGCAGGAGTCCTAAACTGCCACTTCCCCTTTTTGCCTAGGCTGTTGTATTTGGGATTTCCATAACCTGTATCTTAACTTCCCCCAAAGTTCTCTAGATCATGGTTTAAATCATCAGTATCTACTCCTAATTAAAACTAAAAGTTGAAATGACTTAGACACTAGAGATTTTATATAATTTATTTTCCTTTCGTTAGTTCTCTCGGATCTAGTATCTCCTGTTTATTTCAAAACTGTGAAAGTTGTATGTAATTACTTCATATTTGAACACTGCAACAGCTTTCAAAGTAGTTTCACTGTATCTATTTTCTCTTAACCCACTCATGGTTACTAAAATAATCTTTAAAAAAAAACCCACAACATTTCTTTTCTTTACTTATAACCCCACACAAAGAACCTCACTACCTCCTGTCCCCTGCACTGACTCTAAATTCCTGATGGTTCACTTCTCCCACGATTTGGAAGTCTTTCAAACAATCTCTTCAATCTCAACATACATGCCCCTGCACTCTAATCGTGAGCTCATGTTATGGTTTATTTCTTCCTCCTTGTCCATACCATTCTCTACGTGTTTTCCGCCAACTTTCAACCTTCCATTATCCTTTTCCACCAAGTCTGAATTTGGTGCCCCCTACCAAAAAAACAAAAATTAAAACAAAAACAAAAAAACTCTCAGGAAGTTTTTCTGATTCAAATCCTTTACATTACCTCTGTGATTACTATGACCTTGGTTTACAAAAAAAAAAAACAAAAAAGCAAATATTTAAGCAAACTCTATAGTAAAAACCCTCATATAGATAGTTATAGGGTATTCTTGAATGCAGGGATATTGTTTCTCTTTCATTCTACTTGAGTGCTTAGCACACAGCAAGTACTAAAATAAATGAACATGCCCAACATGATTATTTGAGGACATGGTATACATTTACAAATTCAGAAACTATTCATAAGATGACACTCAAAGTTACTCGATTTCAAAAATAACCTACACAGGCATAATACTTAATTTAATGCACTTAAAATCTAAACTGACCAAAAATGTACATATATCACTGAAAATAAGTTAAGCGTTTATTACAATTAGCTATGTTCTTTCCTTCTGGAAAACCTAAGCAGTCTAGTTACAAAAATCTAAGAACATCTAATTTTCATAGCAGAGGGTACTCTGCACAAAATTACAGGGTTAGGAGCATTTAATCAACTTACTGATCTGATTGTCTCACCAACCTACCCCTTTGATCCCCCAATTGCTCTATACTGGGATTTGTAGCTAAGTATATTGTACTTATAAGTACATGATATTTATCGGTGTAATAAATACTATATGACAATTTTGAAAATAGATACTTTAACAGTTTAACATAACTAAAACTTCAGTAAGTTTTCTAAAATAATTAAAAATCTTGTATAGTCTTGAAAATTGGCATCATTTCATTAGCCAAACTATTCATGCAAAGAAATTACTGAAAGATATGTATTCTTTTTATATCACGGGCTTCATAATATAAAGAGTGAACTTTTTGAAAACAACTATAGAATAAAACTTTATAAGAGAAAAAATTATTTTCAGGTCTTTGATTTCATCTTATAATACAAATCAAATGTAACTATACTATATATTAATTAGACTGCATTGTTTTTCCCTGCATAGTAAAGATTAAAATAGCACACTCAATCCCAACTTTATTTTCAAATTTGAATTTTTAGTATTTGCTTTACAACTGCAAAGTCTTAAAATTTAATGTTATTAGGAATCAAAATGAATGTTTTCCTTATTTAAGTCTTGGCAGCCTTAACTCTCAAGGCCTGGAGATAAAATTTGATTTAAAAGCCCACTAAGGACAAACTGCTTAATCAGAAATCTGGACTTCACAATTAAGGAATTTCATCACTCACAAAATATGAGGGGGAAAAACTCATATGGCCACAAAACATAAAAATACTCATTTTCATTTAATGTTTTGTGGATCAGAGTGAAGGAGAAAACAGGGATTTTTTTTCCTGCTTTACTAGTTATTAAAATCCCTAAATGGTAGCTTTAGAATATCTGTTCATCATAAACACTTATTTTTAAACACAGGTTAACATTATTTTTCTTCACACTGTGGTATCCTAGTGTGGTTTAACCCCAACTCATATAAATTTCTGAAAATGTACAATTAGGTCACTATTCCATTTTAATCATCTCTAGCCCCTAAGTTTATAGTATTTAAAGTACAATTAGGCCAGTCGATTGGAGTTCATTATAATGCTACCATCCCCAATAGTCTGTGGTTCTACTTGAAAATTAAGAAATATAAAAATTCCAGTCACTTCACAACCAGGTCTTAGACTCACTGAGACCTTTTCCTTCAGTCTTTTTGTTTACATGAAAATTGCCCACCACAGGCAATTTTGAGCATGATTATAAGCATCAAGTCACTTCTCTCTGAATGTTTTCTGATTTGTGATTTACGAGAATAATTTTATTATTTTTTTTTTAATTTTTTTTCAACGTTTATTTATTTTTGGGGGGACAGAGAGAGACAGAGCATGAACGGGGGAGGGGCAGAGAGAGAGGGAGACACAGAATCGGAAACAGGCTCCAGGCTCTGAGCCATCAGCCCAGTGCCCGACGCGGGGCTCGAACTCCCGGACCGTGAGATCGTGACCTGGCTGAAGTCGGACGCTTAACCGACTGCGCCACCCAGACGCCCCTACGAGAATAATTTTAAATAACATCTATTTTACAGGCTTTTAGTAAGGACTAAATACCTTCACCATAATGCAGATGGGTTGTCTTCTGACCTGTTTTTATTCAGTCATGATTTGTCTAGGTATTAAATTTATATATCCCATACTATTTCAATACTTCTCCTCCTTCAAGCTTCTCCAACCTGGTTGGGTGGGTGAAAAATATATGGAGGGGAACAAGAAACAAATTTCCTTCATTCAAGTTTTCTTTGACATATAAAAAAGTGAATAATTTTAACGTGGAGCCTGCTTGGGATTCTGTCTCCCTCTCTTTCCGCTCCTTGCCTGCTTGCTCTCCCTTTCTCAAAAATAAATAAATATTTAAAAAAATAAACAATTTTATTCACCCATTCACAAGAGCAGATTTTGAAGAGAGAAGCAACCTTGATAGAAAAATTAAATTTAGAATCAATGAAGGGTAAGAACAGCTCCAAACATAGAGGGGTCAATGTGGTCATAAGAATTAGGATGCCTAAAAGCTCCACCCAGGAAAAGAAGAGCTATTAAACACTGAAAGAAAAAAAAATGGTGGTGACACTACTCTGGAAAGTGAAAGCAGCAGAAATTTTAGCCAATTTCATAAATAAGAAAAAGAAAATCTGAAGAAAAACTTTAGAAGCTTTCTGAGTGAAATGCTTAGAAAACCCTGCGCTGTGCCTTCAAGAAAGACTAGAGTTACCATCTGCATTATTCTTCAAAACCTTTGCAAACAGATATCTATTCCTTTGAATGTGACACAGCAAAGACTAGGCTAAGTGGTCAATTTTAAGTGACTTCCATTACTCATCCATTCATCAAATGTGTAACTGAGTGCCCAATTGATGCAGTCACCACAATAGTACATTTTGCACGGCTACCATCTAGAATTCTAGATCTCAGATTTAGTACCAGGTGACTCTAGGAAGCACCACAGAACTACATATAGAATGGATTTTCACCATGCCTGTCAAATACTTGGGGGTCAGTATGCAATGGATTGAATGCAAGACAAATAACTGTGTACCATTACAGTTCCTGGTACAGCATCATAAAGGAAAGAGACATTATTAAAATGAGTACAACTTGAGAACGTTCTTTTTAGTGATGAATATAGAAAAGCAAATCAACACTATTATCTGTGTATTATCTGTTTATTATCTGTGTATCAAGAAACTCCCTTGAGAAATTACAAATTAGACATGAATTTTAATCCAATTTGCATAGATACAAGAAATCTTAAACTTGAGTTACTTTTGGATGGGTGAGACAAGGTTGATGAGAGATATATTTGGATGAGTTCAAACACTTTGCCCTAATCTGTTGCCAGAGGCCAGATTCTTTAAGGATCTGGCTGCTACTATTGGACTTAGAACAAGCTTTGGAGCCAATGGTACAAGCTAATTGCTACCAGAAACTTGACGATATGTTGGAAAATATCATGCTGAGGAAGAGAACACAACTGAGTCACAGCTAGGTCATGCCACTAAAATTGGCCAGGGAGGTCAAGAAAAATACCAATTTTTAAGTTTTCAAATGGGTTGTAAACTCAAATGTTTACAGAGGTGCAGTAGTTAACATAAATAAGTAAAGAAGGCCTGATTAACTGGGGTAAACAAAGAAAAGAATGTTGTCATCTAAGAGAAGCTACTATTTAGGTCCTACTGACTGTGGATGTATTATTGTCATACTGCACAATTTTTCAAAGAAAAAAAAAGCCAGAAGTTTAATTTGCATGTGAAATTTAATTTTTAAATATTATTAATTCAATTAAAAAAAAACAAAACTATGTGTGTCAAACAAAACTTCTGTGCAAGCCAAATATAGTACCTGAACCACCAGTTAGTTTATGGTCTCTTGTTATTCCACCCCATTATATAATGGTGGTCAGCTGATGAAATCCCTCCACCATGAACATAATCACTTCCCTGGCTGGTCTAGTTGATATGAACTCAACAATCAAATACCAGATACTCTCCATTTGGCCGTATACTGTCTTTAGGCAGTGCTGCTGTTCATTAAAGAAAGAGATCTCAGTGCCTATGCGTCCACAAAGAATCCTCAAGTTGAGACTTAACAGACATAAGCCATTTTTCTTTTAAAATACATTTCTTTTAAAAAAAAATTTTTTTTATGTTTATTTGTTTCTGAGACAGAAAGAGACAGAGCATTAGCTGGGGAGGGGCAGAGAGAGAGGGAGACACAGAACTCGAACCAGGCTCCAGGCTCTGAGCTGTCAGCACAGAGCCCGACGCGGGGCTCGAACTCACAAACCGTGAGATCATGACCTGAGCCGAAGTCCGTCCTCAACCAACTGAGCCTCCCAGGCGCCCCTAAAATACATTTCTATGTTAACTAGAAGGATTTTTAAAATAAAATTTAAGTATGCAGGCCAAAACTATCCCAATTTCACCAAGATATACCTTTGAAACAACATCTATCTTCTAACAGTTTCCTCTCCTTATTATATGTAGCTTTAGATAAATGAAGAAGAGTGTGAATCTTAACTCTGAAAAGCTTGTTTTCAGCACAATACTAAAGAAAATCAGGGGAAAAAATAGAAATGAAGAGAACATAAGAAAAAACAACTAAATGCAACAGATCTAAGAAAAGTTATCAATAACTTTTATGGTCTTTTATGGAAACAAAATAAAAGATATTAGGGAGCTCAGAAATGCTATAATCACAGCAGTTCATGGACTTCAGACAACATGGGTTAAGGCTCTGATACGTCCAAATAGAACATTCTCCATATTAGCTCTCTCAGAAACCAGTCTATTTTTTTTATTTTTATTTTTGAAGAGTTAGAAGGAATGTCAGAAACTATTGTCTTCAAATCCTTAATTTTACAGAGAGAGATACTGAAACTACTTTGCTTAAGTGTAGTTAATGGCAGAATCCAGATGATCATCTAGATTTCTTAAAACATGTGGCAATGTTCTTTCTTTTGGATTATTTTTGGAGTTCGGTAAGGTCATAATATATATAAAGATGCATTATCTGGCCATAAGTAACTGCTCATTGAAAATCCAGTCCTCTTGGAAATTAAATAAAAATCTGTACATCAGCTTTGAGGAATCAAATAATGAGAAGCTCTTGCCCTAGAAGACCTTATATTCTACTTGGCAAAATCAGAAATGAATATAAAATGACAATTAAAAATATAAACTGAAATACAATTTAAGACAGCATGACACTATCACAAGGCAAGTATTTCCCAAATCACATACAAAATATTGAATCTAGCCTTTTAAAAATTGTATCTCCATTAATAAAAACATCTGCTCTTGTAGCATTTTTTACTGGACAAATTTTATTTTTTTTTGTTTCAAACTTTAAATATGATAAAATATAAACAAGATACAGTATCTACAAATGAAAGAATTTCTTGAGCTTAATGAATAAAGCTTTGTCATCCAAGAGCCGTGTTCCTCTGCCTCACTTTTCTACGGTGCATATTAGCTATGAAACCACAGAGCACTGAGTTCACTGCCTTCACACAGGATAGACCAGTCAGCATGAATTTTTACTTAGACACAAAAGTATCTGATCAAAAACATCTTAGAGCCAAAAAATGCATTTTAAAAAGAGATAAATGAAAGTCAGAATTTGTACAAACACTTAAAACGATTTCAAAGACAAACCGATGATTTTGCCAACTTTCTTAGAACAATTAACAAAATAATGATTAGACAGTCTTTTAAAATTTCTAAACAATAGATATTTGCATTTCCTTAAGCACTCTTACTCATGAAAATATTGGCTTAACAATTATGAGCTAAGTAATTTAACATACAACTTCAGTATGAAAAGTAGTCTTTCTCACATGAGTTTTGTTAAAAATACCTTCCTACATATTAGTTTCATATTAATTTAAATTTACTAACCACCGTTTCTGGATGGCTTATAATTACAATGACCAACTGTGTCAGTGTGCCTGTGGATGAAGAGTTTCCTGGGATTGGCGATCTACAGTGCTGAACTGGAACAGCTTGGCAAACTGGGACAGGTGGTCACACTCACTTAAGTTTATGGCCAGTGTTCCTTCTGAGAACAAAAAACCACTAGATAAAATACAAAAGCCATTTATATGAAGACAAATAAGATCTGCTCAGAAGAAATAGAAGGACTAAGACTGCAGGAGGGAGAACATTAAGAAAAGTGAGCTAGTATTTGCAGCCAATTTTACCCTATAGCCATCTGCCAACTCTAACAAAGAAAGCAGGCTAAGACTCCAGGCTGAAATAGCAGAGCTTTTGATGGAGACCTAGAACCTTTAATCAGAAGGTCAGTTTTTCCTTCAGAGCATTTATAGAATTCTGGTGCCTATGTGGAAAAGACTCTGAAAAGTAAAGCAGAGTTTTTGGCATTCTGACATGTCAAAGTCTTAGCATTCAGTACATGCAAGAAGAGGAGCTACTAAAAAAACATATTAAGTTCCCAGTAAAAATACCTGGAAGGCCACGGGCAAACAAGAGGTGACCGAATCTCTTCTGAACAACAACACAGCCATGGATTAGCATAGTCACTGATTAGATTAAGGTGATCAGCCATCACTCTGTCTGCACGGTGCAGGAGAGAATGACCCTTCTGTGGAGAATAACTTATTTTTTCAAACTAAATATCCAGCATTTGGGCCAAATTTATTAGGCATGCCAAAAGACAAAACTACGTGAACAAAACCCAAGAGAAAAAACAAAGAGAACAAGAGGAAAAAAATTCAGATAACCCAAATATTGGAATTCACCGACAATTACCTTAAAATACAATTAATATGTCGGGGAGCCTGGATGGCTCAGCTCAGTCAGTGAAGCATCTGACTCTGGCTCAGGTCATGATCTCACAGTTTGTGAGTTCAAGTCCCTCATCAGGCTCACTGCTGTCAGTGAGGAGTGTGCTTGGGATCCTGTCCTCTCTGCTCCTCCCCCACTGCCTCTTTCTCTCCCTCTCTGAGTAAAATAAACTTCTATATATATACTATGCAGTATATATATAATTAATATGTCCAAGACAACAGAGGAAAGAATGGATAAAAAATATTAAAAGTTTCAATAGATGAACCAAATGCATTTAAGAGAGAAAAAAGGTCTGTAATATAGATCTCATCTGATGTGTGTGTGAGCAGATGAAATAGAGAAGACAAATTAGTAAACCTGGGACAAGTGAACAAAAATATCCAAACTCAAGGACAGAGAAAAAAAATTAATGTAAAAAACACAGGAGTCTAAGAGAGACAAGTGGCATAGTCAGAAGTCTAATAAGACATAATTGGAATCCCAGAAGAGGAAAAAGAAAATGGACAGAACCAATATCAGAAAAGATAATGACTAAGAATCTTCCAAAACTGATGAAAGACACCACGTATTTTCAGAAACATCAAGCAAAATAAAAAGGAAAGCAAATGAACAAAGAAAACAAACCTAGGGAAAGTAATCACAGTAACATTGCTGAAAACCAGAAAGGAAACCCTTTGCTAACAGAAAGAAAGAAAGACATATTAAGTCTTCTGAATTTCTCAAAACAAAACAAAATGATGGAAGCCTGAAAATATCGAATAATTTTTAAAGTGCTATAACAGCTAATCTAGAATTCTATATCTAATGAAAATATCTTTCAAATTTAAAGTTGAAATTTTTTTCACAAAAACAAAGAATTTATTACTAAGACACTAAAGAAAATATTAAAGAGTTTTTCAGGGAGTTCTTATATTCTAGATTATCTTCATCTTTTCTTATTCAGGTGTGAGGGATGGGTGGCATATAAATATAAGACACAGAAGACAAACCAATGAATTTCTCCTATTCTTCTATCTTCATTATGTCTTGCTTCTGGCTTACTTCAGTCTCTAACTCTCATGAAATGTTGGGAGTTATAATTGTTACCAAGATAGTAAAATTTCTACCTATAACAAAAAACCTCCCAGAAGAGGTGCCAAACCCACATGACACTCACGCGCCTCTACTCACTCTTACCTCTACCAATTCCCTTCATCCCATCCTACTCCCCAGGTTGTGTGCACAGCACGCAAGCACATACCTCTTTTGGTCTTGTATTTTCCTGCAGGTTAGCAATATCATGGTCTGTAACGATGGAGCAAAAACCTCCAGGCTTCTCCAAATACTCGATTAGAATCCTAGTTTGCCCTTCAATTGGAGAAGTTTAATCTTAGCCCACTCTCCTAGAAGTTTCCATGACTTAAAAGTTGGGGTGAGGTAGAAAATTTGTATATAGAAACCTAATATAGACACTGTAAGAATAAGTCCAGACTATTTGAAAGTCTTCTCAGGAAGTGATAGTGGGCCTAACTGCAATATTATGCTCATCTGTCATCATATAAGAAACAGAAAAGATGAGAAAATCTCATTTTTTTAAAATATGAATGCTTCATGAATTTGCATGTCACCCTTGAGTAGGGCCATGCTAATCTTCTCTGTATTATTCCAATTTTAATACAGGTGCTGCCAAAGCAAGCACAAGGGAAAACCTCATTTTTAAAAAATCTTAAATATTAACTCCAAATACATTAGTTTTAGTTGTCCTGGATCCAATATTCCCTAATCTAGCTCTTAAAGACAAGTGACAAATGAGATTTTGATATTACATACATTTACAGAACTCTTCAGCATGAATTATTCTAGTTGCATGTTTTTTCAATTTTATACATTCTTATGAAAAATCTTAATATTGATCTATAATTTATCCTCATATTTAACATAGTTTTATGTTAAAAATGTGTATTTATATTGCAAATAATATGTTGAAGCCTTGGCACATTAATGCTTTAGAAGTATTAACTTATTAAATTTTATTTATGTTGAACTAAGAATTCACAAGGCTTTCTGTTCAAGACCGACCACACACACACACAATCTTTCCCTCCTTAGACTCCATTAAAATAAGAAAATATAAAAAGGTATAAACCAAAATTGAAGAGATAAGATACAGACATTCAAAAGTTCAGGAAACTTCTAGATGCAAAGAGTGCTGAGGCAGAGCCTAAGAAGTTACAGGTAACAATAAAAGATGCTGCAGCAGAAGCAGCTGACCTGCTGAGGCAGAACTTCGGCCTCTCCTGAGTGCAGACAGCCATGTACAATGGAGGAAGAGACTTAAGGGCAATAACAAAATGATTTAACTGGTGATCTGTATGTGGGACAGTCCATTCCCCGAAGTTTATCCTGGGGGGGGGGGGGGGGGGAGGAAGTGTGGAAGGGATTTTTCTCTAAAGAAATTAAATAAATTATACAGAGGATTAGGCCACTAGGATGGCTGTACACACCTCATCCATATATAAGGAGACTCTGAAAAATATAAAGAAAACACCAGACTAGCTAGAAACTTGGGACAAAAAAAATAATAATAATAATAATACAGTGATGAGTACACTGGGTTTTCTTTTTCCCATTTCTACCCTAGACTGGATATTAGAGAAGCTGGCAACTCAGAAAACACCAATAAGCACAAACAAAAGAGGGAAAACTGAAAAGCCCTCTAAAAAGCTACTCTCTCTAACCAAAAGACAAGAAAAGGGGTATCCAAGCAAGACAAAATTGAAGACAATAACCAATCTATTCCAGCCAAATACAACAGATAAAAACTGTAGCCTCCACTTCTCACTCCCTTCAGCAACAGTCAAGTAGACAGCCTAGACTTCTACTCTTGCCAGAATATAACGTAGCATTCCAAACCCTGCTACCAGGGTGATGTCAGAGAAGACCAAGTGAGAAGCTAGTAATTTCAGTTCATCTTGAGCCCAAAATTTCATCTACAACTAGCACTAACAAGGAACCCCATCCTCTCCTTGTTGGTGAGGTATCAGAAACCTACTGGAGAGGCAGGACCCTTACCACTCATCATGGAAGCACACCCTCACAGTCAGCGAAGACCAGAAGTCTGGTATTTCATTCTCATGCTGTAGGAAAAAAAAAACTCTATCCCTTCCCCATTGGGTGGTATCAGAGACTAGTAAAGTTGGAACTTTTCATCACTGCTCAAGGGTAACACGGCTACCGTCCCACCAGAGGAATACAAGTGAATAGCAATAATAAAATACCTCTCCCCCTCCCAATCAGGATGGTATCAGCAAAGACCCAGTGGGGAGCCTAAACTCCCACCTCTACCCAGCAATAACAACAGACAGCTCCTTCCTTCACCATCATGGGCTATCAACAGTGGCTAAGTGAAGAACCTGGACTTTTACTTCCACCAGCAGTAACAAGGCAGTATCAGGTTTTATCCACCAGAAGGGTGCCAAAAAAGTCCTGTTTTAAATAAGATCCAGTCTTGTAACATAATACCCCAAATGTCCAAGTTTCAATTAAAAAAGCACACAGAATACCAAGAATCAACAGATCACAAACTGA
Organism: Acinonyx jubatus; assembly: GCF_027475565.1. Classification (NCBI taxonomy): domain Eukaryota; kingdom Metazoa; phylum Chordata; class Mammalia; order Carnivora; family Felidae; genus Acinonyx; species Acinonyx jubatus. The sequence goes on from NC_069385.1 coordinate 37,845,874, forward strand.
ATGATAGAAAACAAATGTCAACACCAAGATGGCACAGATGTTAGAATTATCAAACAAGAATTTCAAAGCAGCCATCATAAAAATTCTTGAATAATTACAAACATACTTAAATGAAAAAAAAAATATGAAGTCTCAGGAAAGATATATAAGATAAAGAAGAAACAAGTGAAACTTTGAGAACTATAAAGTTTAATAACCAAAAAAACCCTCAATGAGTCAACAGTAGAATGGGGAAACAGAAGAAATAAGCAGTGAATTTGAAGACAGAACATAGAAATTACCCAATCTGAACAGAGAAACAGACATTCCCCCCTTCCCAAGAAAAGGCCTCAGGAATTTATGGAACTTAAAAAAAATCTTACATTTGTGTCATTAGACACCCACAAAATAAGATGGGGCTAAAAAGTATTCAAAAACATAATGGCTGAAAATTTCCCAAATTTGGCAGAAAAACATTCCCAGAGTAACCTCCAGATAGGATATATGCAAAGGCATCCATGCCAAAGCACATGGTATCAAACTTCTAAAATATGACAAGAAAACTCTTAAAAGTAGCCAAAGATACAAAGCATTAATTACAGATTTTTTTCATCAAAGAGTATATAAGCCAAAAGGAAATGATACAGTATTTTTCAAGTACAAAAGAACAGTCAAACCAGAATTCTCTATCCAGTGAAAATATGCTTCAAGAATGATGGGAAAATCACATCCTAAGACATTCAAACAGGGGGGTGCCTGGGTGGCTCAGTCAGTTAAGAGTCTGACTTTGGCTCAAGTCATGATCTCCTGGTTTGTGAGTTCCAGCCCTGTGTTGGGTTCTGTGCTGGCAGCTCAGAGCCTGGAGCCAGGAGCCTGCTTCAGATTCTGTGTCTCCCTCTCTCTCTGCCCCTTTCCACTCATTCTCTCTCTCTCTCCCAAAAATAAAATATTTTAAAAAATTGAAAAAAAAGACATTCAAAGAAAATTTGTCACCAGAGACCTACCCTAAAAGAATGACAAAAGGAAGTTCTCTAAACACAAAGAAAATGATAAAAAAGTGAAATCTACAAGACAATGATGAAGAAATCAAAGATGTAAATAAACAGAGACTTTCCATACCATATCAATGGGTTGGAACATTTAACATAGTTAAGATGCCAAGTCTTCCCCAGACTGATTCACAGGTTTAATCCAATTCCTATCAAAATTCTGGCAAGATTTTTTTTTTTTTTTTGTAGATACAAACGAAATCATTCTAAAATTTATATGGAAAGGCAAAGGAACAGAAGAGCCAAAAAAATTTTTTTTTGTTTTACCAGTTTCAACAAGCATTCAAGTCTTTATTTCAGATAGCCATTTAAAAACATGGACAGCTTCACGAATCTGCATGTCACCCCTGTGCAGTGGCCATGCTAATCTTCTTTGTATCGTTCCAATTTTAGTATGTGTGCTGCCAAAGTGAGCATGAGCCAAAACAATTCTGACCAAAAATTATGTGAGAGCAATCACTCCAGATGATTTCAAGACTGATTATATGGCCACAGTAATAAAGACTATGTGTTATTGGTGGAACAACTGAGACAAATTAATGGAATAGAGAACTCAGGACCAGCCCACACAAGTATGGCCAACAGATCTGTGACAAAACTGCAAAAGAATGGAGGAAATACAGTATTTTCAAAATAATGGTGCTGAAATAATATCTACAGACAAAAAATTAAATCTTGACCTAAACCTCACACCTCATACAAAAATTAACTCAAAATACATCAGAAATTAAAACATAAACTATAAAACTTGTAAAAAAAAATAATAATATAGGAGAAAATCTTTAGGACCAAGGTCTTGGGAAAGACTCCTTCAACATTACACCAATACCATGAAAAGGCAGAGGGTGAGAGGGTGAGGGGAACCCAATTAAGTTGGAATTCATCAAAATCAAAAACTGTTAGGGCACCTGGGTGGCTCAGTCAGTTAAGAATTTGACTCTTGATTTCAGCTCAGGTCATGATCTCACAGGTCCGTGAGAATAAGCCCAGCATTGGGCTCTGCTAGGTTTATTCCACAAAGAGCCTGCTTGGGATTCTCTCTCTCCTTCTCTCTCTGCCCCTCCCCGGTTCAAACTCTCAAAATAAATGGATAAACATTAAAAAAAAAAAAGCTGTTGATCTATAAAAGACCCTGTTAAGAGGGTAAAAAGCAACAGAAAATATTGCAAACCACATATCTGACAAATGACCCATACCTACAAAAACAAAAGTTCTCTCAGAATTCAACGTTGAAAAAAAATCCAAGTAGAAAGTAGCCAAAAGAAATGAAGAAACATTTTACCAAAGAAAAAAAATGGATGAGAAAGAAACATATGAAAATATGTGCAATATCATTAGCCATTAGGGAAATGGAAAAAACCATGAGACACACTCTCATCAAAACAACTTAAAATAAAAAATAACAATACAAATATTTATGAGAATGTGAAGAAACTGGACCTCTCATAAACTGATCGGAATATAAAATGGTACAGCCATTCTGGAAAATAGTTTGGCCATTTCTTTTTTAAAAAATAAACAAACGCACCATTCAACCTAGCAATCACACTCCTGGGCATTTATACCAAAGAAATGAAAAGTTCTATCTGTATAAAAACTTGTACACATTGGTTCATAGCAGCTTTACTTGTAATAGCCAAAACCTGGAAATAATCAAAATGCCCTACAATGGGTGAATAGCTGCACAAACTGTGGTACATAAATACCATAGAATACGACTAAGTAACAAAAATGAACTGATATATGCAGCAACTTGAATGGATCTCAAGGAAGTTATGCTGAGTGAAAAAAATAAATAAATACTCAAAAGTCATAGCCTGTATGATTCCATCAAAATGACAAAATTATAGAAACAGAGAAGAGATTGGTGACTGTCAGGGCTTAGGGACTGGAGGGGAGGAGTGTCCATAGAAGGCTAGGCGTAAGTATAAAAGGACATCATGGGGGTGCCTGGGTGGCTCAGTCGGTTGAGCATCTGTGACTGCGGCTCAGGTCATGATCTCACTTTTGTGAGTTCAAGCCCCGCGTCAAGCTCTGTGCTGATGGCTCAGAGCCTAGAGCCTGCTTTGGATTCTGTGTCTCCCTCTCTCTCTGGCCCTCCCCTGCTTGCACTCTGTCTCTGTCTCTCAAAAAGTTAAACATTAAAAAAAACTTTTAAATGAAAAAAAAAAAAAGGATAGCATGAAGGAGAACTTTCTGGTAATGAAACAGTTCTGTATCTTGACTGCAGCAGCAGTTACACAAATCTACATATGATAAAATGGTACAGAATCACACCCACACTATGCTAATATCAAATTCCTGGTTTTGATTGTCATACTTCAATATTTAAGATATAACCATTGGCAAAAACCTGGATGTAGAGTACATGGGGACCTCTCTGTACTATCTTTGCAACTTCATATTGCAATCTATAATTATTCCAAAATAAAAAGTTAAAAATAACTATCAGGTGATACACAAGAACTTCTAACAGATTCCTTAGAGGAAATAAAACACCTATCTATTAAATCTACTTAAAGAAAATAAGTTTGCTCTGTTATTTTTTTGGCTCAGGAAGAGAGACAGGTTTTGAAAACACCTCACTGATATTTTCAGTTGAGAAATGTCATTAATAGTGTAAAGTAAAAACTGCATTGCTTACATGAAGGCATTAAAAAGTTAAAAATCAGTGTTAAAATGTACTGAGATTCACTGCACATTGTCTTTAGAAATGAAATTGATTCCATAGTTAATTGTAACAAAATCTAAATCCATATAAATTTAATTCTAAAATCACATCTCTTCAAACTACTTTATATAGTAAAATGTTATTTTTGTTATGTAAAACATTTGCAATACCAATAAAGTGGAAGTAAAATGAGGCCACTTAAAGTGAATGAAATGATTCCTCAAAAAAAAAAAAAGTTATACAGTCCTAGGTGTTAGAAATATTCCAATATCAGTAAAAAATATATAAATACACACAGTCCACAACTAGCCAATATTTTAATATACAATTTAGCTGATATATAAAAAGTGCTTTCAAGATCTGTTACCACCTAAAATAATACATCATATAATTTTCAAAAATGGTTCTTTGACTTCTAACCTCTGCTCTTCTTTAGAATTACCTGTGAGGGGGAAAAAATGAAGATTCATATTATACACAAGGCAAATAAAACAATTCCTCAACAAAATGTTAAATCATCCTATGTGTATAATATGCAAGATTCTGAATTTGTAAAATACAATTTAGAAGGTGATTAGGGAATTTTTTGCCTTATAATGGTCCTAGACTTCCCTACAATAGTCTACTTCTCTCAAAAAATGTGAAACATGCAATTCTCAAAATTTGGTTTTATAGTCACTTCTGAATGTCAATTTCTTCAAACGTAAGCCAAAAGTAGCCAGATTAATGGCTCCCAACTTGAGGTTTGTAGGCAATTTAGTAATCCAGGGAGTTAAAGAATGTTCCAAAAGTCGAAAATCCTATTATAAATCAAGCATTTAACAACTATAAAGCAATACAAATCCACTGTAACACCAAATTTCTTACATTTGAGCTGGAATCATATCAATTTAGAGACCAAGACTAGTCATCTTATGCTAAAAAGCTCATTAGATAGACAATTTTCAAAACATATAGCCCATGAGAAAATAAAATTAGATCTCTAGCTGTAAAAGACAGGAAGCATTAGACCAAAATATATCCAAAAATTTTTTAAAGAATTTACCTACTTATAGGTAAGTACACCTATAATTAATAAAAACAAACTATAAATTTTAAATGTGCACATAACTCTTCAAGCCCTTAAGCTTTGCTTTTCACCTGTAGAAAAAGACTTATATTCACTTTAATAGTCTAGAAACTTATTGGAATATAAGATAATTGAAAGCCCATAAAAAAGTATCAGGGCATGTACATTTCTAAGCTTCCACAGACGCCACCAAGTAGGTCTATATCCCAGGCCAGTAACTTCTCTGGTTCTACACATTAGTACCACAAAAGAAAGTACAACATACTCAAATTTACAAAATGCTGAGTATATTATACACTCAAATCTTTAAAATACTAAGTTAAATAGAGTTCAACAAGTTTCTTTACTGCTGCATCTCATAAGCTTTTGTAACTTTACATAAATACAGTTACATAAAGATGATAACACTGTGGGAAACTGGATAAAAGGTACATGGGAACTCTATTATTTTTGCATCTGTGAGTCTATAATAATTTCAAAATAAAAAAACATTAAACAAGTCTACCAAGAGGTAGACTGTCAAAAATAAGTCTTTCTCCCACATCATCCCCCAGTCAATCATGGTTGTCAATTTCTTGCGTAGTATTACAGAAACAACCTTTATATAAAATATTGTGACTATTCAAAGAGATATAGTATGTCATCTAAATTTATCTGACCCCCAAAGCATTTTATGATGGGGCATCTACTAACATCAAATGAAAATAGTGATCTTGGGATATATTTGGGAAAAAACTACCCTAGGCATCATACTCTTACATTGTATAGAAATGCCAGTAAGACACAATCCTCTCTGTTTATATTAGTGATTTGATTCATAAGTCATTTGAATGCCAAAGTTAGAAAAACAAATAATTAGGAAAATTTTAAGTGATCATGAAGTTCTCATAAATTTCGAGGTGATAAACCCCGTCAACTATATACGGCCTACTATTAAATCATACAGATTAGCAGCCAAACATTTATCTTCCCCTAAGTAATGATAAAGCAGTGGCCACGAATCTTTCCATCAGAAATCCACAATATAAACATATAGAAAAAGAAAATCTGGGGCGCCTGGGTGGTGCAGTCGGTTAAGCATCCTACTTCATCCAGGTCACGATCTCGCGGTCCGTGGGTTCGAGCCCCGCGTCAGGCTCTGGGCTGATGGCTCACAGCCTGGAGCCTGTTTCCGATTCTGTGTCTCCCTCTCTCTCTGCCCCTCCCCCGTTCATGCTCTGTCTCTCTCTGTCCCAAAAATAAATAAACGTTGGAAAAAAAAAAAAATTAAAAAAAAAAAAAAAGAAAATCTAACTCCATAATTAAAACCCATTAACATAAAAAGCCAAACATCCCTCTGTGGTAGGCAGCTGCCTAGGCTGCCATGTACCTAGGCAAGTGTCACACCACTAGGAGAAGTGGTGACATAACCGGTTGGCATTCTGGGCCTGGTTCATGCCAACTCTGTTGTTAACTATACCGGGATGCCAGCATAATCAAAAAAAAAAAAAAAAAAAAAAAAGCCAAGCATCAACTCAGTCAACAAAGCTGAATAAGGAATCCAAATCAGACAGAAGGGATACACTAGAGGATATTTTTTAAGTTAATTCTTGCTCAAGTAAAGCAAGTCAGATTTTACCTTTGCTGCAGCCTGTACATGCTCCTTTTTAATGACGCCACACTTATTCTCAAAAGCACTCATCCTGGTCTCTTCTGCTAAACGCTGAACAAACAGTAAACAATTCAGGTGCACCTTGAAAGAGAAAATTCAAAAGGGCTTTTAAACTCAAACACTGATACTCTGAAATAATGGTTTTTAAAAATAAGATTCCAAAATTTAATGTTGTAATATTTACTAGTATAAGTTAATTCACTAACACAAAATTCAATTTAATATAAGTCCAACTTAAATTCAACACAAAAGAGACTTAGTCATTGCAATACATGAAACAAGGCTATATAAGGCTGAGCAAAGGCCAGAGATGATACCATTTATTGTAAAGCATAATTACAAAGTTTATGTAGGATTCTATTAAGTAGCAAATATTCTTCCTTCCAGTTCCAAATAAATTTGAATTGATAATGGAATTTCCCAAAAATTTTAAATCAAAAGGTATCAACAATTATATTTAAAGCTAATCATCTCTCATGCTATAATCCAAGGGCTTAAGATATTTTAATCAGATATTTAATTTGAAATATCTATTCAAAAACATGTTAGAGGCACCTGGGTAGCTCAATTGGTTAAGAGTCCAACTCTTATTGCAGCTTAGTTCATGATCTCATGGTTCTTGAGTTCAAGCCCCACATCCAGCTCTGCACTGACAGCATGGAACCTGCTTGGGATTCTGTCTCCCTCTCTCTCTGCCCCTCCCCTACTTGTTCTCTACCTCTCTCTCTCAAAAACAAGTAAACATTTTTTTAAAAGGCTAATAATTGAAATATTAAAAGTTTACTGAAAAGTATATATATAAAGGTCAAGTTACTTGTCATCCAACATATCAAAATAATCATATCTACTACTACTAATCTTTAAGGCTCTTTTTAAGACATTAAAATAGATAACATAAGCAGATAAATATTAATCATTTAGGTACAGCTAGATAATATCTTTAATATATTGGTCATTTATATAATATTATATGCTCTTTGCAGTAGAACAATACTCATCTAATATTTACTATCTTGTGTACTGCACACAACCACTCCTCCACAGTTCACTAAACATTAAATAACTAGATAATGTGGTGTTTTAAATTTAAATATTATACAGAAATCTTTAGTAGCTGGTTTTAGACGTTTAAGAATGTGTTAGTGATATTTGGAAAAAATAGAGGAGATTGGGAATTTAAATTTAATGAGATAAAGAACCTATGGAAAGAGATAGTCCTTTGGTACTTTTTTTTGATGTGCTGTCTTAATTCTCACAAGAACTCTAGGGTAAAGCACCCAATTCTGATTCTTTACGTAATGCCCTGTCATTCAGTTCTTTTTTAAACTTCTAATGATAGCCCATTTCCTTCTGCAGCAAAAACATTCCATAATAGGGCACAATTTCCTGTTAATCTAGATTTCCTACTTCTAAATATATAATAGCTTCCAGATATGCCCAGGATAAATTCCTTAATACTAACCCCATTTGACTAGGCTGTTCCAGTTTCATCTCTCACCATTCTCAGCTCACAGTTCTATAGTAAGTCTTTTGAAATTCTTTTGGTATTCAAATACAACCTTGCCTACTGGCATCCTACTAGTTTGTAGACTTCTCTGAAAAGTCCAACTACCCCCAATATGTAAGGTTATGCACCCTGAACTTCTCACAACTGTACACACTACATACATTATGCAGCAATTTCTCACCTGTCTTCCTCAATGTACTATATAAGGGGAAGAATTATGTCTAATTTCCCCAACATTGTATCCTCAGTGATCTTAGCCATTTACACACACACACACACACACACACACACACACACACACACAAGGTAGTCAACAATTAGATCTGTCCATCTCTCCACAAATTAGGCAAAAAAAATTTTTTAGTCAATCTGCAATGAACCACACTCTGTTTTGGAGAACTGATGGGTGTCAGAGAGAAGGGGAATGGGGGGATTGGAAAATGGGTGAAGAAGTATAGGAGATACAGGCTTCCAGTTATGGAATGAATAAGTCACTGGAATGAATAAGTCACTGGAATGAACAAGTCATGGGAATAAAAAGTACAGCTCAAGAAATATAGTCAATGTATTGTAACAGCGTTGTATGGTGACAGATGGTAGCTACATCTGTGGTGAGCAGAGCATACACACTTGTTGAATCACTGTGTTGTGCATCAACTATACTTCACTTTTGAAAAAATGAAAAGGCAAAAAACAAAAATTCCCAAACTGCTCTGAGATTTAGTTCACCCTATTAACCTATGTGGAAAGACCTGCCTTATAAACATGAGCCACAGGTACTGAGACAAATTAATATTACTTTTTTTAATGTCACAGAATTTTTTTTTAAAGCAACCTAATCCTCTGTCATAAAACAGTTAACTGAGTGGTGCCACTCAAATGCACTAAGGTTTAAATTAAAATGGTCCTAACAAAAACAAATTTTAAGGTATCCCACAAGGCACTCAAACTTCAAAATGACCATTCTATCAAAAATTTACTTGGGAAAAAAAGTCAGTTTGCTTGAAAGATAAAGCGAAAGATAATTTACAAAGAAATATCCATTCCTTTACAGTGTCAATTGGCCAAAAGACTGGGCCAGCCTGATTTCCTCCTCCCTTCATCATAGCACTTTTCAATTTTACACAAACCATAAGCATCCAGATATTTGCACAGCATTACTAGTGAGAAATCTGAAAAACAACTAATCCATGAGAAAGCTGAACAATTTATTCAGATTAATAGATGTACTCACCAGTACTGGACATGGGGATATACAATCAAGTCATAAATTAAAACAACAAAAAGCCAGTGCAGAAGAACTATGAAATAACACAAAGACTTTATGAGTAAAATGTTATAAATAATAATCAACCCACATTAATTACCATGCATTCCCAACACTAGTTGCATACTCATAATACTCAAAGTATTATACCAAAGAGTAGGAATACAAAAAGTTCCCAATTCAAAGTCCCCATCCAATGAGAGAACCAAACCTATACGAAATTAAAGACAAACATTTGTCCATAGATGATACAAAAAGATAAAGTTGGTCCTAAGGTTAAGGAGGACTCAGGAAGTGGCTGGCATTTGAACTAGATTTTGAAACTGGGAGTTTACCAAGTAGAGTGAGGACATCTTCAGGTAGAAGAAATACTATATACAAAAGACAACCTTACAAAAGACAACAATACTATATACAAAAGACAAACCTATATACAAAGTAGATTGGTTTTGAGGCTCCTGGCTGTGCTCAGTTGGTGGAGTGTGCAACTCTTGATCTTGGGGTTGTAAATTTGAGCCCCACGTTGAATGTAGAGATTATTTAAAAATAAAAACTTTAAAAAAAAAAAGTGGATTAGTTTTCTTTTAAAGATAATGGGAGACAAAAAGCATATGTATGGTTCCTTATTCTTAAGAAGATGCATACCACACTGGGAGTCAAAACTGACATATGAAACTTAGAGAACAGTGCCAGAGTCTCAATAGCTAAACTGTAATCACTGCTATCAAAGTTCAGAAAAAAACAGATCAAAACTGACCACCATAATTGTAGAAAAGTTTATGGATGACGGGGGACACTTGCTGGATAAGATTACAAAGTGTCAAAAGCAAGCAGAAAACCATAGGCAAAGAAACCAAGGTGATGGATGGCATATACAAGACAGTGACAGAGAACCAACACAAGCCAAAGACAAGCATACAACCTAGGAACAGATGCCAACAGAAGCCTCCTTTCCTCTACCACTGCAACTGCGTGACATTTCCCTTGTCTCCTACAGCACCTGGATCCCAATCCACAATAGAGCCCACCTGTCCATGGATCACTTTGAGGCAGGCAGCTCAGGGAGGGATATGGGAGGACTCTGACTACTTGAGAAATTTCTGCCAAATAATCTGCTCCAGTTTGTAATCTCATAGATATTCTGGAGCAGGTACATTTCCTCCCCCTCCAATTAGAAACCCAGCACCAATGAAAACTCCAGAATAAATTCTTAAAAATGTTCTGCAGATCACTTTATTTAATCCAGCTCATTATGTTATTTTGCCATTGGGGGAGAGGGGCATTCAAAATTGTATACATAAGATGACTCTTGAAAAAGATAGATTTTTTTTTTAATACAGTACTGTAAATGCATTTTCTCTTATGACTTTCTTAACATTTTCTTTTCTCTATCTTACTTTATTGTAAGCATACAGTATGTAATACATATACAAAAAATGTGTTAATCAACTGTTTTATGTTACCAGTAAGGCTCTGGTCAACAAGAGACTATTAGTAGTTAAGTTCTTGCAGAGTCAAAGTTATACATGGATTTTCAACTTTGGGGGGGTGGGAGGGGTCATTCAAGGGTCAACTGTATTGTCTTTTCTTACAGGGTCTCGAAAGGGATAAAAAAGAAGGGCAGGAGATATCAGAAGGGCTACTTTTCCCAGAAGAAAAAAAAAAAGCTATTTTGGCTTCAGAAACCAAATAATGGAAAAGTGAAGACAATTCTATAGTACTCTAGCAAATACAGAAACGCTGTACTTGCAGGCAACAGATGGGAAGGCAGTTAGTGAATTCGGGAAGGCTACAGAGAAGAGTTGAAAACACCCAAGGTAGCTTAAGAACAGATAGATGACGCATTCTGAAGACATTCTCCAAGCCATATATCCTGGCTACCCACAATTCTTTACCTTGACTTCCTGGAAATTAGGTGCCCACTTACAATGGCTCCTTTACTCAAAAAGCTCGTGACAAAAGGGAGGAAGTGCCTCTTTTGGCTTAAACCTAGGGAAAGAGTGTTTATTCTGCTAGAAAACAATATGCTCCAGGCATACAACATAAAAACTCTCAATTTATTTCAAGATAGAAATATTACACAGTGGTTTTGGTTATGGTGAGCATTATGCTGCAGGATTATGAGTAAGATAAACAAGTTTTACTGGTTTGCCTTGAAAACTCAACTAAGAGGTGCTCTATTTGTCTAGGAAAATAAATTCACAGTTGAAAGCACACTGCTTACAAGTAAACTTAGATCAGTGTTCTTTAATAAGTAAGCTAAAGTAGAGGAAATAGGGAAATATGTCTGGTTAACTAAGTAAAAATGGGGGTAAGGGAGAAAGGCAAGGAAGGAGGTACACATTTAAAAGCCATGTCAGTAATACCCTTTACAAGAGATAAATATAACCCAGCCTCAATTCCAGATTTTTTTTTAACTGTATCTTTCATACCTTTCTCAAGTACACTTAAGCGCAGTACCAGACTGTGCTCTGGAAAAGTGATATGTAAAAGCCAAAAGCAGAAATTAACGTTAGTTTTCGTAAGATGATGTGGCTAATAGCCTCCCGTAAAAAAGGTCCGGATATTTATATTTCACCGGGCCCCGGGACAACTAAGCGTCATACGAACTGACCAGCCAAACCGGAGCAAACCTGCCCTAGTCATTGCTGGAAACGCCTTAAACGGAGGCCTGAAAGAGCTGGGGTGGCGAAATAAAACCTGGGGTTTATTTCCTTTACCTTTCCTTGCCCCACTCCCACCCAAAAAAGGGACAGAATCTCACCAGTAAGTCGCCACTTGTCTCTAGACGAAGGTGAGGCTTCTGTCGCTTGAAGACGCGCTTAAGAAAGCCCCGGGGGGCCTTCCGTTTTATCTTCTTTCTCTGGGAGACTGTGGTCGAGGGCGCCATTCTCTCCCTCAGGCACTAGCCGCCTTCGCTACCAAGATCCTCCTGGCACCGCACTGAAATTCACACCCGAACGGACTGCAGGAAGCACCCAGCCGCTGGGACACTCCTTCAGGCCCGATACCCCAGCCCGAACGTTTGAATCCGCCGCCAAAGGAGTTCGCCCGGCGCTCGGTAGTGACGTAGGCTTGGCGCAAGCCCCGCCCCCGGAGGCGCCAGGGTAGAAAACACCCTCCTCGGTGGGGGCCCAGGGATGTCATTAAAGGGCCAGGCTTCCGTTCTTCGATTTTTGTGTAATATCAGCGGTTTAGAACTATTTCTCCTGTGTTTCACAGAAGTGTTGAGAAATTATGGAAAATGATTGTATGCCAAGGCAATTACACTTACTGAACCTAATACCAGCGGACTGAGAAGTAGATGAATAAATGTTTGTGATGTTTTATCAGGATTCCTGAAGAAACAATGCTTTCCTAACAAGACATGATTTTCTGATATTAATGCCTAACAATTTACACATTTACATAATTTCATTTGATCTTACTTGAGGTCTTTTATGACTCTAGCTTTTCTTTACAAATGCTGCTCCTTTTCATTTTAAGGCCCCTGCACTTAACCTTGCAATAAATTCAGGTGTAGTTTAAGTGCTACCTCATTGAAATCCTTGCTATTTCTTCCAATTAACTTTTTTATCTTCTGTGCTACAGGACACTAGTCCCTAAACTTTATTGTGCATCAGTGAAGCACCACTCTCAGGGGTTCTGATTCAATAGATCTGGATGGGACTTGAGAATTTGCATTTCTAACTAATCAGGCCATGTTGGCACTGCTAGTCTGAGGACCACACTGAGAACACTGTGATTTTCATTGTAATTACCTCTAATACTATACCTGTAGTAATTATTGTGATTTCCGTATCCACACAGTTGATCGTTCCACTATCTGGCCTCCCATTTCTAAGGCCTTCTCTCTGCCGATGATGCTATCTTTCACCCTATCATCCAGTCACACCTGCAGTCATACATTAGGCCATGTCATCACCAAATACTATACCTTTCCATATTCACAATTCAGTTGTCTCACTCTTCAACCTCATCTATCTTTTCAACTCATTCCTGCCAGTATCCCAACTCCAACAATTCTTAGACGACACTGGGCTAGTAGTCCTCTTTCTTTCTATTCCTACCAGACCCCAAACCCTACTCTTCTCCTTATCCTCCCTCCTACAGTCCATTGTGCATTATTATAATATTCCCTTACACTTTGCCTTAGCTCTGTAGCCATTATTTTTCCCTTTATACTCACCTGACAAACCTCCATCCCTGTTTAAATTACAATCTCAATCTATTCTGTGCTTGCATCTGTGAATTGATATTGGCTTAATTAAAATACACAAGACAGGTCTGTGTTGGGTCTTAATTTAAATTCATGACCATTCAAGTGGGTTTTAAGTATTTCCGGGAGTCTTTTGCTCTTTCTGAAGTCTTTTCATTCACCCATTCTTTTCCTCAAACCTCCCTTCACTCCTATCCCATCCTCACCCTCAGTTGATAACATTGCTTCACTCACAAAACCGAACCATCCCATTGAGACTTTCCACATAATCCCACCACCATATCTATCCATCAATCTCCACTTTATCCCACTGATGAACCATCTGTGACCACTCCACTTGGGCCCTAGATCCCTGTCCTCTCCCTTTCTTAAGGACATTCTCTGGCAATTCTCCCTTCTTCTACTTCATGAATTTGCCTTCTTTGTTGATTTTTTTTTCCATCTGTACACACACATTCTGTAATATCTCTAGCCTTTTAATATCCCTTTTTAGATCCTATTTTTAGCCACTGTCCTTTCACAGAAAAACTAGAAAGCATTGGCTACATTTGATGTCTCCAGTTCCCTTTCCTCCATTCTCTCTTGAAGCCACTGCAAGTCGAAGTTTTATACCCATCTCTGTAGCAAATTTGTTTTGGTCAACATAATTAATAACACTTTAAAATTCAATGGTCAATTCTGAAACTTCAGTTTATTTGACAAACAAGGAATATTTGTTGGGTTTTATGATTCTTTCTTCCAGGAAACATTTTCTTTAATTTGATGCTATTCTCTTTTGGTTTTCCTCCTACCTCATGGCCCTTCATTCTCCATTTCTGGTTTCTCCTTGTGTACTTTGTCTCAAAATACTGAAGCACAGGGCTCAGTCCTAAATTTCTCTATCTACACTCTCCCTATGTGATCTTATCCAGTATTTTTACTTTAAATACCAAATTTACATCTCCAGCTAATTCTCTTTCCCAGACATGTATATCCAATTCTCCACCAGACTGGAATTTTAGTCATCTTAATTTAACATACCCAAAATTAGCTCTTGATATGCCCCTATATTCCAAATATCCTCACACTAACTTACCTATCACAGCTGATGACACTTTCATTTTTCCAATTACTAAAGCCAAAATCTTGGAATCATCCTTAGCTCCTCTCTTTCTCTCACCCCACATTCAATCTTTCATCAAATTTCATCAGCTCTATTTGCAATATCTGATAACTTTTGGCCAAGTCACCATGATCTATCACTTGGATTATTGCAACACCCTCCTGACTATGTCTCAGGCTGCTGTTTTCCTTAACAGAAGAGCCAGATTTAACTCAGATTATGTTACTCTTTTCAAACCCCTTCCATTTCCATCAAAATAAAAGTTTCTACAATGACTTATGAGGTCTTACCTGCCTTTCAAGTACAAATACACTTACAAATGCACAACTAACTCTGACTTTACTTACCACAATTAAGCAACTCAAGCTTCTCTAACTGTATTAGCATTCTTGATAGCCTTCAGGCACACCTGAAATCCATCAAATATACCAAACACTCCTCCATCAAGTATTTGCATTTACTATTCCCTCTGCCAAGAATACTTTTTCCTCATTTATCTGCAGAAGTGTCTCCATCACTTCCTTCAAGAGTCTGCTCTGACAAGTATCAGAGACACCTCCTATTTAAAATAGAAACTCCAGGGGTGCCTGGGTGTCTCAGTCGGTTGAGCATCCAACTCTTGATTTTGGCTCAGGGCATGATCCCAGGGTCTTGGGATCAGGCTTCACGTTGGGTTCCAAACTAAGCATACAGCCTACTTAAGATTGTCTCTCTCTCCCTCTGCCCCTCTCCCCTGTGTGTGCACGCTCTTGCGCTTTCTCTCTCACACGTGTGTGTGTGCTCAAATAAAAAAAAATAGAACCCCCCCACATGTAAACACATAAAAACCTAGACACACCCATACACATATGCACAGACACAAAACCAACAGTGTGCAAAAGCTGACTTATCCTCCCAGAACTTTGTTCAATGACATGATGTTGGTAACCAAAAGTATTTACACCGTGGGAATTGGCAAATGTACAAATCAGGGTTTTGGGTTTTTTTTTTTTTTTTTTTTTTTAGTTTTTGTTTTTCTGGAAAGGAAGTTGTTAAACGTTTACCAACATAATACTGCACATATCCCTGCTGATCTAAATATACTAACACTGTCTGTGGTTTATTTTTGTCAACAGCACTTTCCACTAACTAATATTTGCTTCTGTATATAGAAAAATGTTATAGTAGCTTTATTTATGATAGAAATAATTGGAGAAAGTATTCATAAAGAGAGGAATGGAAATATCTATTGTCATATGTATTAGTTTCCTAGCATTACTGTAACAAATTACCACAAATTTAATGCTTCAAACAATACAACTTTCCATCTTTCAGTATTGCAGGTCAGAAGTCCTAAAATCAGTGTCAGAGTGCTTTCTTCTTTCAGGAGGCTCTAGGGGAGGGTCTGTTTCCTTGCCTTTTCTAACTTGTAGAGGCCATTTCTGTTCTGCCCAAGGCCCCTTCCTCCACCTTTAAAGCACATCACTCTAACTTCTGTTTTGATAAGCACATCTTTTTCAGACTCTAATCTGCCTGACTCCTCCTAAGAACCCTTGTTATCACAATTGGTCTACCCAGATAATCCTGGATAATCTTCTCATCTCAAGATCCTTAACTATGATCACATCTGTAAAGTCTCTTTTGCCAAGTAAGGTAACATTTTCAGATTGTGGAGATTAGGACATAGATATCTTTAGGGGTGGCATTATTCTGCCTACTACATGATCTCTTCCTGGACTTGATTCTACAGAACTGTTCAACAGAACTTTCTTCAGTGACAGATATGGTCTATATCTGCTCTGTCCAACACAATAGCAATATGTGGCTATTGAGCATTTGAAATACGGCTACTATGATTAACAATATTAATTTTATTTAAATATAATTTACATTTACATTTACTAGCCACATGTCACTAGTAGCTACCATTTTGGACAGTGCAGTTAGAGCAAACTAACAAGTAATTTTCTGTGATACTTTGGTAGGTGAGTGGAAGCCAAGAAACAGGATTCAAAAAGGAATTTCAATTTATCTGCATTTTTCATACTTTCTATAACGAAAACACTTTGTTATTAAATTTTTACACATTTTAAGAATATTGAAGTAAAGTATAAGGGTAATAATTTATGTATTTATCCCTGTAATGAAACATAGGGCTCAATTAATTAGATAGGTTTCAATTAATTAGAACTCTAGCCCATACAGCTAGAATCTTCCCCCAAAACTGAAAATGTCTTGAGTGATGACAGCCCTAAGTCCAAATTCAGGGTAAGTAAAAGGGAATCTAGATAGAAAGACCAAGATCTGGACAGGAGTAGCATTGACGCCAGAAGGATAGATACATCACCTTCTTTATCCCAACCAGTCCTTCTAATGTAAACTTTGCCTTCATTTGAAAACCACAGACCTCTTTGACACTGCTGTTTACTTTGATGTTTACAATAATAAAATTTGTTCGAAGAAAATTATTTAGAGATCCCCCACCATGCTACTCTAAGGCATTAGTGTATATAAAAAACAATTAAAAATTTTGAGAATTTTTGCCTTTTTTTGATGATGACAACTGTTGATATCTGCTAAGGTCATTTTTAAATAGGGTTGCATTTTTTTTTTTCAGAATCTACCTTAAGAAAATTATCCTAAATATAAAATCCATTTTATGCACAGAGATTTTAAAAATATTTTTTAAAACATGTTTGATGTGTATACATTTGGGCACATCCATCCAGCTGTGGCCATATTAGAAATAACATTTATGAAAGATTTAAGCCTAAAAGAAGGTTATTTTATTTTATTTTTTTTAAATGTTCATTTATTTTTGAGAGAGAGAGAGAGAGAGAGAGAGAGAGAGCCCGAGTTGGGGAGGGGCAGAGAGGGAGGGAGACACAGAATCCAAAGCAGGCTCTGGGCTCTGAGCTGTCAGCACAGAGCCCAACGTGGGGCTTGAACTCACGAGCTGTGAGACCATGACCTGAGTCGAAGTCAGACGCTTAACCGACTGAGCCACCCAGGTACCCCCAAGAAAGTGATTTTAATGGCAAGTGGGAGAAAAATACCTGTATACCAAGTTAAAAATAATATGACTCCAAGAATACTGAAAACACGTACATACACACACACACACACACACACACACACACACACACACACTACATTGGGAAGAAATATACCAAAAATGAACTTAGTTTTACATAATGGGAATATAGATAATATTTTTTATTATTTTAAATGTCCAGTTTTCTACAATAAACTTACTTAAAAAAAGAAATGATGAGATATTTCATATTTTAGCTAATTGATTTTATATAGTTGAAAATGTTTACAGAATAAATTTCATTTAAATATTTCCCTAAGAAAACTATTTACATTAGAAAAACTTTAAAAAACAATTGATAATACTTTCTGATATTCAACAGAATCTTGGAAAATAATTTGATTTTGCTTTTCATATATTGTACTAATGCACACATATGAAGTCTGTTACTACATAATGTATTCCTCTGAATTAACATTTTTGAATATTTTTTTAAGTTAATTTATTTTGAGAGAGAAGTTGTGAGCAGGGGGGGGGCAGAGAGAGAGAATCTGAAGCAGGCCCCACACTGTCAGCATGGAGCCTGATGCAGGGCTCAAACTCATAAACCGTGAGATCATGACCTGAGCTTTGAAATAGGATACCATATTCCAAAACAAATGGACTTTGCTAGGAAATATTAAGTGGAAATAAAAATCAAAACTTGGGGCAAAAACTACATTGCTAACATAATTTTTCTATGACCCCTGTTTTTACACTAAGAACAACTGCCACTAGCACATGATTTGGAATAAAACAGGGCAAAAGAGAAATACTTAAATTTAAAAATTTTACTCAGCTGGTAACATCAAATCATCAGGATTTTTTTTTCCTCTTAATTTAGTGACTTCAGGAAGTTTTCAAATTGACACTGCTGTCCACAGATAAATTATTAAGGATTCTGTGAGAAAATGATATACATCAATTGGCTAATTGTCAAGAAAAGAAGAGTAAACCAAGTACTTCTTTACAGGTAAAAGTTTTTTGTCTTCTATCCCTAGAACAGTCACATTTTTCTGGTGGGAAAAAAAAAAGAATTTTTAAGCAAATGTGAAAAATTCCAACATAATTTATTATTTAGCAATTTTTATTAGAAAGTAAGGGGGAAGGGTGCCTGTGCCTGGGTGGCTCAGTTGGTTAAGCATTCAACTCTTGATTTGAACTCAGGTCTTGATCTAAGGATCTGTGAGTTCAAGCCCCACATTGGGTTCTGCCCTGACAGCGCTGGGCCTCCTTGGGATTCTTTCTCTCCCTGCTCTCTCTGCCCCTGCCCTGTTCACATTCTCTCTCTCTCTCTCTCAAAATAAGTAAACTTAAAAAAAGAAAGAAAGAAAGAAAGAAAGAAAGAAAGAAAGAAAGAAAGAAAGAAAGAAAGGGAGAGAGAGAGAGAAAGAAAGAAAGAAAGAAAGAAAGAAAGAAAGAAAGAAAGAAAGAAAGAAAAGAGAGAAAGGAGGGAGGGAAAACTAGGATGAAGTGAAAGAAATAATACACCTCCCTTCTTCCACTTCAGGCTTCTCCTTTGGGATCAGGCATAGGACTGGGAGAAAGAAGCTTAATATTGGGTAAAAGTTTAAAATTTTTATTATTTCTCTGGACTGAATTGTAATGATGGGTAATTATGAGACTAGGCTAGATTTTTTTCTCATCAAAATAGAGGGTTTTTGAGTTTATTACCAAAGAGAGGCAGTAAAATCCTGAGATTTCCATTTAAGAATAAAGGAACAGGTTTGGAGGGAAACAGGAGGAAGAATAAAGTTAGTTTCTGCTTACACTCCATCAAGTCTTTCTTGTTCAATAATCTTAAGTCATTTACCCCCCAAAAATGATAAAAATAACTATAATTTGTGCTTACCATGTACTCAGAACTGCTCTCAATACCAAACACACGTGTGCTCATTTAATCTTCTCTAGAATTCTAGAGGTAATTACTATTGTTATCCTCACTTACAGAGAAGGAAAGAGAGACCCAGAAATAACTTTCTAAAATTTACACATTTAGTGGAGATGACATGCGATTTATCACAGCAAAAACCTGGGAACAACATAAAATGTCCAGTTAATTAAACATAGTCTGTCCATGGACAGCCATGCACTCACTTAAAGCAATGATTTTAAACACCAGGTAGAAATATGTAAAACTATATCTTAATATGGTCAAGGAAAACAGTTAAAATATTCTATTACTGGTGGTTTAGTTTATACATATTTTGTTAAAAATAAAGTTTACAAAAAATGGCTAGAACAAAAATCACAAAGTGTGAATGAAGGGTATTAATTTTGAGGGTGATTTTTTCCCTCTGTAATTCCCATTTATTTTAAGTGGTAACATTGCATCTCTATAGAAAGAATAAATTAATAAAATGGAAAAAGTAATCCACTTGAAACTTTTTATCAAAACTAGTCAAGTAGTTTATGTTTTAACATTTGACTTAAGCTAGGTTTTTAGTATTATGAGACTAGAAATGACAATAACAAAATTGTCTTATTCAATATTGAAAATTAAGTTTTAGTATGGCCATATACTTAAAGTTGATCTTCCATGAGCACATCTGTGTTTGAGCAAGAACAAAAGAGGAAGCAGAAGTGTGATACATACCCCATTTCCTTAATACACATACCACATCACATCTATTCCTTTGAAGAGAACTCTGACACGTGATGACACCAAAATGTACATTGAGGTAGAAAATGCTACCTGTATTTGGGCTACAATGTGCCCAGCTAAAAATCAAGGAATGTATAATAACTGGAAACCTTTGACACAGAAGGTTTTAGTGAGAGCCAATATAATTTGAAATTAGAAGGGGTTTTGAAGTCAAATAAACTAGAATCTGAGTACAGGTCTATCTTAGCTTTGAGACCTTAAACAAGTGGCTTACTCTCTCTAACCATGATTTATACTATCTGAAAAGGGGGAAATACCTAATATTATGACTAGAGTATACATTTGTCCATATAATATATAACTGTATAGTATAGTTTTGGCTGCCTTCCTATTTTGGCAGGAAATAATTGTTGTGAGTGTTATAAAGCTGTCATCACACTATGTGACACATGTTTCTGTTTCCATCAAGCGCTCCTATTATAATTTGTTATTATGTTCTGCAAGTTATCTTCTGACCAAATATTAATCATTCAATTCTACGATTAGTTCAATTATCATACACCAAACATAAAGATGTAGTTTTTGTGTTTTTTGTTTTTAAGTAGACTCTGCACCCAATGAGACGCTGGAACTCAGGACCCTGAGATTAGGAGTCACATGCTCTACTGACTGAGCCAGATAGGAGCCCCCATAACGATGTATTTAAAAAAAAATTTTTTTTTGCATTTGACTACAAGCGGGTAATGAAAACAGTATCCTTGTAATATCCTCCAAAACCCAAGCTTCTATTCTTTCTACCCATCTACCTCTGTACATAAATTTCTAATGCAAAATTAGGGAACATGTAAAGAAACTAAAAAGCAGCAGCAAGTACAAGAGAAGTAATAGATATCTGAAGTAGATCCTCAAAAACACCAGATAAAAAAATAATGGACGATAGAATATAAAATAAATACGTTTAATTTTTTCAATTAGAAACTAAGTCGTTACAAAAAATTAAGCCAGCCATATTTTTCAAAAATAATATGGACGATTAATAAATTTAAAGAGTATTATTTCAAATTAAATGATTCATTATACAAGGGATTAGAAACAGTAAAATAGGAAAGTAGTGACTTGTAAATTGAGGAAATTACAAAGTGATGGAAAATATGAAAGAGAATTTTTTAAATAAGGAGGAAAAAAAATTGGAGTTCAGGAGGAAAGCATAGACAGAATGGAAGAAAAGAAATATTCAACAAATAATGGCTAGTATTTTCCAGAACTGAATTTTTTTACTTTCAAGCAACATTATACATCTCAAGCAGGATAAACAAAATAAAATCCGTGCCTTGAAACAAGTTAGAAAAATTCCTGGATACCACTGACAAAGGAAATATGTTACATGCATCTAAAGATTCACCACAGCCTTCAAAAGATGAAAAACAAACTGAGGATATAAGTAACTATAGTTTGTTAGAGAAGTCAAAAGATAATGGAATAACAACTTCAAACTACTTAAGCTAATTAGACTTAACATAGAATTTTATACCTAAACTATCATTCCATAATGAGGGCAATATAAAAGACATTTTCAAACAAAAAAACGATCGTTACCCTCAATAGGTTTTACAGAGACAATGTCTAAAGCATGCCTTTCAGGAAAAAAAGAAATTCAAAACAGAAAAAAGAAATTGGATGATTACACAAGTGAGTAAATCTAAGCAAAGACTAATTCTGTAAGATAATAATAATATTCAATCTGGGAGAATTTGAGGGAAGTTAAATCCTCAACAATGGTGACACCTGAGGTAGGAGGAAGAATGGTCAGAATGAAAATAGTGTGATGTTCTTCTATTTGGGTGAATAAAAGTAAAAATAATGGTAACTATATTAAGTATGTATATAAAATATTAAAGGATTAAAAAAGGAATAGAAGATATAACTTCCACCAAAAAAAAAAAAAAGCAGAGAATCTGGGAGGCAGGAGTCAAGATGCGGAACAGCATGGAAGCTTTTTGTGTGTCTTGCATCCATGAAATACAGCCAGACCAACACTAAACCATCCTACACACCTAGAAAACTGATTGGAGGATTAACACAACAATCTGCACAACCTGAACCACAGAATTCAGCAGGTACGCCGCGCGAAGAGCTGAACTTGGGGAGCAAGAAAACCTGAAAGGTAGGGAACTGCTTTTGTGGGCGGAGAGAGGACAGAGACTGGGGTTGGGGGGAACATACAGGAAAAGCACCCCTCCCCAAAAACAGCTGGAGAGAAAGTGGAAAATTGGAAACAGCCACAGGGACTGAACTAAAAAGGGAGAAAGGAGAAAGGAGAGGGTTTAAATTCCATTAAGACTGTAAACAAGGGGAGCGCAAAGGCTGCAACTCCGCAGCTCGATACCTGGCGGTGCTCTGGTGGGAAGAGCAAATCCCCAGGAACAGAGTGGGGTCAGGGAGGTTCTCGGACCACATGGGGAAAAGCAGTTCCACTGCTGGAAGGACATTTGGTAGAGACTGTTGAAGCCACCTGGTCCCAGCAGAGCCCGGAAGGCAGCCACATTCACTGGTTCTGGGGCAAGGTCATTACGGGTGAAGCCTGGTGCCAGATGTGTGTTTTGATTTTCCATAATCCCTGAAATGCTGCAGCTACACTGTCTCGTGAACATTTTCTGGGACAGGCTGGCACCTGGCTGCAGTCTCGGGGCACCGGGAACAACAGGGTCCAGGTGGGCATTCCTGGGTGCAGCCGATATTCAGCCATTGCTCATTCGGCCATTGCTCAGTGAGACTCTCCCACAGAGGGGTGGAACAGGTCACAGCCGCAGTCCATCAGAAATTAGGGGCCGGGAAAAACAGCCGCATCTGAGACAAAACTTGTGAGAGAGGTACTGCCTAGGGCCTGGTCACGGAGACTGAAAAAGCAGGGAGTAGACAAGAGCTGAAGACAGAGGACGGGTGCGCGATTGCTGATCTGGGAGAACAGACTGGGTAGCTGGGTGGCACCATTTTCACAGCTCCTGTGCATGCGCATACACACCTACAAGTTCCGCAACAATCCACCCCAGAGGGCTAGCAGTGCCGTCTAGTGGTCTAGTGGAGAGAGAGCTGTTACACCAAGCCCCGCCCAACTGGGCCAACTTTGCTTTTCAAGAACACAAGTTTCACTGTGGGCTTAATTTATGGACTATAAAGAGATACATAGACTGACTTCTAGGGGAAAACAAAGCAATTTCAGTCCTACTTCAATCTGTTAGCAGGTTCATCTATTCAGTTTTCTTTCTTTTTTTTCTTTTCTTTTTTCTTTTTTTTTCTTTCACAATTCTTTTCTTTTTCTTGAACACAAAAAGAAAAAAATCATTTTTATTTTCAACTTTTATTAAACATATCTTTCTTTAATTTTTATTACTATATTTTTTACTTTTGTGTAAATTTTTTGCAAATTCTACTTTACTTCCATCACTTTATTTCAGTCTACTGAAATAAATTTTTCAATTTCCTTTTTTTATTTTCTTTTTCTTTCTTTTTCTTTTTTCTTTTTTCTTTTTTCTGTTTTACATTTTTCTTTTTCTTGAATGCAGAAAGAGAAAAATTTCATTTTTACTTTAAATTTCTATTAAAATTTTTCTTATTTATTTTCATTACTATATTTTTTGCTCTTATGTAAATTTTTTCAAATTCTATTTAACTTCCAACATTTTATTTTAGTCTACTTCAGTGTATTCACCTTTCCAATTTTCAAACGATTTCTTTTCTTTTTTTTCTTTTATTATCTTTTTTCTCTTCTTCATTTGTTTTCTTTTTTCTTAAATACAGAAAACGAAAAAAATTCATATTTATTTTTAATTTTTATTAAAAATATGTTTCTTTAAATTTTTTCTACTATATTCTTTATTTTGTGTATATTTTTTCAAATTCTATTTTACCCCCACCATCTCATTTTAGTCTACTTCAGTGTATTCATTTTTTCAAATTCTCAAACGATTTCTTTTTTTTCTCCCCCCCACCTTTTTTTTTTCTAATCTGTCAAACCAGTTTCAACACCAAGACCAAACACACCTAGGATCTAGCATCATTTATTCGATTTGTGTGTGTGTGTGTGTGTGCGTGTGTGCATGTGTGTGTGTGTAATTTTTAATTTTAATATTTCTTAAATTTCAATTTTTTATTTCAATTTTTCTACCTCATTAATTCCTTTTCTCCCTTCAAAATGACAAAACGAAGGAATTCACCCCAAAAGAAAGAGCACAAAGAAATGACAGCCAGGGATTTGACCAACACAGATACAAGCAAGATGTTGGAACCGGAATTTAGAATCACGATAATAAGAATACTAGCTGGAGTCAAAAATAGATTAGAATCCCTTCCTGCAGGGATAAAAGAAGTAAAAAATAGCCAGAATGAAATTAAAAATGCTATAACTGAGCTGCAATCACAGATGGATGCAGCAGCAGCAAGGATAGATGAGGCAGAACAGAGAATCAGCGATATAGAGGACAAACTTAAAGAGAATAACGAAGCAGGAAAAAGAGGGAGATTAAGGCAAAAGAGCATGATTTCAGAATTAGAGAAATCAGTGACTCATTAAAAAGGAACAACATCAGAATCATAGGGGTCCCAGAAGAGGAAGAGAGAGAAATAGGGGTAGAAGGGTTATGTGAGCAAATCATAGCAGAAAACTTCCCTAACCTGAGGAAAGACACAGACATCAAAACCCAGAAGCACAGAGGACTCTCATTAGATTCAACAAAAACCGCCCATCAACAAGGCATATCATAGTCAAATTCACCAAATACTCAGGCAAGGAGAGAATCATGAAAGCAGAAGGGGAAAAAAAGTCCCCAACCTACAAGGGAAGACAGATCAGGTTTGCAGCAGACCTATCCACAGAAAACTGGCAGGCCAGATAGGAGTGGTGGGATATATTCAATGTGCTGAATCAGAAAAATATGCAGCCAAGAAGTCTTTATCCAGCAAGGCTGTCATTCAAAATAGGAGGAGAGATAAAAACTTTCCCAGACAAACAAAAATTAAAGGAGTTTATGACCACTAAACCACCCTGCAAGAAATATTAAGGGGGACTTTCTGAGGGGAGAAAAGATGAAAAAAAATATATATATACATAAATACCAAAAGCAAGAGAAGATTAGAAAGGACCAGAGAACACCACCAGAAACTCCCAACTCTACAAGCATCATGATGGCAATAAATTCATATCTTTCAGTACTCACTCTAAATGTCAATGGACTCAATGCTCCAATCAAAAGACATAGCATAACAGAATGGATAAGAAAACAAGATCCATCTATATGCTGTTTACAAGAGATCCACTTGAAACCTAAAGACACCTTCAGATTGAAAGTAAGGGGATGGAGAACCATCTATCAGGCTAATGTCGACCAAAGAAAGCCGGAGTAGCCATACTTATATCAGACAATCTAGACTTTAAAATAAAGACTGTATCAAGAGATGCAGAAGGGCCTTATATAATAATCAAGGTGTCTATCCACCAAGAAGACCAAACAATTGTAAACATTTATGCACCAAATGTGAGAGCACCCAAATATAAAATCAATTAATCACAAACATAAAGAAACTCATTGATAGTAATACCATAATAGTAGGAAACTTCAACACCCCACTCACAACAATGGACACATCATCTAATCAAAAACTCAACAAGGAAACAATGGCTTTGAATGACACACTGGACCAGATGGGCTTAACAGATATATTCAGAACATTTCATCCTAAAGCAGCAGACTATACATTCTTCACCAGTGCACATGAAACATTCTCCAGAATAGACCACATACTGGGACACAAATCAGCCCTAAGTAAGTACAAAAAGATCGAGATCATACCATGCATATTTTCAGACCACAACATTATGAAACTCGAAATCAACCACAAGAAAAAATTTGGAAAGGTAATAAATAATTGGAGACAGAAGAACATCCTACTAAAGAATGAAACTGCCAACCAAGCAGTTAAAGAGGAAATTAAAAAGTATATGGAAGTCAATGAAAATGATAACACCACAACCCAAAACCTCTGGGATGCAGCAAAGGTGGTCATAAAAGGAAAGTATATAGCAATCCAGGCCTTCCTAAAGAAGGAAGAAAGATCTCAGATACACAACCTAACCTTACACCTTAAGGAGATGGAAAAAGAACAGCAAATAAAACCCAAAACCAGCAGAAGACCGGAAATAATAAAGATTGGAGCAGAAATCAATGCTATCGAAATAAAAAAAACAGTAGAACAGATCAATGAAACCAGAAGCTGGTTCTTTGAAAGAATTAACAAAATTGATAAACCACTAGCCAGTTTGATCAAAAAGAAAAAGGAAAGGACCCAAATAAATAAAATCAATAATGAAAGAGGAGAGATCACAACCAACACAACAGAAATCAAAACAATAATAAGAGAATATTATAAGCAATTATATGCCAATAAAATGGGCATTCTGGAAGAAATAGACAACTTCCTAGAAACATACACACTACCAAAACTGAAACAGGAAGAAATAGAAAATTTGAACAGGCCCATAACCAGTAAGGAAATTGAATTAGTAATCAAAAATCTGCCAAAAACCAAAAGTCCATGGCCAGATGGCTTTCCAGGGGAATTCTACGGAACATTTAAGGAATAGTTAACACCCATTCTCTTGAAGCTGTTCCAAAAAATAGAAATGGAAGGAAAACTTCCAAACTCTTTTCTATGAAGCCAGCATTACCTTGATTCCAAAACCAGACAGAGACCCCACTAAAAAGGAGAACTATAGACCAATTTCCCTGATGAACATGGATGCAAAAATCCTCAATAAGATATTAGCCAACCGAATCCAACAATACATTAAAAAAAATTATTCACTACGACCAGGCAGGATTTATACCTGGGATGCAGGGCTGGTTCAATATCTGCAAAAACAATTAATGTGATTCATCACATCAATAAAAGAAAGGACAAGAACCATATGATCCTCTCAATAGATGCAGAGAAAGCATTTGACAAAATACAGCATCCTTTCTTGATAAAAACCCTCAAGAAAGTAGGGATAGAAGGAGCATACTTCTATCATAAAAGATCATAAAAGCTATATATGAATGACCCAAAGCTAATATCATCCTCAATGGGGTAAAACTGAGAGCTTTCCCCATGAGGTCAGGAACAAGACAGGGATGTCCACTCTTGCCACTCTTATTCAACATAGTATTGGAAGTCTTAGCCTCTGAAATCAGACAACCAAAGAAATAAAAGGCATCCAAATCGGCCAGGAGGAAGTCACACTTTCACTCTTCACAGATGACAGGATACTCTATATGGAAAACCCAAAAGATTCCACCAAAAAACTGCTAGAACTGATCCATGAATTCAGCAAAATTTCAGGATATAAAATCAGTGCACAGAAATCGGTTGCATTCCTACACACCAACAATGAAGCGACAGAAAGAGAAATCAAGGAATCGATCCCATTTACAGTTACACAAAAAACCATAAAATACCTAGAAATAAATCTAACCAAAGAGGTGAAGAATCTATACACTGAAAACTTATAGAAAGCTTATGAAAAAAATTGAAGAAGACACCAAAAAAATGGAAAAAGATTGAATGCTCCTGGATAGGAAGAAATATTGTTAAAATGTCGATACCACCCAAAGCAATCTACATATTCAATGCAATCCCTATCAAAGTAACACCAGCATTCTTTACAGAGCTAGAACAAATAATCCTAAAATTCGTATGGAACCAGAAAAGACCCGAATAGCCAAAGCAATCTTAAAAAAGGAAACCAAAGCAGGAGGCATCACAATCCCAGACTTCAAGCTATACTGCAAAGCTGTCATCATCAAGACAGTATGGTACTGGCACAAGAACAGACACATAAATCAATGGAACAGAATAGAGAACCCAGAAATGGACCCACAAACGTATGGCCAACTAATCTTTGACAAAGCAGAGAATATCCAATGGAATAAACACCGTCTCTTCAGCAAGTGGTGCTGGGAAAACTGGACAGCAACATGCAGAAGTATGAACCTGGACCACTTTCTTACACCATACACAAAAATAAACTCAAAATGGATGAAAGACCTAAACACAAGACAGAAAGCCATCAAAATCCCTGAGGAGAAAGCAGGCAAAAACCTCTTTGATCTTGGCTACAGCAACGTTTCTACTCAAGATGTCTCTGGAGGCAAGGGAAACAAAAGCAAAAATGAACTACTGGGACCTCATCAAAATAAAAAGTTTCTGCACAGCAAAGGAAACAATCAGCAAAACTAAAAGGCAACCAACAGAATGGGAGAAGATTGCAAATGACATATCAGGTAAAGGGTTAGTATCCAAAATCTATAAAGAACTTATCAAACTCAACACCCAAAAAAACAAATAATCCAGTGAAGAAATGAGCAAGAGACATGAATTGACACTTCTCCAAAGAAGACATCCAGATGGCCAACAGACACATGAAAAAATGCTCCACATCACTCATCATCAGGTAAATACAAATCAAAACCATAATGAGATATCACCTTACACCTGTCAGAATGGCTAACATTAACAACTCAGGCAACAACAGATGTTGGCGAGGATGCGGAGAAAGAGGATCTCTTTTGCATTGTTGGTGGGAAAGCAAGCTGGTGCAGCCACTCTGGAAAACAGTATGGAGGCTCCTCAAAAAATTAAAAATAGAACTACCCTATGACCTAGAAATTACACTTCTAGGCATTTACCCACGGGATACAGGTGTGCTGATTCAAAGGGACACATGCACCCCCATGTTTATAGCAGCACTATCAACAATAGCCAAAGTATGGAAAGAGCCCAAATGTCCATAGATGGATGAATGGGTAAAGAAAATGTGGTATATGTATACACACGCACACACACACACACACACACACAATGGAGTATTACTCAGCAATCAAAAAGAATGAAATCTTGCCATTTGCATCTATGTGGATGGAACTGGAGGGTATTATGCTAAATGAAATGAGTCAGTCAGAGACAGACAAAAATCATATGACTTTACTCATATGAGGACTTTAAGACACAAAACAGATGAACATAAGGGAAAGGAAACAAAAATAATATAAAAACAGGGAGGGGGACAAAACAGAAGAGACTCATAAATATGGAGAACAAACTGAGGGTTGCTGGAGGGGTTGTGGGAGGGGGGATGTACTAAATGGATAAGGGGCATTAAGAATCTACTCCTGAAATCATTGTTTCACTATACGCTAACTAATTTGGATGTAAATTTTAAAAAATAAAAAATAAAATTAAAAAAATAAATAAATAAACCTTTAAAAAAAAAAAAAAGCAGAATAGCCAAAGCCAGAAGGTTTAAACATAGTATTATTATCCAAAAGTATATTAGATAATAGAAAAAAACTTTGAAGGAGAATCAAAATAACAGTGTTCTTAAAATGATTAAATGCATAAAAACTAAAGAGAAGATTACTAAACTGGAAAATAAATCTAAGAAATTATCTACATTGTGGACCAGAGATATAAAATTATAGAAATTATTACCCCAAAACCAAGAGTACACTTTACACATTGCATGTTAGCCAATTTGACAATAAAGTATATTTTAAAAATTATAGAAATTATTTAAGAGAAGTTGAGATGTTGAGGATACAATGAGAATGTCCAACATAAAGATGAGTTCCACATCAAGGGAACAGAGAGAAACAGAGAGGGAATACATTTTTAAATGGCCTAGAATTTTCCAGAGTTGACAGAAGACACAAAATCTCAGATTCCTAAGGTACAAGCAGGAAAAAAAAAGAATTAATATACAACAAATGCACTGTAGTGAAACTGCAGAAAAACTTCGAAAAGGGTAGATCCTAAGAGGAGCAAGATGAAGGGGGAAAGTTCCTCGACTTCTTTTATGAAGACAGTATACTTTTAACATAAAAACTAGATAAGGACAATAAAAGAAAGAAAAATATAAGAGGCTCTTACTTCTGAACTAGGTAGAAAATTCTAAAAAAAAACTCTTAGCAAAAGAAATCAGCAATATATGAAGAAATACATTTATCCCAGGAATGTACAGATGATTAACTTTGTAACAGCTCCTGTCCTGAGCACCCTCTGAAGGCCCACACATGAGTTATGTCTTTCACAGTGTCAGCTTTATTCAGTCATAAAGCAAGGGTAATGTAATTATAAAGCAGGCTCAGGATTCCAAACTCCGTGACATTTCACCACGTGATTAACTTGGCTTCTTACAAAGGCACATAAAGCTGAACACAAGACAAGTCACACAACAAACAAGATAACACAGCGGGTAGGAAGCTAAGGAACGAAACGTGGTGAGGTCAGTCTGGTGGGCGCACATTTGAGATAAGGCCTCGGTCCAGTCCAAGTCAGCTCTCGGCACTTACTGCTTGTTATGATCAAGTAGTGAAGGATCTCAGTTCTGTTCAGAGATCAATCAGGCAGAGCCTTTGGCGGCAGCTGCTTTTTGAAGTGGTCAGACATAGAGGGGTCAGTGTCTAAGGAATCTGACAGTTTGCTGCAAAAATCCTCTCTTTTTAAAGGGACTTAATCAGTCTTGGGCCCCTGCAGCCCTCCTCTGCTCCTGCTTGTTATCAGTTCTGGGGTATGGTCAGCTGCGGCTGGCCTTGGCGATATCTAGTAGCTGCAGTCCCCTCAAGTGCTTGAGTCATTGCTTGACACAGGCCCCTGCTTGACATGAGTGACTCCATCTTGCTCTCTACAGCTACTAATGTAAATTCACCACACTGACATTAAAGGAGAAAAAAATCATATGAATATTTCAACGGAAGTGAAACAATTTTGATAAAATTCATCACACGTGTTTAACTTAATAAGACTACTATAAACTAGGAATAGAAGGAAACTTCCCTTCCTGACGAATGTTATCTATCAAAACCCACTGCCGATAACAAAGTCACTTTTGAAACACGATAAGAAATTCCTTGTAATTCAGAAACGAACATTTCTAGTCAGCATTACATTGGAAGATCTTTCCAGTAATGTAAGGTAAAAGTTATAAAAAATAGAGAGTGGAAGAAGCACTTGGAAATGAAGAAAGAAAACTGTCACTATTTGTAAAAAAAAAAAAAAATTGTGAGAATCTGCAGATAATTTCAGTGAGTAAAGGACATTAGCAAGTTTTTCTAACATGAGCTCAGTATATAAAATCAATAGTGGTCAATACACTTGAGCAACAAACAGAAAAATGTGCTTTAAAAAAGGTATCATCTACAATGGTAACAAGACTCATAAATTTCCTGAGAATAAATCAAAGAGGTATGATATTTACAGAGAATATAGTAAAATATTATTCAAAAGCATAAAAAAGTCTTAAATAAATGCTATCACATGTTTATGAATAGCAATCATAAATAAAAATAATCTCTAAAATTAATGCAGTTACAACCCACAGGATTTTTAGGGGAACTAACAAACAAATCCAAAAATTTATATGGAAAAGTAAAGGGACAGGATAGATAGAAACTGGGACAGAAAATAAACATAGGAAAATATGCTTAAAACCACAGGAATGTAAATTTAAGTAATAATGAGATATAATTTCAGAATCATCAGATTGACATAGGTATTAGGTCAGATGATAACAAATTTTTGTAAGTTATGAGGAAAGGCAAATCATTTATACATTCCTGGACAGATTGTAAAAAAGCCAAACAATATGCACATACTCTACTAAACAGAAATTATTCTGGGTTCCTGCACTTGACAATTTTCACATATATACGCAAAGAAATACATACAAGGATGGTCACTAAGCACGCTTTGCAACAGCAAAACTTTGGAAAAATACAAGTACCTCCCAATAACTGGCTTACTCATGCAGTGGAATAAGGTATACAGCTGTTACAATTACTGAAGCAAAACTACATGTAATAATACGGATAAATCTTAACATTCTGTTGGATAAAAATAGAAGCTATAGAAACTTACATATAGTATGATTAACACTGACATAAAAATGTTCAAATGTAAAGCAGCAGTACAATTTTACATATATAATAACTATGTATAGCACATACCGGAATGGCACATACCAACTTCAGGGGACTGGTTGCCTCTGGAAATGCAGGGAAGGATAAGTGATGCAGCTTTAGCTGTTCCTGTTTTCTTAAAACTTCAAAAAAGATACTCATGAAGATTGAAACAGGTGTGACAAAATATGAAAAGCTATTTTATATCAGTGGTGAGGACATATTTTGTATGTTGAAAATTTTAAAATATTCATACCTGTGCATAAAGCTGGATGTACATAAATTTTTATTGCAGCATTGATTGTAATTTTAAAAAAAGAATTAGAATCAATTGAATATCCATAAATAGAGAAATGAGTAAGTAAATTATGGTACATCACACATAGGAATGCTATTAATAGTGTAAACCTATATGAATGTGTATTTGATTGATTGCATCGATGGCTCCAATTCTTTACTCTTCCCATCAGTCAGGGCATTCTGCCCCATTCTTTTACTCTGGGCTCAACTACAGCACTTGCATTGGCCAAAGGAATGCTCTCAAATGGACACAATCAGAAGTGAGAAAAATTCTTGTTCTCTGTACTTGCTCTCTTGCTCCTTATAAGAACCATGAGAACACACGGAAGCTACTTTGCTGAAGAAATGTAAGGAGCAGCAGGAGGAGAACTGGGTCATCACTGTGCTGACCATCCTGCACCAACGGCCCCCTCAGAGCCTCCAACTGACTAGAGATAGACATCTGAAACAGGTCTGCGTAGATCCGTTAAGCTGCGTAGATCAGATCAATAAAAGTGCCCAGTTGATCACAGAGTTGTGAGACAAAAATTAGTTTTCAGTCTTTTCACCAAAGCAGTAAATTATAAGGAAAATTCTTTTTTTTTTAATTTTTTAATGTTTATTTATTTTTGAGAGAGACAGAGACAGAGACAGAACACAAGCTGGGCAAGAGGCAGAGAGAGGGAGACACAAAATCTGAAGCAGGCTCCAGGCTCTGAGCTGTCAACACAGAGCCCCACGCAGGGCTGAGAGATCGTGAGAGATTGAACTGAGAGATCATGACCTGAGCCGAAGTTGGATGCTTAACTGACTAATCCACCCAGGCTCCCCATATTACAAGGAAAATTCTGATTGGAAAATGACTGTAATAGAATGTTTACAATGTCATTTTTGTACTCAGAATTTTCCCTGATAATCGATCCTTTTGATAGAAGAATAGAAATAGCATTCTTCACCATTACTTCCCCTTAAATGTCTCTTTCCCTAACTGGCTCTAAAGAGAATTGAGTATGTGCTCAGCATATAATTAAAATTTGTATCTAGAAATTTACATTTGCTCATAGTTTAGAGTTAGAAAGCCTCAGCTTACATCAGAAACAAATTTCTGTAAGGACCATTTGCTTCCAAAATATAATATTTTAACAAGCAGTTAAAGATAATTATTAACAGGGTTTTTAAATGAGTCTGAAAACAGTCTCGTCACATTAAAAATGTAAATAGATTTTACAATTGTAGAATCATAAAATTGGAAGAATCCATGAGAGATTTCTGACACCTAGTACTTAGGTTAAAATTTTAAATTAGCATTCATTTTAGGATATAAGTTAATATATGTACCTCTATTTATCTATGCTATTTTATTAAGATACTGTGCTAGCCAGAGTAGAGTCATGATTTGTTTGCCAAACTTTTGCAAAACAGGTACTTTCTCAGCAAACAAATAGCAGACATGTTTTTCTGTTTAGGTAAATGTTAATAATCACAGCTGGTTTGGTAATTCAGTTATTCGGCAAAGACATTGTAAACTACTTGAAAAGAAACCATCTGGTTTGCAGTTGTAAAACTGAAACCAATTAAAACATTTAAGTGGCATTTTGTTTTTCATTTTAATCTGTAAAAATATATTTTCCAAGTTCTAATTAGTGGTTGATTTTTCTCTATTGCTTTTATAATATGAATCTGGCTCTCAAATAATTTTTAAGTTCGACAAAGGTGTTCCTATCATTGATATTGTATTGGGACACCAGATAAATTAAATGATGAAGAACATAAAATGTACAGGCACACAGACACAAACAATATAGTACACAGAATTCCTATGTACCAAACGTGATAAAATAAAACAAAAAGTCTAACACTTCACAAGAATTGTTTGGTTAGGTATGGCCTAAGAAGCTGATAATTTAGTTTAAGGGACTATGTCTGCTTAAAAAAAGAGAAAGAAAAATCTAGCAAGCAAGTGAGCAAGAAACAAAAAGAAAAAACATAACTCAAAGATTATAATCAGATACACTTTTCTCCCCCCCACCCACTCTCCTTTCAAAATTTATTCAGTGATATGAGCTCTTCCCTTCTTGTCTCTGGAATAAAACACTGGTAGCCTCCTAACCGTTCTTCTCACTTATAGATAATAAAAAGCACCATGATCACTCTGGGTTTCAAAGCCTGCATTTGGTACTTAGAATGTCTAGTCTCGTGTAACAGTCAAAGTATCCAACTTTGCTCAAAATTAGAGCTACATCCAGTCCCCAAAGTATAAAGACCTGTTGTAAGAAGTCAATAAAGTGGTGAAAGTTACTCATTTTGTATCTTTTTCTCTTCTTCTTAGGCCTTCAATCCTACACCTCTACCTTGCTAATTGTGATTATCGAAGTTTCTGTCTAGAGACAATATGCGAGGACAGACAAGGGATGGGCGGGAGCAAGAAAATTCGTAATCGATCACCATTGTCTTAAGTTGCTTACTATCTTTCAAGAGCTGGCAGATTTTTAAAGCAAACAGTTTCTCTTCTGGGGAACTTCTGCACTTGTTTGGAATGCCCTACCCTACCATCCTCCCTTTTGAGATGGTCTCTGTTCTGCAGTTCTCCTGACTAGGAGAAACATACTTTTCTGTGGTTGCTTACTCCTCTGCCATAATGAGCTTGGTGATTCACCTTCTCCTTTTGAAGCCTGTTTGTCCTCTTGGGGACCTGCTTGTATGCTATCTAATAAACATCTATGTCAAATCTCTCGACCATATACGATGAGCACAAAACACTTAGGCACCCTTTTTCCCCACACACCAGGTATAGCAGGACAATCCCAAGAGAGGAGCTAACACTCCTGTTGTAGCAAGCCCTTGCATTCTACGTTTCTGTGCCTCCTTCACTGCAGGGCCATAGCTCAGTCTCTGAGTGATCCTGCTAGAAATCCTCTCGACGTCACATGAAGAGGGAAATCTTAATTTTTGTCAAAAAAAAATCATCTTCACTAATCTCCACCCCTCTCTGCTCTCTTTGTTATTTATATTCCCAATGAGAGTTAAGGGATTTTTAGAGTCAAGAAGACCATTTACAGAGCTTTCCTTTGAAAATTTTCATCTTGGTCTGGCATCTCACTTTAGAATTTCGTAGCCCATTACATTCTAATATTTTAATTAAAACTTCACTTGAACATCTGGCCTCAATAGTGGGTTTTTTTTTTCATAATAACCCTAAGAGCAAATAGTTAAATGCTGTACAGACAAAATATTTCCACGTTTAAATTAATAGTAGCATTACAAATATTTGACACTGGATATAAATCTTTTTTTCCCCATAATCTCTGATGTTACAGAATGAGGCATAAAAGGTTAATGAAATAAAAATGATTGGGTTCTCTTTGTTGTGGCTATTGCCATTGTTGGCCTGGCACCTCCGTCAGCCTTCTTTGAAAAACAGTCCTATATCTTGACCATAGAGGTCATCATGAGACTGAGGCTGGATAATTCATAATTTGCTTTAGTTCTGTCTACATGGATGAGTCTAGGAATGGGGATATGTGTCCACGTAAGTCAATCAGAGTTCTGCCCCACCCAGGATTTTTCTGTTAATGATGATAAGATCTCTTTCCTTACTGATCATGAAGCTTAAATTCTGAGACATCAGAATTTCCAGGAGCCACGTCCCTAACACCCAGAAAGAAGCACTGATTAGAAGTAGAGAGTTTCTGACATCCAGAGCTATCTTATTTCCTGTTATCTTCCTTTAGTGATCCACTCTGGCATCTTTCCTATAAATCTCCTTTTTAATTTAAGCTAATTTGAGAGCTGTTTCTATCACTTTTAGCCAAACATGGTTAAGATATTGGTAATTCATTTTTTTAAATGTATATACTATGTGGGATCTTAAAATGTTTTAAACCCAAATTAACAGAAGTAAGCTCAATTTTAAGGGCAACTATAATACCATTGATATTAAAGTAGCTGTGATAATTGAAAAGGCATGAGCAGGGGGCGCCTGGGTGGCTCTGTTTGTTAGGCGTCCTGACTTCAGCTCAGGTCATGATCTCACGGTCTGTGGGTTTGAGCCCCATGTGCAGGCTCTGTGCTGACAGCTCAGAGCCTGGAGCCTGCTTTGGATTCTGTGTCTCCCTCTCTGTCTCTGCCCCTCCCCTACTGACACTCTGTCTCTCTCTCTCTCTCTCAAAAATGAATAAACCTACAAAAATTTTTGAAAAAAAGGCATGAGCAAAGAATAAAAGAACATATTCTATTATTTAACATTCAAGGGAATGAGTTGACAGTAGCAATGGAAAACAACCATATATTCTCAATTTAGGAATTTTGTGACATCTAAGTGGCTTATACCTCTGTTTCTTCTAGGTACTTTGTGGGGACTAAAGGTCAGTGTAGCAAGTTCAAATAAACTAATGGGTAAAGAGCATATTACTTTCAATTACAAAATATATATAATAGGAAGACAAATGTATACATTTCTCTTCTCAACAAAAACAAAACATAAGAGAACATGTAGAGCATTAAGTAAATCTAAACATTTCAAAATACATGTATTTACTTTCACCTGTTCATTACTGTCTTCATTCAAAAAAAAAAAAAAAAAAAAAAGAAACAAGACTTGAAGAAGCAGAGGAACACTTGGATTCCAAACTTCCAATGATTTGAATCCCCCATCCAAAGAGTCTCTAAAATACTTAAGGTACCTTGTGTTTATAGAATCTTCTTATGAATAATTTGTTCATTATTATTTGCTTCTGGCTTCACATACTTTCCATAGAAATTCATTTAATTCTCTCATAATTTAGAAACACCACATAAGTAATATAGTTTCATATTTAAATGGCTAGCTGAAGTAAATTATATTCCTCATTCTGCTATTGAATGCATTTTAGATTATGGGACAGGAAACAGGTTCATGTGGAGTGAAGAAAGAGTGTATCAAGTTAGTAATTTATCTGTAATCCAGGATTTCAAAACAAATTTTCTTTTTTTTTTTTAAGATTTTTTTTTAACGTTTATTTATTTTTGAGACAGAGAGAGACAGAGCATGAACGGGGGAGGGTCAGAGAGAGAGGGAGACACAGAATCCGAAACAGGCTCCAGGCTCCGAGCGGTCAGCACAGAGCCCGACGCGGGGCTCGAACTCACGGACCACGAGATCGTGACCTGAGCCGAAGTCGGACACTCAACCGACTGAGCCACCCAGGCGCCCCTCAAAACAAATTTTCTAAGTAGAGTAAAACCTTGGATTGCAAGTAACTTGTTCTGCGAGTGTTCGGTGAGACAAGCAAACATTTCTTTTCTTTAACTTTTTTAACATTTATTTCAGAGAGAGAGAGAGAGTGTGAGTGGGAAAGGGGCAGAGAGAGAGGGAGAGGCTCCAGGCTCTGAGCTAGCAGCATGGAGCCCGATGTGGGGCTTGAAATCATGAACCATTGAGATCATGATCTGGGCCCAAGTTGGCCACTTAACCGACTAAGCCACTGAGGTGCCCTGACAAGCAAACATTTCTAATAAATTTTAACTTGATAAATGAGTGATAAAACAAGTCTTGCAATACAAGTAGTACGTGATGCCAAACACCACATGATCACAACTGAGCCAATGGTTCTTCCCTCTCTCTCTCTCTCTCTCTCTCTCTCTCTCTCTCTCTCTCGCTGCGTGATTGTGGTTAATCATTACCCATGCTCAGATGCTCAATCTCAGGCCGTGTTTGGCAGAAATAACAGATTTTTCAGAACACTGGAAGGTTCCCACAACTGGCAAAAGTGTATTTTTTGTCACTTCAGAGCACCTATGGACAGTCCTTTGCTTTTTCATATAAGAGTAAGCTTAGGAATGCTTTGCTTCATTATAGGTCAGGCTGCCTGCAGATATAGACCCTTTCTCCTGCTGCCTTATTGCCAGTTACATTAAACACAGTATATGACAAGAGTTTATTAATACCGTACTGTAGTCAACATCCATGCTACTGTATACAATGGCCCCCATGCAGAAAAAGATTCCATCCAGCCAATAGATAGCAGTGATCCCATTAGTGACAGTGAAAGTCTTCCTACACAATAACCC
This sequence comes from Acinonyx jubatus, assembly GCF_027475565.1. Classification (NCBI taxonomy): domain Eukaryota; kingdom Metazoa; phylum Chordata; class Mammalia; order Carnivora; family Felidae; genus Acinonyx; species Acinonyx jubatus. The sequence continues at coordinate 37,884,359 of NC_069385.1, forward strand.
TTCTCTCTCTTGTCTCCCTCACAGCAGCCACAAAGGTTTTCAAAGGTAAGTGCAGGTTAATTTGTTTATTTTTTCTTTATAGTTTGTATTTTATTTATTATTTGTATTATATTACAGTATTGTAATCATTTTGATATGAGTATTTTTGGGTTGTGGAACAAATCATCTGAGCTTCTATTATTTCTTATGGGGACATTCGCTTTGATATACAAGTGCTTTGGATTACAAGCATGTTTCTGGAATGAATTATGCTCCCAAATCAAGGTTTTACTGCACTTTGAATTACTTCATTACTCACTCATCACATATTAAATTGGGCTTTTTAATTTAACAAGTACGATAAGAAGGCATTTTCTGTATCTTATAGAACTCTTATGATCTATAGAGGAGGTGACCAGGCAAACTCAGGGCATACATTAGAGTGTGATGGTGTCTCTAATGGAAGTGTGCATGTGTATCTACATAAAATGTAATAGGAGTACAGAAGGAGGAAGACCTAAATTTAGGCTTGTGATGGAATTAAGAAATTGATGGGATCTTCAAAGAACAGGTAGCATTTGATATGAGAATTGAATTCAATTTTTGGTTTAGGCATGAAAAATATATACTGATGTAGAAGTGGCTTTGGTCACCATCATCTTTTCAGGGGTCAATACACATATATTTACACAGCTACTGGGACATAGATGCTAGATTCAGGTTTGAGAACGATAGTTGAATGTAAGAGGTGTTAAATATGGCTGGGCAGAAGGCAATTGCCAGCAAAGCCAACTGAAGTCTATTAGGACTTCGTAAAACACATGGGGCTTCTGAATGGAGACCTCATATTCCTTAAGGCATAGTTTATTTTTTAATTATATTTTTATATTAATTATAAATGAATATTCTTCAAGTGCCAATTTTTCCAAATAGCCTGCTAATAAAAAACTATATGTTTATTTTGAAAAAGACAATAGTTTACAAGAATCTTATCATCATAAAATAGTTTTGTTGTTAAATGGAAATGAGGCCATAAACCAAATATAATAATTTATCTTTTTACTTTATATTTTCTCTTTGTAAAGTAGAACATTCAGAACAGAAGAAACTTCAAACTCTGTTTAAAAAAAGTATCTATTACCTTTCATGTGTTTCTCATAATCCTTTTAACTATCCCAGATGATTGTCAAAGCTATTTATATTTAAACAAGGTTTTCCTTCCTCTCAGCTTGAGTTCTCCAGCTATTGGATACTAAAATGAAATGGTGAATTTGTGGCATCAAAATCCAATCTAAGGCAACCGATTGTTGTTGTGGTCAATCGTGACTTTTATGGTCTCACTGTAACAAATGAGAAAAATTGCAGCAAAAAAAGAGTATTTGTACAAATTATTCAAACAGTAGTAAAAATTGTCCTTATAGCAATAAATAAATAGCTAACATAGCTCCTCCTTAATTACAGTCCTCTGTTTCTACATTCATAGAAATATAAAGCAACCTTTTTTTAAAAAAATAGTACCTCTCCTCTTTCAAAGACCATATTCTTAAATGCATGCAAATATGCACAGCTAGTATGAAAATCACCATGTACTGCCCCCATTTGATCAGATTAAATATTAAAGTTTGTGAGGAGCAGTGAGAGGCCAGAAAAGAGGTGAGTTGGTCTCATCTTCCAAGGCTTTGAAGCACATTTTTGGCATCTAAACCAAAGACAAACATATTATCCATTGCTGCAGTACTTTGGCACAAATGTGCATTATGCACAAGGGTCATATATTTGTATTTTTCTCTATTGTAATGGATTAAGGTTGAATCCCATAGCGCTATAATATTTGTATTTACAAATAGAAACCATATTTATTCTGAATGCATTTGTAACTAAGTGTACAATTCACAGCTTTATCGCTTGTTTTATGAGTCCATTTGGCTTGGCACGGAAAAAAAATAATTAATCAAGCCTGTAGATTTTAGGGCCTGGTCTTTATTTATGCAGAAACTGCTTATTTATTAACATTAACCATCTCCCATTTGGTCTCAAAGAGACATATAGTTACATGGAAACAGAATAGCTTTCAGTAGATGATTGCACAACTACAGATGCTTTTTTCCGACACTGTCACAGCTGAGGAGGTCCAACCAAATGAAAAACAGTACTGATGAAGTGAGAAACAGAAAAGCGGTACCATGCAAACGTTATTACATAATAAAATGCAGGCCAGCACACATTTTTTTTACTCTCTTTATTAAATTTATGTGAATCAAGAGGAAAGGGTGAAAAGCATATTTACTGATGATAAAAATTATTCTCTGGATAATTTCAGTCATCTCATTTAAAACTTATTCTATATATGTTTCTAGTTTTCCCCGTTTCCTTTTAGCTCTCTGTCATCTACTCCAAAGTTAAACTTTTTGGATTTAATAAAGAAATAGAATTTGCAGGTGGTAAGTTCCTGAACAGACGGTCTAATATCAAGTGATATTACAAAACACTTAAATGAAAATTAGTAGGCTGTCTTCACTAATCCTAGTCTTTAACATATTTTCAGATGATTCATCTTAACTTGTTTCGACAGCCATGTTAGTGTGTGTCTCTCTTGCCCCACTGGGAACAATGCCAGCCAGATAATGCATGAAATCATGGGATGTGTTATGATGCTATCCCTGAAAGATTTCCAGCCTAAGTTATACTCAACAGCATTATACTACAGGGAGCCTAGAACCCCGATGGATTCTTAAAGTACATGCAGATGTGTTTTCTGAATAAGCAGTGCTAGAAATATTGCTTATCCTTCTGGAATGTGCTAATATAGAAACAGATACAAATATTAGAATAAGTAATTGTAAAACATATAAATGGGTTATGCATATTCATTTCTTACTACCTAAAGTGCTTTTTTTGCATTACTTTATATATATGCATGTGTACCTGTGTTGATATGTGCATATTGTGTATATACATACACACATACATTACATATGTATGTCTATATAAAGTTTTGCTGAATATTGAATTGTTGTACTTCAAGTAATCATCTCAAAGTATATTTCCTCATATTCAATTAGTGAACCTATACTGGAATGGAAAATAATTTTGTTCTTTTCATTTTTGCTATCAATTATTAAACATTTATGCTTCACCAGGAAACTATGTTGAGTGTTTAGCATATATTATCTCATTTAGTCCTTACAATGACCTTATAAGGTAAATATTTTTGTGTCTGTTTTACTAAGGAAGGAATTGTGCATCTGAGAAATCAGAGCTTATGTGAGATAATTAGTTAATACATGGGGAATCCAAAATTCAAATTTAGGCTCTCATTCCATAGCCACTGCTCTTAACCAATATTTCTTTCAAGTCACCAAACCAATAAACTAACTCAATATATTAGCACAAAAGGGATACAAAAGTGATTCCAATTATGTATGCTTCATTAAAGAGGTCATACTAAATGAATAAAACATATTAATTTTAATTAAAAGCAGTAGGAGGGAATTTATTGCTCTGCTGAGTCTCTCGCCTTAAGTATCTTCCTGTTCTCTCACATCAACATCCAAAAATATTTGAAAGGAATATAAATTTAACATAGGGTCTGAGATTTTTTTGACATTTTACATTTCTATAGTATTTCTTTAAATACTGTTGATTATTTAAAATCTACAGCATTGTCATTGCTCAAGTTAAAGTGCAGAATGCTTTGCACATTGTTCCTTCAAGAGATTTCATCACACTTTTAATTTCTGTACAGTGAGTTCTATTCTCCTGGCATACATTTCCCCTTCTGCCTTTTGTACTCTCTTCAGAGGTGCATCCAAAGATAGAAAAGATAGGAATGGGATGAAAAGGGCCTATTATCATAAACTTCAGAAAAAGCAGAATAATATATTATCAAAGTTTGCTATTTTTTTTTACTGGTCATCTGAAATGTTTTTTCAGCATACATAACCATTTCTTGTTCTTTTTCAGAGAGAGTACAAAGAAGATGGAACTGGCATTTGTTGTAATATAAAAGTAAATCTAGAGCTAGCCCTACACATGGGCAAGTAATATTTGAGGCCCTATCTACTGGATTTGTTAAAGTTCCTATCATTCCTTTTCATTAGATAAGAAAAGCAGATGTGGTCTCCACCGAAAAACACATAAATGGTTCAATAAAACATGCTTAGATGCCAATGCGATTATTTTTGAGAGAAGATAGAGACAATCCCTTTTCCAAAATGTGGGAAATTAAGTAGATAGTACCGACTTTGTCTTTTTCTTTCTTCTACTCTAAGTAAAACTGTATAAACCTTTTTTCAAGGACAGAGAAAAACAGTGCAAAGGAAGAGTACAGTTCCAAAAAAAAAAAAAAAAAGAAACTTAATTTTATACTAGGTATTTTCCAGTCTAACTGGAGGATAAAAAAAAAATCTATGTTGCAATTTGCATGTATATTTTGTATAGTAATCTAGGAATCCCAGCTTTAGTTACAAAAATATACAATTGAATGTAACTTTTGTTGAACTGAAGCAACAGCAAACCAAGAGATTATGAATTCTTTACAGTCACTATAAAACCTGATAAATAACATTATCATCCTGACCCAGTAGAGTCTGAGATACATTGTTGAAACTAAAAGAAAGAGCACATAATTTGGAGCTAGAACAATAAATGAAGAACAGGATCTAGATAAGAGCAGTACAGAGCATTCCCATATGAACAAGAGTCTAATCACTTCATGACAATGAGAAATTACAAGTTAATGCAAATTTGTACCACCAAAATTACAAATGCATGTACTCTTTGAACTGGATTACTAATTATAGGAATTGACATATATATGTGGTTATCCACTGCAGCATTCCTACAACAACAAAAAATTGGAAACAACCCATTCTTTCATTAAAGGGTACTAGTTTTCTAAATAATGGTATATTCTTTCAATAGAATACTATGTAGCTATAAGAAATAATAAGGAATCTCTCTATGCATTGTCTTAGTCTACTTGAACTGCTATAACAAATTGCCATAGATTGGGTGGCTTAAGCAACAGACATGTATTTCTCATAGTTATGGAGCCCGGGAAGTCCAAGATCAAGGTACCAGTAAGGATGCAGTTCTTGTCAAAGGCCATCCTCTTACTGGCTTGCAGAGAGCCCTATATTCTCACATGATGGAGAGAGCTCAGGTCTCTTCTTATAAGAACACTACCTCATTATGAAGTCTCCACCCTCATGACCTCATCTAAATATAAGCACAACCCAAAACTTCCACCTCCAAATATCATCACATGGGGGTTTAGAGGAGGAGGAGAGAAGACACAACATTTTCAGTCCATAACAGCACTAGATAAAAACTTTCTAAGACCTATCAAATGAAAAAAACCACTGTGCAAAACCACTTTATAGAATTCTATGTGTTTAAAAGGTGGAGCAAATTAGAATATATATTGATATTTTCTGTTAACTTATGTTTTAGAAATTCAGACAGCTTACAATACCGGGAATTAATAAAAGTGTTTACCTGTGGATAAGGAACGAAAACTGGGAAGATGCAGAATAGAAGTACTTAGCACTTTTTAATATCTAAATTATATGCCTGTATTAAGTAAATGATTAAATTGAAGATAAAAGGGAATGCCGGTATTGAAATTGGGCCTATAATTTTGTCAAAAATTCAATACCTGTTAATGATAAAACTCTCACTAAACTAAAACTAAAATGTTGAACTGAAGCAACAACAAACCAAGGGACTATGAATTCTTTACAGTCACTATAAAATTCTGATAAATAATGTTATCATCCTGACACAGTATAGTCTGAGATATGTTGTTGAAACTAAATGAAAGAGCATATAACTTGGAGCCAGAACATTTGAAGATAAAGAACATCTGAAAAAAAACTTTATAGTTATTATATATTTAATGGTGAAAAACAAAATTCTTTCCCCCCCAAGATCAGGAACAAACCAAGGATACCTATTCTCATCCATTCTATTAAACATTGTACTGAAAGTTCTAGTCAGGGAAATAAAGCAAAAGAAATAAATACAAGATATACACATATAAAAGAAAGAGGCAAAACTTTCTTCATTCACAAGTAACATAATTGCATACAGAAATTTAGATGGAATCAACACAGGAAACTATGAGAACTAACAAATGAATTTAGTTAGGCTATAGGGTACAACTCATGAGAAAATATAAGAATACGCAAAATCAGTTGTATGAGGATGAGCTTTCAAAAAACAATTGGAAGTTCAAAATTATAAAATTCCATTTACAGTAGTAGCATAACTATAAAATACTTAGGGATAAGGTTATCAAAATATATAAACTACCTGTCCCTGAAAATTATAAAATACTGTTAAGAGAAATTAAAGACATGTGAAATAAATGGACTGGAGTATCATATTTATTGATAGGAAGACTCACTATTGTTAAAATGTCAATTCTGCCCAATTGATCTATTGATCCAATGTAATCTCAAACTATGACAAGCTTTTTGTAAAAATTGGCATAGTGATTCTAAGATTCTTATGGAAGTAAAAAGGAACAAGTAGAGCCAAAACAATGTTTAGAAAGAGGAACAAAGTTAGAAAATTTATACCACTTGATTTCTATACTTACTATAAAACCCCAGTAATACAGATTAGACATACAGATCAAAGAAACAGAAGAATCTAGAAGTAAACCCACATATATATGGTCGGTTGCTTTTTACAGTGCCAAGGCAATACAATGCAGAAAGGGTAACCTTTTCAACAAATCGTACTGGAACAATAGAATAGCCATATTATTAAAACAAACAAACAAAAAAATAACTTAGTTATTTACTTTTCATTAAATATATGGAATTAATTTGCAATGTATCAGAGGTCTAATATAACAGCTCAAACTATATAACTTTTAGTAGAAAACAGAAGAAAATATAGGATGCCTGGGTGGCTCTGTCAGTTAAGTATCCAACTCTTGATTTTAGCTTAGGTCATGCATGATCTCAAGGTGGTGATAGGCATGGAGCCTACTTGGGATTTCCACTCTCCCTGTCCTTCTGCCCCTCTCCATGCATGCACACACACTCTCTCTCTCTCTCAAAAAAAAAAAAAAAAAAAGCTTAAAAAATAAGAAAAGAAGAAAATCTGTTATGTTGGGATAGGCAAAGATCTCATAAATTGCACGTAAAAAGCATAAATATATGATTAAAATATTGATAAATTAGACTTTATCAAAATTTTAAACTCCTTTGAAAAACATTGCTGAAAATAAATAAAAAGGCAAACCACAGAATAGGAAAAATTCACAGTATGTACATCTGATGAAGGGCTTATATTCACAATACATAAAGACTTCTGTGGCACCAGAAGCTCAGTCAGTTAAGCATCCAACTCTTAATTTTGGGCTCAAGTCATGATCCCACAGTTGTGAAATCGAGTGCCACATGCTTGGGATTCTCTCTCTCGTTCTCTTTGCCCATTCCCTGCTCCTGTGCGTGCGCTCTCTCTCAAAATAAATACGCATTTAAAAAAAAAAAAAAGACTTTTTTACAATTCAGTAAGAAAACAAACTGAAGTAAAAATGGACAAAATATTTGAACAAATATTTTGCAAAAGCAGAAAAATAGCCAATACTCATACAAAACAATGCCTACCACCTTTCTTTACTGCTCAGTGACTACCTGAAGGCAGGGCTGGTGTGTTGATTGCAAAGATAGAAAAGAGAATTTGGGGGAGAACTGGGTATGATTTATGACTTCAATTAGACTAGTGGTTAAATAGGTGTACAAGTATTTGTCAGAACCATCCAACTGTACCCTTAAAATGGGTACATTTTATTTACGTGAGTTATAGCACAAAATTTGATTAAAAAAGAAAACATTATAATACAAGGAGGCCAAATGTAAAGAGAGGGAGAAAGAGTGGCCAAGGAGGTAAGAAAAAATCCCAGAGAATGTATGCATTAGATATCTCCTGAACACTACCTAAAATACTCGTGGCCACACCTCTTATTACAGCCACGCAGCAGTGACGTTCTATGCTGTCTTTGACCAGCTTTGCAGAGTTGCAGCCTGACAGTTTCCCACCTCAGCCTGTGCTCTGGTTCTATCAGTTCTTGCCTTCTCTGATACACGGTACCAACTTGGCACTAAAAATTTCTCAACCTGAAAGTATAGGGAAGTTAATGTTCGTGCTATCCTAACCAACAGGGTGATAGAGACAATGAACAAATGTGGTCAGTTTCAAAATGCATTACATAAGCTCCTATAGAGATGCCCATAAACTTGTGTTGGCTTTTCCTCCTTCCTTGTTTTATTCTTTTGGGTCCTTACTTCTTCCCTGGGATCATTTCACAATAAACCACTCTCAGGCCAGCTTTGATTTCAGGCTCTGCTTTCAGGGAATGCAGAGTAGGGAATGGTAGGAAGGCATGTAATAATAAAATAACAATAGCCAGGAAGTATTATGTGCTTACAATGTGCTAGACACTACTTTAAGATTTCTACATATACTAACTTATTTAAAGCTAACAACAACCGAATTTATATGTGACAAAACAGAGGCAGGAAAAAGGTTAGCGGTAGGTAGGAAAGTGGTCAACAATGACAAATACTATTAAAAAAATATATGAAATTCAATGGATTTTATAAGTAGGCTATTACTGATGAATTTCATGCAAGCAACTTCAGTGCAGTAATGAAAGTAGAATCTAGATATGAGAAGACTTTTTTTTTTAACCTTAACTGAAAATCAAGACCTGACTCTGCAGAAACATATAACATATAAACATATAACTCTTGGAGAAATAGTGAGAAATACTGTGTTGGATAAGTTTAACAAAGCCTTTATATCCGCTCAGATTCTAAATGTTTCTAAATTTCTTCCATACAGTGAATTTGATATTGACTTGAGGATATGCAGTAAAGGAATTTTTTTCTGGGATTTTCAAATATATGGATAACAGAGTGACTAAAGTAAAACAATAATGCAATGTGTTGATATAAGAGAAGAACTAAGATTGAATAGTGGTAAGAAGAAACCCAAATATTTCAAGGCCAACTCTGATGGCCTTTACTCACTTATCATGATAGAACTTTGGTATCCCAGAGTGAATTCATCAAAATAACATATTACATGTTTTAGTTTTCTTTGTGCCAATGCTGGCTTTGTATACTATCATTTCTCCATAAATGCTAAACAAAAACAAAAACAAAAACAAGAGAAGTATGGACATGAAGTCCAACAAAGGACTATTGATTTGAAAGTCTATTTAACATTTGTCATACTTTTGCTCAAATTATCAGGCCAAATTGTTGGTCATAAGTAAACTTTAAGACTTTAAATTTGTGGTAAATGAATGTCACATTTCTAATGAACTTGCAAGGTCATGATTGCTAACCATCTGTTTCTGTTGTTACTCAATACAGTAACAAAATGCAACAAGTTCTAAGAATCCAGCCTCAAAATCCTGGCTTCTTGTTTTGAATCTAATCAACACAAAGTTCAGATTTGAAAGTTAGCCAGTATGTTCAAATATAAATCCCAATAAACAAGACAGAAGTTGATATTCTTAGTAGACTCATGGCAATTGGTGTCCATTTGCCATCTCTTGTTGGAACATCATTCCAGCTAGTATTTTCATCGTTGTATCAAATTCTCTCATTTATCAGGTGTTCATCACATTAAAATGAAACTAAACTTGAAAAAAACTGAAAGCAAAACTTCCTAGGATGTCTGTACACTCCAGAAACAAGAAGATGTGTTGCAGAAATAAATATGTGCTGGCAACACATCTCTTCTCATATTTCAAGGACAAAATTGAAACCATATTTCCATGGGGTGCAAACATTGATTGCTATGTGTTCTTATAAACAGAGAACTACAAACAGTACTGTAGTATTCTCTTGATCCTCCTTTACTTTTATGTGAAGTCCAAAAATGTATCAGTTAAAGGAGCTTCTGAATTCAATTCAGAAAACAGGGATTCATATGTCAAGGATAGAAGCAGAGCATACTCCAGGTAAGAATAAAAATAAACAAAACCACAGTCCTGTTCAATTTGAAAGATTTAAAATTATTATTCACCAACAGATATAAAACAAGTGAGCACAAATCAAAGATTATCTCAAAGCTTCATTTAATTGTGAATTTTGTCCTTTCCTTTCCCTTCCTCCCTACACTCCCCATAGGTGTGGTCATTCAGTCCCATGCAGCCAAAGCACTTAATCCCTTTCCACCTAATTCCCTTCAGGAGCTTTATCATCACTCACAAGGCACTGCATTATTTAGCTTCTGCCCTTTTATGGAGCCTCATCTTTGTCCACTCTTTTTCTTTCTCTAGTAAGCCCCAGTAACACTGAATTTCTTTCAGTTCCTCCAATTTCTGCCCACCCCACCCCATCCCTGAGTCTTTCTGCGTAGGCCATTAGCACATTATTCCCTCTGCCTGAAAAACCACTTCCCATCAGAGTTCACGTGACTAACTTATATGCATGCCTCGGATTCCAACTATAATGTCACTTACTCCAGGAAGATGACCACCCCCATCAAGACTGGTCCAAGAGTCCTATTATATTCTTTCAACTCATCCTTTTCTTCTTCATAGCACTTACAACTAGAGCCAAATCATTAATTTTCAAACTATGTATTTATTGTTTGAGGGTAGGTTTTTGAAAGGCTGATATCTTGCCTGTTGTTGGTCATTGGGTCCGAAGTACCAAAATTAGTGCTCTAAACACGTAAGTGCATGAATAGTTGTTTGGGAGGAAAGAAGGCAGGCAGACAAAGGAGAGAGGAATAAAGAAAAAAGGAGGTGGGGAAGAGAAGAATGGAAGGAGGAAAAAAAGAGGGAAAGGAAGAAAGGGAAGAAGAAGAAATAGAGGAAAAATTAAGTGTCTATTGGCCAAGTTCCGTTGTATAAAACCAGAAGGCAGTTATCCAATGTTATATATAAGGATACAATGACCAGTTAGAAAATTATGTTTAAAATCTGTCTCAAGAAAGTATCAAGATTCAAGGGGAAAAAAAATCAGAGAAAGCAATCAAATTGCAAGTAGGAGCATAGAGTACGCTGTAATCTTATATGTTAACTTGACTAGCCGAAGGGAGGGGCAGCAGGGGGGGTGGGTGGAATCTAGATTAAACGTTATTTCTGGGTGTGTCTGTGCGAATATTTCAGGATAGATTAGAATTTAAGTCAGTGGACTCAGTAAAGTAGATTGACCTTCCTAATGTGGGTGGACATCATCCAGTCCACTCAGGGCCTGAATAGAACGAATCTGCCCCTTTTTTGCTTCCTGCCTGCTTGCTTGAGTGGGACATCACATTTCATCTTGTCTGGCCTCAGACTGGGATATAAACTATTGGCGCCGTTGTTTTTCAAGCCTTTAGACTCAGACTGAATTACACTATTGACTATCCTGGGCCTTTAGCTTGCAGATAGAAGACTGTGTGACTTTTCAGGATACATAATCACATAAGCGAATTCCTCATAAGTGAATGAATGAATGGATGGATGAATACACACACACACACACACACACACACACACACACACACCCTATTGGTTTTGTTTCTCTGGAGAACCTTGACTAAAGTAGAATCCAGAGATGAGGAGATCAAGGAAGGACCAGTGATTGCAAAGAAGTATTATACAGTGTCTCAAATTTTGTTTGTTTGATAATAATGGTCCATAAAGGGACCTGTATAAAGTAACTTTAGGCCATTTATTTCCACCTGGATTTTGATTCTGGCCAATCTTGACAAGTTAGTCAACATACACTTCTGCCTCACTGTCAAGTATTAAGCATATGAAGTTTAACTTCCAGTAAAGAAAATAAGTTTTTAAATTAAATCCTATAGACTCAGCACTATGTTCAATGAGGTTTTATTCCTTTATTTATTAAGTAGGTGTTATATAGAAAATACTTATGCTTAATTTTTGAAAAAAGTGAATTGAATTGAAATGTAATATTATTTCTGGTTACTTTTTATGGAATTAATACACATATTTAACATATATCCACCACTTCAAACCATTTCCTTGTTTCTTCAAACCATTTCCTTGTTTTAATAAACTATCTTTCTCAATCACCCAGTAGGATTTAAGAAATTCAAATAGGAAGATTCAAAATAAACATTTTGACTAATTAGAAGTTAGTCACAAATATTACTAAAGAACTTAGTGAGAAAGTATACAATCCTAGACCCCAGGCCAGGTTACAAAAACAAACAAAGGCATTGTGCTTTCCTGAATTTGCCTATTCTGGTTGCTAGAGAATTGTGTGTGTTAGTTAAATAAGACAGCCTACACAATCTTTTCGATATAATAAAACCTGACCATATTTTGAAGTCACAATTTTATGAAAACAAAGGATTCTTAAGAATGATTGCACCACAGTTTCTAGCCTCTAGATGGCTACCATCAATTCTTTTCTTCCCTGTTTGTGTGTGCCACTCCCCTACGGGGAGGTAGAGTTTATTTTCCCTTCATTTGAGTCTGGGCTGGCTATGTACTCTTTGATCAACAGGATGCAATAGAAGTAATATTCTGACCTGAGACTTTAAGAAGACTGACAGCTTCTGCTTCCTTACCCTTGGAATTCTTGCTCTTGAGAAACTCTCCTCCCTTCACCCCATGGACCCAATCAACATGCTACATGAAGCCAAAGACAAAAGGAAAAGCCATATTGAGGAGAATAGAGGCACTCAGATTGATAGTCGCACCTGAGTCTCCCACCAACAGTTAACCTCCACAGCCAACCGTGTCAGTGAGCATCTTGTATGTCCTAGCTGAGTTGAACTCTAAGATAACTACAGCATCGCATAGAGCAGAAGAACAACCCAGCTGAGACCAGTCAATCAAACAACAATGCTCTTTTGAGCAACTAAGCTTGGGGATCACTGGTTTCAAAGTAGATAACCAAAGGTACGCTGCCATGACATTTGTTTTACTCCAAGAAACCATCACAGAAATATATGCTACAAACTTTGAATATTGTACAGAGAAGTTCTGACTTGCATTTCTAGTTCTTCCTATTGAATAATTTATAAATATCTTCAAAGATTCTGTTTGGGTTTCTTCTGGATTTTACTTCACATGTTCTTCAACCTTTGCATTCCTTCTTCTACACGGTCCATGCTTTACTCATACTAACGTGTCCACTTTAGGCTTTTTTACTTACTTGATAGTACTATTTATAGACATTTTTTAATATTTTCATAAGCAAAAGCTCAAAATTTGCCTTAAATGACAAGTCTTTTTCTATGTAATGCAGAAAAACATTATGATTTCCTTTAATACGTTCTGCAAACTGATGTACTCAGTGCACACACTATACTCAGAAGACAAACAAAAAGCAACTACATTTTTTCTTAAAACTTCCTGTTAAACTCACTTCAACAAATAGTTCTTTCCCTGCCCTTGAGTGAAATCTTGGAGGAATTCCTATAGCTTTAATAACAGCTCATAAATAATTTATGAATATTCTCCTTTTCAAAGTCTGATAAAGTCCAGTCCAGTGTGATATTAGAACTCCAATCTAACTTAAAGCTTCTCCCTTCCTGCAGCTTGGGACTACATTGGGCTTGGAAGACTTATAGAGATAAGGGAAGAGGGGGTGGAGGGCTGAGTGACAGTTTTGTCACAGCATCCTGGTTTCATCTCCCACCCTCCTCACTTAACTGGTGCATTTGAAATATGGTGTTGGAGTATGCTACGTGCAGAGATTTGCGTCCTTTCTCTCATGAGGGACAATTGTGGGTTAACGCATGATATGCCTGCTGGGGAACTCTGGCTTTATTTCCTTGATATAAGAGATGTCTCCTCTGGATGCCACTATTGAGTCTTCCCTCAGCTCTTGGTTTATAGCAATTCATTTTTCTGATGGGATACTTTCTCCCGTATAAGTCCTATCCAGTGGGATCTGTATGACAATCCCAGGCCAGCTCTGTTTTGTGAGATCCACATTGATTTCTGGAAACAACCAATTTCCCTTTCCCCTACTATAAATGCACCTCCTTCTCAATATGGTCAGGCTGTTTGATCCAGCCCTTAGGCTTCACAGGTAAGAGTCACATATCAGTCATTATGCTCCTCTAACCACCTAAGGGGGACATATCAAGCTCTCAAATGATATTCTTCAAGAATCCTGTAGTTGGTCTGAACTGAAAGGAATATTCCCTATTACTCTTCTCCCCAAGCAGGATAGAAGGAATACATAGTACACTATCAATGCTCTCTCAAGAAATTCATAACCACATCTTCACTCTCTAGTGAACACTGTCTTTTTTTTATGTAGGCTAGAATCAGATGATGAGTCAGTGGAAATTCATGCCCTCCTCTAATGTTTGAAGGGCCTGCTCAAGAGTATAAACAGAGGCCCACCTAACATTCGTATAAATATTTAGAAGTTTAAGTCAAGCTAATAAACAGTTAAATAAAATGTGTCCTGTCCTCCAGCCTTGAAAAATACACCTTTCTAAAAACAAAACTGAAAACTACATGCATAGCTCTGGTTTGCATGTGAACTAAAATTGATAAAGACTACTGATTTTAATTATTACTGGGTATTTTCTGAGCATGCTGTTCTGTTTGCCAAACTAGCAATATCTGGGTAAGCAATAAGATAAAGACAAATTCTGATTATTATTTATGCCATAAAAGTTATTTGCCTTACCTTCAATTTAACAAAATCACTAAATATGTTATAATCAGTAATTTTACATAATTTATGTTTTCTTGACAGTGATGCCAAATTAAGCAACCTTTCTTGAGTCAATGTAGTACTTCAGTATGATTTTATAAATGGTAGTTTGTAGAAACTTTTTTTTTTCCTGACATAGTAGCAATAAAATTAATACAATTATTTAAGGAGTGCCTGGGTGGGTCAGTCGGTTGAGTGACCAACTCTTAATTTCAGCTCAGGTCTTGATCTTGGGGTTTTGAGGTTGAACCCCATGTCGGGCTCCAGGCTGGGTATGGAGACAACTTAAAAAATTATTTAAGAAATTTAAAGATTTGAAAATAAACCATAAATCTTACCTATTTTGTTCAAACATTAAAATGGGATCAGAAATATTTGTAATCACAGAAATGTTACAAAATAGTTTAATTCCATTAAATAAATTACTATTGCTTCAGCAATCTTCATACTTTTTTTGACAGAGAGAGAGAGAGAGCATGAGCAGGGGAGAGGGGGGAGAGGGAGAAAGAGAGAGAGAGAGAGAGAGAGAGAGAGAGAGAGAGAATCGCAAGGAGGCTCCACACTCAGCACAGAGCCCAAGGTGGGGCTCAATCCCATGACCCCAGGATCACGACCTAAGCCAAAATCAAGAGTTGGATGCTCAGCCGACTGAGTCACCCAAGAACCCCTCCTCACATATCTTTTAAAGCAATATCTGGATTCACACAGCAATGTAAACTCACTATCATATTTCACTTATGCTATGTTTATAAGTATATAGACCTTAAGCATAATATAAATTATTTGATACTGCTGTTTTCACATTGCTAAATGTTCCTCAACCACCATGTCCAATAATTACAAATAACCATCCAAATTTATGATTACTTCTGAAACCATAAATGAAATATGAAAAGGAGGAAATAGACACCAAGTATTACCATGACACCATACTACATTATGTAAGACTCTATTATGTTTGTGCTAAGAGGAAGGATTTGACAAGCTAATTAATTTGTCTTTTCTCCTTACACCTTAAGCCCTTTTGCTTCTCAAACCCTCCTTCTACCTCAAAGCTGTGTCCACCACCAATACTGGCAGTTGAATAACCCACACATTTTCAAGGTATTCAGAGGAGTCACCTTTTGGTTCAGAAAGGGAACTTGCACTATGGGAACAAATGTCAACAGTTGTTTCAGAGGAAACTATATGATTCAAAAGAAGATACTTAGTCCTCTGAATATTTCAGCAACATTTGTAATATTTATTTGTTATGGCCAAACATTCACATAGAAGACCTCTGATTGTTAATTTGTGCTGATATTGGAATATAAGTAAACAGCTGATATTGGAATATAATTAAATATATTTATAAGTATAATATAAATATAGGTAAAATGGTAAGCCCAGCCATATCTGTAGGTACTTCCATTTTTAAGGAAAAGGTATAATTTTATAGAGATTTATATATTGATTTGATCTTCAAGTTCGCAGCTCAGTTTTTAATTTGATGAATTACTGTAGTTTTGGAAAGTGGCAGTTCCATGGTTTATTTCACCAAGTTTTTTCATCCAGCAGGCATTCAGCAATGTCAGTGTGCGAGGCATACAGTGTGTGCTTCTCCAGGCAATGCAATACAACTTACCCTGCGTGAAGATCCTATGATAACTTTTTAGTTTCTACGTTTCTAGTTTGAAAAATTGAAACAAATTCTGTCTTCTAAAGAGTTCATCAGGGGCGCCTGGGTGGCTCAGTCGGTTGGGTGGCCGACTTCAGCTCAGGTCATGACCTCGCGGTCCGTGAGTTCGAGGCCCGCGTCGGGCTCTGTGCTGACAGCTCAGAGCCTGGAGCCTGTTTCGGATTCTGTGTCTCCCTCTCGCTGACCCTCCCCTGTTTATGCTCTGTCTCTCTCTGTCTCAAAAATAAATAAAACGTTTAAAACAATTTTTAAAAAATTTTAAAAAAAGTTCATCATGTCTACATTTAAACATTAAATTACTTTAAAAAAACATTGAATTATTAGTCTCAAAATGCCATTGTGATATAACTGGCACCATATAGCTATTCAAAAGGTTCGATGGAATAAGACACACTAAAGTAAATTATTAACCTCTCTAAAGTATTAAAAAGAACAGCTTTCATGACATATGTGAGGTTTTTTTTTAATTTATGGTTTCACACTATTTTTTTCTTTTTATTAGATTCCTCCTTTCCATGAATCAAGCACTATCATAGGCCACTTCTTCTTTTACTTTATAACATTAGACAGAGGTAAATAGCTGTGAACTGTGAAAGCAAGTCTTTTAATTTCCTTGTTAAAAGCCAAAGTTTAGCTTTCTCATACAGCCATTCCGAGATGCTACAAATCGGGAGCTGGAGGCTTGGTGCCATACAAGGAAGGCCACAGCCACGCCACTAAAAACGGAAGAAAGGGCTTCATTTGTTCTTTAATTTATCCTTGTTCATTGGGGATAAGCAGAACACACCAGAGTATGGCACTCAAGGAAAAGACCCTTCGTGTCTCTGAGTCTAAAGTGAGGACACCATGGCAAACCAGTATAGATGGTCTAAAACTTCTCATATATTCCCTTCTGACAACTTGTCTGTTCAGGAATGCTCTGGGGGGGTGATGCTGAACTGGGGTTCATTATCATATAAACTTGAACCAAAGGTATTTTTCTGAGGGAAATAAATGTATCAATCTCCCAAATATATGGAGTTCTTATGGTCTTTTTATGCAATCAAGTCTTCAAGATGCCTATTGAAAACCATGTCATTTTAGGGGTATGTAGGTGGCTCAGTTGGTTAAGCAGCCGCCTTAGACTAGGGTCATGATCTCACAGTTCGTGGGGTCAATCCCCACATCGGGCTTGTGCTGACAGCTCAGAGCCTGGTGCCTGCTTTGGGTTCTGTGTCTCCCTCTCTCTCTGCCTCTCCCCTGCTTGTTCTCTCTCCCTCTCAAAAATAAACATTAAAAAAATAATAATAATAAAATAATTAAAAAACCATGTCATTTTACTTGAAAACAAAGGATAATGAACAACAAAATTCTTAAAATTCTGGGATGGAAAAGTCTTAATTATAAACCAAACATTTTTCCATTTTAATGAATTCCTAATCTGGATCAACATCTCATTTGTACTTTATAATAACATCTATGTTCTGACTTAAGGAGGTTCTGGTCCAGGGATTTCCCAGGTTATAGATCAGTGTCAAATCAGTATGTGTATGGATGAGCCATTCAACTCCCAAGTTCTCAGATTCTTGGCCTTTGCAGCCTCAGTGAACCCTCCTTCCCCCATAACTTCCCCTGCCACACAAACATCATTTCAATCACCATACCCATAGCTACTTCTTGGACCTTGATTACCTCTATCCCCTAACTTTAACTACTCCATCCCTTAATTTTAAACTCCCACATTTGTCTTTATTTTGTCCAAAGTTTAATAGTGAGTGTTAGGTCTGTCTATTTTGTTTACCACTGTATTATATATAATTTATCTTTCAGAGCCTCGCTTCTTGATATTATATTCTATATTCTATATTTGTTTATCATCTCTCATTCCCCTTGTACTATAAAATACATGGGGTCCTGAACCTTGTTTTAATCATTGCTGTGTCCCTAACATCTAGTAAAGTACCCAAGTTATCACATGTGCTCAGTAAATATTAGTTGAATGAATAAATAAAAGAGTGCCACATCAACATAGCACCCTGAACATGACCTGTGGTTAACAAATATGCATCGCATAAGTGAATAATGAATAATAACAGCCGATACTTATTGAGTGTTTAAACTGTGCTGGCTAATTCTAATTGCTGTAACTGGTTTAATCTCATTTTATCTTCAAAATTCCCTGTGGAGTATATGGTATTATTATTGCCATTTTATGGATGAACAAACTTAATTATGCAAACATACAAATAAGCCAAAATAAACTTAGACACTGTGTAATTTCAACTAAGGCATAAAGAAAAGAGGGGAAAAAACCTGAAGATTCCCACAGCTTCCCATAATGTAGGAGTGGGCTAATGCCTACCCAGGACAGTGGAATGTGGGTACCTTAATTCCATCCCCAGCAAAAAATTTCTGTACCTCAATCTTTTAAAAATAATGGTCACTGTAATGTATCCAAGTCTTTTTTGAGAAGCAGTTAGGACAAATGCATAGTCTGTTTCCATGGCCAAATATCTCCAGCATGGTTGGATGCCACTCACGAAGAAGAAAGGACAAAGATTCACAGTTCTGAGGTATCTATTCTTAAGTATTCTGTCCTCTAACCCATTCCCTTTTCCCAAAGCAGAAGTGCATTTAATGCTTTAGACCACCAGAACTAGTGAATGAGAACTAATGTCAACTAGTACAACCTCTAAGCAGTGAACTATTTCTAAGATGACTGGGCCCCATTCACATACTTCTTGTAAGATTACATTTACCACTTTCTTTTTAAAGCATCTCATACTTACTGAGAACAGAATCTTTGCCATCTGCAGTAGTACAGTTTTGATCCATATTGAGGATTTTTCCTAGGACTTTCTCTTTAGTATTTTGGTTGGGGATAGTTTATG
Source organism: Acinonyx jubatus (assembly GCF_027475565.1). Taxonomy (NCBI): domain Eukaryota; kingdom Metazoa; phylum Chordata; class Mammalia; order Carnivora; family Felidae; genus Acinonyx; species Acinonyx jubatus. The sequence continues at coordinate 37,903,561 of NC_069385.1, forward strand.
CTAATGATAAAAGGAATGAAAAGTTCTTTTTTGGTTTCGTCCTCACTTCCACTGGAAAAGTAATCACTGACATTCAATAGCTTAGAGGAAAATTAACCTTACCACTGAATTAAACTTCATGATGTGTGAATTTTAATTAGGTGAGTTTTTCAATTGCTCCTATAACAAGCTAAGTTGTCAAATAAAAATAAACTGAACCGTGGAGAAAGGAATTGATGTCAAAGATCTCATTAAAAGGTAAAACAAAGTAAAACACATTGTAGCTGGAATGATTAGGACTTGAGTGGTTGACAGTACAGAAGCGGCAGTAGATTTTGAAACTTTTATAGGTTAACTTACAAGAGTCATAAAGATTCCAGTTTGTATAGAAAGAAGGTCAAGAAGAATATAATGCCACTGCAGGGTACAGTCAAATCTTATCTCTCCAGGACCACCCATCAATGAGGAAAGAAATTAGACATGAGCCATACAAAAGTCAAAAACAAAATTAATTTAGGCATTTTGGGGGATAAAACATACACAAACACATCATTCACTTTTTAACTCCATAGAAAACATAAAGCTCTATTCAACAAGAAGTAATATATATGCATCAATCCCATGCTTTTTATTGGTAGAGTGACCAGGACAAGTCTGAAGAGATGTGTTGCCTTACTTAACAAAGGCCCCTCCTTCTTCCTACCATCTATTAACGTCTTCTCCTATTTTATTGTTTGTTAGTCAATTCATTAGGTGACAGGTGTCTCCATAATTCATGGCTCCTTCTCTTCTAATTGCAAAAAACAAAAACAAAAACAAAAACAAAATGCATGCATAAACCTTTGACCATATGGCTCCCACTAGACTACATTCTAGCTCTGTCATTTCCTTTTCAACCAAGCTCCTTGAGAATAAAACTAACCCTAATTCTATCCTCAAAACACTGTAATCCACCTTCTGTCCCTGTAACTTCTTCCCAACTACTCTCAAAATTCCACTAATGGTTTCTGTCTGCAAATCCAAAGAGCAATTTTTAGTTTCTATCTATTTGATTTCTTTTGCAACATTTGTCATCATCTCCTACTCATTCCCTGGGTTTTTGAAAGACCGATTTTCCACTCACATTTCTATCTACTTCTCCTCCATCTCTTCCATTGACTCCTCTTCTTCTCCTCTATACACTGAAACAGTATGCAGTCAAGGATTCTATCCTTTCCTCTTTGAAGCCTGATTCCCAGATATTTATACCTCAGGTCCCAGAAATCTATATCCAGCAGCCCAATTAACATGACCCATTGTGATTTTCCATAGACTTTTAAATTTAGCATGGGTCAAAAGGATTTTATCAACCCCTCTACAAATATTTCCTCCTCCTCCATCTCTACCTAAGCAAATGATCCTGCAATGCCCTTAGGCACCAGAGTCGGAAGTCTGGGAGGAGCCTGCTCCCTTATTGTCTTTTACATTTTCATGTCAGTTCAGCATAGCTTTTTTTTTCTTTCTACATCTCATCAATACTCTTCAATAAATTCCCACATCTAATACCATCTACCTTAGTTTTGACTTTTATAACTTACCTTGTGAATTGTATCCGTAGTCTATATATGTCTTCCTGTCACCAGTATAATCTTTCTCCTTTCTATTGTCTCTCTGCTTCCACATTGTTGTTTCTCAAAAGCATATCTAAGCATTTCTTCCATCTGAATTTCTGTAACATCTAAATATCTTTCCCTTAACACCCAAAGACTTTACGAGAGTCTTGTGGGTTAAGGTAAAGCAATTAGACTGTATTTGAAGTGCAGTGAGACCCACTGAAAAGTTTCATTCAGGCGGGTGTAATAATTTGATTGACACTTTGATAAAATCACTCTAGTTGTAGGGAGTGAATTATTAGGTGGAAAAGATTAGAAGTGGGGACATCATTTAAGAAGGTTGGCAGTCAAGGTGATGGTGGCATGCACTAGTGTATGAATTGTTGAGACGGAGAGGTGAACAAATTCAAGAAATTCTATGGAGATAAAGGCAAAGGGTCTTGCTTTTGGGTTTGACGTACAGAGTAAGAAAATGAGAAGACTCAGGAATAAATGGCTCCAAGTTTTACGCTAAAGCAAGTTATCAGATAATTGTGCTGATTACTCAATTTGAGAAAAAAGACTGTGACAGGAAGTTTTGGTGGATGAGGGTGTGGGGATTGGAGAGAATCAGGTGATCTGTTTTAAGACATTAAAATTTGAAATTCCTGTTAGACAGTTCTATGGACTGAACTATGTCCTCCCACCCTATCCATATGGTGAAGGCCTAACTCCCAATAGGACTATATTGGAGATAGGGACTTTCAGAAGATAATTAAAGGATGTCATAAAGGTGGAGGTGATCTATAAAACTGGTGTCCTTTTAAATTCTCTTTCTTCTTCCCTCTTCCCCTCTCCCTTCTCTCTCTCCCCTCTTCCCTCCCTCCTTCTCAACAGCAAGGCTTCCTGAAGACAGCAAGCCAGGAAGAGAATTCTCACCTGAAACTGAACTTTGATCTTTGGCTTTCCAGCTTCCAGAACTGTAAGAAAATAAATTTCTGTTGTTTAAACTGCCTATTCCATGATATTTTGTTATAGCAGCCTGAGCTGACTAAAGAAACATCTTGGTGAGATAATAGTTTGATATATTTCCGGATGTTTACTTTTCTCCTCTCCCAAGCTCTATTCACACAGCCATGCTATTCTGTACTCAAGCGAATTAAAGTAAGGATCGAACTGTAGAATCTAGAGAAAAGAGGGAGACTTCTTGGTTTTGGATCCTTTTAAAACATGAAAAGATTCCTAGCATGGATAAAAATGATTGGGAGAGATATACTTAGGCAGGTCAGGACTTTGCTCTACCATGCCCTCGCCCACCCCTGCAATCCTCTTCCCTTTCCCAGCACTCAGAAAAAAAGAGATTCTCTGAGATGAAGAAGAACAAAAGATGGCAGTGATGAGAGTAGAGAGGTTGGTAGTACAGGTCAAGAGGGCTAGACATAAATGGGCCACATGGACAGGAAAGGGGACTAGCTTAGCAAAGGGCCACAGTGAGGAGCATTGTTAACTACCTAGGAACCATGTGGAAGTCATCATCTGATGTCTGCCCTGGCCTACTTTTTATGCAATCACTGTCCATCCCTTGTGCCCAGAGGTTATGCAAGCTGCTCTTTTCATCAATGTCTAATAAAGGCATCTCTTCAATAGCTTCTGGCACGTCTCCCAGCCACTGCTCAGCAGGAGTGACACCTGTTGGTGCTTCAGATTTTGCTTGACTCTTCTCTGACTTACCCCATATGGACAAGTACACAAATCATTTCTCAATATCCCAGTGACTCACAGTACTTGAGAAAGCCCTAGATAGTTAGTGGGGGAGATGGTGGTCTTGAAGAGAGACTCCCACACCTGTAGTGAGTAGAACAGAATGCCAAATGAGGCCACTTCATGATACTTCCCAAACTGAGACAGTGATGAAATATATTCAAGTAGGTAGTTGGATATGATTCTGAAGCTCAAAGGAGTCACAACACAACAGAGAAATATAAAACCATGGAAATAGATGAGATCACATAATGAGAAAGTTCAGCCAAACAAAAAGGGAGAGCCAAGTCCTGAAAAATAACAATCATTAGAGAGAACACCAAAGAACAATGAAAGAAGGAATGGCCAGTGTGGTAGAAAAATAATCAAGAGAACAGATACAGAGGTCAAGGCCAAGGAGGTCTCTGATAAGGGCCTAGATGTCATATTGTAGGTTGCTGACAGGTCTAGTAAGATGAGGACAGAAAAAGAGTTTATTGGCTTCCATGACCTAAAGATCAGCATCAAGGAAGGTATGGGAACAGAACCAGACTGGAGGACTGGTGAAGTGAAGAAGAGTTGAGGAGGTATAGGCAGAGTGTGTAGACAATTGTTTATATAAATTTGGATGTGATAAGGGGCAAAAAAAAAATGGGTTAGTAGAGAGAGTGCTTAAAAAACAAGCTTCCTTTTTTTCTCCTCCATCTTTTGGTTTTTCAACATGGGAGATATTGCAAGATGTTTAAGCTGGTGGAAATGCCCCAGCAGAGATGGAGTGATTAACTAAGTAGAAGAGAGAAACAATAGTAGAGATAAAGTTCTACATAAGGCAAAAGTACATAAGTACATAAATTTCTACATAAGGCACTGACCTTTGATTAAAGAAGGGACACTTCTTCCAACACAGCAGGAAAGAGGAAGGCAGAGTGCAGATGCAGGTAGCTGGTAAGTTTGGTGGTGAGAAGATGAGGGAATTATTCTAAAGTCTTCTATTTGTTAAAAAAAAAAGTGAGGTAAGATTATCAACTAAGAGTGCATATTTAAAAGGTGGGAGAAGAGGGAGGTTTAAAGAGAGAAGAGAAACTGATAAGAGTTGTCTTAAAGAATTCCAAATTGAGCCTAAGGAAGGATGGATATTTTTTTTCAGGTATGTGGTGGAGGGAGAAATGCAAAGAATCTGAGGATATTTTGACTATACTGAGAAGATTAGTCTTCTCCGAGAGAACACTGCCTCCCATGCATGCTTTGAGCATTTTTATTATCACCTGGAACTGTGATTGCTGGTTATGTGCATGCTTTGTTATTAGACCATGAGAACATGTTGAATAGTCTATATTTCACCTCAAAATCAGTTGGCACTAAAATGTTTGCTGAAGGAGTTCATAGAAAAACCTTACGAGATAACATCAATATAGAAAAAGCCATTCGACTCTTTTAAATTTCACAAGATATAGACTGGACTTCAGCACCTGGGTTGCCATGAAGATGGGAAGCATAACCCTAAACCTGGAATGATCAAACCCTAAGTGAAGAAATGCCATCAGAGCAGAGAAAGCTGAAAAAGCCTGAGGCCAAGGAAGATCAGTGAGCCCTGAAGACTATTGCCTTCTTCAACGTGGGCAGAGGTAATGTAACATTGAGAAAACAATCCTCTGATGGTTAATGGCTACACGATCTATTTCAACATGCTAGGGTTTCAGGACTAAGGGGTGTTTTACAACCACCAAAAGAAGCTCCTTGTTGTAACTCAAGTTAAAATATGCTGAGCACAGGGTTTTTATTACAAGGGATCTTAGTAACTTACTTAGCTTGTCTGACCACAGGCAAAAATAGCTTCAGGGAGTGTTATAGAAAATTGGCCATTGGAGGGAGAATGGGGATGGGGAGAGTGAACTACAGGATAAAAACAGATCACTTCAGTAGATATTTATTTAGTACCTACTGTGTTCCAGGCACTGCATTCAGTTGTAAAACCTCAAAGTATACAGCTTATGTCAAGACAACCTGCTCCAGTTCACCAGGGGCAATGTGTTATGTTTATTGTATCCACCTCTGTGTATGTAATATATTATATTTACTTATACTCTATGTCTACTTTTCCCAGAAAACGTTCCTTAGAATACTAGAGTCCCATGAGATATTAATAAACATTCTGAGGAGAGGAGAATTTCCAAACACAAGTAAGTTTTGGAAGTATTAGGTTAAACAATGAGTTTCTTTATGGCAGGACATCTAGGAGACTTTAAAGGGCTAATAAGTGTCGATGTTTTCTAAAAAAGGGGAGGAAAATAATAATTCAGCATTGCCAGACTTACTTGATTATGGACTTTTTCCATGAAACAACTTTTAACACCTCAAAGGATTAGTGTTTCATTGCTTGTGGAATTCTAAATTGTCTAATGTGTGTTTTATATTAAATATATACAGTAGTGTGTATTATATGTTCATATGTGCTAATTATCTTCTTTTCCTATTTGAGCCCCAACTTTGAACAAATTGTGTAGATATTTTATTCATCACCATGAACCATCAGTTCATTTTAAAAAGATGTTTTCATTCTAATTTATATATTCTTATATCAACAGCAAAGAGTTATAATTATATATATTCTTAACAAGTTCATAAAAAGGACAATGGAGTAAGAAAAAAGGCCTGAGATATTTTATCTTAAACGAGAACACCAAGTCAATATTCAGGTCTCAGGAGAGATACACTTCACAATATCAACTAATCCAAGTATTTTACAATATTCAAGAATGTTAAGATTATTTCAAAGCCTTAGACACCCAACAAAATGATACTTAATGCTTTTCCTAGAAACTTTTATCCAAAAATGTCATGGTATTCCAAAAACGTTTAAGTCAATTTTACAAATAATTTTCAAAATTCCTTATGTCCACAGACACTCAGTTTGACCAAATATGGCCCTGTCCATATTTATTAATTTTCAGATTTTATCCTCCTAGATATTCCTGTGTTTCATGTGATACTAGCCATCGTCAGATGTGTAGAGCCAGATGATGTGACTGAAGACCAAGTGTGGCAATTACACAGTTAATATAAATGCATGACTCTCAAACCAAATGATTCAGGGATATACATTACATTTCATGATTGAGTTCTCTTTGGGGATTACATTTACCATATCTTTTCACTCTGGCACAATTGGCACAGACTTAAAGGCAGTTTATAATGGAAGTAATTTGGAGTCAAGAAGGGGTCAATGAGGCCCTGAAGAGTATAAAAACAGTGATACTCAGAGGACTCCAGTAGAAGGCCATTTAAACAAAAGGAAGGAAGGACAGAAAAGAGATTGTGTGCCACACATTTTAAATGCAGGGCGTTTTTAAAAATCATCATAGTGCTTAAATACCTGTACTGGTTTCCCATTATTTGCAGCATCAAGTCCAGACTTTCTCATCTGGCAAACAAAATCTTTCACCATGTATTTCTTTCATTTTCTGCCCTCGCCACACTATCCTTCTCCTTACTTTCCCTTTCCCCAGATTATACTAAGTTTCTCATTGTTCCTCAAAAACACCCACTTTCCCCATACCTTTGCACCCTGTTCCTTTAACCTGGGATTCTGTTCCTTCTCCTTGCCCCTGAAGATTCACAGAAGATCTCACCTCTCCTCTGGACATTTCCCTGACTCTCTTTGGCAGTTTATTTCTTTGTTCTTTTTCACCCACAAAACTTCAAACATTTCTTATCTATAGAACCATTTTTATTCCCACTAGACTGAATTTCTCAGAAACAGGGACAAATGACTTACTCATCTTTGTGCCTCTGCCACCTGGCCCGGGGCTTGGCCCGTGGAGGAAAGTCAACAAACGTTTAATAAGCAAATATTGAATAAATGTTTAAATGAACAACCTGAACTGAAAAATAGTCCTGATACTTTGTGTTATTTAACTATCATTTTTATTTCTTTTGAGAGAGAGAGTGTGTGTGAGGGAGTGGCAGAGGGAGAGAGAGAATCTTAAGCAGGCTTCACACCCAGAAAGAGCCCCATGGGTGGGCTCAGTCTCCCAACCATGAGATCATGACCTGAGCCAAAATCAAGAGTCAGATGCTTACCTGCTTAACCCACTGAGCCACCCAAGAGCCCCTACTTAATATGTAAACTAATACGTAAACTGAGATATAAAAAAATATTAACTTACCTGAGATCACATCATTACTTGCTACTGACACAATTTTGTCAGCAGTGTAATATTTTCCTCCCCCTACTTTAACTCTGTCTAAAATTATACTTAGTTAAAAGCCATAGAAAAGAACCTCAGCCAATTTTAGCTTTAAAATCTCTACAAACAATGTATTGACATAAATAAATTTCCAAATTCTGCATTAGCTCTCTGTAACACAAAGAATATACAAATTTATATGTAGAGACTGTTGTAGTCAGGTTGAGCTGCTGCAGCAGATATTCCATAGAGTGGGTTCTTTATAAACAAGAGAAATTTATTTCTCATAGTTCTGGAGGCTGCAAGTCCAAGATCAGCGTGCTAGCATAGTGGGGTTCTGGCGAGAGTCCTCTTTTGGATTGCAAACTGCCAACTTCTCCTCATAGCCTGACATAGCAGACAGGAAGCAAGCTATGCCTCTGGCCTGCTCTTTAAGGGCACCGATCCCATTCATGGGATCCACCCTCATGACCTAATTAGCTCCCAAAGGCCCCACCTCCAAATGCCATCACTTGGAGATTAAATTTCAACATATGCATTTTGAGGAGACACCAATATTCAGTTCATAATAGAGACCATTGTTGTTGACTTTGTTTAAATGATTCTTAACAACAGCAACGGCTTGGGGAGTGTTGCCCATCAGTGTCCCTTCCAGACAGAAATGTAAAGCCTAGAAGTACCTAGACAAATTACCTCCAGCCCCTAATGTGAGGTTCCCTAATTCTAATTCCAATGCTTTCTAATCCTTGTCTTGGAACTTCAAAAGCTGTCACATAAACACTCCTAATTTCCCTGAAAGCTCTCAGGGCTTTTTATTTTCCCCGAAATTGGGGTATTTGGGGATGGTCACATCATACCCACTCTTCTCCCATTGGTTACATGAAAGTTACAGTGTACTCCCCCTAGTTTCAGTTCTGAAAAGCCTAAAATGGTTTCAAACATTTATCTAGAGTATGTAGCGAACACTTACTCTGGTAATGGCTTAATTTGAGAATTGAGTATTTAACACAGAATAATAAGTAGAGACCATATAATGGAACAGTTAAGGCTATTGGCTGTGGAGTCAATATGTAAAGCCAATAGTCTTAACTGCGATACTATACTGACACTGTAAACCAACGTCATGCTATATGATCAGTTTTACTGTGAGCCTGGCATGTGCATAAGAAGCATAGAAATAATGAACACAGAGGTGATGATGATGTTGAAAACAACGATGCCAAAGACAATCTTCTGCACAGAGAACTAAAATTCTATCACTAAAATTGCATATGCAGTGCTTTCTCCATGGTGGATATTTAATAAATTGTTGCTTTATTTGGACTTTCTTAGACATACATTTAGGAAAAAAATAAAAAACATTTGTGGAACCTCCTAGAAGATATTTTATTTTAATGTTTACTCATTTATTTTGAGAGAGAGAGAGAGAAAGAGCTTGAGCACAGGAAGGGCAGAGAGAGGGGAGGAGAGAGAGAATCCCAAGTAGGCTCCACGCTGTCAGCACAGAGCCAGATGCAGGGCTGGAACTCATGAACTGTGAGATCATGATCTGAGCTGAAACTAAGAGTCAGACGCTTAACTGACTGAGCCACCCAGGTGCACCCAGAAGATATTTTATAGTAAAGACTTTGAAGGACAAAATAAACTTTTCTATTTTATTTCAAACTCCAAAAGGTCAATGACAATTCTGGACATACAGTCAATGCTCAAGGGTTAAGTGTATGAAATGTTGAGTAGTAAATACATGTCAAAATACTTTGCCCTAGACAGAGCGAGGGGAGTAGTACATCCTGTCTCACATTTTCTTATATAATTAGTCTTTTATATTTGTGAAATTAATATTTTTTGGTTTTTTACAACTTGCCAACAACTATATCATAATTTGATTTTGGTTTTGGCACAAATTACAACTGAATATACCATGGGGGTTGGTTCACTAGAGGTAGCCTAACCTGCTAGCAAGCATCCACTTTTCAATGTATTTAATTATTTTTTCATTTTGACTGTACATGGGGAAACTTCTGAAATCATGAAATTCATTTCTTGGAAAAATACCCTTGCAAGTAAAGTCAACCTTTTCTTGTTGTGATGGGAAGGAAGTCATTGCCCAAGGATGATATTGAGTAAAGCAACTGGATGTGAGAAAACATATCCCGGTAAGACAGGAAGGAGTTCAGGATAGTGCTAGCACGTTTTCTTCTACACATGCACACTTCACTAGTTCCTTTTTGCTGCAGTATACTGTTAATGATTACATATGAAATATATGTTTTAGATAAATTATTAGGATAAATAGCAAATTTGCTGATGCCTCTATGACGAGAATGACTCTACCATGTTTTCTATTAGAAAAAAGGACAAATAATTTGTAAAATTATGTCAATAGGTGCTTTAGCTTGTGTAAAATTATGAGTGAAAAAATAGTAAATATTGTAAAGATGTTAGATTATAAGAACATATCCCACAACTGTGTGGGACTCAACATCAATTTTATTTAGGAAAAGTCAAGAGGCTGTAGAAACATTATCTCTCTAAAGCTATAGTTGGTATATTATTAGTTCAGGTACAGAAATAATTTTTATCATGCAGCAATATTTTTTTTTAATTTGAAGGACCATATAACTTTATATAATGTGAAGTAAACTGGAAAGGCAGCATCTTTAGACCATAACCTCATACATATGTTATCCTCCCAAGCTAAAGAAACACATAAAGAAGGTTAAAATAACATTCAGCCCCAAATGAAACTAGTTTGAAGAAATTGCCTTAGTGAGAATACCTAGGGGAGAGAGAACATAAGTTTTCAGGTGGCCCAAACCAAACTGACCTCAACTTTAGGGCCGTGCAGTTGACAGGGTATTTAAACCAGGCTTATTTACCATTCCACAAAATGCAGGGTACCAAGAGGCCATATTTCTTTGGCAGACATATATGAAAGCGTAGGTCATGGTAGATCTCTTTTGAGACTGCTTTAATAAATGTTTTAGCCAAAAGTATAAAAATATATTGCTTCCCATAACTGTGAATTTAAGGTTCTGCCAACAATACACCAAATATGCACAAGCTCTTCCATTTTTATGATAGAGTGTCAGTTAATATGGTTTTGCCTTCCCCTAGTATGACTCTCTCCTAGCCTTCCAAACCAAGGTACGATGACATAAACACTATGGAAAAAATCTAAGCACTGATGCCAATGTTTGGAAGAATGAAAACATTTTTCTATTACCACATTGCTAAATGATTGATTAGCATTAAGCCATTAGTGGGTGAGGTGAAATCTAAAAAGAGAATGTTTTAGAAAGCTATGTGGTTGGAGGTGGAGTTCCAGCCACAGATGATAGTGGCACGCCCATTATGAGAGTTGCATGGAAAGAGAATCATGAAGATTCTGTGGACTCCAATGTAGGTCATGAAGAGCTAGTTAAAAGTGCAGAAAACCAGGGAACTGGTTTCAAAGTGGCAACAATTACAATAATAAAGGATTAGAACAAGCTGTTTTGGATCTTTGAAAATATACTGAGGTTTTTTGCTAACCCATAAATTTATTAGTCATAATTAATAAATATTCCAAGAAATGCAAAAATAATTGCAAAGGGCAAAATGATAACTGTCATTCATAACATTCCTTAATAACCAATCATTTCACAAGCCATCTCCTTCCTTCCATAAAGCTCTTTGCCATTTCATCCCTCCTATTCTCTACCTCCTTAGGTAGAAGGTCCACTTATGTTTTTGTTTGCTTTTTGTTTGTTTTTTGAGATCCCTCCTGACTATGGGTCACTGCACAGAAAGTGAAATTTTGGGCAAGAGTGTGTCTTTGCTCGACCTACCTGTCTCAGTGTGGTCCTTTGATCCTTCATTGATCAGGTGTTCAACCAGTTCTCAGGTTCCTTTCAGAGGGACTTGTTCCAGATGTAGCTGTATATTTGTTGGGTACGTGGAAGGAGGTGAGGTAAAGATCTCCCTACACCGCCATCTTGAACCACCTCTCCTAGGAAGTATTTTAGCAGCATGTGTCAATATGACTACATCACCATTAACTAAAAGTTGCATTTATTTATAGCATATTTATTCCGCATTCTGATTAATCAGCATTGAAATTAAGACATTCAAAAATGTAATTCTCATTTTGGAGCCATGATCTGCTCCCGTTTACATCCACAGTGGCTGTCAATCAGAATTGTATATATGAGCTAAAGAAAAGGTCATGGCCTCATGAGTTTCTAAATACTTGGAAAATAAATTATGTTGATGAAAAATCATTTAAAAAGTTTAAACTCCCAGTTTGATAAATATAAAATGTTAACTAAAAAAAATAGTAGCTATTTTTGAGAACTTATCTTGTGCCAGCCACAGATCTAAGTGATATATATATACTTTATCTTCATTTAACCCTCTCAACAACCCATTTTGATCCTATTTTACAGATGAGGAAATGGGTACATAGATGTGAAAAACCTCACCCAAAGTCACAGTAGGTAGGAACAGAGTCAGGAACTAAGGCAGTTTAACTGACTATTGAACCAGTACTGTCTTACATGAATGTTGATTTCTAAGAATTGTTTAGAATAAAATCTTCTCCTGTATATGGATCTATGGTAACATGTTATTGTGTCCATGTCAAAAAGAATATTCGATATGGCTATGGGCAATATTAAAATATAATGTAATCATTTCTAAAAATTGAATACTGTGCCAGTTATTAATACTTCTCTACTCCAAATTCACTTTTTTTGCTTGCTCTGTGAAAGTGGATCTGAAACCTCTATTTTTTTTCCTTGCCAGCTGACACTGCAGCTCTCTCAGTAGAGGACACTGGAAAGACATAGCGGAAGGAAAAAAATCTGCTCCCGGGTTTACACTTTCTCACCAGGCAGGCTCCCACCGCACAGGCTTCTTCTCCAGCGCCAGGCTCCTACAGTGCGGAATGGCCAGCAGCTACCAGCAGCCAATAGCTTTCCCGGGCACACCCTCATGTGGTACTTCAGAGTATTTCTGATGAGAAACCTCCCCGTGAACAGCCTCCCTCAGCACACCACAGGGTCGGTTTCTAGCACATTGCACAGTGTAGCAATCATGGTGACTTTTTTACCGTCCAGTGTCTATGCTCTCTCCAAGACCTGGATTGCAGTCTCAGGAGAATGGGGACTCCTCACTGAGTGTCTATCCCACGCTTAGGAGCAGTGACTACTTATATCTTCTATTCATGTATTCATTAGAGTTCTCTCCACTACTTACTAGCCAATCCCACACTTTACCAATCCCTGATATAGTTAATAATATGTTACATTTAATCTTCTCAAATGACTGTGTGGGGTTTTTTCTCTCCTAATTGAGTTCTGATAGCAAGAGATGCTTACCTCAACTGAGAAATTTTATTGACTCTACTCTTGTCAGAAGTAATTACCTACATGTATTTTATAAACTAAAAAAAGTGAACTTACTAAGAAATACAATAAAACATTGTTTCCAAAGGTGCATTTTATTTATAATTATTAATTTACTTGAAAAGTTAAATGAAATAATCATCAATTCAAGTTAAAATCTGTAATATCTTTATTTTATGAAAAGGAAGTATTTTTGTTTACTGTTTTCTTATTACAATATTTAATGCGGAGTAAATAAGGAAAGCTAGGTAGCCTATTGATCATGACTAAATATTATAAGGCATTTAAGTTAATAATTACTAATTATTTAAATTTATTCAAATAAAACCTAAATATACCAAATTTAGTAGGTATATACTATAATCATTATCAGGCTCTCCAACTTAATATATATTTAAATGCTTTTTTAAAACCATTAACCATTAGATCATTAAACATAGCCTGAGCCCATATTTCACAAAGCCTTGGGAATGTTTCAAGCCAGAAAGAAAAAATATATATATTAGTTGAGTTTAATTCTTTTCAGCCAGTTATGCCTAGGGAAATACATATTGGAATGTAGAAAGTCAGTTCTCATGTGTTTGAAGTGAAAAATTAATCAGCAAGTTTGTGGAACTTGTTAATACAGCTATTGGTAACTTCTTATATCCATAAAAGTCAAATCTAAGAGAAAGTTGGCAGAGAGCAACTGATTTTCAAACACAGTGAGTTTCATCACTGGTCTGACTTCTCAGTGACCATGACTGAAAGGCAAATGACCAGAAGTGCTTACTGAGGAGTTCACTGCCCATTGAAAACATATGACTCTTAAAACTTTTGTTTATGCACAGAAGTGTGACTTTAAGGATTGGAAAAATCTATTTTAACAAAAACTAAACTTTTCTGAAACTTAAGACCACCTTGTGCTGTGACTTTCTCAGTTCTCATAAAACAAACTAGGCTTTACTTTGTCATTACTTAAAAGGAAGACCACCAAAGAAAATCCAAGGTGCGACTACATGCAGTGATTCAATAAATAGCCCTTTTTGTGGAATCAACATTTAATATTGCCTTCAAAATAGTGTTCAAAGCTGTCCAACCACACACATAGTCTACGTGGACTGCTCTGGTTCCCTGATTTCCAGTTCAGACATTGACTTCTTGGAAATTGTGAAGTCAAGGAGCAGAAGTGGAAATTTTCTAAGATTGATTCAACTGAAGGTGCTGGAAAAGTAGCAGGCTTTGGTATACAATAGCATATGTATTCAGATGAGAAATGTATTCAGATCATTTCTGGATGGAATCTAAGCTTCCTCCCTTAGCACTGTTACCCTCGGACAATTCACTTAACATTTATGATCCTTGGTTTCTTCATCTATAAAAGAGACATAATAATTCCAACCTCAGAGTTCCTGTATGGAATAAATGAAATAATCTATGTAAAGTTTCCTACACACAGTAACTGTTAGCTTCCTTTTATCCTCATTCCTGGTAACCTGCTTTTGTCAAACACCAGTTCAAGTGTTCTGACAAGACTTAGATAACGACAAAAAGGAGGTGGAAAGGAAGATTTTGGAAGTCACGAAAATTAGGACTAAAATATGGGGAGACAAGCTGAGGAAAGTAGAGGGCAATTTAGACAGTAAAATGAATTTGTTGCTGTTCTGCTCAGATTATTATTTTTCCTTTTTATACTCTAAACTTTCTGCCATTGCATTATTTGATATCCAATAACTTTCAAGGAAAAACAAATAGAATATACCTCACCACACAATCAAAGCACAGTTTACCCAAGAAACCACAGGCTCCAGGTGTGATTATTTATATAATATGGGCATCTTCTAGGTTAATAGGCAAAGAAATTCCTGTGTGACGTGAGAGATTCTAATTATTAGAATGCTTTTATTCTGTTTTAAATTATATGACAAAGACCAGTCACGCTTTTTGTCAACATACACACAAGCATAGTTTTCAACCTTAATATTATCATTTGTATTGTTTTGCTCATTCCTTTTTCATAAAGCATTTAACACCGAAAAGAATTCACTAGTCCACCATCAACAGATAATTTTAAGACAATACAAAAAAAGAACTTTTATTTTAAAGTGAAGTCTAATAATTAAGTAGACTCAGAGAACAACATGTAGTCTATAGAAAATTTTAAAAAGAAAGAAGCCACTTGAACATGGAATTCTGAAAAGGGGTCATTTAGACACCAGAATTTTGTCTATAAAGCATGCTTCACCTAGTCCAAATATCGGTGTATAATATTTACATGGGCTTTTAAGTAGAAACTTTATGAGAATGACTTAAGGATTTATTCATGATTAAACCCATCTTCTATGAGAGTTATGTTTCTATTTTGCACTTCCATCTAAACCAACTATATAGTAGTCAACATTCTGATATTTATCTTTAGCTTTTCCTCATGAGTCTAGAGATAGACCTTGTCGGGTCCAGATCATCTTTTGTAGGCCTTGTGCTCTTGTCCAACACAGTCTGGCCTTTTCTGATACTTCTCCTTTTTAGTTCTGAACTCTTAGCAGTGTTCACAAACAGACTTATTAACCTAGTCTGGTTTTTCTTTACCTCTCAAACAACTACCTGTTCTGAGATTGCATTCTCTCTGAGAGATCAGCACTCTACAGCTCTGCTCCTCATGATTTCTTGGAGATCTTTTCTTCTTTTTTTAAGTTGGAAGACTTTGGCTGGAGAATTTTAAGGCCCTCTTGATAGGTAAAATAAAATTATGACCTTTCTAGAGTCATAATTGAAAATAGGTCCTTCCATTACTCAACCCCTTGACACTTCATGTGCAATCCATTCTACACAACATTCTTTGACAACAGTGTCAGTCCCTAAAGGTCTAATGTTGTAATGGATGATATATGTAAGATCTTAAGCCCAATATTTTGGTAAATGCCTATAAATTTTATTTTAGGCAAATTTTGATATAACACATTTTAACCATATTTATCAAAAATACATTTTGTCTGTGATTCCTTCTGATATATATTTTTAATGGCCATTAACATTCTATAAGATGTTTTAATTTTTTTAATGTTTATTTTTGAGAGACAGAGAGTACAAGAAGGTAGGAGCAGAGAGAGAGGGAGGCACAGAATTGGAAGCAGGCTCCAGGCTCTGAGTTGTCAGCACAGAGCCTGACACAGGGCTGAAACTCACAAATGGTGAGATCATGACCTGAGCCAAAGTTGGATGCTTAACTAACTGAGCCACTCAGGCACCCCTCTATTAGAAGTTTTAAACATAGGTTATCTATAAGTAAGCCATTTGAGAAATAAGGAAACCAAATGATGGTAAGTGGAAATTATTAAAATAATACATAGATCAGCTTTGCCCCGAAATTTTACTAAAATGGCTGAAATCAGTGTCTCAAACTAAATCTATATGATTTACTTTCTAACAACAGGAACTAACACTATCTCTTTAAATATATGTGTGATGAAAGCACGTTTGGAGCCAATTAAGAGACTACTTCAAAAACACTTGCTTTATGTGTACACAGAATTAAATCAATAAATATTTGAAAAAGGCAACCATAAGAGTCAAAAGATGACAAGCACCAAAAAAGTAAGAACACATGAATATTTTTCAACTATTCACAAAATTATAGAGAGGATAAAGTTTAAGAAACATGGGAGAATAACATAGTGACATATAACACACAGATGCATTGTATTTTTATTAGCAAACAAGAAATCAAGGAATAAATTCAGAATGTTACACATGACTTTTTCTTTGGCTCATTGTTTTGAAATAATTTCAACCCTACAAAAATGTTTAAAGTTAATTAAAGAATATATCCTTTACCAGAGCATGAGTGGCTCAGTTGGTTCAGCGTCCGACTCTTGATTTGGGCTCAGGTCATGATCCCAGGGTCATGACAAGCCCCATGTCGGGGTCCATGCTGAGCGTGGAGCCTGCTTAAGATTCTCTCTCTCTCCCTCAGTCCCTCTCCCCTGCTCGTGTTCCCTCTCTCCCTCTCTCTCTCTCTCTCTCAAACAGGCAAAAACAACAAAAAAACTATTTAGAAAAATATATCCTTTACCAATTTTTTAGTGTTTTACGAAATTTGTTTTATCATTCTCTGAGAAGGTATGTCCTAAGAACAAGAATATTTGCTTATATAACCATAGTACAATGATCAAATTCAGTTAAGTGTAACATTGATAAAATACTTTTATCTAATTTGACTTAATCTATAGTCTATATGCCAATTATTCCAACATCCTTTGTAATATTTTTTCCCCCTCCAGTCCACGATCCTGTCTAGGATCAAGTATTACATTTAGAAGTCATGTTCCTTTATACTCTTTTAATCTGGAAAAGTAGCTCTACTTTTTGTCGTCATTCATGACATTGACATTTTTGGAAAAGTGATATATTTTTTCCAAATATATGAGGTCATTCTGATACCACCAATTACAGTCCAGCCTCACAAGGGTCTTCCTTGACATCCCTGTTCTATATTTGTGTCTCCACAGTGAAAACCGTGGGTCCCACCATAAGCACACTTACCTATTTTCCTGATTCCATAATAAACAACAATTTTAGAATTCCTACATTCATACAACTAGAAAAAAGAAAACTAAAAGTTTAATCTTAGAGTCAAGTTACTGTATTCAAATTATTTGGATTAGTTCTTTTTATCCTTTCAATGTAGTTATGTCATTTATCTGAAATACAATTACAGTTGACCCTTGAACAACACAAGGGTTAGGGGTATGAACCCCCCATACAATTGAAAATCTGCATATTATTTTTTAGTCCCCCCAAACTTAACTACTAGCTGTTTACTGTTGACCAGAAGCCCTACTGATACATAGTCTATTAACACATATTTCATGTGTTATATATGTTATATATTGTAATTTTACAATAAAACTAGAGAAAATGTTATTAAGAGAATCATAGAAAAATACATTTGTGACAGTGTGCTCTATTTATCCAAAAAAAACCTCATGTATAAATGAAGCTGTGCAGTTCAAACCCGTGCTGTTCAAGGGTCAACTATGCTTGACATACTGTTTGCAGTCAGTTTGGTGTGTTTTTTTTTTACTCCGTTCTTGATGATATAATTTTATTTTTAAATATGTAAAATATTAATATGCTTCAAAATGCCAACACTGTACATAAAGGTCTACTCAGAGACCTATCTTCCCTCCCACATCCTTTTCACCCCATTCCTTCCTTACAGGTAACCACTTTCAAAGTTTCCTGATTTATCCTTTTATGTTTCTTTTTGAAAAAGTAAATAGATACATATTTGTTTCCTTATTCCCCATATTTCTTATACAATAGGTAACTTAATAGATTCTTTTATACTTTGCTTTTTTCACGTAATAATGCATCCTAGAAATCACTTCCTATCAGTTCATAGAGCTTCTCCTCTTTTTTTTTTTTTAACAGCTGGGTAGTATTCCATTGTGCATCTGCACATTTTTTTAACTAATCTCCTATACTTAAGCATATAATAATTTGAAATTACAAGTAATGCTATAATGAATAACTATATGCTACAGTTGTGTATAGTTGGAAGTGTATCTTCAGAGTAAATTCCTAGAAGATTAAGATTTTCTTGGGGCTCCTGGGTGGCTTGGTCGGTTAAGTGTCCGACTTCGGCTCAGGTCATGGTCTCACGGTCGTGAGTTCGAGCCCCGCGTCGGGCTCTGTGTTGACAGCTCAGAGCCTGGAGCCTGTTTCAGATTCTGTGTCTCCCTCTCTCTCTGCCCCTCCCCTGTTCATGCTCTGTCTCTCTCTGTCTCAAAAATAAATAAACGTTAAAAAAAATTAAAAAAAAAAAGATTAAGATTTTCTCTCTCCTTCTGCCCCAGTGCCTCCTAGAAGTGGGATTTTTGGACCAAAAGGTAAGAGTGTACAGTATATAGTTTTGATCAATTCTACTTTATCTAACATCAAGATCTAACCTTCTGATTTAAGTTCTCTTTATGTACCTGCTATATCTTCTCCTATACTTTTACTTCTAGCCTTTTAAAATCTCTTGTATATTTGGCATTTCTCCTATAAATGTATCGAGTTGTATTGTATCAACCAATTTGAAAATCTTTCTCTTTTCATAGATGATTTAGAGCCAGTCACAATTCACAATAACTAATGTTTTGTGCCAGTTCTAACATATTATTTTATGTTATAATTACTTGGTCACTATGGTTTATTTGCCATTTTTCTTTCTCCTTATGATTCTTCGCTATCTTTAAAATTTTGTTTGGTCTGAGAAAATTTGTATCTTTGTCCTATACGCCCAATTTTGGGTTTCAACACCCAATTTACACAAAAAGTTAATGGATATAAATAAAAAGAATGTAATCTAAATAAAAATGTTTCCGAACACTAACAAGCACTTTTATCACACATTACAAACTTAGTTTTATTTATTTATTTTTGTAATGTTTATTTATTTTTGAGAGCCAGAGAGACAGAGCACGAGTGGGGGAGGGGCAGAGAGAGAGGGAGACACAGAATCCCAAGCAGGTTCCAGGCTTCGAGCTGTCAGCACAGAGCCCTACATGAGGCTCGAACTCACAAACTGTGAGATCATGACCTGAGCTGAAGTTGGACGCTTAACAGACTGAGCCACCCAGGCACCCCATAAACTTAGTTTTCACAGGGCTTGGCAGTGTAGACCACTGTGGTAGAATATCTCAGCTGAGAAAGAATGAGGCTCAAGTCTGGCCCAGAAGATTTAAACCATGACACACATGGACCAAATTCTTCTTGAATCTTCTTGAGCTCAGTTTGCAAATAAATGACCTTAAAGGATAAGGGTTCAGGACACTTCGCATAACCTGTTTGTATAGGTAGGGTTATGATGGCTACACCTCCTTATTCCAACTTCTACTTTGCTCCCACACTGTTATTTTGATACAACTGAAAGTTCAACTCCCCAGCTAAGCCCCAGTCCCTCCTAATGAGGGAAGCGTAACACTATCCAGGCGTCTCCCAGCACAGTGATCCAAATGTCATTGCTCCACACAGTCTGATTTATATCAGCTTGGTTAAAAATCACCCACATGTTGGAAACCCCTGTGGAGAGGTGTGCACTGGCCCCAGGCCATAGCTCGCTTCTTCTTATTTTCTTCTCTCTGCCCAAAATATGTGGTTGGAGGGACCTGCTGTGTATTTGTGAAATTATCCTCATAGGGGCTCAGAGAAGAACTTTGGCCTCCTTGAAATAATTTACACCTAATTTAGTTAAAGGAGTATAAATGATGGGCCTGCTTTCTACCATCAATAAGAAGCATCACTTGCAAGACTTTTCATGCAAGGTCTGAGCACATGCAGCAAACACTTTCTATCTTCTGGGGCTAGAAAAATCTCTCAGAGTAAGAGATTATTTTTGACAATATGGTTCTAAATCCTTGGGAGAAAAAAAAAAGTCGGGGCAGATGGCCGGGGGCCAGTCAGGAAACCCTTAATCACCCAGAAAAACAAGAAACGGGAGAGGTCATTACTCTTAGTGGGCCAGACTGTAAAACAATGTTTTTAAGTCTTCAGATTTATAGCAAAGCACCTTGAAATATCTCAGGCAATTATGAAGAACAAGACTGCTCCAAAAGGCATTGTGAAAAATTTTCCTGCTTATTTTCCTTAAACAAACAAAACTGCCTAACCATCTTCTAACCTCCCTCCAGAGCTTTCCCTATTGTATCTATCACTGAATTTTTTCACCATGGTAGATTTAGCACAGTGACTAAATTAACCCCAAACTTCATAATTTAGCGGAAGGAGAAATTAACTGGGGACAAGATGCACACACTTATTCCTTTTCGAGCATATAATGTGCATGTAATATCTTCCACCTGCAAGTATAAAAAAAGACTATAAGAGATTGACAAGAAGGCCTTCTGGTGGGTGGGCTATACTGGACCAGTAGTCATAAATCCTGAAATTAAAAGCAGGAATAGAGATTAAGAAGAAAATGAAATTAATACCTGTTGAACCCTACCATGTGCCAAGCTTCCTCCTAAACTCTTTCATTATAATCATTATATCATATATGCAGTAAATAATTTAATACAACAAACTGTGGGGGGAAGGGAAGCTTATTATCAATCAGTGTTTTTATAAATAAAGAAATTGTGACACCAATTGGGTTAAGAGACACACCCAACCTCATACAGCTGGCATGTGGCAAAGTTAACACTCATTCCCAAAGTCTATGCTCATTCTAGAGTTCTAAACTAGCAGTGGCAGGACCTAAAACATGATATAACAAAATATGCAATAATAGTTTACCACAACAAAAATTAATAATAATAACAATAATGGCCTGGCCCCATGTCATTCTTGCTTCCAGTACATTTTCACCAACATACTCATAATGCTGTTTTATCTGTACATGTAAAGGAGGGAGGGTGAAAAGAAGAATATCTATAAACTTGAACTGGTAAGCCAGGGCTATTATGAATCTAACTCAGACTCTAAAGAAACTATGATCAGGAATTAAAGGAAGTCATTGTACAAGAACAGTCCATTATATAAATAGGAAGAGGCCAGGAAAAATTGTTAAAATCTCTAGAAACAGTTGACTACTATCGTAATGAAAATAAAATTTGATTCTGTTTGAGGTGATATTAACATTCAGTTTAGAATAATAACAGAGCACGAGAGGAAGAAACTCTGCACCTTATTTTTATTATCACATACAAGATAAAAAAGAAAGATGGACGGGTTTTATAAAAAGCAAACCACACACAGAGAACAGTCCTGCAGTAAAAAATTGATGCCTGAAACAAGAACTGAATATAGGAATTTTGCATCTAGCACAAAAATAGAGAATCCAAGTTCCTAATATCTTAAAAATCTTAAAACCACATGAAAAAAAGCTGCCACTAGCTGTTAAACTAGCTATTAAATTAGCTGTTAAACACAAAAGCCTTACAGTGAAGACACCCAAGCTGTTAGAAAGCTTTGACGCTGAATGGGAATGTGGTAAGAAAAGACTCAGGTCATAGATCAATAGTTTATTATTCACATCTAAGTGGTCCAAGTAGTATTTCTGATTCTGAAATTTCTTTAGGGCTCTTTTCATATGAAAGGCATCACATTTTCTTGAAGAAATAACATGCACTTAGAAGCCAGGCAAACTGTTTTAGCCCAACCAAGTCACCTAGGTAGGACACTTAACCTACCTGGGCCACAGTTTCTTCATCTATAAAATAATAAAGAAATACTGGGGTGCCTGGGTGGCACAGTTGGTTGTGTCCAACTCTTGATTTCTGCTCAGGTCATGATCTCACAGCATGAGATCAAGCCCCATGTCAGGTTCCATGCTGAGCATGAAGCCTGCTTGGGATTCTCACTCCCTCTCCCTCTGCCTCTCCCCGCTCATATTCTTTCTCTCTCTCTCAGAGATAAAATTTTTAAAAATTAAAAAAAAAAAGAAATACTAACAATATTGTTATCTATATTAGATTATTATTATTAAGTAAAAATTAGATTCAGGATCATCTAAGATCATTTTCAAGGGTAAAATTCTGATTTTGAGCTTTATTTTGTCAATAAAGAATTTTGTTTAAAAGATTGGCTCATAATCCTGAGTTTCTTAGACTCTTCTCCCTGAAATGAAATCAGGCTAAGGGTTTATGGGAACGTGGATAGGAGATCACACTCCAACAAATTATAGACATATATTCCTTTTGACCTTAATACTTACTAAGTTATATCCTGCTGCTATGACTTAAAAAAGAATGATATATACTGTTTCTAGTACATAATTCTTTTTTTACAACTAGCATACAAAGGTGAATATTATTGATGCTAAGATCAAGTTTCCTGGCTCTCAGCAAGAATCATTCCATTTGTGTTAATTAACCATTGGAAACCTGGTAAATGTTTGTCCAAATGAGTAAGTAGCTGCTATTAAGAAGAAATAGAAAATTAAATGTGTTAAGTAAAGTTATACATAAGAGCTAAAAACTATAATTTTTAAAACTATAAAGTGATATGGTAATTAAGATTACACGAGGAATTTAAATATGAAGCTGATAAATTATTAGAAGAAACATGCCAGTCAATATGAAATCTTGATAAAATAGTGAAGATTTTTTATGGAAACAATAAAGATAGAAAGTAGAACCTAAATTATGCTGAAAGAATTAAGACCACATGTCTATAAAACAATAAATCAATACTTTGGGGTAAATTCATAGTTTAGAGGAAAGCCTCTCATTTTGGATCACAAAGTAAATTCCTCCTACATGCTATTTATAATAAATATATGTTTTAAAACTTGATTCAGAAAGTTTAATAAAAATAGTCATATATACAACATTAAAATGCCCATAAATGGAGTAGCATGATAACCAGATTTCCAACGTAGTTCCCAAGATTTCCTGTGCCCTGATGTGCATGCTCTTAAGGTGGGAATATGATGAACTTCACTCCCATAATTAAATCATGTTATATGACAAAGTTGACCCTAAATAGGGAAATTATCTAGTCAGGCCTAAAATAATCACATGAGCCCTTTCAAAGCAGAGAGTTTTCTCCAGCTAGTAGAAGAGAAAGCCAGTGATATGAAGCACTGGAAAGATTTAATGTACCATTTCTGGCTTGAAAATGAAGGGGCCACTTGGCAGCCACTAGAAGCTGTGAGCAGCCCTGAGCTGATAGCTCAAAAGGAAACAAGGACCTCAGTCTTAGAAACACAAGGAACTGAATCATGCCAACACAAGTAAACTTGGAAGCAGCTTTTTCTCCAGAGCCTTCAGACAACAACTAAGTCTTAAACCTTGATTTCAGCCTTGAGAACCCAGCAACACTGTTCACATTATTGACATACAGACTGGTGAGTTAATAAATGGGTGGTGGTTTAAGCTGCTAAGCTTATGATATTTATTATGCAGCAACAGAAAACTGATACACAGAGGAATGCATTTTAAGCTCTATTAAAGATTGAATTGAAGCCATTAGATATTAAACAAGACAAAAAAAGGCATCTTATTACAAAAACAATGCAATTCACAATAAATATATATAGCAAGTATGAACAGATAACCATAAAATAACGTGGCTCAACACACTGAGAAAACTACAGTAAACACAAAGATAAATATATATAAACACATTAGTAGAAGCAAACTTTAATTCATTTATTTCAGTCTGTATTGGATCAAGTGAATAAAAATTACATAAGGATAATAGAAGATCTAATAATATAATTAGTGGAATAGTGCTAATATAAATACTTGACCTTGGTTTCCTTAAAAAAGTTAATACTATTTGCTTTTAAGCCATTGAATGTGGTTTTCACTTTAATTTCTAGTTTTAATGATTTGTTACCAGAAAATGTGAACTGAGGTGAAATAACATATGGCCAATTTTTTGTCACAGTTCAGCAATATTACTCCTATTGTAGGTGTACAAATGTTAATTAAAGTCAATGGTAGAGATAGTCTACAGAGAATAGAAAATGAGAAAAGGAGCTAGAGAGGCCCATGGGGAGTCCCAGTATTTGAACAAAGGAAGAAATGAGTGGCTGAGAAGGAATTTCCAGAGAGAGAAGGAAAATTAAGAACTTAAATTTCTTACACATAGGAAAGTTTTCAGGAAGGAGACTGTATGAACAATGTTCAGTGCTGCTGAAAGTTCAAAAAGGATATGGAATAAAACAAGTTCTACTGGATTTGTTGACAGGATTATTGATTACCTTAGAAGAGGACATTTCAGTGGAGAATGTGAGGAAATGGATAAAGCAACTTTTTCCCCCAGAAATGTGATAACTAAGATTGAGAGTAGCTAGAGGGAAAAGTGGTATTGAAGAATTCTTTTTAAATAGATGGAGAAGATTTGGGCATATTAAATGCCTATGAGAAGGATCTTGCAACCAGAGAGAGAGATGGACAGGGAGAGGGAGATTCATGAAAGGGAACGGCTAATGGAAGGATTTCTGGAGGTGGAACATCATTTTCACTCAAAGGTCCCTCAGTATCTAGATGTGAAAGAAGTAAACAAGGTTGAAGACTAGGACTAGTACTTACGACCAATTTTTTTTAAAGTCTTTGAAAGTGATAGAGTCAGTTTATTCCAGGGGCCATTTTGGAATGTATAAGCAGAGGGGTTTTTGTGGCATATTCTCCGGTGGCATACCTATCCTTACCACGGTATAGTTAGAAAACGGAATTTTAGAATTAGTTTGTATTCTCCTATACCATGTGCTAGATATTTAAGTTGGACAAATCTTTCTGAACCTCAAGTCTGTCATCTTTAAAATGGGGATGGTAGGGGTACCTGACTGGTCTAGTCAGTGGAGCATGTGAACTCAATCTCGGGGTTGTAAGTTTGAGCCTCATGTTGGGTGTAGAGATTATTTAAACATAACATATTTAAACATTAATAAATAAAAATAAAATGTGGATGGTAATTTCTATCCACAATACTGCAATTAGGTAATTAAGGTGATGAACATGAGATGTATAAGACAGTGGTTATCATATGAAACATGTAGAACACTAGACACCACTAATCCCCTCCACTGCGCACACACACAAACTCATTAGCTATGTTCATACACACTAGTTTTGACCACTATGACTCACCCAAATTGTATTTCCAAGTATATACCCACATGGAACTGATACAACAATGAGGACCATCACACACACACACACACACACACACACACACACACACACACACACAACTGGCAAACAAACAGCTACACACCTAGCTAGCAAGATAGATACATGAATAGCTATAGGTAATATTACTACAAATTCTCCTTATCTAGGCAATTTTTATAAAGCCTTTAAAAGTAGTACGTCAGAGTTTTCTATAATATTTTGCTATTGTTTTATGTCATAATTTTTTTAAATGTTTCAGTTTCATAGACATAAGAGTAAATGAGGACTGATGAGTCAGATGGAATTATGATTATTATAACAGTGAAAATTAGAAAAATATCTTCCATGAAGCCAAAGTTATGGGGAAATCTAGGAAAATGTTTTCAATTGTAAGGATTTAAGGCATAAACCCTAGATTTTAGTGATAAAGTTAGCCAATCATAATATCACAGGGGGAAAATATTGCTATTATGCAATCATTAGTATGGTGAAGTGACTCTATCTTTACAAGATTAATAATAAGCTGAGGACAAGATTCATCATTCTCTTTTTGTTTTGTTTGTTTTGTCTTGTTTTGTTTTTCATCATTCTTTTTAAGGATTTCCACAGCAAAAGCCAAAACTTTGCAACTCATATAAACAAGGACACATAGCAGACATTCAGTAATTAAATGTTGACACATATACAGGTGTATATGTGTGTGTATGAATATAAATGTGAACATATAGTAAAACATTG
The DNA here is from genome assembly GCF_027475565.1 of Acinonyx jubatus. NCBI lineage: Eukaryota > Metazoa > Chordata > Mammalia > Carnivora > Felidae > Acinonyx > Acinonyx jubatus. The sequence goes on from NC_069385.1 coordinate 37,929,750, forward strand.
AATTATAAACTCAGTAAGCAGGAAAAGAAGTGCTTATATAAAATAAAATGAGATTTGTTGTAATGCTCTGAAAGTCAACAAACCTAAGTCTGAACCTTGGCTTCCACACTTAATCACTGTATTAGTTTGGGTTTTCTAGAAAAACAAAACCAATGGGATATGTGTATATACATAGAAAGAGACTTAAGGAGTTGTTTCAAATGATTGTGGAGGGTTGGTGAGTCCAAAATCCTATGGGGGAGACCCACAAGCTAGAGACTCAGGAAAGAGTTACAATTAGAGTACAAAGGCAATCTGCTCTTGAACCATGAAGAGCCAATGGTGCTGATGGAATCCAAAAGCAGTTCATCAGGAAAACTCCCTCTTGCTTGGAGAGGATCCGTATTTTGTTCTATTCAGGTCTTCAGCTGATTGGATGAGGCACCCACATTGTGGAGGACAATCTGCTTTACTATAATTCCCCCAATTTAAATGTAAATTCCATCCAGGGACACCTGGGTGGCTCAGTTGGTTAAACATCCAACTTCAGCTCAGATCATGATCTCGCGGTTCATGAGTTCAAATGCTGCATTGGGTTGTATGCTGACAGCTCAGAGCCTGGAACCTGCTTCCGATTCTGTGTCTCCCTCTCTCTCTGCCCATCCCTCACTTGCACTCTGTCTCTCTCTCTCTCTTTCAAAAATAAACATTTTAAAAATGTAAGTGTAAATCCTATCCAAAATCACCTTCACAGAAATAGAATAGTATTTGACCAAATTTCTGGATACCTTGGCCCAGCCGAGTTGATGCATAAAATTAACCATCACACTAGCTGTTCAAGCTTAAGCAAATAAATAGCTGTATCTGAACCTCCGTCTGGGTAAAATTAGGTTAATAATATTTACCTCTTATGGCTGAAAGATTATGTACATATAGCTAGCAAATAGGAGGCAATTAATAAATATTAGTGTTCATCTACATATTTACATGTTCAACAACACTCAACTGTAATTGATATATGATGATGAAACAAAACTAGAAATGGAAGGAAAAAACAAAAAAAAAGTGTTTTGAATATATGTACTTCTCACAGAGTAATAAAGTATAATGCAAAGGAGAATAGTTTATTCATGTTTACTCTCTGTGCTTAGAGTGAAATATATTTTATGGTGTTTCTACAACTTGATTTAAGGCTCCATTTGGTGCAATGCCCCAAACCAAACCTAGGTATGTGTTTAATGATCACTGATATGCTCTTTGCCATTCTGGAGCAATCATCTACTGTCAAATTCTTGAAATATAAAGCCAACAGAGGTTCACTATTTTAAAAAATGTTTCACTGTATTGCCCAACTAAAAACAAAGAAATATTAATGAACTTTCATTGGGAAGTTTGAAATAGAAATTTTTAAGGATGGCTGAATGCAGCCAGTTAAAATAGAAGCTGTTCATAATCCCTGACTTTTGCTCCAAATTTTACTAAAGCCTCTTTTTGAGGTTTGAGGAAGTTCAGCATTTTCCTCCAATTATTCTTCATTTTTGCCTCTCTCTGCAGTTTTGGGTTCCAGCTGGAATCAGACATACCCAAATGCCCCAGATGAGGCTGTTCTCATAAGATATCCAACCCAGTTTTCAAGATTTGAGAGGTTCAGATAGTTCAGATAAGGTTTGGGATCTGTAGCCAAGCACTTGGATACTTCTCTAAACTGAATCTTCCAAGTTTTGCCCAATATTAGCTCCTATAACTTGAGATAAATATTACCTCTAATAATCTCTCCATATCTTTTACACATCTGGATCTCACAGACATTAAGATATTACACACTTAACGTTTTGCATGTTTTTTTGTGGAGATTTCTGTTTTGTAATATTTTAACAAATTAAATTACAGTCAACTGAGGAAAAAAGTGTTTGCTGAGTCACTTATATTTTTGCCAATTAAAAATATTATTTTATACTTAAAGATGTACAAGTGTTAGGCTTAGAAATGGGGATCACCTAATTCTATGGCAGACGGGGCATATGGTACACAACTACGACTCACTATTTTCCCCCCACATAACCAGCATAAATAATAGGTAAATATTTTGGAATCCAGATAAAAAGTCAAGCACAACCAATTCACTTTTATTTAAAAGAAAACAGAGCTCAAAATGGCAACAAAGCTGAACACAACTCTTCCCTCATACTGGAGATCCCAATAAAATGATAATAGAGAATAAACCTTTGACAGTGAAGACAACAGGAAAGGGATAATAGCAAGTAGGAGATTATAAGAAATTTATGCAAATCAGAAATAGGGGTGTTGATGTGGTTGAAACAGAGCAAGAAAGGGGCAGTCCAGAATGTACAGGAGGGAATTACAGTAGGAAGAAAGCCAACCTCCCACCCAAATGCAAAATGATTGGAAGCACAGGATCAGCTAAGGCAGTGGTAAGATTGAGAAGGGAGGCCAAAAATGTGGGCAATGTGAGTGTTGTGATCTGCAGCAATCATTGCTAACATTAACAGTGACCTCATTTCCTTTCAATGCAAGATAGACCCTGCATGATTGTAAGACTCTTTGAGGAATCTTGCTCAAAAGAAAAGTCCAGCAAAACCAAATGAGGGCTTAGAGAAAAAAAAAATTCTACACAGGCATAAGTAACCAAAAAGTTTAAATATAATAATATTTATTAAGTATCCAGCATGTGCATGTATTTTGTTAATGCTGGGAATATAGCAAAAACAAGGTATATTCCCTACATTCCTGGGGCCTACTGATAAATGTTAAAGAAAGAAAAGAAAAGATGCACATGATATGTTATTAGGGCTATGATGGGTTAGTGTGGGGTGCTATGGAAGCATAGAGGAAGAGTATCTAATCCAGGCTTAAAGTGTCAGGAGAGGCTTCCCAGAGAAAATTTTATAGAAGGTGAGACAGTAGGGCCTACCTCAGCAAATAGTAGAAAAGAATATTGGAAAAAAAGTTAAGAATGATTAAGTAATTTCTTGCATGCTATATCTCTGTATGACTGTCATCAAATGAACAGGTAGACATTTTAATGGACCATTACATGGATTTAACTCAAGACAAACTTACTGAAAAGTGACCCACGTTTACTTCACCTTTACTGCAGAGAAGTGTCATCCTGTAGCAATTCAAAATGCCTTACTGTGTACTAGAGACTGAATGTTTCCCCACAAAATTCATTTGTTGAAACTTAATCCACAACATGAAGGTATTTGGAGGTGGGTCTTTCAGAGGCAATTAGGTCATGAGGGTACAGACCTCACAGATTAATGCCCTTATAAAAGGGTTCTCTTTCTCCTACCATGTGAAGATACAGTGAGTGAGGATACAGTGAGAAGAGGGCTATCTATTGAATCAGGAAGTGAGGCCTTGCCAGACATGGGATCTGCTAGCCTTGATCTTCCAGCCTCCAGAACTGTAAGAAATAAATTTCTCTTGCTTATAAGCCACTCAGCCTATAATACTTTGATATAGAAGCTCACATTGCCTAAGACACACTGTAAAATTCTGGAGAATAAATTTTTCAAGGGAAGAAGATAATAATAGAGTGAAGAGGTAAAGGGTAGAGAGAGATTTGCCAGAAATTAAATTCTTCTGCTCTGTTAAAAATCAGATGAGAGAGTTTTCCAATGAGATAAAATATTTCATTACAAGAAATAGCAATACCCAAGAAGATCTGTTGAAGAAACGACAAACTAAATAAAAAGGGGCAAAATCTGAAAGCCAGAATTGCATTCTGTCAAGATATATATACAAGAAAACCCTGCTATTTATAAAGTAAAAATTGGTGGAATTAAAAGAAGAATAATATAAAAATACTTAAACCCTTGCAAAAAATTAAAAGGCCAGAGACCACACCTGATCTCTGCCGCAGCCAGAAGCTTTGAAGGTTGAAGTTCCAAACACTAGACAGGAAAAAGCACAAAGGCTTCAAACAGACTTGCATGGGGGTTTATTAAACAGAGGAGAGAGATTGATGAAACAAAAGACACTGGTTAGGACTTAAAGATCTCTTTAACAGACATGGAAAAATTCTCAAAAGGGGTAAAATATATTAGAAAACTCAAGAGTTAATTCATGGATGAGGGAGAAATTAATACTGAGTTTAGAATAAATGCATATACAATATTTCCATAAATCTTTTCACTTCTTTGATGGTAAAAGAGGAATTGCCAATAAATGAACATAGGCAATATGTGAAAAAATACCAGTTTATAAATAAAATATTTTAGAAGATAAATTGAGTAATAAATGTGAAAACATTTTGCAGGGCATTAAGTATAACACAAATGTAGAACATTGTCATTAGAATACAGGATGTTTGACTCTTAGGTATTTACAATTTATAAGTAAAACTTATTATGTGCTGTGTGACAGTGCATGGTGGATATAAATGAAAAAGAAGGAAAGCAAAAAGGTTATAGCTTGTAAACATCAGCACAATGATCAATTATCAAATTAGTCAAACAACAGAGCACATCTGCAATCACTCAGAAGGCCAAGTTTCATCAGATTAACGGTTGTAAGATATTGCTGCTAGTGGTAAGACACTTAATTGTTTATTAAAATAAACCTTCGTTTCAAGAAATTTTTTCTGGTAGCATAAAATCATCTTCAAATTAAAGTCGAGCCAATAGAAACTTTCTTAGATAAAGCATAGTCATGGCATCTTTGTCTTTCTTCCCCATTCCACTCCTCCTAGCCTCTCTGTATCAGTCTATTTCCCTCCTATCCAAGAATAAAGACAGAAAGTAGGGAAGGGGGAGTCATGCCATTTGATTCATTCAACAATACCTATTAAGCTGCTAATTATGCCAAGCACTTGTCTAAGTGCAGGAGAAAGCAGTGAATAAGAAAGGCAAGTCCCTTTTGTAGAATATCCCACACGTTAGTGGGAGAAATAATAAATGAGGATGTAAAGATTGGTAGGTACATAGATAGATATAAATGAGAAAGACATTAGAGGTAAATGCTATGCAAAGAAAATCAGCAGGTGACTACTGAAAACAGGATAATCTGGGAAAGTCTCTGTGAAAAAGGGCCAAATCAAACATGTAAGAAGGATCCAGCCATGTAAAAATTAGGGAGAAATCAATTCAGGCAGAAAGAAAAGAGTTCATTCAAAGGCCCTGAGGTGGGAGAAAATGTAGCAGTTTTAGGAAGTGCACAGTAGGACTGAAATGCTTCTGGAAGAATAGTGGATGAGTGGGAAGATGGGATGCTTATAAGCATGTGGTTATGGAAAGATCATGTAGGCATTTGTAAGCCACAGAAAGGCATTTGGATTTTATTCTAGGAATGATGGAAAGCATTGTTGGGTTTTTCTCAAGCAAACGGTAGGATCTGATTCAAGTTTGAAAAAAAATTACCCAGGCTGTTCTGTGGGACAGAGGAGAAGGTCTGAAGACAAAGAAGGAGCTACTATCTGCATTCAGGTGAGAGATGGTAGACTAGGCAGTTAGTAGAGCAGGTAGAGAAAGGGGACAGATTGAATTCTAAAAAGGTATCTATTGGGAAATCTATCATTTAGTGTAATATGTCAAACTGAGATACTCCAGAAAGGAAATAAAGTCTAGAATATGTGCCCACATCATTTGCCCTTAGAGTTTTCAGACACAGAGCATCTTGTAGAATTTGGGTTTAACACGGAACTATTAAAACCAAAGAAACTATTCCTTGCCATCTAATTGACATATGCAACAATGGACCAAATTTCCAGTTTTCTCACAGTGGCAGGAATTATCTGATTTTGAATATGTAATGTTTTCGATTATCCTTCTGCATCCAATTTGGTCGCCCCAGGATCAGATACATTATCATCAAAATAAGTAAATATAATGAAGGGAGGCTGATGCACATTCATGATTACTTGCCTCTGCCAGAGACTGTACTCTCTATTTTTCCATGTATGCCTAAGAATAACCTTGGGAGATATTATTACCCCCATTTAATAAGTGAGGCATAGGGAAGTTAAATAGCTTACCCAGATTCATCACTATTAACAGAACCAAGATTTTAAATTCTGTCTAAATCCAGAGGCCAAGTCCTTTCCAACTGTGTTACCCCTTGTCTTCTTTTAGCAGAAAATTTCTAATTTCCATTAAACATTGCTAATAGTTTATGCCCATGGTTTCAAAGTATTCAGTAAAAAAAAGGAATAATCTAGTATTTAAGTGTCAATGTCTTAATGATAAAACCATAACAATCTAGTGCATATTTTACCAAACTGTATTTTAATTACTATTTTTTCAGTCAATTTTTCAAAGGTTTCAGCCTTATTAGTTAGACAGTACCTTAAGAGGTATCAGAACATTGACCCAGCTATTTTCCCCTCTTTTTCAGCCATAATATCAATAACATATAAAACCCTGACCTTTTCTCCCAAATCCTCATCACCTTCTTCCTTCCCTCATGAGCTCCCAAGCTGTGAAGTTAAAGGAAGCAGGATTTACAGTCTCTTTAAGAGATAAGCCTATAGAAATGGCTTTCTATGAGACATACAGATGGCCAACAGACACATGAAAAGATGCTCAACATCACTCATCACCAGGGAAATACAAATCAAAAGTACAATGAGATATCACCTCATACCTGTCAGAGTGGCTAAAATCAACAACACAAGAAACAACAGGTGTTGGTGAGGATGTGGAGAAAAGGGAATCCTCTTGTACTGTCAGTGGGAATGCAAACTTGTACAGCCACTTTGGAAAACAGTATGGAGGCTCCTCAAAAAGTTAAAAATAGAACTACCCTAACAATCCAGAAATTGCATTACAAGGTATTTACCCAAAGGATACAAAAATACTATTTCAAAAGGATACATGCATCCCAATGTTTATAGCACCATTATATGGAAAGAGCCCAAATGTCCATTGAATCATGAATGGATAAAGATGTGGTATATATATGGAGATACACACACACACACACACATAATGGAATATTACTCAACTGCAAGAGAATGAACTCTCACCATTTGCTATGACATGGATGGAATGAGAGTATTATAGTAAGCAAAATAAGTCAGAGAAAGAAAAATACCATATGATTTTACTCATATATGGAATTTAAGAAATGAAACAAATGAAGAAAGGGAAAGAAAAGAGAAGGAGGCAAACCAAGAAACAGACTTTTAACTATAGAAAAAATACTGATAGTTATCAGAGGGGAGGCAGGTGGGGGGATGGGTGAAATAGGTGATAGGGATTAAGGAGTGTACTTGTTGTGATGAGCACTGGGTGTTGTATGGAAGTGTCTAATCACTATACTATACACCTGAACCTAATATTACACTGTATGTTAATGGAAATGTATATAAAAACTTAAAAAGAAAAAAAAAAGAAGTGGCCTTCTATGAACCTAAAGTATTTGATCTTCGAAATTGTTGCTCTGTTCCCCTTTAGCATGATGTCATGTCCACTTCAGCCAGGACTTCTAACCTTTGAGAAATGATGTAAAGAGTGAAGATTCTCACTTAGGGTAATCATAGCTATGGCTCTTGTCTGCATAACGAACATAAAGTAATGAACATCAGATAGGGAAAGGTACCTGCCTTTTTTTTTTTTTCTTTTCATATTTGAAAGGGCCAACAGAGCTCCTGTGAGCAGAAATACTATGCAAATATTTATTTTAAGAAAAAGCTGAAGGGATCTTGTTAAAAATGTTTGTTCAGATTCAAATGTCTTGTTATGCTCCATTTTCTTAATCCATAAATATTTGAACCACATTTGTCTTTCCTACCTGACTCATTTCCAAAACTTTTGCCTCTAAATTTCTTTTTTACAAAACTTCTACCCAGTCAAACTGGGAGACCAAAGATTGAAGCTAACTATTTTTCAAAGAAAAGGGTTAAAAAATACACTTTTGATTTTATGCCCTCCCCATTTCCAAATAAAAAGAAACAAATAAAGATGAACTTTGCTCTTGGATTTTAAAAAAACTATAAAAGATATTTGGTAAGATTTGAATATGGAATGGATATTAGACAGATACAGGTGATTACTAATTTATCAGGTGTGATAATGGTATTAAATTAGGAAAGAAAATATCTTTATTCTTAGAAGTATGATAAAATATTGATAGTGAACATTTACCATGTACCCAGGTCACTTTTAAATAATTCAGAAAAAAAGTGTTACATACCAAAAGTTAACGACAACATGGCAAAAATTTTTTAAATTGAATCTAGGGAGCCAGTATACAGGTTTTTTTTTTAATGTTTATTTTTCTACTTATTGTGGGAAAGAGAGAGAGAGAGAGAGAGAGAGGAGGGTAAGGGGCAGAAAGAGAGAGAGAGAGAGAAAGAGAGAGAGAGAGAGAGAGAGAGAGAGAATCCCAGGCAGGCTCCACAATGTCAACACACAGCCTGACACGGAGCTGGGTCCGACAAACCGTGAGATCATGACCTGAGCCGAACAAGAGTCAGACGCTTAACTGGCCAGGCTACCCATGCACCCAGTGGAGCCAGTGCACGGTCTTAACTGCAACTAGTGGCTGGCTAGAGCAAGAGGCAATAGTGAGGTGACTGCACAGAACTGTCTATAACTCCCTAAAATCAGTAGCAATAGCGGTAAAATCAGCATACTATTGTACAATTGTTTAAACTTTTCTGTATGTTTCAAATTTTCATATTAAGCACTTGAAAAAATAAACTAAAATGCATAATCTGAAATAATCACCTTTGGGAAGAATGTCTAGAGTGAATGGTCCATTTTGAAAGTGGAGAAGACAACATCTCCTAACGTTAAATATTTGTTTGACAACCTGGCCAATGTCTTGTCTATATGATAGAGAAGTAAAAAGAAAGTGAAAAATGATTTGGTCAAAAAAATACTGTCAAGTTAGAAAACTTTTGTTTCTTGTGGCCAAGTGGCAAATCAAAAGTCAGTAATACTTAAAACACACAAGAAAACTATTTTATCAAATCATAGTAAGGTTGGGGTACCTGGGTGGCTCAGTCAGTTACACGACTGACTCTTGATTTTGGCTCAGGTCATAATCTCATGGATTGTAAGTTCGAGCCCCACATCAGGCTCTGTGCTGACAGTGTGGAGTTGCTTGGGATTCTCTGTCTCTCCCTCTCTTCTTGCCCCTTCCTCTGCTTATGCTCTCTCTCTCTCTCTCTCTCAAAATAAATAAACAAACTTAAAAAATCATAGTAAGGTCAATTCATAAGTAAATTTGTACACCCATCTTGAAATTTGAAAATATTCATGTTAAAAAATGTGGTCTGTCTCAGTGCTTCTCAATGTACTTACTAATCAGCATGGGATCTTATGAAAATGCAGATTATGGTCAGTGGGACCCGACAGTCTTCATTCCTAAAAAGTTCCACTGGTGCTATTATTGCTGGTTCACAGACCACACTTTGGATTATTAGGGCCTGCATTACAGTCCAAATACAGGCCCAAATAATCAGTGAAAGTCAAAATGCAAAAAGGATCTGTCTCCCACAACATTGTATATGTATGATACAGTCTTTCCCATGCAGATATTTATGGATATTCTATACATCTATATATTTAGAATCTTGGAACTAATATGTACAAATTGCTGAGATTTCCCTTTTTATGCAAATATCCATCAAAAGAGTTGTATTCTATTTGGTCCTCTCTTTTGGTTAATTATATACTGTGAAAATATATGTATAAAACAAAACTTCAGCTTTAATTTTATAAAATGTTTAAATGGAAGATAAAAAATTGTGTTTTCCTGATTATTTGGTAAAATTATTCTAAAAAATTCAATACTCTTTTTTTTTAAGTTTATTTATTTTGAGAGAGAGAGAGTGCACATGCACACAAGCACACAGAGGAGGGGGAGGGCAGAGAGAAAGGGAGGGAATCCCAAGCGGGCTCCCAGCTGTCAGTGTGGAGCCCATGGCAGGGCTCCATCCCACAAACTGAGATCATGACCTGAGATGAAATCGAGAGTTGGACGCAACCAACTGAGGCACCCAAAGATCCAAAACTTTTAAAGCAAGTCTTTAACATTCACTCTTATAGTCTTATAGTTTGGAATTCTATTAAATTAAATTTTATCATTGATTATAATAACAAATGATATTTATATTTTCATTAAGTTACCTTTAGTTATTTGTCAGTACTATATTCATGATTTGACTTTTTAGCAAAATTAGTGGAATTTCAGATGTCAGCTTTAAAAATAATTAAATATAGGGGCACCTGGGTGGCCCAGTCAGTTAAGCCTCCGACTTCAGCTCAGGTCATAATCTCACTGTCTGTGAGTTCGAGCCCCAAGTCGGGCTCTGTGCTGACAGCTCAGAGCCTGGAGCCTGCTTCAGATTCTCCATCTCCCTCTCTCTCTGCCCCTCCCCTGCTCATGCTCTGTCTCTCTGTCTCTCTCTCAAAAATAAATAAATATTTAAAAAAAATTTTTTAAATAAAATAATTAAATATATATAATATATATATGATATTATGAGTAAATTGGAAGCATATGATATGTGGCTTGATGTGCCTGAGAGTGTTTTCATTCTTTTTATTCTATTTTTTAAATGTTTATTTATTTTTGAGAGAGAGAGAGAGACAGAGCTCAAGTGGGGGAGGGGCAGGGAGAGAGGAAGACACAGAATCTGAAGCATGCGCCAGGCTCTGAGCTGTCAGCACAGAGCCCTACACAGGACTTGAATGCACGAGCCAAGCCAAAGTCAGACACTTAACCAACTGAGCCACCCAGGTGCCTGAGTGTTTTCATTCTTGACAGGACTTAAAGCTTTGGTGGCTACGGTAGACTGTATTTTACAAAAATTTTTGGAAACACCTATACAAACATCTATACGTTATCCCATCTACATGTTCTTTTTACAATGTGGCTACACTCCCCCCAGCAAAAGGTTATATCTATATTTTCTCCCTTTAAATCTGCATGTGGATCCTGAGAAACTTAACAGAAGACCATGGGGGAGGGGAAGGAAAAAAAATGGTTAGAGAGGGAGGGAGCCAAAACACAAGAGACTCCTAAAAACTGAGAACAAACTGAGGGTTTATGGGGGGGGTGGGAGGGAGGGGAGGGAGGTGTAATGAGGGTATTGAGGAGGGCACCTGTTGGGATGAGCACTGGGTGTTGTATGGAAACCAATTTGACAATATATTTCATAATAAAAAAAATACCTAGAAGTAAAAAATAAAAAAAAAATTTTTAAAAATCTGCATGGGAGCTTATGACTGACCAGACCAATGTAATACAGCAGGAGTGACTTCCAAGGCTAAGCCTCTAAAATCCAACCACCATGTTGTAAAGAAATAAAGGCTATGTGGAGATTAAAAAAAAATGTGGGTGTTACAATAGCCCAGCTAGACTTCCAGCCAACATCAGCATCAACTACTAGCCACGCAAATAAACAAGTCTTCAGTACTTCTAACTTCCAACCTTTGAGTCTTCTTGCTGAGACCCTAAACATCATAGAGCAGAGAAAAACTATCCCCTCTGTGCCCTGCCTAAATTCCTAATCTATAGAATCTGTGTGAAATGATAAATGATTAATTTGTTTTAAACCACCAAGTTCTTGGGCAATGTATTATACAGCAATAGATGATCAACATACATTTTGGTATCTGGAAGTGGGTGCTGCCATAACAAAAACCTAAAGTGCAGGAGTTTAGGAATTGCATGAAGAGCAAACACTGGATGATTTTTGAAAAACCTGTATGAAAATCTAAAGGGTTTGAATAGACTCTGAACAGAAGTCTTATAAGACCTTGTAGTCTTCTACAAGATTGTTGGTAAAGGCAAAAAAGAAATAAGGGAAATACTATTGGAAAAAGAAAAGGGATCTTGGTTATGTTGCAGCAAAGAGTTTAGCAACGTTGTTGACTGTGATAAGGTGAAAATGTAAAAATTGCATCTAACGAATTGGGTGATAGGGTCAAGGAGATTTCTAGGCAATACTCAAAGTACCACATACGTGCTTCTTACAGTAAAATGCAACAGGAGAGAGAAGTAAAAGGCAGGACTGTTAAAAAGACAAGAATTGTGGTCTCTCCAGACTACAAACTATGCTAAAATTAAGAAGCTGCCTCTAAATAGACCAAATCCAAGGCCTAATTAGGGAACATGGTATAAAGATAAAACTAAAGGTATGACTGTAAAATTCTTTATTGAGACCTCAGGACGGGGTCCGGCAGTGCCTCAGAGAACTGTAGTCAGTTAAAAGGTCCTCCAGGAGCTTCAGTGCCTCAGGATCCTTGATCCAGTCGTTTAAATAATTGGGCTTCTAAGGCCCTGTCCCACAGCAATTTCAGCAGAAGCCCACAATGGAGCAAGGCTAATCCTGAAGGATTTGTCTCTAGAGTGAACCCCAGTAATATTCAAGAAAGACTCACAAAGCTTTAAGAAAACTGTATCAGTATAAATGCCACCAGATTGGATTAAAATGGGCAGGGATAGTACAAAATGAAAAGAACCTTTAGAACCAAAAATATAAAGCAGTCCAAGAAAACTATGGAAACACAAACTACTTTTTCTGGCAGATGGGAGACAAGGATGACTCAGAGATTGGAACAAAGAGAGTAGACACAAGAGCTGTAGAGAATCAATTCCAGGAACCAGCAGGAATGAGAGCTTATCAGGGAAGTGCCAGCATGTGCCCCACTGGATTTCAGAACTGTTATGAACTAGTGATTCCCATGTGCCTCCCATTTCCTTCTTTTTTGAACCAAAAGCAGCTATCTTCTTCCCGTCTCACCATTACATGTTGGATGGAGGTGGGGGACAGATTGTTTTTTCTTTAGTTCACAGGCTTCAAGCTGGTAGGAATTAGAGGAGCTTTACTTCAGGAAGTCTATATAAAAAGCTTCATCTGTTCCTGGGCCTGATTTACATTTTAGGACCCTGGTTCTCAAGCTGAAGGTGTAATGAGAAGAAACTTTTGGGGTTCTTAGGAGGGAGTGAGTATATTTTTTTTATTCGGGAGAGATAGTCACCATTGGGCAACAGAGAGCAGGTTATGAAACCCACTGATCCTTACCTCCTGGTGTTCACATCTTCCTATCATGCCCTCCTACCCTGAATGGAAACTGATCTGTGTGACTAAGAGAATACTTCAAAAGTAACTGTGTGTCATTTCCAAGGTTAAGTCATAAAATGCATTGCAGCTTCAGCCTTCACCTCTTGGACTGATCCAGGGGAACAGACACTCAAGCAGTCCTGTGGAAACACCCTTATGAGGAGAAGTGGAGAATTCCGGCCAACAGCTGCCCCAGCTCACAAGTCATGTGAGGGAACCATGTTAGAAGTGGATCCTCCAGCATCAGTCAAGCCTTTAGATTAACTCATTTCTTAGCTGACAGATGACTACAACCTCATGAGACACCACTGGGCCAGAACTGCCAAGCCATGCTACTCCCAAATTCCTGACCCACAGAAACCATAAAAGATAAATCATGTTAAACCTTTTTTAGCCTCTAGGTTTGGGGCTGACTTGTTACACACCATTAGATAACTAATACAGAGGACTCATGGTTCCTTTATATAAAATAACAATATATACCATTTTCTATACCAGTTTTATAGTGCATGAGTTTATGGAGCAGTATGTTATTTTGAAATACCACCTAATTATTTTTCCTTTCTCAATTTCTAACATTCTTTCCCCCCTGATTCCCCACCATTAAAATTAGTCCAAGAGCCCAAGGCTCATTGCATCAGGGGAGGAGAGGACAGATATCGTGCAGAATTTAAAAATCATTTCTGACATTTCTTGGCTGGGTTTCAAACTAGGTTTAACTTAGGTCCATAACAAGTCAATGATCTGAAAGCAAGAATATTTGATTTGTAAAAGGAATAATTTGTTACTAGAGAAATGCATTATTTTTTCCTCAAATTAAAATCTCAAAACTGGAACTTACTTATTAAACACCGAGTCAGAACAGCTAGAGATTAGAGTTTTAGTCTAAATGGTAGGAGGATAGGGCATAATAGTCATTTCTGCCAGATGGGTTCTGAGGAGGAAAGAGAGAGAGAAGGAATAAGATACAAATTGAAACATGTTATGACTTAACATCAAAGGCACTAAAGAGGGCCAATGATGTTTGCTTTCAATCCTAGCTACAGCTCTTCTCAGGAAAAAGGTATACACGATATTAGATAAAATCATTCACCCTTATTATTTTTTTATTTTTTCCATTATCTAAAATCAGTCTATTACACAGAGAATTCTGTACAAAAATATAATTGGATATATTGGTGGCTATTTAAGAAGTGGCCAACAAATCTATAGAAAAGGTTACATATAGAGAGAACAAATATAAACCATAAGTTTCTGTCAGTGATTCAGCATAATTGTGGTAACTAGTCCTGAAAAATTTTTGTTTCTTAAAATATTTGATTATGATCACATGGGCATACCCCCAGATTTAGCCACTCTTCCCTATGCCAAGCTCACAGCTGCCAGGGCACTAGGAGGCAAACACAAAAGATGTTTAGAAAGGATATTCTTTATGTTTTGTGGATTTCAAATCCATCCTTGTTATGTATCCTTAGAAATGTGCAATGTTGACGTGGCATTTTTTATGCCATCACTAGCACTTAACCGTACCCATTCGACAGATCTCAAAGCTCCCTTAATCAAAGCATTCTTTAACCTAATGGGTGAGGGACACCAGCACCTTGAGGAATTCTGTGACAGCCATCTTCTCTATACTAAAGATGGTGGTGAAGGGTGCTGCATAGAGTTGGTGTCCCTGATCTCAGTAGGAATGATAGGGTCCCACTATTTGGCAATGAGAAAGAATGAAATCCTGCCATTTGCAGCAACGTGGATGGAACTGGAAGGTATTATGCTAAGTGAAATAAGTCAGTCAGAGAAAGAAAGACATCATATGTTTTCACTCATATGTGGAACTTGAGAAACTTAACAGAAGACCATGGGGGAAGGGTAGGGGAAAAAAATAGTTACAAACAGAGAGGGAGGAAGGCAAACCATTAGAGACTCTTAAATACAGAGAACAAACTGAGGGTTGATGGGGGTGTGGGGGAGAGGGGAAAATGGGTGATGAGCATTGAGGAGGGCACTTGTTGGGATGAGCACTGGGTGTTGTATGTAAGTGATCAATCACAGGAATCTACCCCCAAAACCAAGAGCACACTTTACACACTGTATGTTAGTCAATTCGACAATAAATCATATTTAAAAAAATTTTTAAAAAATACCATAAAGCAAAAAATTTTTTTTTAATTTAAAAAAATAAAAAAGATTTAAAAATTTTAAAAGTTAAAATAAATAAATAAAATAAAAAGGAATGATGGGGTCCCAACATAAAAGAGACCAGGGATGGAGCTTTAATATTGGAGATAAGGTGGGAGGAATTCCCATAATAAATCAAAGTATTAGAATGGGAATGAAGGTGCTGCTTGCCATATATAGATGAAAACATTCTAGGTCTGCTGGGAAGAAATCTAATTTAAATTGCCCAACTAAACATTCATGGCTTTTCCTCATTCCCAGACCTAGGACAGTTGACAGACCTATAGTCCCCTGACAGAAATATAAGCTAAGTCAATTTGAGAAAGGACCTTGCAATGTGACTACAGGTATATATACCATAAGTTTTCTATAGAGCTTTCCTCACAGCCACCTGTGGCCATTTACCAGGATGACTTTGCACAGCCTTCAAAAGAGTATTCTTTTGACTGGTGAACGAGATTACACAAGTACTTTTTTTCATGACTTGCGGTTTTTTAGGAGTAATTGCATTCTTTTATTTACCATTGGCATTGTAAACAATCCCTCAACTTATTGTTAATTTTTTATTTTTAAAACCATTTTATCCCAGAGTAGTCTCATTATGAAAACAGGCTATGTTACTTATGGTCTAGAAACTCACATTTGGTCTACTCTTATATATTTTTCAGGATATGCTCAATAATGTTTATATGTTATTTTGGTCACATTTTTAAAAAATTAAATGTATTGCCATAACAATTACAGATAGAAACAGTTTTATCATTAATGTTAATATAAAAAGATAACTTTTATATTGCATATCTGAAACTGCACAGTCCCTTGTTTCCCCCATTAGAAAAAAAATTATTTTTGTAAGATAATATCTGATAGTACAAATACTCTGAGGAACTCAACTATCATATGATAAATAATATACTAAAAAATCTACCATATATTATACCAGATGAATTAGCAGCTATATTCTATACAACCAGGAATGTATGTAGCTATAAAATATAGCAATTTTATACCAATTTTAGAATTTTTTCATTTAATCAAAGATATTGAAATTTTATAATTCCTATAGAGGTAGTTGATGACATGTAAACTTATTTCCATGCATTCTCATTTGGTCTCTGTGTTGAGTTGATCCCATCTCCAACCATCACACACATAAATTACAATTGTACAGTCCTTGGGACCTTAGAAGACAGAAAAACTTCAATTAATGTTAGTTTCTTTCTCTTTTCCCTATGTACTTAATAAATAAATGTTTGAAAGTGCATAAAGAAACTTAAAAGTTAGTATTATAATGTTTTCAGTACTCTGAAAAAGTTCAATAAATAAAGTCCTTCTAAATTCCTAAAGAGAGGCTTCTGAAACTACCTTCAGTCATTCATGTATCGCTAGATGATTCCTTTTTAAAAAAACAAAAACAAAAACAAAAGTTTATTTATTTTGATAGAGAGAGAACATGAGCAGGGGAGGGGCAGAGAGAGAGGGAGAGAGAGAATCCCAAGCAGGCTCCGTGCTGTCAGCACACATGGCCCAGTGAGAGGCTCAAACCCACGAACTCTGAGATCATGACCTGAACCAAAATCAAGAGTTGGATGCCTAGACAACTGAGCCATCCAGGTGCCCCTAGAAGTTCCTTTCTTAAAAATATTTTCTCTACGTACCCACAGTTATTTGTATGGTTTCTATTCACTAATTGCCTTTTTCATTTCTTTTCCTCTGTAAAGAGGGAAATCATTTTAGGATTGATTAAGCATTATGCCTATTTTAACCACAGTCACACCAGACAGGTGACTGCTAGCTATATTAGGAGCTGGGCATTTTAAATAAGTGGAAGGGCTGTGCAAAGGACAGAGGAAGAAAATGAGAACAAGCGTGGATACAGGGAGGGAGAAATGACTTCAGATTTTTTTCCTTGACCCAATCTGACTGCAGAAATTGGCATCTGGCCCCAAAGCCAACATGAAATGGCAGAGGTACCTTGACTTTATCCAGGGAGTCATTTAGTTATTAAGGACAATCAAGCTTCATTCTGTAGTCATTTTTGGATAGGAAAAATAGATGTTTTATCAATTTAGTGAGTTTGTCATAATGGCTAAGGACTGGACATTAAGTTTAATGTAGCATAACCTTATGAAATGAAATTTTAAAATACTGATATTTCACTGCTTTTTTAGAGATATCTGTGAATAGTCAGATATAGTCAAACATGCCTCAAACATGTGCAGTATAGAGACATATTTCTTCCCAATAGTTTTGGAAGCCTCTGTAGGGAATGGCTATGAAAGGCATTTTTGAAAAAAAAAAAAAGGGCTAAACGACGAAGATGGAAAAAGCCTTAAAACCGTAAAAATAAGGCTCCGTACATATGTATTGTATGCTGGCCTCATCCAAAACAAAAAGATGTAGGTTATTACCTTTTCTTGCAAAATCTTTATGTGACCATTCAATGCTCTGTATATATCATGAGCCTTTTATTTTTAAGTTAAAGTTATTAGATATATCACTGTCTAAATTGTATCTAAGTGATCATTAAATAACCATGTTCTTTAAATGGTAGATACTTAACTTCTACACGCTCTCTCCCTTCCCTTGCTCATCACAACTTCTGGAAAATAGTTGCGTGCTTGTATCTTCTGTCCCCACTCTCTTTCACTCCTCATTGTGGAGGGGGGTTCCTTTGCAGTTTTACCTCTGTCTACACTGTATGGAAATCATGCTCAGCAGGACTCCTCCCAATTGCTGAATCCAGTGAACTTTCAGTCCTTATCTGATTTAGCATTTAACTCTGTTGCCTGTTCATCTGATTATATAATGATAGGTACATATCATTTTACATATAATTTTTATTCAATGACAAAATACTATATGCTCATTGCAAAAAAATAATTGGAAACTACACTGAAGAGTAGAACCAAGCCCCCTCCTCACTATCCCATTTGTCAGGAGAACCAATGTCTACAGCTGAGGTTCATCAGACCGGACAATTTTCTGTGTACATTTAGTATATAACTTCAAATTACAAATCCAAACTGAAAGAGAGGATTTGAGATGAAAAATAAACTATCCTTTACTCTCAATCCTCACTTTTGATAACCCTTTATAAAAATGTGTATTTCTTTTGGCGGTTATATCCATTATGTTTATATTCATTCACTTATTTATCAGCTTACATTGTATCTAACTACTACCCCCATCATGAAGAATGAGGAATTTTGCTTACTTATACTGTTTTCTCACTTCCCTATTCCCACACGTGCCACACTTTAAACTCTAAAAGGCATGTTTTTAGGTATTAAGCTTTTCTATTTGCTAATCTATGTCTTCAAATAAAATACAACCCCTTATTTCTTGACATTTTAGGCATATGTCATACTATCTAATACTCTATTTTATGGCACTTCTCTTCTAGTAACTAAAAATAATTATTTCATTTGTCTATGGTAATTTTAAAAATGACATTTGCAATAATTATTTAAATGTAGCTCCCTGCAGAATCAAGTGGTGTGATTAGACAATGAGTGGACATAGATCCCCTGCCATTAACTTTGTGCAGCTGGAAGGAACACATAGCTAACAAACAGGGAAGGGGGGAGAGCACATTGTTTTTGTTTATATGTTTATTTTTTTAATGTTTATTTACTTTTAAGAGAGACAGAAACAGAATGTGAGTGGGGGAGGGGCAGAGAGAGAGGGAGACACAGAATCCGAAGCAGGATCCAGGCTCTGAGCTGTCAGCACAGAGCCTGACGTGGGGCTGGAACTCACTAGCCATGAGATTTTGACCTGAACAAAAGTCGGACGCTTAACCAACTGAGCCACCAGGCACCCCTGTTTATTTTTATGATGCTATATTTTCTCCTTATCATTAAGGTCACTTAGCTTCTCAATCACATGTTTTGTTACAGAAAATTCTTTCTTTTCTAGGAAACATTCTTCCCGGAACTTATTCCCTGTTCTAATTTGCACTCTGGACCTACTACCTAACCATCATCCTGGAATTATTTTTCTTTTTAAAAAACCTTCTGCTATTTAAGTATTTTATTATACTTTGTTCTAAAAAAAAAATATGTAGCAAACCATCTTCCAGTCCTCTTAGGAGAGCAACCTAGCATTTAAAATTTTCTTCCCTTGGATTGACTTGCAGAAGACATCTCATTTTCAAGAAAATCCCAGGGGATGAAATCTCACAAGTAGTATTTGAGTAGGTTTCTTTTCATGTAGAAATTGCAGTGAAAATTGGCAATCTCAAATAACAGGCAATATTGAATAGACGCAATTTTAGTATTTGCAAAGGATTAATAATTTATGAAGACTGACATATTACTAGTGTTTGTAATAACAAGATTTTTAGTTCCTTGAACAAATATTTATCCAGAACTCGGTATGTTCTCAGCATTGTTTCATGCTCAGGGGATATAGCAGTTCCTCAGGAAGAGTTTATTCTAGTTGATGAGGCAGAGGCAAAAGATAAGAAACATGTAAACATTAAATATAGAATGAGAAGTCAATCCTTGATGATGCTGGAAAGGTGCAATAAGGAAGTGCTGGGGGATGGAGGGGGGCACACCTTGCAGGGGGGGGGTCTCTGAAAAGATGACATTGTTTTTGTTTTTATGTTTCATAGTTTCTTCTCTTCATTTTATTTTTAAAAATTGTTTTATTTCAAAATAATCAATGTTATGGAAAAGTTGAAGATGTAATACAAAACATTTTTTTTCTGAACTGTTTGAGAGTACATTGCTGGCTTGTTCCATCATTTCTGAATACTGTCATATATACTTCCTAAAGACAGGGATATTCTATTACATAAACATGACACACAATAGATTAAGTATTTGGTTTTGTGGTCTCACTTTTTCCCTTTCTTGAGTTCCTCTGTTGTTTTATTGGATGAATAGGAAGCAAGTCTTTCAAAGAGGATTTTCTCTGAGTGGTAAAATTTTCTAAGTCTTATGTACCTAAAAATGCCCTTAGTTTTACCAGAACTCATGATTGGTAGTCTGGCTGGGCATTTAATTCTAGGTTCCCAATCATATTTTTTTCTGACCTCAGTCTTCAAGCATACAATGAGAAGGTAGACTCCCATTCATCAGAAGCAACAAGTAGAAGACCTGGAGATCCTCTCTACCTTTCATAAATCTCTGTCTAGATGAGGTCTTTTTTCTTTGTTCATGTGCTCCTTCTATTCATCTATGTGACCTTTGAAGCTGAGAATATATGCATTTACGTCTAAAAAATAAATTATCTTCTGTTATTTCTCTGGTAATTTCTTTAGGATATTTTGTCCTCTTTCTGAAACTTTTTGAAGGATCATAATTCCCCTGGATAGGTCCTCTAAGACTTTAAACTTTTCTTCTACATGTTCCTATATTTCTTGCAGCCTGATTTATGAGAGATTTCCTCAGGTTTATTTTCCAGAACTTCTTTTTATTTTTTTCTCAATATCAGACATTGTAATTTACAATGTATTCTCAATAAGTCTTTATTGTTCTTTAGTTTCTATGAAGATGTATAAAATTATATTCTGTGTTCAGAATTACCTGATTCTTTCAGAGTTGATTCATTGGTTCATGTTGACACTGTGTGTGTGTGTGTGTGTGTGTGTGTGTGTGTGTGTGATGATTATTTTTCTTCTAATATGATATTTGTCTATTTAACATCATGAACTGAAGTCTAGCTCACTTGGGACATTCTTGGCCTGGGTTCCTTCTGCCAGCATGTAATCTTGCTCCTCACCAGGAACACCTTCAATTGAATTCCCTTCAATGAGAGGTGAGGACTGTGTGCAAAGTTTCCTTAAAACTGCATGAGTAGAGAGCAGAGAGCTTATTCTGGGATTCCCAAGCCATTTTTGGGGGGGGGGGGCAAGAAGAGGTGGTAACTTGCACAGCTGTTCAGACAACAAGCACCAACCCTGATCTCTAACTTCTGTCCACTCGTGAAACTAGAACT
This sequence comes from Acinonyx jubatus, assembly GCF_027475565.1. Lineage (NCBI taxonomy): Eukaryota > Metazoa > Chordata > Mammalia > Carnivora > Felidae > Acinonyx > Acinonyx jubatus. The sequence continues at coordinate 37,950,895 of NC_069385.1, forward strand.
TTTATCTCCAGGTTAGGAGCATTTCAGGGGCACCACCATCACAGACCATGATTTCTATCTCCATGGCAGCCTTTGTGTCTGCACAACTGGGCTGTACCCCTGCTCCTGTATTTCTTAATATATCCCATATTTCCCATCTTTTCAGAAATTCATCAAGATTATAGCTTCTATTTGAAAACTGCTATAAATATATTATCTATGGTACTTTCATATTTTATTTCAATGGGATTTGTGGAAGGAAAAGAGTATATATGTCTAACTTGTCACTTTGAACCAGAAACCCCAGTTTTTCAACCTCAAAGCTTTCTCCCTCAGCCTACTCTCTGCCACTTCTTTGACTTTTACTTGTACCATTAGTGCTGACTTCTTTCCTTGTACCTTTCCACAAATGTTGGTATTCCATCCTTGTCTATCTCCTCTTTTTCTCCTACTTATTTCTGTGAATGATTTTCACTCACTCCTGTGGATTCAGCTTTCACTGTAAGCTAGTGAACTCATTATACACGACTAGCTCTCATCTCTATTCTGGGCTCCAGCTTTGTATTCTCTACTCACTATTGCCATTTCATGCATATTTAATTTTCCATCCAATGTCAAGAAACAGTAGATACTCAATAACTTAATTAATTAATTAATGCATAAATGATCTAGAACTAGTTCTAAGGTAATCTTTCTACTATAACAATACTATTTCCTAATTATTTTTCACAAATAACTGGGAAGAATTAATGAATATTAATGAATGATTAATAAATGAATGATTTGCTCAGTGTGAGCTCAACCGTGGGCCTCCTCTTTACCAAAATTTTTACCTAACTTATTTGCTAATAACACAATGTATTCAAATTTCACTCATCTCTCCCTACAAAAAAATGGAGACCAAAAAACTTGAGAGGAAAAAAGAACCACAACAGTTTCCAGTTTCCAACGACAACATAGCAATATACTTCTATTTCTAATTTCAGTTACTGTAATTAAACTTCTGTTATATCAAGTTTTTGAAGCTAAAACACTCAAAGCAGAAGTTTTCACTTACCTAATTGGCTATCAGTGCAAGTGTAGATTCAATCCATCTGTCTCTAAGTGTATATGTGTATCTCTGCCAGTCTTCCCTTTGTTTTGGCTTTAAATTACCCTTTTAAAGACTGATTTCCCATGGAAGAAAAGCTAACAAGAGTCACTCTTCTAGTCTGAGCATTTCAAGTATAACTTTTGATACTGGACATAGATTCTATCCAATTCTGCCAGAATGAAGAAAAGTTTCAAATTAGCTAAGGTTTCCTACCACTATGGATTCTTTAGATACTTAAAAACAAAAGAAAACATAACAAGGTTCTTTGTCCACACAGTACGATTATCTGACACCTAATAAAGTGGTGTGGTATGGACAATAGTATCTTTCGTTCCAGTTCTAATCATTGACTGGTCCAGCCAATCTGCCTTCACATTCAAGGATTCCAAGAATGGTTACTCACATAATCTTCCAAAGAAACCATAAAACCTTTTTTAAATTTAAGAAACTGTAGGCAAATGAGATTTTCACAGGTTTGGAATCATAGGTCAACTTTTCTCTGGATATTCCAAATAAAAACACTTTATATGAATAATAACAGTAATAACAATAATAAAAGCTAACATGTATTAACTGCTAGGCAATACTCTAAACTCATTACATAGAACATTTCATTTAACTTTTGCAAAAACTTTTTGGGTAGGTCTTATTATTACCCCATAAAGAATTGAGGCTTAGAAAAGTTAAATGTCTTGGCCAAGTCATTTCTCCAGTTCATAAGTGGTAGAGCTGGGACTTGAACCCAAGCAATCTGATAACAGAGCACGTATTTTTAACCAGTAGGCAAGGTTATAAAACAGATTTCATCTTGTATGTCAGCTTTCATTGACAGGGACAATATGGAGAATGTTGAAAACATTCAGTCACTAGACTCAGTATGACAGAGTACCAACACTGACCAATGAGGTAAACCATGAGCACATTAGAGTTTATTCTAGGTATGTATGTATGTATGTATGTATGTATGTATGTATGTATGTATTTATGTATTCTAGGTATTTCCCCTCTTAAGGAAAGTGAAAGAAACAGGGAGGGAGGGGGAGAGAGAAGGAGACAGAGACGGAGACCGGCAGACAGCCAATTTGCCTGTGTATCTATAAACAACTCTCAGAAAATGCATAGTTTAGGTTAGACAAATTCACAGAATGTGTCAAACCTGACAGCAATTTGTCTTTCTCTATGGTAGGCTTGTAACAAAAAACTAGTGATTTGAATAATTGCTCTACTTTATTTTCCTTCCCCCACACACTGATGGAGTATTTTTTTTAAGATGAAGGAAGTAATATGAAGAAGAAAGAAGAGACGTAAGATGCTTAGAAAACTATCACTTGGATGACTGAGTCAACTGTGTTCAATTTCAAGGAAATTTCAGAAAAAAATAAAGAAGACCTTAATTTTTATTTTCAGAGGGACCAGATAGTGGAAACTTGCACAGGTAATTAAGGAGGGATCATATTTCTGTGATATTCACCCATCTTCCTTTTTTCTCCTGGTATTTCTTGCTTTTCTTTCCCCTAATTTGAACAGGCTATCTTCCCTGTGTTCCTTGACTTGAGGTTTGATTTAAGGAAAATTTTTCCAAGTTTCTGCTAAAGACAAATTTAAAACTGAAGGTCACCTAATTTCTGTCCAGACTAGAAAAAGTTTTCCAGCAGGGGAGACAGAGAAAGAGGGGAAGGGAGGTGTAATGAGAGCCAGAATCTCCCTGGATCCCAAGGAGAGAGTCTTAACACCCTGCTTTCCAGAGAAGAGCCCAAGGGAAACAGACCTGGGATATTTTTATGGAACACCAAAACAAAAGGTACTTGGTTCCCAGGAAAAGCCTCCAGGAAACACAAACTGTCTATGCTTCTTCTAAGAGTTATTTATGGATATATCAATAATCTCTCTCTCTCTCTCTCTCTCTCTCTCTCTCTCTCTCTCTCCCCCTTTCTCTCTTCTTCCCCCTGCCCCCCTCAAATTTCTCTTTGTAAAGAAGTACCCAGGAAAAGAAAGGCTCTATGACACCTCCAGTTTAAGAAACCATGAACAGCCTCACAAACATGCCAATGTCTCTGAATGGCAGAAGGAAACAGGAAGATTCCCTGATTCTAGGAGTGACACAGAAGCAGGAAAGAGAACCCTCAAAGCCAAAGCAGGGATGCCTAGGGAGCCAAGGACATCTCACAGCAAAAATGTGGAGTGATACCCTAAGGCCAATTAGGACAGTGCATATCTCATTTGCTATCTTCATGGAAATATAATAGAGATATTATATTGGGATGGATCCCCTCCCCCAATGTCTTGACACTTCATAGCCTCTACAAAATCTTAAACATATTTTTAGATATACACCCTAAAGAAATGTGAAGGTAGAGAAATCCCAAATTAATAGAAATAATTATTCTATCCCACTGTAACAGAAAGAGAGCTCAAAATAGATAGCTGGATTATATAAAAATTTAAAAGTTACATTCTTTACACTCAATTTGGTAGATAAAGATTCATTCCCACCACCACCCCCAAAAAGGGAAGGGGCACCTGGGTGGCTTAGTCAGTTAAGCATCAGACTTCAGCTCAGATCATGATCTCAAGGCTTGTGAGTTCGAGCCCCACTTTGGGCTCTGTGCCTATAGCTCAGAGCCTGGAGCCTGCTTCAGATATGTGTATTCCTCTCTGACCTTTCCCCACATGCACTCTGTCTCTCTCTGTCTCTCAAAACTAAATAAACAAAAGATTCATCCCCACTACATCCATTTATACAATCTAAAAAATGATTAGGAAGAAGGGTGTTAATAGTACTAATCTATGGCAAAATAACTTCTTACTTCATAGATGCAAAGAAGAAAATGTAAAATTAAATTTGAATATTAATCAAGTAATATAAAAATGTAACATTAAATGAAAGAGTGTGAAATATATTCATGATGAAAAAGCAGAATCACTACCATTCAAGAACATTAACAGCAAGTGAAAGGTTTCAATGAGAAATCATCATAGAAGAGCCTTCAGTTTGTTAAATCTTGTCTTTGTGTTCTATGTGCTATATCCTTTACCACGTCAAATACTTAAGAGCTAATGCAAACATTTTCTAAACCTAACCTAGCATGAGTGAAAGTTTATTTCCTGTATAACTGGTTAAGTCCATTTAGAGGAATCCTAACTCAGGTCACAAGTGTCTACTTAAGGAATCAAAGTAATAAATTATTGAATAAGACCCCTGTGACATGTGCAAATAAACATGCTCCGGGTGCCAACATGCTCACATAGAATAACTTAACAAGCTCTGTCTACAGTGCCAAGGCAGAGAGAAGAGGGAGTCAGCTGTCAAACATATTTGCAACCAACCAAATTCATGCAAATGATTCCAAATGATCAGGCCAAAAAAAACAGCCATCCTCGCCTAGTTGGAAGGCATTAGTTAGAGCTGGTAAAACTGTTAAATACTATTTGGTTGCCAGAAAAAGACCAGAAAGAAAGTGAATTTGTTAAGCTTTGAAAGCCGAGATTCTTTTTTTTTCTTTTTTTTAAAACATCTGTTAGGCCCAGAGAGTACAAGAAGGCCAGGCTATGACAGTGATATACATTTGGTTTTAATTGGAATACAGTTGACACACAATGTCACATTAGATTCAGGTGTACAACGTGTGAATCAACTAGTCTATATGTTATGCTATGCTCACCACAAGTTGTAGCTACCATCAGTCCCCATACAGCGCTATTACAGTACCACTGACTGTATTCCCTATGCTGTACTTTTTATCCCTGTGACTTATTCATTCCACAACTGGAAGCCTGTAATGATGGACACTTGTCCATGTCTTGGCTATTGTAAATAATGCTGTGGTAAACAGGGGTGCATATATCTTTCCAAATTAGTGCTTTTACTTTCCTTGGGTAAATACTCAATAGTGGAATTACTGGATCGTATGGCATTTCTATTTCTAATTTTCTGAGGAACCCCTCAATACTGTTTTCCAGAGTACAGGTCTTTCACCTCCTTGGTTAAGTTTATTCCTATGGCAGCGAGGATGTGGTTTACTGTTGGTGGGAATATAAGCTGGTGCAGGCACTCTGGAAAACAGTATTGAGGGGTTCATCAATAGATGAATGGATAAAGAAAATGTATATCTCTTTATCTCTAATATCTATATCTATCCTATATCTATATAGATATATACAGATATATACAATGGAATATTACTCAGCCATAAAAGATATAAGATCTTGTCATTTGTGACAATATGGACAGACCCAGAGGGTATTATGCTAAGTGAAATAAGTCATAGACAGAAAGACAAACACATGACTTTAGTGGAATCTGAAAAAACGAATCAAGTGAATAAACAAATAAAAAGCAGAATCAGACCTATAAGTACAGAGAACAAACTGATGGTTGCCTGGTGGTGGGGGTTAGGCAAAATGGGTGAAGGGGAGTGGGAGATTCAGGCTTCCAGTTGTGGAATGAATAAGTCACAGGGATAAAAAGTACAGCATAGGGAATACAGTCAGTGGTACTGTAATAGCACTGTATGGGGACTGATGGTAGCTACACTTGTGGTAACCCATAACCTGACCTTCTTGTACTCTCTGGGTCTAACAGATGTTTAAAACTAAAAAACAAAACAAAACAAAAAACAAAACAAAAAGTCATGCTACTGATCTGATTTTAAAAATATACATTGTTTTAAAAAAATTAAATATTGATATTCACCAAATATTACATTATTTATGTTAATATAAATGTAACACATCCAGTTATTAAGTAAAGCAAATGAACTGCCTGTTAATACTTTTGAAAAAAAAAAAAAAACAGGTGACACAGACTGTCCTTGCCAATCTAGTACCTGCTTGATTCCCTTCCGGAAGTACTTGCTCTTATCTCATGATCTCTGCCCCTGGAATCTATTCTCAGTCAAGAGACAACCATCTTACTCAATAAAACAAATCCTAGTAATCTTAACTGCTGATTTATATTACATTTCAAAATCACATTTATTATGTGCTTCTGGTTATGAGTTATTCATTTAAATTACTAAATTAAATAAATATAAAAATAGTAAATAAAATTCCACCTTGCAGTGGAAATTTTGTAAAAATTTTGCTGTTTATTTTTCCAGGTAGATAAACATCTAGTATTTCACACTCTAGTTTGAAATTTCCTTAACCTGTGTTTTGAACTTCTAACTAGCGTACCCCAGAGTCAATGTTTTAAGCTAAGGACTCTAACAGGGCAAGTCAATGGATGACAGATTGGAGACAAGCACACCTTTTGGTTGTCCTCAAATTAGAGGAGCTATCACCCCGTTAGCAATGTAGTGTGACTATATATGAAAGGTGCACTGAAAAATAAGATGGTGGTGCTAAATTCAGAAAAGTTAACATCTTTAGAGTCAACTAAATACACCTGTGATAATAGAAGAATTAAAGGCAAAATGACAATGAAGGAAAAGGAATCTTATTTATTTATTTTTTTTAATGCTTAATTTTGAGAGAGTGCCAGTGGGGGAGGGACAGAGAGAGGGGAACAGAGGATCTGAAGCATGCTTTGCGCTGACAGCAGTGAGCTCGATGTGGAACTCAGACTCACGAAGTGTGAGATCATTACCTGAACTGAAGTCAGACGCTCAACTGACTGAGCCACCCAGGTTCCCCAAAGTAATTTTAATATCTACTTTGTCCTACAATATTTCTACCTTTACAATACTGTAGGCAAGGCTTTGTTGTCATCCCTATGGCTTAGTCTACATCATGACTTTCGTGGTCCATAGGCACTTTTTTCTTTGTGGTCCTCTTCCTCTATAAGAAAATTATACATCATAATTGCATTGGAATAAAGACAAATATAATCCACGCTGGATTCCATTATTAGCATTCATCATTATATTCATTTTTTTCTTATTTTAAAAGAAATTAAAATTAAAATCTTTTTTAGGTCCCTAAAAGTATTGTGGACATTAGGCACTGTAACTACCAGCCAACATTAAGTCAGTCCCATCTATGACAGATAGTGCTAGATAGTGTATTTATTCACCCCTTCTGGAATAACAAAACCCCAATTTTTAGCCTGGAACAATATACATCCAAAATAAAGACTACAGTTTCCAGGATCCCTTGCAGCTATATGTAGCCAATGGAATATGAGTAGAAGCAATGGGGATAACTTCCAGGTTGTGTTCCCTTTTCCTATGGGAAAATCCTAGTTTGGATTCAGTGTGGTAGGAATGAGTCATTCACACCATGTAAATGGGGACAACAGTCTATTTATACTAGAACAATAAAGTAGTAAGAACCTGGGTTTCTGACATCTCATGGAGCTTTGATGACTTCCCAGAATACAGTCACAATATAAGCCCAGGCTTTGTATGAATGAGAAATAAATTACTATTTAGTTTAAGTCCCTATTTGGGGGGGGGTGGTCTTGATTACATGCAGCCAAACTTATATCCCAAGTAACAGAGTCAACTTTCACAGTAAGAAAACTGAGGCACAGATTGGATTTTCTCAATGTGGTTTAGTAGAAACTAAAACAAGACAAAGGTCATCCCTGATCTACCCATACTTAAAACCCTATGCTCTGTTCATTGCCTTCCCACATTGTCTTCTCCCTTCAGAGAAACAAAAACATGAAGAACAAAGCAATTATGAGAGAAAGAAGAGCATAAACTTTATGAAGCAATAAATGTCATCAAAAGAGAATCCAAACAAAAAACAAATGGAAAGAAAAAATGAAACAGATTCAGTGTGGATTTTTGCCAGCACCACATGACTTGACATTCTGAATTATGACTACTTACAGGAAGTATTAGAAACTTTCCAAGAAAGGGGGTAGTTCATATAAATGATGAATCCTACATTTTGCTTATTTGTTAACTTTGACTGTAAGTTTATATATTATTTTTCTGGCTCTGATAATTTCTGATTTCCACTGACACAAAGCATCATACTGAGGTGAGAGTCCACAAAACATATCTGGTAAAAGTATAATAGCGAGAAATATTTCCAAATACAGATCCAGTTGTTTCCTTCTAACCCTTGGGATATAGGTTCGTCCCTCCTGAGCAGTTTTCTGCCTTACCCAGTATGTCCCTCAGGGCGAACAAGGACCCCTGCCCAGTTACTTCTGTCCTTTAAATACACTAAACAGTCTAGTTACTGAATGAATTGCACTTTTTAAAGATTAAGGTATTTTATATACACACTTGAATCTTAGGTCTTTTAAAGTAGCCATATTTCTAAAAAGACATTTTATTTAAAAGGGAGTCTTTCAATGAGTCTGGAGGTTTTCCTCTATTCCTTGTTCATTAGAGTAAACAAAATGAAAGGGCACAGATGTCACTTGCTCCTTGGGAATCTGTTAGCTTTTTAGGAGAATACAGGTCATCTTAGAAGTCTTTTAAAAAAATCAAGCTTCTCCCTCACAAATATATTCATGGAATATGCAACATCCAGCTATATTTACTATATCCTCCAATAATAAATGTTTTAAAACATCCAACTTTTTAAAAATCATTTTGGATATAGCAATAGGCGTATCACCAGAAGACTTAACCTTGTAATTATATACTTTTTTTATTTTTAAATTTTTATTTAAATCCCAGTTAGTTAACATGTAGTGTAATAATTTCAGGAGTAGAATTTAGTGATTCATCACTTACATATAACACCTAGTGCTCATCTCAACAAGTCCCCTCCTTAATGCCAGTCACCCATTTAGCCCATCCCCCCACCCAACCTCCCACCAACAACCCTCAGTTTGTTCTCTGTATTTAAGCTTCTCTTATGGTTTGCCTCCCTCTCTGCTTTTTTATTATTTTTCCTTTCCTTCCCCTATGTTCATCTGTTTTGTTCCTTAAATTCCACATATGAGTGAAGTCATAAGATATTTATCTTTCTCTGACTGATTTATTTTGCTTAGCATAATACATTCTAGTTCCATCCACGTTGTTGCAAATGGCAAGAATTAATTCTTTTTGATCTCTCTCTAATATTATATATCACGTCGTCTTTATCCATTGATCAGTCAATGGATATTTGGACTCTTTCCATAACTTGGCTATTGTTGATAGTGCTGCTCTAAACATTGGGGTGCATGTGCCCCTTCAAATCAGCATTTTTTAATCATATGGAAAAATACCTAGTAGTGCAATTTCTGGATAGTAGGGTAGTTCTATTTTCAATTTTTTGAGGAACCTCAATACTGTTTTCCAGAGTAGCTGTACCAGTTTGCTTTCCCACCAGCAGTGGGAAAGAGTACCCCTTTCTCTGCATCCTCACCAACATCTGTTGTTTCCTGAGTTGTTAATTTTAGCCATTCTGACAGGTGTGAGGTGATATCTCATTATGGTTTTGATTTGTATTTCCCTGATGGTGAGTGATATTGAGCATCTTTTCATGTGTCTGTCAGCCATCTGGATGTCTTCTTTCAAAAAGTGTCTGTTCGTGTCTTTTGCCCATTTCTTCACTGGATTGTTTGTTTTTTGGGTGTTGAGTTTGATAAATTCTTTATAAATTTTGGATACTAACCCTTTATCCCATATGTCATTTGTAAATATCTTCTCCCATTCCATCAGTTGCTTTTAGTTTTGTTGATTGTTTCCATCACTGTGCAGACGCTTTTTATCTTGATGAGGTCCTAATAGTTCATTTTTGCTTTTGTTCCCTTGCCTCCAGAGACATGTCTAGTAAGAAGTTGCTGCGGCCAAGGTCAAAGAGGTTGTTGCCTGTTTTCTTCTCTAGAACTGTAATGGTTTCCTGTCTCACATTTAGGTCTTCCATCCATTTTGAGTTTATTTTTGTGTATGGTGTAAGAAAGAGGTCCAAGTTAATTCTTCTATATGTTACTGTCCAGTTTTCCCAGCACCACTTGCTGAAGAGACTGTCTTTATTCCATTGGATATTCTTTCCTGCTTTGTCAAAGATTAGTTGGCCATACATTTGTGGGTCCATTTCTGGGTTCTCTGTTCTGTTCCATTGATTTGAGTGTCTGTTTTTGTGCCAGTACCATACTGCTCTGATGATTACAGCTTTGTAATATAGCTTAAAGTCTGGAATTCTCATGCCTCCAACTTTGGTTTTCTTTTTCAGGATTGCTTTGGTTATTCACGGTCTTTTCTGGTTCTATACAAATTTTAGAATTGTTTGTTCTAGCTGTGTGAAGAATGCTGGTGTTATTTAGATAGGGATTGCATTGAATATGTATATTGCTTTCAGTAGTACTGACATGATTATGTACTTTTATCTTCTAAGATCAAAGCTGATCCAGAAAGACAGAAAGCCCCTAAGTGAATTCACATCATTGCCCATCCTGTCACAAAGACTCTGGTAGCCAGAGTCAGAGTTAGATAAAAGAATGTAAGGCAAACATATTGTTCTTTTCCCTCTAGAAATTGCCCCCAAAGTGGCATTAGTGAAAGACAATTTGTCATAGTGCGGGGAAAAATATTAGAACTTTATATTTTATTTAGGCAATAAGAAAGTAATTAAGCTTTATTACACAGATCTATACCATTCCCCTCATTCAGTCTGTATGTCAGAGCCCTCTGCCACATGCAATGAGCAAGGTATGTGGCAAAGAGATGAGTCCTTTGAAAACACATTAGGAGTGACAGCAATATAGTGTCTCATGTACTTGTTTCCAGTGTATTCTATTGTGTTGTAATTTTTGTGGATCTAGTTAAATGGACTAAGCAATTAATGGGTTTCAAATGAATCTACCCTCACAAAATGTCAAGTGGATTTAAAAGTTTCTGCAAATAATCCACAGATTGAAAATTTCTAATAATTTAAACACAAAGCAAACCACTAGAAAAAATGGCAAAATTAATACTTTAGCTTCTGATATAAATTTTTTGTCAGTCATGTTTTTTTTGTTTTTAGTTTTTTGTTTTATTTTTAGATACAGAGTGTGAAAAGGGGAGGGGACAAAGAGAGAGAAAGAGAGAGAATCTTAAGCAGGCTCCATGTTCAACACAGAGCCCGACACGGCTTGATCACATGACCATGAGATCATGACCTGAGCTGAAATCAAGAGTTGGATGTTCAACCAACTGAGTCACCTAGGTGCCCCTTTCAACCATGTTTTATAGTTAAAAAATCATCTACTCGTGTACAAAAAGATCTCAGTCTGAAACCTTCAAAATTATCAAGAATATTGCTTGAAATATGGATTTACTTTTACTATTTATGACAATAAATGGCCACATTTTACCAATGAACCTCATGCTAAGGGTATATCATACCATAAGATATTAATTCATGACTATAAGAAGCAAGACAGTTTTGATATAAATATGTTAAATATAGCATAATCATTTTTCAGTGGTATTTAAAACCAGACCACTCTCAAGCCAGCAACTTGTAACATTTTGCTAAATTGAATGACAAATATTTAGGAGTCACTTCTGTGGTCCCTTAGTTAACAGTGAAAGACACATCCTATTGGAAAAACACTTTCTCTTTCTAGTAAAAATGCCTGATATAATTTATAGAAATGAATATACTGACAAATCACAAAGCATTCCTTTATCAACAAATAGATTTGGAAGGTACATAGAAAACATTACTGAAGATTTGGCAAAATGAGCATCAGATCAAGTTATCAAGTATGAGAGGTTTGCTGTTAGTTGGATGAACATAGTGATGTTCCCACATGTCTCAGCTTATGCATCTGTCAGACTTTGCTTAGATGAAATACACAAAGAGCTACTTTTGTCATCAGTCATCAAAGGAGAGATTAAACAAAGAAAGCAGGTTCTCAATAGTATAAAAATTCTTTAATAAAACAATGCTTTATACAACTGTGTAATATAACCACTACTAGAGCCACTGCCTTGACAAGAATATAAAGATTTAAGGTTAAGCTGACAGAGATAGCACTGTACAATGGACCTCTTCCTGTATTGTTCAGAGACCAAGCTAGTAGCAAAGAAGTCATAGACTTCAAGCTATAGGATGTCAACAGTATGACAAGTTTTATAGAATTAAGACTTTCTAAAATAGTAGAATCTTTAGAATATTCTCAATCAGGTAGAAGAAGAGCAGGAAAATCTTTTGCAAAATCTCAAAGTTTTGCAGGTTAGCTCATGGCAAAGTTCTTTTTTGTTGTTGTTAATACCTTTCTTAAAATGTTTATTTTTGAGAGAGAGAGAGAGAGAGAGAGAGAGAGAGAGCAGGAGTAGGATTGAGACAGAGAGATAGAGACACAAAATCTGAAGCAGGCTCCAGGCTCCAAGCTGTCAGCACAGAGCCTGATGTGGGACTCGAACCCACCAACAGTGAGATCATGATCTGAGCTGAAGTCAGATGCCCAACCAACTGAGCCACGCAGGTACCCCTTCAGGGCAAAGTTCTTAAAAAGAATTGTTGAGCTTAAAAGTAGATTACATTTCTTTCAAATATGTAAAATTTTCCAACCTTTTTAGTGCAATTATAATGACCTCCCATAGTATCCTCCCAAGAAGAATTTTTTTAAAAATATAAACACATATAATTTCTCTGTTGGATTTAAAGTTGGATATTTCAACAATGAGTATGAATGGCCACTTTTCCAAAGCAAATCTTGCAATGGAGAGAGCATTCTGAAAAAGATATTTGAAATTGTTTCTACTCTTATTTTGTTACTAAAAAAAAAATAGAAATGTATCTATTTTTAAAACTTCCTTATATGTTTCCTTTATCCATATGTTTATCAGACTGAAAAATGAATTGTCCAATCTATTTAAAGTTCTTCCAAACAAAGAATTTTCAGTAGGTTCTAATTCCTGTTAAAAATGTTAAAATATAACACTTTTTTATTAGTCTGCAAGAATTTATTAATGTCAGAGAATACAGAAATACACCAAATTTCACTATGAGATTATATCATTGGATAATGCTATGTAAAACATGAGTATCCTATTTAGAAAGCACAGCCAAATTGTACTTCCTCCATTTGGAGCCACATATCTTCATGAAATATCTTTTTCTACTATAACAGCCGTTAAATCTACCAGAGGATTTAGCAGGCATTAAAAGCCTCAGAAGTAACTTGAACTTGGAAGCAGACTACGGTAGAATCACTGCATTGCAAAGGGTTAAACCAAGATTTTCAAATGTTAATAAGAAAGTTGATAGTAACTACAGGAAATCCAAACCTGTGCAGTCTCTTTAACTGTCAGTGCCCACATGCCTGTGAAGCTCTGAGGGCTTGCTTTGGTTTATTGGAAACCATTAAAACGGTGCATTCTCCCCAGCTGATATTAATAAGGCCACACTATTCTTGCTGCCTGCAGCGCCGCTGTGTAATTCGCGGCTGCCCCCAATTACGTGTGGGCGATCTGCAGGCCTGTGGAGGGGGTTCCACACGGGCAGGCGCTTAATGAACAGACCGGCTTATAAACACAGGCTAATCTCTCCCACATGAGCACCTGAGGAGGATCACAAGTGACAGCTGTTTAAATTTTCAGGGAAATTAATGACCCCTAAAGAGGCAGCGCTTATCAGGCTTGGAGTAGGTTTGATAGAAGAGAGTCACCACGGGGCAAAATGTTTATAATCGTCCATAAGTGCCTCATTCAATGGCTTCATCTTGGGAACTTTTATTGACATGGTCCCCTCTATTAATGCTTGTGTTGGCAGAGCGACTTGATTCAATCTGTTCCTGATATTGGGCTCCTATGGCCGCTAATGAGCATCACCCTATCCTCAGATCACAAGCCATTTAAAGTGATCAGGACTGTAGTTGGCATCCTGACCGCTAAGGGAAAATCCCATCAGACACATACATTATTTGGGTCCATCAGGCATTTGTAATGCATCAGCTCAGCCCTAGAGCTGGGCCTCACAGAGGGAATGGGAATAGACAGGCCACACGGCTGGCCGTCTGGGGTATAGAGCAGGAACAGGTAATTAAGTGCAGATTGGCCAAGGGGCCAGAAGTGACTTTTAAAAAAACAGATCTGGAGAGAAACAGCACATGGCAAAACTCACCACCCTCTTCTCCCACTGGTACCCCTTCTTCCACTCTGGTGTTTTATGTCTTTTATGTATCATTACAACAGGACACACTACCTTGTTCTCAGTTGTCTTTACATTCTACATACCCCCAGGACCACTTAACAGCAAGTGGTCTCATTTCCAAGGGGGCTTTGCAGAGTCTAGTGTCATGTGAAAGAAGATATAACAGAGACACAGAGAGAGACACAGAGACAGATGAAAGATAGACATGCTCGTCTGCAAATAGTGTTACAAAGGGAAGACTTTTTAGCTAAACAAAAATAGAAGCTAGCACTGTAAGGTAACAAAACAGAAGAATATTCTAAGCATCTTCTAGGGTATTAATTACAGGAGGTAGAATAGAATTTTATTAATATTAGAAATGAGATTAAGCTTCTCTTCAAAACCTATAAAACACTATTGTTTTTTAAAACAATTTTTTATATGGTTAAATAGCCAAATATTCTTCAGAGATATGTAAATAGGTTCAAATTCAGGCTCCATGGCAGAGAGCCGAGATTATCCTGCTTGGGTGAGATGCTCATATACCTCTCTAGATGATTTCAGTGGGAGTCTCCTACGTTCAGCTGAGATTTAAGCAGGCCAGAATTCTGGAATACCAACGTATTGACAATTCCACTCAGAAAGGAAAACCTTTCTCTACAGTGTATTTCTCTTCCCATGACTCTCCAAGGAAAATGGCACATTTGCCCGTTTTTGTTTTTTTCTTTTTTATGAAGTAACCACTGAAGCCCGGCTAAGCCCTTATTGCAGGACTGTTTTAGTTCTTTGTGAGTTTTTGCTAGTTATTATAGCATATACCTGAGGATAAATACTTAAATGTCTGTTGCACAGTTTGGTCCATTAAAAATATACATTTTCAAATTAGGAATTCATAACTAAAAAAGAAAAAGTATACTGGAAGCAAATAAACACATATATAAAATTTCTTCAGTATTACTGTAAGTTATTGAGATTCACTTACTCTTTTTCTATCTCTGGTGAAAATATGTCCCAGATATTATTCAATTACTGTGATATTTGCATTCCTAGAATAGGCAACAAACTCAATCTGATAAACATTTCATGTAGGAGTGATTATAATTCATCTCTATTTGCTATCAAGGGAAGAAAAGTGAGAAAATTACTCTAATGTGAGCATAGAAGATGTTAGCAGATAATATGACTATTCTGGTGAAATATTAATGTTTATAAAATGTTCATTGACTGTATACCAACTCATATCCTTAAATAATTGAGATTGGGGTTAGCCAGATTTATAGAATTCTTTGCTTGAAATTCTATATTTTGAAAAAAGGTATTTTATGCTATTTGACAAAATAAATCCTAATAAGTAAAGTCAAAATCACAAATTTATTTTTTATATATTATTCAAAAGCCAGTACATGATTAATAAAAACACACTGAACTTTCCCACTCTTCTTCCTCTTATTCATGGTTAAAAATAACTAACTTTTTTGCTTTGCTGTATTATATAAATGCTAGCTTTGAATATGATTTTGAACTAAGAGCTTCAGAGATAATTGAACTAAGAGCTTCAGAGATAATTATTCACCATGTTCTTAAACTTTTCCAACTATCCAAAGTGACATTAACCAAGGAAATATCTTTCTCATTGAAAAACAAAATGCATAAGAGACTCTTGGGAACCAATGGTGAGTACAATCAGAAAAACTTTTAATAAGATTAGCTTTGTTTAAAGTTTGTTTCAGGATAACATTTGGCTACACACAGGCTTGACAAAATCATTCTTTATCTACAGTGTTAATTGATAGAAGGGTGGGTAGAAATGGACCTTTTCAAAAAGAACAGAGACCAAGAGAGACTGCTGGTATATCATGACCATATATCTTACCATGGTATATCGTAATCTGGTCATGGTTTTCCTGTAAAAAAAAAAATGCTCCAATTCCACCATCTTCTAGGAGTAAAACTCTGGTTGGCACAGTAGTTGGCTTCACTCTCCTCCTTTGGGAGCAAAAGCAATGACAGAAGCATAGTTAACCCTTTATTCCCAGAATGCCCATGATTCTTTACGTCCCAATGTGGACAAAGAAGGATAACACAGAGCTCTAGGAGGGGCAGGGGAAGCCAAACTTCCCAGATTCAAACTCTGGCTCCTCTACTTTCAAATAAATTGCTTCTCTCTGTGCCTGTTTATTCATTTACAAAATGAGAATAATAAAAGTGGTAGGCCAGGGGCGCCTGGGTGGCTCAGTCGGTTAAGCACCTACTTGGTCTCAGGTCATGATCTCATGGTTTGTGAGTTTGAGCCCCGCGACAGGCTCTGTGCGGACAGCTCAGAGCCTAGAGCCTGCTTCGGATGCTGTGTCTCTGTCTCTCTCTGCCCCTCCCCTGCTTGTGCTCTGTCTCTCTCTCTGCTTCAAAAATAAATAAAATGTAAAAAAAAAATTTTTTTTAAATAAATGTGGTAGGCCAGTATTTTATCCAATCACCAATATTCTGATTCTCCTTCCAGGCATCAGGTATGACTGTACATCTCTGCCTCTTGTCATTACACATGGCCAGGTGACTTGCTTTGCCTAGTTTGTCACTTCTGGTGATACAAGCTGATACATTATTCTCCATCATCTACATTCACGGATGCAATAATTGCAGAAGCATGTGGAAAGATGGGCATCTGACCTAGATAACTTATGACTGTAAGGTCTCCCACCAGCTAACCATAATTGTACACGAGGCATAAGCAGGAAATAAACCTTGGATGAGGTCATTGTAAGCCACTGGATTCAGGGGGTTATCTTTTACGTCAGTATTGCCTAGCTTATCCTAACTGACAGAATAGAATAATCCTATCTGGCTCTTAGTGTTTGTGTAAGAACAAACTGAGTTTATCACTTAGAAGAGTAACAAGAACATTATAAATGCTTCATTTATTCATTATTCAACAAATATTTATTGAGCACCAACTACGTACCAAACCCTATACCAGATAGAGAGAATTTAATGTGAGTAAAAACAAATAGTACCTGTTCATGCAATACTGACCATGTAGCAGGAAAGGCAGTTATAAATCAAATGTTAACACAAATACAAAACTGCAACTCTGCAAACTGGGATCCCTAAAGGGCAGATGGCACAAGAAAGCATATGAGATAATTGGCCAAGGCAGGGAGATCAGTAAATGCCTCTTTGGGGATGTGTTAACTTACCTTAGATCTGGAGGTCACAGAGTGAAGTTAATTAGGGAAAGTTGGAAAAGCAAGATCTTCCTTGAGGAAGCTACTGTGTATGCAAAGGCCAACAGTAAGGCACATGGCACCTACAAGAGACTAGAAGCTTCTAGCTGAAGTGCTTACTAAAGGAAAAAAGAAGTATAAAATTTGAATAGAGAATTAGGTAGGGGAAAGACTTTACAGGCTAGTGAAGATTTTGGTCTTTATATAAAGAGCAATGGAGAATTATTGAATATTTTAAGTGGGAGAGGATTACATGTTTAAAAGATCATTCAGGCTGAGAAGTAGAGAGCAAGTTATAAGGAGACATAGTGGATGCAGAAGTTAACCAGCTAAGAGGCTATTTATTGCTAGAGTACTTGCTATACATAATGATAGTTTGTGATAGGACAGTCGTAATGGTGGTGATGGAGATGGAGAAAAAATGGTAGACTAAGTCAGCTTTTAAAAATATGCATCCATACACCTAATCTAGAGAGTGTGCTGGGGAAATATAAATATATATCTCAAGGTATTAGGTGACCTGTAGAAGGGTCAAATCACCAAAATGGAATATTCCATGGCCAGAAACACTACAACAAAGGGAAACAACCAGCCATACAACACTGACTGTTCTAGTGGAAACCTCATGGCCTTAAAGATACTAAGAACCAGACAGTACTACAACTACTGTCATAGCTTCCCCAGGAGAACCAGTCATCTCCACAACATGCTTGCTAGATGGTCTGAACTCCTCATCGTAGCTGCCTCCTTTCATTGCTCATGTCCATCTTATAAAATTCACATGAATGCATCTATCTCACAGAATCTAAGTCTCATGAGAAGCCTTAACTACAAAGAAAAATAAATGTTATCTTTAGCTTTTCAGCTTTGAAAGTATAGGGAAGGCATATTTGATGGGGTAGAGTAGATATTCAGTGAATCAAACTAAAGTACTGCCACAAAGAAGTGAAATTAACTGGGATTTTTGATGTATTGGATGAAAGAAATAAAACTGAAAAAGGTAACAAAAACTCCTAGGTTTTTGGCTTCCCAACTTATGGGATGATAAATGATATTTACTGAACTTGGCTTAAAAGTAATGAACATGAGTTTGGTATTGAACACACTGAAATTGAAGTACCTTTGAGACAGCCATGAGATGTCAAATAGACAATTGGATATGCAAGAGAAGGCCTTGCTGGAAATATAAATTTATGACTCATCCAGTGATAATTGAAGTCATGTTGTATTATTTTTCTATTGCTGCATCACAAATTACCACAATTTAGCAGCTTGAAACAACACCCATCTATTATGTCAGTCTCCATGAGTCAGGAGTCCAGCCGGGGATAAACTGGGTCCTCTGCTCAGAATTTCACAAGGCTGCAATCAAAGTGTCAGCCAGGACTGCAATCTAATCTGAGGTTCAGGGTCCTCTTCCAAACTCACTGGCTGTTGGCAGAATTCAGTTCTTTGAGATCATAGGACTCAGGTCCTCAGCTCTTAGAGGCCACCCACCATTCCCTACCATGTGACCCTCTCCAGAATATGGCAGTTCGCTTCTACATGGTCAACAAGAGAGCTTCCAGTCTCTCCTGTTTCGATACTCTCTCAATTTGAATCTCTAGACCCTTTTTTAAAGGGCTCACTCAATTTTGTCAGACCCAACCAGGATAATAACCCTTTTGATTAACAAAAAGTTGTTAGGAACCTAAATTACACCTGCAAAATCCTTTCATTTTTGCCATGCAGCATAACTTAATCATAGAAGTGAAATCCTGTCCCGTTCACAAGTCCTACCTACACTAAGGGGTGAGGAATATACAGCATGCATGAGCCAGGGATGGGAATCTTGGGGGCCATCTTAGGCTTCTGCTTATCACCATGTCCAAAGTAGAAGACATCCTGCGGAGAAGACCAGTGTCTAGAGAATGAAGATTTCCCATATTTAATGATAGAAGTATCTGAGATCAAGATAGAGTAGTAGAAGCTCTATTATTTTATTATCATGATTTTATAGTTCAATATGCTCAACCCTAATATACTCAACTATTTGAAATAATTATTCTATTTCAGATTTTGCAATTTAATAAAGAAGTTTGATGTGATCTTAGGAGTTTATCAGTGTTTTAGACTCATAATGCCGTAAAGTTTCAAAATAGAGTAGACGTTAGAAATGATATAGTAAAACCTCCATACTTTACCAATGATGAGAGAGATAATAGTGACTTTGCCAAAGTCATTCAGCCAGTGAGTGGCTGACCCACAAATCTTCTGAGTCTGAAATCAGTTTTGGGCCTTTCCTTTACTATTAAGTCTGTTCCATGACATTAAGGCTGGTCATGATGCTTTATGCAGAAAATTATCGTCAACAAAATTAAAATTATTTGGGACACAATTCTATTCCTTCTTTTATCCATACCTTAGGATATACAGCAAGGAAGCCTTAGATGATCTGTTTTCTAGAGACAGTCGTCATAAAATCCCCTTATTCAACTGACCAATTATACTTTCAAATGGCATGCATGGAGTCATATAAATACACAATTTCAAACCACTCTGTAGAGTTGTTAACATACTTTAAATTGGAGATTTCAAAAGATTGAATATATATTTTCCTTACTGCTCCTGGAATTTTTCAATAATTTCTTTTATATAACCTATCCAAGAGGCCATAAACATTAGCTGATAAATTATTCAAATCTGCTGCAAGCATATTGTCTCTCTTTCTGCTGAAAACGTTTGAGTTATGTTATAAATTCTTCCTATTGCAAGAATACTGTATCTATTTCTGTTCAAAACATTCGAATACTATTGTAAATTATCTATATTAGTCTTCCCCTACCAGTCCTTTATACATATGGGTGCTCAATATTTGTTGTTCATCTATAAAGAATCAGAATGTTTATTGGCCTGGGAACAAACAATAGATTTGAGTCCAGCCTCTATTAGATAACAACTGTGTGCTCTTGAGAAACTGATTTTCTGAATCAGTTTTATCTATTAAATACATATAAGAATACCTACCCTAATATTTTTATGATAACTTGATGAGATAACAAATATAATGTGCCTCATAGAGTTATCATAGATTCTCAATGCGTTGGCCACTTTCCTTCAATTGCTTCTTAGTTCTCACATGGGCAGTTATATCCTTTTATCATCCTTGCAGCCTGTTTTGTAAGTGATGAAGCCATTGTGTTTTTGTTTGAATTATATATGCTTTGGTTTTCATATAAATCACTTCATTTTTTCATTAAATAAGAACCAGCTCTCTTACTGAGTCTGAATTTGTTATCAGCCTTTATTAAAAATCTGTATATCTAAGAAGCATTACACATTCCCATCAATAATTCTTGTTCCCTTATTGACATTCTCAACTGAGAGTGGGATTTGGCATGGGAAAATATGCCCCCTAGAAAAGCATATGAGAAGTTCCAAAATGGGACCAAAAGCAGCATGTGGAATTTGAAAAGTCCTCCTGGTGATTTGGAGATCTACCTCCAAGCATGGGTTGCTTCTCCCTTCGCTCGTCCCCACTGAGATCCCTAGATACTAATAGTAAATGTTCTGATGCATGTATTATTGAGAGTAAAATAAAACTTCTTTGTGGCAAATCATCACTCACCAACAATCCTTTATATCTATTAAAATTAGTCTAAGCTGCTTTTCTTTTTCTATATTCAATCTTACAATAGCCTGACCTCATTTACTTTTTGAGCCAGAAAGATTTATTTTTCTAATTCTTTAATCAGTGTCTTTAGTTTAAGCTTAATGTTCATTTTTATGTACTTTGTATTCAAAATGTTCATCTTCAGTCAAACTTGTTGTGACAATAACACTAATGATTACATTCTATTTTTCAGCCCTTTGGTATCACTTACTAATGTAATGCACTTGCTGGCAAACAAAGGCATGTTTCAGTTGTTCTTCATTAATTCTGATTATTTGCAAATTGAGTTTACACACACTGACTACAGCATAGCCATGAGATACAGCGGCCTCGGTGAGATACCACTTCACTTTACTGTTCTAAAGAAATGCATGTTTAATATTTAATAGGCCTCTGTTGATTATAACAATTTAACCACTAACACAAAGTTTTACAAAAAGGAATTTAGTGGTCCATGAGAAGCCCAGAGATTTGAAAGAAGAGCCAAAGGGGATCAAGGCAACTCTGAAATCTTCAGTGACCAGAACTACTAACTCAGTGCCCCTTGCCCTGCTCCTTCCCTATCTTCCCATCTTTCATCTCTGCTTGTCTTTGAGTGGCTTTAGGTTCTTCTACCAGAATGAGTATCTTCTTGGTCTCTGACTGACCTCCTACCAGCTGCCTGGCTCAGATACAAAGAACATTTAGAACAATTCCCAGGAAGTCTCTGACTGGCTCAGCATGAGTCCCTTACCCTTCTTTGCACTAAATCATTTTACAATGGGGAAAGCAGCAATACAATTGGTCGTGTGTGCACCATCATGGAGACAATGCAAAGTACCAGAGAAAAAAAGCCCTACCAGAATCACTTGATTAGAAGTGGAGAGAATCAATTCTCGGAGGAAGGAGGAACTACATTGGACAGACAACATCAGCTACACCACAGATCTTACACATCATGGATGTGAAAGTTAACATTAAATTATATGGTATGAGGTTGTCAACTTCTCCTGCCAAAAAGAACTAGACAAGAATATCTGGCTAAAAGAGGCTGTTTTTACTTACATTTTATTTCCTTGAGGAAACAATTTCTATTTTGTTACACTCAAGAAACAAGTGTAGGTGTTTTCCAAACCAAAACAGAGTTTAATTCAAAGTTAGGCTAAATTAAGGTGAATTTCCCTCAAAGAAATGACTAGAGGTCAAATATTCTCTGATCAACAAGGTAACCAGAACCCTATTTATAAACACCAGTATGCTTTGAAGGAAGCCTGTGCTTTGGCATGGAGACCAGATCCAAGGGAGACCTGAAGAGTTACATTAAGTCTTGGGATCTCTGAACCAGCAATACTCAGCAAATAACCCACTGCAGATTAAAATTAGCTTCTCCACCACTGTTATGAGCAAAAATATGATATGTTTTGAGTATTAGATGACTAGTCACAGCTAAGCTTCATGTAATCCGTTTCATACTCTAACCTTACCAAATATTGAGAACAACATTAATAAAATTACTAAATAGTTCTTGTGCCATGAACTAAAGTGGAGCAAACTAATTGTGGCTACTCAAAGTGTGGTCCACAGACTGGCAGCATTGACATTACCTAGGAGTTTGTTAGAAATGCAGAATCTCAGGCCCCAAAGACAAGACAATTACATTTGAGAAGCACTGACCTAGAGTAAACCCTATGAACACCAACTCAAAGGAAAGCTAGGTTATAATGTCAAGCAATCTAGACTAAATGTAAATACTGGGAAACAGCTTTGGCCAGGCTGACAGGGAAATGATCAGAAGAATGGCATTTTCTAAGTTAGAGTGCAAGTCTTAAAAGGCAGAGTTCTAAACAGAAACAAATCCCCTAAAGAATAACAGTGGTCATGATTACTTAAGACCATTATTTTTATGGGGGCACACCTACAAACTGAAATGGGAAACCTGGTTAATAACGATATCTTTGAATGCAAAGGTTGAACCCTGCATGTATGTATGGACATGTTCTGACATATGATACATGTTTGAGTTTGTTGTCTGTATGTCTGTCTGGGGTTTCTGTCACATTCCTTTTGTGTCTCCCATCTCTATCTCCTAGATGTTCTCCATAACTGCCATCTCCTAGCACAACTTCCCCTTCAACCTCTCCTGACAGGAAGAAATAGAGACAAGAATAGCTGGCTAAATAATACTGCTTCAATTTAGACTTTATTACATTCAGGGAAAGAGATTAGGTGTTTTCTAAATCAAAACACAGTTCAATTGACTACAATTCAAACAAAGTTATGATAAATGAAGGTAAATTTCCCTTAAGGAGTAGCAGACAATAATCTTTAAAATATCATGCTGTCTTATCTGAAATTTTTAAAAAATTGTTTTCTTTTTCATCCTTGGAGATCAAAAAAATGAAAAATGATGAAGTCTTTCTATTTGTCCCCTCTCTATACATGCACTTATTTCAGATTTGTGATAGCTGTTCAAATCTAAACTGGGGTCCAAATACACTAACACTAAAATACATTGATAATTACAATTTCAAGATAGAGTTTTCATCATTCATGTAAAAATACATATATATTTGGTAAATGCATCTTCAGATGCCTGTAATTTAAAAAAAAAAAAGGCTATACAGACTGAACAGAAGGACAAAATGTCCCTAGTTATTTTACAACAAACATTAACAAATTTAGTTATCATAAAGATTCTAGCAAAAGACCAACAGGTTTGGGCAACTAGATCTGCCCAACTTGCTAACTAATCCCTGACTCAAACAGGTATTGCTATTGCTTTAGGCAAAAGCTATAATATATGATATCGTACATTAGTTAGTACATAGTACTCCATAACATTGGCAGAGGTTTCAGGTAGAAACAAAGTACCATAATTCACCTCCATCAGCACCCAAGAAAATGAAATTTGACCACCACGAGACAAGTATGGGCTCTTGCCAATCTGTCACATTAAACCATAACTGACCTACGAATCAAGATCTAATAGAAGGGAACACACACATGTAAGTACAGATAGGATGATTTTATAAGCTTTCAACCTCGTCACTGCCCTCTAAAGTGAGGTCCAGGGCTAAGTGAACTCTATCTATCAGGATAGCCTGTGGTGACAGAAGAAATTGAAAGAACATAATGCTCACAGACCTTCTAGTATGTACAATCACTTCTCTCCTGCTATGGTTGGGAGAAAGAGCCATAGTCTAACAGCAGAGAGTAAGAATCTGGTCCGGAATTCTTTTATCAAACTGGCAAGCAACACGCCTCACAGATGGGGGTTTTGCCACTTCTCTTGCACCTTTAT
This sequence comes from Acinonyx jubatus, assembly GCF_027475565.1. NCBI lineage: Eukaryota > Metazoa > Chordata > Mammalia > Carnivora > Felidae > Acinonyx > Acinonyx jubatus. The sequence continues at coordinate 37,975,074 of NC_069385.1, forward strand.
GCAGTAACAGCTGAGCTGATGCATCTTGCACCTGCCACGGTTTCTGGAGAAGGCCAGAGAACAGTAAATTATAGCTGACTAGCTAAAAGAAAATGAAGATGTTTATAATATCTTTATGGAAGTCAAATAATATCCCATTGAAACTTTCTCTTTAACACATGCTTGTTTCTTCAATGCCTATTAGCTTATAAAGGAAAATAATAAACAGTCATACTAGTTTTCTTGAGCATAGAGGCAAAGCTTAGCAATGGTCATTTTTTTTCTGCTTTTTTTTGTTATTTGTCTTGACTAATATTTTTGCTCTACAAATTCATTCTAGAAAAATTGGTACTACCAATATACTAAAAACCATATTATCCTACCATCCAGAAATAACTACATTGTGTTGGACAACTTTGTAAGCTTTTTATCTATGCATAGATTTTTTAATGGACTAATATATATATATGATGTATTATAATATGATTTTAATATTTAATAGTATACAATATATTAAGAGTATATACTAATTAATAGTATACAATATATTAATGGCTGACTGATATGCCATCGAGTAGCATATAATTTATTCATGTATAGACATTTAGATCACTTTCAATTATTCACTATCATAAATAATATTGTAATGAACTTGTTTGTACATATAGCTTTGCACCTTCTATCCTGGGGGTGGAATTACCAAATTAACAGGAATGCATATTTCAAGGTTTCTGAGATATACTAGTAGTGCAAGCTGGTTTTGAGGTAACCCTTTCCTTAACACCATGTATACATTTATTTTCAATGCCAAAAAAGATGGATTTCTCTTAATCAGTGATGACCAGGGTAGGCTGAAGTTGTAAAACAGACTCCTAGTACATTTGGAGGGTCTCAGATGAAAGTCTACACCTTCACTGGTATTTCTACTCACATTTTTTAAATCTTTCTTATACTCTTAAATGGTTAGAGAAAATCCAAGTAGTCTCCCCTAACTCTGAAGATGGTATGACAGGTAAGTCTCATGCAGTACCAGCTAGATAATTTGCAAGATACACTGCAAAATGAAAATGTGGAGTACTTTGTTCAAAAATTATTGAGAATGTCAAGACATCAACAGCAGAGCATTAAACAAAGCCTGAGGTACTTTTGAGTACAGTGCCCCATGCAAGTGCAAAGACTCAGGTGCAGAATGTGGCCCTGGTTTCATACTCACCCAGAAGCTATCTGCCACAATCACTTGGTCATATACCACCACTTTTCAGATCTATGGGTTTATTTCTCAGACATCCATATTTTTGGTGAAGGGTAGGCAAAATCCTTTATGCCACTGCTGATATAACCATTTGTTACTTTTTATTAATCATGTCCGACCATACTATCCTTATACTTTGTGTAGGGGGAACAATCACCCTAATTCTACAAGCAAATAATGTTCTCATCTGTCAGTGAAAGTTTAACTTCACAGAAAATACATTTAACCTAGTAAAGAGGAAGCTTCCATAAAAATAACTGAAACACAAACTTCATTCACTAATGCTATTTTTCCACACCCTGCAAGTTTGTGTATGTTCATAAGTACGTGTTTTAAATCAACAAACACAGTATACTTTACTTTTTTTTTTCATTTAAAAAGCACTGATCTGTGTTCACATTGAATTAAAGAAATCAACACAAAACTAAAGGAAATCAGGCAATGGTCTGAAATTTGGCAACCAAGAGACATTTCTATTCAATGCCTCCTTTTTCTATTGCCTTTGGCTTGGTTTCCATGGAAATGTATATTTGCTGCAAGCCAAGGTTTTTTTGTGGTCTAAGCTACAGGAAAAATGTGGAAATAAATGCAGATAGGTCATCAGAAGAAATGTTGATTTAAAATATGGGGGAGGCACATGTAAGCTTTAGGAAGTGAATGAATTCTGTGGGGTCATCAAGTCCTAAAGACTCTGCAAATAAAGCAATTTTTGAATATGCATATAATAAACCTAAGAAGGACAGAAAGTATGTTTGTTCTAGTAACAATATGTCTAAACATGCTTTAGGTGTAATCTTGGTCTTTGATTATTTATTCATTAAACAGACCTTTATTGCGCACCTACTCCATACCAGACACCATGTTATGCACCAGGCTTATACATTTTAGGTTAGTTCAGTTCTGTGGCTGGCAAAAAGATTAAACAATGGTAACTTATTTAGCACTCAGCTAACATGTGTAGGGCATCTTCTTCACGTTGGACTTGACTGAATACATAGACAAATATAAAAAAAAACAAATAAGGCTCTTCCTATGGGATATAAAATAGAATGGTGGAGGGGGATGTACAGCCTCCATAATAATTATAATTTAATGCAATATGATTAAGCTCCATTAAATGGGCTATAAGTTAGTTTCCACAGGTATATTCCACAGAGTCCAATACAGAATATAAAAGTACTCTAAACTGTATTTTAATTATGGGAAGAAAAAAAAAGAATAACTGAATCATGTAAATAAGGAATATAAGAGAAAATGACAGAATGAAAGGGATACACAAATAATTCAGAGGAAAAAGAAAAGTAAAAAGAGAATATAAAGAAAAAATTCTACAGGAAGAAAAGGAATAAGGAGAAAGGGACTGCGATATAAACTGTCATGAAGAACCAAAGAGATACAGGGGCCAAATGCCTCATGAAAGTAAGAAATAGAGAAAGATAGAGGTCTGTGAAATCTCATTTGAATGAAAACAGGACAGCAGGCTTAGTCTATAATTTCCTGGGTCCATTGTGTAATTGGTAGAATTAGGCCCAATCCACAGGAAAGGACATCTGTGGAAATGCTCTCCAATTCTTGGAAGGCAATGGTCCCATATGGAGTATGCACGATGACGGCACATAGAACAGGCAGCATGCAGGATATACAATCTAAAGACTGCATTCCTTTTAACTGCCAACTTTTACACCTTTGTTTTATCTAAGGAAACTAATTTGTCCAGAGTAGCTTAGAATAAAATCTATGTCAAATTTTTCCTATTAGCATTTTTGAAACATAACTTTCATTATTTAAAATCAATGGCCAATATTCAACACTTTTATGATAAGTGCTGTCATAGCTGTCCCAGATATAGAGAAGCACTTGTCTATGGACCAAGTAGTTACCAAGGAGATTGAATCAATAAATATATCATTTGTTAAAGATGCCAAGTTTTCTTATGGAATAGGATATTGGCAGGCAGCTCATTTTGGATTGTTACTTGGGTTTGCATCTAAAACCATGTTAGCAGACAGATCTCCACAGTCTCTGTCTAAACACTCTCTGCTTTCAATGTTTCAAGAATATGTGTTCACATCATTATCTTAAAACCATTGCTTCACTGGAGAGAACTACTCCTTGTCAGAAAAATCAGGACAAGCCAATGATGAGTCAGTCTTTACTAATAGATGTTAGACCAGGTTGAAGATTTAAACACAGAAAAGTAACATTTTATCACTAAATATTGCTTAGCAGTGAACGCATAACTAGGTATAAACTCCACAGACTAAAATATGGTGGTAAGATTTTTAAAGTTTCTGACATTGTATTTTAAAATAACTTAACACTGCTCTTCTCTGGAGGAGAAGAAGGTAAACATTAAGGCCAGAGAATATTATGGTAATTACAGCCTAGCACACAATGTGGTTACCTTTCCAACTTCTACCAGCCACACACATACTCACTCTGCTGCCACACCATCACCATTACTACCCTTTGCTAGTTTTAGTTTCTCTTTGGTTTACTGCAGATTATCTTCCCATAATACATATCCATGTGGTCACTGATTTCACTGAAATAAAGTTTTGTTCTGTGACAAACTAAATTCTGTAATTTATAACACAGTCCAAGAGTCCTGGAGGAGTCTAGCACATTTGGACTCTGAGAGCAACTTCAAATTGTTCCAACTTGGGAGAGCAGAAAATGCGAACATTGGGGTGTGTATCTGATCTTTGACCAAAGCAAACATGATCTTTTGGGACATTCAAAAAGCAGCCTGCAGAGCCACAGTCCTAAGTGTTGCAAAAAAGAATTTCTCAAAGCATCTTTTATCTAAAAATACAACTGAAATGTAATGTTTGTCACCCTACACATACACAAGGATATTTCTACCACAGTGGTTTTCCTATATAGCAGGTGCTCATGACATCAGGTGATTGTGACAGCATATGTGAAGAGCTCAAACTTCAAGTCCTTTGTTGGCTTTGGTGCTCACATCTGTTATAGAAACATCTCTCTGTTAAGCCATTTTTGTTCCCAGCTGCACACCGATTATTTAATAGATGTCCAGTTGTGTGAACATGCTATAGAAAGCCAGCCTTTGTTTCTCCTCCTAGAACTCAAAGTACTTTAGTCAAAGTCCTACTAATATTATTGTCATTGGATCCCAAAACACAAACCTTTTAAACATGAGGATGAAGGAGTGAGCTGGAGGGTGGAGGTCAGGGAGAGAATCCTTTCCTGGTACTTTCAACTATACACGTCAAGATTCTTGGAGGTTGTGGCACTTAGATTTTGGAAGGAAATGCTGTTGTGTTATTCTCCTTCACGATGATGATTTGAAGCATTAACTGTAGGGATTTTTCACCCTGGAAAATATCCCTAAGGGTTTCTCAAAGAAAAATGGCTTAGAAAAGCCAGGAGTTACTTTTTACCATCTCTCTACCCATAATGCAGAAAGTTCTCACATTGGTTTGCAAATTGCATTTGCTGAATTTCTGTGGCAGCCTGTCAGACAAAGAAAGAAGGGGTTTTGTAAACTGAGATTAACTAAATAGTGTGGTCTAATCCTGCCTAGTTTGTGTTTATGCATGCTTCACTGTGGGATTTACAGCCTTAGCTCATGGAGAGAGAATAAACGTAGTGAACACAAAGAATCCAGGCTTTGTGTTACTGAAATTAGAATCAGGTTCAGGTGGAAATCTATTGGCATATTTATCTGAAAACAAGATACAGAAATAGAGAACAGTAGAAAAAAAATTGAACTTTCTCTTAGCTTTCATGAAGACTCATTAAAAATTATTTCCAAAAAAAGGAACATCTTTGCATATATGCTCATCATAAAAATGGAGACACTGACAAATTTCTTTTGATAGAAAACACTCTCAGCCTTATTCTTTCCCTGCAATGGTTTCCTCCCTTTCCGACCCTAAGTTCCACTCCTGTGTTATAGGTCTATTGTTTTCTGTGCCACGCATCTGGAAGATTCTTGTACTTATAACCCATTAGGCTTGTCAATGAAGAGATGGCAGTAATTGACAGAGGGCAGCGACTGTGTCCTGAAAGGTTAAGAGTAGAATGTAAGCTATGTCTAAAATGTTCCCACCAAGTCTATTCTGCCTTATTAAGCTGTTTCAAAGACTGCATTCATTCTTCTCCACTCCAGATCAAGTTGACTGATAAGGAGCTTTTATTATTTCTTCTCACCTGGATGAGAAAGGGTCTACTTGTTAAGAGAGGCCCTTTTGTTAGACTGGTATATGTCCTTTGTGTTCATGTTTTCTTTGGTCCTTCATTGCCTCCTGGATTTTATGAGCTTTCACCTTGGGAGAGCTGAGGGCAGCTGGGGAGCAGGATCATGATACTTCTAATCACACAAAAGTGATAGGATATGACACTCATAGGAAAGAAGTCCAAATACAAAAACCTAAGTACCTGTGGCCTTATCACATTCCAATCTTATAAATGATCTTGTCAGTGATATAATAAGGGTGATTTATGTGGAAGAAGAACAGAAGCAGGTGTGTTTTATTTAATATAGTGAAAATACTAGATAAAAAAAATCAGATGAGCATACATAAATCTTATGGATTGGGTCAGCCATCAGAAATTGCACTATTAACCTTCCATAATGTGAAATACTATGCAGCCTTTAAAATGTGTGGTGGACAAGGACATTTAACACTACGGAAAAGCGTTCCTACTCTATGATTAAGCAAAAATATATAAATTAGAAAACAGTTTGCCAACTCTGAATAAAACATGGCAGACTGAACAATTCATTTATCTTTGTTCCAACTGGGAATCTCATTCAAATTACAACAAAACTTTTTTCTAATCCAAAAGACAAAGCAAAAGGGAAAAGAAATAACAACTAAGTAGAGATGTCAACAAATTCTGGAAGCTGGAAAGTGGACAAGGGAGCAATAACTGGCCAGGTAGAGCAATGGAGGTAGAAATTCAAGTGACTACAGAGAAGGGTGGCCAGAACCATCCAATTCGAAGGTGTATAAAGTAAATACATGCAATGTTAACAGAGATAGATTGATGTATGTTTTGGGAATCAAGAAAACTCAAATAAAAATAGTTTATACAGTAAGCTTCAAGATTTTTGCCTAGTTCATCCCATAAAACAATTTGAAAAATTATGTATCCTCTCACATTTTAAGTTGATATTTAAAATTTTTATAAGTTTGTTAACAAAGTAGACAATAGAATATTATAAATATTTATATATTTTTTAAATTTTGTCCCAATTTTGAATGTATTCAATGGAATTGTAGTACCATTTTATTACATACATATATAATATTTAAAAATATAAAATTTCATACTTTAATATATATTTTAATATATAAAATTTTATAGCCAGTGTCATCCATTTTAAATTTTTTTCTCCCTTGAATTTCTATTTCCATTATGCCTCCCACACAGCTATTGTAATGAATGTAATACCTTCATGCTTGAAATCTTTTACTGTTCTTCTATATTTCTTTGCAGCAAAAATATGTTAAATACTTTAAATTTAAAAATTAGTTTTCTGGGGGCGCCTGGGTGGCTCAGTCGGTTAAGCGTCCGACTTTGGCTCAGGTCATGATCTCGCGGTGCGTGAGTTCAAGCCCCGCGTCGGGCTCTGTGCTGATGGCTCAGAGCCTGGAGCCTGTTTCGGATTCTGTGTCTCCCTCTCTCTCTGACCCTCCCCTATTCATGCTCTGTCTCTCTCTCTGTCTCAAAAAGAAATAAACGTTAAAAAAAAAATTTTTTTTTTAAAAATTAGTTTTCTGGTACTTACCTCTAAGTAATCAAAACATCTAGTTATTAAGTCAAATATTATTACTACATAATTAGTCAAAATATAAATTTTTAAATTATAAATTTTTATAATTATTAAACATAAAAAGTAAAACTTTATTGTAAATGCAGTTCTAAAATAGATAAATGAGGGACTGGATTTGGTGTTTTGGTGCCACAATTAAAGGAGGTTTCTTGAAGTTATATTACACCTTGGGCAATGAACCTTAGTAATATTTGGAATGGATGAGTGAGTGGTAAATCACTCCTTTGCAAAGTGGAAACAAATGTTGGATTAGGATAAAGTACTATACTTGAACTTACCTTGCAAATCTATCCAATATGATACCTTACTACTAGATCAGAACTACCCCAACCCTGCCCAACCACAAAATAAAAACCAAAGAGTCAATGATGGGAACTATAAGCAAAGTGAAATCTGTTTTTACATGTATTGGCCATACAAGTAATAGGAATCTCAGAATCTGATACAGATCTATGGGACTTCCTTTTTCTTAACCCTCAGGGAAATAAGTAACAATTTTTCCATTTTCTGTAAAATTGTATGGGGAAACAGAAGATTTGAATAAATAAAGCAATAGAATATTTGTGGATTTACTTTTTTAAAGAAACATATTTTTTTCTTATAAAATTGACAAAGATTATAAAGTTGTACCACCACTATCTCCTTTAGAGATCTGAGGTACTCTTAATCATATTGATAAAAGAAAATAAAAAAAAAAACACCAATATGTCTTTGTGAGCATTTATGGACATAAAATCAAACACAATGAAGAAGTTATATCATAAATTGTTCCATTGCAGGGACATTCTGCTTAAGCTCTGCTCAGGCTTTTAATATTCAAAACCAATAATTTCTGATCTCTTCTTTTCCTGGTAAACATCATAGCAGCAAGTGTTGACACTCTTCATTGTTCCAGTGACTTTCAAATTACTTTCAAAATTAAGGACATCTTTCTCAAAAAACTTCATTGCCTATTTGATGTGCTTCCAAAAGTCTTTGAATGGGAAATGTTGACAGAGGGACACTTTTCATGGTTTTTTCTCAATTTTCTTTTCCTACAGTTACACACACACACACACACACACACACACACACACACACACTGCAAAGCTCTGAAAAAGAGTCATCGGTCCTCATCAGAGTTGCAGATTGATCTAGCTGAGTGGCCATGGGCTCTGCCCACTGGTCAGTTCCACCCACGAGGCACTCCAAATCAATCATCCTCAGGGAACCCACTTCTTTACACATTTATTCCTTTCCCATTTTGTTCCTTCCACTGCAGTGGCCTCCCCACTCTGTACTAAGCAAGTCCTTTCCTTCAAGGATTAAAGAGCCTGTCTCTACTACCCAAGTTAAATTAAGAACTCATCATGCCCTAATGTTTCCATTTCACTTATTCCATTGTATTGTAAGAGTGCTGGTCTGTATCCCCAGTATCTTATGAGCTTCTTAAAAGAAAGGGCCAAGTCTTAATCAGTTTTGTATGTTTAGTATCTAGCAAAGTGCCTTAAACTTGGCAAAGTCCCAAACTCTGGTTGTTCAGTGAGTGAATGAAGGCCAGTAATGACATACATGGGAAGACCAGGAAGCTCCCAGAATTCCTGTTCTTGCTTCCTGACATCATTGCTTAGGTGGCTCTCAGCTTTCCTCTCTGTGCCCTTTCCTTCTTTGCCTCATGGAGTCTCCTTCCTTTGTAAAGTCCCTCTTTTCAGGCCTCTCTCATGTCTGGAAAGTAATTTACATCTCAGCAGAAACTCCAATCCCTATGTCCCTCTCCACAACGCTGTAAGGTATATATAATTGTAAAACTGAAGCAGCTGAACTCAAAAACATAAAGTCACTTGTTAATGTGATCAAAAAGCCACAGTAGAGCCAGTAATAGACTAATAGAACCAGAACTGCTTTGCATACAAACCCAAAGTCACTCACACTACTTTCTAGTATAGCTTGTTCCCAGGTGCACATTTATGGTTTTATTTGGTTAATTCTTAAATGTGAATCTGTGGCATTGCAGAATAAAAACACCTGAATGAAATAAATAGAATTGTCCAGCTCTGTGTGACTTTCTCTCTTTGGTAGGGAATGCCAAGATAGAAAATTATCTGATAAACAATATATTATAATCATCAAAAATAAAATTAGTATATCCTGAAAAGTATCATTTGGTTTTCTGGGACTGGATCAATTTACATATTCAAACTTCCATTCCAAGAGGATTTAGTTGTCTCTCAAACAAGAACAAAAATCCCAGATCCCTAAACTCTCAACCAGCTCTATGCTATATCTAATGAGGTTTAAGAAGAGGCCACAGACACGGGCACCTGGGTGGCTCAGGGACACCTGGGTGGCTCAGTCAGTTAAGTATCCAACTCTTGATTTCAGCTCAGGTTATGATCTCACAGTTTGTGAGATGGAGCCCCACATGGGACTCTGCACATGGAGTCTGCTTGGGATTCTGTCTCTCCCTCTCCCTCTGTTCTTCCCCTATTCACATGCACGTGCTCTCTCTCTCTCTCTCTCTCTCTCTCTCTCTCTCTCTCTCTCTCAAAATAAATAAAAAACATTAAAAAAATCTTTAATTTTTTTTTAAACGAAGAGGCCACAGACAGGTTTCACTGGTTTAGAAGATCTGCAAACTTTTCCTATCATCTACTATTATTTTTTAATCACTTTTGAAAGGTGCTAATCCAATTTAACTTTAAACCATTAAACATTCTTTGAAAAGTGAAATAGTAAAACGAATTTGGCATTTTGGTAAAATTGGGAGACTTCTTAGTTTTCCTTAACCAAGCAGCCTTGAATATTAATTGAGAGGCAAGAGTTTTCCCTGGGAATTTACTTTTGTTTCAGTACTGAAGTTGCCTCTGAGAAGCTACTGATCTCTAAGTAGTCAACAACTGCCTCAGCCATAAGTGTCTTGTGCTCCATTCACCTTAACTAAGACTCTGATACCAACCAGATGGCAAATTTTAGTTAATAAGATTTGCAATTTAGTGAGTACCTACAATTTGTAAAACACTGTCCTGAGTGCCTTCTAATTGAAATCTCATTAAACCTCACCATCGGCCATCATTATACAGAAGGTAACTGAGACCCCTAGAAGAAGGTAAGGGTGAGCAAACTAACCACCATTCATCTAAATGGGAAATAAGTTGAACCCAGGTTTGTCTAACCCCACAGTCTGTTTCTTAATCCCTTCACCAAGTCACCTTTCTACCTCTTGGCACTCAAAGGATCTGCTTTCAGTCTCTATGTGTAAGGAACCAGAAAGAATCAACCCCTCCAAACAAGAAAATAAATAAAAGGTAAGGGCTTACAATTCCTATGGCTTTTTTTCTCTAATTACATGGAAATCCATAAGTGGTTACCTTTACTTTTTTTTTCACATTTCAAATTAACTTCTTCTAGAGACAACAGCTGCCTGATTTAAATATAGCAGCTAGATTTATTTAGTGACTTTTTCTCAACTATAAAACATATCATTGATTCAATAAAACTCCTTTGTGAGATCAATCAAGTTGACGTTGTCAGATCCATTTTGAAATTGGTTGTAAGATAATGCATGTGTTTGGAAATCAAGAAAATGTGGTTACAAAAACTACCTATATGGTAGCTAACTTAATAAGGCTTCAGTTTGTAAACCATATGTGTTTTTGAAGGCAAGAACTTTAACCATTGTGAAATCTAAACATATAATTGTTAGATAAGTGCATGAATGAATACACATTTTCTAGAAAAAATTTTATCCTAAATCACATCATTTTGAACAGAGTTTAACATGAACAGGACTTTAAACTAGTAACACAGTAGTTCCAATTGTTCCACATCCTTACCAATTTGCAATTTGGGAACTGTCAAGTTTTTTTATTTTATCCATTCCAGTAGATATGAAATGATGTTTCATTATGGTTTTCAATTGCATTTTCTGGGGTGCCTGAGTGGCTCAGTAGGTTGAGCATCTGACTCTTGATTTCAGCTTGGTCATGATCTCAGGATGGTGGGATTGAACCCCATGTCAGGCTCTATGCTGAGCATGGAGCCTGCTTAAGATTCTCTCTTTCTTTCTCTCTGTCTGTCTCTATCTCCCTCTGCCCCTCTACCCACTCGTGTGCTCTCTCTCTCTAAAATACATACATACATACATACATACATACATACATACATATAAATTGCATTTTCTAATTGCTAACAATGTTAAACCCTTTTTATATTACTATTGGTCATTTTTATATCTTCTTTTGTGAAGTGCTTGTTCAAGCCTTTTGCCTATTTTTATTGAGTTGTCTTTCCATTTCAATTTGTAGGAAATCTCCATCTATTCTGGATGTGAATCCATTGTCAGATGCCTGAATTTTGAATTTTTTTTTTTACCATTTTGTGGCTTACTTATTCATTTTTAGTGGTGTTGTTAGCTACACAGATTGTTAATTTCGATGAATTTTATTTTACCATTTTTTTCTTTCATAATTTGTGCTTTTTGTGTCCTAAGAAATCTTTGTGTACCTTAAAGTCACAAAGACATTCTACTGTGCTTGCTTCTAGATGATTTATGGTAAGATTTACATGTAAGTCTATGATCCATCTTTAATTCATTTTTATTTATAATGTGAAATAATGGCTAAAGTTCACATTTTCCATGTAAATACTCAATTGTTCTATAACCATTTGTTGAAAAGACTTTCCTTTGTCCCATAAATTCCCCACTGACTGGATGCCTGAAAGAATCAGCAATTGATTGTATATGTGTAAGTCTATTTCTGGGCTTCACTAACCAAACAGCTTATCTAAGCCAGTATTACTGACTTTACTCTTCACTTAGAAATAAATATTCATTACCAAATAAATATTTCAACATAAATCTAAGTTATCTGCAGAACATTTTGAATAGACAAAGAAAGGTGACTTATTTCCGATGACTACCCCCAAAATACCTCTCCTACTGACCTACCAAGTTGTCTTCTCTTTTTTGACCTACAACAACTGTAATTAGAATCACTTCTTTGAATTAGAACATTGACCCTCAAACTTCAGCAAGCCATGAAGAAGGAAATAATCTCAAGGACTCTAATACTGATATTAGATATACTTAATGTTGTTTAAATATGTGCAAACATAAAACCAGTCGTAAGTATTTTATAACTCTTATGAAACTGTAGAGCCAAATAACAACTTATATTAAGTTAAAGGAAATAATAAATCAGTGAAAATCAAGCTTACAACATTAATGTCAAGGGACAGACATTAATTGCTAGCCAATACAATTTAATGTAGTATTGAATCCTGTGGCATGGGTTCTTTTGAGTTCAGATGCCTAAAGTATAGGGCACTTAATGGTGACTCAATCTCTCCATTATTTGTCTCCACATGAAAGACCGTGAAATCTTCTGTAGAAAATATGTATCTAAGTCTTAGTCTTAGATATACTAGAATATAAAATTTTTAATTTCTGTATCTTAAATTATTTTCTGACTCCAAGCCCCAAGTCCATGCACCAGGATGACAGTACAAACGAAACCTCAGACTTCCAGGAGTTCACATCCTGAACAGTGCCACAGGTGTTTCCTTGTGCTATTTTATCAGGGAGTTAGGCTCTCCAACATCTGTCCTCACAGATTGCCCCTGGAATGCCCATCACCTCTTTCTCCTTGATCCCTGACTAGCTGTCCCTGTATTGTGCTTTGAGGCAAGGGAATCCTTTCTAAGGCTACCTGTGGCCCAGCTTTCTCTTGCTCACTACACAGCCTCTCACTTCCCCATAGCAACACTACCATAGAGCCAGGAACAAGTTCCCCTATGCTTAGAACCCGCAAGTCCCATGGAATCCTCCTGCAACACTGGCTGGACCCATAAGCGTTCTTAGCTGCTTTGCAAGGCAGAGATCCAGAAAGGGTATGAATTCTGACCTGGAGGAAGTATTGAGAATAAGATATATACAGAAAGAGAAGGTTGGAGAGATAAATGACTGACATCCTGGGAAACAGGCAGCCGAAAGTCCATATCCCATCTCTACTGTACTGGTTGTGTGACTTGCCATTGAGCTTCAGGTTCTACATCTTCAAAATGAGAAACAATATATAAGATCATGTATGTGAGGATGCTAGCACAGTGTAGCAGTTCAAAAATTTGTTAATTATTATCATGATTATATTCTGGGCTTGAAAGTAAGAACTTGCCACAAGTTCCTAAAAACTTCAGTGAGCATTATTTACTAAGCTACAGAGAATTAGAGCCAGATACCTAATAGGTAGATACTAGATATATAGAATGCTCTCCTTGCCTTCAAGCACTTAGTTCAAAGAGGAAATCTAGACCACTTAAATTACAACTTTTGAGACATGTACAAAGAACTAGAAGTCAAAAGAGCTGGGTTCTTGCCCGTTTGTGCTACATGTTTGCTGTTGTTCAGAAGCTAATCTCTTGACTGCTCTGAATCTCATATTACTTTTTTTTAACAATTTTTAAAATTTTTTTAATGTTTATTTATTTTTGAGAGAAAGAGACAGAGTGTGAGCAGGGGAAGGGCAGAGAGAGAGTGAGACACAGAATCCAAAGCAGGCTCCAGGCTCTGAGCCTGACACAGGGCTCGAATCCACAAACCGCAAGATCATGACCTGAGCCTAAGTCACTCAGCCAACTGACTGAGCCACCCAGGCGCACCTCATATTACTCCTCTTTAAGTTACAGAAAATGTTTTCTATTACGCCTACCTCAAGGATTATTATAAAGCCAAACAAGTTGTGTTAGGGCAATAATAAATATAAGATATTATTAGTGATTTTCAAAAACAAAGTCATATCTTGTCTTATTTCCTCATTTAACAGATGACAAAACAGAATCCTAGAGAGGTTTCATGATTATCTAATAACATCTGAGTCAGAGCTGGGATTTGCACTGAGGACTAAAGATGCCTCTCTCCCAGCTTACTGACATCAGTTGCCACCTATCTCCCATCTCTCCCTCCTCTCACTGTCCCTTCCTCCCTCTCATTAAAGACAAAGCACCATGTAAAGACTAAGAATTAACCTAGAATTCTTGTAAAACACTGAGGTGATGGAGAGGAAACTAATCAGACTTTAGAACCAGGAAAGGTTTCACAAAGATGAGTTCCTAGAACAGGTGCTCACAGGACCCCATTTCAATTCCCTGGCCAGTGCCATTGTTTATGAGCATGGCAATAAACTTCCCCAGCACTTAGCACTCCCTGGGACCTCTTTAAAGGGCTCCCCACTCTCCTACACTACCCAAGAAAGCTAATTAGTGAGCCTTTCTCAGATCTTTTACTCGCAGGTTCCAGAGAGCTGCACACTTTGTGAACCTATCAATCGTTTCCTACTTTTCATGAGGTGGCTTGTTTTGTTCAATGCAACACCCTGACACCTCTGCTTACTCATGAAAACTCTTACCCCAGCTGGCTCAGGCCTTGTTTACAGGAGAAAGTTTTACTCCCCGTACTTTTGACTTGGAGCACTATTTGGAAAGACTCAGCTCATAAAGTCTTACAGTTCCTTTGTTGGCCTTATCATGACCTGAACATTTTGTTAACAAAGCACCCTGTTAATGTTTTGACCATAAGGACTAATGTGCTTGGGGCTGATGGTGTTGCCAAAGTGGTGCTTGCTCCTAAAAAGGGAAAGTTTTAATTCTATTTTCAAAATAAGTCATCTTACCCCTGCTATATTAGGAAATGTCATAAATCAGTCCAAGAAATCTACAGTGTGTGGGCGAGTGGTGTTGGGAAGTGGAGGGGTGTGTGAATTCCTTTATTGTTAAGGCTTCCAGGTGTCACCAACCTCACCTCCCTGTAGGGGGGTAGGTGAAGAAGAGTCACTAATATAAAGGGCAACAGCCCCAGTTAAAGTACATTTGAAATTGGGCTTTTTAATTACAGAATATACAAAGGCATTCTCAGTGGGTGCGGCTGGGCTGATACTTAGTGACTAGGCAGAACCTACAAAATAACAAAGGTGCTCTGAGGATCGAAAGACATAGGTAATTGATTTGGTTCATTTCATCAGAGTCTTAAAAGTCCCAAAAATGATTCTTCTAAGAGTGAATTTTTAAAGCTATCTGTCTACCTGCACCTGGAGTAAAGGTAGAGATTCTCTCATCAGGAAGAAAGGTGCCACCATATTTTAGGTGCTCAATCCTCGGCAGAGGAGCCTTACTTACTACTGGGTGAGAATGGGGGGCCTCAAGCGGCTATGGGCTCCCAAGCACAGACCCCATAGGGGAAGATGACAAAAAGATTGCTGGAGGCTTCAACAATCAAACTCCATTAGCCTAGACCCAAGTCAAAATAATTCTGTATGGAGATCTGCCTGAGTGGTAGGAAGGGCCCCAGTTCTCTTGAGGAAAAGACTACCAGAAAGGTGGTGGGGGAAGAGGGGAAGAAGAGGAAATGCTGCCCAAGCAAGTCTCTGGGCATAAATAAGCTTCCTTACCCCTTTACTTTCTGGTCGTCTCAGGATACCCCTACCCCTCTAAAGAACACTTTCCTTGCCCCTAAACCTTTCCACAATCCTGGAAAAAAGTCATACTTTTCTTCTCTTTTGTAGAAACTTTCTCAACTCCAGTCTGCTTTGATGAATGTGAGAGTTCTAGAGTTTATGTCAGTATGTAATACTTCATTCTATAAAGTTACAAAAGCTTTCATGTTTTATGTGCTTTATTTATGAGTCGGTTGTCTCCTTTCTTATCTCCATTAGTTTGTAAATTCACTGATAGTAGGAACTGTCTACAATTTCTTATAAACTTCCCTCCTTACCCCAAGGAGTTCACTCTTAAAGTATCTACTGTCATAAACATTGGGGTACAAGTGCCCCTATGCATCAGCAGGGGAGGGGAAGAGGAAAAAAAAAAAGTTAGAGAGAGAGGGAGCCAAACCATAAGAGACTCTTGAGAACTGAGAATAAACTGAGGATTGATGATGGGGGTTGGGAGGGGGGGTGGTGATGGGCATTGAGGAGGGCACCTGTTGGAATAAGCACTGGGTGTTGTATGGAAACCAATTTGACAATAAATTTCATATTAAAAAAATAAAATATAAAATAAATAAATAATAAATAAATTAAATAAATAAATAAATAAAGTATCTACTGTCTGATAGAATGACTTGCTATGATTTTAGGGGATCACATTGCTTACCCCAAAATGTTGACAAGAAGTCATTAAAATAAATGAATCATTGAAGGAAAGAAGTGTGGGGAGCACTTTGGCTTAGGAAGCCATCTCAGTGCCTCAGTTCTCCTGCAAACAGGCCTAATCCCAGGACACTCTCAACTCACAGGACACCACCAACATCAATCTCAATCTTGGGAAACACTCTTTTCCCCATCCCCATGGCCAACACGGCTGACAATCTTTTCTATTAACCACACAATCACAAACCCACAGGAACAATGGTACCCTTCTCCTCTAGGTCAGAGTTCACCTTGGTCAATTTACATTCCTGAACTCTTTAAGGTTAAGTGTTCTTGCTCCATGGTCCAACCCACAAAACACTTCGATAGGTAGGAATCTATATTAAGGTGAAAATAGCTGGTGATGACTGAAGCATGACCCAATATGCCTCAAATGGACAGAAATGTCTCCCTTACTGGAAGTAGCCACACAGAAGTTAGGCGACAACACTTAGCAAGGTTACTGTCAGGGGAATTCAAAACTGAGGACAGGAATGAGACTACAGGTTATCACATGCTCTTGCAAATACTAAGGTTTGAGATTATGAATCTTTCTCACAAGAAGAAGATAGAGGATTTAGGTGAGACATTTCTATCAGATTGGTAATTAAGCCAGAGGGAAATTTCACCCAGACACAAAATCTAAATTCAAAGTAGTAATTCAAAGCTGTAACTGGAAATGAAACCATTTCTATTATTAACCTTATAGAGAAGATTCGAAAAATAATCTAGGGCAAAACCGGTAACATCAAGCACTAACAGAGTTTTATATTTTGAGCCAGAGGTAATCACTAAAATATTTCTTCAAAAAAACTCATTTTTCTAAAATGTGTGTCCTATTTATGGAACAATGAGCAGCATAAATTTTGAGAAAATTGTGTTCTTATAAACACTTATTACGTAAATAATAAAACATAAAGTAAAATATAATTTGTTTAAAATTTTCCAAACAAAAGATTTTACTGCTTAGGGAATGCCTTTTGCGCTGTCAGCTATTAAATTAAGTTTTATAATTAGTTGGGCTTTGTCATTAAAGCCATGCTTCTATTACATGAAAAGACAATAGGACAGAGCTTTGGCGGGCAGATTAAGACAAGCAATTTCCCATGACTCACAAACCATAGAACTGTGTAGCCAAGTGACTGAAGCATTGGCACCTGTCTTGGATTCATATTACTACACACGTATGCAATTTTTGAAGAGAAATAGGCAACTATTCATTTTATAATTTTAAAATTATATTGGAAGTGTATGTATTATTCCCACTTCTATATGTTATAACTCTGGCCTAAACTTGTTATGTTCTTTAAATTAATCAACTTAAAGACTAACATTTTAAGAATTATTTTGTTTATAACTAACACTAAATTTTCCTTGCCAAGTGCTTCCTTGGTAAACATGGCAAACTATCCAGGGAGTGAAGGTAATACTGGGTTCACCAAACTAATGGCAACAATTGCTGTGCTTTGGATTTTAAGGAAAAGGCATTTACTACTTGTACACAATACTTGGCCCTATGGCACACATTCCAATTTGAAAAGCATAAAATATACTCAGGTGTATTTTCAATTTCTGATTCCTATTCACTATAGGTAAGCTGTACAGATTAACTATTTCTGAAAATATGATTTTATGGTTCAATGATCAAGAAATATATCACTTAAGTTTTTTCTATAAAGTTGTATTTTTTCCTATTACTTTTATTTCAAACTATCTTTAATCACTTACCACACACTATATTCTATTTGGAAAAAAAAAAGTAGGTTTAAAGTTTTATTAGTGATTCAAACATATTGATTCTTATTTTTTACAAAGTTTATAAAAATGCTGTTGCCCAGAGAATGGTTTTAACAAAGTTCCACAGTCCACAGAAATAGTCTATAGCTGAAAAGAACTCAGGAAAAGCATGAATCTCAATTTGTGTGTTTTTAAATTTTTTCTTCCTTAATTATTAGGGCTCGTAAATTAAAGCATGTTCATATTTTTAAAGTGTTTGCAATTCACATTAATATTTCAGAGAAGAGAAATTTTAAACCCATTTTTACTTGCTTGAGTGCTAAATAAATATCTTCAAAAGTATGTGTTTTGTTTTCATTTGTGAAATGTCTTACAGTTATTCTTTGCTATGCACCAGAATCTGGCATTTAGTCGTTCAGCTATGTCACGTAAAGATACCAGTTCTGGTCCTTCAGTTAATATATTTTTGAAGTGTCATTTTGACTTTCTTTTTATAGTTTTTGGAAAAATTAGACATTGAAATGCACCCTGCAAGCCTGAACAGCCAGCAGAGTAGGAAGAAATCAGGCAAATGTGTTGTCCTGGAAGCTAACAAGAATGCGTTTCTAAAAAGAGGACAGGATCAACGTTGCCACATGCCACTGATCCAGTATAGTAAGAGTACTCTGACTCAAATTAGTTTAAGCAAAGCCTGTGTGTATGCCCATTCCCTTTATGGCTTCCCTTAAATCACAATAAAAAAATAAAATGAGATCCGAACCCATATAAACAAAGGGAATGAAAGCAGACACCACAGCAGGTGAGCAATTTTGACAAATGTTATGAGATGAAAAGTGAGAGGACCAGCAGCAAGTGACTTCACTGAGAGGAGACAGCTCCAAGCCTTCATAGGGAGGCAGCCCACAAGAACACAATTCAAAGCCACAATGCCAACTGTAGATCCCCAGAAGGGATCAAGTATTGGAGGTGTCCCTCTGAAGGATGAGATGGGGAAGGGCGGGGAGGGGTTGATAACAAAGGAACTGGGTGAAAATTTGTATAAGGAAAAGATTCATGCTCCAAAACACTTTCCAAACCCACATGCCCTGAGATTACCCCCTCCCACACCTGGTAGGTTTGCCAGGCAGGGCTGAGATTCCAAACCAAAAATCTAGACTATTAAATAAAAATGTTTATGAGAACAGTGGGACTTCTCTCACTAGGTACCAGAAAGCTGCTAGTCAGGTGTATGTTCTCCAAGCAGGAGAAAGAAGGAAACTGCCTATGGACACCCAAGAAATAGCTGATTTCCTAATTTTTTCTACCTGGTGACCCTAAGGACACATGTTAAGCTTCTAGTCAACTTTGCTTTCAAATGAAATTGAATACAAAGCCTCTAGCATGGAAGTCAAAGTCTAAAATGAATAAACAGAAAAACGGTAACAGGAGAAACAGATATATTGCATAAAGAAGAAAATAGTCACAGCTTTGTTTCCCTGGAAGCAGACTGACTCTCAGATGGAGTTTACTAGGACATGTCCTCAAAAGGCACAAAAGCAGGAATGGGCATGGGGAGCAGTCGGACTGAAAGGGCAGTCCCCTGATAGGCTCAGCCTCAGTCTCTGGGGCTAGAACCTCTCAGGGTTGAGCCAGTTGAAACAAGGTGACCAAGTGTACATATCCCACAAGGAACACACTTTGGATGTGGACTGTCCCAGAAAGGAGATGATCCATGTGGGGCTCACAGCTGAAGATTTTCTCCCCCTAGCACTCCCAGAAGCACGGGCATCAAACCTTTCCTTAAAGGGGGACCTGGTTGGTGCATCCCAGTGTCTCCCACAAAAACTTCAGAGAACCTATAATAAGTATGTTTAGAGGGATAAAAGAATGTATTGTTATCTTGGTGATACACAAAGAGTGCTGTAGAGGTTTGGTTTTGTTTTCTGTTTCTTTTTTTTTTTTTTAATTAGTTTTCTTCGTTTTTGAGAGGCAGAGAGAGACAGAGAGCCTATGGGGGAGGGGCAGAGAGAGACGGGAGACACAGAATCTGAAACAGGCTCCAGGCTCTGAGCTGTCAGCACGGAGCCGAATGCGGGGCCCGCACTCACGAACCTGTGAGATCACGACCTGAACAGAAGTCGGAGGCTCAACCAACTGGGCCACCCAGGCACCCCTGTTTCTTTTTTTAAATTTGGTGTAATTGGAGGACATAGAAGAACTCTTGAAATTTAAATATAATAACAAAAACTTACAAATAATTCCACAGAAAGAGTGGAAGATAAAAATGGAGAAGATAAGCCAGAAAATGAAATGAAAAGAAAAATCGGGAAACAGCTTTAATAAAGGGAATTTGAAAAACTGAAGAAACAATTCAGGTTTAATATATGAATAATGGGAGTTCTAGAGAGAACAGAGAAAACAAAGGAAAAAAATAATCAAATAATTAATACACAAAAATAACACCAAAAAATCACAGAAGGCATGTGGTTCCAAACTGAAAAGTCCCAGTAAGTCTCCAACAAAATAAATGAGAGGTGAAATGACATAATTTTCTGTGAAATCGCAAAACTCCAGAAATAAAGCAAAGATCCTAAAAGCTTCCAGAGGGAAACATAGATCAATGTGCAGGATTAGGAACTCAAATAGCATTGGACTCCATAACAACAAAGTGGAAGAAGAAAACTAACTGAACAACATCTTTAAAATGTGAGGAAACTTATTCTCTCCAAAATACCAAGGCAAACGTTTATAAAATCTGAAGATAGAAAAAGACATTTCCTCTCATTCAGCTTTCCTTAGGAACCAATCGGAGAAAGAGCTGAAGAAAAAGGAGAGAATAAACCAGGAAAAGCGTGTGATTGAGAAAACAGAAGCAAAGACAGAAAAGGAAAAGAGAATCCCCAGTTTGATAGTGAAGGAAAGACCCAGAACAAGAACATAGTAGCAGGCATTAGAAGTACCTGTGCTGCAGGGACCCAGAGGGCCTGGGGGGAAAGGGGATAGATACTCCAAAAAACAAAACAAACAAAACAAAGCAAAACAAAACAAAAACCTGATGGATCACTTATTATATGTGACTGTATTAAGACGGGTTGTATAGCACTTTGAGATCTGAGGGATGAATCACTAAGTACATATAAATAAGCTAATGAAAAAATACTGCAATTTTTCACTTAGGAAAACAAAAAGTAGCAAAGAGAGGTCAGAGCACCGTGCTAAGCTCAGCTGTGTACAGCACTTATATAGTCATAATAAAGTTAACACCAAACAGAGGTTAAACTCAAAGTCATGACTTAATTGTACTTGGAGGAGGAAGAAATAGGAAATCCATGGCAAGTAGTATGGGGAGGGTTGGCAGGGGCTGGATTCCTGTCTCATATAAGTGGAAGCAATAGAAAATATCTGAGGCTTAATCACACACATATAAGAAAGAGCAGCATAAACATGTTATTTAGACATTTGGAGTGATAGGCCAGAAGAAATAGCTAAACAAATTGGAAGTGGTTTGGTTTGTGCAGCAAGAGTTAGGATGACAAGCAGTGGAGCAAGGTACTGCTGTTTTTCTTTATAAATGTTATGCTATTTGACTGTCTACAGTTATCTGCATTAAACTGATAGAAAATAAAATGCCAATTAAAAATTTGTTTCCATAATCATTTGAAAAAATGTGATTTATAATGCTGCCATTCAATCCATGAGGAATGAACCCATATTTAAGTATATTTTATGATACCTGCAAAAAAAAAAATTCAGTGAATGGATGATGTTTACATCTGACTTTAATGATTTGATTTCCCTTGGCTCTGACAAAATACAATGGTTTTGCTGAAATTGACCTATTTTACCCTTCATCTCAGCTAACTTTTTCTTCAGCCACCCTTAAACAAGAAGAAACAGCTGTTGGGAGTCTAAGTAAATGTAACTTTAATTTTGATTTCTTTCCAAATTCTACATTTAACCTGGATGAGTGAGTGAAGTGTTGAAGGATCATCACATTCTCATGTTATAATTTATGTTCATGTCAGGCAAGCCAACACTGTTCATATATCAACGTGTCAGGTATCATCACCTTAACAGAGTAAACAATTTAAAAGAATTATAACAACCATTTTAATGGGCTTCTCATTCATTTATTTCACACAACAAAAAAAAAAAACCTAAAACTGATTTGTAAACTACCCATACTTCGCCCCTGTCTTCCTTTCTAAAGTGATTCATCAACCAGACCATAACAAGTGTTTAATAAATCTATTTTATTCCCTTTATTTTAATAGGAAACTTAGAGAATGGATCCAAGTAGAGAAAAGGCCACTGTCAGGGTACGGATGATCTCTTCCCCACAGGTCACAGATTTTTCAAAGTTCTTAAAACTGCACATCATGAAAAATGAAGTGGGTTCTTTTTTCCAAATAAGATAACCCACCACCTCCCTCAAGTGGTCAACTGGATTAGTTTTCTGTTTCCAGAGCTGACTTGGTTTATTTCCAAGAACTGTAGAGTCATGTATAATGGCTGGGCCAAATGGATTCTTTTTCTTGAATATTTGGCCTTTGGAGTGAAAGTGGCAGATTACTTTGAATTGTGCTGATATTTTAACTTCTCTAGGTCAAGATAAAAAGCTACTTAACTAGGACTAGTAGTTTTTCATGATGCTTGCTGGCTCAGGGGTGCTCTCCCTCCAGACCTCTCCTTTTCTGCTTAAGGGCTTAATTCAAACTCCATCGTTTCTAGTTACTTCAGGTCTTATACCACTTTTTTTTCCACCCAAGTAGAGGTGTTAATTCCTGCTTCCTGAACAAATGGGCCTTTCAGTGATTATATACCACCTAGCAAAACTTGTTTATTAATGTTATTTCCTAACTAAAACTAAATACTTTTAAAAATGTTTCCTCAGTTAATCTCTGATGGGAGAGGGGGAAGAAAGGAGATCAAGGCTATCTTTCTGCTGAACAACAGTGCATGAAATTCTCATGAATGTCTAGAGTTAAACCATTTCAGGGCATTTAGTACCAAATCTTCAATTCAGGAGACACATAAAAACCACTGCCCTAAGCCATTAGGCTAATTTCAGGTCTAACAATCGCCCAGAATAAAATATGCCAACAAGGATGTCTGAGGGGTATTAACTTGAATAAAAATATATGAGCCGATGTTACCACTTAGTTACCGTCCAAAAACATGAATGTTGTTGTTCTTGTTTTTGGATGGTAACTAAGTGAAATTCTTTTTCTATTATGTCCACTCCTTAGGCTTTTGGAAGGATTGAAAGGAACTACAGAAAGCAGTCAGCCTGGGAGTCAGGTATAGGAGAAGACACAACAGAATAGAGGTTTGTTGCCTTTACTGTCTACATAATACTTATACATAGTTTTCAAATTGATTTATATAAACTAACGATCAGCTAAATCTGATTTTTCAGGGCATTTCTAAGCTTTTGCTCTTTTGGCCCCAATCACAAGATAAACTAACTCCTACTACAAAAACGGCAAGCCTCTCTTATTTTGGCTCCTCAACTGACTTCTCAATTAAGCCAAAACCTAGGAATGAAAAATGTCCACACATGCACATGAAATTTACTAAAACTATGTTTAAAAAAAAAAAAGAGCCAAACGTGTAGGAATGGAATGGAGAGGATCATGGACACTCTAATCACAAAATAGACTAAGCCATACCAAGTTCTCATTCTTCTCTACCTCAGTCTATGTCTAAAAAAAACTGCTTCAATTATTCTTGACTGGAAGACCTGGGATCATTAATGCCACAATGCTATGAGTTTGAGACAGTAGGGTTGACAGGGACAGGAAAAGTAGTCAATGACATAAAATACTGATGTATTCATATGTGTCCCTACTGACTGAAGGCATGTGTAAATATCACAACTGGATAGTTTTAAACCAATCTGGGAAAGCTGCCTCAACCTTGCACATATAAGAGACTCTTTTTGACACAGTGTTCTGTAAGGAACCACTTATCTGTGCTCTCATCACTACCACCAGGAAAGGATGTGGTTGGGGCTTACCAGGTGCTTTATTTCTCTCATTCACTCTATTTCTCACTCTCTTGTTTCTCAATTTCCTCTTGTTCTCTCATTATTTCTTTCCTTCTGAAAACACAAAAACATGTAATTACAGCATGAAGTTGTAAGGGTGACTTTATCTTTCACCCATAAAGAACTAAAAGAGCAGGACCATATATAAGATATGCCATGAGGGGCGCCTGGGTGGCACAGTTGGTTAAGCATCCAACTTCGTCTCAGGTCATGATCTCACAATTTGTTTGTTCAAGCCCTGCATCGGGTTCTGTGCTGTCAGTGCAGAGCCCACTTCAGATCCTCTGTCCTCTGCCCTCTCTCAAAAATAAACAAACATTAAAATAAAAGATACTCCATGAGTTCTTACAATGCTTTCACTACTCCTGTAGTTGGCCAACTATCAGCAGGTGAGGATATACACTGACAAGGAGGAAATCCTTTTAGCTAGATAAAACTTTAATTGAAGAGTTTTGACTTCTACTGAAG
The DNA here is from genome assembly GCF_027475565.1 of Acinonyx jubatus. Taxonomy (NCBI): domain Eukaryota; kingdom Metazoa; phylum Chordata; class Mammalia; order Carnivora; family Felidae; genus Acinonyx; species Acinonyx jubatus. The sequence goes on from NC_069385.1 coordinate 37,999,505, forward strand.
AGATTTGTGATAACCAAAAGGACTGAATATTGTTCCTATTTTATAAGAAGGGAAACTTCATTTATATTAACTTCCAGGGAACCAATATCTTGGTTTGTTTTTTGTGTAAAGTACTGTATAGGAAAGTGTGGTTGGGGATAGTATTGCTTTAGGGGCTTGGGGTTGAGACAAACACTAGCGTTTTCCTCATTATATGGGTAGAATGCCATAATGAAGTTTCCATATTTTGGTAAATTGAAGATCATGGCAGCCAAACAGATGTCAGGAAGTACAGAATCAAAATTCACACCCGAAAATGTCTAGGGGCTTTTTTGTGGGCTTCCTGAGGTTTAACCAGCAAAGACTTTAGACGTATGAGAAATGAGACCATTCCTTTGTTTTCTGTGACTCAGATTCTTCTGGGTTTGGACTCCTAGTTTAGTAAAGAACTGAATGTTGTGGCCTATTCCCTCACCCAGGACCCACCAACGCCATTCCTGAGGGCAGCCTATGGGGAACGAGAGACTATGGGAGTGAGGGGTACAGAAGGTGAGGCAGGGAAATTCATTGCCTAGGCCAGTGCTCCAAATTTAAACTCCTAGTTCTGGGGGACTAGGGGGGATTTGAGATCTGCATGTGTAACAAGTTCACAGGACGCTCTGAGTGGTGAGGACCATGAGAGATTCTCACACCGTCTGTTGAGAAGGAATAGTTCCCCCACACACCCAATCCCATTTAGAACTTTGCTCCTATTTTTCTCTGATATTCTCCTGGGCCAGAGAAAGAGTCCACAGTGACACACAAATCACTTCAACAGTGCATCAGGGACCAGATGGACAGCCAGAAATTCTGCTGGGTTCCAGGATGGGTGTTTGAGGAAGAAGACAAAATGAATTCCTCACTTCACTGCTTGAGGCCACACAGTTTCTATAACACATTGGGGAATGCTGAGTTCCTTTGGTTTTCCTGAAAACAGCCGCTGACACTAGCCTTGTATTTAGAGGAGGATTTAAAATCCACCCACAGCCTATTCTTTTTAAAGAAGCAAATCATGAAGTTGACTTTCCATATGCTTCTCATCCCTGGGGTCTGCTCACCAACTGATTCCTCATAGTGTGTTTGCCCCTTATGCCTTGCAGTCCCCGCAGATGAAATTCGAGAATTCTCTGGTAACTAGAGCAGGAAAACTCCTCAGACCAATGACTTTCCAAATAACCTCCTCATTCCTCTCATGTTCAGAGAATAGGAAAGAATTCCAGAGAGCTATGTGAGGGTGAACAAGGGCCAGAATTGTCATTTATATCTATGACCTGACAGATAGGTAGAAACAGAATGTTATTCAATGTTTTTTTTTTCCTCCCTGTCCTAATGTCTCCTCAAGAAGGTTTTGCCAAGACAAATTATATATTTTACAAGAAGCATCTCTCATTTAAGCTTCTCTGCTATAAACAGGTATTTCAAACTCAACAAGAGCAGAACTCTTCTGCTAGACTGTGATCTCCTTGAAAGCAGGAATTTTGTTACCTAATTTACTGTTGTATCTCCAGGACCCAGAACAATGCCTGGTACATAATAGGTGCTCAGAAAATACCTGTTGGTAGTTGGCTAATCATAAGATGAGTGAGTGTATTGTGAGAATTCTTGTTGTATCATATATATCTATATACTACACACAGACTCATCAGACCCATTTCACCTCCTGCCAGCCTTCTCTGATTCTGCCCACATTTTATAAACTCCCTTCTCTTCTGTGCAAATTTATTCCCTCCCTAGTATTCCCAACTACTCCATATCCCTCCTTTGTTCTATATTTTCCCTGATCTTACATAGATCAGAGACAATTTTGTAGGACAAATTTGGAAAAAAGTGTAAAGTTATGGCACCACTATCCTTTCTAAGGACACTACTTATAGCCATTGAAGGATCCTTCATCTATAGCAAGACAAACTGAATTTAAAGACTGACTTAAGTAAAACAAACACCTCACTGATTCAGAGTCTACCCATTCCCAATGCTGATGGAACCATAATAAATCAAACTTTGTCTCAGAAAAGTCACTGCTTTATGTAAATGATGCCCACAATTACATAATCTTGCCTCTTTTATTAAAACAAGATTTTTCCAAATTATACCCTTTCTCGCAATCTGACAGGCACTCTATTATGCCCCAGCTCTGAACCACTTCTGTAAAGAGTGTTACAAGGAAGTCCCTGTTATAGATGAGGGAACATGACACTTCTATGATGTATTAGAGCAGAGAAATGATTGGAGATCACCCACTCTAAAAATGGGTTCCTCAGGGTACTCCTGGGCTGCCCAATCCCCCTTCCTTCCCCACCGACCAAGGTCTGACATCTTTTTATAGCATCCCATGTTCTGGACTCTTCCCCTCACTCCACGAACAAAATATACCCCTCCTGTCCATACCCCCTTCCTACAGAGCTCTGAGAGTTTTCACTACCTTCAAATAGCATGAGGTAGTGCTAGGTAGCTTTACTTTTCTATCCCAAGGGCAAGAGGCTCCTGAACATGGGATATCCCCTCCTGACATGCCTGTTAGGCTTCTTATTTGAGCAGAATTCCCTTGTTCAGGCACAGTATGAGTCAGAACACTGTTTATGCTCTCCTCCAGCTCTTGTGTTAACAATTATATGAATCTGTCTAGACAAAAAATAAGACTTCTAGTTTCAAGCTTTGGTTCCATTATTTCATATTTTTCTCTGCAATCTGGAAAGAGTGGAAAAATCCCACCAGCTAGTGGGAAAACTTGTGAACTGGAGTAGTGGGTGAAATTTTCATTAACCCACAGCAAATTCCAAATGCTCTCAGGAGAAATCACAAATTTTCCACAGCATTAACAAGGGTATGAGAATTTTCATAAGGCTGGAGTATGTTCTAACTGAAGTGGTCACACCACAATTTAGCAACAGCCTCCAAAAAAAGCAGGGGGGGGGGTATGAGAAGTTATATTAAATGCCATGAGACGTGAGAGTTTGTAGGTACATATCACTGGTTCAAACCAACTATATTTGCTATCTAATGGCATATAGACTGAATCAAAAGCCATGAATATGAATGTAGAGCTGCTAATAATTCAGAATCAGAAATATTTCAGACCCATAAAAGTAATTTTTACAAAGTCAGTCTTGTTGTTTAAATATATATATATATACATATTTACATATACATACACATACATAAATATACATATATATACATATATATACATATATATATATATATATACACATATATATATATATTTAAGGTAAATATAAAGGTAAAGGTAATGTGGGGTGACCTGATATTTTTTTATGCAACTAAATTTTAACATCACATAGCAAACATACTTCCATCTGACATCATGGTTTCAAAGAATAAGAAAGATAGAAAATGCCCTTAGGATTAAATAATGAAAAAGACTATTTCTGATTTGTTTGATTTCCAAGATTAATACATATTTCTGTATCACCCATCACTCAGTTACCCCCAATACCACCACTACTCATCCCATCTCAATGGAACCGTGGGAAAGATATTTTCTAACTGAAAAGTTTTAAGAAAAGGGGAAAACCTGACATTTCTATTTAGCTTTAGAATACAGAATTGTTTCCTTTAAAAATGAGGAGGGGTGAGATTCAAGAAATATTCTGGAATTTCTTTCTCCAAAATCAAATAATATAGCCATACTAAAATGCCCCAATCAAGTTTTTGACGGAAAGCCTTTCAACTTTGACTTCCTCCCATTTACAAAAGACTTAACAAAGCTGCGGAAATGTATCAAACATTGTAAAAGATAGATATCTTGTTAATAAGAAAAATATGTAAATTTAGTGATTTCTTTATCCTGAAAAAAACGTGTAGTAATAGAGTGATTTGAAGAAGTTATTGCAAAAAAGATACCATACATATGTAGCAAGTGTGAGTAGGTCAGAGATTGGAGTGCCAAATGGAGGGACAAAAGGTAGTACCAACAATAGGGAAAAGTGTTTCAATAAAAGAAAGAGGGTGCAATTAGAGAGGAAGTTTCCTACTTCACAATTGTGACCAGAGCTAGAATAAATTTTTGAGGAAATATTTGTCGAGTCTTCATGTGATTCTGACCAATGAGTGAAGTAAGAATCACATAGCTTCTAAAGACTTTCTGCAGACCTGATGAAAAAGGCCATGGCCCACCCTTGACTACAGATTCTGCACGGGGATTCTGCTGCACGATGGGAAAGACAGATGTCCAACCAGATTAGTGTTTCTCTGCTCATATAACTTGTTGGAGTAACACTCAAGTAACAGACCTGGGTGACATCTTATTCTAAATAGCTCTCTTCTTCGATGTGACACCACCGAAACCCTCTGCAATGACAGAACTTTGGCTCCTCAGCTAAACTTAATAATGCAGAAATAGTTCAGGAGATGAAAACTGAGAAAAGAAAGTGCTGTACTAAGCAAAAAAAAAAAAAGTTTATGTAAAATATATTTTTCCTTTATTTTAACCAAGTAATTCAATCACTCCAAAAATGCAATCATTTGCTTGTGTTCTTGTTGAGCACTGGAATAAAAATTTAACCTTAAAAAAAAGTAAAATTAATCTTTAAGGACACAGTTTCTTAAGGTCTGGCTTGAAAAACTGTAACATAAAAGAATTTCCCCATAATGATGTTTTCTCATCTTCAAACTGTTTTACGATGATTCCTTCCCCAGCTCTCATACTAACAATACTATAATGGATGTTTTAGAAAAGAATTCTGGTTTCAATGTTTCTTAAGTCAGCTACAGTTCAACAACCTAAAATAATTAAAAATAAATTGGAACTCAATGTTTGGTAACCCAAAAATAGCATGTGGCTAATTGTGCTCACCCAGTCAACACCAGCCCCAGGTTATAATGACATGAAATGGTTCCACTGAAATATCCAGCCGAACTCACCAAAACTCTGGAGATAAAATGTCATATCTATCACTTGTCAGAGGTTACTTCCCTCTTGTTACCACAAACACTTCCATTGTCAGATATCTGAGTGAGGCTTGGGGGAAAAAAAAAATAGTGAGTGAACCTTGCCTTTTGTTCCCAGAACACAATAAAAATACATACATTTATCTTCAATAATTATTTCTTTACCCCCTCATCCTCCCCAGAATAATTTCTGGTGTGTTTAAGTAGGTAAAACCAAACAGTTTCGAGTTCCTCTCTTTCCACAGCAATTACTCACCTTAGATCCAAAAGAAAGCAGTGCTGATAGCATCAGAAAAGGAGGTAAACATTCAAGCAGTATACCTGAGTGGTTCTTAGTCCACTCATTAAAATTACCTAGGACATGGAAAAAAAATACCATCCCCGAGAGCTTCTGAACTGATTTCTCTAAGGGAGGACCCCAAGTTATTGGCATTATATCAAGGATTTTTGGATAATTTTACTAGGGCACGTAAGCAAGGCAGTTTTCACTTGATTTTTCACTTACTTTCACTTATTAAAATAAGTTTTTACTTAGGTTCAACGAAGTGGAAAAAATCTTGGAGATCATCTAGTTTGTGCTTCTCAAACTTTGATGAGCGTGCAAATCACCTGGGGATCTCATAAAACCATTAGATTCTGCATCAGGAAGTGTAAGGGGGAGGCCTGAGCTAATTTAGTCCTAAGAACCTCTCAGCTGACTTCGATGAGGCTGGTCTGAGGGCCAGACTTTGAACAGCAAGAAAGTTCTTCCCTCTTAACTGTAACAGATGAAGAAACTGAGATCCAGAGACACTGTGGCTTCTTTAAGGTAAGACAGCCAGCAAAGGAACAAAACAGCACTGGGACCACATAATGGCTTCCAGTCCAGAAGCTACTAAATGGAAGGAATCTTTATTTCCTAAAAATAGAAATAATAATAAGAACCTAATTTTCTACAGAAGACTGGGGGTGGGGGGGACTAAACTTTGTCAGAGTATAAAAACTGATTTATAGTGTGTAGTGGTTGTAAAGAAATTAGAGAGATAGCTACAATTAACAAGAATCCATTTTGTGTTTTATTTGTTTTTAAGCAGGAGGCATAAGTATATGGTAAGAGAATAAAATAAACAGAAGAGGGAAATAAGCAGACCATGTACAATAGCACATGTAGGAGGGCACCAAGAGGGAGAAAAGGAAACAATAATAGAAAATAAAAGAGACCAGGCTGACAAAAGAAAAATAAGAATAAAAGCAGAGAGTTAGAAAATTAAACACAGATTCTAGAATAAAAGGAAAACATAGCAGCATGGAAGAAAAAAAAGAAAGAAAGGAAAACCCAACGGGATAAAAGGATTCCTGGAAAAAGACCATATAAAGTAAATCATAAAAGACTAGCAATCATGGGAAGGTGGGGCATTTAAGAGTGAGAAACACAGATATGTATAGAAAAAATATGTCTTAGTATTAAAAATCAGAAAAGAGGTTGTATTTCACTTATCATAGTTTTTATATTTTTTATTATATTTCCAAAATAACAAAAATTCCAATTTCTCCATAACCAACTGGACCCTGAAAGATAGGCATGGTCTCAGGCAAGGAAGCAAGAACCCCTCTGGAAGAAGAAATCCTCTAAGCAGAAGAAGTTGAAAAGAGAACAAGGTTTAACTAATCCAAAAGCATTCCATTTTTCTTATCCTGTGTAATATGACGAGACCCAAAAGTTTCTTGTCTAGCCAGGTGACCACATGTGTTACCATAGCTCAAGATATAGTCTCCTTGGAAGCCACAGTTCTAGCTTAACAAGCTGCTCCAGGCAGTCAAAACCAATAATACCATCTGGAAAACATCTCCCCTTGAAATGTATCTATGGAAACTACATAATGCCTACCTAGTTCCGCCCATCCTGTCTTTCAGACATGGGCAATTCTGAGCCCATTACTGTCAAAAGTATTTAGATTGTGGTTCTAGCAAAGTCCATTTATTTATATATTTTCACTGGCCATTTCCATTCCATAGCTTTGGTTCCATTCCAAACAAAAACAAAAACAAAAACAGGGGTGCCTGAGTGGCTCAGTCAGTTAAGCATCCGACTATGGCTCAGGTCATGATCTTACCATTCGTGAGTTTGAGCCTCGATTCAGGTGAGTTCGAGCCCCACCTCAGGCTCCTCACCATCAGTGTGAAATTCTTTCCCTCTCTCTACCTCAATCTCTCTCTCTCTCTCTGCCCTTCACTCACTCACACGCTCTCTCTCTCAAAAATAAAAACAAACCAAAACACAAACAAAACTTAGAATCCTAAGGAAGAAAATTAAAATTGTTGAAGTTTGCTTTCCTATAGATCAGACGTTGCAAATTCAAATGCCTACAAAGACAGGGAAAATCATGTCAATAAATAAAGCTGGCCTGTGTTCGTAAGAGCATGTGCCCCCATCTAAATGTGGCTCCATAAACCCACTGTGTTCTGCCATTCAGAAATGCAGGCCTAGTGCTGCCATAGGTATCTGTTTTACAAGGGATGCTAGAAATGAAGATTCTTATGTGCCGTCTCCTGATTTCTAAATGTTGACAATTAGTTCAACTTGTTGTTCTGAAATAATTGTTTACAATCCTGTTTTAGATCCTGCTTTTTCTTTAAAGAAGATGAAAAGTTCTATGAAGGGATCAAAAGGTAAAGGGGTGGACGTTACAGTATGAGACAAGTGGATGCACAACAAGTAGACCCCCCCCCCAAAAAATAAAGCAAGAATGTTTCATACTTTTAGAAGACATCTTTTCATCCTAGGAAACTGGTCATATGGCATTTCTCACATGATGGCCTCCATCACCACTAGCAATCTGCAGGCAAAAAGTTAACCTCTCTGCTAGCATTTATTCTTATATCTCTACACATTGGAGCATTTTCTTCCCATTCACCAATGACATTCATGTCCTTTACAGAAATATGCTGCGTTCCTGTATTTTGACTTGAAACCCCTTTGTGAACTCTTTTTACTAGGAGTGAAAGCCTGGTGGAGAAGCCACAGAGAAGAGCTCAGGACCCTCACATAGATTGCCTGGGGGGACCAAGATTGCCAGCAGAGGGGGAAGATTTCCATGGCCTCATTATTCAGCATTAATATTCACTGACAAAGAGATATGTTTCTTAACATAACAACCTACTCCTGGAGTTTCCTGAATGCCCTGCTGTGGCGACCTATCATAAGGCCCATGCCCGTCTTCCAAAACACATCTGAAACCTAGTACACGTTCCAGCTGTAAATGGGAGGCACTGACCCAACTCCAAACAAAAGCAAAATCATCCAAAACCTCCTTTCTTTCCAACATCACAGGCCTCTGAATGATATGTTTAGATTCTTCCGGGCTGGAGTTCTTCCAAATGGGGCTAGAAACCAGAGTTACAGTGGATATTTCTGCTGATTGATTACAAATCAGTAAACCTACCTGGAAACACATGTCTGAGGTAGGAGAAAGAAGGCTGGCCTATAAGCATATGAAGACTAAGAAATACATTTTTTTTTTGGATCACTTGTACAAATTTAAGAAACATCAATGATTAAACACAGACACAAATACAGACAGGGACACACACACACACACACGAACATTGTTTTCTCAAAATTTACTGATTGCCACATTTTGTTTTAGTTATTTATTTATTTAATTTTTAATGTTTATTTATTCTTGAGAGAAAGAGAGAGACAGAGAGAGAGAGAGCACAAGCAGGGGAAGGACAGAGAGACAGGGAAACACAGAATCTGAAGCAGGCTCCAGACTCTGAGCTGTCGGCACAGACCCACAAACCGTGAGATCATGGCCCAAGCTGAAGTGGGCCGCTTAGCCAACTGAGCCACCCAGACTCCCCTCCACATTTTATTTTTTATTTAGGCTCTTCACAGAATAGCAAATTAGTGGCTTAAGAACTAAAAGAATGAGTTTCCCAGGTGGTGACTGTCAATGTATCCCATAGATGGAGTTTTTATCTTTTGACTCGCCTTGCCTTATACCTTTGTTTCAAAATTTTGCTTGAAGGAAATTGCCTAAATCAGTTTCCTGACAGACTCCTGTCAACCCGTTACTTCTGTTAAGCTTCACCTAAAAGAAATCTGTTGGTTGGAGATGGAGGTAAAGGCGCAATTATTACTTGTCATTAACACCTTTTATAGTTCTCAGTAGAAGTATACCAAGCAGGGGTGTCGCTGTGTTCAGGTTAGGATTAAACATGTCTAGTCATGTCGGTGGGAGGTGGTGGTAGAGGGGTCAGGAGAAAAGGAACTGGTTCTGCAAAGAGTACCTTTGACAAATGAGCCTCCTGGAGAAGCTTATGCCGAGGGAACTGAGACGAAACCTAGCTAAGCAGTCCCCATAAACAGCAGGTAGAACAATGCTCAGGCACACGCTGAGATGGCTGTCATTTCTAACCTCTCCGTCACCACTTCTGGTTTCTGTCTAGCCCTCTGTGGACAGGGGCGTGAGTACTAGAAAGATGGTGGCTCTGCTTTCAGGTGAATAATTTGTTTTATACACATACACACACACACACACACACACCTCTCAGACACATCAAGTGAGGTACAAAGGCATGAAAAATAAACTTTCCCCAGTGAAGAACAACATGTCACTGAAATGCTCACAGTCCAGTGGGCCTCATTAATAACCAAACTCTCCCCCAAAAATGTATAATAGCTTTTCATTAATTCAATTGTATACCCCAACAGATACGTTGAAGTAATAACCCCTGGTACCTGTGAATGTGACCTTTGGAAATAAGGTTTTGTAGATGTAATTAAGATGTAAATTATAATGAGGTAAAATAGGCCCTTAATCCAATATGACTCTTGTCCTCGTAAGAGAGAAGAGATGCAAAGACAAACACATAGGAACAGTGCCATGTGACAGGAGAGGTGGAGATTGGGGTGATACAGCTTCAAGCCAACTGAAGGCCACCACCTGAAACTAGGAAGAGGCAGGGAAGCCTTCCTCCCTTCAGGTTGCAGAGGAAGCACAGTCCTACCTACATTTGAACTTCTAGCCCCCAGAATTGCAAGACCGATGGATTTCCATTATTTTTTTTCTTTTTTTCCCTTTTACTTATTTATTTTTAACTTATTTATTTTAATTTTGCTTAAATCCAGGTTATTTAACATATAGTGTGCTACTGGTTTAAGAGTAGAATTTAGTGATTCATCACTTACATATAACACCCAGTGCTCATCCCAACAAGTCCCCTCCTTAATGTCCATCACCCATTTAGCCCATCCCCCCCTCATCTCCCCTCCATCAATACTGTTTGTTTTCTATTTGAGCCTCTTATGGTTTGCCTCCCTCTGTTTTTATCTTATTTTCCCTTCCCTTCCCCTTTGTTGATCTGTGTTGTTTCTTATATTCTATGTGAGTCAAATCATGATACTTGTCTTTCTCTAACTTATTTCGCTTAGCATAATACACTTCAGTTTCATCCACATTGTTGCAAATGGCAAGATTTCATTCTTTTTGATCACTGAGTAATATTCCATTATATATATATAACTACATCTTCTTTATCCCCTCGTCAGTCGATGGACATTTGGTCTCTTTCCATAATTTGGCAATTGTTGATAGTGCTGCTGTAAATATTAGGGTGCATGTGCCCCTTTGAATCAGCAGTTTTGTGCCCTTTGAATTCCCATTATTTTAAGCTATCCACTTTGAAGTTATTTGTTATGGCAGTCCTACATAACTAATATACAAATCAGAAACAATAAAAGTTTATTTCTCCCTCATGTGACAGTTGGAGATGGGTATTCCTATTTGACAGGCAGCCTTCTTCCATACTCAGTATCCAAGCTCTTTCCATATTGTGGGATTCTGCTAGGGCAGATGCCAACAAATACAGTCATTTCCTTTTTTTTTTTTTTTTTTTTTTTTTGAGTATAGCTGACACACAATGTTACATTAGTTTCCAGTGTACAACTCAGTGATTTAACAAGTTTATACATTATGCTATGTTCACCACAAGTATAGCTACTATCTGTCCTGTTATACCCCTATTACAGTATCACTGACCATATTCCCATGCCTCTTTTTTAAAATAAACTTTAATGGGAACACAGAGGCATTTATGCATTTACCCACTGTTTATGGCTGCTCTTGTGCAACAATAGCCAAATTGAATACTTGTGGCAGAGACCATATGATTCTCAAGACCTAACACATTTACAGACTTGCTCTTTGCAGAAGAAATTTGCTGGCCTCTGCCACAGAGCAACATCATCATTTGCATCTAACCAAAACACAGGGAAAAAGAATATGGAGGAGGCAAAGCCACTCTTCCCAGCTATGGCACACATCATTCCCAAATATCTAGGATTGTCTAGAAATTAGTTACACGGTCACACATATTATAAGGATGACTGAGAAATGTAATATAGCTATATATCCAGGAGGAAGAGAAAATGGATATTTGGGGGAACAATTAGCAGACTCTGACCCTGAGCATCAACGGAGGATGTCACTTACATCAGTGCAGTAGCAGCAGCCATGAAGGGCCACCGATATGGAGTTTCACGGCGTCCAGACGTTTTAAAGAAGACATCACCAAAGGGAGTCAAACAAGGGAAGAGATAGAAAGATGTCCCATTGTAGCTGAGAATCCTATTTTCCAGAGCATACAGGCCATACTTCCTGGGGACTTCCAGTAGTAACTGATAAGAGAAAGAACTTTCTGGGGAGAAGTTTCGCAATAGCAGGTGGGGGATAAAGGCAGAGAAATTGTTTTCTCTCTGTAACTGTGGCTCTGCATTTGCTCCAAGCTTGATATGACCTTGGCAACCTGGTTTATACCAAATATATAAATAGGTAACACATATAGAAGTTTTAATAATTATAGTACTATTTGGGAAAACTCATCTCCAATTTACCCACAGTTTTCTGAATCTTGCATATATATTAAGGATCTAGAATATAAAAGTAGCACTAGAGAGTATATTATATATATTATATAATCAATTTAGGTACCAAACATCAAAAATTGCTAAGATCATTAAAAAACAGACAATCAGATATCATATGCCTCCTAACCTAACCCTCATTTGCTTGTAGTCTTCCCCCATCTTTCCCACACCCTCCTATTTCATGGAGTTCATTGCTTCAGGGAAAGGGCAACACACAGCCAAGAATAGCAATCATCAATCAGCTTACAGTTTTACAGCACAAGATTTTACATCCATAGCAAGACTATTGCCTGAATGCTAAGGCTTTTTGATTTACCAGGAGCAAGACTTTCTTGAGAAAGAAAAGGGCTTTAGTAATACTTCCCAAAGCTGAGCATTTTGCATATAGAAGCTCAGCCTGAAGGACTCAGATCAATAGTTAATTGTCCTACAGTAGAACAGAAAGAGGATAGGACTATAGTCAATTCCTAGAAAACAGGAATTAAGAAGGAAAAAGCAAAAACAAAACAAAAAAAACATTTCTGTGCTAGACTAAACAGCAAGAAGAAGAGAGGGATCTACTTCCCTCATCCCAACTCAGGGGTCCAATCTCAGGGATGGAGAGATCAGTCAGCAAGAGAAGCATCCACACAGGTTTAGGGGCATCTGAGGAACCTTTTTTTTTTATATGAAATTTATTGTCAAATTGGTTTCCATACAACATCCAGTGCTCATCCCAACAGGTGCCCTTGAGGAGCCATTGTTGATGCTCTGCTTTCCCGGGCAGAGACTGGGCTCATCACAAATCTATCTGAGAAGTTCTGCATTTGGAATGGCATGGCATCCAAAATGGCTGCAGAAGGAGCTGTGAAATAGAATCTCCACAGCTAACGAAAGTGCCTGGGTGTGGGTTGAAGGACCAGCCCCACATAGGTTCATACATTCCAGTGAAGTGAAACCAAAAGTCCCCATGGGCTCTAGTGGGTAATGCAGAGGTGTTCAGAACCTAGTTCAAAAAAGATCTACAACATTGGTCAGGAGTCTCAAAATCAAAGGTACGCAAGCATCAGTTATTGAAATCAGCAGGATGCTCAAAAGATGAGTCTGTGCTGGGACCAGGCAAGCCAGGCACAGCATGGTGAAATCCACAGAAACCAAGAAGACAGCAAATAAATGAGAGTCAAGCCCCCATGCCACTGCTATGATTACAGTTGACTTCCCACCTTGCTCCCAGATGCCACTGAGGGAAATGGAAAGAAATCCATCTGGATGCCCTTTACTGAAAAGCAACCAAGCTTTGAAATGAAAGGTAGCTAAGATATTTAATTGTTGCTAAAAACATCACTGGATCAAACTGAGGCTACTTGTTATCTCCTCTAGGCAGAGGGGGATCTTAAGAGTAAACCTGAGACTGATTCTAAAAAAAAAAAAAAAAAATCACATTACTGCCTTTCCAAATTGTGGAGTACAAATTTCAATCTGCTACAATAGATAAAGGTTTTCCATACTTGGGTTACCACTGTCACCTGTCAAAAAGTCACTTGACCTACTCTTTAAACTTCCATTCCACATACACACATACACACACATACACCAGCTCTGCTACCTTTTAGCACTGCTTTGTGAGAACTATCCAGACAACAACATAGTCATAAAAACTTCTAAGAAAATGAAATAGGACATTTAAAGAAATTTCAAATCCCACAAGTTTTAAAATTCCATGTGTCAGATAATAATACACTACAAAAGTTAAAAAAGCTCATTCAACAAGTGGAAAGATCTGGTTTTATTTATTCCAAAATGAGGGGTTTTTTAAAAAAGAATCAGATATCAAGAGAAAGATTCAATTGCAGTACCTTAAGAGTGGCATATACTCCTCCCTAGTGCTAGTGGTACCAGTGTGGAACAAACATGCTTGGCATCTGCCGGGCTGTCTCAAAGACGTGAGACCACACGTGGACGCTCCAGTGCCAGTGAAGCGAGAATGACCCACTGAGAGTAGTAGCCCAGCATGGGTATGTCATTGGAAAAGGATATCTGGTTGCACATTGGGTCTTTTCAGCCACACCCACACACATGGTTAACAATCATCGTCAGCACATCATTTAAAAATACAATGTGCAAAACATGCAATATGGAATACATTGCTGAAAAAGTTAAATTAGACATTAATAAGACTGAGGTGGTGAGTAGATGCAGACTGACAATTTGAGTGGTCTTTTCCCACTCTATTATCTATGATGTGGTTGTGCGCAGATTTGGTTTAATAAGTTTATAAACAAATCAATCTGCCCTTAGCAACTAAGAGATTAACCCGGCTAACTAAAGCAAGCACAACCACTAAGAATGTTTCCTAGTACTTTTTTAAAAGAAAGGCTTAAAGTAACAGTCTCTTCTTAGTCATATTCTTTTATTAGAATTGATATAATATGTATATTTTAATTCTTATATCAAGTGTAAGTACAATATCAAAGTGTGGCTTTACTCTTACAGGAATTTTGGAGCTAAATAAAATACCTCAGACCAGAACTAGATGAGACGTCATTTCAGTTTACTTCAACGTCAAGAGTTTAGCCTATTGGTTACCACAAATGAGTAACATTTGGACTAAAACACACTTCAGGGAAATGTTTAACCATTTATGTTTTATATGTAAATTTATTTTATTATTCTTAAATAAAGAGTTACTAGACTTTTAAAAATGAAATCAGTTGTCCCAATAGGGTCTAAATCTCATTAATGTTACAGCCTTCATAAAGAAAAAATATTCTTGAACTCTCATCTGATATTTCCAAAATATAATACCACTGAATAACTGAATAGATTCCCAATGCTCCCAATTAATATGCTTGTAGATCTTTTACAGGCACCAATATTTTTAGTAACATCTGGAATTGTGAACATTATCCAGCATCATGCCCTCCAGTTTGCAGATGAAGTATCTGAGGGTCTGAGAAATTCAGTCACATTCTTTGGGTCAGAATTGGGTTTAGACTCCAGGTCTCTGAAATCCAGTGCAGGGACCTTACACTCTCTTCCACCACTGCCTCAGATACAATTCTTACACCACTCTTTACCATTTGAATTATAAGAGCAGTGACCGAGGAAGGGCAAGAAGTACATGCATTAAGACAACAAAGCAAGACTTTGTTTTGAAACAATATCCAAATAAGCACAACTGCCATTTTTCTCCTGAGACTGCCAAATAGAACCTAAAGCTTTAGCCAAACGTGGAAAGAATATGTAAAAGCAATCCCAGCTCTAGCACCACTCCACACTTTAGCCTGAGAAATAGTTGTTCTCATTTTTTTGTGTGTGTAAAGTATTCAACCTTGGAAAGACAGTTAATACCACTCTCTATTCATTGTAATCTCTTAATTCCCATTGTCTTCTTCCAGTCTGAGGCTTGTGTGTCTCAGTAATCCTTCCATTTAGTAACCATAATCTGCAATCTCTCCCCCTAATGCCAGTAATCCTCGGATTCCACCAGGGGCGCAGGGCAGTAACTTCCCAAGTCAATGTCTTGTCTTTTTTCCAGATACATTATCAAGTTAAAGACAATTCTCTTTGCCCATCAGAGAATGAAGTGCATTTGTGTCCACTGTCTTTTTCTTCATTATACATTTTCAAAAATTGTAAGTATGCTGATTTTTTCCAGCCCTTTGATAAAAATGCATTAATCCAAAATGAACCAGCACACCGCAACCTGATTTGCATTTCAGAAAGTCATCAAGTTTCATTCAGCTAGCAGTTTTAAACTTTTCTGTGTGGACACATACTCTCCACCACCACACTTAACCTCCCCCCAGAAAACGAGAGAGAAAACAAAACAAGCAAAACCAAAATAGGGTGCCTGCAACAGAAAAAAAAAAGACACTTTAATGAGAAGGGGTTATAAGACTGAATAAAAGAATAGAAGACAGTTGACAAAAGTGGTCGTTATTTTTAAGAAATTGAAAGAGGGTATTAAGAATGTGAAAGACATAGCACCAAGGTGAGGGAGAGGGTGAGCAGGTGCCACTGTCTAACCTAAGCGTTAATCATCTGTACTTGGCTTTCCCCTGACCTCAAAGTCTAGGGTAATCATCACAGTGAGAAAGTTAGCAATTTCATGTAAGATGTAGAAGAAAGTAAATAATGAAGTTCCTTGAGAGAAAGTAAAAAAGAGAGGGCAGAGAGAGGGAGGGAGGAAGAAGAAATGAAGGAAAGGAAAAATAAAGCCAAATAACTGAGGATCAAGGATGTTTAGCTCTTATGTTAAGCCTTCAACTTACTTGCTAAAGGATCAAGTCACATGACAACTGAAGTCTCACAAATAAAATGGAAAATTATGTAGTTCTTTCTTAAAGGCTTTTGAGGTATTTTAATTAGTAATTCAAAAGTACTAGTGCCAACCTGAAGTGCTTCATACATTAATAATGTAAGAAAGCCTATTTAAATAAGAAGAAAGAGGAAAATAACCCTGACATAATATACAAATGCCACAAAGGAAAATAAATAATATTTCAAAGTTCAGTGGGTAGAAAATGAGAACTAATGATTCTGCCTATTTGAAAAATCAGTTGACCATTTTGATAGCAGATCCTGGTTCTCATAGTAGCTATGGCACCCAAAGTGTCCAAAGGGCCTTTTAATGTTTATTCATTTTTTGAGAGAGACAGCATGAGTCGGGGAGGGGCAGAGAGAAAGGGAGACACAGAATCTGAAGGAGGCTGCAGGTTCTGAGCTGTCAGCACGGAATCTGACGCAGGGCTTGAACTCACAGACGATGAGATTATGACCTGAGCCAAAGTTGGTGCTTAATCGACTGAGCCACCCAGGCACCCCTAAAATTTTTTTTAAGAAAAAAGAAAAAAAGGAAAGGAAGAAATAATGTTCCTTAGCAAAGCAATTCTCTTAGAAGATGGCAAATTCTATAATTACATGGTAGCTACAAGAGTGCAAAAGCTAAAGTGGCCATGCCAGGCAAAGGAAACTAGATTGTAAGCTGTTCCACCAGCCTTTCAGGATACAGAATTTTGCTCCATTACAAACCATCCATTTGGCTCTCCAGAAACACTGGCACTAACTTTTAAAGGGTTAGCACTTGCAATCCCTATCAAAATAGCACTAGCATTCTTCACAGAGCTACAGCAAACAATCCTAAAATTTGTATGGAAACAAAAAAGACCCCAAATAGCCAAAGCAATCCTGAAAAAGAAAACCAAAGCTGGAGACATGACAATTCTGGACTTGAAGCTATATTACAAAGCTCTAATCATCAAGACAGTATGGTACTGGCACAAAAACAGACACATAAATCAATGGAACAGAACACAGAATCTAGAAATGGACCCACAAACGTATGGCCAACTAATCTGTGACAAAGTAGGAAAGAATATCCAATGGAAAAAAAGAGTCTCATCAGCAAATCGTGTTGGGAAAACTGTACAGCAACATGCAGAATAAACGTGGACCACTTTCTTACACCATACACAAAAATAAATTCAAATGGATGAAAGACCTAAATGTAAGACAGGTTGCCATCAAAATCCTAGAGGAGAAAATAGGCAACAACCTCTTTGACCTCAGTCGCAGCAACTTCTTACATGACAGGTCTCCAGAGGCAAGGGAAACAAAAGCAAAAATGAACTATTGGGACCTCATCAAGATAAAAATCTTCTGCACAGTGAAGGAAACAATCAGCAAAACTAAAAGGCAAATGACAGAATGGGAGAAGATATTTGCAAACAACATATCAGATAAAGGGTTAGTATCTAAAATCTATAAAGAACTTATCAAACTCAACACCAAAAAAACAAATAATCCAGTGAAGAAATGGGCAAAAGACATGAATAGACACTTTTCCAAGGAAGACACCCAGATGGCTAACAGACACATGAGGCTCAACATCACTCATCATCAGGGAAATACAAATGAAAACCACAATCAGATACCATCTCATACCTGTCAGAATGGTTAAAATGAACAACTCAGGCAACAGTGTTGGCAAGGATGTGGAGAAAAAGGCACCCTTTTGCACCCTGGTGGGAATGCAAACTGGTGCAGCCACTCTGGAAAACAGTATGTAGGTCCATCAAAAAATTAAAAATAGAACTATCCTATGACCTAGCAATTACACTACTACATATTTATCCAAAGGACACAGGAGTGCCGGTTCAAAGGGGCACATGTACCCTAATGTTTACAGCAGCACTATTGACAATACCCCAAATATGGAAAGTGCCCAAATGTCCATCAACTGATGAATGGATAAAGTAGATGTGTATATATTTACAATGAAATATTAGTCAGAGATCAAAAAGAATGAAATCGTGCCATTTGCAACAACTTGGATGGAACTAGAGTATATTATGCTAAGCAAAATCAAAGAAAGACAAATATCATATGACTTCACTTATGTGTGGAATTTAAGAAACAAAACAGATGAACATAGGGGAAGGACAGCAAAAATAATATAAAAACAGAGAGGGAGACAAACCATAAAAAACTCTTAAATACAGAGAACTGGGGGTTGCTGGTGGGGTGTCGGGTGGGGGAATGGGCTAAATGGGCAAAGGAATTAAGGAGGATACTGGTTGGAATAAGCACTGGGTGTTATATGTAAGTGATGAATCACTGAATTCTATTCCTGAAATCATTATTATACTATATGTTAAATAACTTGGATTTAAATTGAAAATAAATAAATAAATAAATAAATAAATAAATAAATAAATAAATAAATAAATAAAATATTAGTACTCCTGGGTGGCTCAGCTGGTTAAGCATCCAACTCTTGTTTTGTCTCAGGTCATGATCCCACAATTCATAAGATGGAGCTCCATGTTGGGTTCTGAGCTGATATCACAGAGCTGGCTTGTGATTCTCTCTCTCTCCCTCTTTCTGTCCCTCCCCACTGAGTCTGTGTGCTCTCTCTCTCTCTCTCTCAAAGTAAATAAACAAACAAACAAAATGTTAGCACTCACCAAAACTCTGTCTTGCAGGTTCTGGTCATATATATTAAGATCAGAAGTCCTATCGAACACCATCTACTTATTTTCACCTTTGCCATAATAATTATTGTGTGGTTTGTAAAGCACAGCTACAGCCCTCTCTCTCAGGTGGGTGTAGCTCACAGCATCAGCCTGTAGGTAATATTATCCTCATGTTACAGGTCAAGGAATGAACAAAGTTAACTGAATCAAACACTATGATAAAAATTGTAGTAGTAGCTAACAGTAGGTATTTTTAATATTAATCATTATATTTATTAAATAATATGTTAATAATACAAGTGTATTATTCCATGTATTTTAATAGTCACATTTACTATTAATGAACTGGTTATTGATTAATAATCAATCTCATTTAATGGTGATTCATTACGTATCAATTACTCTACTATGTGACCTAAAACATGCTTTCTCTTTTAATCCTTACTTTTTTAAAAACTTTGCAGTAAATATTATTATTATCCCTATTCTAACAGGGAGAAAACAAGCTTAAATAACTTGCTCCAAATCATACAGCTAATAAGTAGTGGCGACAGAACTTCAACACACATCTGTTTAGTTTCAAACACGCTAAGCTATATTGCCTTTCCTAATATGCTTCCAAGTGATGTTCAGATACAGCAGCCAACAGAATCTTTCATTACAGGGGCTTTCATGGGAAATAAAAGGCTTTGGGAAAGAATGCATGTAATTAAATAGATCACATAAGCTGCCCCTACATTTAATTAAGGGCTAAAGGTAAAAATGGGTTGATAGGCAAGGCATTGAAGGAGGCCATGTTGCCTTTGCCTGGTGAGGCAGTGCTGATTGGGACCCCGTGGCCTGCCCAGCCAGTCACTAACCACAGACCAGGCCAACTAAGAGAACAGTAGGGTAATATTGGGAATAGTAATAAATGTTATTCCTAGAAAGAAAGAACTGAATGAGTATATCACTAGGTGCAATTTAATTTCATCTCTCTCTAAATTTTATTATACAGAGCATCATACAGTCTCAGGATTTTATAAATACCACCTCCCTAATCTTTCATTTACAGCTACAGTGAAGTTGAGTTATGTTTTTAACCTGCTTCAACTGAAGAGTCTTCAGCACCCCCTGAAGCCCTCGGTGGCTCCACCTCACTTTAAGTCCCCCACCTCTAAAACCTCCTTCACAGTTGTGACTGTGGGAAAGCACAGAGGACAAGAGGGCACTGCAGTGACCACAGCACTCTGGTAGCATGGTGTCTTCCTAGAGTATCGACTACTCAACATGATTTCTTTAGTGAATGGAGGAACAGCCAGCACAGACACGAGAGGGTGTTCATTAGTCATTGAAATGCAATGCTTTTACTTAGAAATTTCATGTTGTCCTTAGGAATATAAACTCTTTCAATTTGCCTAAAATATATGCAATCTTGCAAACATGGCTCCCCAGAATTAATTCCAAAATGGTATGCTTTCAAAGCTACACCTGAATATTAAACTACTAAGATGTGTAAGGATTTAAAATGGCATGATACTACTGGGTGTTATATGTAAGTGATGAATCACTAAATTCTTTTCCTGAAATCATTATACACTATATGTTAGCTAACTTGGATTTAAATTTTTTTAAAAAATTAGCCTAAAAATCTTGGAGAAGAGAAAAGCTATTTGCTAGCAATTTCAGTTCTCTCAGATAGAAAAAAAAAAAAAATTAAGTGTATGAAGAGGAGTTCTCCTTTCTTGTTATTTGTATGTAGACAGATTTCTCATAATTACCTTGGGATTGAGTCTCAAGATATTACTATCTCAACAATGTGCTTCAATGTGTATCTTGGCATTTTAGGATAATTCACTATGTAAAACAGAGAAATACAAGCCATTATATATTCCACAGTGTTATGTAAAGTCAACTAAATAAAATGAAAATAGAAAGATTAAATAAATAAACAAAAAAACAAATAAATAAAATGGCATGACACTAGGAGCGTATTTATTATTTTGGTGCAGGTAACAGCTAAAAACAAAACAAAACAAAAGCCTTAATTTAATAAAAGGGTACTGATAGAAAGGAAAAAAGAAAGAATAACTTCTTACAAATAACCCAGACACTAGCTCTGAAACACTATCTTTTTTGTTTTACACTTATACTTTTCTCCCTGACTTCCTCTCTCTGCAACCTTAAATTCCCTTTTGTTATGTTTTAAATTCTATCTACTCTTCAAGGCTCAATTCAGTTCTCACCGCTTTAGGGAAGTCTTCTTTTCCCCACTGGCTGACCCACATAAATCTTTCCTTCACCTGAGTCCTGCAATTGAAAGCATGGTTATTATCTTATACTTTAACACTTCAATATCCTCTAGGTGATGAATGTCTGCTAATTTTAACCCCTAAAGAGAATATAAAGATTTTAAGGTTATGGCTAATATTTATTACTAATAGAAAAATGATAATGAACCAGCAGTTACTATTTATGGAGGACTTACTATGTACCAGGCACATATAAAATGCCATTGAGGGACTACAACAACTGTAGGAGCTAAATATTATTATATCCTCCTTATATAAGGAAACCTGATTATAGTCAGAAGATCATTCTGTTAGAAGACTGAGTCATAATTTGAATCCACTGCCTAATCCTGCTACTTCCTTTCCCTCTGGAGCAAGTAGGCCAAAATGTTACACAAAATATGTCTTGTGATGCGGACACTCAGTGTCTGTACTACAGCTGGACAACTCCTGCAGGAAAGGTGGGAAATCCCCAAAATGCTAGATTATGGATGAGGTTGAATTCATAAGAATAAGAAGCAACTGTTAGAATTCCTTCCTTAATTTGGAAAAATGCCTCAACTCCAAATTACCCCAAAGGTCATTGGACAGATGCACACCTGCCATCATGTGATCCAAATATAATCACTGGCACAAAAGAAAGCAACCATTTATCCTTTCAGTAAAGGTTAGGTTCTTCAGGATTCAGTGAATGGACCATTTTCAGACATCTTCATGAAATGAAATGTACAGAATAAAATAATCATGTGGGATATCTTCCAATGAAATACTAACACCACAAAGATGGTAGATTAATATAAACCTTCAGTGAGACTGAAGATTTGTTTTTAAAAAAATCAGAAGATTTTAACCTCTATAAGGTTACAGGTTGAGGAAGAAATGATAACATTTCACAAAGCACAGTTAGAAAGGATCTTAGAAAAAAATGTAAAAGACTGTACTTAGCAAAAAGGAAGAAATGCAGAGCTAGAGATGCCCAACTATACAAAACACAAATGGAAACCAAAAGAGAGGAATAAACAAAGATAAAGTGACAAGGCTGTAATCTAACCTGAAATGGACTAAAGGTGCTGGCCATGAAAGCCTTTCCTGACCTTCCCTCCCACCCACCCCTTACATTCCTGGGTAGCCCCTTCTTCTGGGAACAAAATGCCTGGCAGCAGGAGACACAGTGCAGCCAGGTTTATGACAAGGATGAATTGCCTTTTCTCCACTGGGTGCCTGGTGCTCAATGGAATGTTGGCTGTAAATATCTTGAAGCCCCCCTTCCTTTTCCTCTCTTAAGGCTTCTTCCCAACACGCTAGCCCAGCATCTCCTTTTCTCTTGTCCAATTTACTTCACCTTATCATCTACCTTTTTCCTGAACTCTCTTCCCTTTTCCTGTCCTGGAGGGCAGGAAGGCAGAGGACAGACTAACGATTCAGAATCCCTGCACTCATGCATTCAATTTCCTAAGTACTAATTCACACTCAGCATAAGTACAGTGTTTGGTTAGTGTTGTAAAATCTGTTGATTCATACTAGAAGGTAATTTCTTTTGACTTTCTAAAGCTTGTTCTGATTCCTCCTTTCCAGAAGGACTTCAGTCACGGTATTTATTCGCTCTTTTACTAGTTTCGAATCACTTCTATTTTCTTTTGATAGCCATCCTAAAGCCCAGGACCATGAACAAACACTTTTTTCTGGAAGTCTTTGAAAATTACCATGGAGATCTATTGTTTTTTGACATGGAAAATGATTTCTTTAAATTAAGTGGAAAATTATTTTAAAGCATAACTATATAAAACTGTCATATATTGAGGAATATATTTTTACAGAAAAACCAGGAGATCTATTTTTTTAAGTTTATTTATTTTGAGAGAGAGAGAGAGCGCACACACACAAAAGTGGGGGAGGAATAGAGAGAGAGAGGGAGAGAGAGAGAATCCCAAGCAAGCTCCATGCTGTCATCACAGAACCCAGTGCAGGGCTCAGTCTCACAAACCATGAGATCATGACGTGATCTGGAACCAGGAGTCAGATACTTCACTGACTGAACCACCCAGGTGCCCAGGAGGTCTATTTTAAAATGTTGAAAGTCTCTAGTGCAAATTTGGCTGATTTTTTCCACATTTTCTCAAGAAATAGCTTTAAAAAAAACTTGCATGTTTTAATTGACCAAAAACAAACAAACAAACAAACAAAAAGGAGTGAAAAAACTGTAAGCCTTTACTACTTTCCTGATAAGGAAAGATGTCTGAGAATGGGATGGGTAAGTGTGAAACAAACTCCAGGAATGTAGACATCTGTCTAACAGTGAAACAGGGAGTTATTAACAATGCTCCAGTAGAAGCTAGGGATGTTGTCATTGACTGGAAAGCTTTGGGGAGACGTAAAGTTATGGAGAAAAGCTTTTTAGTCCTAACAGCCACTCCAGCCATACAAACTGCTTCCTTACAACCTCATTAGTTGGTTTTAAATAGATTACCCAAAAAAGAGGGAAGGAAAAAGTCTGATCTATAACCAGGACAGGGCTGAAACCACTCTTCACAAGGAGCACGGAGCATGTCTCATTGAGAAATGAATTGACTAAGAACCTCCAATTTGGATGTTAGCCTCTTGGAAGTGATAATAACCCCATCAAATTCCCAAGAGGAAACAGCTATAGAAATAAAAGGAAAACACCACAACAATGTTTAAAGCTGAAGAGCACAAAAACACTGGGCAGAGCCTTACAGAATGGAACAATGGTCCAAGTAAAACCTGAACTGCAGGAGCGCCAGACCGTGAAATGGAGAAACAATGCGTGCCCAAGTGGGATTGAAGACTCAAAAGCCGCTATGAATTCAAGCAAGATCAAAACAGAAATCAATCTATTCATGTGACTTCCAAAAGATCATTAAAAACTAATTACTTTCTGTCTACCTCAATCGCTTTGTTGCTTTAGCTGGTAAATTGTTCTTCCTCACTCTTGGTCTAGATGGCTGTGTAATAAAGTAGTGTGTTCCAACTCAGATCACAGTGAGTCAAGTGGCCCCATCCTAGAGCCCAGACACCAACTCAAAGTACTTCTAAGCATGATCACAGACTCTCCACTTATCAGCACAAAGCTTATGTATGCAACTGGGTGACACCTAATTACATAAAGCAATGTCATGCATTATTTCAAAAAAAAAAATCAAACCCTTCTTTTCTAGGGCTATGGTCAGTGATTTGGCATGTTGATAATCAATTTTCTTGTTCAGAAAGAGTCGCCATGATGGTAATAGAGATAATTCTTATTTCTTTTTCAAATCTGATGCAATTATCAAAAAATAAAGCAAAAAGAAAAGAAAATCTGCTACTCAAGCAAATTTATTCTGTCAAGTAGCACTATCTTCAAGATGATAGCAACAACACTTCTACCAATATTTATTTTTATTTGACTTGGTAAATAATCTCATTCTTCTTTCAACCTTAATTTTCAAACTTACTTTCCTTCAAAACAAAGCTCCTGATCTTTTGTATATATTTTCTAGGAGAAGATCCAATAGGCTCGTACCTGTTTCTCAGGAAGTGAAGTGTCCCACAATTATATGTGTAAAAGAACAAATATCAATAGGCAGAAAAAAATATTTTTTTAGAATTTTATTTGCACATGGACTTAGAAAATGGCCAAGGATAAATGTGGTGAAATATGACCTTGGATATCAAGAATTCTTCTTTCTTGAATGTTTATTTACTGTGTTTTTGTGATAAAATACAATATATACATATCGGTGCCTGAATTAATACCTACTTTTAAAGAGAATGGCTTATATTTCCTTAGTACTTACAATTTTCAAAGTTTATTGCATATTACTTTCTCATTTGAAAGCCACAAAATTTCTATAAAACAGATTTTTCTTTTTTAAAAAATTTTTTTGATATTTATTTATTTTTGAGAGACAGAGAGAGACAGAGCATGAGCAGGGCAGGGGCAGAGAGAGAAGGAGACACAGAATCTGAAGCAGGTTCCAGTCTCCCAGCTGTCAGCACAAAGCTCGACACAGGGCTTGAACCCATGAACCATGAGATCATGACCTGAGCCCAAGTCAGATGTTTAACTAACTGAGCCACCCAGGCAGTTTTTCACTTGGGAAGATATTTCTTCCCATTTTACAGTAAAGAAAACAAGTGTAGGAACCACCAAGGTCATATAGTTTGTGAGAAATAGAGTCTGGAACAGAAAGATCTCCCTGCTCCCTACATTGCCAATATAGCTATTGAGGAAAAGAAGAAATAATGTTGAAGATATTTTATATGCCAGGCCTTACTAGTGCTTTACAAATGACATTTTCTTTTATCTTTACAACAGCTCTATGAGACAGATATTACCATTCTTACTGATGTGTATACTGAAATTCAGAAATTGCGAGTGCCTTCATCAAATTTACCCAGCTAAAATATGGCAGAGTTAGAATTCCAATGTGGGTTTTCTGACTACACACTCCAGGTTCTTTCTCTATTTCTTGATGCCATTTCTACCAACAACTTGGAAAATACAGCCTTTATTGCATAAACTTCATGTTTAGTCAATTGGAAAATTCCACTCAAAGGTAAAATAGATGATACTGACGTTCAGAAATTATAATTTAATACAAGTACAATCAAAGCCAAATGCCAACATGCAATCACAATATACCCAGTGTTTAGGTCCCCCCCTTTAGAGGAACATCTCTCAAGGACATAGCATAGTTGGGCTAAAAAGTGTGCTCTTTACTCCATAAAGCAATGCAAACATGATTTCCCTAACAATCATCCTTCCCCTCCTTTCTCCAATATACTATTTCTTCTCACAATATCACCTATTTTTTTTTCCAGGGATGAAGAGGTGATGAGATTTGGAAATCTCACCACAAAAAAGTCAGGGACCCCCACCAATAAAATGTAGATTTATTGCTAGGTGGTATGGTTTAACTTTCTTGAGGAAATTAATGCAAGGAAGCATTGAAAAACACAAACTTCTAACCATGTAGTTTTGTGTCTTAGATCTGAAAATTTAGGGCCATAAGACAAGTGGTCTTGCTATGAGAAAGTGGAAGATTTTTTTCCCTAGTAGGGTATAACAGAGAAAGGAATACTCAAAATTGACAGGAAAACTAAGACAGAAAGAGTCTTGGAAAAATGAAGTCTTACGGCAACACTAAGAGAAAGACAGTTATTTAATTAATTAGACTAGATTTCACTTATCCTTAGTAAAAGACATTTATCTTATTAAGAAGGTCAAAGAAAAGGGGCAAAACTGGGCATGTGTTGGTGTAAAAAGGTTCTTGAGCTGGTGCTGAATATACACCACACGCATACCTTTCACAAAATAATGATTTAAGTTAGTTAACTACATGCCCCACACTGAACAGAACTTCTAACTTAGCTTCTTGATTTCCTCTCCTGAACTTTTCATATCACTTTCACTGTCCTGCCAGGCTTGGCAGGCTTGGAGTAGAGAAATTTCTCTCCATACCAAATATATCTTAACTTTGGCAACAGCAGAAAAACCTGGAGATTTATGCTTGAACAACAACTTCAGACCTGTTACTTTTGTGCAATCTCTACTAAGTCAGCAAAATCATTCTCACTGATTTACTATGTTTGTGAAAACACAACTACTTCTGACTATTTAACTTACTTGACTGATTACATTGATTAGAATAACAATTAACTACATACAATCACTTTTATTTGCTTTGCTTTTAATTAAGTTTGATAACTCAAATTAGACAAGTCAACTTATGTTTTACGCTGCTAATTAATTAGGATGATTAGACAACAATCCAAAGCTCCAGATTCAGTTCCAATTACTTATCCACAGAGGAGAGAGTGAAACTCTTTTATGCAAATATGCAGCTTACACTAAATACATTTTCTTTAAAGCAGTAAGTATATATTAATAAAAAAAAACTATTCCTAAAATTTAACACACACAAACTTTGGATGGAGGCTGGTAGAGTCATTATATGCTTTAACATAGCTACTACTCCCCATAAGATGGTAAGGCATTTTTTTCCATTTTATTGATGAGGAAACATGCAGAGTTGAAGAAAATCAGAAGCATTGTGGAATTTTCTGGTTCCTGAGCTGGAATTGGGAGTGGCATTATTTAAGTCCACTACCATTTGAGAAAAAAAAAAAAAAAAAGAATTTCCTACAGTTACTTCCTACAGCAAAATAACTAATTTCATTGGGGACATCACAAAAAGCTGGAATAGTGTATAGTTTGTTTTTGCTGGTACAAAAGTTAAAATTAACTGGGCAAGAAAAGCAATTCCTCTACTCTTAGCCTAAAATGTAGGAAAGAAATGCTGCATCTTTCACTTTCATGCGGCCAATTTTGCATTTCTAGATGAAACCTTCAGCGAAATGGGCAATTTTCCAGAAAAGATGTGTAACACCAAAACTGGCTCAAACAAAAGTTTAAAAGACCTACATAGATGAAGAACCACTAAAGAAATTAAATTAATTGTTAATTATTTAATTGTTATACTTCAAAAGGTGCCCAATCCAAGTTTTCACTTGGGAGATTTATCATACCCTTAAAAAACCAGACAATTCTCCTAAACCTTTCAGAGCAAAGAAAAAGATGATAAGTCATGTGACCTATTTTACTGAGCAAATGTAGCACTGAAACCAAAACAAGAAAAAGTACAATAAAAGAAATTAGGGCCCAAATATATTTATAAATTAAGATATATACATCTTAAATAAAACATCAGCAAATAAAATAAAATTTGTAGATATATTTTTAAAAATTAAATATCAAGGTAAAATTGTGTTTATCCCAGGAATGCAAGGATGGTTTGACTAGAAAATTCATCAATTCTCTGTATTAGAAGTCAAAAGACAAAAGCGAAATAATGTATAGGCATTGGATAAAATTCAACACTTGATTCTTTTTATCCTAGCAAACTAGGAATAGAAGGAAAATTTTACCTGCTATAAAGTGTCAGTAGTGGAATTACATAATAAGTACCATACTTAATGGATGAAATATTAGGAGCAGAATACAAGTAAG
Organism: Acinonyx jubatus; assembly: GCF_027475565.1. Taxonomy (NCBI): domain Eukaryota; kingdom Metazoa; phylum Chordata; class Mammalia; order Carnivora; family Felidae; genus Acinonyx; species Acinonyx jubatus. Next base: position 38,027,579 of record NC_069385.1, read on the forward strand.
TTATACTAAAAGATACTGATACCATCATTGTCTATTCAATACTTACTCTCTGTCCTTGTCTATCTAAGACAAGAAAAAAAAAGAGAGATAAAGATCAGAAAGGAAAAGATAAAATTATCATGATTTAAATATGATATTAACATCTACCAAAAAATCTAAGAAAATAAAATTATAAATTATTAGAGTTCATTAGAAGGTTTATCAAGGTGGCCAAACAGAAACTACAGAATAATACATATATTAAAATAAAATTTACATTTTGAAAAACACAAATTTTTAAAATAGTACTGTGGATAGCCTAGGGCCATAAATGTATCTCACATAGGTAAAAAATAAAATTGTCTGGAAAGATACACATCAAATTAAATGTTGGTACCCTTCCAAAAAGACTCAGGATTGATGGTGATGATCAAAGGAGATTATAGCCTTATCTATAATAAAGACATGTCTCATATATATTACAGGTTCAGTTCCAGACCACTGCAATAAAGCAAATATCACAATAAAGTGAGTCAAATGGATTTTTTGGTTTCTTAGTGCATATAAACATTATGTTTACACTATACTATAGTCGAATGGGTGTACAATAGCATTATGTCTAAAAAACAATATATATATATCTTAATTTAAAAATGCTTATTGTTAAAAAATGGTAACTATCATTTGAGCTTTCAGTGAGTTATAATCATTGACTATACATCACCATAACAAATTATAATAATAATGAAAAAGTTTGAAACATTGTGAGAATTACCAAAACATGACATAAAGACACAGAGTGAACAAATGCTGTTGGAAAAATGGTACCAACAGACTTGCTCAATACAGACTTGCCAAAAACCTTCAATCAAAAAAAAAAAAAAAAAACCTCAATATCTGCAAAGTACAATAAAGCAAAGTGCAATAAAATGAGGTATGCCTGTATTTTCGTTTGTATGGCCTAAATATATTTATTAGTCGTACTATTAAAGATTAATAAATGAAATTGAAAATATACAAGAAAGAGCGTAAACTATTCCTGCATTTCATACTGTTCATACTATTAAAGTTCACATTATTACTTAACTCAAGGATAGCATCAGGAGAACACAGGAGCACATCATATATAAACTCATAACAGTTAACTTGGTTGCTAAACATGCTTTACTGTTGAGTTAATGTTTACGAGAACTGGTTTATTGACCTTTTTTTAATTTTGATAAATAAAATTTAAGAATATTAAGGCCAAGGATTGAAAAGGTTTGTATATGTAATCATATATATGTCTAATATGTGATTTTCTCCCACAACTTCACCAGTGTTAAAATATAATAATAATAATGTGACCATAAATTCAGGTCAATGAAATAGGTTTATCATGAAAAAACATTGAAAGTTGTTATTCAAGATATGACAATTAATTTTTTAATGCTATTTTTCAGAAGAGACCAATATATCACTGAATTTCTCTTTTTCTCTCATAGTTATTAGACATCTGGTAACCAGGAACCAGGTTCTGTTATGTACTTGTCAGAGGCTTAAAAAGTTAAGAATGATGGACATCTGTTCCCAAATCAAATATTTACCTTAAAAAATAATAGTGAATTTTTCAAGAATTCCATGTAGATTGAGAACTCACTTTTATATAGGCAGTAAAACACCTAATTGTCAGGGGCAGTTCAATATGAGCCTCAAATGATTAATATACTCTAGATGCAATGGTGAGAGAAAAGGGCACACATTCACTCTAAAAGGGAAGAGACAAAACTGCCCTATCAAACTCATTACACCCCATTAATGTTGTACAACAAATTTGATTTCCTACAGTAAAAACCAGTCTCTGAAGAAATATAATTTACTTTCAGGTGTTCAGACTGTTAAGATCTTGGAGATTTTTATTTATATCAACTAATATTCAGCAAATCATAACATACATTTTTGTTTTTTACTATCAACTATAAAAATCATACCCATTTCTATTCACATCTTCTCCAACTGAGAAAGATTTTTACTCGTATGTCTACTGAAACAGGAGAAGAAAAGAGTGTGAACAACTCAATTCACTCTAGAAATCTTACTCAAGCAATTCTGAAGCATGTGGATGAATCTGAGTTGTAGAACATTTTTGTTGTTGTTGAGAAAAGGGTCGTTCTTTTTCATTGGACAGTGAGGCTCAATGGGCAAAACTTGTTTAAGAGGTGATCAACTTCCCTGAGATGATGAGATTATAATTTTCAGTCATTACTGACCTAAAAAGCTTTTCACCTCACAACTCTTTTGAGACACCACCAATGTGTACTCTATGTAAAACATGTACTGACTTCCTGGAATTCTCTCCGGGAATGTCTTCAGAGCCTGAATTTCCTGGGAAATACTAGACAGATGGGCAATACTACTGTATGTTTCATTAAGTGCCCTAGAGTTGTCCCTCACCCAGCAGGAAATATCTGAGGAGTCTAGAAGTGCAGAGGATATAAACACAGTGAGATCCTGTGCAACAGTAGCTCCTTACCTCCCTGCAACACAGCAGAAAGGACTTTGAAGGAAAGAACAGGCAGAACTCCATGGAAACCCTGGTGGTAAGAGAAAAGGAAGGCACCCTGAACGTCCAAGTTTATAGCTCTGCATCCACCTCTAAAAGAGTTTAGAGCTCACTCTTTTGTATATTCTCCTTATTTTTTGAACTTGCTGTTATCTTGTATACCAAAGAAGACATTCTGGAGTGCCTGGGTGGCTCAGTCAGTTAAATGTCTGACTCTTAATTTTGGCTCAGGTCATGATCTCATGGTCATGAGATTAAGCCCCACAGCAGGCTCTGTGCTGGACACGGAACCTGCTTAAGATTCTCTCTCTCCTTCTCTCTCTCCCCCACTCGTGCATGTGCACATGCACACTCTCTCTCACTCTCTCTGTCTCTCTCTCTCTTAAAAAAAAAAGATATTCTGGGCAATAAGCATTCAGACATTTAATTGTGAGTGAAAGATTTAATAGATGATCAAATATAGCATCCTGGCCAAAGCACACTGGTACTTAGCAAAAAATCAACTAAAAAACTGCAAGAGGATAAGACATTTCTCTAAGTAAAGTTTGGTGGCTCTCAAAAATCTTGTACATTCTCAATTTTCATCCAAACTTAATTATTTTGTGGGTTCAATTTCTGTTTCCAGCAAAACACAACTTCCTAGTACTGCGGAAGAAAAGACTTATAAAATGGGCTTCGTGGAGCTCAAATAGCTCTTAAAAACAATATCTTGATGAGTTAAGTGTAAATGAGCCAAAACATATGGATTAAATGTCCCTTTAAATACACATGGCTTTAAAAATGAAGGGAAAAAAGGTTTTGGCAAAATGTGTTTCAGATTTGGTTGAAAGAAAACATTTGAAAGGAATAGTTTGAGGGACTGAACTAACCCAAAACATACCTGAGCTCTTCCAACCTCATCTAGTACAACCAATTCTAAAACATATGGATTTTATACTATAATTCCCCTACCACACCCACCCTGAGTTCTGAGTTCTTAGTTTTTCTTCCTATGTTGGAAGTCATTAAAAACAGTCATAGTGTCAGTACTGTGTTGAAGAGACCACAACCTACTACTGTGATCAGTTTAAGTCAAATAGAATGAATGGGTTATTGGTCATCACTTGACAAAAATAAAAATAGCTTTTGTTTCAAACTCATAATATATATTTCTCACTAGCAGTCCCATCAGACAGTAATACTAAATCATAGATACACATTGGGATAAATACAAGGCCTTTCCAGTATATGAAATGACAGGATATCTATGTTGTGACTCCTTACTTAACCAAAGCCAAGTAAGAGATAAAAGGTCAACAGGAGAACACCAAAGCACAACCTGAATAATGCCAAATAATTTTGACCTGCTTGGAATAGTTCAAAATGTATTTATTTGAATCATATGACTGGAAGCAAAAGCAACTGATCAATCCAGAACAGAGTCTACCGACTGACAGGTTGTAGGACATGTGCTACCTGTATCTTCAGTTTGTCTTCAAAGTTACCACCTGCCCCACACATACATATACACACAGATGGCAATATTATCATTAAACTCTACAAGCAATGAGATTTACTTCTAACACATGATTAGGGTTAAAATTAATAAATAATGTAGGTTTCAAATAGATGAACTGTTAGCTTTATGAATTTAGGAAATTATCTGTATTGCTATCCCATGTTTTCCACATAAATCCATGGAATCTCACCATGTCTACTGACGCAGGTAAAACTGGTTATTTGTTGCCATGTCTCCCACATTATATCTGAAAAACAAGTAATAACATGAATAAATGACCCTAGTCATGATGCCACTAAATTGCCCTAATTTGCATGCACCCTCACCTAAGCAACCTAGTTATTATGTATGTCACTAAGGTATATTGTACTTACTCAAAGACTGAGGGTTTTTTCTTGGTTTTCTTCTTATACTGGTTTTAATAAGATATGAAAGATATACAGCACTGCATAAGTTTAAAGTGTCCAGCATAGGGGCGCCTGGGTGGCTCAGTCTGTTGAGCTTCCGACTTCGGCTCAGGTCATGATCTCATGGTCTGTGAGTTCGAGCCCCACATCAGGCTCTGTGCTGACAGCTTAGAGCCTGGAGCCTGATTCAGATTCTGTGTCTCCCTCTCTCTCTGACCCTCCCCCATCTATGCTCTGTCTCTGTCTCAAAAATAAAATAAAACATTAAAAAAATTAAAAAAAATAAAGTGTACAGCATACGATTTTGACTTACATATATTGTGAAATGATTACCACAATAAGTTTAGTCGACATCCATTATCTCACAAAGATACAAAAAAGAAAAAGAAAAAAACAGTTTTTTCCTTGTTATCTTGTATATATCTCATAAGGTTAGGGGGCCCCTGGGTGTCTCAGTCTGTTAAGCATCTGACTCTTGGTTGCTACTCAGGTAATGATCTCATGATTGGTGAGTTCAAGCCCTGCCTTGGGCTGTGCGCTGACAGCATGGAGCCTTCTTGAGATTCTCTCTCTCCCTCTCTCTCTGCCCCTCCCCTGTTCATGCTCTCTCTCTCACTCACTCTCAAAATACATGAATAAACTTTAAAAAAAAATACATGCTAAAAAAAACCTGGATTTATTTTCTTAACAACTTTCAGGTATACTATTCAGCAATGTTAACTACAGTCATCATGTCATACATCATATTCCTAGTATTTATTCATCTCAACAGGAATTTTATACCTTTTGACTACCTCTTCCATTTCCCTCTTTCCCAACTCCTCACCTATGGTAACCACAAATCTGATTTCATTTTGTATGAGTTTGGATTTTTGTTATTTTTATTTTTATCTTATTTTATTTTTTGACAGGAGGGAGGGGCAGAGGGAGAGAAAGAATCTTAAGCAGGCTCCACACTCAGCAGGGAGCCTGACACAGGACTTAATCTCATGACTGGGAGGTCATGACTTGAGTTGAAATCAAGAGTGGGACACTTAACTGACTGAGCCACCCAGGCACCCCTATTTTGTTATTTTAAGATTCCACATATAAATGAGATCGTACAGTATTTATATTTCTCTGTCTGGCTTATTTTATTTGACATAATTTCCTCAAGATCCTTCCATGTTGTCATGAATGGCAGGATTTTTTTAAAGCTCCTTTTTTATGGTTAAATAATATTCCATGACATAGATATAAATATAGATACCACATTTTCTTTTCTCGTTCATCTATCAGTGGACACTTACACTGTTTTCATGTCATGGCTTTTGTAAATAATGTTGCTATAAATGGAGGTGCAGATATTTCTTCAACACCGTTTTCATTTCCTTCACACATAATCCCAGAGGTAGAATTTCTACATAATATGGTATCTACTTTTTGAGAAACCGCCATACTGCTTTCCATAATTACTGTACCAACAGACACTAGGGTTCCCTGTTCTCCACATCCTTACCAGCATTTGTTGCCTCTTGTCAAAGACTGAGGTTTTATCTTGTATTAAAAAAAAAAAAAGAAATGATAATCACTGTTCTTAAAAACTTGTCATAAGAGTTGTGAACTGAAACAATCTGCTAGAGAAAAAAATGTCAAAAAAAAAAAAAAATCCAGCAGTATAACAATCCTTGCTATACTGCTAGGGGCCTAAAAGAAAAATCAAGAGCCTAACACTGATGTGGTAGCAGGGTGGGTGGGAGGGGAGGTGAATGTGTTCTCAGTGAAATGGATAGCCTCTAACATGTGACTGAAATGGACTGACAGGGCAATTGAAGAGATAAACGGTGGATGAAGGTCAGTCTGGCCTCATTCCTGTGCTCTAATTTCCTTTTAAAGGCGTGGTGTAACTGCGGCTTTATGTGTTGAGTTGAGGATTTACTTGAAATATACTTAGACATACTGCTTCTACACAAGGGAATTGATGCAAGTTCTTAAAATTCCTGCAGTTCTGTCCTTGGGGACCAAACACTCTATAGCTAAATCCCATAATGCACTACCTTGCCAATACTGCTAAGCCCCAGATCAGTTATCTCCTCTGTGGACTGGAGTCTGTGCGGGTGGAAGTTTTAAACCTAGGAGTTATCCAGACTGTGACAGGGTCAAAATTTGCTGTAACAGCAATTCTCTTGTCCAGGATAAAATAATTCCCTTATATTTTATGCCTGTCTGTTGTCTTCAGTCATGGAAGCTATTATTATCCTTTCTGTGGTAGATTTTTTAAAATATATTCTGCTTTGTTTTTCCACAGACTTGAAGTATTTTTCAAAAATGTCTTTGTCCACATCTGCCAAAGGAAATAAATATAAATATCTATAAAGATCAATGTAAACAGAGTTGGCTCCAAGATACAACACTTCCCGCTGCATGCTAAGTAACTACAGAAATTCTCCGGAAGGTTAGTAGATGATGACCAAAAGTTTTCAGATGATGTCTTTCAAATTTATTCACAGAGAATACTCTGATGGTGGCTTCCTCTTATGGAGGAGCAAAGGTTCATGTTTACCTCAGACTTGAGCATTTGCTGAGAGTCATTTGTCACTGCTCATATTTTCCCATGGAGTTGGACTGCATGTGGGGAGAAAAATCCCTCTACTCTCCTAGAGGAAATCTTGAGAGTTGGCTGCTGTGCGGTTAGCAGGGAGGTTGTGGCAAATGTTGAGAACCACCATCTCATAATCATATGCTTGAAGTTTTAAATCATAACTGTCAAAAATTCAAAGTTGGAAACTTGTGGACCACTTTGGACAGTCAGAGAGGTTACTACAGACTAACAATAAAACAAGCAAAATATACAAGGAGCCTCTGCATTTTACCCAAGATTTATTTGGCAGACACAGCATCACATCCTCTTCTCTCAACACCCTGGAGCACACTCGCTAGAGTCAGAAGTCCCAACCTCACATTCTGGGTTGGCTACCTGCTGGCATGCTACTTAACCTCTCTGAAACTCAGGTGACCCTTAGATTTAAAAAATCAAATATTAGTGAAAAGGCTTAAAGAGTATTACATATATAAAAGGATTTTGTATGCAATGAGTTTCTTTGTATCAGCAGCATCTTCTAAGGCATACTGTGCTCAGAATAACATCAAATGAGAGTGCAAACTCCATAAGACTTAAGACCCTGCTGTTGTTCCCTTCGTATCTTTCTCTCTCACACCTTCATGGGATATATTTCCTCACATACACAAAACTAGAACAGAATGTATCACATCATTATATTAGAAGTTTAATGATGCATTTTGCTCAATAGATACTATTAAACTTCTAGTAGACTGGACTGAAATGACTGATCTTCCAGTTATGTCAATGTACCATCATGCCCAAACCAAAATAAAGGTTCTGGAAGATCGAGGCATTCTGGTGCTGAGTGTTTCATTAGAATATTAGACTCAGATATCCCTAGCCATCATCTCTGTGTGACACTTGTCTCCATCCATGCTACTGATGAGTTCAATGAACATGAAAATAGCAAGCCCAAAGTCTCTGTAATCTCAGAACATGAACAATGAGGCAGAAGCCAAAGATCAGTGTGTAAAAACAAACACGCTGAGTATTATACAGTAGGAGTTAAAGATAGCAAATTGGGGACCAGAGTAAGTGAGTGATCAAGACATTCTAAATACAACTTTATATAATGCTGCTTAAAAGAGGAATAATATAGCAAGTAGATCTAAAACCAGGATTGGGTGCACTCCTTATGCTAGACACGATGTCAGGAATTAGTTTGTAATTTTAACAATAGGAGATGGATTGACATATTTTCAGCAAATTAGCAAAATACAAGTGCTAACAATAAGTTGGTGCTGCTTTTGCATCGGACACTATTTGAACATTTCACATGCATCAACCCATTTAATCCTGATCACAGCACTAAGAAATAGGTTTTCCCCCACTTTATAAATTAGGAAGCTGAGTCACTTAGAGGCTAAATAACCTGTCTGAAGTTGCACACATTACAAGGAGTAGAGGAAAAGGGAACAATGTCAGAGATAGGGAGAATCTCTCAATTTATTGTCAAGAAATATTAGAGCTTATTGGAGCAGCAAATCCAGTGAATTTCAGTTCCCTTGTTTTATATATGAAAAAGTGAAGACCAGAAAGATTCCATGTTTGGCCTTAACGCCACAATGCTAATTGGTGGTAGAGCTGGGACTAGATCCAAGTGTCCCCTGCTCTTTTCCAACTCTGTCTAAGCACGGGAAACAGTGGCTGTAGACCACAGGAAAAGGCCGTTCCCCACTTAAAAACCATATTCAAAAAAAACCTGTCAAATGCATTTTCTTTTCTGCCATGCTCCTATGTGTTCAGAGCCACCAGGTTTTTCATCTTCTCACATAATAGTGGTGACCTATAACTTCCAAAAGAAGTTCGTCACAATCTCACAAGGGACATTTAATGAGTGCTAGCATATTAACTGCTAGACTAAACTTGTGGTAAATAAACAGAATGAGCTTGTGCTAGAAATCATTTGAAACCACAAATATTGGGGCACCTGGGTGGCTCAGTCGGTTGGGCGTCCAACTTCGGCTCAGGTCATGATCTCACGGTTCGTGGGTTCGAGCCCCGCATCAGGCTCTGGGCTGACTGCTCAGAGCCTGGAGCCTGTTTCAGATTCTGTGTCTCCCTCTCTCTCTGACCCTCCCCCATTCATGCTCTGTCTCTCTCTGTCTCAAAAATAAATAAACATTAAAAAAAATTAAAAAAAAAAGAAACCACAAATATTTATTGAGAATTGAGAATCACTTTATGCAGGAGAAGGCAATAGGTGTTGTGGGGATTACAAAAATGTACAAGACAGATTCCTTTTGGTCATCTGTAGGGAGAAACAAACATGTTCACAAATGACCACTGTCTAGTCAAAACACAGGAAATGGTCCAGGGACATAGAAATAAATGGAAAGAACTCAGATTGAGAAGATTAAGTAAGGCTATGGAGAGAGAAATTAATAAAGCTGAGGTTCAGTCCATATGAAAAAAATGAGATGGAATTATTCAATAATAGGTCCTAACTGGAATTTCCATATTTACCACATTCTTAACTGTTACTGATAATATGTATATCCTTCCTCTACTAATTTAAAAAGAAGGAAGGAAAAAGGGGAAAAAAGCTATTTTGACCAAGAAATTGAGGCTGAAGCTGACATTTGTTATATTCTTATCTTAACTGAGCCCAAGTGATTAATTTCTGGAAAAAGCAGCCAAATTTATTTCAACAATGTGTAGTAGCAGTTGTTGACCTAAAAAGAGGTCTAATTTGTAATATGAGTAAACAGAACTTATCCACATATTAATATTTCATTATTATTATAATAAAAATAAATCAATTCCTAGGTTATCTAAAAACATGCACTATATTGTGATTTTAGTTTTTAAAATGTGCTGGAATCTCCTGTCATGACAATTTCAAACACTCTAGAATCTTAGGATAAAAGGAAACCTTAAAGATCTTCTGGTCAGATCATCCCATCAATGAGTCAATCCCTTCTACAACATCCCCACCAAGTGGTCATCCACTTTATGCTTGCCGAAGTCCAGAATATTCTCCCTGAGCAGGGCGTTTCATACTGAACTATTCTTTTTTAAAAACAGCCCGACATGTCTTTCTGGTATTGCTACCTATTGAATCAACTTCAGACCCTTGGAGTCATCTGTTCTCTCTTCCACATGACAATTTGGTGATTCTGATGATAGCTACATTCCTTGTCCTCTTTCCACAACCCCCTTCTCTTCTGTAAGTTTACTCTTCCCAGTCTTCTCAACCTCTCCTCACATAATACAGCTTTACATTCCTACAACCCACCCTGAAGTTTCTCTCCTCTAGACAGCCTCTAGTTTCTCTACATCTCCCTCATTTGGTGGGTGCACAGGTCGAAACACAATGTACAGAAGTGAACTGAACACCGCAAGGAAGAATAAGATGAGCTGTCAACCTCCTTCTTCTACCACAATGCCCCAAATCATATTTGCTTTTATTAACCTCATGTCTCTTGAAGGAATTAGGAAAAATATAAGGGCAACATATAATATGTAAAAACAAAGATTTTTTTTTTCCCTAGGGAGGTGAGGAAAATCAATCCTCATTCATGGGCTTTCATAGGTGGAAGTCAATTGTAAAGTTCATTTCAGGTGTCTAAATCAATCTTAATACCTCATGAGTGTTCTACTCTATATGATAATTATCACGGGACCCTAGAGTTACAGGATGTCTGAACCCCCGTTTTTGATCTTGGGAAGGGTAGGCCTCGGCAGGGCTGAGCCAGCCCAAGGCCTACAGAGATGCAGGGCAGGATAAACATTTCTGTTGAACCACCAAAGTTAATGGGAGGCAGTAAGACTGAAAGAATAAGCCAGGCTGTGGTCTTTAAGGGATGCCCACAGCCCAAACACCATGGAGAGCAAATATGAAGACTGGTTTTGAAGGGAGAGCATGAGGTTTGATAAATGGAATCATGAATTCAGAACTCTGTAGAGACTAAATGAAAATGAAAACAAATCAGATACAATTTGGAGAAGGCTGAAGACCAGAGCAATTGGGTACAAGGATATGGCAAAAAGGGCTGGAAATGAGAAAGAGGAGGGATTTCACAGAATTAAATACCTAAGAAGGCCAAAAACCTGTTTAGAATCTTCAACCCAGTCATTACCAAATCCTGGCAAAACAATTGAATATTGAAGCACATGTAAAATATGAAATACATTAAAATATACATACAAAAAATGCATTCATAGTTAAAGATTAAAATAGAAAGGGACCATTATCTGGGAAAAGAGTTAGAATGTCTCATGTCTTTGAAAGTTACAGATAAAATATTCCTTAATAATATTTTTTAAATCAGACTCCAATTTCCTAATCTCTAGAGCCGGTGGAAAACTGAAATGCGCACAGGGCCAGACAAATAACGTAAATGTGTAAAACAGCCAACTCTACTACAATGGAAGTGGTGGGGACCTTGGCAAATGAGACAGATCATGCTCTATCTAAAGAAGTCAGCCCCTCCTGCTTGAAGAAACTGGCAAGGAAAAGCTCCAGCAATACTACAAAAACACTGGTCTGGGCTTCAGGATACCTTTAAGGGAACCTATATTGGCAGGAAATTCTCTTTTCTGCTAACGTCTCCATCAGAGGATGGATTCTGTCTGGCGTGGTGACCAAAGCGAAGATGTAGAGGGTAACTGTCATCTAATGAGACTACCTCCACTATGTCCAAAAGTACAACTGCTTTGAGAAATGTCACAAGAACAAGTCTGTGCACATGTTCCCAGCTTCGGAGATGTCAAGATTGGCAACACTGTCACAGTGGGTGCCACCCTTGAGCGAGACTATGCACTTTAACATGCTCAAGGCCACCAAGGCCATCAGCACCAAACAGCAATTCCAGAAGTTCTGAGATTGGTTATCTGCTCACACCTCCAAACAAAATAAAGTTATTTTCTCAGTCAAAAAAAAAAAAAAAAAAAAGAGTCAGCCCCTATTGATTTCTGCTTAATGTTGCCATGCAGGAAGGTGGCCCAATGCTATAGTGCCTTCAGAGTTTTCAAAAGAAATCAGAATGTGTGTGTGCATACTTATGTATGTGTTAGAAAGAAAGAGGAGAGGGGCGACTGGGTGGCTCAGTCAGTTAAGCGTCTGACTTCAGCTCAGGTCACGATCTCACTGTCCGTGGATTCAAGCCCCACGTTGGGCTCTGGGCTGACTGCTCAGAGCCTGGAGCCTGTTTCAGATTCTGTGTCTCCCTCTCTCTCTGACCCTCCCCCATTCATGCTCTGTCTCTCTCTGTCTCAAAAGTAAATAAACGTTAAAATTTAAAAAAAAAAAAAAGAAAGAGAGGAGAGTGATCTTGATTTTTAAATGTTAACAATATTTTTTTAAGTACTTCACACTACACTGAAGATCCCAAGGCTTTTGGAGGTTATTGTCCAATATTTTAGCTGACAACCATGTGACTCTAATTTTAAACTGGATCACTGCATTATACACCCCAGTGAACAATGGAGGTAGCTCTTGGGCCTCAATAATATTTACAAGGACAACGCAGAAAGAAGTGCTTAGGGAAGACTGTTGATAGAGCTCCTTATTACAGTTTTCTTGAAAACGTCTATTTTGTTCCCCACTGTTTCACCTGTACCAGCCTGATGCCTGACCCACAGTAGACCTTTGATAAAAAGCCACTGAACGAATTAATACATGAAAGTCAACACAGAAAAGAGAAAGCATTAGTAGTCAATTATCATTATATTATTTAATTATTCAGAGAGATATTTATAATCATGTCATTTAAAACCCTGAAGTAAATTACACCTATCAAACATTCACACACTCACACACACACACAAAGACTTAGAATCAGGGAGAAAAATAAATAAATAACGAGATATTTCTGACTAAACATGGAATATTGAAATATATGTTTATCCCTACTTCCTCCTAAAATCCCTGTCTATGAGAGAAAAAGAATTAAGTTAAAGGGCCCAAGCCCTGAATGACTAGGTAAATCAAGTAGGATATGACAGTAGAGAGAAGTGAACAACAAACATCAGACACTGGGAAGTAGAGGGGCAGGTGACCTAGCAAATAGGAAAAGGCAAAAACCTGGTGCCTACAGAGGGAAATTAGAAAGGAAACAACTCTAATAATGACACAGAATCCTGGAAAAGCTCCGTAATTGTCACATCAGAGGTCCCCAAATGGGGGCCAGGATATGATTCAAAAGATGATTGGTTGAAGATTAGTATAAGGTTCAGTTGGTCAACCCAATCCCTCTCCTACCCCATATTACTTGGTGACTTCTTCCCAATCAGGGCAGAAGACAGGAGGCTAATTTCTGAAGAGGTTTGCAGCCCTGAGGAGGACAGTAAAACTCTGTAGTATTAGTTATCTCTTATGGCAATAGTGCTTTGTAACAAACAACCATAAACCACAATGGTATTCAACAATAACAATGTATTGCTTATAAATAAAGAGTTAGCTGGAGATGCTCATGTGTTGGGAGACTGGTTGGCTGTTCCAGGCTCACTTTAGGAAGGTAGACTACATGACTCCATTCTGAGCCATAAAACTCTCACTTCCAGCAGGAGAGCTCAAAATGTTCTCATGCCACTGACAGACAGACATGAGAGAACAGGCCCTAACACACAAGTCCAAGGCTTGGAATTGCCACATCCTATTGCCCAAAGTAACAAACCAGCTCAGATTTAACTCTAGAAGGAAAAGATTCTACTGTGTAGTGAGAGGAACTACAGAGCCATACAGCAAAGGGCATATAGAGAAATGTGAAATATTGGCACTGTTATTGCAATCTCTCACACCTGTCCTAAAAAAGAGGGCGAGCCATGAGACTCCCACATTCCCAGCCCACATTCAGCTCTGAGATCACTGGCATCCAACCCTATACCTCCCACATGGTCTAAAATCTTCCCCAGAGAAAGTGAGGGACCTAAGAGAGAAGAAACTAAGATTCAGATATTTGGCGGACCCCCTCCCATGAGAAATCTGACTTACTCTCTTGTTAATCTTTTGTGAAGCACAACGCCAATACATTTTTAGTGTTTCACTTATGATTATGAATAAACAACCTAGGTTCACCAGACAGTTGAGGAAATCTAACACAAAAGGAAGAAACAATCAAACAAACAAATAGCCAAGAAAGAAGAGATAGTGCAGGGAGCAGAGGAAAACTTAAAATCCTATTAAATCATCTGTTAAATGATAAACTGTTATAGCTAAAATATTCAATCAAAGGATTAGAAAATTACATTTAAAAAAACTCAAAGGACAAAAGAGATGGAACATAAGGAGAGAAAGAAGAAAAAAATCTAATAGATCATTGGACCAGAACAAATTATTTCTTAATATATTATATTAATAGTATTATTATCATACATATTATTAATATATTATTTCTTAATATCAGATAATCTAATTATTAGATTATCCACTCAGGCACACCATTTCATTTCTACTCTATTAATACCCATGTTGTGAACAGAGGTAGAAATTACATCAGAAAAATAAAGACATCCCATTATCAGGAAGTTCCTGTGTTTATTTATACGGTCAGCAGCATCTGGAAAATCAGTGATGTCAAGGTTGAAGGACAAGATTTCTTAGAGCCATCACTTCCCTTGTCTATTTGCTGGGAGTGTTCAAGTCTGTCACTGCTCACAGGACGCTCCTTATCTCATTTGGCGTCTGGCAATTTTTTTCAGCACACTGTGTTCCTTGACTAGTGCTGTTAACAAATCCAAACCACTGTGAGGCACAAGTCTCCAAAGTATATGCTCCCTTCCTCCCTACAAAGGTGGTACCATGATGACAATAAAAGCTTCACTCCATTACTGGAATACTTGGCTCAACATGGTCCTGGAAGAGCTCCCCCTTTTAAATCAATTTATTAGGAGTTTCTAGCTTTGTTCAACTGCTTACTATGTGCCAGGCACTGTTCTAAGTGCTTGGCAGACATAAGCTCATTTTCATAAGCTGTTCAAAGCAGCTCTATATGGCAGATATCATTATTATTATTAGTAGTAGTAGTATCATTATTATTATCACTATTCCATGTTACAGATAAGAACCTCTCTCAGAAACAGAGAGGGTAAGTATAGCAGAGGGTTTTTAACCCAAGCAGTATAGTTCTGGAGCCCACTAATCTCTTCTGCTTTGAGAAAATATGCATAGATTATATTCTTATATCCAAATGAGCTCTTACTGAAGAAATTTATTGAATAATCCAGCTCAGTATTCCCTCAAAATTTTCAAAGGAGCCACTATTTGGGGGCTGTGTTGTACAAACAGATCAGTAATTTCAGAGAAATGGACCAGAAATTAAATAAATACTACCCTGCAAAGTCTAGGGTGCTTAGCCCTGGCTTTCTAAGAGGGAATAAATTGCCCATAACATGATGGATCCTCTGTTCTCATGAGCACAAATTTTTTTAAACAATTTTTTTAATGTTTATTTATTTTTAAGAGAGACAGAGACAGAGTGTGGGCAGGGGAGGGGCAGAGAGAGAAGGAGACACAGAATCCAAAGCAGGCTCCAGGCTCTGAGCTGGCAGCACAGAGCCCAATGCGGGGTAGAACTCACAAACTGGGAGATCATGACCTGAGCCAAAGTTGGACACTTAACCAACTGAGCCACCCAGGCTCCCTGAACACAAAGTCTTAAATCTGTATGCCAGACACTATATTAAGTGCTTTCACACGTCATTCCATATAACCCTTACAACAATGCTGGGAGACAGCCATTAATTAATTCCACATGTTACAAGTGAGGAAACTGAGGCATGAAGAAGATAAATCATTTATCTAAAATCCCAATTTTAGATAAGTGTTGAAGTTAGGTTCAAGGTTTAGTGTCAGTTCTTTCTAATACTAAAGCCCACATTGTTCTTCCCTACTACTAAAGTTAAATAAACCATAATAGAGAGCCCTGGTAATTTAAACCATGAGTAGTTTGTAGTTGTGTTCTATTTTTTCCATCTATAAATATTTCACTCTAGAAAGATAACTCATTGAGAAGTTTTAAAAAATTTATTGTTAACCTCACTTGTAGTAATCTTTCTGAGCTAAATGATGGAAATCATATCTAAATTGCATGAAGAAAGGGAGGCAGACTGTGGGCCAGCAAAATGAACACCTGATTCATTAAATAGATAAGCCCAATTCTGCCTACATAAGGAAAGCATGGGAGATAAAAGACTTAGCAGCCTTTGTTCTTAAGAAATTGACAATCTAGGGGCACCTGGGTGGCTCAGTCAGTTAAGCATCTGACTCTTGAGTTTGACTCAGGTCATGATCTCATGGTTTGTCAGTTCCAGAGTCCATTTACACTCAGCTGAGCTCTGCATGATAGCTCAGAGCCTGCTTGGGATTCTCTCTCTCTCTCTCTCTCTCTCTCTCTCTCTCTCTCTCTGTCTCTGCCCCTCCCCTGTGCACTCTCTCTCTCTCAAAATAAAGTGAAAAAAAATTTTTAAGAAATTTACAATCTAATAGAAAATTGATGTAAAAAATACCGAATGTGTACAATGGAGGTTCAAAGTGGGGGGGAGATGACACTCTCTGAGGGCAGCAATAGAGGCTTTAAGGAATAGCTTCCACTTAATATTGGCCAAAAGAACATGAGAGGAGATAGGTGTGAAATGCATTGTGAGTGGAGAAAAGACCAGGAAAATGGCACCAAGAGAGCGAGCCCAGATCCCCTCGTCAAATGTGTCAGATATGTCTGAAACATGGAAATCAAACCAGACTTAGGAAAAAGAGTTTCATGACCCAAGTCTATGTCTAGTCAAGAAATAAAACTGTTACATGTATCTTTGGGCTGAGGGGGCTTCCCCTACCTCTTGTATGTGTTTGCCATTGTCCAATTCTAAAAAAGGGCTCAGAAAACATCTCCCTATGCAAAACTCCATCCTACTTGTTTTTATCTCAAATTCAGACACAGCAAGCTACAATACTATCCAAAATCAAACATCAGGTGCCAAATTTCATCTTTTGTAGACATCTTTATGTAGAATTAAAGCCCTTGAACATAAAGGACCCATACATAAGGAAAAGTCTGACAGATCTTTAATTATCCACTGGGAAATTGCTAAACAGCAATACTCAACCTCCTCAGAGGACACCCATATTTTAGGCTTATAACCTTCACACAAACATTTACTCTTGGATGAGTTTTTAATAACATTTTTTCTGTATCTAAATGTAATAAATGACCACTGTGGAAAATATATAAAGGAATAAAGAAAAATAACCATTTATGGAAAACCACTAATTAAAATTCTATTCTTTGGGGTGTCTGAGTGGCTCAGTTGGTTAAGTGTCCAACTTCGGCTCAGGTCATGATCTCACTGCTCATGGGTTCGAGCCCCGCTTCGAGGTCTGTGTTGACAGCTCAGAGCCTGGAGCCTGCTTTGGATTCTGTGTCTCCCTCTCTCTCTGCCCCTCCCCCACTCACACTCTGTCTCTTTCTCTCTCTCAAAAATAAACATTAAAAATTTTTTTTAAATAATAAAATTCTATTTTTTTATCTACACATATATATTTTATATGCTTGAGATCATATTATTGGTATATTTTATATACTGTTTTAGTCAGTTTTATGGCATAAATTCATTCCCATAGTATTAATTCTCTTATTAATAAACATTTAACTTGTTCCATTATTTTTGCAATTATATATAATGTCCCAGTGAACATCTTTAGGCCCAAATTTGCTCATTGCTGATTATTCTTTTAGGGTAGAGTCCTGCATTGAAATTATTGGTTCTCTCTATATAAGTACTCTTTATCAACTTAATAAATATTTCCAACTTGTTTTTCCAGAAAGATATTCTCCATTTACACTCAGCTAGAGGCTCATGGGAACATTCCAAAAGTTAACACAGTGCGTAGGCACATCAAATACTTACTCATAAATGGAACCAAGCTGACTCTCACTGGCACACTGGCACTTCATCTTCCATTATGTGCTTCCTTTTTCACCCTTTACCTGCCAATTACTGAGTTTCCTCATTCTACTTTGTTTCTTTTGTCAAGGGATAAAGGATCTTACAAAGTCAAACACACCAAAGTATCAGGACCTTTCCCAGAGCTATGGCCATATTTTAAAGAGAATGGCTGGAAAGATTTAACCCATAGGAGTCATATGCTGTTAGTGAAAATATAGGGCTCAATAGGGAAAATATCTGGGACAAAAGGCTTAAGATATCTCAAATCATACCACGCAGGCAGCCATGAACTTCTGAGGAGAATTGGGCCTGTTCTTATTATAAAGCACAAGCCTCTAGTTTGGGAGCTTTCATTTTGCAAATGGCCCACAGTCACATGCTTATCTTGTGACTAATTGCTATGCTGAAAGTCTCATCACAAAGGATTCTCTTGGGCCAGCCTTCAGAGGGATCACACAACCAAATGTAGGAAGTGACTAACATATATTTTGACCTAGGAATTTGGATCCAGAACTCTGTGGAAGTAAAGCAAAAGTCTACTTCTATCAACTTGGCCCTTTGGGAAAGTGTATTAAAATCCCACCCACCTAAGGAAATGTTTATAAAGAGATTTGGCAGTCTAAATAGTTGTCATTCTGCTTATTAATGAATAGTGATCTATGCAATTTAGAACAGGGAAAAAGATGTCTCCACAGTGAATAGCTGTTGAAATATGATAACAAGATCTCCTCTGAGCTTTGCCTTATATACAAAGTAACTTCTATAATTTTTCATTTGGTAATTTCTTAGTAGTTGAGATTTCTATTATGGAAAGGAAAAGGAAGTTTTCAAACTCTCCTTAAAGAGTCAAAAGAAAATAAGAAATAAAGTCAGAAAACAATCCATTAGAGCCAAAATCAATTTTTGAGTCATATATTTGAGCGTTTGTCATTTATTTAAAAAACAGGAAGAAAAGAAGTAAATTCTTCCATCTCCCTAGGAGTCAATGTTCATTTTCTAAATGAGATTGCTTCATCAGCATTTTACCCAAACCTGCTAGACACCAACATGACTACAGCTCCATGACTAACACTCCATTCAGATGATAAGCTTCATTTTGACTGTGCATCCCTGTTTACTCCACATTGTTTTGGAGGATTTTGTTGTGGGCAGGGCGATCTTTCTTTAAAATAAAGGATATGCATTTTTTTCTCCTACCAGGAACATTTAGAACTCTTAGTAGATAAGGTAGCATCCCCTGAACTACTACAAACTACTAAGGACTGACAGCCACTTAGAGTGTTATCATTTTCTGAGAGGGCCTGCTGCTGGATCTGTGGGCACTATCTCCACAGTAGCAGGCACTTAGTTGTTCAATGTTATTTGAAGAGGTTTAAGAGGTGCTACAGTTGCTGCATCTCAGGGTTCTATTTTTAATTAGGATGAACTTAACTGGGGTCTTAATCTCTTCAAGAGAGACACTCTCAGGAAACATTTATGGTAAATCTACTGACAGCAGCAGAATATAAAGATAACTCAATAATCAAATTCTCTAAGAATAAAGCACTTTTCCAGAAAGTCAATGAACATCAATAGAAGAGTTGGGGAATTTCCAGGCTCTAAAGAGTTCGGTCTTTGGGGTGGATAAAATGCATATAAAAGTTACACTTTGCAGTACAGTGTGGGAAACTTGGGTTCAGAGAGGCTAAGTGATATGCTCATGGTCACAGAGTTAATAACAGGCAGTGTTTTGACAAGAATCTACATTTCTTGACTACATTTTCATTCATCTTTTCCCTATTCACTGCTTTCTGGTGACATAAATTTTGAAGGGTTTTCTTGTCATTATTTGTTTTGTTTTTCCAATCAGATGGTAGGGTTACAGGTAGCTAACCACATTGCTTTTTAAGTTAATGAATGGATCTGGGTCCTACTGAATATCAGGTGGATGAAATTAAAATCATTTTGAGAGGTTCAACCTCTGTAAGTTCTTTGGGAGCAGAGATATGTATGCATAAATCATCGCTGTATCTTGTGTGCCTCCTAGATTGTCTGGCACATAGTCAATATCCAATAGGTATGGATTTTATTCATTCAGTGGGTGGATGAATGAATGAACAAATGAATGAATTCTATTTTGGCTATGAAATCAATACAGTCTCCCATGCATATACTAACTTGAGCTTACATTCTTTAGAATCCCATAGAATTCAGATCCAGATTTCTTTATGATCAGCATTTACCTCTACATTCACAATGAAGCTAAAAACTATGAGGAGTAATTGCAAGCAATTCTCCCTCCAACCACCAAGGCAGAGTGGTACAGGAGACTTAGAATAATAAAATATGAGTTTTGATCTTTTTTTTTTTCAGATATTTAATCAACTCCTTGGGGAGTTCTTTTAAAACTCAAATGATTAAAGAAATAATGCTTTTAGCAACTCATACTATTGTTGAACTATTTACTAAAACCACAATGGGCTGGGGCAAAAAACTGTTAACCCTATATTTTATGTACTCTGAAAAAGGACAAGCATTACTGCTGATGAAAAAGGTGAGCAAGATCAAGAATCTATTCTACCACCTCAACCACTCATGTAAAGCCAGCAATTCAAAAATTCTTGATAAATAGAAATATAATTGTCCCCAAATCAAACTAGTCTCATATATTGGTTCCTTGATTTATAAATAGGAAGACTATGCAATTTATCATCCAAACAGAAACACCATGAGTGAAAGAGAGCCCTGTTAATAAGTTGAAACTGCCTGGGCCAATAGAGATAAATTGTGACTCTAGAGGAAGTCAAAATACTACAGCTTGCATCAGGTACATATGAGGCAAAACCACACCTCAAAGTCACTTTGTTTATACTTTAGTTATAGCACTTAGCACAGTGTATGTACCATGGTTGGTTGTTTAAATGCCCAGCTTCCCAACTGGAATGTGAGCTCCTAGAGGGCAGGGAGAGGGTTTCATCTCTGTCTCCACCTACCAGCTTGCAGCCTGACCAGTTCCTCAGGTCCTAGGTTCAACAAGGGTGTATTGAATTGATTCACTGGTCTAGAAACACACAACCTACCTCAATAATACACTATCTGGGCTATAGGAGACACAGAAAAACAGAAGACATGAAGAGACACTGATGACTCTGTTTCTTGTCCACACCATTGAGAAGGGCATTAAATCTCTAGTTTAGTGAAAAACCATAGTAAAAGCCAGTGGCTCAAAGAAACAGTGATATAGAGGAAAGTGGGAAGCTAGAGATCATTTGAGGATTTGTGGTAGAAATGACAGATGAGAGAATGCTAAGAAATAGTCTAGATGGAGTTGCCAGCAGCCAGACAGAAACGCAGGATAATTAATAAAGTTCAAGTTTTTTAGACAACCAATTATGTACCCAGTGATTGTTATTATTACTACAACAAATGATCGTTGCAGATAGCAAGGCCAGACTATCTGTAACTTATCCCATAGCCAAAATATCCTGGAGGAACTCTTAGCTGGCATCTAGCCAAGCTGTGTCAGTTGAGGGAAGCTCCGTATCTCCACTATGTCAGAACAGAACTGGCTGTTTGAGGTGAAACAGCATTCAAGTAGAAAACCCTTAGAATAAGAAGAAAGAAGAAAGAAGGAAGAAGGAAGAAGAGGACGATATGGAGGAAACAAAGAATTTATAGATCCAGGGACCCAAGTAGTTGATGTAACCACAGGAATTATTTCACATATCTACAGGGACAGACCACTCCTGCCATTCCTAATAAATACCAATAAAGAGTTGCTGAATGACATGAATTTATCCAAATCCAGTTCAGGGATCCACCAAATAGCCCACTTCTCCAATAAGTAGGTGGTGGCACTAGGTCCTTAACCAAGGAGAAATGGGAGGATAGGTTAACACTGAGCAAAAAGCAGCTCCAATAACTCAGCAAGTCCCCTGGCAGAATACAACCTAGTTTTAGATTTCTATTGTTTATAGCGAGGCTGGTATGAATGCCATCTTTTATGCCTTCTCATCTTAGTATATAGGAGTTTAGAAAAAACATGAAATGGAGTGGAAAGAAACTAAGAACCATCATTCATTAGAAACTTACCCCATGCCAAGCACCATCTTGTATTGCCTCACTTAAGATTCAGAACCACACTAGAAATTAGAACTCATTGCCTCTAATTTATATACAGAGAACCAAGAGGCAGAGAAATTACTTGCATAAAATTTCATATTCTTAGGAAGTTGCTGTATCAGGTGTCTGAACTTGGGTCATTTTGGCCTCAAACTTCCATTCAAAGTTTCCCCAGTGGTCACATGGGTGGGTGATAGGGGAAAGCCTGACTCACTCCAGTCTATCTTTGGATGATGTGCCCTTCAACCCAGATGGCAAACTCCCTGTGTGAGATGCAGAAATACCACGTGATTACTTTGGAACCTGCAGTTTATTATTTCTTTCTTACTCTTAAACACATGGTGGCCATGGCAGTTGGGAACAAATGGGAGGTGATCTCGTCCTGGGAAAGTGAGCAACCATGTAATTAGAAAAGTTAATATTGTGCAGTTTCCATAAATAATGCACAGCTTACTTTTGTTATTGAGACATTTAATATTGAAAAGTGTAGGGGGTATCGGAGGTAGGAAAAAAAGAGATGATCTGCGGCCCCTGTTAAGGGGGGGAGGAACTTATTCTAAGAAATTATATCTTTATTTTTGAATGACCTTTACATCCTTAAAAGAAAAATTCCCTCAGGGTTTCCCTCAAAGCTTGAAGGACTTAATTACTTGCTGCATTGGCTATGTGAGTGGTAGAGTAAAACTTCCACCTAAAAACTGGCCTACACTGAGGGCAGTCTGTTATTATTATCCAAGACAGGGAGCCTCCTCATCAAGATTCCTCCCCAAGGGGTCTGAGCTATGGCAGAGGAGGATTAAATGTTAGATCATGCAGCCTCTGCGGTCCCTCCCAGGGTTCTTGGAAATGGCTGCGAACTATCCCTAAGCTAGACACATAAGTCTTCTCACCCTTTCTGCATTCCTCACCACCTGGGTCAAACTCATTTTCTCCTTACCTCCCTTTTCTGGCAACGCATTAGTCAATATTTCTGTTTTAGAAGTATTGTCTTTTACCATTTTGTGGCTTTGCTATCTAATTTCAAGCATAAATCCACTAAGCATAGTTGACATCTAATTCCAGGGTCTGTCCAGGGGACCAGAGACATGCAATAAATGTTAAATCATGATGACAAAACAATAGACTCAAATAGCAATACGATCACAATGAAATACTTCATTTTTCCAATTGCATGAGCTCAAAACAGCTTTATACACACACACATACACACATGCAAAAACACACACACATGTGTTTCTATGGTTTCTGTTACCATAGGAAGGGTTTCCATTCCACCCCATTGTATGTTTATATAACACCTCATTGCTATGATCTCTAGGAACATTGCTTAAATTAAACAAACATGTCTTTGGAGAAGAAAGGGATTACAATAGGAAGCTGAAAGGGAGCCGAATTACAGAGGGTAAGAATGGGTGATGATTTTTAAAGGCAATTATTTTGTAAAAAGTTTTATTCTGAAATAATTCTTTAACAATACATATTTTATTTTACATTCTGATTGTCTCCTTCCACATCCACCCAACTCACTTACCCAATATGGAAAGGAAACCATATTTCTCAGTCTTATGTCATTTCTTGGAAGGGAAACCAGATCAAATCATGCTATGTGTTCTTTGGCCCCAGTAGTGTTGCAAAAGTGATACATGATTGAAGAACAACTTTGGAAGAGAAAAATTTTCATAAAATGCCCACCTCCCCCCAAATAATAATGCAACCCTAAGGCGAGTGTGGCTTGGATAAGGTGAATATAACTACTCATGCTGATTGCATCACTGCTGATTATGAGCCTCCGATCTTTAACAGCATAAGCTGATCACACTTGATCCAGACCCTGTGCCCTGCCTCTCTCTCTCAGCTGGAATTCTTTGGTTCTCTCCTTCAACCTCTAAGATCAGTCCAGATTTTATGCTAAAAATTTCACTAGTTCTCTAGTCTCACTCATAGGAGCTTCCATCAAGTCAGGCTTGGTACCAGCCAAGACCTGGTTTTATACTCTAATTCTTTATCTTCTGATTTTCTCCCCTGCAGTCCATGCATCTGCTTATTGCCCAGGCCCTTAGTGACCAGGTCCTCATCTGTCTTTCCTCTTCAAAATTTCTTCTTTATCTGCACCACCCCCACTTATGCACCTCCCCAACTCTCCATGATACACATAGCACACACAAGCATACGCACGCACGCACACACACACACACACACACACACTGATGGACTGCTGGTGAATCCAACTGTCTGCTGCCTGGACATATGTCTCTGCCATCATTTAATGTAATCATCAAATATTCACAAACAACACTATTCCTCCACATGAAGAGAAGGATGCAATTTCAGATGCCAACCCTTCCAACTTGACCCAATCCTGCTGCAGGGAATTGGGCCTCCAGACCAGATATGAGGTCATCTAGCTCTTTGTCCAATAACAGCACAAAGCTAATTTGACTGCACCCTCTATTCCCACCCCAAGAGTAATTGCACTAGAAATGGCTCTGCTCACCCATAATTTCAATCTATGATAAAAATCATATTTTGTTTTGACATAGAAATATTTTGATATTCCATTTATCTCATTAAAGGTTCACCAACTATCAAGACATTTTCCCAAGTATAAACAGAATGACTACTTGGAGATTCTGGTGATAGAGATAAGACCTAGGTTATCATCACTTTCCACAGCATGGTCCTGAGGCTTACAGATCAGGAAGCTAGCTCTTTCAGAATACTCAAAGTTGCTTGTGTAATGGGTCTGCTTTGAACCAATTTCCCAGGCATCTGGCATCTAAGTTAAATTTTAACTTTAATCCACTGAAACACTTTAACTTTATAGCAGAGAAACTTGTTAATAGTAGGAGTAATGAAATAAATTAGCATCATGTGCCTTCTGACATGATTCACTGAGAAAAACACAGCATTGCTTCAGTATTCCTCCTACCCAAAGTGTATAACTTCAATCCAATCATGAGGAAACATCAGACAAATGCAAATTGAAAGGCAGTTTACAAAATAGCTGGCCTGTGCTCTTTAAACATGTCGCAATGATGGGTCGCCTGGATGACTCAGTCAGTTGAGTGTCTGACTTCGGCTCAGGTCATGATCTCATGGTTCGTGGGTTTGAGCCCCACATCAGGCTCACTGCTGTCAGCGCAGAGCCCACTTGGGATCCTCTGTCCACCTTGCTCTCCACCCCTCCCCAGTTCTCTCTCTCTCAAAAATAAATAAACATTTAAAAAAAACCTTTAAGTCGAAATGAAAAAAGACGAAGACACAAACTGTTACAGGCTAAAAGACTAAAGAGAAATAGCAACCAAATGCAACATGTGATCCTAGATGGGTCCCTGAATATACACCTCCAAAAATATTTTCATTGGGATGATTGGTGAAATATAAATAAAATCTCTGGATTAGATATTAGTGCTGAATCAGTGTTAATTTTCTGAAGGTAATTATCATAATGTGGTTATGTAAGAGAACTTACTTATCCTTAGAAAATGAACACTAAAGGACCATTATGTCCACAATTTATTTCTGAATGGTCCATAAAATAATGAATATCTACTGAGAGAGAAAAATGACCCTCCCCCCCAAAGTGTGGTCAAATATTAATAAGTAGGGAAGTCTGGGTGAAGAGTTCTTTGTACTTTTACATAACTTCTTTAAGAGTATCAATTACCTCAAAAAAATTACCAAAAATATATCCATAATCTTCTGTAGTGAAAGATGGTCTTTTTCTAGGTCTCAGAATGCCACCCATATCATTTCCCATTAACAAGGCACCTAAGAAGCCAATTCAATTCAATTCCACAAGAGCCAATTGTGTGGCCAAGATCCTCTCTGCTCCACTATTCACAAAACTCTATGTTACTCCTCTTTCTACATTTAACCTTCTTTCTTCTCATCTTCCCATCCTCCTCCTGAGTCTCCTGTGTTACACTCATGGTATCTAAGGCATCACGTTCAATGAACTGTAAGTCAATGTTGGAGAAACAGCAGTGCAGTGGTTAAAGCAGGTTGCTGGGATGTGATTCCTAGCGCTTCTGTTCAGTTAGTGAGTCCTGGGGCAACTCTTTTTTTTCGTCTCTAAAATGAAGGTGATAATAGTACTTACCTCATGATGTTATGATGATTAAATAAAATAAAAATGTGAGGTGCTTGCCACACAGTAAGCATTCAACAAATGTCAGCTATTATTCTTATTAGGTCAAATATATTGAGAACATTAAGGAAATAAGAAAATTGAAGTCTAATAAATAAATAAGTTGGCACTATCCATGCATACATGTGTTCACATCACTAGGACACCATGAGCTAGAATTCAAAGGGAAATGTGGATTCGAGCAACTGTATAGCCATGACTGAATTAAGAAATGCCCCAAATTCAAAATAATAGAAGACATGAGCATAAATAAGCAACTTAATTCCATTTTAGGACTGTGACAAATCTAAAACAAAGTGGGAATTACAGGCAACAGCTTAGGGAAAAATGAAACCAAAAAACCGGCACTTTGCCTCCCAGTGGGAGGCTTTAAAAAGATAGGGAAGAATATTTGGTTATGAGACAAAAACATGTGTAACTTTCTCATTTCCTGCTCACGAGATGCTCTGGCTGCCATTATTTAAAATGCTGTGTTGAAGACATATAATAAGAGACTAAGCAGATATGAATGTTCAACAGGACGATTCTTTATGGTTCCTTGGCACCCCATGCCAAACACTAATAAGGTTTACGAGAAGCCAGTGAGCACTGTAAATTGCTCTCCTTCTAATTTGAATCATGCTGCAGACCTCGTTTGTTTCCTGCATGCTGATCTGACAATGAGAGATAAATCTGATAAAGTTCTCTAACTTGGAAAGAGATTTGTTTTCTGTCCAGGGAATCTATCTCTATGAGGAAAAGGTTATTGGGCCTGGAGCCACAGGCAATAATATGTGTACCTGAACCGCCCCTTTGATATCCGGAGTGTTGTCACACAGGATGCTTTGCTTATTCAGCCTTTTTAAAGGGTCCTGAAGGAATGTTTTTGTGCAACCCTCTCAGCCGCAAACTCGCCTGCAGTGAGGTGATTTAGGACTGAAATGTCATTAAGTGAGCCATATTTTACCAGCAAGGGCTGGGTGGCCATTCCTTTAGATCCTCTGTCACCTCAAACTTCATTACTTACTTACATTTTTAATATTTAGTGGATAAATAGTTCCAAAACATATATTCCAGTTCATCCCTTGCCAGAGTATCCTGCAAACAGCTCTGAGAAAAGGAAACTGACTTCACCTTGATTTTCAAGTATTTGAGACTGTTTTGCATTCTGACCATGGTGACAGTCTTGGTTCAATAGTAGTGTGTTACATGACAATTACATGTAGGCAAAGTCAAAACTGACAACTTCCAGGAAGGAAATTTCCCATCTCGTAAAAGGAAAGAGACACCAGACGCTTCTTACACAGCACTATCTTCTCATCCTTTCCTAAAAGCCTGGAATCGCAAAAACTATATTTCAGAGAAACGATATAGCCAAAGTGGTGAGATTCCTTAGTAAGTATCAGTGACACACTTGCCTTTTAATGCAAGAAACTCAAAATTTACTGTGAAAATCTACAGAAATGGCTAAGTTAAAACTACAATAAATTTTACGTAGGATAATAGTTACAATGCCACAACAGAATCTGAATTTTAACACAAAGTAAACACTACAGCGATTACTGATATATACACCAATATAACTAATAATAATTAAAATAAGTCATAGCTACCATTTATTGAATATTTACTATACGCCAGCACTGGGCTAAGCAGTGGACATGGATGGCTTCTTTGAATCCTCACTTCTACCCTAGGAGATAAGTAAAGTATGACCCCTCATTCTATATATAAAGAGAGTAGAGCTTAGGTGGAGGGGAATATTCCTCCCAAAGTGACAGTGCTTTTAAGATGTAGAGCCCAGGTCTCACTCCGGAGCTCAAACTAATTCACTTTGCCATAACCACTGCCCCACCCCCACCATCCTCTAATTCTGGCCTGTTTCTCCAGCAGCAAACTTTATCTAAGACTGACTGCTAGGGATGCCATAAAGCTAGTTATTGTCTTAGAAAACCCATCTGGGGCGCCTGAGTGGCTCAGTCAGTTAAGCGTCTGACTTTGGCCCCAGTTGTGATGTCGCATTTCATGAGTTCAAGCCCCGCATCGGGCTCTGTGCTAACAGCTCAGAGCCTGGAGCCTGCTTTGGATTCTGTGTCTGCCCCTCCCCTGCTTGTGCTCTCTCTCTGTCCCTCAAAAAATGAATAAATGCTAAAAAAAAAAAAAAAAAAATTAAAAAAAAATAAAAAGAAAGAAAACCCATCTGGAGTTTTAGTGAGGAAAAAAAACACTAGGATACAAAAATAAAGATGTCAACTGGGCAAGGAATGGACACAGGGAAATTCCAACCTCCCAATGATAGCATGTAAGCCATTTGTTGGAAATTCAACAAATATGTATTAAGCACCTACTGTGTGTGTGGCACTGTTCTGGGCACTTCACTTTATGGGGTAACACACCTCTGGATTGTCTGTATTCATTCAATGCTTTTATCAGAAACCCAGGTATCAGGTTATGAACTAGGAATCCAAGACTCCCAATCCAGTGCAAACCTAGCAGGCAAAACTCAGGAGTGCTTTGTTCTTTACTACTATTGTGCTTTCTCTCCTTTCCCCTAAAAATGAAAATTAGCCATCCATATCCAAAATAGCATATTAAACCTTTGAGGTATATCCTGTTGGTTTCCTAACTACCCTTTAAAAGAAGCAACATGCCAAGAACCATCTTTAATCCACATAACTGGAATGTGTGAGAGCTCAAAGGAACCTTCAAGATTACCCATCTGAACCTATACGTGAGGAACCTGAGGCCCGTGTCTCACAGGAAACCACTGGCAGATCCATAGCTCTAATCATGTCATCTGGACTTTCTTCTTCCCCCAGTGCATCATGCTGACCTACCTCCTGTGTAATCAACCCATGCCCCTTTGCCTGCAGAAGAAAATGAAAAGTTTTATTGTTCCTAATTTTGGATAAGTTGCAATATTGTGGATTCATATAAATTTGCTCACAAATTATACTCAGTAAACCCCAGTGAGCAATTTAAAGGCATGATACCACCGCCACCACCACCCCCTTGCTGGGAGGGCAAGGTGATGATGGAGCGGGAGGGAGGAGAATGGGGAAAGCTCATAAATTATGAGAAGCAAAGGAGTGATTTCATCAAAGTGCCAAGCTCAGTCCATGGAATGTTTCAATTGTATAAAATTTATAGTTTTCTGAGGGGGATGATTTACGGGCCCTAATTTTCCACAATAAAAAGCTCAGTGGGGATTCTGTGAATGAAATATCTTTTTAAAAATAAATAAAAAATGTAATTCGAAATGAGGGTCAATGGTGCCACGTCTGGAGAATAACTCCTTCTCGGATCAGCTCCAAAAATGAGTCATGGGAGACAGACCCCATAAAACATGTGTTATTTTAAAAGGCATAGGAAGTTGTACAATAAATAAGCAATACACAGAAAAGCATATTTGATCCAATTTGGTCAATTGGTAGAATTACATCTTTATCATTAGGTTTCAATGAGAAAAGAATAATTGGAAAGAAATCTAAGGATTCTAATGAAAGCTAAAGTATTTTAAAAATAGCAAAAGAAAAGATAGAAAAAGAGAAATCTTACTACAAATAACGAAAGAAATGTGCCTTTCATTCAGGAAAGAACAAAATGAAAATATGCATTACTTCTCATAAAGTTGATCAATATGGAATTAGAGCCTAGATTTCTTGAGATAATTCTCCATCCTTTTCCTCAGTGAAGCCTTTCACAAGGAGAACATTACGCCTTTCCTCGGCCCACAGATATAGACAAACGCCAGTGCAGTGAATGAGGGATGGGCATACTGAGTCTCAATCTGATTTCAACTCCACCTGCACGCTGGTCCATTCTTCATCGCTGTGGCTCCATCTCAGCTTCCTGCTAGCAGCCAAATCACCCACTAAGCTCTATCCCTGCCCTGCCAGGCTGGGGTCCTGACAAACTACCCGGACCTCTCCAACTTCTATCTCTGAGGGACTGAAACCTAATACAGTCAGATTTTGCCACCCACTCTTGGCTAGATGGCCTTGCATCTAAGGTCAAGCAAGAGAAGTTTGAATTGACCACACCACTTTGGACAGTGACTACCCATAGCAAGTTATCTCCCTCAACACACACCCGAGTTGCTACATCCCAGACTCAATCCCCACCAGCAAGAACTTGCTGTGTAGCCAAGGCCATCTCACTGTTGATGGTGATAATTTAGTAGTTAGGACAAAAAGATCAGAATCAGGTTTCTGAATTCTATTTCAAGTACTATTATTGATTTTCTAAATGAATTTAATAAAGTATCAAATATTTGTGCATTTCCTGCTCCTCTTTTGTGATGGATACACTCTAAGGTGGTCCCCTCGTGATCCTGACTCTTGTTGTTCAAGCCCTTTTATAATTCTATCCCCTTGAAAGTAGGCAGGGTATGTGACTTGTTTTTAACTAATAGACTATAGCAAAGGTGATAAGATGTCACTGTCACGATTATGTTATATTATGTAGGATTCCACGTTACTAATAGACTCATTCTAGAGACCCTTTGTTGTTGACTTTAAGGAAGGAAGCTGCAATTTTGGAAGAAGGTCTATGAGAGAAAACTATGTCGCATGGAACTAGGGCAGCCTCTAGGAGCTGAGGGAAGCCTCCATTTGATAGCCCACAAGAAGCTGGAGCCCTCACTTTTACACTCGGAAGGAAATGACTTCTGCCAACAACCTGAGTGAGCATGAAAGCAGATCCATCACCACTCAAGCCTCCAGATGAGAACTGAGCCCCAGCTGACACCTCAGTTGCAACTTTGCAGATGACCCAGTTAAGACCTGCCCAACTCCTGCCCCACAGAAATGATAAGATAATAAGGGTGTTGTTTTAAGCAGCAATAGTTACGACTTTAATTCAAATAAACACACACAAAAAATGATCATAATGTGCATAGCCATGTATGCTATAGAAGACTTTTTTATTTTTAAAATTTTTATTTTTAAGAGAGAGATAGAGACAGAGTGCAAGTGGGGAAGAGGCAGACACACACACACACACACACAAACACACACACACACACACACACTCCAAAACAGACTCCAGGCTCTGAGCTGTCAGCACAGAGCCCGACACAGGGCTCAAACTCACAAACCATGAGATCATGACCTGAGCTGAAGTCGGACACTTAACCGACTGAGCCACCCAGGTGTCCCTAGAAGACTTATTTTTAATCTCTAAGATAAATCCATCAACATGAATGATTTTACATTATGTAGAGAAGGATTAACATAAACTTAAACACTACTGCATGATAAGTGAGAGTTAGCTAGGGCAGTTCATGTTTATCTGCCAAGTAAATGAGGTACATATAAGTGCTCTAGGTGCACTGTGAGAAGAAAGGTCACAGTGTCCCAGGAAGAGTTTAAGATGGAAATAGAGCCAGTCTCACAGTTCCTGCAGGATGGATAGGGCTTGCTTTCGCAGGGATAAGGAAAACACACTGTGATACAAGCACACCGCCACTAGAGAACAGTTCACATGTTCTAATCTCTGTAAATGAAACTGCCATTCTCTGAGGGATCAATAATTTTATGAACTTACAGTTATATGACCTAGGCAAGTTATTTTATCTTCTAAACCTCAGTTCTCTCTATTGTAATACAGGAATAAAAAATGGTATCTTTCCTCAATAAGTTGTTTAAAAAGTCAAATGAGGGGCTCTTGGGTGGCTCAGTTGGTTGAGTGGCTGACTTTGTCTCAGATTATGATCTCACAGCTCTTGGATTCAAGCCCTGCATCGGGCTCTGTGATGACAGCTTGGAGCCTGGAGCCTACTTTGGATTCTGTGTCTCTGGCTCTCTCTGCCCCTCCCCCATTCATTAATTCATTCTCTCTCTTTTTTCTCTTTCAGAAATAAATACTAAAAAAAATTAAAAGTCAAATGAGAAAAAGAAGTAAAGCACTTGGCACATGTAAGCACCAGATAAATGTCTGCTCTTATTATCACCAATGCCACTGCTAGTACTTGCTAGAGGAAGAAAGTGTAGTTCCATAGAGAGCGCCCTGTTTGCCAGATCCCTTGGCCAGCTCAGAGGTAAGCTAAGAGTCTCAGCCTCTCTCCCAACACTGGGCCATTCCAAAGAAATGGTGCTTTCCATTCCTGCTTCCTGGCTTTCTTTCTTAGGCACTTTGATGACCATGGAGATTCCCTGTTCTAAACCATGAGTGATCTGAGGACAAAGGCCTGTCTATTTCATTCATCTTAACTCTCACCAGGTCAAAAATCAAGCTTGGCAGGTATTAAGTCCTCCTGAAGTAGTTTTTGGCTTGTGTTTTTGCTTTTTTTTTTTTTTTTTTAACGAGGACCTCAGGAGGCTAGAGGGAAGAGAGAGGGAGTATGTGGAGATATTTCTCAAAATTCTAGCCTCCTGGCGTGCCTAAGTGGCTCAGTCAGTTAAGCACCCAACTCTTGATTTTGTCTTAAGTCGTGATCTCCCAGTAGAGCCCCATGTTGGGCCCCTTGCTGGTTGTGGAGGCTGCTTAAGATTTCCTTTCTCCTTCTATTTCTGCCCTTCCCCCAGTGGTGTACTCCTTCTCTCAAAGGAATTTTCCTGGGCCAATTAATATAGGTGGTTCAACTTTTTTTTTTTTTAACATATCTGTTACCTACCATTTACACATTCTTCTCTTCTTTTCTTTCAGGATCCATCTTGAGAAATGGTCCTTGCTTGAAAGATTCTCCACAGTAACCAACTGTTGTGAACAATAATCACAGCAATAACCTGAGGAGATTCCATCAGGTTGTATTTTTGTAATCTGCCACTGTCTCCGTGGGGAGAGCATACAATATCTCTATCATACTAAAAAGTCAAATTCAGAATACATTACATCTATTGCATATTTATAAATATAAGGCATATGTGAGTTAGCTGATGGAATTTATAGTCTTCCTGCTGTTCTGCACTGACACTGGAACATAAGTCCCCAGGAGTTTACTGGAATAGTCACATGTGGTCAAATATTACACATACATCTGGCATCTTAGTATATTTGAGAAGCAATGTGTCTATACACAGACAATTGGCATCTGGCTTGAATGTTGAAAAGTATGGAGGGAAGCAGAGATGCCAATATGAAATCAAAGGAAAAGAGGGGCATGGAGAATGGCTTTTCTCCCAACCAAAAGAGAAATGGAAACATTTCATCTCCATCAGATGATTGGCTGTCCAAGTCTGAAAATTTCGTGTGCCTTCAGGCTGCTTTTACTTAAAATTAATCCAGAATGTTGTTTCCTTTGAATAAATTTAAAAGACCTGAAAAACAGACTTGATTTGTTTTAAAAATTGAAGTCCCTAGGAGAAAGATATGGTAGAAAAGGCTTGAGTTCCATCTCTATAACTTACCAGCTGTGTGTCCTTGGGCAAACTGTGTAGCCTCTCTGTACATCAGTTTCCTCATCTATAACGTGGCAAAAGGCATACATGCTGCTTGACTGCAAATAGTTGTGATGTAAAATATGATACTGTAACATATATACTCTTAGAAAACATTTGTATCATTAGCTTCATTGAACCATTTTGCAAGTAAGTGTAGTACAAATCGTAATTAATTTCAAAATCATTATTAATTGCAGTAAACATTGTTTTTGTCTGCCAAAGAGCATGTCTTCTTCTGGGAACTGTCACCTCGGTTCCCCTCACCTTCTCCCCCAGCCCAGACTTCACCGGTAGTGTGGGAGCCACCATGTTAGCATAGTACTGGTTTAGCCTGGTCACAGATTATTGGGACACTGTTCCTGAGGGTTAGCCACATCTTCTCTCAGAATATGTGAAGTACGCCCCCCCAATATGGCACCACCCCCATAGAGCAAATTCCATTAGCAAAAACAAAATTTTTTTTTTGCTCAAGTTTATTCAAATTGGGGTTTTGTCAACTGCCAGAAAGAAAACTTTCTAAAACCAAATGGGAGACAATAATGAGTTAGGGTACAAAAAAATGGGAGAAGAATATTATAAAAAAAAGAAGGAAAAGTAATGGATAAGAAAGGAGACTGTCTGTGATATCCAAATATAGCTATGGAAATCACAGCGTTGTGACTTACTAGTCATGTGGCATTGAGCAAATCACAATCTTAACCCTAATATCCATAAAATGGAATAGGTTTGAAATGCTCATACTACTTGGTACAAATGTGATCCTCTTATTTCACCAAAAATTAATTACAATTAACTCAAGAATCTTATACTGGCTTGGTCTTCCATTTTTCTTTCCCCTGTATCATCTGAGAACACCCAAGAGACTTAAATAAACCAAAGAGGATGGTCACCTAACTTGAAGCCAACAAATGTAAAAAGTGCCGTAGGTTGGCTTGGCCCCTGGAAAGCGGGGACAACTGCCAGCAACACTATTCCCTTAGCACTCCACCCCACCCAGACTGCCCAGACTTGCCAGGCACATATTCAGGCAGCCTTTTCCAATCCCTAGTGCCCCACAGGCTCCATGCCCAGACTGGTACAGATGCCCAGCCCTTCCAGGCCCCAAAACCACATCTCTCTTTCCAATCCCAAAGATCAGAAGTCTGATTGCTTTCCTTGTTCAATCTCTGGGATTAAAAAAAAAAAAAGTGCTATTCCACTTTTTCCTTCATTTTGGAGCTGCTGATGCACTACCTTGCCTCACCCTACCTCTTTCCCAGAGTAGCTACCTGGTCTGTCTTCCCTCTTCCCTCCTTGAATGCCTCTACTCTAAGCCTTATGCCTAATTATCCTCCCTCCCCTCTTCCTGGAGAGCAGGAATTGGAAACTGCTCTCATAGCTCAGATCTTGAGACCTGTTTCCCTTTTAGAAAGCTCCTTGAAAATTGGAAGAATATTTTTATTTTTTATGTGTCAAACCACACCCACCACCATCACCATCTAACACCTAGTAAAGTGTCAGGCACATACTTAGTGTTTCAAAGTGTTGAATTTGAACCCGCAAAATCTTTACCAGAGAAGAAAGCCCATTTGGATCTGACATTTCTCTGGCTACCTCCTAGATCCTGCCACAGTGGGGCTCACTCTTCATGGGCAGGGGTCAGGCCTCTTGTTGACCTTGAAGGGGTAAATTATGCTACATCTCCTTGCATTTTTGTTTCTGGCATCATGTGACAACAAAGAAGCATGAAACAGAGGGTGATTCACATGAAGAGCAATGTCTATTCATATCAGGATTTTCAAGTAGAAATAAAAAGGACAACTTCTACCTCCTTTTTGACAACATATTTTGCATTCAGGCTTGATGTTCCATGTACCTATTTCATCCGCTACTCTTACCCAAGAAACTTCATTATCTTATCTTTGGCCTTTGTGTCTTCACTGTGAGCAAAGACTTAAGATAAAATATTGCATCACATAGATATTATAGGATCCTTTAGACCTGATATAATTATTCCACGTTATTTTATATCTGTAGATCACTATGGTTATGCTTCAGAAGTGAAAAATTCTGGAAACCTTAATATACACATAAATATAAATAATGCTTCATTTTTCCTCTAAAATCACTCTTCAAAATTAAAGAATCACTGTATACTGAAGCTTTCACAAAGCGTCTTCTAGTACAGGGCACTTTCTCAATTGTTTTACTTTGGACAACAAAGAAATATTGACTGAAATTGTATCAGATGATGTATTCACCTGAAAGAACTGATTTAAAAAAAAATGAGATAGGAAACAAAGGAAGTTAATACAGATTTAGCATTATAAGCAGGCCTTTTGAAAATAAGTTTAGTGTAAGTGGTTATAATACAAAAATTACTAATAAAATAAAGTTCCAGTGTCAGCATCATATACAAAATCAAACAATGTTATAACTCAAGTAGTTAGGCAGAGGTAAAGATGCTATTGTTTAAGACAATTTGATAGGTGATTACAAAGCTCTTCTAGTGATAAAAAGCCACTAAGGTTGAAGATCTATGTGACGCCTTTAAGTGCAATTGTTTCATGAAATGTAGGGGTGGAAAAAAAGTACTTCTAAATCAATATACCATTTTATATATTACTTTCTATAAATATATTGATTCTAAAATCAATATATTATTTTATTTCAAATATGTATAGACAACCAATGAATCACATTATGTTATAGGTACAAATTATCTATTTTATCTATCCCTAAAAGGGTTTATATATCCAAATTGGCCACAAAACTGTTTTTATTATCTTCTCATTGGAGAAATGGAAAATGGCCTCATGGGGGGGTTGCTTCACATTCAGACAAACACAATATATCAAAATGAAGAAAGATTTGATAATATCTACTGTAGTTTTACTGAGGTCTAATCTCTGCTCCTGTCCTTTTTACACTCAGTGTTGCAAAGACGTAGAGAGGATTTCACGATCCTTATAGTGTTTCATTTTCTTTTCTCTTCTCAAAATATGTCCTCCCCCCAAATCTCTTATTATACCCATATCATGTCTCAGATGCCAAAGAAGAATCTGATTTTTCTAACATTCCCAAATATATCTTCTAAGTTTGACTTATCATTATTATTTAATCTAAGTTTCCTCAACTGCAAAATATGAAAAATAAATGAAGCCATCTTCATAGGGTTGGCATAGGATTAAATGAGATGCTTCATATAAAACCTGCCCAGTTGACTTCAATAAATTCTAACCACTATTCTTGTCAGGAAAGTACAAGGATCCAACCTGCCATCCATGAAATTAATCAGAATTATCTGGAAGATCTCAGCATTAAGTCAGTACACAGAAAAGTCTATTATCTGTCTCAATTAGCTCTTATATCAATACATAAGCATGTAGACAAATTTTGAGTAATGCATAAAATTTATTTTCATCTTAACAGGGGACATGCAGAGCAGGACATCGAGACAGAGTTTTGCTGAACAGGTGATGTGATCAGATATAGAAAATGTGCAAGTATAAGCTGAGAAATATAGTGTTAACACTGCACTAAAGATGGCTTTATGGCTTTATAGAAATCTGGGGAGCTTTTCCCTCCTGAATTTAAAACACAACACATTTGAAGCAGTATACACAAAATCAATATATTCCTGAAGGGCAAGCAAGTGGTAGACGATAAATATCAACAAGTTAAGGATGCCACCAAGTTTCTAGCAGTGAGAGGTAACTCCCAAATGAGGGAGGTTGGAAAGCAACTCCTCAGTAGATTTAATCCTATGTGAACAGCTGCCTAACTTATTTATATACCAACTGTGTCTGGCACATAGCTGGTACATAATACATGTTTGAGCAGTTAATGAATGTTGGATGTCTACATTTTCTAAGTCAACTGGTAGTTTAAACCCATGATTTCTTATCCATTCTTTAAAAAAAAATCTAATTTTTGAAACATCTTAAACTACTGACACATCAAAGAGCAAAATGCTATAGGTTTCTGTTTATGTAGGCTCGTGAGACAAATAGGGAAACTGATCCTCAAGTGATGGCTAGAGTGAAGGACTGATAGATATTCATATTCTTTAGCAGCCTTCTATTAACCACACCATTTTCCAACCTGTCATGCCCTAACTCTTCTCTTCCAACCTTGTATTGAAGATTTCTAGTAAGAACAAAGAAAGGAAGTCACTGTGAGCATGTCCAGGAGAAAAGACATAGAATTGCTACTGGGGAGAGAAATAGGTTGGGGCAGGATGTAAAAGGTTGTACAGTACCTGTGGCCTATATAGAGTGATACAAGGCACATTTTTAAGAAGCTCAGACCTTTATAGAACCCAAGGTAACCACCACTCATTTCTTTGCATCACGATCATGCATCTGAAGCATATACTTAATTTAAAGGTATATATATCTAAGAGAAATATACATGATCCACATTGAATAATTCAGAATTTAAGTAGCACCTGAGACAAGGAGACAAATTGCAATGAGGGTAGGGAAGTTTGGCATGGGTGGGATTAGCAGGAGGCTTTGTAGGGAGAGCTTGCCACAAGTATTCCTTACAAAGGAATACTTGTCCAAGGGCTGTGCTGCACCTGACTGAGGAAATAAAGCAGCAGCAAAGACATGGAGGGGAACAGAGATGGAGAGAAAGTGGAAACCAAATAATTCAAAAAACAATTGCCTTAAATTATAGGTTAGAGGACAGGGAAGGCAGTGGGAAGAAAAGAGAGATGTATCTGGCTCCTCAATGAGAGGAAAGAAGGGCATCTCCTCTGGGTGGCCAGCTGAGTCTAGAGGCATGACCCATCGAGAAAAGCAATGAGGAAACTCCAGACAGACCACATGCCCTTCCATTTAGTGTTCTGGAAGAAATTTTGAATAATTCCTCAGGTCATTAAAATCCAGGGAAAATTTCAGGGAAATTATCCTACCCAGCACTTTGTAAAACCACTTACCATAAGAATAAACACAGAGTTTGGAGATGTTTCGTTAAGAGGGTGAGAGGCATTTTTAAGTGCTTTTCTCCACTTCCTCTTCTTACTGCCCACACCCCCCAGCCTTTGCCCCAAGAACACACACATACTAAAATGCAAAGGAAAGGAAGAGTCAGAAATAAGGAGCTTAAACAAATTTTAGTCTTCATAAACCAACTAAATCTCTAGAGGGAAAAGAAATGAAGATGAAATGAAGAAATCATTGTCCAAGTTCAGATTTTTATTTAATCTCAATTGATTAAAAAGTTTGAGAATACCCAGGATATTGGAAGGAAGGGAAGAAGGGAGGAAAGAATGAAGGAAAGAAGGAAGGAAGGAAGGAAGGAAGGAAGGAAGGAAGGAAGGAAGGAAGGAAGGAAAGCAGGATGGAAAGAAGGAAGGAAGGAAGGAAGGAAGGAAGGAAGGAAGGAAGGAAGGAAAGAAGGAAAGAAGGAAGGAACAAATGAACGAAGATTCCTGAATCATGCTTCAGAAACCATTAAAAATCAAGTTTCACACTCAATATGCATGCAATAAAATAAAGATTATGTCCTGTTTTTCAGACAAACACCATAATAAACTATTGCCCTAAGGTAACAAAAGCTAAAATGATATAACTTGCCTCTTTTATTCATCAGCTTGACACATTGAAAACATATTCTCTGGGAGTTTGCTTTCCCTGGAGTATTACTTAAAATAATTAGCTTTTATACTATATGGCCTTCTTGATATACAATGTATGTCCTGTGATGTAAGCATTATTTACTGCTGCTTTTTAGTAGGGATACCAATAGTGTTAACAAAGACAGAGGCTGAGGCAGGGAGTTTACCTTCCCAAGAAGGAAAGTCATTTTCCAACCCAGGTATTCTATTAGAACCCGAAGTTAATAACTTTTCCTCTACCAATGCCATCAGAACATTCCCTTATTTCATAGTCATCACCATCAAATCACACATTTTGGGGAAAACATAAACCCATTCATTTCTATATCTAGTCATCTTTAGTTTTGATACATTATCATCAAAGTTTTATATTGAGAGGGGAAAACAGTCTACAAGTTGGAAAAGTCTGATGAAACTAGTAACATTCTCTGTAATTACAAATGATTCCAGCCATTGACTGTGGTTGTAAACCCCAAACTTATATCTGCAACAGTGACTCACTGCTTTGAATCCTGTTCTCCAAATTTTAGCCTTTCATAGTTCTGATATAACAAGCCTCTCCTTAAGGAAATTCTCCAAGAAAGTTGGATTAACTTAAATCAATTTTATATTAATGGCTAATGCAAAATAACAGGAGACAGATTCCAGATACAACACAAGAATTATTTATAGGATAAATATGATTGTGACGTTATTGAGCAGTAAAAAGGTAC
Source organism: Acinonyx jubatus (assembly GCF_027475565.1). Lineage (NCBI taxonomy): Eukaryota > Metazoa > Chordata > Mammalia > Carnivora > Felidae > Acinonyx > Acinonyx jubatus. Next base: position 38,067,421 of record NC_069385.1, read on the forward strand.
TAAGCTCTTACCATATGCATAAGACCATTCTATGCGTGGTGGGGTAATACAAAGACGAAGAAAACCCTTTCCAATTTACAGAGGTTTAAAGACAAAGCCACAAACAGAAACAATGCCCTAATGCCTATTATCACCATGCTACCTAAAGTATTTGGTTCTCATGAGAAAGAAATTAAAATCTAGTTTATCTAGGCTTTTTAAATCAGGGAGAACAGGATCCAATGGTGTAAGCAACTGGCTGGGACTGAGAGGATCAGAGTCCAACCTCAATCTGCTGCCAGCTGAGAGGTGGAGAGAAGCTGATTACAGATGTAGGTAACACCATAAAGGGATCCACAGGATGATATTCCATTGTGTAGATCCAGAAAATACAGTTTTCTGGAATTACACAGAACAGTTCAGGCCCCAGAGAAGACTGAAACGAATAAGACTTAAGATAGACTGAATGGCAAACTATAATACCATTTACCAATTTGCACTAGTGAATCAGGTTAGTTACCAATGAACCTAGAATTCTATAGGTCTACTGGCCTCTAAGAAAGATGACACCAAAAATCAAAATACTCTACTCTGCCATCAAGAGTTAACTTCTAAGAGAACCAAAATTCTTTTACTGGTTAGACAGAGCAGACCTCTCTCTCTCTCTCTGCTGGCTCATCATTTTGTGCAGAAAAACCTTGGCCTGATAATCAAAGTAACTCAATGTCTTCTGTCAGCTTGACTCCAGTTTTATCTCTTTTTTCTCACATGTTTGTCCATTACCCAACCACCCCCCCAAAAAAAAACAATCTCCAGTCACACAAATCTGTGATTCTTTCCTCAACAAGCCATGCTTTCTCATGACTTCATGCCTTAATAAATGGCTGATTCCAGTTAGATAGTTCTCCCCTTATCTCCTCATACTGTAAGAGTTGGATTAAGTATTTTCTCCCATGTGAAAAATGTTCTGATTCCTTCCTCTTGCCCACTTAAACCTGCGCCCAGAAGTCTTAGTTGTTCCCATTACAATATGTTCATATCTCTGTTATAGCAGGTATCCCACTCAAATTATTTTTGATGTTCAGTTTCTCTCCCCTTCCTCAACCCCTAGTAGACCATGGACCCCATAAGGACAAGAATAGAGACCACAATTCTCAACTCTGAATGTATAGACCTAGCACTTGCTATCTTTAACAAATGTTTGCTGACAGAATAAAGTGAGTCTACATTGAAAGCCAAGTTGGTATCAGAAGGTTACAAGGCAAACAAAGAGAAAAATGCAAGGGAATCAAATATTCCTAATGAACAAAGTCATCCAGCAATTCTAGTATTATGCAGTCAATTCCACTCTAGGACAATATTTCCCACAAGGACTAGGGTGGCCAGAGCTTCCTCTCCCTTAGACTATGTTTGCAACCTTGACAAGTTCCTGCAAATAATTCAACTCTTCATCAATCTTCAGTAGACAATATAATGAAGAGATTAGTTTCCAGGTCTGTACTCCTCAGCAAAGACTTGATGCTTAAATGGTCACATAGGAGGGCCAGTCTATTCCAACACATGTCGATTATTAATAGTATCCATTTCCAAATATTACTAGTATGTGACATTCTAAGCACATTGTCCCTAAATTCTAGAGGTGAATGCTAGCTTAGAGGCAGCCCTAACACCTGGGAAAAGTGTGATCTTGAAGAAATAGCTTAACCTCTTTGTGTTTTATGAGTTTACATAGAGTGGAAATAATGTTTTACAATCATCTTATTTTAAACATGAGAAACATGGGGCCATAAAAGTAGTTACTAGTATCTATATCTGATTCTTAATCCAGGCTTCTTCACTATATCAAAAAACAGAAATCACTGAGGATAAAATAAGGCAGAATGTATTGGCAGAGTAAATACACGTGAGAGTTCTTTGAAAAGCTTCTATATAATATACTTGTTATTAAGTAGAAAATAGACCACAGTTAATATGACCTGCAGTGTTCACCCCAAGAATGTTCTTGAACATTCAACTCACACCTACTAATTAAAAACTACAAAAAGGGACCATTGTCTCATTTCCTTCTACATTCAAACCCAGGCCAGGCCTAGATGAGATCCTTGGCATTCTCCATGCCCACCAACCAGGGAATAACCTTTCGTCTGACATGCCTATTATTTCCCCAAGTTTGGGCAGAAAGGCTTTGATTTTCTTTGGTTTTCCAGAGGTTTTCTTTTTCACAGTGGCCAAATTACAAGTATCAAATCTAGGTGACCAAAACAGTAGTTTTAAAGCTCCTTGACTATGTGTCAACACCAACATGTAAGTTTGCCATATATAAAACAGTCCCAGATAACAATGCAATAATTTTAAACAAGAAACTTTCCCCTATAAAGGAACATCCCTTAGGGCGCCTGGGTGACTCAGTCTGCTTAGCATCCAACTCTTGATTTCGGCTCAGGTCATGATCTCATGAGTTTCACACTAACAGCTCAGAGCCTGCTTGGGATTCTCTCTCTCTCTTCCTCTCTCGGCCCTTCTCCTGCTCTCTCTCTTTCTCAAAATAAACTATAGAAAAAATTAATAAAAAAAAATAAAGGAACATGCCTCTCCATCCTACCGGACTTATGTTCTTCTTTGACAAAATTTCTATGTCCACACAGGATTTAAGGACACCAGCATGTTCAAAATGACACTTGAGACTTTATTACTCTGAGAAGCACAAATAAAATTAAATGACTATGAATATAAGAATACTTACCCTAGGCATATTTCACCAAAAAAAAAAGTAGTCAGGGCCAAGTTCAATAACACAGCACTACTATTTTGTTTGCTGATGTCCCAGGTATAACAATCACTTTTTCCATTCCACTACTTGGCTTAGATAACCATGAATCAAGAGCTAACTACTCAAGAGCATAACACCAAAGTCAGCTCAAGAATTGAGTTTCAGAAGCATTGAGTCCTCCTGCTGTTCACATGATACTTTGGAAAAACTCTAAAGCTGAGTGAAGCAACCTGGATAGTCTACTGATTCAGAAAATTGTCAGTTATTCAGTGCTAGTGTTTAGAAATGTAATTTATTTTTATATATTGACTTTATGTCCTACAAACCTGCTAAATTAACTTATCAGTTTTAGGAGATATATATGTCATATAGGCTTCAAGCTATTCAAGTGCCTGATTGAGTGAATTCTCCCATTAACATGCGTTAATTCTATAATTTAAGTCTCTAAGAGAGTTAATCTTATTTTGTTTCTAAGTTCTTTTTTTTTAAAGTTTATTTATTTTGAGCATGTGCATGAATGGGGTAGGGGCATAGAGAGACAGGGAGAGAGAGAATCCCAAGCAGGCTTCATGCTGTCAGTGCACAGCCCAACGCAGAGCTCCATCCCACAAATCATGAGATCATGACCTGAGCCGAAATCAGGAGTTGGACACTCAGCTGATGAGCCACCCAGGAGACCCTGTTTCTAAGTTCTCAAGTAAGTTCCAGCACCCAACTGATCAGCCAGTACTAGGGCAAAAATATGTCCTATTACCCATATTAGGGTACGAAATGAAACAATCATGGCCAGTGTACTGAAGCAGCAGCACCCCTAGTTTGTTTGGAACCCTAATACAGAAAGAAGCAATTACAAGTCCCTTCTAAAGGTCTGCAGACTTCACATCCTACATATTTATGTTGGAATTAGCTATCGTTATACTCAATTTATCTTAACACTCCAAATACATAGCATGCAGAGAGTATGCAGTGAGGTATGAAATCTTCTGGTGTAGAAATCAAGAAAAGTCAAGTGTATTCTTCTGCCTTTCATGTGTCTCAAGTTCAAACTAAGCAATGTGATGGAGTCAACATGTTAGGAGAAATTACTAATTTGCTGTGTTTTTATTTTACCACATACCTCAGATTTACAATTGAAGAAATGTGAAGATAACTTATTAAACTCTCAAAATTATACTTGGACTTATAAGGAAATAATTTAATACCTTCCTAGGAAAATACCTCCCTCTTTCTGCCTCTATTAAATAAGCAATGTGGAAAATATTTCTTAAGAAACAATTCACAGGGCGGGGTTAAAATATAAAATTCCTTTTCACATCAACTCTAACATGTAAGAGATTTGAGTGAAGGGTCCAGAGTACATTGACATAAACTTAGAAATTCTGCATGGTTTCTAGAACTGTGTCATTTGGCTCCAACAAGATTGGCAGAGCTCATATACTTTCTGAGTCACCATTTAAGAGTGTGTCATTTTTACTTATTTGTGAGAATTCCTGTATACAGTTGATCAGCTAGCAAATAAATCTTTGGAAGTAAGACCACTGGATTGGTCAATGATTTAGAAATTTCTAGAAATCACCAAGACAAATGCAAGAGTTCACAGTTGCCATGACTCCAAATATCATAACCAAAATAAAGACATAAACAGACATATGGACCAACCACTGAGAAGAGTAAAAAGCTCCAGAGTGTTTTCACCGTGCTCTCTGGATCCCCCTTCTAACACATTTAGAAAACCAGGTGTGGTACTTGAGTTAAAATTCAAACTACAAGGGGAGGAGCCAAGATGGCCGAACAGCATGGAAGCTTTTTGTGTGTCTTGCATCCATGAAATACACCCAGACCAACACTAAACCATCCTACACACCTAGAAAGAAAACTGATTGGAGGATTAACACAACAATCTGCACAACCTGAACCACAGAATTCAGCAGGTACATGGCACGGAGAGGTGAACTTGGGAAGCAAGAAGCTGCGAAAGGTAGGGAACAGCTTTGGAGGGAGGAGAGAGGACAGAGACTGGGGAGGTGGGGAGAATACAGGAAAATCACCCCTCCCCAAAAGCAGCTGGAGAGAAAGTGGAAAATTGGAAACATCCGCGGGACTAAACTAAAAAGGGAGAAAGGAGAAAGGAGAGGGTTTAAATTCCATTAAGACTGTAAACAAGGGGAGCGCAAAGGCTGCAACCCTGCAGCTCGATACCTGGCGGCGCTCTGGTGGGAAGGGCGAATCCCCAGGAACAGAGTGGAGTCCGGGAGGTTCTCGGGCCACACGGGGAAAAGCAGTTCCACTGCTGGAAGGCCATTTGGTAGAGACTGTTGAAGCCACTTGGTCCCAGCAGACCCAGGAAGGCAGCCACATTCGCTGGTGATGGAGCAAGGTCGTTAAGGGTGAAGCCTGGTGCCAGATGTGTGTTGTGATTTTCCATAATCCCTGAGATGATGCTGCTACACTGTTTCGCAAACATTTTCTGGGACGGACTGGCACCTGGCCGTAGTCTCAGGGCACTGGCAACAACAGAGTCCAGCGGGCGTACCTGGGTGCAGCCAATATTTGGCCATTGCGCAGGCAGACCTGTGCAGAGGAGCGGAGCGGGTCAAAGCCACAGTCCTTCGGAAGTAAGGGGCCGGGGAAAACAGCCGCATCTCAGACAAAACTTGGGAGAGAGGTCTGCCTGGGGCCTGGTCACAGAGAGTGAAGAAGTGGGGAGTGGATGAGAGCTGAAGTCGAGGATGGGCGCACGATTGCTGATCTGGTAGAACAGATTGAGTGGCTGGGTGGAGCCATTTTTACCGCACCCGTGCATGCGCATATGCACCTACGAGCCCCGCTACAATCCACCTCAGTAGGCTAGCAGCTCCATCTAGTGGAGAGAGAGCTGTTACACTGAGCCCCGCCCAACTGGGCCAACTTCGCTCTTCAGGAACACATGTCTCACCGCAGGCTTGGTTTACGGACTATAGAGAGCTACACAGACTGACTTCTAGGGGAAAACTAAATAATTTCAGTCCTGCTTCAATCTGTTGGCAGGTTCATCTGTTCAATTTTTTCTTTTTCCTTTTGCTCTTTTACAATTCTTTTCTTTTTCTTGATAAAGAAAGATAAAAAATTCATTTTCATTTTCAATTTTTATTAAAAATATCTTTAATTTTTATTACTATATTTTTTACTTTTCTGTAAATTTTTTCAAATTCTACTTATTGACATCATTTTATTTTAGTCTACTTCAGTGTACTCACCTTTTCAAATTTTCAAAAAATTTCTTTTTTTCTTTTTTCTCTTTTTCATTTATTTTCTTTTTCTTGAATGCAGAAAGAGAAAAACTTCATTTTTACTTTCAATTTCTATTAAAAATATTTTTATTTAATTTTTATTACTATTTTTTTGCTGCTATGTAAATTTTTTCAAATTCTATTCTACTTCCATCATTTTATTTTAGTCTACCACAGTGTATTCACTTTTTCAAATTTTCAAATGATTTTTTCTTTTTTTCTTTTCTTTTTATATCTTTTTTCCTCTTTTTCATTTTTTCTTTTTTCTTAAATACAGAAAATGAAAAAATGAAAAAAAATCATTTATTTTTAATTTCTATTAAAAATATTTTTCTTTAATTTTTTCTACTATATTCTTTACTTTCGTGTATATTTTTTCAAATTCTATTTTACCCCCATCATCTCATTTTAGTCTACTTCAGTGTATTCATTTTTTCAAATTCTCAAACGATTTATTTTTTTTTCTACCCCCCCCTTTTTTTCTCTAGTCTGTCAAACTACTTTCAACACCCAGACCAAAACACACCTATGATCTAGCATCATTTATTTGATTTGTGTGTGTGTGTGTTTAATTTTCAATTTTAATATTTTTTTAATTTCAATTTCTTTTAATTTCGATTTTTCTACCTCATTAATTCCTTTTCTCCCTTAAAAATGACAAAACGAAGGAATTCACCCCAAAAGAAAGAGCACAAAGAAATGACAGCCAGGGATTTAACCAACACAGATACAAGCAAGATGTCTGAACCAGACATTAGAATCACGATAATAAGAATACTAGCTGGAGTCAAAAACAGATTAGAATCCCTTTCTGCAGAGATTAAAGAAGTAAAAAATAGCCAGAATGAAATTAAAAATGCTACAACTGAGCTGCAATCACAGACGGATGCAGTGGTGGCAAGCATGGACGAGGCAGAACAGAGAATAAGCGATATGAAAAACAAACTTACAGAGAATAACGAAGCAGAAAAAAAGAGGGAGATTAAGGCAAAAGAGCACGATTTCAGAATTAGAGAAATCAGTGACTCATTAAAAAGGAACAACATCAGAATGATAGGGGTCCCAGAAGAGGAAGAGAGAGAAATAGGGGTAGAAGGGTTATGTGAGCAAATCATAGCAGAAAACTTCCCTAACCTGGGGAAAGACACACACATCAAAATCCAGGAAGCACAGAGGACGCCCCATTAGATTTAACAAAAACTGACCATCAACAAGGCATATCATAGTCAACTTCACAAAATACTCAGGCAAGGAGAGAATCATTAAAGCAGCAAGGGAAAAAAAGTCCCTAACACACAAGGGAAGACAGATCAGGTTTGCAGTAGACCTATCAACAGAAACTTGGGAGGTCAGAAGGGAGTGGTGGGATATATTCAATGTGCTGAATCAGAAAAATATGCAGCCAAGAATTCTTTATCCAGCAAGGCTATCATTCAAAATAGAAGGAGAGATAAAAAGTTTCCCAGACAAACAAAAATTAAAGGAATTTGTGACCCTTAAACCAGCCCTGCAAGAAATATTAAGGGGGACTTTCTGAGGGGAGAAAAGATGAATATATATATATATATATATATATATATATATATATATACCAAAAGCAACAAAAGATTAGAAAGGACCAGAGAATATCACCAGTAACTCCAACTCTACAAGCATCAAAATGTCAATAAATTCATATCTTTCAGTACTCACTCTAAATGTCAATGGACTCAATGCTCCAATCAAAAGACATAGGGTAACAGAATGGATAAGAAAACAAGATCCATCTATACGCTGTTTACAAGAGACCCACTTTAGACCTAAAGACAACTTCAGATTGAAAGTAAGGGGATGGAGAACCATCTATCATGCCAATGGTCAACAAAAGAAAGCCAGAGTAGCCATACTTATATCAGACAATCTAGACTTTAAAATAAAGACTGTATCAAAGGATGCAGAAAGGCATTATATCATAATCAAGGGGTCTATAGACCAAGAAGACCTAACAATTGTAAACATTTATGCACCAAATGTGAGAACACCCAAATATATAAATTAATTAATCACAAAGATAAAGAAACTCATCGATAGTAATGCCTTAATAGTAGGAGACTTCAGCACCCCACTCACAGCAATGGACAGATCATCTAATCAAAAAATCAACACGGAAACAATGGCTTTGAATGACACACTGGCCCAGATGGACTTAGCAGATATATTCAGAACATTTCATCCTAAAGCAGCAGAATATACATTCTTCTCCAGTACACATGGAATGTTCTCCAGAATAGACCATATACTGGGACACAAGTCAGCCCTAAGTAAGTACAAAAAGATCAAGATCATACCATGCATATTTTCAGACCACAACACTATGAAACTTGAAATCAACCACAAGAAAAAATTTGGAAAAGTAACAAATACTTGGAGACAGAATAACGTCCTACTAAGGAATTAATGGGCCAACCAAGCAGTTAAAGAGGAAATTAAAATGTATATGGAAGTCAATGAAAATGATAACACCACAACCCAAAACCTCTGGGACGCAGCAAAGGCGGTCATAAGAGGAAAGTATATAGCAATCCAGGTCTTCCTAAAGAAGGAAGAAAGATCTCAGATACACAACCTAAACTGACACCTTAAGGAGCTGGAAAAAGAGCAAATAAAACCCAAAACCAGCATAAGACAGGAAATAATAAAGATTAGAGCAGAAATTAATGTTATCGAAACCAAAAAAACAGAACAGATCAATGAAACCAGAAGCTGGTTCTTTGAAAGAATTAACAAAATTGATAAACCACTAGCCAGTTTGATCAAGAAGAAAAAGAAAAGGACCCAAATAAATAAAATCAAGAACGAAAGAGGAGAGATCACAACCAACACAGCAGAAATAAAAACAATAATAAGAGAATATTATGAGCAATTATATGCCAATAAAATGGGCAATCTGGAAGAAATGGAAAAATTCCTAGAAACATATACACTACCAAAACTGAAACAGGAAGATATAGAAAATTTGAACAGACCTATAACCAGTAAGGAAATCGAATTAGTAATCAAAAATCTGCCAAAAAACAAGAGTCCAGGGCCAGATGGCTTTCCAGGGGAATCCTAACAAACATTTAAGGAAGAGTTAACACCTATTCTCTTGAAGGTGTTCCAAAAAATAGAAATGGAAGGAAAACTTCCAAACTCTTTCTATGAAGCCAGCATTACCTTGATTCCAAAACCAGACATAGACCCCACTAAAAAGGAGAACTATAGACCAATTTCTCTGATGAACATGGATGCAAAAATCTTCAACAACATATTAACCAACCGGATCCAACAATACATTTAAAAAATTATCCACCACGACCAAGTGGGATTTATACCTGGGATGCAGGGCTGGTTCAATATCTGCAAAAACAATTAATGTGATTCATCACATCAATAAAAGAAAGGACAAGAACCATATGATCCTCTCAATAGATGCAGAGAAAGCATTTGACAAAATACAGCATCCTTTCTTGATAAAAACCCTCAAGAAAGTAGGGATAGAAGGAGCATACCTCAAGATCATAAAAGCCATATATGAACAACCCAATGCTAGTCTCATCCTCAATGGGGAAAAACCAAGAGCTTTCCCCCTAAGGTCAGGAACAAGACAGGGATGTCCACTCTTGCCACTGTTATTCAACATAGTATTGGAAGTCTTAGCCTCTGCAATCAGACAACACAAAGAAATAAAAGGCATCCAAATCAGCCAGGAGGAGGTCAAACTTTCACTCTTTGCAGATGACAGGATACTCTATATGGAAAACCCAAAAGATTCCACCAAAAAACTACTAGAATTGATTCATGAATTCAGCAAAGTTGCAGGGTATAAAATGAATGCACAGAAGTCGGTTGCATTCCTATACACCAACAATGAAGCGACAGAAAGAGAAATCAAGGAATCTATCCCATTTACAGTTGCACAAAAAACCATAAAATACCTAGGAATAAATCTAATCAAAAAGGTAAAAAATCTATACACTGAAAACTATAGAAAGCTTATGAAAGAAATTGAAGAAGACACCAAAAAATGGAAAAAGATTGAATGCTCCTGGATAGGAAGAACAAATACTGTTAAAATGTCGATACTACCCAAAGCAATCTACATATTCAATGCAATCCCTATCACAATAACTCCAGCATTCTTTACAGAGCTAGAACAAATAATCCTAAAATTTGTATGGAACCAGAAAAGACCCCGAATAGCCAAAGCAATCTTGAAAAAGGAAACCAAAGCAGGAGGCATCATAATCCCAGACTTCAAGCTATAACTGCAAAGCTGTAATCATCAAGACAGTATGGTACTGGCACAAGAACAGACACATAAATCAACGGAACAGAATAGAGAACCCAGAAATGGACCCACAAATGTATGGCCAACTAATCTTTGACAAAGCAGAGAAGAATATCCAATGGAATAAAGACCATCTCTTCAGCAAGTGGTGCTGGGAAAACTGGACAGCGACATGCAGAAGAATGAACCTGGATCACTTTCTTACACCATTCACAAAAATAAACTCAAAATGGATGAAAGACCTCAATGTAAGACAGGAAGCCATCAAAATCCTCAAGGAAGAAACAGGCAAAAATCTCTTTGATCGTACCCGCAGCATCTTCTTACTCAACACATCTCTGGAGGCAAGGGAAACAAAAGCAAAAATGAACTGCAGGGACCTCATCAAAATAAAAACTTCTGCACAGCAAAGGAAACAATCAGCAAAACTAAAAGGCAACCAACAGAATGGGAGAAGATTGCAAACGACATATCAGATAAAGGGTTAGTATCCAAAATCTATAAAGAACTTATCAAACTCAACACCAAAAAAACCCCAAATAATCCAGTGAAGAAATGGGCAAAAGACATGAATAGACACTTCTTCAAGGAAGACATCCAGATGACCAAACGACACATGAAAAAATGCTCAACATCACTCATCATCAGGAAAATACAAATCAAAACCAACATGAAATACCACCTTACACTTGTCAGAATGGCTAACAGTAACAACTCAGGCAACAATAGATATTGACGAGGATGCGGAGAAAGAGGATCTCTTTTGCATTGTTGGTGGCAATGCAAGCTGGTACAGCCACTCTGGAAAACAGGATGGAGGTTCCTCAAAAAACTAAAAAGAGAACTACCCTACGACCTAGCAACTGCACTACTAGGCATTTATCCGCGGGATACAGGTGTGCTGTTTCAAAGGGACTTTGTTTATAGCAGCACTATCAACAATAGCCAAAGTATGGAAAGATCCCAAATGTCCATCCCTGGATGAATGGATAAAGAAGAAGTGGTATGTATACACACACACACACACACACACACACACACACACACACACACACACAATGTAGTATTACTCGGCAATCAAAAAGAATGAAATCTTGCCATTTGCAACTACATGGATGGAACTGGAGGGTATTATGCTAAGTGAAATTAGTCAATCAGACAAAGACAAATATCATATGACTTCACTCATATGAGGACTTTAAGAGACAAAACAGATGAACATAAGGAAAGGGAAACAAAAATAATATAAAAACAGGGAGGGAGACAATACAGAAGAGACTCATAAATATGGAGAACAAACTGAGGGTTACTGGAAGGGTTGTCAGGGGGGATGGGCTAAATGGGTAAGGGGCATTAAGGAATCTACTGCTCAAATCATTGTTTCACTAAATTAAAAAAAAAAGTAATTTAACCACTACCATCAAAAAAAAATTCAAACTAAAACTAAATCTACACAGAGAATTAAACCACTATAAGCAAGTAATTAGGATTCATCATATCAAATAAAATTTTCATCAGACTAAACCTGAATCACCTGAATAACCGCTTTTACTGGCTATTTCCTATTTCTTGCACAGCTTTTTAAATTTTGAAATCCTATGGCTGCATGTGACTTAAATGTTTTTAAGACTCATGAATGTAGGTGATGACTTATTTTTAACTCCTCTCTTCTGGGTAATTGAAACACATGGGAAATGTGTTAACTAAGAAGTCAGAATTTAAGCAAACTGAAAAGATCTCAAGAAATTGCATGAATTTCCATCTGATCATTTTAAGGCCAGAAAACACTGAAGGAAAGCAATCTGTGTGTCATCAAGATATACAGCATTCTTTACACTGAGAGATAACGGTTTGGGTTTTACTATTTCAACACAAGAAAAGGTAACTAGTGTTCCTCAGGCTTTTGTGCAAACCACCAAGTTGCCACTCTAGGTCACCATGCTCTTCAGCATGAGAGAAGAAATCTGTTTCCAAGAAAAGCTTTAAGACAGGAGGATGGATTCAGTTGCCATTTCCCATATTAACCAACAAACACCTATATCCCACATGTATGGATTAATTCTTTCCCAAAGTGGTTCTTTTAGTCACAGACATCCCACAGATGAATGTCAGGATGAACCAATCTTATATACTAAACAGTGATATAAGGATTTCTTGGTATATCAAATTTTAATATTACATAGAACATCAACATTTTGAAAGAGGTAAACTGTCTATATGAGACTAACATCCATACATAAACATTGCTACCAATGGCACTGTAGATCAACTAACTGCTTTCACAGAAGACTTTCTCTTTGTTCAACAGTAAATGTGCTTATCTGCATATTTATACTTCCCTTAAAATTTTTTGGGGGGTGACAGGTTTTCTTTTTTTTTTTAATCTTTATTTATTTTTGAGAGAGGAAGCACACATGAGAGAGCAGGGTAGGGGCAGAGACGGGGGGAGACAGAGGATCCAAAGTGAGCTCTCTGCTGTCACTGCACCAGGCTTGAACTCGAAGCATGAGCTAATGATCTGAGCTGAAGTCAGATGCTTAACTGATTGAGCTACCCAGGCACTCCAGGGGCTGCGGAGCCGGGCGGGGAGGGGGGGGGGGCGGCAAGGGGGGAGGGGGGTGACAGGTTTTCAAATGGAATAGAGACCTAATCAGATCAGGATGAAAGTTTTGCTCAATTTTCACAGCATGGGCTCTCAGGTAAATTCCAGTTTGTTTAATGATTCATTCAAAAATGCAATCAGCCATCTATTGAGCACATGCTATGTGGTAGGCACTGGGGATATAGGTTCAAGAAAGAGTCCTCCCCAAAGAAGCTTCTCACCACACAGGAGGGACAAGTGAGACAGGATTGTCACAAAAACTGTAGAAGCTAGAACAGAGAAAGTCATAAGGTACAGCCTAAAGTAGGGAGACATGGGAAAAAAGTTATTTAGGGCCCAGGGTGGGAGGGAGATAGGGGTCATGAAAACTGTTCAACAAGAGGAAAAATGCTTGAGCATCTTAAAGGATTGGCTGGAATTTGACAAGGAGACATGACCAAAAGGAGATGGAGGGGCATGTGGGTAGAGCAGACAGCATGTGCATATTCACAGAGGCAAAAACAGCACAGCATGTTCAACCAACAGTTGAGCTGTCACTAGATTTAAACATAGAACAGTTGTGTCTAATTTCCTGACAATAAATAAATGATACATTGAAGCCACATTGCTGCTTCTTTCCCAGCCTCTAATATGAAAAAAAGAAAAAAGATCCCATGAATTTTCTTTGAATTTCACAGGATCATCCAAAACACATTCTAGTGGAAAGTTACAAACACAATTACAGTAGAGAGTAGACGTAATTCATAAATGACTTACAGTTGAACTTAAGTGAAGAGGAACCCCCTCCCTGCAATTTATATCTTTTCCATCACTCTTGGATTTCAGGTCAAGCATTTCACTTAGTGTTTTACTCAGCAGCAGCAGCAGGTGGTAGAAGCCATTCCTGGAGCACAGTGTGGAGGTTAAAACCTTTGAATCCTGCCTTTGTTTCTCAGTAGCTATGTGACTCTTGGTAAGTTACTTACCTTCTTGAGTCTGAATTTCTTTGTGTATAAGACAGGTGTCATACAAGCACATGTCTCAATCGGATAATCAGATAATTGAGATTATATGTAAAGAGCTTTGCAGAGAGTATGGCATGTAGTAGGAGCTCAATAAATAATTTAAAAGTCAGAACAAAAAAATACAATGTTGGTCTATAAGTGCAAGCAAAACTAGGAGTTTATGAAATTGTCCAAATAATCGATCATGCTAATTCTTGAGAAATAACTAGCTATTTTAGATATGAAATAATAATGTGGGTTTCAGACACAGATAGTTTGAGGTTTGATTTTTCTGGCAAAGTAAGCCATTTCTCATCCCATAAGTGTATAGAAGCAACCTAAACTTCTGTTCTCACTAAGCTCTCTAAACTTCTTGGACTTGGGTTATTGGGTTTCAGTCTATAGTTACAAGTTGCTCATATTATTTATTATAAATAAACGAGTGAACTAAAAGCACCTATACACCACAGAAGGGGATACTGGATATCTGAGAAGCTGAAAAGCTCATAAAGAGCATGGTATACTTACTACTTAGAAGCCCACATAAGCAGTTTTCACGGATATCTTGATTGATTAGCATTGTGGATCAGCAGACTCAACAGCTGATAGGAAAGCACAGTGTTTTTCAACCCTGGCTGCATATTAAAATCACCTGGGGATGCTTTTACACTCCCTTGTGTTTTCTGGTTAAATGGGTCTTAGTAGCAGCCTTGGCATCTGTATTTTAAAAATTCCTCACGTGATTCAAATGTGCATACAGGATTGAAAACCACTAGTGTGGCATAATGCCCACTTATAATTTGGAAAACGAGAGAGAGAGAAGAAAATACTGGTTATATGTAGGACACTTGAGATGGTCACATTCTGATTTTTGTTTCTGTTAATAATTTTGCAAGGGGAAAATTATCTCTCTGTCATTAAGTGTCTTTTGTTTAATTCAAAGTAACTATAATGTTGACCGAGTGCTTGCTATGTATAGTGTACATTGTGCTAATAACTGTCAGGAATATTTTTTAAAAGTCAGTGACAGTTGTTGGCAGAGGGAATAATCTGATTAGGGAGACAGTATTTACACACAAAACCATAATTAGTGATAACTACAATACAATAATGTCAACAACAAAATGGGCAGGAAAAAATGGGCACAGTGGTCGAATCCTAGGGATTCGCAGAGAAGCGAATGTTCCCAGAGAAACTGGGAACAACTGAGACAGGTCTTAAAGTGGTAAAATTTGTAAAAGCAGGAAAGGAAAAGGAATTTCAGCATTTCTTTTTGGGGATGTGTGCTGGGAAGAATCCAGTTTTCAACTCATCTTTCTAGCTGGGCCTATTTATCATCACCTAGTTTAAAAGCGTGCCCAGCCTGTCCCTGACTTCCTAGGAGACTCTCCTTTCTTCATAATTTGGTGCTTGTATAGGATATGAACACACACCATGATAAAATGATAGCCGTAGCCTCTTTCTACAAAGGAAAGTCTCTGAGATCAACTTACAGGGAAAAACAAAACCAAAAACAATGAAGCAATCCTGTAAAAATGAGACATTTTTAAACTCCTAAATTTATTTCATTTTCAATCATTGCCCAAATGGGTTTCCTGATATTTTCTTTTCTTAGCTAATGTTCTTTCGTTTATCATTTGTCTTCATTCTACACTCTTGGTCCCTGGATTTGGTTGTGCCCTCTCTTTAACATGTTGTCAGTATGTACTTTAAAGTAGATTTTAATATTGGTTGAAGATTTTTCTTCTTTAATTTGTGGTCAGGAAATGATCTGCTCTTTGTTTCAGGTTGTTTAATGTTTTCCAATATAATATTCCTTCTTGTATCCCAGTGGGTTCATTTACAAAACATTTAATGTCATTTGTGTCTTTGAAGAACAGTGTATTCAGTTAGAACAAAAGTGAGTTCCTGCATAGAACTTGTGACAGTTTATAATTGGTAAACTACTAACTTGACTAGGTTTGTGAACTAATAAACAGTAGGAAACTTTTGGATGTTTACTCTTTTCCTTTTATTCATTAATTTATTCCTTCAGCAAATGTTTATGGAAACATGCTCTCTGTGTCAGGCACCAGGCTAGGCACAAATAAGTCTCAACTCCTGTCTCCAAGTAATTTATAACTCTTTGGGGAGTGTAGAGGAGACAGAAAAATAAAGAGAGCTAAAATACAATGTGAATAATGTCATGACAAAGGTAAGCACAGGGAGCTATGGCAAGCCCAGAGGGAGAGTAGTCCCAATCCCAAGTGGTGCCTCTACTATGGTAAAATCAAAGGGTTTAACTGCACAAATAAGAGAGAAAAGGTCTCTGAAGGCAGAAGAAGAAGTTTATACAAAGGCCTAAAGCCAAGAGATTTCATGAAGATAGTGTATGGAAGAAGTAACTTAAGATAGGACCGAAGAGATGAACAAGAATTAAGTCTGGAAGATCTAGAATGTGGTCCCCAATAGTATGAACTTACCCATATACACAACATGGAATCACTGAAGCACTTTAAGTAAGAGATGCAGGATCTGGCTTAACATGGCTGTGATTTGGAAAACAGCGAGGACAGGGAGAACAGATGAAGTAGACTCAGTAATCGGAGTAAGAAACAGTGAGACTATAGCTCATAGTCATAGAGATTCGTATGTTAACAAAGGGATGAACTTGAGAGTCAGTTGGAGGTAGAACTGACAGACACATGGAATGTTTTGATGAGGATGGAGAAAAGGCAGTGAAGGATGGCATCCAGGTTTCTAGCTTTAGCAACTACGTGGATGTGATGCCACTAACCAAACATTCCTCTCCTACACTCATTTGTGGCTCAAGTCGTTTTTGCCCAGAACTAAGTTAAATAAATATGCTTAAGTAATAATGGGAAATTTAACTAATTCATTCACAATTCAAGAATAAAGTGGCAAAATTTCATTTGTGGTTATATTTGTATGATGTCTGAATTGAGCACTTCTTAATTTAAATCTGTCACTTTTAAGTCAGCACAGAAATTAGAGACTAGAAAATGTACCCTTTTACGATGGGCACTAAGGAGGACCCTTGTTATGATGAGCACCGGGCGTTGTATGTAAGTGATGAATCACTGAATTCTACTCCTGAAACCAACATTGCACTGTATGTTAACTAACTAGAATTTAAATAAAATTTTGAAAGAAGAGGAAAATGTACCATTTTGAAGTGAGTAATCTAAGGATATTTTCCTACAATTATAGACCTCTGATATCACTTCTCATCCATTTGTTCAACCTCTGAGTCAACAGACAGACAACAGGCAGACATCACCTTGAACACAGCCATGATGTAAACTGACTGAAGAATTCCACTGTATCAAAGATTGGCCTATTGTAACATACTGATGCCGTAGGCCTTCATGAGTACATGATACACTGAGGCATATTGAAAGTCACAGGGAACAGCTTTTCTCATATTAAATATGTTATGCTACTTCACATATCAAACATTTTTCTAATGTTTGATATGTTTAGAAGGTAAAGGAATTTGAAATGGCAAGAGACCAAAGAAAAATGGTAAAGGTCCTAGCCTTCTTATGAAATAAGAATGGGTAACTATCCATTTCATGAATAACTAAGAAGTCTAGAGCATTTCCTGACCATATGTTAACTGGTGTTCTATATCAGGAATGTGTAAGCTAGTGAAAAACACATTTAACCAATGATGAAAGGTTGCTGAAAATTCAGAAGAGGCAGGTACAGAGTACTATGGAAGTAAACAGCAGAGGACTTCACTTAAGGGATCAAATCTAGTGCAAAGGGTCATAGAAATATCCCAGAGCAAAAGATGTTTATACTTAGACCTAGGTCAACTGGGGTCAGGGAAAAGGGAGAGTGCTCCAGGAAGAAGGAAGGGTTAGAAACCACTGTTGATAAACTCAGTAATGGTGCCTTGGATTGCCTAATCAAGAGTAATGATGAATGGGATATCAGTTTGTCAAGGCCTGAAAGCACATCAGAAAAGCAAAGCTCCGAAAGAAGCTGAGGCTTCCAAAAGGAATGCTCAGGAAAAATCATGGTTAAAAACAAGAAATGGTTAGGGGCACCTGGGTGGCTCAGTCGGTTAAACATCCAACTCTTGATATCAGCTCAGGTCATGATCTCATGGTTAGTAAGATTGAGCCACTGTCAGGCTCTGAGCTGACAGTGCAGAGCGTACCTGGAATTCTCTCTCTCCCTCTCTCTTTGCCCCTTTCCCACTCGTCATGCATGTGTGCACACTCTCTCTCTCTTAAAATAAATAAACTTTAAAAATGAAACAAGAAGTCATTAAAGGAAAGTGATATCAAAGGATTAGGGTGAATCCTTGCACCTGCTTCTGCATTATCTGTTGAAAGCAGTGATCTTAACATTGAAAACTGGAAAATAATTTAAATAAGAGTATATGAAATTCTAAAATGTGAAAACTAAAATGAAATAAGCATCTCATGGTGCCTTTCTAGAACAATGAGAAACCTGCTATAAAGTAGATCAAAAATGACAACAGTTCAAGAATTTTGGAGAATAGACAACACGTTTAAAGACTTATTTTCCAAATGAATGACAAATTATAAAAAGTGAACATGATAATGATTTAAAGCAAGATTCTACAGGGTGGCAACCAAGTCTTCAAATAAAAGAAGACCTAAGGAATGGTTAATTGATATTACATTATCACATGTATATTACATACACAATTGATATTAAATTACAATATATAATTGAAATTGCCATAAAATACACAACATATTGATTATATATTACAATACATTACACCACAATAACATTGTCTGTATTAACCAGGGTTCAGAGGAACGGAAGCAGTAGGATATATATATCCAGAATCACCTCTAAGTAGGGCTGTGGAGACGCAGCTGTCTATTTTCCGTGGTATCAGCATCATATGCAGAACCTTCTGTAAAATAGGCTCAAGATTTTTCTTCCTTGTCCATTTGGTTGTAAGGAACTCCACTGGAGGTCATAGGACTGAATCAAGAGTGAGGAGGCAATGCAACAGGAGTCAACTGTGGAAGAGTCTGAACCACCTGCTAGAGCAACTTACAGATACCTCCTCGACCTGCCCAAATGTCTTATATATCATCTCCACTTGATGATAGATCATGCTGTACACACCCAACCTTGTGGCTAAGTGGGTCAAACAACATCCGATTCACGAGAGGAAGCTCAAGTCACACAGTCACTAGTAGACTGCCCATCTATTTCATCCCTAGGGACACCATCCATGATCAAAAGCCACCACCAGAGATCTCCGTAGTTACTTGGTGTCCCATGGCACTCCATCTCTACATGGTGCAGTAGTAAGCCAGAAGCTGTTTTCAGAAGAATAATTACTTGCAGAGGAAGGTATAGATTTGCAACCTAGAGATCTACTTGCCAGAAGCTCCATGCAGCATCCCTATTTGCTATGCACACAGTGTCACTGAATCTGCTGGAGCATAAGGGCAAGGTGGTAGAGCAGCAGGCACTACAGCTGGGATTGCTAGGGTCTTCTCTTCCTCTGGTTAACATTCAAAACTGGCTGCATTATGGGGTTAATTCTGCATGTAGCTAGAAGCAACATATTCAAATGTGGTACACATGAAATTGAAAAAAAGTTTTTAAGCCTTCACACCAATCACTGTACCTCTTTTTCCATGGGAGATGACGCAAGGTGCAGGAACTTGTCTTTCACCTTACTCCGGACCATTGAACTCCTTGAAACTGCACTGATGTGGTGGGACTGAATTTCTGTGGGACTTATGTCCTGCTCTCTTGTTTACATATTTCTTAGTAAGGCATATGATTTGCTACCTCCTGCTTATCAGATCCAATCAAGATAATATTATGGAGAGGACCGGTGTGATGTTTTGGACAATGTCACAACAATCGATTTCTCCTCAAACTACATTAGAGAAGAGAACAGAATTGGTGTGAAGGTCTTGTTGTCTGTGTGTGAATAACTGTTGGCTTTGCCAGACAAAAGCAAACTGCTTCTGACGGTCTTTGCATATTGGTCTGGAGTAAAAGGGAATATTCAGGTCAGTAGCTGGATTTCAAGTTCCAGGGCCTTTGTTGATTTGGTCCAGGAAAAATACCACATTTGCGAGAGCAGCTGCAATTGCAGTTACCACCTGTTTGATTCAGTCATTCTCCAAGATCCAGTCAATGTCTTCACAGAATGATCATGTCAGTTCAATGGGCACGTGATGGGTATCATTCTGCACCATTCGAGTCTTTGACAATGGCACTAACCTCTGCAATTTCTATCAGGGATGTGATATTGCTTTTGGTTTACCACATGTGTAGGGATGGGAAGCTCCAGGAGTTTCAGTTTTGTTCCTTCTCCCATAATGGCCCTTACTCCATGGGTCGGAGAGCCAATGTGCAGTTCCTGACTACTGGCTACTATAGATTCAGGAACTAGGAAAATAACCACAGCATAGTTCAATTGACCAAATGGGCTCACCGTAAACTAAACTTGGGCTCAGACTTCATCTGTCTCCTGGCCACTAAAAATTCCCATTTTAACTGGTGGGCTACAGTGAATAGTTTAGGTCACCAGAATTAACATAATTCAAACCCAGTGTCTAGTAATTCCAAAACGATCTAGGTATTTCCTTTTCCACAGTGCACATTCTATCAAATGGCTTCCAGTTCCTTTTAGAAAAGACGAGCAGGAAGATTTATGGTATTTACTTGAGGCAATAGTGGTTTTTTTCCTAAAGGGGATCCGGCCTTTCCTTCAGTCCAGAGGCTCTCCCTCTGTGAATTGGCTTGGGTCAGGAGACTCGGTAAATGTACCTTACCCTCCATTGTGGCAATTCAAGTCATGTTTTTGGCCACCAGAACTAGAGTTTTTCTATGTTATATATCAAACAATGCTGTAGTAGACTTCCCATCTATTTCATCCCTAGGGACACCATCCATAATCAATAGCCACCACCAGAGATCTCTGCAGCCCAATGCACTCTGATGATTACTATGCCCCTGTTGCTCTCTACAGAAACTTAGAACCTCAGTAAAAAGCAAAAAAACAGCAGACACACACACACACACACACACACACACACACACACACAAAATAATATCATGGCGGGGGGGGATGGAATTTACCTATCTTGTCCTGGGATTTTCATGGTAAAAATGATTCTCTCTGGAGAAATTGTAGCATAAGCCTACCTCATTCAGGTTTGAGGTTCTGATTTATTCTACCTTTATGGTCCAGGGACTCCCCCCGTTGAGAAATTAACAAGCAACTACACCTTTCTAAGGTCCTAGTTTGCTCACCTGAAGATACACATAATAATATTCACCTCTCTCAAAAGGTTATTTGACAACACATAAAAGGACATTGCATAACACAGAGCACATATCAGCTGTCACTAGTATTTTAGGACAGAAGACTGTTACACACCACTTCTGCAGGCTAACGTGCACCTCAGCCACCACACACTGTCCAGAGAAGCAGGTCAAGAGCACACGAACTTCAAAACGTCCCAAGGTCAGTTTCTGCCACTTGACTTCTCTGAAGCAGCTGTTCTCCCTCAAGTTGACTGAAGTCATGTACCTTTGGCTCCTCCACTGGGGCTACGTGCACACCCTTGATGCTGGCTGAGCTTGTCTTCAAAGCAGCTTGACTCTCTAACCTTAAGTCAACTTAGCGATCCAGGGCCTATGACAAATGCACGGTATGGACAATGTTATGGCAGAGGAGCCGCTTGATTTATTGTGCCTGATGAAATCGAAACCTCCTCACATCATGGGAATTAGTGATGGAATTTTGAAAAGAATAACAAAATGAAATCAGGAACAGAAGAAAAAAATGCCCCGGTCCAACTCAAAAAAAAAAAAACAACAAAAAACTTTCTAATAAAAAATGCAAACCAGATGCAGTTAGAGATGACTGATAATTAAGGATGATAAATGACTAATGTTTTCTATTGAATTATCCATTGCACACTATTGTTTCTACATGAGGGAACAATTTACATATGGCTGCTGGGCTATCTTTTTACCTAAATTTGATTTCACAGGCAATTCTCACAATCCCAAAGTGCTCTCTTCATCACTGAGTCCTGTACTTCCCTCAGGAAAGTGACTATCTTACCTTTTGGAGATCTCTTTTGTAAGAATAAGAAAGGATGGGATACATTATGGATAGACATTCTTTCCAATGAGCATAACACTTATGCAATAAAACCACAAAGTAGAACACAACATTGTTTCCTCAGTGGGAACAACACATTAGCGCGGAGCTACCCATATTCCCACACCAGTCTATCTTGGGACTAAGGGTGTGTGTTTTTAAAGCACATGTAAGGGCTGAGGGGCACAATCAGTGATTAAACTTTCTTAAATCCCAGAACAATCCCTCACTCTCGCCATCATTTATCATGACTGCAGCCTGTTTTCTGAGCTCCTAGAGAGTTTTAGTCTATACAACATTAACATACTATTAATGGGATACTGCTTTTTACTAGCAACCATTGTTTCATCTGTGCTAGTATCATCTTACCAACTACACTGTGAACAAGGTAGGGACATGATCTGTTGCTGCCATTCTCTTAATACTATGTGAGCACGAAGAGTATCCTCAACAGATACTCAGTAATTACTTGACAAAGGATATTTACTCCTTTATTAGGATTACACTGATATTCTTTTTTTTTTTAACTTTTATTTATTTTGAAAGAGAGAAAGAGCATGAGCAGGGGAGGGGCAGAGAGAGAGGAAGAGAGAGAGAGAATCCCAAGCAGGCTCCACACTGTCAGCACAGAGCCTGATGCAGGGCTCAAACTCACAAACCATGATATCATGACATGAGCCAAAATCAGTCGCTTAACTGACTGAGTCACCCAAGGTGCCCCAGGATTACACTGGTATTCAACTGAAACAACTAGCTTCAGCCCAGACTTGGTTTATGTCAACATCAGGATTTTTTAGACATGAGGTGATTGCGTTAATCACAGAAGAAGGGTCTTAATGAAGGACAGGCTAATAGTCAAATGATCAACCTCCTTCCAATCCTAGAGAATCCTACTTAAAGCTTAACATTAGCTTTCCCAGCCAAAGTTGCTATATATCAATTACTGTCATTTGCAGTTGTCAACTGTGTTGTTATATCTTTGGTCTAATGCAGGGAAGAAAATAATGTTTTTATAGGTTGAAGGAAAATGAGCCCCAATCCGGGAAAAAAGTAAATATCTTCTAAGAGGAAACTTGATTGCTCCCACCCACCTCTCCAGGACCAGTAACATTTTCTATCTAGTCAGTAAGAGGATCGGGGTTTAATATACCTTATTACCTGAGGATATTCTATGGGGAGGGATTTAGGGGATTTTTCATGTGGATTCTGATTCAGTTCACTTAATTATCATGGACAATAAAGCTTTCTTTACATTTGCTGCCTTGTTTATAAAAGAGGAGGAACTCTGCTTTCCAGATAGATGTTTCTAGCAAACTTTGACAGAATCAGATGAAAAGGAAAGTGATTTGTTGGGAGTCCCTTATCTCATTTTGGATGTCCACATGTCCCATTTGATTTCCTAATCACACTCTTCAAAGCCCAGATGTTGCACATCTGGAACAGAGCAGGGTGGACACTGTGTTGGTGACAGTGTTAAAGAAGACACCCTTCAGTTCCACGTTAGACAGCTAAATGCTCT
The DNA here is from genome assembly GCF_027475565.1 of Acinonyx jubatus. Lineage (NCBI taxonomy): Eukaryota > Metazoa > Chordata > Mammalia > Carnivora > Felidae > Acinonyx > Acinonyx jubatus. Next base: position 38,090,986 of record NC_069385.1, read on the forward strand.
GTTAGTTTTAAATTTTAAAAATTGGCCCCATATGCTCAATTTCTTTTGGCTCCTGATATAGAGCACTAAATAAAGGCAAATAATTAACCAGCCTATGGGGAAGAAAGTAAGCAAATATGTGATTTAGATACTGAAGTTACAACAGTTTGGATCATCAGAAAGTTGCTGTGTATCTTTTTTTTCAGAAGTGTTGGGTTAAATAGGACAATTAGGCCAAAGCCCTCCACACACTCTGCAAAGGGATCTATACCCTTGAAGTGCCATGGCCACTGAAAACATTGCTCAGATTTATTTCAGATATTTGCAAAACCTTCTAGTGACAAGTAATCTGAGTTTTGTTGAGATGATAAGGAATGAAGATGTGTTTCTCCTTTACTATTCTTGAAGCAGATTTAAATATTTGACTTGTTACGAGTGGAAATGATTAACTGGCAAAATTAAATCCATTGTTACTCAGATAGTAATCAGCCAACTGGTAATTATAAAAACTACTAATGGTTGAACTAGGATTACAAGAAATGCATATAGGACAATTAGTCACTTCTTACTTATATGGTATCTATTTTTTAAAAAGTAACAATTCTTCAATGTTAATGTGAAGGTTACAATTATTAGTACTTTCTTAGGTAACTTCTAGTTATTTGGGTTAAAAGGTAACAGCTAGTTATTTGGGTGTAAGGATGCTGTTTTGAAGTTTTGTCATTATTTGGGTGTAAAGACAAAGGGGTATAAAGATGCAGGCTCTTCTCTCTTAGCTGCAAGTTACAGAAGCACAACTCATCCTAGCTCAGACTAAGGGAATACATGGCTTACATGACTAGGAAAGTCAAGGCATGAACTGGCACTGTTTGTTCCAGGCGTTCAATCAAGGGCATCCAAATTCTGTTTTCTGTTGGCTTTAAAGTATCTTTTTTTTTTTTTTTTTTTGGCTTCATTTTCAAGCAGACACATCCACTGGTGGTACTATACTGGCACAGCTATTGACATTATAGGCATACATAGCCCTTAAAGCTAGGGAGATCTGAAGGCCATCTGTGTCACGGCCATCTCTGCTTGGCCAGGCTTGGGCGCATGCCCAACTCTAGAGGGAAAGGAAAGGTCAAGCCAAAACTATATGAACCAAAATTGGGAGACAGATGGTTCTCATGAGCAAATGTGGGTTCTGCTACCAGAGGAAATAGTACATATCCACTACATATGTCCTCTTGTCCCCAGTTTCTCCCCACCTATCAACTTTGGTAGCACACTAAGCAGGCAGAAAAAGGGGGTGGATGAGATGTCATCTCCCAGGACACTGTGGCAGAAGCAGTTAATGCTTGCCAACCATCCACATGTTCATATACATGCCTCAGCCTCTCCTCTTGGGCCCTGTGATTAGATTTGGCCAACAGACCGAGCCACAGTGACATGTGTCACTTCTAGACCAAGACAATTAAGGGCCATGTGCTTTCTCCATCTTCCTCCTCCTTTGCAACAGTGACCTTGGCGACTCTGTGGTTCAAGTGGGATGACTGGCTACTAGATGGAAGAGGACTCTCCAGCCCAAACTGGATTCCATGCAAGCAAGAAACCAACTCTATTACATTAAGTCACTGAGACTTGGGGAGTTACCTGTTGGAGCTGCTAGAGGTAATTACCCTACAAATACATTACTATTTCTCAGCGTCTCTGTGGAGATAAGTAGTGGTTAAATAAAGTCTTATGGATCTCACATAGTCATTTACTCTCTGACTTCTTTAACATGGAAATTTGAAAGTTTCTTTTAAATAGAGACTGAGAAGCAGTCGTTTCAAGGTTGTCCTGCCTTGTGTCTCCATGATTAATTTGTTGACAGTAAGTGCTTTCTTTATACAGAGAACATAATTGGCATTTCAGACTTACTTTAAGAAGCCTGATTCCCTAAATAGGATATTCTGTTTGCATTAAAATGATTTTTTGAAAAAGTTTTTGAATTTTTTGAATTTTTCTAAAGTGTACTATTTGGGGCGCCCGGTGGCTCAGTCAGTTAAGTGTCCGACTTCAGCTCAGGTCATGATCTCGCAGTCGGTGGGTTTGAGCCCCGCGTCGGGCTCTGTGCTGACAGCTCAGAGCCTGGAGCCTGTTTCAGATTCTGTGTCTCCCTCTTTCTCTGACCCTCCCCTGTTCATGCTTTCTCTCTGTCTCAAAAATAAATAAATGTTAAAAAAAATTTTTTTAAGTGTACTATTCCTTTATCAGCCATTACTTTTTTTTCTAGTTAAGAATTTTTTTTTTAATTTTTAAAAAATATTTATTTATTTTTGAGAGATAGAGAGAGACAGAGCATGAGCAGGGGAGGGGCAGAGAGAGAAGGAGACACAGAATCTGAAGCAGGCTCCAGGCTCCAAGCTGTCAGCACAGAGCCCAACGCAGGGCTTGAGCCCACAAACTGTGAGATCATGACCTGAGCCGAAGTCGGACACTTAACAGACTGAGCCACCCAGAGCCCCTCTAGTTAAGAAATTTTTGATGATGGAACATTCCCATGAAGATCAATTATTTTTATATACTTAAATAAATGAAGAAATGGATTGAATGAATACTAATCTATGGATTTTTTCTGGCAGCCAGTCTTGAAAATAATTCTTTAAATATTTGTTCTTTGCTTTTGCTTCTTTCTCTAAAGTCTGGCTCAGGTGAGATCCAGTTAATTAAAGATTATACCTAATAAAGTTCCTACTTATCTATGTTTCATTGTAATATGAAATTGAGAAGTTGTCATTTTGGATGAATCTTCTCTCTGATTGAGGAAAGAATGTGTAAAAAATTAATTCTTAAAAAAAAATCAATAAAAGACATTTTACAATGTAAAAAAAACAGACATTGTCCCAGGGGCCTGACAGCAAAAAAATTAAGTGATAACTCCTGGACCCTAGTGTCTTTTTTCTCCACATCTGCAAATTTCTTTTAGCTATAGGTAGTATTCAAAATACTTTAGCTTATATATTCCCATCTCCATCCCCAACCCAGAAGTCTACTTTGATTAGGAAAATCTAGATACCACTTATCCATTCAATAAATAGTATATTCCTATAATATAGAATGAAACTCATGCCCTGTGTTTAAGGAGCATGTGGTCCAATGGAGCATATGCTAATGGACATTTACGGTGTAATAAGGACTAAGTGCAATGTAAGCCATAAGCACAGGAGCACCCACAGCAAGAGCCTAGAGAAGGAGAAGACGGCTCAGTTTCACGAAATGAGTACCAGGCAAGTTACATTTCCAAAGTGGTTTATGTTGTGACTTTATGATTCATATACCCATTTGAAATGGATAACAAGAGTGTGTGACTAATAATGTCTTATTAGAGGATTGCATTTATTAACTAAAGAGATAAACTAGTTTGCCCTGACATTTAAAAATAAAAAAGTGAAATTATCAGGGGGCACCTGGGTGGCTCAGTCGGTTGGGCATCTGACTTCGGCTCAGGCCATGATCTCACAGTTTGTGAGTTTGAGCCCCGCATTGGGCTCTTCACTTACAACACAGCGCCTACTTGGGATTCTCTCTTTCCCTCTTTCTCTGCCCCTCCCCTACGTGCACTCTTGCTCTCAAAATAAATAAACTTTTTTTAAAAAGAGAAATTATCAGTATGCATTTGGTGTGTGGAATCTAGTGATTCAGATTGCATTTTAAGAAAGAATAGCTTCAATCTCTCATTGGAGTCTTCATCAGGTGAATGGAACAGAGTGCTCTGGGAGAGCACTGTTCTCCTGTGCTCAGAGTAGGCAAAGCTCCCTCTGAGTTACTAATCAACTGGGGTCACAATGTCTCTGCTATGATACAAAACTGCTTTTTCAACTATATTCAGACCCAGTCATCAATGGCTACTGGGAAAATCCTTCCAAAATGACTTGGGGCCAGAAGTTACTCCTAAAAATCCTATCAAAGGAATACTCATACTCTTCATGTAGGATCTCCCATGATCTGAGCACCAAATGTTCTATCAGTACATTCAACATTTATAAAGATTGAGAAGGACAAATAATTTGTCCTCCAATTCTGTGTAAATCCTAAAGCACATATAAAATGTATACAATTGTGATTACTTCTATTTATTCAAAAGACACTATTTAACTTATGACTTCTTGGCACCAACTGTAAATTTAAAATTAAATGTTTCAGGGGCGCCTGGGTGACTCAGTCAGTTAAGTGTCCGACTTGAGCTCAGGTCACAATCTCATGGCTCGTGGGTTCTAGACCCACATCCAGCTCTGTGCTGACAGCTCAGAGCCTGGAGCCTGCTTTGGATTCTGTGTCTCCCTCTCTCTCTGCCCCTCCTCCTCTCGTGCTCTGTGTCTCTCTCTCTCAAAAATAAATAAACATTAAAAAAATCTTCTCAATTAAATGTTTCATATTTTGATTTGCCATTCGATATCTTGATTTCTTATTTGGGCCATTGTGCAGTAGTGTGTTGTTTAATATTTACATATTAAATATTTAATATTTTTAAAAAGTATTAAATGTTTAATAATATTATTAATATACTAATAAAATAATAAATTTTCCAACTCAGCAAGCATTTTTTGAACATGTACTAAGTTCAAGACATTCTATTAGGCACTGTGGAATATACAGGCAAGAACACAAGTATGTGACTAACAGAAATAAGAGTGTTTTCTTTTCAGAATAAGTGCTGAATATAACTACTGGGCTTCCCTGTCCTATGTTATGGCTTCTACATCTATATGAGGATCAGACTCAGAGGGATGCTTTGCATCCTGAAGAACAGCATTAGTTCTTCTTCAGAGCTCCCCTGAAACAGAAAATCCCCACCAATGCTTCAGGCAAAGCAGATCCCACTCAAACTGGAAGGGACAAAGAAATAAATATTTTTCTTAGCTGAGATCCCAGCAGACGCTATTAGATATAACACAGTGGTTCCTAAACCTTCACTGAACTAGGTACAGGAGATTCATGGAAAAAGACACTAAATAGTGCTCACGTCACATAGCTGGCTAGCACTGAGCTGGGGCTGCAAGTCAGACTCGAATTTTGGTACATGTCCCAGCAGCAACAGCAGCATCACCTGAGAACTTGTCGGCAGTGCAAATCTCAGCCCCATCAAGACCTACTAAGTCAGAAAGTCTGGCCCAGGGCCCCACAATCTGAGCTGATACATGCTGAGGTTTGAGGAGCACTGATATGCCATGACATGGAGAACTTTAGCTAAGACGGGATTTTCCCAGCTGCAGCCATTATGTACTGAACCTGCCCCGATGCTATGGCTTAATACTGAAAGCCAATTATAGTGTGACTTCTAAGCCTATATATTTTCCCCTGACTCTTAGAAAAGCTCACTTTAGTTTCTGAGAAAAAAAAAAAAATTCTCCTTCACTGATCAGTATGCCAGCTTTTATTCTTAGAACCAGGCCTGCATTGAATTATTTGCAAAGATCTCAAAGATCTTTAATATCCTACCAACACATGGGAAAAGAAACCACTGACAATGTGTCAATGCTTTTTTTTTTTTTTTTTGCTTTGCTTTTCTGTGATTGAGTAACTGAAAACAATTCATAGCTTTTGCAATCCTGAGCTCTGTAGACTCACAGGAGATCTACTAAAAATGTCATAAACTCAAAGCAATTTGGTACAGGAAAATAAAAATTCAAGCTATCACACGAATACCAATGGCCCATTCGGTTTATGATTAAAACATGACGTGTACTTTCATTATTTTTACAGCTAATTAGAAAGATTTATCAGCAACCAAAAGAAGCCAGAGGAAACAGCACTGCACACTGTGATTAATGATAACCAGTCCCTACTTAGAGTGGAAAACTACTACACTCCAAACACTCATGTCTGGCAATGAGAATGACTGTAGCGGCTGAAAGCAAAGAACTGATCAGAGCTGAGGACATATTAAGGCCATAAATGATACTCATTTACCCATTTCTTCCATATATCCTTCACCAGTTCAAGTCCTGTCAACCCCACAAAGCTTTCTTCGCTGGCATTTTATTTCCTTCTCTTACAACCCAAATTACTGTGGCCTGTGCTACGGTATGGGTAGGGCTGAATTATCAAAGTGGTGGAAGCCGGGCCAGCTTTGCCTTTCCACTTAGATGGGTGGCACTGGGCAAGATCTTAGTCTAAGCCTCGGCTTCCCTATCTGAAAAATGTGGTGAATAATACTACTAAGATCACAGAACTGTTTTAAGGATTAAATGTGACAAAAATTATAAAATGCTCAGCATGTTGTTTAAGTGAATGCTGAATGAGTGGTGGTGTTATCTTGCATTATTGTTCAAATTTGGTTTATGTGTGATGACGTCACCAACCAGAATATAAATTCCTGGAAGACAAGTACTAAGTCTATCACCTCTAGCAAAGAAGGTGGGAAGGAGAAAAGGGCAGAAGAGAAAACCATTCAAACTCTCCCACCAATTGGCCAGTTCCTAGAATTCTACCTTTAGAGCTTCATTCCTTTATTTTAGGTTTCTGACCTCATAAATCCATCTGATTTTGCAAACGTCTCTCCTTTAGGACAAATGCAAGATCTGAAAGTCATTTTTTATTCAAATTTCGGACAAAGAGAACATGTGAGAGTGCCAGGTATATAAAAGGGGACAAAAAAATAAAAAGAGAGTAGGTGTCTGTGCCAAAAGGACAAACCTCACATGCTTCCAACGTTCTCTAGACCCCAACCACTAGCAGCAAACTGGAAACCAACTTTCTCTAATTCTGAGATGGGAATCCTAGACAGAAAGCAAAAGAAGTGAAAGTCCCTTCATTCTCTGATGGGAAGCACATCTCCGTCACTGTCTCCAGAGATCAGTCTCTCTTTCCTGATTAAGTTTCTTTCCAGAGAATTCAGAAAAGGAAAGGGAGTCCATGGCCACTTAATATGTCACCTGTGTGTTTGGTTTTATTTTGATTTATATGGTTCTGCTTTGTAGGACCCTCTAATTGTCCCAAATCCCCCCAAAGAGACCAATTGGGAAGTAGCTATATCTTAACTCCTCTATTTGATTCTTTAAAAATAAAGGTAATTCGGGGTGCCTGGGTGGCTCGGTCAGGTAAGTGTCTGACTTGGCCCAGGTCATAATTTCATGGTTCGTGAGTTCTAGCCCCACAGTGGGTTCTGTTCTGACAGCTCAGAGCCTGGAGCCTGTTTTCAGATTCTCTGTTCCTTCTCTCTCTGCCACTACCCTGCTCATGCACTCTCTTTCAAAAATAAATAATTTTTTTTTAATTAAAAAAAACTTAAGATAGTTCTAACAGGGCATTTTGACAGACCTTTTTGCTTCAATGAAACCAGAAAGATACCTCCTTCATCTACAGAAACCAAAGGTATCACTATTATCAATCTCTCCCCTCATGTACACAATGATAGCCTTGATAAAACAAAAGAAAAACTGTTCTTTAGAAGTCTCCAATAACCAGAGAAGATGATGCATCTGAATGCCAGCAGGTCCTGGATGACAGGTTATGAAACAAAGACACCCTGCTGGCAACAGCAGACAGATAGTTCCCATGATGAAACTGTTAAAAAAGGGGGAGTCTGGGTAACACACAGCTTTGCAGCTTGGTAGCTGTCTCCGGTTGCAGGTCTTGGACAAAGGTCCAAAGCAACTAACCCATCAAGAATACCTAGGAAAAATTCAATATTGGAGTTTTGTTGTATTATTTCAGAAGTTTGTTTCATTTAGGAAAATAAATAGGAACCAGAGAAACCCAAGTGATTATAGCTTTGGGGATATTTTCAGAATTCTCTCAGAAATAAAGCTAAAACAAGGCACAGTCACACTTGGCATTTTAATAGCTGCTAAATGGCTTTATCTCTATGGCGTCACAGACATGTCTGCTCAAAAGAAATTCCCTCTCTCTGATCACAAACTACCAAGCCATTGGTCTACTGCCGCTTTAGCACACTGCCTAATGTCACAATCTAGTCCCGCTGTGTGTTCACCTTACAGGTGGTTAGGGCAAAGCAAGGGAAGGAGAAATGTAACTCATGTGCATTTTCTGTGGCTTGGCATTGTTTGGGGTAATAGAAACCCTTCACTTTTTCAGTCACCATGGAACCAGAATGACTGGATTTCTCCAGCTTCCAGGTATACACCTTGAAACCTTAAATTGCAATGACTCCAGTTTCTCCCTCCCCAAATCAGCAGACTCTTGTCTTTTCCAAAAATCCCCAGATATCCCCCAAGTGGTCCTGGAGCTCCCTTAGGTTAGGAACTCTGATGGCTCTCAAGCCTTGACAACTCTGCAACTGCTGTTGCAGAGATTGGTTCCTACAGAAGCCAGTACCAGACTGCTGCCGCGGCCATCAAAGCAACAGTGCACTTGAACTGGGTAGACCTAGAATACTGTCTCTCACAAAGTGAGAAGAAATCATTCTTCCGGGATTCACTTCATAAAAATGGGGGGGGGGGGGGAATGAAAAACGTCTTCTGGCCAAAATTCTAGCAGACCTTTTTGTGGAACCTGACAAGGTGATTTAAAAACTTATAGGGAGGGGTGTCTGGGTGCCCCAATTGGTTAAGCATCCAACTTTTGAGTTTGGCTTAGGTCACGATCTCTCAGAGCAGGGAGCTCCATGCTGAGTGTGGAGTCTGTTTAACATTCTCCCTCTCCCTCTTCCTGCCCCACTCCAAAAAAAAAAAAAGAAAAAAAAAAGAAAGAAAGAAAGAAAGAAAAAGAAAAAAAAATTATAGGGAAATGCAAAGAGTTAAGAATAGCCAAGATGCTTTTGAACAAAATGAAAAAGAAAAATAGGATGACTTTATTTTCTAGACATAAAATATCAAATCACGAAGTGCCTGGGTGGCTCAGTCGGTTGAGCGTCTGACTTCAGCTCAGATCATGATCTCACGATCTGTGAGTTCGAGCCCCGTGTCAGGCTCTGTGCTGACAGCTCAGAGCCTGGAGCCTACTTTGGATTCTTTGTCCCCCTCTCTCTCTGCCCCTCCCTAGCTCACGCTAGCTCATTCTCTCTCTCTCTCTCTCTCTCTCTCTCTCTCTCTCTCAAAAATAAACTTTAAAAAATTAATTAATTAATTGATTAATTAAAAATCAAATCACATTCTAAAAGTTAGTGATTAAGACAGTGTGGTATTGGCACAAATATATACGATTATGTGAACAGAATAGAATAGAAAAGAAAGCCCTAAAACAGACCCATACATAAATTGTTACTTGATTTGTAGCAACAGTGGCACTGCAGAGCAGTGGGGAGTCGACGATGTTTTTGATAAACAGTGCTAGGAAAACTGGATATCCTCCTGGAATAAACATTAAATTTGACCTCCCTAACTCACACCATACATTAAAATCACTTCCAAGTGGATCAGAGATCTAAATGTCAAAGGCAAGATAACAGAGTTTCTAGAAAATAATATAGGAGAGTAATTTCATGACCTGAGGCAGGAAAACATGACATTCTTTTAACCGGACACATAAAGTTCTCACCATAAGGAAAAAAAAATTGTTTAATTTACAACAAAAATGAAAACTTCTATTTATCAGACAGTAATATTAAACAAGTCAAGAGCCACCAATTGAAGAAAGACTCAAATTCAGAATATTTTTAAGGACTCCTATGAAGCAATAAAAAAAAAAAAAAAAGATAACCCAATAGAAAAATAAGGCAGAGACTTAAAAAGACACGTCACAAAGGAAGACAAATGATCCAAAAACATGGGAAGGAGTGGTCACCTATCAGAATCAGGAAAATAAAAATTATAAACAGTATGTGATGGATACACAAGTCTGGATACACTAAAAGCCACTGAATTATACGTTCTAAAGGAGTGACTTACCTAGTATGTGAATTATATATCAATACAACTGTTACTAAAAATTTTTTAACGCAACAAAATCAGTACACACCTACCAAAATGACTAAATATTAAAGATTCTGTATTGGTGAGAATATGGAGCGATTAAAATTCTTAATCATGCCTCGTGGGGAACATAAATTAGTACCACCACTTTGGAAAGTAATCTGGCATAATCTATTACAGTTAAAAATATTCATGCCTATGATCTAGCAGGTCAACTCCAAGGTATAAACCTAACCAAATGCCTGTAAATGATCACCAGGAGACTTGTAAAAGAATGTTCACAGAGGCATTATTCACAAACGCCAAAAACTGTAAATATTGCAAATGTCCATCCTCAGTAGGCTTGATAAACACTGTAAACTATGGTATTATGCATACTTCCAAGCACATGAACAAACTTTAGCTACATACAACAATATAGATGACTCTTACCAAAACAAAGGAAGCTACTAAACTATCATGTTTAAAGATGCACTCTTAGGCAGTAACACTATAAGGTAAGAATGAAGTGGTTCCTGGAAGTCAGGATGTTGATTACACATGGCAGGCACCGTGGCAACAGTGTTGAGAAGGTGGTACATGGAGAGCTTCCTACTTGTGCAGGTTTCTCTTTCTTGTTTCAAGTGACAGTTACATGTTTACTTTGTGACACTTTATTGAGCAATATATTTATGTTTTATGCATTTTGCTATCTATATTTTACAAAACAATATTTTCTTTAATTGAAAAAGTGAAGTTGTGAAGGGAGTTGCCCAGGCACCCCAACATTCCCACCATTAGGCAGTGCACTCTCGTTTTTGCCGTGCTGGTGTAGCCAACATCCTGGCAGTCCAGGGAGAGGGCACCTGGAGCAAGCCTTACCCTGCTGAACCTTGCCCTCTGCCTGCCCTCGGGGCACGCCTGGCAATTCATCTAGGCCAGAGAACTGAGTATCCAGACAGCAGGATTATACTCCATCCACAAAGGCTCAAGCCTGGACCTATGATTCCCTCATAGGGTGAGGCTGGGGAGGGTGAGTTCTGGCCCCAGAGCACCCCTTCCTCACTCCAGCCTGGGACAGAGGCCAGCCTTGATCCTGGCCTGCAAAGTGCACTTCTTCCAGAGGTCCTGCTGTCGCAATCTGGCTCCCTGGAGCCATCAAACAAGGAAGGGGTTCAAATCTGAGCCCACTTCCCTCAGAGGTTCCCATTCCCATGTAAATGTCAACAGCTGTACAGGCACAGGGATCTATCTCCCCAACTCTGCCCAGCAGCCGGTAAGCTCCAGCCATCCACAATCTGAGCACCTATCTTGGCGTCTATCCCTTTATACCCCTGAGAAGCTCATGAAATAGGGACTATTATCCTCACTGTAAATAAAAGGAACAATTTCAGAGAAACAATGCAATTTGCTCATACCGTGTGGCTGAAGCAGAAGAGGAATTTCTATTATTATCTTTTGCATACGTACAGTGTGTCAGGCACCCTTCTAAGCACTTTATTGATTTTATAATGCTCACAATAACTCTATGAGACAGGTACTTTGATTATTTCTATTTCACAGTTAAGAACACTGAGACACAGAGAGGACCAAGTAATTTTCTCAAGGTGTGAATGGAGGCGTCACATTAAACCAAATTTGCCCCAGCCCCAGTTTAGCCGGCAGGTGCCCAGAATTCAAGGGTGAGCTAACCAGTGTTCACTTTTGGAATCTTCAAATGTATCAGGAGAAGGGTGCTACCAGTGAATGAAGAAACACTAACAGGAAATGCTTTACACCACCTGATGGCTGGGCTCCATGTGGGCACCTCAGGCCAGTGGGACTCAGCTCTGCTCCCACCCTGCCTCCACGTTGGAACAGCCATGAAGCTTCCCCAGGTCCTTCACACTAGTCTAGCTAACAGATTCCCGTTATAATAGGTCATCTTGAGCTATTTATTAAACAATTAAAAAAAGAAGCTCCTGATTCAATTACTCAGTTTTTTGGAGCTCTTTTCATGGGCACATTGTTCATGTTTTTATGCATGGGATGTTGTGGGTGGTTTCTGTCTTTGCAAAGCACCCTCCCTAACCTTTTGCTTTCTCCTTCGGTATCTTCTTCCTCCTCTAATCTAAGTGATGACTCTGCACATCTCTGCTGGTGAGAATCTCAGCATGAATCTAGATGCTCCTGGACTCAAAGCCAGGGCCCCATGGCTGCCTGGGGGATCAGCCTCCACTTCTAAAGTAAAAAGCAAGTTCTGTTCTAGTATCAAGTAATTACAGCTAATTATCCTTTTTAGCTACCCCTGCTCTGCACCAAAAGTACTAAACAGACATAAAACTAGGCTGTTAAACAAATGATTAAGAGACAGAACCTAAACCACCGGACCTCCTAACTTACATGATTTTTTTCGCCTGCAGAAACCATGTTTCTGACCTTGTGTTTGCTCTCAAAATAGAATTTGCACTTCACGGTTTATTGAGTATTATTATCTTGTCAGAGACTGTCACAGCTTATTAAATACACAGTTTCAAAAGATTGCTTCTAATCATTAATTGCAACTTTTATTGTATATGGAGGCAAGTTAATTCTTTCTTATGAGACTGCCTTTCCACCTGCAGAAAGCAAGTCAATTGGGAAACGAGATCTAACAGGTTCTGCCTCAGTTTCCCCCACACAAGATCAATCCAGAAGCCCACGGCTTTGAGCTACTAGAGCAGCAGTGTACTGAAGGTATTCTCATTTCCATTTTGAGAAGAGGAAGAACTAATCCTCCTGGAACTGTTCACATGTTCTTAAAAGGGGTCCAGAGAGCTCTGGTTTAATCCAGGTATCAGCTGGCACACAAGCGGATTTTCAGGTACACCAGAGCCAAGGATCCCAGATTGTTGCATGGGCCCTTTCTCTCTCCACCGCTTGCCCACTTTTGCTCAGGGGCTAACACCAGCACTCAGACCTCGCCCCGCCTTCTCCTTCCCCTCATGCTCACGGACCACAACTTCTTCCAAAGTGTCCTCCCCAGAGGCTGCCAACATTTCTCTCTTTATAATCCACTGGCTAAAGGAGACCAGCAGTGGCATCTTCAGGAAGATTATAGCAAATAATACAGTAAAAAACAGTCAGGTCATGGGATGAACTCCCTCCTCCCCGGGGTTCCCCCTCAGCCCACCTCCATATGCTCTGACCTGACATTCCAGCCCACTCCTACTCCTACATCTCTAACCTCTGTCCTATTCTCATGCAACATTCAAGTCCCAGACCCAGAAGGCTCCAATCCTCCCAACTTTCTGCCCTGGGCTATAAAAGCTTTTGCTCAGCAATTAGCTACTTTTTCCTTGACTCAGAGTGATTTCTGATGTCATTAAGAATGGCAACTTCTGTGTAGAGACCTTTGCCCCTCAGAGCATGGCCCACGGACCAGCAGCATCCAGCTCCACCTGGAAACATGATAGAAATACAGAATCTCAGGCCTCATCCCAGACCCATCTGCATTTTCACAAGATCCCCAGGAGACTCCTCGGCATGTTAAAATTTGAAAAGCTCTGGTCTAGAAAACAGAAAAGTCTGTTACAAGTTCAATTTATTCTTTTTTTTAAATCCCCAACTACAGAACGTTTTTATAAAATTAAACAGAATTGTTACAGAAATCTTTTCTTAATTTAAGTTCCATTGAGTTGGGTTAATAAAAAATAAAAGCTAATAAGACTTTTCCTGCATTCTCAGGGAAATATAGTATTTCTGCATAGTATAACAAGGTTGAGTCTAGATATCTAATCTTTGACATATATTCCGATATTAATTTACACACAAAGTCCACAGAGTCTCTAATATATTTTTAACTAAAAATAACCTTTTCCATTTTTCATGTTATAAAAGCAAAACATATTTTAATAGAAAAATTAAAAAAAAACATATAGCTAGAATGAAAATAAAACAAATCAATAAAATAATGGGGCACCTGGATGGCTCAGTCAGTTGAGCATCCAACTCTTGATTTTAGCTCAGGTCATGATCCCAGGGTCATGGGATTGAGCCCTGCACTAGGCTCCACACTGAGTGTGGAGACTGCTTGGGATTCTCTCTCTCTCTCTCTCTCTCTCTCTCTCTCTCTTTCTCTCTGTGTCTCTCCTTCTGCCTTCCTCTCTCTCTCTCCCAAAAATAAATAAATAAATAAATAAATAAATAAATAAATAAATAAATAAAAAATACAACCACGCAGAGATGACCACTGTAAGACATTAGAATACTTGCATGTGTAAGTAATATTACTATAAATAACATAAAATGTAATCAAATGGTACATACCCTTTGTTTCTCTATCGTGAATACATGTGCATTAAATATCAAGCTATAATATTTTTTTAATGGCTGAAAGGTACTGTTTACTTATTTAAGACATTAAATCAACCAGTGTTGTGTCAGAATCCATTTCTACTTTTTTTTCCAATGTCACTTTAAAAATAGAGCTATATTGTTAATTATGTCCTGGGCTTGATTTAATCAATTTTTTATAAGGCAGTATTATTTACTATTTGATCAGTCTCTATCGCCTTCAATCCTTTGTGTTCACTGATAAAATTAAGAGATTCATTTGTGGGAAAGATATGTGAAGTTTTATACAGTTCTCTAATTAGATAAAACTAATCTGATAGATTGCTAAATTATACATATGTTCTTTCTTGTCCTGGGGCTAATTTTCAACTTTCTTAGGCTGTACTAAGAGTACCTGAAGTCCTAAGTCTAAGTTTAAAAACTAATAATACACTGAGGTTAAGGTCGAAGTTGCCACGGAAGTGGCAAAAGACTACCTGTATTCTGATAATGACTGATCACAGATACACACATATATAAGAAGTAAAACAAGGCAAGGAAGAAAAATTATAAATAACATTTGAAAACCTTAAAATGTTTCATACCTGGCTACAGACACAATCCAGCCAATAAAACAGAGTGGAAGGTTGTGGTGATTCATAAGTGCCTTCTCTCTTCATTAAGAACAAAATTAGTTTTCCACAACATGAACCATATTTGGATTCCTTTGCTCAGCTGGGAGCTTGGGTTTGAATCAACAGAAAGGAACTCTGGCTACCTTGGGCAAATAAAAATAGACTCTATTATAAGAAGATGGAAGAGCGACAGAAGAAAAAGCTAAAAGCCAGGCCTCAGGCAGGACAGCAATCCAGAAGCTCTGGGATCTAGGTAGCAATGGTCCTTGCAGCTAGTATGATAGAGTAAATGAGTTCCAGCCTCACAGTCTGAGAGCATCCCATTGCTGTGGTCACATACCGACCCCTGGTCATTGGAGGGGAGAGCACCTTGAATGACAGTGCCACTAACCTGCAAACCTCTGACAAGGAAGTTATGAAGTGAGGAGGAAGTGGGTGTCTGGGCAGGTAAAACCAACAGCTGCCCACAACAGCCACTGCCTTCCAACACTGGTACAAAGAAGGACTAACACACTTGAGTGTCAGACTGAACTGGTAACAGGCATCCGTGGCTGAAAAAACTGACTGACCTTTAGTTCATTCTGAGAACTATGAAGCAGAAGAATAAAAAAGCCTGTGATTTACTGATGCACCATAAATGGATTCAAAGAAAGCAGACCATTTTAGTTTATACAAACAAATGATTAACCTTGATAACAAAAGTTTAGGAACTATGTTAATGACTTTGGTCATCTTTCTTCGCTGCCAGCCAACAATAGTTGTAACATGTGTGATATTAATGGAAGTGTGTTTTGAGTTTGAAGCTGTGCTTATCAAATTTTAATGACCATATTAATCACTTGGAGACCTTGTAAAGATGCAGATTCTGATTCTGCAGGCCTGGTGCGGGGTCTGAGACTAGGCATTTCTAACAGGTGCTGGGGTAATTCTGATGAACAGCAAACTAGCAAAAGCCTGGGGCTCCCTGCCCCCTTGTGGATCACCCATGGCCAAGATCTCCTCTCTTATCACTCAATCCCTCATTCGGCCATCCCGCTTCTCCCTAGCAACAAGTAACTCTAGCTTCTCTACTCAAATACTCTAGTTTCTCTCTAGTAACAACAGGCCACTCTTTAGGCAAATTTAGAAAGATTTAGTGAGAAAGAAGATTAAAACTGTCCACTAAAATGAGCCTTGTAGATTTCATTTATACACGTGCAGTGGACTGAATGTTTGTGTCCCCCTAGAATTCCTATGTTGAAATCCTAACCCCCAGTGTTTATTAGGAGGTGGAGCCTTTGGGAGGTAATTAGGTTATGAGGGTGGAGCCTCACTTATGGGACTATCGCCCTTGTAAAAAGAGTCCCAGAGAGTTCCTTTGCCCCTTCTGCCATGTGAGGACAACCATCTACGAATCAGGACCAGGCTCTCACCAGACACCAAGTCAGCCAGCATCTTGATCTTGAACTTCTCAGCCTCCAGAACTATAAATAATAATAATAATAATAATAATAATAATAATAATAATAATGTCTGCTGTTTATAAGCTACCCAGTGTATGGTATTCTATTATAGGAGCCCAAACAGACTAAAACACCAAGTGATCCCATTTCCCTGAGCACAGAAACTACACAAATAATGCATCAGTCTTCTGATCTGAATGAAAGTAGACAAGTGGTCTGTGTTGCATTCTCAAAATGCTGCTATACTCAGAAATCTAATACACTAACTTAGCCTCAGCCCTTAAAGTGGGTCATTGTCTGTCATCAGAGTTGGGGGATCTATTTCCAGTCAAAAAAAAAAAAGGAAAACTTTGAAACGAATCTATTGTATGCCTTCTGGACAGAGCCCAGGCCTTGTCCTCGCCCCCAGCAGTGACTGGCCACATCCTGTAAGCAGGGCCAACCCAAAACCTCTGGATGCCCTGAGGTGCTGCTATCTGCACCTTGTCACAGATGCCCTGAGTGATGGAGCAAGAAGTGAATAGCCAACCTGTTCTCCTATCTCCCTTGGCCTTTCTTGCCTAAAAGGAGAGGTGGGGTCACCGCATACACCCCCTCTGGCATTTCACTTCCCTTGGTGGACGGCTTGAGCTGGAGAGCCAGCGATAAGATAAAAGTAAAACAGAAACAGCAGATGTCGGGTCCTGGGGCAGAGCCTTATTTTTAGAGCCTGTAGGTAATAGCGTAGCTAACCTTTAGGGGGAAATAATTCCTCAAATTTTTAAATTTGAGTTCTTGACCCAAGAAATTGAATAAAAATCCTGCAACCAGGTCTAGGTTGGGTCTACAGCATTCAGAAAGGAAGAAGAAAACAAAACCTGTTCAGAAGAGTAAGAGTTACATGCATTTGAAATAAATCCATAGGGTTTACATAATCTTTCTCTGGTTTTTGATGGTCACTTTACGATCATTTTTACTAGAATGCTCATGAGTGGAGGACTCATGAAAAGGCTACTGTCAGCACAAACCATTCCCACATACATTTCCATTGGCCATGATTTCTTTTTCCTTCCTTTCCTCCAGATAAATTTTCTGAACACTTTTAAGAGCTGTCTTTGGACATGACAATGTACAATTCCATGTCAATGGAGGCCTTTGTAGTTTTGTGAGAGGAGGATTTAATGCCACACAACCAGACACTATGATTAGGCACTGAGAACACCAAGAGGAAAGGGCCAGAGGTCTTATTCTGGAGACACCTACAAGAGGCAAGAGCTACTGGCTACTGACAGTAGAGTAATGGTCAGAAATGCAGATCTCATCAGTCAGATGTGGATTCAAATACTACTTCTAACATTACTCACCACTAAACTGCTCAACTTGCTTATCTCTATGAATTTCCATTTCCTTATCTGTAAAGTGACTATAATTCCTAGGGCACAGAATGGTTATATAGATTAGGTAATATGTAAAAAGCATTTATCACAATGTCAGCCTATTAAATATTTAGTATATACTGTAATTATCATCATCAATAGTATAGTTCATCGAATCCCCTTATTCCCAGCCTCTGACTTCTATTTCCTAACTGCTTTTCCTACTATTTACAAGAGCTGTCATGGCCACATAATGCCTGGTCCAAAATATATTGAGAGGATATAGATAAGCACCTTGAACAATATGATACACTCTAGGCTTATACCACCTCGGGGATCTTTCTGGGTCCAGTCTTAGAAGTGAACAGGAACTTAGAAATCTAGTAACTAGGGGCACCTGGGTGACTCAGTCAGTTAAGCATCTGACTTCGGTTCAGGTAATGATCTCACGGTTCATGCGTTCAGCCCCATTTTGGCTCTGTGTTGACAGCTCAGAGCTTGGAGCCTGCTTCAGATTCTGTGTCTCCCTCTCTGCCCCTCTCCTGCTCATGCTCTGTCTCTCTCTCTCTCTCTCTCTCTCTCTCTCTCTCTCTCTCCCAAAAACAAACATTAAAAACAAAAAATGAAATAAATCTAGTAACTAACCCAATTGGGAGTAGAGCTATTAACTGTCCCATCTTTGGATATCGACAGGGAGACAGACTAGTACGAATAGAGAGCAGAGGTGCAGGTGCAAAGAACTGACACATCCAGGAAAGTATACAAGACACAAGGCAGGCTCCTAGAGTCACAAATTCCAGCCAGCTCAGTCCTCTGCATTAGGCCTATCTTTTTGAAATATCACTGGGGTGATGGAACTGCCCAACTAAGCCACTCAATCCTTGCCCGCCCTGTAGCAAAGATGCTCTTGTAGAAACACTTTTAAAGACAACCAAGGCAATAATAAGGAGGTAATCTCTTAGGCCACTAGGTCTTGACCTAGGTTCCTTGAGTTCCACTGTTGTCAAAAACCTAAAACCATCTCACATACAGATGGTGGGTTTGACTGACTGAAGGAAATGGTGTAAATGACATATTTGCTGTGTTTTTCCTGGAGACTAATTGCTACCTGGACAGAAGGATTTTAACTATTTTAATAATTACCAAACCTATTACAAAGCTCCTGGTGTCTGTGCATTTTAAGCAACTTGTTTAACCATGCTTGTTTTGTTCATCAGTCACTGTGATTCCTCTTAGAAACTGACAAAAAAGCCACCCATCCCTTCCTGTCAGTGGAGTACTACAAACTTCTCCTCTGATAGAGAAACTAATAGAATCAGTGTCTCTACCCAGACATCCCAATATAATTCACTAAAACACACTCTTAAAAGTACCTGATTTTTCCCTGATACACGGAAGATAAGTAACTTCAAACACAACCTAAGACATAAGACTTCAATTCCCAGCATCCAAAAGTCAAGATGACCATAGGCACCATTATTAGATAGTTACCTGTGGAGTAACCTTTATTTCTTGCCCCAGAAGAATGAAGAAGAGTGAAAAGGGACAGAGGAGGCAGGAAAAGCTTGCCAATTTGGATACTCCACCTGGTTTCTTGGGGCTTTGCTTAAGCTACTTTATAAAGGAAAAACAATGCTCACAAGTTTATCATTTACTGAGTCTCTGCAAATTAATAATTGTCTCTTTAAAAAGGAAGGGCCTACAAAGGGCATAAGCTTAGGATTCCTTTGCTAAATTGCACCAGAGTTCACTGACTAGAGGACATTGGTCTCTTCCACATTACTACAGGGCTCTCTATCTGGCACCACACAAGACTCAGTGGGCCAACCCAAAATTCCTATCTGCACTAGACACAGCCTTTCCGGGGCTAGGTGTGGGCACACCCAAGTGAAAGCCTGCCTTATCTCTACTCCTTGCTTCCTATCTTCTGTGGATAAACAAGGGCTCCAGCCCCAGGCTATATCAGGCCAGTTCCCCTTCACACTTGCACATTTAACTGCACATGAAGTCTGCATTCCTTCCCAAAGTACAACTTCCTCTGAGGGAAATGGCAAACTCTGCCTCCAGGACGATGTGGACATTAATCTTGAAGTAACAATCCTACAGCAGTCTTGTATGTTCTCCCAACTCACACATTTTTCAAAGTAGCCTTGACCATATCTTTCCTTGATTGGAAACCACTCTAAGAACCAGAAAGGAATCAAGCAGCCCCAAAAATAAGCCTCAGATGACCCCAAAGGTGGCAGATCAGCAGCTACAAAAAGAGCCACATTCTTTGCTTAGTTATGCATCTAGGAGAGGCCATCCCTTCAGGGAGGTGATGGGAGAACTCAACAGAGGATTTGAAAACTGACAAGAAATAAATCCACCTTTTATCCTCCCCTATTGGGCCCAGTACCCTGTTCACATACATCTCTTCATTGGAAGCTTTGAAATCAAATGAAAGAGTTTCTCAGGCAACATCCTGCATGATTCAAGTCCTTCCCCTGACAAACATGCCTGATGGGTTTAGCTTTAGGTTTTGGGCTTTCCCTCCCCTTTGGGCACAATTTTTCCAAATGCATTATACACATCATCGCAATGGATTCTCATTCTAAGGGAGATAGCTAAGGAAACATTACTATTATTATTTTTACGTTAACAGTGAGAAATAGACACAAATGAATTAAGAGCTGTCCTGATAGGGCTGGGATAGTCCCTCTGACTCCTGGTCCTTTGTTCTTGTCATTACTCCACATGGGTGTTGCAAATATGGCTTCACATTTGGACCATCCTATGTTATCTGACATTGAGCTAAGTCATCTGTGGCAATGGTTGTCTTCGGGGCAGGGAGCTGGGCAGCTGAGGGACCCACTGAGAGGGAAAGTGGGGAGAGAAGGAAACTTTTCACTGGATATACCCTTTTGAACTGCTTTGAATCTTAAACCATGTAAATTTATTGCCTATTCACAAAATTTAAATTAAAATTTTTAAAAAGGGCTGCAGAAATTTATAGAGGAAGCATGAAAAAGATGGCTGTAGAACTTTATAGGCAGAAACACGAACATTTAAAGAAAATGGCTAAGACATGAAAAGAAATAACATGCACTAAAGGAGAAAATTTTTCAATTCCTTTAAGATTGATTACATCCCCTCACCCTGCTTCCCCACCATTCCCAACCTTGTTAGTATGTCACCCAGAGAACAGTATATTGAAAGTGTACAGTCTTGTGGGGTTTTTTTAAGGTATCAGAGACGGGGACTCAGAATAAGTATGATTGTTTTTCATAATTTAACAAAAATTCCTTTAGCCAAAGACTATGTGTAGCTTTTCAGCCTAAGAAACACACCTGTATCATCTTTGTATCCAAGGTAGTGGGTATACATCAGGTATGCAGTAAACGTTGAAGGAGAGGAAAGCAAAGAATAACAAAGGGAGAGGGTCAGAGAGGAAAGAATGACAAACAAGGGCTACAGGCATCCCATCCTTCTTTCCCTCTCATCCTCATTATTGGTGAATTCTTTTTAAGGTCATCAGAAGATGGTGACTTAAAAAAATCCTGGATGCTCTTAAAACGTCAAGGGCATGTTGAAAGGGAAGTGCAGGGGTTCTGAGCCACTTTCCTTCAGGGAACACTGTGTCTCAGAAGACAGAACAATGGACCTGAGAAATTCTGAAATAAGCAACAGTGTTCAAATCATGAATCATTTTTTTCTTTAATTTATGACAGATTCTTTGAGGTTGATCAGTAAAATATCCTTTATGTATATTGCTAGGGATTTCAAAATCATGACACTTCAACAGCTCATTTGTCTTGTAGTAGAGAAGCAGCTCCTGGAGACGGGGCTTGTGTTTGTCCTTGGAAATAAGGACAAACATGAGTTGGCAGCCCACCATCCTTATTTTCGTCAGCTTGCTCTTCTGCAGGCCTATACCGTCAGCACTATGTCAGGAATGAAATCAATAAAAATCGTCTCCTTCATTGCAGGAGGCCAACTGGAGACTGTTTCTTGGCTCTGGAGCAAGTATCTGTCAGTCAGGGTCAGGAAGGTTTCTGCTGCATTTATCCAGGAAATCTCTTACACAGTGTAACTGGGAACCTAAGGCGGCTTTGAGATGAGGAAACTAAGGCTCCGGGGTAGTAATACTCAGGCAGCATAAAGCATATGGCTCATCCAACTCAGTCATTAACTGAGACCCAGAACCAAGAGAAAAAACAGACGCTAGAACAGTGGCAAAGCTATAAATCCCAGGACCCTATTCTCAAGGAAGTCAAGCACCTCAGCCACAGGGCACCATTTTGGAAGAAGCTAAAACTTCCTGAAGAGTCCTTGATGTCATCATCATAAGACATCAAACATCATGGGGAGGGAGATCCTCCTATGATCAAGTCCAGACTCTGTAGCAAGGCACAGAAGTCTTATATGATCTGGCCCTCATTTTCTCTCCAGCTTCATTTCTTCTCTTCATCCAACACATTTAGCTGCAGGCATATGAGTTACTTGAATTGTATCTAAATTGTGCTTTTTCAGATGCTAACCCCTTTGCCTGGAACCCCTCCCTCCCTCACCACTGGACTTCATCTGGCAACTTCTACTCCTTCCTCAGGAGTCTACTTAGATGTCATCCTCTCTCAGAAGTCTTCCTTGACCCAATCCTCTCCCAACTATATGTTTTAAATGTAGCTTTTATAATTATTCAGGTATGGAAAGACCAACATAACAGAAGACAATTGCCACTAAAAAGACAGCTTGTTCCTTGAAGTTCATAAAAGTAGAGGGCATGCCTTGCAATGCACGACCACAAAGGGTTAGCTGGGAGACAGAGTGGGGCAAAGAGAAAATGTGGGCAAGAGCCTTTACTGGAGTTCCCATGGGAAAGGATGGGCAAGGCCGGGGAAGTAGGTTTGGGATTGACTAGTTTGAATCATTACAGTGGGCTCTGGGGTGTAGGGTCTGTCCCTAGTTGCCTGGTACCTGTGCCTGGAGTTATTAGGACAGAGGAACAGTGGCCCAGAGTAGAATAGAAAGGAGGTGGTAGCCTTTGGACTGCTTAATTTGCATAGGAAAGGCACTCTTGCAGGCATCCCTTTCTACCTCTAGGAATTGGCTGGTCCTAGGGGAGCAGCCTCTCCCGGGTCATCAAGGTCCCCCAAATCAAAATATCAGAAACACACGGCTAATACATACTACCACTGTTAGAAGTGGTTAAGTTCCTCTTATACTCATCCTAGGCTTACCCTCTGAAAAGACTGACCACTATTTTAACTAACTACTTACTACCTCTTTGTTAATCACCACCCCTGGCCCCTGGACTATAAGGTCACTGAGGACAGAGGCAGTGTCCTTCTCGTTGTTGAGAAAGGCAATGAAGTACACAGAGATCAATTTTACAGTATTCAAGGTCTGGCCCTTGGCTCTGACACAGTAGGTGAGATCACCTACTGCAGGGATGAGTCTCCTGGGCCACTTACCGCTGGTGGAAATGTCAGGTCGTCCCCCCAGAAGCCTTATTCATGACACATTACTTGCCCTTCATCTTTCATTAGGAACCCACTTAGTGTCATGAAAGGTCTTCTCTTTGGGTTCAAAAAAGCCAGACTGAAGGCAAAATAAGTTCTGTTGTTTTCAGGTTCTTAATCTGTTTCTCCAAAACTACGTGAAAACAAGTTACCAAAGATAAAATAAAAAAATAAATTTTTATTCATTTTAATTTACTTTGCTCCAAAAGATAAGACTGTTTGTAGAATTAAATGTCAAGGGACTTTATGACATTTCCTGGCAGAATTTCTGCGTGAGGCTTTCAACCAGTTTATTCCAAATTAGTAGGAGCTTCAGAAAAGGCTTTGGTGGGTCCACAGCTGGAAAGAGGTTTTGTCATGAACTCTGCCAAATGTATAAGGATATATAAAAAGGGGCAGGGGGAAATTAGGATTTTTGGCTCAACATTTTTTAATAAATGAAAAAACAAACAAAACTCCCGATTTAATTAAGATTTTCCCCATATTCTGGCCTACCCTGTAATTTTTATGTCACTGCCCAAAAGCTATTATGTAGTTACTTAAATAAGAGAAAGGAAGGGGAAATATTTTTAATTTTAAGGGATAAGGAGAAGAGAGAAAAAACTCTGAGTTTTTCTTTTTCCACATCCTGAGTCCAAACAGTAGTTAGCCTGGGTATTTCTTTAGCAGGTTTTCATAGAGGCAACTAACAACAGCTTGTCAGCTTCTTTAAGGCCTAAATTTACCACATAATATGCTAACTTCTACAACAAATGGAGTACATCTACCCATCCAATTCGGGCAGAAGCACATCACCCCAAAGCCAGTACTGTTCTCTAGAGCTTTAAGTAACGCAACAGAGTAACTTCATCTCATTAGTATTTTGAGTAGAAATTTTTTTGTAATAAACTTGGAATTGCCTGATTCAGTCTCATGAACATTGGATTGTGCCAATTCTTTTTGCTAAACACATATATCATGCAGAGGGAAGAAATACGACAGAATGAACTTCAGAGCTGTGCGGTGTATCTTAAGCGGCTATTTGTCCCATAGAGGAGTCTTCTGCTCCTCACATATGCCATCATTGTCCAACTTTCGTTGTTCATATTTCACAGCCTGCTGTGCACTTCTCCAGGTCTGTCCAATCAGCTCCTCATATTCAGTATGTCTAAACCTAAAAGTATCCTATTTCTGCCATTTTCTATTCCAGTGTGTATCATGCCATCCACTGAGTCCCCCACTGGAACTCTGGACATTATCTGTTATTCCTCATCCCTGTACTCCAATCAATCACCAGGACCTGCTCATTTCACCTTCTAAATATTCTCCAATCAACCCTTCTACTGGTACTCAATGATCTTTACATCTCTAACCTGGATGACTGCATCAACCTCCTGACTAGCATTGCAACTTCTAAGATTCTCTCTCTCCATTCCAAACCACTACCACTGAAGTGACAGTCAGACCAAGCCTGATAATACCACCTTCTCACTGAAAATCCTGAGGTAATTCCCCGTCTTTCCTCAGTGTGGCGCAGGGGCAGGGAGAATACTGAAATCCTCCTGCCACACTTTCCAGCCTTACTTTGCTGGTTCCCAGTTCACACTTCACACTTCAGTGGCTCTGAATTATATGTAGCTCCCCCACATACCACACTCTTCCTATGCCTTGGCATCAGCCAATCACCAGCAGGTAAGCCTTACAACATATATAGCAGGAAAAGTAGAGTAACACATGCAATTTGTACAGTGAACAGCAGTTACCACTAAAATAAAATAGAAATTTTGTTGTTTTTTTTTTAAACATTTTCTGAGATCTAGAAGAAAATGTAAAGAAAATTAAAGGTAATAAGAGTTGGAATTTTTATTTTTTTGCTTTAACCAGAAAGAGGAATCCTTTTGGACTAGATTGTCACAGCTCCCTCTTTGGTACTGGTTCTGAAAAACTTTCCCTGCCTGAAACTCAAGTTAGTAATTACCAGAGACAACTGGTTAAGACTTTGGTGTCTGACACAGGACAAAACACTGTACTATTCAGAGCTAACTTTGGAGCAATGTACTGAGCCTTTCTGAGAAGGCTTGGTCAAGGACTGCCAGAGAAAACATGGAACAGATATAGAGAAAATTTCCAAAGCTCAAAAATTCCAGATGTCTCTGGATGGCAGGGAGCATGGTAAGTCTATCAAATACCTTGACTATCAGCCCATGGTTGAGCGGCTTTTGCAATAAAAGGTATACCACCATTGTCAGACCAGATGATCCAAAAAGCCAAACACTTGATACAGATTACTTTGAAGGGCTAAAGTGGTATGGCTGGAGTCAACTGATTGGACTGGAACAGCAACACCGTAACCTGAGAAAGTGTCAACAGCAGTGACGCACAACCAATAGCTTTCTCAGAGTGGGGCAAAGATCCGAAGTAATCAATCTGCCAGGAACATGCTGGACAATACCCCATGCAATGTGGTCTCCTAAACCGCAAGGCAACCAGATCACTTTTGGCCAGGAGTCACAAGTCTGGCACCAAATGGTAGCTCTGCATCAGAAATACAGTCCTTCATTTTATGTCCCATCTATAATGGTGGATGTGTTTGAGACAATGACAGATCCAGACAACAGTGATAGCCATTTGGTTGGTGCCAGCTCAACCAATAGTTTTATTCTAGTTGGGTCTCATCAGAAAATGACCCATATAGTTCTGTCAGCAGCCACAATCTGTTTCCACTATTTGTAGCTCCTAAGAAAGGTATCTTTAATCTACCAATCTCTAGTTTTCTAACTGACAGACCAAACCAAAGGTCATTAGCAGTAGCCTAAGAGTCAATAAAAATATAACAAGGCTCAGCAAGGAGGGTAGTAACCGGAACTATGAGAACAGCTTTGTGTTCTGCCCACTGACCTGGCCAACCACATCCATTTCCATTTCTGCACATCTAGCACTGAGATTAAGCAGCCTTGGCAGCCCACTGAAGACCACTGGGCTACAGCTGAGCCAATCCAATAGTGAAAGGGGTAGCAGGTGTTTGAAGGAATCTCCTAAATGCAACCTAAATTATGAATCAAAGATGACACTGGGCCAGCACCTTTGTCTCAGGCAGTGGTAGGAGAGAGAAAGTTTTCCCCAAATGTATAGCTGCCACTTTTTCACATAAATCCAAGATGCCACTGGGGCTAAGCCAGTTGCACTTCTGAAAATACCAATTATCTGATGAGCTAGGCTTGTTGGGCCCTTCTCACCTTGGTGAGAGTCTCTTTCATCTGCTCCACAATGGAAACAGGAGGTTGATGGCTGTTTAGTTTAGAGAAAAGTACAGTAGTTTGCTAATAGTTTTTACAGAAGGGGGAGGGGCACAGGAAGTGGAGATACTATCTCTGTTTTTCAATCGTGCTCCCACATCCCCAGAGACAGTCAGTACCTCCTTAGATATATAGAGATGCAAGATACCTATGGAGAATTATCTCCCCATAAGTAGAAGTTTTAGAAAAATGAAACGCAAAAAAAAAAAAAAAAAAAAAAAAAAAAAGAGAGAGAGAGAAAGTTCTGATGTTTGTGCTGGCAGAACTCAGACTTGTGTGAGATCCTCCAGTCTGTGATTTATAAATAAATACATATTTAAGGAGCTTTCAGATTTCTAAAGCTCACCAATACTGGTTTTGACCATCTTGATCCACTTCACAAACTTGTAACACATTAAATATTTGTACAGTCCATCAAAACCCAACTCAAGTACCATTTACAGTCTTCAATTCTTCACAAAATTTTCTTCACAACATTTTTTTTTTAATTTGACCAACTTCATACATAAGCCCAGTTAATCTTCACTGCTGAATATTAGACAAAATAGAGTTCTTCCAGGAAGGCTTGATTAAAGGAGAGATTTCAAAGTAATAGAGGTCAAAGCAGATTCCTTTTTTAGGCAATTCAGTTTGACATCACTGCAATATTATCTTAGTAGGAACATTCAAATTCTAGGAGAAAAATATACTGAATACGTCCTAATATCGCAAGAAATAAGGCTAGCAGTTACGGAAAGTGAAGCTGGCTTATCTTAACATTCATCTGTTAAGCTCCATTTTGTTTCATGACCCAGGCTTCTTAAGAAACTGCCATGACAATTTAGCCTCCATTCCCCTAAGAGCCTGTCTTCAATGGCTCAGAAGAAAGGGATAAGAGCCAAATTCCAGGTTGGTCTCAGTTATGTCTAAATGTCAATTTGCTTATCCCACACAGTGAAACATATGAACATCCTGAGGCAGACCTCTGTTAAGGGAATAGGGTCAGGTTCCCTGGTAAGCTTTTTCACCCCAAAGGATAGACAGGAATGTGCTGTCTCTATGATTCTATGGCTAGATAGAATCACAGATATGTTTATCATTCCATTACAATTCTTTACACTCTAGACCTTATGTTCTCAAACCACTCTGTTTTAGAGAAGATCTCAATGTTTTAGTAAAGTACAAACATCATCAGTCTAGTGTTATTGTGTCCATGTGTATGTTCTGGATTAAGGCACTTTTTTTTATTTGGATTACAAACCACATTACTTGATAAATATCTGAGAAAAATGGGAGTGGGTGAGTTGGAAATGAAAGTAAGACTTCACTTATTTTATGAATACAATCCTTCTAAGAAAAAAGATTCTTACAAGTGTTTAGTTTTCTAAATAACTTTATAATGGAGCAAAACCATGCTTTTGTAAAAGGAGCCAAGGTCCTTATTCTGGTATAATTTATTCCCTTTTGGTCAAACAGGAAAATCAACAATGAGGTCACCAACTTTCTCAGCAACACTCACCTCCATTTCCACCCCTATAGTCCATTAATGAATTTATTTATTTATGCCTTGCTTCATCAACAAAGAATTTTTTCTTTTCCTAGAAGAACCATTAACATCAGCTTAGTTCCATTGTGCTTTTTTAGGGAGACTAAAATGGTGTAGAAAGATCATTTCCCCCAAAAAGTGCCACATCCAATTTTCAACACATAAACATCATGTTTAATTCCATATTTCTTTGGATTAGCAATACCTGATAACACTTCCCGCATAGGATGTCAGTTCTTCTAACTCAGAGCAACTGAGGTCTTTGATTCAAGAGCCAGATTTGCTTCTATTGGCATCTAGATAATATAACCTTAATATCTAATTTCCTGATGTTAAAAAAAAAGTCAACCCCCTGCCCTGCTTCTTTAATTGAATTATAATAAGAGTATCTCAAAAGTTGTTTGTAAGTCTCAAACTTTTAAAGCAAATTTTTCATCCAGTAATACAAACATATTCACTATGATGCATCTGGTAATGTTAACTCATACTCGACTTTCCCTACCATACTTGAAATAAGGTTCTTTTTAGTTATAATCACTGTTTTTAAATATGAAGGGAATCTCAAATTTTAAGACAGTTTTCTCCATAAGAAAACAGTGGTAACACTGACTTACCTCCCAGAATTTCATAGAGTCTGAAATATTTTATTGCTCAATCTTTGTATTTAAAGAATTAGTCATATGGACGTTAGAGGCAAGCTGGCCAAAACCTGGGTCACAATGGGCAGGAAGTGGCTAAGAAATTTGTAGCAAAATTTTTTTTTTTTTTTAATATGCTGGCCACTCTGGGTAGACAAAGACCATCTGCTCCACTATTTCCTCCCAGCTATCACAGGAAAAAAAAAAAAAAATCCCCACCAAAATGGAGAGGAAAGAGGTTACTTCTGATGAAATACCACCAAGGTACCCATCTGGATTTTATGGATATTTAATATATACCAGAAAAAAGTTACAGATTGTGCCATATTATAAACATTAAATAGACCAGCCGAGGGACCACCTAGGGTTCATACACAGATTACACTGCAAATTCATACTACAGGACTATCCAAAATGCAGGCACTTTTCTAGGTGACATTTATGCTGGTAAGTACATAAGGAACACACATAAAGCAAAGCACTCCTGGAGACAATCTGATAGAACTTATGCAGAAAGGAACAAGATCCTGACGCCAGAAAATGAAGTCTCTTTTTTTGGCAGAATAAGAGGAGTTGGGACCTCTGCATGATGGAGTTGGGACAACATGATGATAAATATGATGAAGAATTAAAGATTAGAAGACCTCCGTTAGTAGTAATAAGAAATAATTTGAAGTTTCTTTTTTTTTTTAATGTTGGATAATTTTTAAGGACAAAGTGACTAAAATTCATGTTGTAATTTGCCAGAACTATTTGGGCTAATTTTTGTGATAAGCAAAAAAACGGGGCAAGGCTACAATCTCATGTTCCAAATTTAGTCAGCTACCAAGTTGCAAACTCACCCTCCATATTAACCTCAAAAAATTTTAAATAAGATGGTTTATAACAGAAATACTGAAAATAAATTATCCTTGAATACTTTTAGATTTTCCCCAGTGTACCACAAATCACATCCAGAAACCCAAACAAAACAATCGCTGAAATGTTTGAGATCTGCTGCTGAGATTCAGGGTAGCGGGACAAGAAAAGGAGAGAGAACTATAAGAAAAGGAGAGAGAACTAAGTGGATGCCCCCCACCACCCCCCACCCCTCTGCTTGGGCAGCACTGGTCTTTTGGAGGTCCTAAGCCATGCAAATTCAAATGGGGAGTCCATAAAAGCCTGCAGTAATACTAAAGTAATAATAATAATAATAATAATAATAATAACAATAACAGCATAAATAAAAATAGGCTATGGTTAGAGGAGAGGATCAGTTTACTGCCACCCTGCTGAGGTACATTTGACCACCAAAAGCAGGAAAGCTATTAGCATCCTGAATTAATGGGTAGAGTGGTTTTCAAACAAGATATTTTCATGATGGACACACTGTAGACTCAGCAAAGTTTCTCCTTCAAGAAAAATATAGCTTCTATTTCAAAGAGCTCTGATTAGGCCTAATACCATTAGGGAACCATCAAGGATTTGTGTTGTTGTTACTGCTTTTAACTATTGGTTACTTTCTAAACCAAAAATTGTGGGTAGTTAACTTGACCAACAGTCAAGTTCTAGGAATGCAGGAGCAAGTCCAAGGTACAGACGAGCTTCAGATGTGGACAGGCCTCAAGGAGTTGGGGAGCTTTTCAGGTTGCCAGGTCTTAGCCTTTCCTCTCATCACCATTATGCTATCATTACATACTAGTCTGGAACTTATAAATAAAAATTCATTTCCTTCATCACATCCCCCTTCCCCAAAAGCACCAAATACACCACCATTTTAGGGATCCTCAGTAAACTTTATTAGTGGCACTGTAAATCAATTACAATCAGAAACCAAATTAAACAAACCTACTAAACGAATAAACTCTCAACCATGGTTAACTGCTTGTAACATATCTGGCAAGTATCTGTTTAAAAAGTCAACAGTATCAGTTCCCCTTGCAAATTAATTACCAAAAATATAACTGTTTTCAATTTCCATAATACTTGAAAGTACAAATATAAATTAAATATGGTTCCAAAGACTACATACAACAAAACAGTCTATAAAACAAAGCTAATTGTAAAAGAATTGTTCAATTTACTTTGTACCATTTATTTCGTTATATAAAAGTATTTAAAACAGTATATGTTTTCTATATCATACATAGAAGTTCACATCCAGATGTCTTTTCTGTTAAATCCTTACTCTTTTTCCATTGTCAGAATCTTCATTTTCACTCTTGGCTACATTTCTCTTCCTTGGCAATTCTTTTTGTTACGCCACTGAAATATTTCTCACGGAAGGAATTATGACCTTGGTATGGGAGAAAGTGATCACTTAACAGATGTGAATACTGGTCCCGGTTCTGGTTGGTTGGAAAATATAAAAAACAAAGATGTCTGAGTTATTTCTTTAGTTAGCTTGAAACCAAAGCAGCCATTTACTTTAAGCAAAATCCTGCTCTCTGGTGCATGTTTGTTTTTCTTTATTATCTGAATTAGAAATACACCACCATTCTATATCTGTATCCTGCTTGGGTATCCAACAGTGTTCTCAATCAACTGCTTCACTTTGTGTGATCTGTACAACAATCCTCTGCACAAAGAGAG
Organism: Acinonyx jubatus; assembly: GCF_027475565.1. Lineage (NCBI taxonomy): Eukaryota > Metazoa > Chordata > Mammalia > Carnivora > Felidae > Acinonyx > Acinonyx jubatus. The sequence continues at coordinate 38,122,015 of NC_069385.1, forward strand.
CAAATACTTTCACTGGGAAAACAGAGATCCAGGGAGGGCACAGAGAACAGCCCCAGGCAACACAAGTTCAGACAACCACATACATCTTCAGATCCACAGTTCAGCCGAAACTGAAATCACCCATGACAGTAAGAATCCTCACACATGGAAGCTTCCACTCCAGAGATATTTAACAGCAGTGATTTATGTAATGTCCTACAGATAGAGAAAACTATTTGGAGGCAAAACCATATTCAGTTCATGAAGTAAACTATTTCTGGCAACTTTACCACAGTAGATGAAGATAAAAGTTAAACAAGCGATTTCCACACTCTCAGACTTCAGAGGCAGGTAAGGACTAGCACTCAGACTGATGTTTGGACACTGGAAATAGAAATCTGGGTCGGAAGGTTATATTTCAGCTTAGAAAATTGAGGGCTAATTAATCTTCCCCATTTCACTAGTCATCTCAAACTGTGAAAAAAAATCTAATTAGAAATAAAATCTCTCTTCCTATGTACTGTAAAATCAGATTCCATTGCATGTAAATTGATGTGATTTTGACAACAGATATAAAGACATAATTAGAAAATATGAAGCCTAATTTTTTATCCTGGTTTCGGTATCAGAATAGTATCTACAAATATATCTGGAATATAACAATCTTCATATATTTTTATATTTTTCCTTATTCCTGTATGAAATGAGTATCTTCATCCTTTTCTTCATACCTAATATTTAATAAAGCCTAGGTGTAGCCCAAATAAAATTATGTTGGCTGATTTGTTTATTCAGAAGCTATTTTGTCACAGAATTTCTTTTTAAATCACACAAAATCCAAACTATTAAACATGTCCAGATTTCCTGATTCATTTAAAAAAAGGAAAGAAAAAAGGCCTTCATTGTGGTCCCCTTCTGCCATTCTGTGCTGCAGCCTGCAGGGTTCCATTTCACGTATCCCTTGGATTCTGTATGCACTCTGTTCCTAGGAATTTTGTTGGTTCATTTCTCTTGCTCTCTTTGCTGTGAGGGCTTCATTCTCTTGTGAGTGTCTTTATTATCTTTTTCATGGTCTCAGGAAGAAGGTGGGACAACCTGTATTGTCAGCCCATCGCCTTGGACTGGAACCCCTTTCCCACACTCCTGCTGTGCAATTTGCTGAGTACTTCAGCAAGCTCTGAAGGGGATTATTGTACAGAAAATACTACCCTATAAGATTGTAAAAAGTTACAACTTGTGCTTCTCGGCACAAGCAGAAAAACTACCATGCCTGAGGCACTTTAACTGTGTAACCCAATAAGGAGAGGTACAGGGCTACTTATGTGCAGGCACTGTTCCAAGTACTTTATATACACTGACTTATTCAATCCTCACAATAACTGTGTAAGAACAGTACTGTAATTGTCTCCATTTTACAGATGAGGAAACTGAGGCACAGAAAGGTTAACTAACCTGCCCAAGGTCACACGACTCGAGTAAAAATAAACAAGATTCAAATTTTGAGCCCTTAACCTTTATGCCTTCTTGCTTATCAAGAAAACATAAACCATAAGAATAAAGGTGGAGTACCAAATTTAGAAAATAGTAGCTACTTAAATTTTATGACACTAAGTACATTACATACTTCTGCAAGTGCATGAAAACATGCCAGTGGTTACTAACTCCAGGCTATGTAATTTGCAAAAGATGAAAGATAAAGTTTATCAGATCAACCTGTAGGTACATAATTAACGAACACCTAATGAAACGTGGCATTTACTAGATATTTATTATGGGCCCCAAACTACACAAATGTTTTATATGAGCTACCTAATATAAACTCATCTTCTCTAAGAGATAAGTACACTATTAACATCCATTACAGCTGAGGAATTATAGAGTACAGGCCCAAGATAACAGAGCTGGTAAGTGGCAGAGTTAGGATTTAAACACAGGTCCATTTGACCCCTGATACCATACTCTTAACTATAACACAATGAGGTTTTCTCCAAGAGTTAACTTTTTCCTCAACTCGAGAAGGAGTATCTCTGGCAATAAATAGGCGATAAACTAAGGCTTTGATAGCTAAGCAGCCTACCTACAAAGCAACAGAACTAGATCAGAAGTGCTATTAACTTTGTTCTGGCCACTAAGAGGATTATTTCAATGACACAAAATCTTTATAGCAGGAAGACAAATAAGGAGCCACGAGGATGCCTGAGGGATACCATACCCCCAGGGGCACAGTGGACTTCAGAGGAGGACTCTGGTCTGGTCCACATCTCAGGACTGTACGCGGGGCAGCAGCAATACAGAACAACGTTCCAGCATTTAACCTTGGCTTGTGCATTTCAACTTTCATCAAAAGTCTGACTGAAGGGTCATCTGAAAGGAAGGGACATGCCATTCAACTACCCTCCAACTTCTGTCCTTCTATCAAGAAAGATTGCTAGAAAACCTGTCCACTTCCTGAGCCACACTAGCTCACTCCTGGCAGAAATGTTGCTTGGCTATTTAAAACTCTGTCCAGATGTCGACATCTCCTGCTGCTTTACTCCTCCCCACAGCTCCCTGCATCACTCTCTACCTAGACATGGAAATCAGAAGCCTGGGTCAAATGCCTCTCCCTTTTCCTGTCACATTCAGTCAGTCCGAAAATCTTTGATTCTCCACCCTAAATGTCTCAAATCCACTTCTCTTCACGACAACTCCAGTACTGGCATCTAAACTTCCTCATCTCTCCTTTTTTTCCCCTCAATGGCCAGTTGCCCTCTCTCCAGTGGCTCCCTCTCCAGTCTATTTTCCATACTGAGACTAAACTCAACTTGTTAAAATGCAAATCTAATGTGCCAGCATTCCTGGTTAAAATCCACATGGGTTCGAACATTCCCCAATTCTGAGGCTTTCCCCTTAATGTCTGGGAGTTGGACTCAACTGCACATCAGTTTGCTGAATGTCCTCTCAGTTTCCTCTCCCACACAGGAGGAATCACAACACCAGCTGGCAGTGAGGTCCTTCCCAGCTCTGCCTTCTGTCTTCTCTTATCCCTGTGACGCCTCCAGGCCATACACGACCACCTCTATGTTGAAATGCACGGCAGACTACTTTGGGGAATGTTCTGGAGCACGCAGTGGTGAGGAGGACAAGATAGATTCCAGCATGCGGGCTCAGTAGGCAGCTGAGGACGGGCTGGAGACTGACGCAGGCTCAACTGGTAATGGGCCTAGACAACCATGCTGCCAAGAATGCAGTGCACCTGAGGAAGCAGGGCATACAGAACACAAAAGCTGAAACACAGTGGGAAATAGGCTTCCTCACAGACCAACGAGACAGCTTAACAAAACATCTGGCCTTTGACCTAAAGGATATAAAAAAGACAAACTGGTGATAAAGAGCAGAGAATATGATGATCAGAGTAAGGGACTGGAAATGAACAGCAGGAGCCTGGAAGATCCCATAGCAGTAATTAAAACCTATACTAATTAATGGCTATCGAGAAAACATATACTACCTATGACATACTTATCTGGGTAGTTTAGGTCACAAGATTTCCTCAGAATAGAGTAAAAGTAAAATAAGCTCCTAACAGACCTTGTGTTCAGTGGTACAGAGACCCAGTGGCAGAGAAATATGTGCGACTGGAAAAGTTAGGAACGTCTATAACCTTAGAAATGCAACCTCTGGAGGGGGGAAAAAAATCCCTATTCATCTTTATCTCTCAGGGAGTAGGGAATAATTGGTATAAGGAATGCGTATGGGTCCTGTGCTGGAATGCCTCCTTCTACAAGGCTGATTGTGAAATAAAACATTTGTAACAAAAACTCCCGGAGAACCCAAAAATTCCAAATCCCTTGTGCAGTCAGAGATCTGGGAAGAGCCGTTCCAGTAGCGAGCAGCCTAAGTCCCGCTTCAGGGTAAGCGAGACACTCCAGGGACTTGGGCTACCGTTTTCACCTAAGTGGAAAAGTCATGGTTCATAAATGTTCCATATGAAACATTTAGTATATCTATAGTCTCCCACATATTATATCAGACATGTAAGTATCATATACCTATGAATAATACACACTTAAAATATACCCTTTCCATAAAAGATATACTATTTGCAACTGCTCAGAATTTAAGTTACCTTGACGCTGAAGAAAACGGCAAACTCGGTAGGTTTTTTTCTTTTTTCTCTTTCAATCTATCTTTAGTTTATCAGGGCTCACACTTGAGATGATGATATTCAACTCTACATATTTTTCATCACCTTTTCATGCTCTTCTCTATTCACATTCCCTGCCCATCTCAACCAAGAATATCTGCAGATTTTTTTTCAACTCCGTATCTCGAAGGTCTAAAGTGTTTACTTAAAAGGAGAAGAGTATCCTCAAGCAACACAACCATTGATGTCCCTCATAACTCAAGCTTGCGACAGTGTCCGACTTCTGGTTTCTCTAACACTTTCAAACCTGCCTATCGCTATCAGTCATCATATCACCTAAGTAGCATAAAGTCTGAGTCCTGCCAATTTTTAGTAAGCAAGAAATGCTTCATGGAAAATTAAAACACACAAAGAATTAGGAAATGCCCAGAGAGAAAACTATGGCAGTGAATGATTACAGATTACCTTTCCCAAATTTAACTAGTAGTTAGTAGTAACCTACTAGTAGGTTAGTAGTTACAGGAGATATGAATAAATTATTAAGATTATTGATTACACTATGTTTTAGACACTCACCATTTTTAAAATTTCATTATTGAAGCACAGTGTATATACAGTATCAGGTGTTTCAGGTTTCAGGTGCATGAGTTTCAGGTGTACAACACACTGATTCAGCAATTCCATATATTACTCAATGCTCATCACAATAAGTGTAGTCACCATCAGTCACCACAAAACATTAACAATATTATTGAGTATACTCCCCACACTGTACACGTCCTCACTGCCATCTCTTACTTATATCTAGAAGTTTGTACTTCTTAATCCCCTTCACCTATTTTGCTCATCCCCCCACCCACTTCCCCTCTGGTAACCACCACTTTGTATATTTGTTTTTTGGATTCAACGTATAAATGAAATCATATAGCGTTTGTCTCTGACCTATTTCACTTCGCATGATACCCTCTAGGTCCATCCATGTTGTTCACAAATGGCAAGATCTCATCCTTTCTTATGGCTATCCATTGTGCATATATATCTTCTTTATTCGTTCATCTATTGATGGACTCTTAGATTGCTTCCGTGTCTTGGTTATTGTAAATAATGCTACAATAAACACAGGGGTTGCATATACTTTTCAAATTTGTTTTTGTTTTCTTCAGGTAAATACCCAGTGGTGGGATTATTGGATCATACGGTATTCCTATTTTTAATTTTGTGAGGAACCTCCATATTGTTTTCCACAGTGGTTGCACCAATTTACATCCCTACCAACAGAGCACGAGGGGTCCCGTTTCTCCACATCCTCACCAACACTTGTTATTTCTTGTCTTTTTGATACTAGCCATTCTGACTCGTGTGAGGTGATATCTCATTGTGGTTTTGATTTGCATTTCCCTGAAAATTAGTGATGTTGAACATCTTTTCATGTGTCTGGTGGCCATCTGTATGTCTTCTCTGGAAAATGTGTATTCAGGTCCTCTGCCCATTTTTAATCAGATTGCTTGTGTTTTGTTTTTTTCATTTTGTTTTTTTTTGTTTGTTTGTTTTTTGTTTTTTGGTGTTGAGCTATAGAAGTTCTTTATATACTTTGTATATTAACCCCTTATTGAACATATCATTTTTTATAACAGAGTTTCTACAGGAAAATATGTACTAGTCTCAGATGGCTACATAATGGAAATATACTGCTTTCAGACCTATAATTTAACCCTGTAAGACAAACAGCATAAATATGACAATACACAAATTCTGATTCAAGAAAGAACTTATATTTACAACTATGTGTTTTACAAAAGTGATTTTTTGCATCTTTTCCTAGAAGATTGTTATCTAAATTTTGCAGATAAGGAAATGGAGGCTGAAAGAGTTTAAATAATCTGCCACCGATAAACCAGTAAGTAGCATTTGTAGAAGTGTAGCCTAGACCAGACTTCAAAGCCCATGCTTTTTCCATTACACTTCTTTTCTTAGTGGAAATTATATCAAAACAATGGCTAAAGAGTTAACTTCCCACATGGTAGATCAGTGGGTCATTCAAAATGGATTTTGACATTTAGAAGACATTCCTCACAGAACAGCAACATTATGGTAGCACATATTTCTGATCTAAACTTTTAGACAGAACCCCTTTAACCACTGTCCCACCCAGCCAATTTCCTGTCCTATCAGTACTGCTAATTCTAAACATAAACCACTTGAAGAATTTTAACACACTTGCCAAAGAAACCAAAGGAAGACTTATAACCGGTAGTGTACATGTGTACACTGCCCTCTGCTGGCTGAAGTAGGTAAATCCTTCTCTAGAGTACTTCCTAATGCGGGTAATGGCAGCTTAAAGCCCAGCTGACAGTCAGTCCCTCACTGTTTGTGAGTTCTGCTTGCTGTAAACACCTACAGTCACAGAGCACCAACATGATAGGGATGGCCATTTTACTTCAGGAAACATCAGCATTTATCCACACCATTTCATTTTTTAAAGAATGATGTGGAAATACAGAAATACATATCCTCTTTGGTGATTCTAAAATGTATCACTTTGTCATCTATGCCCGACCTAGAACTGCAAATTATTCTCTAATAAAAGAAATAAAAAGTACATAAACTAGACATTGTTCAAGTTAATCCTTATTCAAGTTAATTATTTTTTACAACTCTACATCAAAAGGAGTAAAATAACAAAAAAGACATTGAAAGTACTTCAGCCACTTACAATTTATTTTAATCTAAATGGGAACAAATTCTCAAGAAAACAAAATTGTATGTTTTGTAGTAACTTTTGAAATGGACACTTTAAATGGAACTAATGACACCCTGAATTATACTGAGAATACACACATGTAAGAGTATTTCTCAAACGGAGCCTCACAAGTACTGCTCAGACTTTAAAGGAACTAAAGTTTCTTCACTGAGAAGTCCACATAGGTAACACTACCCTTCTAGTTACTGCTTTCTCCCCGAAACTTGCCATTCTTTATTATCATCTCCTCCGCAAACAGCAGGAAGGTGTAAGGATTTTCCACAATATGGTGATTCGGCTGCTTGTTTGGTTTGTTTCTCGTAAGAAATGAAGCCTAGGTACCAGGGGACTGAAATGTTTTTGTAACACTGATTTTTGAAGAGTGATGTCAGGGTAATGACAAAATCCCATGTACTTTCAAAGAGAAAACTTTTAGTTAGCCATAACTGTTCTTTCTCTTCCTTCAAATGGATGATTTAAATATTGCTGAATTGGATTGTTTTTATTCTAGAAAGGCCCCAAATAATCCCTGAACAATTACTATTCATTAAGTATTTGTTGAGTTGAGCAAAACAGGCAAGATCTGTGAATTCACAGGGCTTATATGCTAGTAGAAGACAGACATTAAAGACTGTCTACCCAAACATATACTTACAAACCGTGATTAAACACTGGGAAGAGTTACCATAATATGAGACACCCAGCTAGATGGGGTGAAGATGGGGTGAAGAGTATGGACAAAAAAAGCTTCCCTAAGGAAGGAGCATTTATCTGAGACCTAAGAGTCTCAGGTGAGAGGGGATAAGAGAGGAAACACAATGTGAGAAGACTCTGAAACTAAAAAGAGATAAATACATTCTGGGAACTGAAAACATGCCAGTGTGGCTAACGCCTGGTACACAAAAGCGAAGGTGACACACAATGAAATGGCTGACAAGCCAGAAATAGATCAGGCTGGCCTTAAGGTTATGTGAAAGATTCTGAATTTTATTTTAAATTCCACAGAAAGTCATTGATGACTTTTAAGCAGGGGAGCTCCACTATCTATTTACATTCTGGAGTCAGACACACTACCAATGCGTCATGAGATCACAGGTAAGAGCTTACCTATTTACATTCTTAAAGATCCTCTGGCTACTGCATAGGAAATATAACAGCAGGAGAAATCACAGAAGCAGGGAAACCAGTTGGGAGACTATTTCAATAGCCCAGGAAAGCACTGTCCTCATGTGAAAGGGGGAAAAAAATTCAAGAAAACTATCATCCACTCATCTCAAGCCAGATTTCTGGACGCTACCTTAACTCCTGTTGCCCTCAGCCCAATTATACAATCAGTAATCAAATTCTGTCATGTCTACCTCCCTCCAAACTCTTAATTCTATTAACTCCTCTACAATCACTTCTACCCTTCTTAGTTTACAGCTTCATCATCTTTGCACCACCATGTCAGAAGCCTCTACATTGCTACCACAGGTATCTTTCCACAACTCAAACTTACCTGCATATTAAAGCCCAGGTGACTTTCATAAAACACGAACTTCTGCCACTCTCCTAACATCCCTCATGGGCTTGCCATCACCAAAAGGATCAACTCGAAGTTCTTTAGTATGTAAAGACCTTCAACACTAAGCATTCTTTGGTTTTCAACTTCCGCTCCAACCATTCCTCCCCCAAATACTTAGTATTTCAGTCGTGCTAAAATACTTCAGGGCTCCCTGAATGGTCCACAACCCCTCTCATGCCTCTGTACCTTTGCTTAAAATGTTGGCTTCCTCTCTCTCTCTCTCTCTCTTTTTTTTTTTATGTTATTTATTTTTGAGAGAGAGAGAGAATGAGCAGGGGAGGGCAGAGAGAGAGGGAAACAGGATCTGAAGCGGGTTCCACACTGTCAGCACAGAGCCCGACGTGGGGCTCGAACTTGCAAACCTTGAGATCATGACCTGAGCCAAAGTCGGAACCTCTCAGGCACCCCAACTGGCTTCCTCTCTTGACAAGCACCATTTCCTCAGGTAGATGCTCTCCGGTGTTCACATAGCACCTCGCACAGGTCACTACAGAACCGAACATATGAGATTGGGATGGGTTGGGTGCCCACTTCTCTCACTGTGCAAGTACTCTAAGGATAAGGACTATGACTTAGTCTCTTTAGCCTCATCACCTTACACAAATGGTCCCATAAACACAGGCCGAGTGATGAAAGACAGGCCTTTCCCCTTGGGGAACATGTAATCAAGTCCAGAAAAGAAAACATACAAAAATATGAGAAGTACATGAATATAAAAATCATTAAAAGGCACAGTTTTCTTACTAATTTCTGACAGCACCTTTTCCAAAACTTCACCTGTCCTCAAGACCTTAGATTACTATGTTTATTCACTCCCAGCAAAAACTCAAAACCTCCTTTACAGAGAAACAATGAGTCATCAGGTATGAGTTTCTTCAACTTCCTTGCCCCACCATCCTCTACTATAAACAATCCCCTAACTTTACCTCTCACACCATCCCCATCCACATTCTGAGTAAGGCCAAAGTTCTCTCTCACTGTGTCCTTTTACTGCCAAAAGAGTTACTTTTATAGAAACCCCCAAACTTTGATGAAAATATCTGAGAGGTAATCATCAATGTATAAAATTACCATTTAAAAATAAGGGATTTCCCCTAGAAAAGTGTGAGTTTGGAGATGAAATTGCAGAAGTTCTACAGCCATTCAGAAGAAATCCAAATGGCTTCTATTATAATTACAGGTTAGGTTCAAGTTGTCCTTTTACTTACTGACAGTTCCTGATAATGAGATAATGATTTCTTCTACCTCACTAGTATTAACCTTAAGCCATTTATATTCTCATAGTGACAGTAGTTTATACAAAACAGCAGTTTCATTGCAAACAACAGAGTACAAATGGCTTATGAAACTTATTCTATGATAAGTGAAAACCAACAATGCTGTCATCATAGTGAAAGCCACCAAACTAACAATGCTCATCTGATTTTGTCAAGAAAGACTCACTCCTGTATTCCTGAAACAGATTAAAGCTATGATACACATTCTTACATAAGGTGAGAGGAAGAAGGCAAAGAGATGGAAGAGAAAAACATTGGGTAGATTTCCTTTCTTGTAATCAGTAGAGTGAAATGAAAGGTAAATGACAGTGTTGAATCTAACAGGCCTCAGTTCAGCTTCGGGGTAATTACCCATGTCCGGCTTTTGTTTAAAAATCCTGCTCCCCTTATCAAAGCTTCCCACTGTTCTACATCTGGTACTGGACAGTAGCTATAGAAACCACTTGTGCTAAAGTTATACAACTATAAACAGCACTAGGCCATTTCCAAACCAAGGACAAGCAGGTCAAAAGTCTGGCATCCAATACTATTAAGAGAAACCTCTAACATTATTCTTAATGGGAACAAGGTAAGGTTGGAAATCTTCATCCCTAAATTAGGTATTCATATATAATCTGTACTTGTAAAAAATTTCATTACTTTGCAAGATATTAAGTTACCTAAAGTCTATTAAAATACTTTAATGCATATTAAAATATTCACTGAGTTCTGAAAATGAGTAACATTTAATGATTCAACTTGGATATCCGGCACTCAACACATAACTTCTTTCTAACTGTAAAAAGACCATCATGGATATTTAAGCTATTAGGATGATACAGCCCTATAAGTACTTTTTTTATTTAAAAAAACTGTTTAATGTTTATTTATTTCTGAGACAAAGAGAGAGAGACAGAGTATGAGCAGGGGAGGGGCAGAGAGAGAGGGAGACACAGAATCCAAAGCAGGCTCCAGGCTCTGAGCTGTCAGCACAGAGCCTGACATGGGGCTCAAACTCGTGAACTGCGAGATCATGACCTGAGCCAAAGTTAGACACCTAACCAACTGAGCCACCTAGGAGTCTCTAAGTAGTTTCTACATGCCTACCACTAAAAATACATTAACTTTATAAAATTCAAAACTTAACTTCGAATGTTAAAATAATACAGGGCCAACACACCAGGTAAAAATGTTATGACAACTTACTAGTTACTATATCTAAAATACTTAATAAAAACTAAGTAAGTCAGTAGCAAAGGATGAAAAATAGAGCAAAATATGCATTGGCATGCACACACATACTCTTCCACTTTAAACTGGAGACTATTCTTCTCCTAGTTGATTTTTTTAGATTGTCACAACCCATTATGAGAAAAATTAACAAAAATACACATGCATTTATGTAAAGATCAAAAAAAAAGCAAAATTACTTGGCTTATGGATCATTTCAATACTAGTGATAGTATGATGGAAAGCAAGAAAGTGATTACCATATTAGTCAGATTAGTGGTTGTACCTGCAAGCGAGGTGTTTAGGATCAGAAATAGAGGTGCTGACTGCTGTTTAACCCTAACCTTGGTGGTGGTTACACAGATGTTCACTTTATAATTATTCATTAAACTGCACACTAAGGTTTTAGGCAAAAAAATATGTTGAAAATCTCACAGTTGTATTCCTCATGGGTCATGGGGAGGGAAGAAGATGTATGTTCATGTTTGAATTTGAAAACCACTAGGAAGATAATTCTAAGTTACGCATATAATAGAGGATAAAATACACACACACACACACACACACACACACACACACACAAAATACCAACTAGAATTGCCATTCACCAATTTCAAAGGAAGCCAGAGGATCATGCAGATTCCACACATAAATTTCCCATTTCCCTAAACCATTCATACCTTAGGACTCCCAGATTGTATTTTGCAACTGATCGCTAAGATTCTATAATATAATATCAGTATATTAAAAACTGTTTTTACTGTCATAGCTTGAAAATATGATCATTACAGTCAGAGCATAATGGCAGATGCTCTCTCTACCTTTAGAGAACTGCTTTTTCCTGCAAATAAAAGAGACATATCCTAGAATCCAGATATCTTAAATGATTACCTTCCTGGAGCAGGTAGGGGATAAACTTTTGCTTTTACTTGGTTTACCAGAAACAATTTAAAACCATTATGAGAGTATTAACAAAATATCCAGTTTGTTTGGCAAAACCACTTAGTTGCAGAAGTAGAGAAGAAAAAAATCAAATGATGACCTTTAACATTTAAATTCAAGGAAAAGTACCATTAGCAACTAACGTAAGTCATTCAGAACAAGATAACATGAGACACGTAGATGACCATCGTCCTTAAAACTTAATTCAACATGACATGCAGCATCACCAGGCTTTTATCTACTTTTACAAGCCTTTTTCAAACATCAAGTCTAAACATAATTTATAGATAACCCAAATAGTTTCCTTCTGACTTACTACAAAAAATAATTTTTAAAGACTCTTCTTTCTTGGTCTTTCTCCCCCCACCCCCTCTCTTACATATGCATTTGATGGCAATGAACACTGTATCTTATTAATACAGACTTAAAGTTCATGTCTAACTGCCAGATTCTTACCAGATTCTAATTACCAGTGTCACCTGGTCTTATTTTTCCCACTGATAAATGAAGTAGTGTCTCCTTTCTACCAAGCATTATATGAGTGAAATACTTCACACCTAATCTCTAATTTTTCATAGCTCTAATCAAAAGGAAAATATCCACTTTCCTGGCATGAGATAGGCAAAAAAAAAAAAAAAAAACTAAAATATTTCAGAAAGAAAGGCCAGCCCGGAGAAGCCATCTTTAATTCAAAGAGCTGCCAAAACGACTAACAGCACTAATCCTGAGAACAGATAAAGCATAACAAAATATGCATAAGCATTATGTCAGCAAAACACCAGTTTATGCTTAGCAACACTATTAATCATTCTAATATGTAGACTACTTATGGCAAAGACTAATTTCTTCTACTTCAAGCCATCCCTAAGTCATTTTCTCAAAGAAGTGACCTTGGTGTCTCTTCCCTTCCTTCCTCATTTAAAACATGTTATATTAATGGTTCTCTCTCCATAGCTTCAAAATTTCTTGGTACTTAAGTCCCTCAGTTTTGGCCACCCTCCATTCTGATTAATGAAGCATTCATCAGCTTCCTGTTAGTGGACTCTTCATTCAATCCAAAATTTAAAAAATGAACATTAACCCTCAGCACCTGTCACTATGACCTCCCAACATTCCCTATTTTAAATCATCTGAATTACACTGGCTAACTGTAAAATTACAGCTGATATACATAACTTTAGTCTAAATTAGTGTCCATATATCTATACTTCAGTACTTCCCAAATCACTATAAGGTATCAATCATGTCAGGTAAAGAAGCCACAAAACAAACAGGGCACCTGATGGTCCATTTAGTGCAGTGGCAAGTTAAGATACTCTTTTTTTTTACACTTAAACATACTGTAGAATAGACTTTAAAACCTGCATGTTTAAAAAAAGATTTCAAGGAAATCTCAAAATGGGCTACTTGGGTACTCTTTCATCTGTCCAAGTATACTGGTAGAAAAGGCGGACAGAGTGCTGTTACAGGTGACCTTCACTGAAGATATAACTATGACACTGCTATTACACTGGTCCGCTCTGGACACGTCTGAAAATCAGCATTCTTTTCCTAATGAGTTTTGTACGAGAAAAATGTTTTATAGAAGTAGCCACTGTGACCACAACTATATATTGCAGCATCGACTACATGCTGTATCAACAGGAAAAATGAGTTCTAGTAAAACAAATCACATTCTACCATGGCCCCATGAACAGTGAGGAAAAATGATCTTTAAAAGAAACTAGAAATATGCCACTCAATAGTATTTACCTTTTAACCTTAGCATATTCCAAAGGTAGAAACATGTTTTGGTAAAGAGGCAACATGATGCATAACAAAGGACAAAGAATTTCAAGTACAAAGAGGAGTTTTGGTCTCAACTGGGCCACTTCCCAGTCTCTAAAATTAGCAAAATAATGTGCTTAAATGGATCTGAAAGTTTTGTAAACAATAAGCAGCATAAAAGTATTGTATACACATATGTGTTTATAGATACATGTAAGTATGTATATGTACATATACATACATAAGTGTATATATACACATATATATAAACACACATATATACACACACCCTTTCAGAATATATCAACTGGGAATAATGGCTTCTCTTATCAGACATCTTCATTAATATGGGCAGTGAAAATTTTCTTCTTTGTTACTAATGCCCAATAAGCAAGTCTAAAAACTATAGTCAATAATGAAAAGACACAAAGTTTTATAAAATACCCACATTCTTTAGACAGTTTTTGCATTTATAACTTGTTTACATTCTAAAAGGGGAGGGGGAGAACACTTTATAACAAAATGTATTAAGTAGGCCAAAAGTTAAACTGAGGTTAAACCTAACAAGTGACAAACCAAAAACACAGAGAGACAGTACACAAGAGTGTAAAAATCTACAATTAAGTCTTTCATTGCCAAAATCAACAACGCTGAACAAGACTGAGAATAATTTGTTAGATGCATATGAGAACAGTTTGACAATTTTATGTCATCACTTGCATTATAAAGGACTAGGATCTTGCTGCAATTATACACAGTCCTCTTCGTACAAACAGAACGTAGAAATGAAGTGATTAATTAAAAACCAAATGATTAATTTAACATGACAAAGTATTTTCAGTTATAGTACACTGCATACGAGTTAAAACTCACTGATCAAATTTGATCTTATAAAGTGAAGACTGCTTCAAGGCACCTGAGTGGCTCAGCTGGTTAGGCATCTGACTCTTGATTTCGGCTCAGGTCACAAGTTCGAGCCCTGTGTCAGGGTCTGTGCTGACAGTGTGAGCATGCTTGGGATTCTCTTTCTCCACTCCCACACTCACATGTACACATGCTCTCTCTCAAAATAAGTAAACATTTTAAAAAATAAATAAAATGAAGACTTTCAAAAAATTACTTGAGCATTAGGCTTTTCCCTTATTTTTTTAAATAAATTTGGAAAGGACAAGAGTAAAATAATAAAAACAACCAAACAAAAATTAACACTGCCTTTATAGGTTTAAAAATATCTAAGGTGAGTGCCTTTATTTATCATTTTTATGTAGAAGATTGTCAGAAACATCCTTAGATCATTCTTTATTTCTTCTTCCAAGCATCAAATAAACTGCTTAGAGAAATATTATAAATCTGATAAAAAATACTGGAAAAAAGATTTTCTTAAATAAATTAAACTTACAGGAAAGCAAATGTGACATTGTTGACAACAGGTCTCAATTTTGCCATTAAGATAGAAATGACTGGTGGGGCACCTGGGTGGTTCAGTCGGTTAAATGGTTTCAGCTCAGGTCATGATCTCACAGTTTGTGGGTTCAAGCCCTGCATCGGGCTCTGCACTATCACCTTAGGATTCTCTCTCTCTGCCCCTCCTCTGCTTGCTCTCTCTTTCTTTCTGTCTCAAAAATAAGTAAATAAATTTAAATAAAAGAAAAAAAAGAAAAAGAACATTTAAAAAAAAGATAGGAATGCAAGCTGGTGCAGCCACTCTGGAAAACAGTATGGAGGTTCCTCAAAAAACTAAAAAGAGAACTACCTTACGACCCAGCAATTGCACTACTAGGCATTTATCCACGGGATACAGGTGTGCTGTTTCGAAGGGACACATGCAACCCCATTTTTATAGCAGCACTATTGACAATAGCCAAAGTATGGAAAGAGCCCACATGTCCATCGATGGATGAATGGATAAAGAAGATGTGGTATATATATACAATGGAGTATTACTCGGCAATCACAAAGAATGAAATCTTGCCATTTGCAACTACGGGGATGGAACTGGAGGGTATTATGCTAAGTGAAATTAGTCAGTCAGAGAAAGACAAAAATCACATGACTTCACTCATATGAGGGCTTTAAGAGACAAAACAGATGAACATAAGGGAAGGGAAACAAAATAATATAAAAACAAGGAGGGGGACAAAACAGAAGAGACTCAAAAATATGGAGAACAAACTGAGGGTTACGGGAGGGATTGCGGAAGAGGGGATGGGCTAAATAAGTAGGGGGCACTAAGGAATCTACCCCTGAAATCATTGTTGCACTAATTTGCATTGCTAACTAATTTGAATGTAAATTTAAAAAAACAAAACAAGTCAAAAGAAAAAGAAAAAAAAAGACAGAAATGACTGGTTTATTATGTGACCCCATTAATGATTAAAGAATCCTTTCTCTATATTTTCCTCTGAACAATGTTTCAGGCCATCATAACCATTATATGGTCCAAGTACTATTTATGGAGGCCAAAAAGAATGCTGATGTCATTCATTTTACTTTCTAACATCAAGACTTACAACTATAAAATCCACAGATAATATTTCTATTTTTTACATGTATTACTCATGTGCCTGGCACATAAATGTTAGTTACTATTACTATAATTAGTAACTCAAATAATTACATTAAGTGCTGTGATTTCTAAGAGCTGCAGTGTTACTAATTTATCAAATGCCTTACTTCCCTCAAAATACTAAAAGACAAACATATACATGAGAACTGACTGAGACAGCATGAAAAAAGCAGATTCTAACATACAACAGGCATTTTATTCACTGTGATAGATACTAGTAACTGTTAGTTATGGATGGAATTGTGTCCCCCCAAACTCATATACTAAAGCCCTTACTCCCAGAATAACTGTAGTTGGAGACTGACTGGGCCTTAAAGGAGATGATTAAAGTTAAAGGACATGGGAAGGGTAGGGTCCTAACCCAACAGGGCCGATGTCCCTGTAAGTAGAGACAGACACCAAGAATATACACACACAGTGGATACAGCAAGAAGGAGGCTGTCTGCAGCCCAGCAAGACAGGCATCATCAGAAACCAAACCCGCTGGCACCTTGACCTCAGACTTCCAGCCTCCAGAACCGAGAAAATAAACTTCAGTTATTTAAGCCACTCAGTCTGTGGTATTCTGCTATATCAGCCCAAGCAGACTAACACATAGTTCACTGAAAAAGTTGGTAAAAGCAGGAAAAAAATAAAAATGCTCTGTAAAAATACTGAATATCTTAACTTGAAAAACTGTATATTCATTTATCAATCTTTTGATATAGAATCAAAGATTTCCTACAAAGATTTCTAGTTTTGGCTTCTGTAAAATGATGCAAGAACTTAAAGACTCTTACAAAGCAATCTGGGTACAGAAACCTAGATTCGGATAGCTTTTTTCTAACCTTTTATACTCATCTCACCCATTCCCAGTCCAAGAGTTTTATTTAGCAACTCACTTTATCCCATCTTTCTAAAGTATTCCACTTAGCTTTTATAGAAATGACAACTTTATTCTCACACTCACACTTCACTGGAATAACTAGCATTTAATTACATCACATAATTACCATAACAAATATAACCAGCATAAACAACTCACAAAACAAACACAACTGGCTCATGGAATACAGACAACTCAGCTGGTAGGTACAGAAGCATAGAGATATAGTAGAGATCAAGCAACTCACCAGCTGGAAGTATGCAACATGTTACAGTCATAGGTGCTGGTGTTTTAGGACAAAAATGGCCAGTATTAGACAATCAATGGAGTTTGCCATGGAGGTTGGTTAAGAGGATTTCTATTGTATATCCAAATACATTTTACCCATCAAAAAAACTGTCACTTCGGAATGTTGTCATTGTGCCAAACAATATGGAAACCCCTCTTTTAGAATTTCTGAATCTGCCTAATGTTTTAAATATTCAATGGTAGATCATCAATCTTGGAACAGGATTTGATTTCCAAAAAACAACAATTAGGTGATGGGTCTGCTATAAAATGTGAGCACCAAAGTCCAGTAATAAAATTCAAAGAAAAGCAAAGTGTCACTATATAGCAAAATAACTGTTTAATATTATTTCTTTAAATGTAAATCTAAAAATTTCAAGAATATGCTGAATAAGTACAACATAAATATAACAAGTACAAGATGCCACCCCAAGAATATCTATCATTTCAATATAAAATTCTGTTGTTTTAAAAATGACAACCACTTAGGGGCGCCTGGGTGGCTCAGTCAGTTAAGCGTCCGACTTCGGCTCAGGTCATGATCTCACGGTCCGTGAATTCGAGCCCCACATCGGGTTCTGTGCAACAGCTCAGAGCCTGGAGCCTGCTTCAGATTCTGTGTCTCCCTCTCTCTGACCCTCCCCCGTTCATGCTCTGTCTCTCTCTGTCTCAAAAATAAATAAACATTTAAAAAAAAAAAGACAACCACTTATATTAATTATATCTCATTTACCTATACATATATATGTATGTAAACACACACATATAACCCCGTTCCTGAGTGAACACAAATCAACTATTTATATACATAAATAACTTCATGTTCTGAAATGCCCCGATACTGAAGCCTGATTAATGAAGAAACTTTATGTCACACTGAATCTTATTTAGTAATTAAAATAAATCACTAAAGTTTGTGCATAAAGAAGTAACATAATGGATGCAGTGTTTTAGAAAGTCATTTAACAGTTAAGAACTAGAGGTGTGAAAAATGGAAAAGATAATTTAGGAAACAACCAGAACAAACGAGGTATATGATAGTAAGAGTCTAAATTAGAGACAGATAGCAAATGGAAATTAAAAGGACAAAGGACAAAAACAAGAAGTCTATAATAATATATTCAAAAAGCACTTTACAAATATTAGTTTTCATTACTGTGAAAGAATCCATAAGCTGTAAATCAGATGAAAAAAATCAAATGCAGAGTAGAGGTGAGTATGACAAAATCTTCGGGCAGTAACACTGTTCTTTCCTGCTTATTGTACAGATCAAAAACAAAGATGGGACACACTCAAGGTTAGTGAATTTTGGAAAGCTGTGGTTGTCAATCCAGATAAGTATAGCTGAAGGAGCATGTTGTAGATTTAATTAAGCTTCATTATGAAGCATTATTCATATCAATTCTGATCTGGATATGAAATAACAGATGTTTTGTTCTTCTCAAGAATTGTGTGTGTGTGTGTGTGTCAGAAAGAGCACATGCATTGAGTCCTAACAGATGAGAGAAAATGACTTTGTCCATTATATAAAGTGACTTTTTCTTTGCAGAATAGTCTTCAATCAAGTAGGTTCTGCTTTGGAGGAAAAACGGTAACTAGTAGATTGCTAGTTAGACAATAGTTGTTTAATTAAGTGTGCTGTTTTTCTTTATTTAACTGCATTCATGACAAAGATGCGAAGTTAAAGTCAACTTCTATTTCTACTCTGCTATTTAACTTCTATATCCAATTCCTACCCTCTAAATCTCACCAAATGTCACAAAACTCTTGAACTTCAAACTCAATTACAGGAAAACTAGAAAATTCTCTTTTGGATTCTTCCAGAATTTATCCAAAAAATACTAGGATAATTTACCTCAAATGTCTTCACCTTTTCCATGGTTATCAAGCGCCTTGATGTGTGACTGGAAAGCTTCTGCTCACAGTTGCTAATGAGTTGCAGGCAAGGGTGCCAGGGTACCATCTCCTCGGTGTATCTGAAGAAAGCACAGCTGACTTTTAGGAACACTCATATGTGCACCCCACACAGGATCGTCATGGGGTTATCCAGTGTGGTATGGATGTCCTCCCACTCCACGCTCTACATATTTTATTTTACATATACTGACTATATAATCCATAAACAAACATTTTACAAAGTACTTTAATATTACATCTGAAAAAAGCAGTTTAATTTTTTTTTACCTGTGGCCTGAGACTAAGAGACAGTGAAAGAATGTTTTACAGAAGAACACAAAGCATTTAACGATTTGACGTTAACAAGACAAGGATTCCACCCTAAAGGGTCCCACAAGAGCACATAAGACAGAAATATATTCTGTAACAAACAATCCCTTGATATGCATGAGGGACTGACTCATCTGGAGATTTTTATGAATTCCCAAAGAATGAAGTCTACTCGGCATATATTTTCCCTATAAAATGAAGTGTTCCTGCAAAATTTTAATGGCATCTTGAGATCTCTATTACCTTTGTAAATACAGGAAAAGTTATTTGTAAGATTATTCAAATAAACTAGCAATAAAATAAGCACCACATGGTCACCTTAACCATGGAAGAAATCAAAGCCACAATAATGAGCAGTGGTGACTGCTGCTATGCAGCCCAGGTACCACGTGTATGGAGGTGATGACACCTAGAAAGCAGGATAGTCAGGCAGCAGTAGTTCTGAACCATCTGACAGGTTGTTGGCATCACTCTTGGCAGAAGAAACAGGTGACAGATGAGGGGGAAACAGCTATGGAAGAATGCTGAAGAACAGCAGGGGAGGCACTCATTAGGTATGGGTACCATTAAGAACACTGTGATGCCTAGTTTTTATTTTTCCTTTGCAAATCTTTTGCCTTTCTAGGTAACCTCTGCAAACATTTATTATATGGGAAATTTTCAAGTTCTGGTCCAAAGTGGGAAAGGTGCCAGTTAGCACTTCCCATAAAGGACACCATCTCAGCTAGCCCATTCCAATGCATCAACATGGTCTTCACTACCACTCTTTTACTGACTTCTCTAGTCCCTCTGACCTTCAATGAGCTCTCCCTCATTACCTCAACCACATGCTCAAAACCTTCATCACCCACTTACAAAGCAACATTCATAATGTACTTCACTGTATTATCAGTGGAAGGAATTCCCTTGAAGTCATTCTCTGCATCCTTCCTTAGAGCTCTCCAGTAGGTAATGACCATTTCACATTTTGCCTGATCTAACAATTCTCTAAAGTTCACTATCTAGTCAGAAATGTTGTCTTTCTCCTAAGATTAGTTAATATCAAATTTGGGAGTCTTCATACAAAGCATTTATGATATGGAGACATACATTCTACACCATGGTTAACAGAAAAAAAAAAAATATAGCCTTGACCTTAAGCTTGAAAAAGCAGAGTTTGTAGATGTCTAAAATAGTATTTGTCAAACTTAGTTATGTACCTTTTTTTAAGGAAAAAAATCTTATTTCCTGGCAGAGTTAACTTAAAGTATTCTTATTAAAATGTAACTTAAAGATATATAAGCATAAGTTAGATATAAAGTCCATATGCTTACATTCTTTAAATACCTATAAAACCAAAACAAATTTACAAATCAAAAGTACAAAACCAATACAATTTTAATACTGATGACACGAATGATGCTAAGCTTGTGAAACTAAGTCACCAGGCCTTTGGCTTAAGAGCAGAAAAACATAGTTATGTGTTTTATATTACCTTTTTGACTTGATCTTTAAGTTTAAGCATGAAAGAACGTCATTTGGGTTATCATTATCATTAACAAGCTCTTTTTTTTTATTTTTTTTATGTTTATTTATTTTTGAGACAATTTGTGAGAGACAGAGTACAATCAGCAGAGGGGCAGACAGAGGGAGACACAGAATCCGAAGTGGGCTCCAAGCTCTGAGTTGTCAGCCCAGAGCCCAATGCAGGGCTTGAACCCACAAACCGTGAGATCATGATCTGAGCTGAAGTCGGACTCTTAACCGACTGAGCCACTCAGGCGCCCCGCCCCATTAACAAGCTCGCCTTGAATCACTACCCTATTATACTAGGACCAATTTAGCTGTATACTCCCAAAATACCATGCTAAGAATTTTAAAATATCAACAAAAAAAATTTTTTTTAATGTTTATTTACTTATTTTGAAAGAGTGCATGTGAGCAGGGGAGGGGCAAAGAGGGACAGAGAGAACCCCAAGCAGGCTCCGCGCTGTCAGCACAGAGACTGACACAGGGCTCCATCTTATGAACCATGAGATTACAATCTGAGACAAAAATCAAGAGACACTTAAACTGACTGAGCCACACAGGTACCCGCTAAAATTCTTTACTATAGATTTACTAATATATTTTATACCAACATACTTCAATGAACTGTTTACAAAGTGTTAAATAGAAGCCATAAATCTGTACTATGCCTGGGTTATTATGATAGTATGGTATGCTATCTTCGTTTCATTTCTATTACTATACCCCTACAATCCAAACATCTATTTAAAACCTAAATCAGCCACAATAGACAAGTCCACAGAGGTAGATAAGTGGTTGCCAGGGGCAGAAATAGTGGTGACTGCTTATGTATATGGGGTTTCTTTAGGGATGATACAAATGTTCTGGGATTAGAAAGTGGTGATGGTTGCACAACTTTGTGGATGTACTAAAAACCATGGAGTTGTGAACTGTAAAAAGGTGACTTTCATGATATACAAATTATAACACATTATTTTTTTAAAAGCAAAACCAACTGTGCATAGGCCCCTAGCTTTTCCATAAATCATGACACTCATTTTCCTATGAATCTTCATGCCGTAAGCTATTTCCAAATGTCACTACAATTTCACCTCCCATTTGAGAAACAGATTTTGCACTGATTAGAGCACTCACTGAAAATAGCCCAAGGTATCACTTTTTCTTGTTTCCTAGTTAAGAGATGAAAAACATGTTTTCTTTGCTGCTCTGAGCCACTCCAAAACTCATTTTACTAGAGTTACTGTTTATTCCCAATATAAAGCAAGCCATCATGCTATATGCCTTAAACTTATACAGTGACATATATCAATTATTTCTTCAGTAAAACTGGGAAGAAAAATGTATCCCCAAATCCTACATTGGGGCATACTTTATAAAGCTTCTTTATCAACATTTTTATCACAAGCATTAGCAGCGGGATTTCTATTAAAGGGCATCTTTTACAAAGAAATGCAGTTTGTGATCACCTCAAGAAAGTTATCTGTGTGTAATGCCAGTAAGAAAACAACACAATATGGAGACATAAAGCCTGAGCAAACAGTTGAACTCTGTAGCTTAGCAATTCCTATAATATCAAACACACATGAGTTGAAGTTATGTCATCCAAACGATATTAATGACATAGATCTTCGGGGTCACTTGCAAGTAGCTGCAACTCTGAATAATAAACCCATAAATACCAACAGTTTACAGTAATTTTATGTGGTCAGTCTCTAAGAGTGATAAGAATAAACTACTGAGAGCACAGATAAAAGATTAATTCTACTAAGAAGGGTTGGAAAAGTATCACAGAGATGGTGACAGTTAAGTCAGACCTTGAAAGGTTACTAGAATTTTATCAGCAGAGGAAAGAAGAAATGGTTTATCAAGCAATGGGCACAGAATAAACAAAGGTGAAAAGATACGAAGTGTACAGAGCATCTTGATGCTGGCAAAAATCCGACATGCTAGAGTGGGGGAAAAACTATACCCAAGGAAATACAGCCAGTCTGTTGAGTAGCAATTTCTTCACTGCAAATGGAAAATCCTTTTTCAATCATCAGCTCTGACAATTCCTTGCAAATAACTAAACTTTCAAAGGTAGTACTTTATTTTTATCATGTCTTATACTTTTAAAATGCCCTGGATTTAAAGAGTAATGCCTGAACTTGATTACAATATGTAATTCTTATTTTTAAACTTGAATCGTGTAACAGAATTTGATTGAGTAAATGAATTCAGTAGTAGAACTAAAAGCCCATATTCAATAGACCAAAAATACAAACATTTTAGAATTAAGCTGTGCTCGGGGCTCCTGGGTGGCTCAGTCGGTTGAATGTCCGGCTTCAGCTCAGGTCATGATCTCACAGTTTGTGAGTTCGAGCCCCACATCGGGCTCTATGCTGACAGCTCAGAGCCTGGAGCCTGCTTCGAATTCTGTGTCTCCCTCTCTCTCTGCTCCTCCCCGACTCATGCTCTGTCTCTCTCTTTCAAAAATAAATAAAAGCATTTAAAAAAAAATTTTTTAATAAAAATAAAAAAAATAAAATTAGGCTGTGCTAATGTATTTTAAAAGGAAATCTTTATTCTTAAAAAGCTATATTTTCAATACAATATAACCAAACAAATTCTAAATTGTTTAATTCGGAACCAAGAACATTATTTCAAACATTTCTAGATGATTTTAGTCTTAAATTCATCATAATATTGTGCTATTTTAAAAAGAACAAAGATTTTGGATGACATATAGTACAGAAGTAAATATAATTTATTTCCTAACACAAGACAAACTAAGTTCATTAATAAGTTAACAGTAATAATAATTAATATTTCATTAGTAAGGTCACTTTAGGCTAAAGAGAAGGAGATCTTCCTCTTCCCAGATGCAGCCTGAGGTGACCTCTGAGAATGGTTTTCTATTCACTTGACCCAAAAAACCCCTACAAAACCATGCAAATCAAGAGGTTCAAATCATCATGTTCACTTTAAGAACACATGTGAAACTTCCCAGGCCATCAAGGGTTTGCATATCTGAAAAGCCACCGAGTATTTGAAGGATGTCACTGTGCAGAAGCAATGTGTGCCATTCCATTGCTACAATGGCAGAGTGGTAGGTGTGCCCAGGCCACAGAGTGGGGCTGCACACAGGGTCAGTGGCCTAAAAAGAGAGCCAAATTTTTATTGCACATGCTTAAAAATGCAGAGAGTAATGCTGAGTTTAAGGGTTTAGATGCAGATTTTCTGGTCATTGAGCACATCTAGCTGAACAAAGACTCCAAGATGTGGCATGGAACTTACAGGGCTCACAGTCAGATTAACTCATACATGAGCTCTCCCTGCCACACTTTCAGTGAGATGATCTCTTTTCAGTGAGATAATCCTTACTGAAAAAGAGCAGACTGTTCCCAAACCAGAAGAGGAGGTTGCACAGAACAAAAATATACACCAGAAGAAACTGAAGAAGGGGCACCTGGGTGGCTCAGTCAGTTAGGCAACCAACTTCGGCTCAGGTCATGATCTCATGGTTCATGAGTTCAAGCCCTGCATCGGGCTCTGTGCAGACAGCTCAGAGCCTGCAGCCTGCTTCAGATTCTGTGTCTCCCTCTTTCTCTATGCCCCATCCCCACTTGCATTCTATGTCTCTCAAAAATGAATAAACATTTAAAAAAAATTTTTTTAAGAAGAAACAAATAATTATGTCCCAGGAGTAAATTCTGCATAAAATAAATGCAAATAAAAGTAAAAATAGAAAGGAAAAAAAAGTACAGGGAGGGTAAAACAACAGAAGCCTAATTATGAACATTTGAGAACATGGACATAAATTTCTTGAGAGATAAAGTCAGGGAAGTAAATACCATAGTAGTCTTCCCATGTGTGCATCAGACACATACCTAGATGAGAGCTTTCCCTTGATAAACATCTAGGGTAAAAAAAAAAAAAAAAAAGTGATAAAAGCATGTATCCCTTTTCTACTTCTAAAATATCCCTTTGGTTATATGCATTTGGAAATAAAATTATTAAAATTGAGAAGTCACTGAAAAAAATATCCAATGTCCATTTGTAAGGTCTTTAGAAATATTAAAAATACTTAAAAGTACCTCCAATTTAATTTTGTATAAAGAGAAAGGAATAAATAAAAGAACTACAAAAGATATTCTTAAGCACATTCAACTTGAATTATAATTAAATGCAAAACAACAAAATAGTGGGCAGTCAGAAATGCCAAAAAATAATAAGTACACAAAAACTAATGGGAATATTTCAAAAGGACAGAGGAACCACCTCAAAGTAACTCCCACTGATCAAATCTGAGACAATTTGAGCAACAAAATAGTGACAATAATAAATTATAGCCCAGTGAATAATACAAGCATCCATAAAAGTATAAATTAAGCACTCCATAAAAATATAAATTAATAAATTAGTAAACAAATAGGGGAAGAAGGGAAAACTCTTCCTTACTGTAGAATGCCAACTTAGAAATGTAGAAGGAATGATGGAACAGAAAAGTCATCATTTTGGTGGTTGTAAACAATGGAGTTGACAATGTGAATAGTGACTGGATGAACAAGATAGTGATGTAATACTGGGATATCTCCCCTGATGAAATACTAATCAAAGGAGAAAATGATGGCTCACAGTGGAGAAACCTGACAGAGAACAGGACTAGATGACCAAATTTAAGATCTCTAGGAGCAGTTAACTCTGTGTGCCCCACGATGCAGTGCATGAAAAACACAGTATAATTTTTGTAGTATTCCTACCAAGATCATTACCTGAATCTGGTCCTAAAAGAAACATCAGATGGAGGGAGACATCAACAGGAAGATAGCAGCATAGGAGGACGCTGGGCTCACCTCATCCTGCTGATCCCTTAGATTCCACCCACATCTGCCTAAATAACCCAGAAAATCGCCGGAAGACTAGCAGAACGGACTCTCCGGAGCCAAGCGTAGACAAGAGGCCCATGAAAGAGGGTAGGAAGGGCGGAGAGGCGGTGCATGCTACACGGACTGATGGGAAGGAGTCGGGGCGGTGGAGAGGCGGCCCACTGGGCAAGGCAGAGCCCCCAAAGTCTGGCTTGCAAAAGCGGAGGGGCCAGAGTCTGTGAGTTCTGACAGCTAGCGGGACTTAACATCTGGAATGTTAAAAGTCAACAGCTCTGCTCGGAGAGCAGGAGGGCTAGAGGACACCGGAGGGAGAGTTGTCAACCCCGGGAGACAGAGCTCAGCTTGGCAGGGGAACAAAGGTGCTGGCAAGCACCATTTCCCTCTCCCATCCTCCAGCTGAAATTCCAAAAGGAACCAGTTCCTGTCACCAAACTTGCTTGCACCGTGCAAATGCCCAACGCTGTGCTTCTGTGGATCCATCCCTCTGATGGGCCTGCCTCCCTCCTGGTGCTGCAGGGGACCACCATCAGCAAAGCTAGCTAAACCTGCCCCTCCCACCCCTGCGCACCTTGTGGATCCACCCCAGCTAATATGCCAGATTGCATCAAAGCAGCACCACAAGCCTGGCAGTCTGCAAGTAGCCCAGACAGAAGCCACACCACTCCACAGTGAGTCCTGACCCTGGGAGAGGGGAAGATAAAGTACACACCAGTCTGACCGTGGCCCCAACGGTGGGCTGGGGGCAGACATCGGGTCTGACTGCGGACCTGCCCACCAGCACAAGTTTCTCTGGACAGCACAGGGGAAGTGCCCTGCAGTTTGGAGCTACTGCAGGAACTACCAAAAATGCTGAAACATAAGAATTCTCCTCAAAAGAAACTCCAGGAAGTAGCGACAGCTAACGAATTGATCAAAAACGATTTAAGCAACATAATGGAACAAGAATTTAGAATAATAGTCATAAAATTAATCGCTGGGCTTGAAAAAAGCAGAGAGGACAGCAGAGAATCTATTGCTATAGAGATCAAGAGACTAAAACCTAGTCATGGGTAACTAAAAAATGCTATAAATGAGGTACAAAATAAAATGGAGGCAGCCATAGCACAGACTGAAGAGGCAGAGGAAAGAATAGGTGAATTAGAAGATGAAATTATGTGGGGCGCCTGGGTGGCTCAGTCAGTTAAGTGTCCGACTACAGCTCAGGTCATGATCTCACAGTCCGTGAGTTCAAGCCCCGTGTTGGGCTCTGTGCTGACAGCTCAGAGCTTGGAGCCTGCTTCAGATTCTGTGTCTCCCTCTCTCTCTGCCCCTCCCTTGCTCATGCTGTCTCTCTCTGTCTCAAAAATAAATAAAAACATTTTTAAAAATTTTTAAAAAAGAAGATAAAATTATGGGAAAAGAGGAAGCTGAGAAAATGAGAGATAAAAAAATCCAGGAGTATGAGGGGAGAATTTGAGAACTAAGTGATGCAATCAAATGGAACAATATCCATATCATAGGAATTCCAGAAGAAGAAGAGAGAAAGGTGCTGAAGCTGTACTTGAACAAATCATAGCTGAGAACTTCCCTGATCTGGGGAAGGAAACAGGCACTGAAATCCAAGAGGCACAGAGAACTCCCTTCAGACGTAATTTGAATCGATCTTCTGCAGGACATATCATAGTGGAACTGGCAAAATACAAGGATAAGGAGAGAATTCTGAAAGCAGGTAGGGGTAAACAGGCCCTAACTTACAAAGGTAGACACATAAAGGGCAGTAGCAGACCTATCTACTGAAACTTGGCAGGCCAGAAAGGAATGGCAGGAAATCTTCAGTGTGATGAACAGAAAAAATATGCAGCCAAGAATCCTTTCTCCAGCAAGTCTGTCATTCAGAATAGAAGGAGAGATAAAGATTTTCCCAAACAAACAAAAACTGAAGGAATTCATTACCACTAAACCAGCCCTACAAGAGATCCTAAGAGGGATTCTGTGAGTGAAATGTTGCAAGGACCACAAAGTACCAGAGACATCAGTACAAGCATGAAAGCTACAGACATCACAATGACTCTAAACCCCTATCTTTCAATAATAACACTGAATGTAAATGGACTAAATGTGTCAACCAAAAGACATAGGGTATCAGAATGGATAAAAAAAACAAGACCCATCTATTTGCTGTCTACAAGAGACTCATTTTAAACCTGAGGACACCTTCAGATTGAAAGTGAGGGGATGGAGAACTATCGACCATGCTACTGCAAGTCAAAAGAAAGCTGGAATAGCCACACTTATATCAGACAAACTAGACTTTAAATTAAAGGCTGTAACAAGAGGTGAAGAAGGGCATTATATAATAATTACAGGGTCTATCCATCAGGAAGAGCTAACAATTATAAATGTCTATGCACCGAATATGGGAGCCCCCAAATATATAAAACAATTAATCACAAATATAAGCAACCTTATTGATAAGAATATGGTAATTGCAGGGGACTTTAATACCCCACTTACAACAATGGATAGATCATGTAGACACAGGATCAATAAAGAAACAAGGGCCCTGAATGATACATTGGATCAGATGGACTTGACAGATATATTTAGAACTCTGCATCCCAAAGCAACAGAATATACTTTCTTCTCAAGTGCACATGGAACATTCTCCAAGATAGGTCACAAACTGGGTCACAAAACAGCCCTTCATAAGTATAAAAGAATTGAGATCATACCATGCACACTTTGAGACCGCAATGCTATGAAACTTGAAATCAACCACAGGAAAAAGTCTGGAAAACCTCCAAGAGCATGGAGATTAAAGAACACCCTACTAAAGAATGAATAGGTCAACCAGGCAATTAGAGAAGAAATTAAAAATATATGGAAATAACGCTTTGGGATGCAGCAAAGGCAATCCCGAGAGGAAAATACATTGCAATCCAGGCCTATCTCAAGAAACAAGAAAAATCCCCAATACAAAATCGAACAGCACACCTAAAGGAAATAGAGGCAGAACAGCAAAGAAACCCCAAACCCAACAGAAGAAGAGAAATAATACACAATACAGAATCTAAAAAAATCTGTAGAGCAGATCAATGAAACCAAGAGTTGGTTTTTTGAAAAAATAAACAAAATGGATAAACCTCTAGCCAGGCTTCTCAAAAAGAAAAGGGAGATGACCCAAATAGATAAAATCATGAATGAAAATGGAATTATTACAACCAATCCCTCAGAAATACAAGCAATTATCAGGGAATACTATGAAAAGTTATATGCCAACAAACTGGACAACCTGGAAGAAATGGACAAATTCCTAAGCATCCACACACTTCCAAAACTCAAACAGGAAGAAATAGAAAACTTGAACAGACCCATAACCAGCAAAGAAATTGAATCAAGTCAATTCAAGAAATTGAATGAAGTCAACCTTTCACTTTTTGCAGATGACATGATATTATACATGGAAAACCTGATAGACTCCACCATAAGTCTGCTAGAACGGATACATGAATTCAGCAAAGTCACAGGATACAAAATTAATGTACAAAAGTCAGTTGCATTCTTATACACTAATAATGAAGCAACAGAAAGACAAAGAAACTGATCCCATTCACAATTGCACCAAGAATCATAAAATACCTAGGAATAAACCTAACCATGCTGAAAACTATAGAAAGCTTATGAAGGAAATTGAATAAGATACGAAGAAATGGAAAAACATTCCATGCTCATAGTAGAATATTGTTAAAATGTCAATACTACCCAAAGCAATCTATACATTCAATGCAATCCCAATCAAAACTTCACCAGCATTCTTCTCGAAGCTAGAACAAGCAATCCTAAAATTTGTATGGAACCACAAAAGACCCCGAATAGCCAAAGTAATATTGAAGAAGAAGACCAAAGCGGGATGCATCACAATCCCAGACTTTAGCCTCTACTACAAAGCTGTAATCATCAAGACAGCATGGTATTGGCACAAAAACAGACACACAGACCAATGGAATAGAATAGAGACTCCAGAATTGGACCCACAAAAGTATGGCCAACTAATCTTTGACAAGGCAGGAAAGAACTTCCAATGGAAAAAAAGTCTCTTTAACAAATGGTGCTGGGAGAACTGGACAGCAACATGCAGAAGAATGAAACTAGACCACTTTCTTATACCACTCACAAAAATAAACTCAAAATGGATAAAGGACCTGAATGTGAGACAGGAAACCATCAAAACCATCAAAACAGGAATGTGAGAGCAGGAAAAACCTCTCTGACCTCAGCGGCAGCAATTTCTTACTTGACACATCTCCAAAGGCAAGGGAATTAAAAGCAAAAATGACCTATTGGGACCTCATCAAGATAAAACCTTCTGCACTGCAAAGGAAACAGTCAACAAAACTAAAAGGCAACCGACGGAATGGGAAAAGATATTTGCAAATGACATATCAGACAAAGAGCTAGTATCCAAAATCTATAAAGAACTCACCAAACTCCATGCCCAAAAAACAAATAATCCAGTGAAGAAATGGGCAGAACACTTCTCTAAAGAAGACACTTCTCTAAAGACATCCAGATGGCCAACAGGCACATGAAATGATGCTCAACGTCGCTCCTCATCAGGGAAATTCAAATCGAAACCACACTCAGATACCACCTCATGCCAGTCAGAGTGGCTAAAATGAACAAATCAGAAGACTACAGATGCTGGAGAGGATGTGGAGAAACAGGAACCCTCTTGCACTGTTGGTGGGAATGCAAATTGGTGCAGCCACTCTGGAAAACAGTGTGGACGTTCCTCAAAATATCTACCCTATGACCCAGCAATAGCACTGCTAGGAATTTACCCAAGGGATACAGGAGTGCTGATGCATAGGGGCACTTGTACCTCAATGTTTATAGCAGCGCTTTCAACAACAGCCAAATTATGGAAAGAGCCTAAATGTCCATCAACTGATGAATGGATAAAGAAATTGTGGTTTATATACACAATGGAATACTACCTGGCAATGAGAACAAATGAAATCTGGCCTTTTGTAGCAATGTGGATGGAACTGGAGAGTGTTATGCTAAGTGAAATAAGTCATACAGAGAAAGTCAGATACTGTATGTTTTCACTCTTATGTGGATCCTGAGAAACTTACCAGAAGACCATGGGGGAGGGGAAGGAAAAAAAAAAAAAAAAAGGGTTAGAGAGGGATGGAGCCAAAACATAAGAGACTCTTAAATACTGAGAATAAACTCAGGGTTGACGGGGGGTGGGAGGGAGGGGAAAGTGGGTGATGGGCACTGAGGACACCTGTTGGGATGAGCACTGGGTGTTGTATGGAAACCAATTTGACAATAAATTTCATATTAAAAATAAATAAATAAATAAAAAAGAAACATCAGATGGACCCTGGTTGAGGGTCAACCTTTAGAATATACGCTGTATACTCTACAAAACTATCAAAGACACAAAAGAAAAGAATGGGGACATATCCCAGACTGGAGGAGAATGACAAGATGGGTTAATAGAGCACATTTTCTCAGATGGACTGCAACTGATGAAATGTGAATAAGGTCCATGTACTGAACAGCAGTGTTATCAATACTGATTTCCAAACTTGGAGGGTTGACTGTGGTTTGACAAGAATATTCTGGTTTCTGAGAAGTACAAGTGATGGGGCATTACTATCTGCAACTTCTTAATTAGTTTCAAAAAGGATGAATGACAATGGGTATGTGATTACGTAATGAATGAGAAAGGAGGATACAGTAGATGACATTAATGGTTGGAAACTCTGGATGAGGGGAATTTTTTGTGCTACATTTGAAACTTCTATGTAAGTCTGAAACTATCTCAAAATAAGTTTTCTAAAAATTTACTGCTGGAATTCAGCTTATCTAAGGCAGGAACCACTTTTGTATAGAAAGAAATAAATGTGTTCTTCTCTAAAAATATTAATAAAGATCTGGTACCTGAGATCTGGTAAACTGTTAAATTAAGTGAACACAGCCCTGAGAATAAGGAAACTAATTAGCTAGCTAGCTAGCTATTAACTTTAGACAAGTCACTTCACTCCTTGGAAGTAATTTTCCTTATTTCTAAAATGAAAAGATTAAATGAGACTATCACAGGTCAGTGTTAAGAAGTCTGGGCAGGAATGTATACAGTCTTATCAGCTGATAAACAAATGCATGACTTAAGTTAAGCCATGGTAACTTCCAACACATTTATAAAACAAAAACCAGCACGGCTTCCAACAGCTGAAGGACCATCCGCCATTTTGAAAAGACAGAAAGTTAACACTGTTCTAAAATGCTTTCTATATAATTATGTATAGCAGATACAGGAACTACATAATTTTTTAAAAATATTTCTATGGCAGATTGAAGAAACAGCCAAATTTTGAACCTAATTCTAAACTATCTTTGAAATCTAAAGATGCTGTCTTATTCAAGATATCTTGTGTTTCATTGTTGTTATATACAGCTCTGTTTATAATTAATAATTACTGAATAATAAAACCCAAACCAACAATATTGAACATAATCAGGGCTTTAAATATATGCACAACTTTTATTTTGTATTAGTTTTTAACAAAGATGTTGCGCCTGGGTGGCTCATTCAGTTGAGCATCCAACTTCAGCTCAGGTCATGATGTCACAGTTTGTGACTCCAAGCCCCACACTGGGCTCACTGCTGTCAGCACAGAGTCTGCTTTGGGTCCTCTGTCCCCCTCTCTCTCTTCCCCTCCCAGCTCACGCATAAAAAAACACAATACAATACAATACAATAAAAAAGATTTATTGCAGGGAGCCTGGGTAGCTCAGTCGGTTGAGCATCTGACTCTTGATTTCAGCTCAGGTCATGATCCCAGGGTTGTGGGACTGAGCCCTGCACGGGGCTCCTCACTGAGCATGGAGCCTGCTTAAGATTCTCTCAGGGCACTTGGGTGGCTCAGTCTGTTAGGCATCTGGCTCATGATTCAGCTCAAGTCATGATCTCACGGTTTGTGGGATTGAGCCCAGTATTAGGCTCTGCTCTGACAGCATGGAGCCTGATTGGGATTCTCTGTTTCCCTCTCTGCCCCTCTCTCTCTGCCTTACTCTCTCTCTCTCTCTCTCAAAAAAAAAAATATAAGATTCTCTCTCTCTCTGCCTCTCTCCCATGCACACATGCTCTAATTAAAAAAAAAAAAAAAATTTACTGCATTTAAGGTGATCATAATAGCCAATAGATATTTAAAGCTAGCTAGTAGTAGATGAATCACTCCACTAAGCTGTTAAAAATTACCTATGTTTGTGGCCTGGCAAAACAGTTACTGAAGAGCTATGATTTATCAGACACTGAGTTAAAAATGGTATAAAACAGTGGTTGGCAAACCTTTCCTCTAAAAGGCCAGACAGTAAGTACGTTAGCCTTTGTGGACCACATATGTTTCTGTAACATGTCTTTCTTTGTTGTTGTTTTTTTATTTTTTAACAACTCTTTAAAAATGTAAGAACACAGCTCAAGTGCCTTACAAAAATAGGCTGAGGACCACATCTGGCCCACAGGCTATAGTTTGCCAACTTCTGATATAAAATAAAAAGGTTAAAGCAATTCAATAAGAGAAAAGGGCTGGTTTTATACACATATGTAGGTAAACAAAGACTGTTATAAACATTAAACATAAATATATTTACCCTGAATACAACTGGAAATAGGGGGAAAATATACTAGATATACAAATACCATAATGAAAGTGAAATTAAAAAATAAAATTATTTAGTATTACATACTCTGGTGTGTATACTGGTAACCAATAGACTAGTCTTCCACCTAATACAAGGGTCTCCGCTGCAAAGTTTAACAGGTCAAAAAACATGTCACTCAGATGATAACTCAGGGAAACAGGAACATGGCTTTCTGGACTAGAAAAAGAAAACAAAATTTCAAAATCAATGAAAAATCTTAAGGCTTAAACTATGCTAATTAAAAAGAACAACATGCTCTTTTCAAAATAGTAACCTATTGCATTTAACTGTCACTTACCATTTTTCGATCCCCTTTGGTATTTCCTTCTGAGAACCTGTTCTTCTTGTAGATTCTCTGATACCATATGGGGCTAGGCAAAAAACAAATAATGTGGTCAAAAGTCACCTAATCACCAATGAGGCGCAGATGGACATCATGGGTCTCTAGAGTGACACTCAAGGAACGCATTGCTGCCCATTAAATATTCCAGCCAAGAATACACAACACAAGAAAGATTCTACTTAAAACCGTGGGAGGGCCAGCAAACCAATGTGTTCTTCAAAAATGTCAGTGTCATAAAAAAGAAAGGCTGCGAAAGTGTGACAAACTAAAAGAGGCCTAAAAGAGATTACCAAATGTAATACCTGATACTAGACTGGATATTATTGTCCCAGAGGGAAAAATAAAGAAATATGAAGACAGTAGAGGTAGGGAGAAGACAAGGCTGACATTTTTGTGTGTGTTGATAAGTTTTGTATTTTAAGTGTAAGTGACTTTAGGGAACTAATTGTACTCCTACTTTTGTATAAAAATAAACTTACGATCAGTGATGATTGCATCAAAATATGTGCCCTTCCTCCAGGAAGGTTTAGATGCATCTGAAACCAGGACATCAAGGTAATACTTCTCCAAACCATACTGCCGAAGATTTGCCCTAATGTTTTCATCTGGTCCTCTCCATTTCTGGTTTTTCCTACTAGCCTTTCCTG
Source organism: Acinonyx jubatus (assembly GCF_027475565.1). Taxonomy (NCBI): domain Eukaryota; kingdom Metazoa; phylum Chordata; class Mammalia; order Carnivora; family Felidae; genus Acinonyx; species Acinonyx jubatus. The sequence goes on from NC_069385.1 coordinate 38,156,626, forward strand.
AAGGGAAAGAAAAAGGAATACAGAAACTACTAAATCAAATAGAACATTCTTACTTCTTGTCATTTAGCTAGAAGTAATTTTTAACTCCTTTACACCTATATTTACAATAAAACTTGTTCAAGTTATTAATTTTATTTACATAAACTTATTTTTATTTCCATTTACTACAAAAAATATTTTGAACAGTAAAACATACTTTCTACCTGATCTTGTTCTGTCACCTTTCAAGTGAAACTGCCTTAAAACACTCATTCAATACTTACCAAACTCAAAGCATATACAAGTAAGATACAGAGCTGAAAAGAACATGGTCCTTTTCCTGCAGGAGCAATCAGCCCCATATAGAAATAGTGATGAATCAGATAAATGATAAATGAAGAGAGCTAACTTGGGAAATATGGAGCTCTAGGACCATGGAGAGAGGAAGCAAAATGGAGACATTACAGAAGAAAAGTTAAAATGAGGATTGAAGGAAGAAGTTCAAAGTTCTGGTTTAGGCATCACAAGTGGATGATGACGCTGTTAAGATCAGAAAAACCAAGAGGAAAACAAGCTTAAGGGAAAAAATGAGATTTACTTGAGATGTATCAACCTTGCTTATCAGCTACCTATAGATCATTCAGAAAGAGCTATTTAGTGGGTACAGGCCAGAATATATGCACTTAAAGTTATCCTGTAAGAACGAATGACATTTTTATTGACCTAGGTGGCAGTTATGTGTTTGTTCTATAGTTATTCTATTTTTATACACTCTTCTGCATCTTGATCTACTTCACAATAAAAACAAAATTTAAAAATCAAAAGAAGAAGAATGACATGACTCTGAATAACATGCACTGTGACAGGAGAAGTGGTCAAAGAGAGATGCCTGGAGAAAACAACATGCTAATACAGGTCAAAGAAAACTGCAAGGCCTTAAGGAGCCAGAGACAGAACAGTCAAGCAAGTACCACCTGATGAGATCACTGTCTAGGAAACCAAGGGAGGTTTACAAAGGTCAACACTGCCAAATGCTGTAGATCTGTGGTCCTACTAAGAGATTTCAGCAGGCACAGAAGTTAAAAAATACTGGGCAGAAGACAGTGAAAGATGAAGAAAAAGAGACAGCAAGTAAATACCAGCTTTCAAGATACACTTTGGCAAAAGGAAAAGGAAAATAGTGGCAGCCAGAGGGCTCCTACAGGAATAGAAAAGGTTTTGTATTTTTAAAATAGCAGAAATTTGAGAATATTTCAGAGTATAGAAAGAGATTATAAGCATAAGAAACAAAGGGCCTATTTAACAGCATCTGGGATAAGCTCTGAAAAAATTCAACCTCAATCAGAATTCTATACAAGTAAACTGAAAGGTTATAAATAACTTTAAACATGATTTTCATAAATAAGAATTCTATTAAATTATACAGGACAATCCCCTTAAAGCAAACATATTGCTTCTACTAAAAGTTAACTGGAATAATTCTTAGCACTCTCTCTGCTCTAACATATTGCCAAGAATATCTTTTTCTGGATAGCCCATTTAGGTGAACTTAATATAACCAATTTTCCTTATGATAAATATACTAAATTCCTTATAGTCAAGTTAGGAAAAAAGACTGTTCATCAAGCACAATATGTCAAATTTTTTAGGGGGGAAAAAGTATGGAAAATTCTTACCAATACAATAAGTTGAGAATAACTGGGTGACAAACAGAAAAAGGGTGTTCAAAAGGCTGATTCTAGATACAATAATTGAATACCAACATGAACAGAATTTCAAAATCATCAGTGAAACTTGACATTTTTAGTACTATTCAGGAATTTTGGAAATATAGAAATTTTTCCAGTTTGATTCAATTCCATCCAATCACATACATACATTAGCAAAGTGTCTAGATTTCAAAATAATTTCCAAAATTGCCTCAAAAGCAAGCAAATATTTTTCTCAAGTTAACCTCAGTCTAACACAGAATCTTCTAAGTTACTATCACCTTAACTGTTTCAAAGATATTTTGGTTGGTTACGAAATTAAAATCGATATAGTATTCAAGGACTAGAAATTAATCTAGTATTCACACAATATATGATTACTGAATAAAAAAATGGTGACAATCTTTAAAAAGAAACTGTATGTTTTATTAATATGGACATGCTGATTAGAAAATGGCTTGTTTTGGGCGCTCGGGTGGGCTCAGTTAGTCAAGCATCTGACTTCGGCCAAGATCATGATCTCATGGCTCATCAGTTCAAGTCCCACATCAGATGAGCTTGAACCCTGCTTCAGGTGAGCACAAGCCCCGCTTAGGGTGAGCCCTGCTTCTCTCTAGCTCTTCCCTCCCTCTTTCTCTCTCTCTCTCTGTCCCTTGCTCACTTGTGCCCTCTCTCTCTAAAAAATAAATAAAATGGCTAGTCCCTCTCCAACTTCTTTCCCAACTCTAAAGTTCACAGCCTTGTAGTTTGCCAACTTTGTAGAAATCTCTTACTATAAAACAAAGGGGAAAAAAATCTCTCTTACTAAAACCATAAATACCTCTGAGGGGAGAGCTCTTCCTTAGCCATCTTTGTGTTACCCAGGAGATCACTTTGTACATACTGGATCACTTCATAAAAAGCAGATAACCAATGAAATCTTACTGTTTGGAAAAATAAGTAAAACTACATTATATCACAACTCTGTACCTTAACACTAAAGATAGATGTATAATACCATATAAACCTGTTTAATTATTATAAAGGCACATTTGGTACAAGAACAAAGATTCTAACACTGTCTAGAACCTCTACTCACCTAGGCCATGAACTGTATTGTAGTCTATGTCTGTCCCACATACATATGCACCAAAATGAGCAGATGCTATCAGAAGGCCACCTGAAAAAATCACACAATTATGGTCTTTTAACCAGAAAGTCCCAGACTGTTGTTTCTTCCCCTATTTAATTTGATCCAGAGTCTTACTGACTAGCTGTAGGCAGAGTACCATAGAGTAACACTGGTCCTGACTATATTTAGCAGGCCTCAGAACTAAAGAAACAAACCCCAAAGCTGTGCTCATTACAATGGTCACAACATAGGGAATTAATGCATGTCCTGGGATCATTACTCTAAATGCACTACTTAGGGAAAATTACTTTTTGATCAAAATAATGGATGTTTAGACATCTTCATCTGACTTTGAGACGTCTATACAAAGCATCTTGATCCTTGCTTACAAATGAGCACAAAAGGCTGCTACATAAAGAGTTGGCAATAAATAAATTCTGACATTTGGGCTCAATTCCCACTGAAATCAGGGTTTCAAATAACTAAATAGGGCATAATTAATATGTAAGACATTAATCCCTACAAAAATTAAAATGTTAGGACAAGAAATAGTTATTCCTGTAACCAGTGAAGCGATAATCTCTTTTTTAAACTGTAAAAATGAATTTCTGAATAACTATTATCAAGCATACACAAAAATAATACAACTTTTCTGTTTACTTCGTGCTGTGATCAAAGTTAGAACAAATACCCCAATGAAATTTGACCGGACTAAAAAACTTGTTAGCTGTGACCAGCTCACATACGAAGAAAATCCTAATAAAGATTTAAAAATTAACGGAAGTCTTTAAAAAGTAATAACATTTTTAAATTGTTTAAGAAAAAAGTCACAAAGTTAAATATTTTAGTAACTGTACTTCTCATTGAACTTTACTTTTTAATCATCCAACATAAAATGCTCTTTGTCCTAATAGCTATACTGTAGAAAGGCGTGTCAGTAAAATGGACATCAGAAATATATTCTTAAACTATGCACCAACTCAGATAAGGGAAAATAACTATGTATTTTCCCTTATATCATTTACAAAGGTCATCTCTAACACGAGGATGGGTAGTGCCTCCAGAGGGTCAAGATCTATAATTGAATGGTGTTCCTTCCATAGCCATTTAAAACACAGTCTGGGAACATGTACTTAAATATACTTTGCTTGTGAAAAATACTGTAACTGACTGCTATTATTGAAGTCCATGAAGAAGAGAAATGAAGGACTAAAAGTACAGCAGAAACCAAAACCTAGGTTCCCTCATACTAACTACCAGAAGCATTTGTCTGAGAGGTAAGCTATGACCTTACTACTCTTGCTCTATAAATGGAACCGTCCATATTTAGGAAAGATACTGTATTGTGTGGCTTGGAATTCTCACAAAATCACTTCACCCAAATTATGAGGAATTACTACAATTCTGCCAATTAAGGCAGATACTCACCTAGAAGAACTAGTTGCCAAGGGGAACAGAAAAGCTTTCCTGTGCTTCCTTAAACAGAACCTTATCCATTTGGTTAGAGTGTGTTTTGAGAAGAGCCAATTTAGAGCACACTGCTGGAAGGAGATGGATAATCCGTTAGACGGCATCTGTTAACTCCGTGCCCTTTAAGCTTTCAAATTTTAAATAAAATCATTATAAATTAGTTTCTCTGAACTGGTCACTGGGTAATCACTGCTAATCATCTAGTTGTTTTCTCAATTAAATTGAAGCTTTTTTTTTTTTTTTGCATTTAGTTCTAGTCCAGTTGGAGTTTCCTTGATGCTTTCTGGTGGAAGGGGTGATAAAGGAGGGGTGAAGTGGTGAGGGAGCAGGTAATATGACTCACCCAATTTCTTACTATGCTATCAAGTGTACAAATACCACAAACTCAGTGTTTTAATATTTGCTTTCTTAAACTGTAACCACTTTAAGGTTAGGACAATATCTTATAGGCAAAAGGACACAATAAGTGGAACTTCTTTATAATACAGAAACTAATGTATGACTTTCATCATTAGAGATTTAAGTGAAAAGCCTCATAAAAGTGTAGAAATGAGAAATTGGGATTTGGTTTTGCTGAAAGAAAAGGAGAGAAGGAGGAAAAATGAAGTGCAATTATATCTACTTTATCCTTTTTAAAATAGAACTCAAGTCACACCAGCTGCCTGAGCAAAAGGATATCGCTAGAAAATAAAAATTTTACTAGGTAAGCTATTCAATCTACAAAGAAAAGGAAAAGGGGACTACAAAGTGTTGTGGACAAAAATGAGAAGGAAGCAGAGACTCTTCCACAGGTTTATAGGGATCAATTATCTCTTCCCTCCTTGTCTCTTCCCATGACCAGGACAGTCAGTTTCCCAACACCTGGGACCTGTGTCTATCATTCTGCAACGATGAAATTCCAAAAGGAGCTACACCCCTTTCCCTATACTATGGGTTATCTGAAGGTAGAAGCAGCCAAGGAATACTTCATAGTCTCTTGGTTATATTCTCAATTACCATAACAGCTGACTTACTTGAGATGGAGGAGAAAAGGAATCAAAGGTGTATCTATGAAGCTCCATCCTAAAATCACACGACAGCTACCTAGAACAACTGGCAGACACTTGTACCAATTATTTTCATTACAAAGAATTAGATGTTCGTGATTTTAACTCACTTTCCTTGCCTGTTGTCACAATTGTCAACAATTGCAAATTATGAGTATCTTGGAAATTAGCCAAAGAAGGGAATAGAAAATGAGCTCATGGCCAAATTGTTTATCATCACCATTCAATACTGGCTATATCTAACATCTTTCACCAAACAGGCATCCATGCTTCTAACAAAATAATAATTTAAAAATAGTGATAACCATTACAGTTCACTGAGTGTCTACATACATCAGGCAACTTCCTAAGAATTCCATATACATGTATTATCTCACTTAACCTCACAATGTATTACTATTACCATTTTATCAATGATGGAATTGAGGCTCAGACAAGTAAAGAATGCTGCCCAAAGTGACATAATAACTGATAGAGTAAAGATTTAAACTCATCCTATTTGTTTTCTCTATGCCATTTAATTTCCTTTGGGGTCAGCACCAATTGAAATGACATATACACTTAGCTTACCAATTAGATAAACAAAATTAAATTTGTTATCAAACTAAATAAGTAAAGGGGCACACTCAGTTAATATGACTTGTATACCATTCACAACTCTTATATATCACAGGCAGGCTGGTACCATTATAGTACTCAACATATCCATGCTCATCCATCCTGTAGCTGTGCTCATATTAGAACAACAGGACTTCCTAACTTCCTAAATACTAAGAGGATTGAGCTGGCCAATGATCCATACCTCCTCTCTTAGGAAAAAAAAATGGAGATACACAACTTTTAAAAAATCTTATTAAGGGGCATCTGCGTGGCTCAGTCAGTTAAGCATCCGACTTTGGCTCAGGTCATGACCTCAGAGTTTTGTGAGTTTGAGCCCTACAGTGGGTTCTGTGCTGACAGTTCACAGCCTGGAGCCTGCTTTGAACTCTGTGTCTCCCTCTCCCTGCCCCTCCCCCCGCTCAAGCTGTCTCTCTCTCAAAAATAAATAAATAAACAAAAAAAAAATTTTAATCTTATTAAAGTTAAACTCAACATATTCACTAAAATGAAAAACTAGTGTGTTTCTGCAGTTCATACTGTCATCCTAGACAACAATAGCAGACTGTCTCAAAGAAAAAGGAAAGGCATTTAGGCAGGAAAAGATTATGCTCTCCTTTCAGTTTCCCAGAAACCTTCTACTCTGTAACCTTGAGAAAATCACAGGTCATGAGAAGTCAGTGGATAAAGCATTCGGGAATGCAATACATTTTAATTTTGTGCTTTTAAAATGAGAAAAGATTGAATGCACTTGACTTTGTTTTTAAATACTAGAAAAGGAAACATAAGGATAAAAATATCATCAAATACTTTGTGAAAAACTATGGCCATGGAAGAGGGCACTAGGCTATTTCTGCAATCCTTCAGAAGGTACTACCCATCAGTGAGACAAAGGCCCAAGAAAGAGGACAAATGATACTTAGAACTGTGTCTATTCACAGTTATGGACTATCACCAAGTTAAAACTAAAGCACCAAAAACTAAAGCTCGAAATCTATGCTTAGATTACAAACACAAATTACAAAAATATATTTTAGCAGCATTTTTTGCAAAGATCTTCCTCTTTGCAAATTTCCATTAATTGTCCTATGCAAACAGTCACATGACCAAGATATCCTAACCACTCTAAGGAGCTGCTCTAAAGCAGCTTAAATTAGAGGCAGGTCTCCTTGCCTCTTAACAACACTGAAGGTAATCAATATTTTGATTGCTGTGGCAGTTAGCATTTCATTATACACCCAACCTCATATACATCAAGGGAAAGGAAAGAAATTTTATGTACATTAGGAACTCTGTAACCTTTATGGTGTTGTCTACATATTGTATACATATTATGTACATGTATGTATCTCAAAGACTTCTCAGTTCACAGGAAAAGTTGTTAAAGTTCAAGAACAAATTAAGGATTAATAAAGGGTTTAACATTTGGAAAAAGAAATTGGATCCATTCCTCATAGTATACAAGAAAAATTCCAAATAAACCAGAGATTTAAAAGAAAAAAATTAAAACTATAGAAGCACGAAAAGAAAAACATAGCTACATTCCTCTATACAACTTAGATGCAGGGAAAACTTCTGAATGGCAAAAAAGCAATTACTTGCAAAGTTAAATGGCAAATGGAAAGAATATATTTAATTTTGTATGTGTGTACATATATATGTATATATTTAATAATTTATACATTTTATATACATATGGAAAACAGGGGTAAATAAGGAAGGTGCCTAAGTGGCTCAGTCAGTTGAGAGACTCTTGATTTTGACTCAGGTCATGATCTCATGGTGGTGGGATGGTGACCCCTTGCCTTGGGCTCCGCGCTGGGTGTGGAGCCTGCTTGGGATTCCCTCTCTCCCTCTTCCTCTGCCCCTCCCCCACTCGTGCCTGCACACCCTCTCTCAAAAAGAAAAAAGAGAAAAAATAAACAAACAAAAGCAAAACAAAAACAAAAACAAAAAACAAAACAACAGGAAAGAAGAGGGAGGGCTAATGTCCCTAACATACAAAATACTTTCAAAAATAAAGAACAAAATGTCTACATAAAAATGGACAAAAGAGAGGAAAGATAATTCAAAAAAAGTTAAAAAAGTGCCCCCTAAAAAATCAAAGATTATTAAACTTCACTCATAAGAGAAATACAAAATAACACTACATAGAGATAACATTTTCATCCAACCGACTGGTAACACCTGAAAACCTGGACAATGAACCGTGCTGGTGAGGCTGTGGGAGAACAGGGACTCTCATATGCTGTTGGCAAGAATATAAAATGGCACAATGGAGAGGAATTTGGCAGCATTTAACAAAACTACACATGCATACATTCGTCAACCCAGCAATCCTACTTTTAAGAATTTACCTTAGAGCCACATCTCCAACATTATGCGAGTATATATTCAAAATATTATTCATTGCAGACATGATTTATAACTGTAAAACACTGGACACTCCCCATGTCCAAGTATAGGAGACCATTTGAATAAATTATAGTACATACACCCATGGAGTACAACTATAAAAAAGAATGAAGACAATCTCTGTGAATTAACAGAAAGTGATTTCCAGGAAATACTATTAAGTGAAAAAAAGCAAAGTTGTGTAAGAAAAAAGAAATAAAATGTACATATATCTGCTTATCCTTAAAAAAAAAATGGAGAATCAACTAAAAAAGAAGTTGGTTATCTACAAGGGATTAGGCGGGGAGGAGGGTGGAAGAGATAAGGAGAGGAGTGACATCTGTCTGAGTACACCTCCTGTATATTGACTTTTGGAAGCAAATTGAGCTTCTACATATTTAAAAATAAATCAACAAGAATGGAAGGAGGTAAAAATCTAAAACTGAGGGCAAACAGAAAAAATGAACTCCGAACTGATTTGTAAATGAAGGGGAAAAAGAAGCACAATATTTGACTTTACTGACAGGTGAGGTAAAGAACTGAATACATACCCCAAAAATGTATCATTTTGATAGGGTTTTGTATTGTTCTGCTTTGCTTTTAGAGGTATGGACAAAGCAATTTTGAAACTATTTTAGATGCATGACAGGAATGAGCAAAAGAATAAACCTGTGCATGGTGAGCAGAAACAGTATTCTCACTGAAGAAGAAGGCACATGTAAAAATGGAATAGGGATAGGCAAGAAAGAAATCTGTCAGCATAGACCAGAATTTGCAGTGTACATGAACATGTAGGAACATGTATCTGCATACACATTTATACACATAACGTGCTCATACACACACAAGTGTCCTAGCTTCCCTGCTGAAAGAGTTGAGAAACAAAGATGTCTAGCACCCAGACCTTGGTGGTCTCTAATCCCATTTTCACTAAAAGAAACAATGGTTTCTTAGAGAATGACTGATTCCAGGATTTGGGCAGGTAAAAAGATAAGCCAGAAAGTAAGAAACTGCTCAAAAATAAGATAGAAACGTGTCACAAAGATCCAGTGCAAAAGGGCTCTCACTTGGCAAATGTGGGACAATTTGAGCAACAAAATAAGTAATGGATTATAGACCACTAAGGAGAAATAAGGGAATCTACAAGTTTATATTAATAATAAATACATAGAAGAGAAGAAAGGGCTCTTGCTTATAATAAAATGAGTGTCAAATGGTTATTGTGGGGGGAATGCTGTTATTGGAAATCATCCCTTTGTAACCATCAAAGTTAAGACTGGTTCAGGCAAGAATCATCAATGAGTGCTAAACCTGACAACCTGACAGGGGTGAGGATAATTTAGATGTGGAATAGAATATTTATGTGGTTTTAACGTGTCTCCCTGAAAAAACATAAAAAGAAAACAAATAATAAAGCAAAATGAGGCCAAGCGTTAATAATAGTTTAATCTGCGTCAAGTATATGCCAGTGTTCTCTGTTATATTTTTATTCTTAGATCTTTACTATAAGTTTGGTATTATTTCCAACAAGAGTTTAACAAAAAAGTGGGGAGAGGGAGCGCCTGGGTGGCTCAGTCAGTTAAGCGTCCGACTCATGATTTCAGCTCAGGTCATGATCTCACAGTCATGGGTTCAAGCCCCACATGGGGCTCTGCGCTGACAACATGGAGCCTGGAACCTGGTTGGAATTCTCCCCCCCCACCCCCTATCTCTCTTCCACCCTCCCTCCCCTCCCTCCCATGTGCTTGCTCTCTCTTTCTCTCTCAAAATAAAATAAACTTAAACAAAAAGTGGGGGGAGGCACTTAGGATAATGAAGAAAGAAACAAACAGATAATATGTTCAATGTGGGATATATGGAGACACTGGTGGAGTGGGGAAGAGAGACTCACTAGCAGATTAATTCAACAACAAACACAGAAAATCATTCCAAGTTGGAAATCTCTTGACTTTGATACTATTTCTTCCTAATCACATGTGGAGACATTCTTCAAGTTAGTTTATGGTATAATAGTTGGCCGACAGATCCTAATAGATAGGATAGCAGTCAAGGGCATGAGCTTTGGAGTTAGACTGCTTAAGTTTGAATCTCATGAAATTTATACACTGTATAACCTTAGCTAAGTCACATAACCTCTCCCTGTGCCATAATCTCCTCAGGAAGATTTTTTCTTTCTAATTCAACAACGTTAGCTATTGCATCAACACTGCTTCCCAAGTTTCTGATGAGGAAAGACAGCTACAGGGAGAAACTCCAACCACAAATATAATTTGTTCCTACATAATCTGAATTACAATGAATTTAGCCAGACAAACCTAAATGCTAGTATCCCCTAGGCATGAATAAGACCCAGCAAAACATGGGGTGAAGCAGGAAAATGTCTTCACAGAGCCATATGAGGTAAATTTGGAATTTTAAGTCTTCTACACACAGTTAATTATACGGACATCTAATCAAGTGTGTACAGAAAACCCAGATTGCAGCCTCAGCAGCCAGGCTCTAGCCCATTGGTAATTAGTCACTTTTCTTACTTTCACACTTACTTATAGACCTCTACAAACCACACCAAAGATAAGACACATTACCCATTTTTTTCCATGTAAATATATGGTTATCAATTTTAAATGATGAACACATTTTTTTGTCTTGTCACTCAAGTCTTTTTTCCACCCAAGAGTTCTCCTACTTAAATAAACTATATAGCTGCAAAACACTTCCACAGTGCATGGTATTGCAGTGGACAGTATGCTTCTCCACCTAGTGGCTTACCTGGGGAAAAAGTTCACAAAATTGTATCAGCATTATCTTTGAAGTGGTGAAAGTGTTACATACAGGGCTATTACACAAATATGTGGTTGTCTCTTAGCCACTGTCTTATGATAATTATGATTATTGTCCAAATGTACTAATCTTTTAGCAAAAATATTACTATGACCTTGACTAATATAGACAAGTAACATCTATGCACTATTTTAGCAGTTAAATAAAAATACCTGTTCCAACAAACGGATCAAAGACAATATCATTTTCTTTCACTTTTCCATGGTTGGCCATGATAAATGATAAACCAGCATCCATGCTTGTATTTCCAATAAAGTGTCTCTTTTTAACACTGTATGACTCAATAAGTTCTCTCTGTCCATCTGCAATCTAGATCAGAGATTCTTCAAATTAGTGTAACTGCATAACAGACTTAAGATCATTATTCACAATAAAACCACAGGATCTGAATGATAAGAACTTCTTTCCACTTACCATTGCTCTAAACTTGTTCCTTTAAAAACTGTGACTGAAGTGATTATGGACAATTACCTTGTATTTTTTAATGGTTGCAAATGACTTTGACTTTTCAAACTAAATTTGCATTGAATTTGAATGTAATAATTCCAGGGGTTGGTGGTGAATAAACTTTAGCCACCTCTTTTTTTTCTGCTAAATAACAATATTCTGTAACATAAGGCTCAGCTTCCATTACCCACTTACAGCCTTAGGGGAAGTGGGCAGAACTGCTCTGCTGTAATCTCATTTCTTTTCAGTAGGCAAGCTCAAATTCGAGAGCTCCACAAAGGAGATCCCTCAGCTATCACAGCACTCTGCCTTCTCTCTGCTTAAAAAGCAATTCAGACTTTCAGACAAGTCTTACATTATTTTTTCCCCCATATACCACCTCCTACCTAGACCCTGTATCTAACAAGCCTCTTGCACTTCACAGGAATCTCTGAAAAAACAAACAGAACACATAACCACGTATTTCCCACCGATTTTAATTCACACAGTAGTTCTGAGCCTTCGAAGGTCTAACATTAAGCTTTTAAAGAAACGATCTGAAATAGGTAACAAGAACACCTGCTTACCCATCTACCAAAATAAATATTATGTGGATTCTCAGGGATGCAGTTTGGGTCCAAGCCATAATCCTCCAATATAGAGAATATATGCTGTGGCTTCTTTAAATTCACTTTTCCTTCAAATGGCAGAAATTCAAGTGCCTAAAAAATAAAAGTAATTCTCATGTCTCATTAGAATAGTAAAGGAAAAATAGTGCTTACAGAATAATACCTATCTTGTAAGTTTGGTATCAGCATTAAGACAAAACATGAAAATGACCTAGCACACAGTGTACTACAAAACAAGCACTTAGCAGAGCTGAGTACTATCACCTACCAACAGCAGCCAGACTACATTTGATCTTGATTTTAGCTAAATTCACTTACATCTATTCGTTTGACTTTTTCTTCTTGTGACAATGTTTTATTAAATGTGTGAATCTTTATTTTATATGTAGAATCTGAATGTAGGAATGGAACCTAAAATAAAAGCAGATAAATTCTTTTAAGTTTAGTAGTTCTACAGTATATGTAAATATACCTATATAAAACCGCATTTCACTACGCACCATCTTCTCCGCAGGGTAGTTTTTAAGAGAACTATACAGCTCCTCCGGAGATTTTCCATGACCCCATAGTTCAAATATGGACCTAGGAAATAAATGATTAGTACTAAATTCAGTAAAGAAATCAGCTCGTGCAGTAATATATAACAATTACTTCCCTAGTTCGTTATGCTTGCTCCACTAATACAATACAGTAATACTATCACCTGTATTTTCTAAGCTAGAAATAATGTGTCCTAAAAATCAACATAGCTTTAGTTCAAATTACACAGAGAAGTTTCACTTTACACAGAAGGAGGGAAATTTAACATGTGTCAAGATTTTTCCAGGTTTTCATCATTGTATTCTTATACCAGAATACAAATCATGCAGTAACATCATTTATTTTAGTGAAACAGGTGAAAAGGTGCAGTAAATCCAATTTTCCCAAAGTCTTCTCCATAAGACAAAAAGAAAAAAGACCAGCTAAAATGTTACTATTAATAATACTTAGCTAATACTAACATTTAGTAACTAGTAGTTACTCTCCTAACGATTACAAAAAGCAAATTACTATATAAAAAAAAAAAATCCAGGGCACTTCGGTGGCTGTCTGACTTCATCTCAGGTCATGATCTCACGGTTTGTGGGTTCAAGCCCTGCATCAAGCTCTGTGCTGACAGCTCGGAGACTGGAGCCTACTTTGGATTCTGTGTCTCCCTCTCTCTGTGCCCCTCCCCCTCTTGCGCTCTGTGTCTATCAAAAATTAATACATGTTCAAAAAAAATTTTTTTTAATCCTAAAGCTTCCACCAATTTCCAGGAACATTTAGACAATTACAAGCAAATTTCAAACAAACATTGCAAGCAAGAATTCATTGTAATGGAACTGCATTCTACATAGTAGCACAGTTTTGTGCATCTAAATTCAAACTACTTTGTAACTGTAATTAATGCTGCCATTAGGATTGAGAATATTATCCTTTGAAAACGAACTCTTCCTTTCCTTTCCACACAAGAGATGATAGTCAGGATTCTGCTAACAAATAAAATATCAAAACATATTTTATGGCAGTCCTCACTTTTTGTCATTTCAACTTGAATCAGCTCACCCAACTAAAAGCCATCTAGATTTTGTATACTTTGGTTATAATTAAATGTGGCATTTATCCTCTAACAGCATTTACATCTTATACCATATTCCTGTTTATACAGAAGTTTAAAAACATTATTCCAAAACAATTATTTATGCATTGCACCACTAAGATTCCCCCACCCTGTTTCAGCAGAGAACTCCCTGTTCTACCACCACCATCCAGTGGCAAATTCATGTAACTGCAAGCTACAGTGAGCTCCCCACAACTAACCCCTTCTATTCTCTGCCACTAGAGCAAAAAAGGACAGAGTAGTATAAGTATGGTGTACAACCTGCAGGAAAACATTATAAGTTTCTCTTACTTGGCACACACTGTCCGTTTCATTAAGTTTCTGGCAATATCTTCAGAGGGAATGCTAAGAATCCAAAAAGGAGACTGAAAAAAAATAACAATATATACAACTTACTTGTAACTGGTTTTATGGCCTCATATGCTTCTATTCAAGAAGTCAATAAGGAGAGATTCCTATCTGCAACGTCTATGTAAGAATACCTGATCTGACTCTAACCAAAATAAAAATTGCTCCAATAGTAAAAAAGTGAATTATTTTAACAGGTTATTTGTTAGGATACTAAACTACAGCATCAGAACATTTTTATAAATGACTATAAATGCAAAGATCAGCAAATACACAGTTAAGATTAATTCTGTATTTGTTCTCTTATGTATTTTGCCCAAAATAATGAATGCAAAGGATGCATATTTTACCCCAAAGTATAATCTCGGAATTTTTTTATTGTTATCATTCCTTATAATGGAGCTATTTTATTTTTAACTTCTAAGTAATGTATTTCTTGAATGATCCCTCTCTTTTAGGTAGTTGTGGCCATCTGAGTGGGTAGATGAGGAACTCTGAAATAACTATGATGGAAAATCATAGGGTACGTTATTAAATTATCATTATTTGTTATTTTACCTAAGGAAAACAGTTCCAGGTGCCCCAGGAGGGTTTACCAATCCCCTGTCTCAACCCTCAAGATTAAGGCACTTTTTATCTCCACCCAAATAACACCTTGCCAGAACACATAAACACAAAGCAGCCTCCTGACCTCAGTTCAACACTTTCACCCAATTATATCCACAATCTCCCTTTTCCGCCTCCCTCAATACACGAAAGTCAATCAGGAGTAAAGTCCAACCATAGCCAACTTTCAACTAAGTTCTCTCATTTTTTGGAAGAAATCCTCCCTTCCATACCCTGTCTTTCTTCTTCCAATATTTATACTAGTCTACAGAAAAATTTCAATGGAAATATTATATAATCCTGTTAGTGATGAAGGCTACGTAGCAATACGTGCCTATTAATAATATCAATCATATGTTAATAATTAATATTAATAATATCAAGTGAAAAAGAGACTGCAGAAGTTCATAGTATTGGAACTGAAGGGGAAAAAGCATATGAAAAGAGACTGGAAGGCAGTACCCTCAAATTATAAGTCATGTGAAAGAATTGTCAATGACTTTTTTCTATTTTCCAAACTTCTCTAATACACTGATAAACTATCAAATACAAAATACAAATCTCATCAATTCACATTCTCATAAATGCACAATTTTAAGTTTTTAAATAATTCTCAATATGAGTCTGAAATTCCACTAAATTCTAGATTCTAATCATACCTCATCAACGGAAAACAGCCCTTTTTTTCATTTAAGGGACAGATACCCATTACGATACAGATGCTGAGCTAAAAAAACTAGTAAGCTAAATGAATATTGAAAATAAACTTGAATGACTTTGCAAAACCACAACTTTTTTCCCCAAAAATATACTTTTTATTCAATTTCCCCTAGAAACAGATACAAGCAACTATACAAATATAAATTTAAGATTTGCAATTATTCTCTTCAAATACAAGATTCTACTTATAAATATGTTGCACATGGTCTAATGAAAAATATAAATTCAACTTACCTTTCCATAAGTTTCCTGATTACTGGTGAACTGACCTCCAAAAAGTGAAAGCAAAGACTTTATTTCCTATATGGAAAATATTATAGAAAGAACACATTTTAACACAGGGAACTCAAAGCCTATTAACAGATATTGGTATAATTAGATCTTTTTAAAGAGTGGGTTGGTGATCTACCCAAAGCATTTAAGTTTCAACCCCAGACAAATTACAACTCTAAGCTCTGAAAAAATTTTACAGCCACGCCATGGTAAATAATTTCTGAGAAATTTTAGACAAGACGATTGCCAAAAGACTTGGTCAGAAAATGCCCTGATTTTAGAAAATATTAGATGACAAAAACTATAGATTAGCAAATCTGACAACTGGTCAATAAAATGAATTAGTAAACAAATGAGTTGAGGATTTTCAGACAAGAAGTAAGTGATTAACCAGGAAGCATCACTGTGGATTCATTAAACAGAAGTTAATAGCAAGTGAACTTCCTCTTCTCTCTGGATAAAGTTATAGAACTAGAAAGAGAACACAGTAGCTACTTTAAAAACATGGGGAATGCAAAGCTGAAATCTGTTCAGATAGTATGTATATTCCATGAAGCAATCACTTTGTGTTGTTAAATACAAGAGGACTATACACATTTTACAATTTGTACTGCTAACAAATTTACTCTCCTCAAATAACATAAAGCAGGTAGAATCCCATTGGTCTCTGTAGGTCTTATGGAGGTAACCTAATTAGAGATGTGTCCCCTCTGCTGGGTGCCTACAGTCCCCTTTCATCCCAACTACAAGGAGCCTTGATCACCAAGCTCATCATGAGCCACAGCCACCATGAGACAGTATACCTAGACCACCTACATCCTCTACTTCAAGACCAAAAAGAATGGAAGGTTTGAGCAACTCATGCCTTTTCTGTTTTTCCTCTTGTCTATGAAATAAATCTTTTTTTTTTTTTTAATTCCTGGTAGTAGAAGGAGCTAAATTCAATTGAATTATATGGAGAGACTAAGAACTAGCATAGTCTATCAGTAAATCACTGAAAGTAACCCAAAAGTCATTTTGCAACATGGGTGATACACATTTAAATAGGAGGTACCACTGGACTTGGGAGTCAGATGGGACCACAATTTTATTTTCACCTCTTCCAAATAGGGACCATGTGGTTTTATACAAGACACTTCAGTCCTCCAACTCTTAGTTTTCTCACCTGTAAAATGGGAATCATAGCTACCTCACAAAATAAGGAGGTCTGGGCAACAGGCGCACAGAAATGAGGGTGTTAGTAAAGGAATCAAGATGATGATGACCACAACACTGAAGTCCAGTACCTCAAGAAATCAAGCAAGACTGACAGTTATAATTCTTAAAAGAAAAAAAAAATGAAGTTCTAGATTGAGTTACTTTGGTCTAGAATGATTACTGTTCATTCTATATTAAATCATATTGTGAGGTCAGCTTTACATTTTTTTTAATGTTTATTTTTGAGAGAGCGAGCGAGAAAGAGGGAGACACACAATCCGAAGCAGGCTCTAGCCTCAGAGCTGTCAGCACAGAGCCCGACGTGGGGCTCAAACTCAGACTGCAAAATCATGACCTAAGCTGAAATCAGACGCTCAACTGACTGAGCCACCCAAGCACCCCAAGATCAGCTTTACATTTAAAACATCAAAATTTGCTGCTCCTGAGATATCTTGTTAAAAATTAGTAACAGGCTGGGGTGCCTGGGTGGCTCAGTCAGTTAAGTGTTGTGAGATCATGCCCTGACTGGGGACTCTCTGTGCAGAGCCTGTTTAAGATTCTTTCCCTCTTTTTCCCTCTGCCCTCCCCTGCTTGTGTGTGCACTCTCTCAAAAAAGAAAAATAAATAAAAATTAAAATTAAAATTAAAAAAATTAAAAATAAACAAAAATAAAATAATAAAATAAAATATAAAAGTAACAGGCCAAAAACCCACAAAGGTTTTAAAAAACACTTAAAATTCCTCCTTTGGAAAAAAAAAAGTGAAGGATTATTGAAGTTTAGGGCATAGCATTAGCTCTACTACCTAAAACTTAAGCAATGACTTAAAAACGAGATATGATGACCCAAGTTTCAAATTTATGAGCAAAACCTGTATTAAACTACTCAATCCACTTGGAAAAAGCAAAACACAAAATCTTTACTCTTCTTATGGCAAATTGACTTTTCTAGTTGGGAATTTTTCTCCATTAGGAACAAAAGAATTTATATCGGATATAAAAATACAGCCTGATCTGGGGCATGCCTAATGCATTAATTCATACGAGATTTTCAGTTCTTTTAGCCACTCACTTTTTCATACACTTAGTTTGTTTCAGAGCTAGCAATAAAACCCAGATGTCTACTTTTAGTACAATAAGGCAGGCGCCAACTAAAATTGGCCCTGATTAACTCTACAAAGGTAAAACCGGATCACACGTACATTCCTAATCTCTCATTTTAACTCATAAAGGCAGCTACTCATTGCAGCTTTCCTTCTTAGCAGTTCTCATACAGAAGACTGACTCAAAAGTGTTGACAGCCCTTATGATTCCCTTCCCCAAAAGGATCCTTTCACTCAATTCAATACTTACTGAAAAACTAACATGTGCAAGGCACTAAGCTATGTAAAGATAAACACACATTTTATCCTCAGAGAGCTTACAGTCTAGTAGAACAAAACATTCAACCTAGTAACTAAATGTGAGGTGTAAAACAGTGAGTGCTCAAAAAGGTATTATATCAGAGTCCAAGAGAGAAAAGATTACTTCAGTTTTAGAAGTTTTCACGGAAACTGACTTAAGCCCGTAATACAGGGAGAATCGGTATAAATGAAAGAGGACTTCCACTTCCACTGATGGCAAACTAGGTAATTCAGATGAAGCCTTCTGAGAAGAACTAGAGAAACCTGGCATCTGAAGGCATAGAGATGTTATAAGAATTACTAAACCAAACTTCAGGAGAAGCCAAAAATCCCAAGGTGCAGCCACTTGCTTCCTGGGGCATTTATCAATTCCAAAAGCAGCTGTGAGGGTGGAAAGTGTTTTTGACAGCTTAATGGAGCTAGAGAAACAGAAGAATATTGGGCCGTCCATGGAGAAGGAAGATGGCTTGACAAACCCCTCAGTCTGGATTGAGATCCCCAAAAGCTACATACCAGAGGAGCATGTGTGAATCAGAACAGAAACAAAATTTAACACCAGAAAATGAGTTCAAGTCACTCTAGATCATTAATGTTGCTATCTTTAAGAGGATTTACATCATCCCAGTCTTCATGTTATTTCTTCAAATAACTTTACAAAGACATCTAGCATATATTTAAAAATAAGCCAGCACCCATATGAAAAAGAACCAAGAGAAACAATACACAAAGGTAGCATACCCACAGGACTCCTTTTATCATATTTAACTATGCTTTCTATATTGAAGGGGATAAAAGACATAATTAAGAATTTTATTGAAGGATAAAAACCCATTAAGGAAATTGCGAATTTGAAAAAGAAACAAGTAAAAAAATAAACCTAGAATAGACTAAATACGTGGGTCAATCTCAATGAATACTGACTATGTAAAATCAATAATAGATCGAACATTGAAATAGGAAAGGCCACCAGACAAAAGGCAGCACACACCAAAGCACAAAACTGAGGGCATCATTCAAGGAATGATAGGGATTCACTTCAGGTCTCACTGTGGTGGGGAACAGGAGAAGTAGGAAGGAGGGGACATGGGGAGGTGGGGGGAGACAGAGAAAAGAACCATGCAATGGTAGGCTAATGCCAGACTAAGAAGTTTCAGCCCTGGGACAATGAAAATGTAAAACAGAACTGAGCTTTTTGGGAGATTAAATTGGCACTAGGGTAAGACAATGACTAAGAATAATTTAAGAGAAAGAAAAGAGGTAAAATGTGCAAGTACTGGGGATGCTGTTAAGACTGCAGCCTAGCCACCCATTCTCACTGCACTGCCTGCCTATGGAGCACGTACCCTCCTTGGCCTCTATTTCCACTTCAGTATCCTCTAAGTGATATCCTCTGATACTCCAGAATTCTCTAAAACACCAATGATTACTGGTCACTTACTGGTTTTAAAAAGAAAAAAAAATTGTCATTTCCTGCCTTAAAAAAGAATCAATGGCTCCCCATTAAATCTAAAATAAGATCCAAATCCCTTGTAATAGTTTCAAAACACTCCAAAATCTGGATCCTACCCATCTCTCCAGCCTCACTGCCCATTACTTCATCCCCACTCCCACACACCCCACACCACCAGCATAATCAACTCCCTCCATGCCTTTACACCTGCTTTTGTGTCTTACTGAAGTGGGCTTTCTAGTCCTCTTTACCAACAAAACAACTCTTTATCAATTAATATCTATTAAAATATTACTTCCTCCATGAAGCTCTACGCCCTGCACCCTTATCTTGCCAATGCACAAGCCCAGCAAAACATCAATCCTGAATCAATGCCACAGTCTCCTTCATAATTCCTAAGGCCAGTGAACTGAGTACAACTGAAGAAAATCAGAGACTCTCAGGCACAATTATAAACACATGATCTTCACCCTCAGCTGGATTTTCAGCATTTGCTCTAACAACTGTGTTCGCAATTTTTTAACCGATCAGCTCCCTATTTTGCTCTCAATGACTATTTTAAATTAAACTATTTTTCTCAACTTCTCCACTCAACTGCTTGGTCCCTAATCTCTCAAGAAATAACCCTGACTCATTCATTACCTAGAAAGCAGATCTTCTGGCAGCCACCCCACATCCAAACTAACTCTCCTTTGTAAGCTGTCTCCTTCTAGTGAAAGGCCAACACCCCCCACTGTGTCCTTATAGCCATTCTCCCCTTCTCTTCAGCCTACAAACTTTGCTTGACCCTAGGCCTCCCTCAACCAGTTAACCAATCTCTTTCCCTTCTTACGCTCTAGACTGCTCTGGAGCAGTCTATCTCTCCTTTTTTCTCAGCGACCATTAAACCAAGCAATCTAGCTTACCCTCCTAAAATTCTACACAACAGCTTTAGCAAAATTCCTAAAAATTTACCCTCCTGATTTCTGTGCCCTCACAGTCTTCCTATTCTGATACTTGCCTATCCTCTTCATGACCTCCTTTTCTCACTTCCCCTCCATATCAGTGCTTCCAAGCACCTCCATTTGGCCCATCACTCTTTCAACACTGTGCTTTCTCTAAATAATTTCACTTTCCCTCCTAGTATCCATTTACTACCAGTATTCATATGCAAAAGCCTCCCAAACATTTATTACCAGTATATTGTACTCTATGCCTACTCATATATTCACTGCCCAGTCATCTCCACTTATTACACAAACACATCAAATTTGGCATAACCAATATTTAAATCTTTTATCTGCCTGTGCTCTACATTTTAAATGGAGAAGCTCTCATAGGCACCCCAGAAGTCATTCTTAATTGGCCCCTGTTCCCCCCTCTCCCCATATTCAATCAAGTCCTGATGATTTCATCACCTAAATATTTTCTCGGTCTATCCCATCCTCTTACCCCCTGCCAGTTCAGGCCTCCTTGATCTATTAATAAAACTATGCCAACAGAATCATAACTGGTCTCTGATTCTAGACTCAAATTCCTCTTAAATCTGTCCCCATTATTGCCGCCAAAGTGATTTTTAAGGAAAAATCTATTGTCACTTCCTAGCTTAAAACTTTTCAGTAAATTTCCCTTACAAGCTAAATACATTTTCTCTTCTGTTCCAGGGTTTTCAAGGCTTTGCATTTTCTGGCCCCTATTTGCCTCTCCTGCTCTCTTCTTGCCACTCTCAGCTACATATTTCATAATCCAGTAATAATAAATTGTAATCCTAATTTACTTACTTCTCTGCTTGGCCTGACTAACTCATATTCATACTTTAGTTACTTTCAAGTGTCAAATGGAAGCGATCTTAAAGACCAACATCTTCCACTCCACAGGTGGATTAGATTCCCCTTCTATGCTCTCATACTTCCCTAAGCATCTATCAGTGCACTTACAAATGTTATTTCATAATATGTTTTCACATCTGTTCAGCCCTTAGCCTAAACAGTAAGCTCCTTGAAGACAGAAATAGTCTTTTTCATCTTTATATCCCCAGCGTCCAGCACGTGCAATTACAAGTACTCGTAAAATGTTTCTTGAATGAATAAAACACTTTTTCCAACTTCTCCATTATCTAACTCCTACCACCTACTACCACCATCAGCAATCCCACCCTGCTACACGGGCTCTGACCTACATATTTGCCACTTAAAACACCGCCCTGAGCATTTCTATCGGCTGTCTCTATTCTCTGCTAGACGAAGAGCTCCCGAAGCAAGAGGACCGGTCATATTCACCTAACTCCAATACCTGGCGCATGGGTAGAAGAATGAATGAAAATATTTGGCAAGGCTGAGAGAGTGCGTCTTGGACTTCTTTCTCACACATCCTCCTCCAAGCTCAGATTCTTCCTAGGGACCGAGGGACTGGGGACCCGTGATATCCCCGACAAGCACACACCCCCGGGTCCCTGCTTGCTCAGGCTGGGACGATCGCCGCCGCCCGCACACCAACCCCCACCGTGCCGTCCTCTCCCGTCCTTAAGTTGTGGAGGTCGCTGCGGGCTCACCGGCAGGCGGAACTCCAGGTGCTCTTGAGCCATGAGCAGCAGATATCTATTCAGGGAGCACGACAGCGCCATTGCAGCCGTCCAAGGTGCGCCTGCGCTGCTCGCGCAGTTTCCCACCTTTACTCCTCCTCCTTCTCACAAAGCCTTTTCCGCTGAGGCGGAGCCTGAAGGACCGGAAGCGGAAGCTGGGAGAGGTGGGCGCTGTCCCGGGGTTCCCGCACTGGTACTTTGAGCTTGGCAGCTGCTGGAGGAGCAATGTTCGCTTGCGAGGTGCTTTCTGGTTGAGTGCCGGAGTACGAGTAGCTGGTGTGATGGGCCGTGTTGTGTTCAGGAGCAGGTTGTGATAACACAAGTAGTTTCCATTGATCCTCCCACCAGGAGCGAACTTTCGACCTTCTCTACAGCAATTCCAATCCTCGTTCTTCGAAACTGGACTGGAATTTCACCTTATTACTTCACACTTCTCTAACCACTCCAAGATTGGACGACCTGGACCACTCATCTAACGTGCAGTATACTTTTTGTATTTTTTCAGTAACTTCTAAAGGGTACATAGCATCTGCGCCAACTACAATAAGCTCTTGACCTAGACCATCTTTTATGGTTCATTCTGTACCTCCCCAGAAAACACAAAGTCATCCTCAGAGGAAGTACTCAATAAGTAGGAAGTTGTGATGTTAGACTCACAGGCTCAATCCACAGCCAACTCTATATTAAAACGATGGAAATGCTTCTAACTATCCACACTGGCACAAATTTCATAGTAGCACATAAAATAAGTAGTAGCGTATTCACAAATTTTTTTAAATTTGCATAGTCCATGTATATGTGTATTGCTTTTGAGAGTACTGAATCCTTTGCCTTATTGAGAGCAATTTCTTTTGCCTCCCACCATAACGTTGTGCATAATACAAGAGTACTGCATATCCCGAGCACCATGTGCTGGGAATATACTAGATACTTAGTAGCAGTGATTAAGAATTTAGGTTGTGGTGTCAGTCTTAGGTTCAAATCTCAACTTCACTATTTACAATCTATATGCTCTTAAGCAAATTTCTTAGCCTCCTTTGACAGCAGTTTTATCTAAATTGGAGTACTACTGCCTCTGTCAAGGGATTATTAGGATTAAGTGGAATAATGTACATAAAGTGTTTAATGTTAATGCCTGGTATATTGTACAAACCAATAAATGGAATTTAAGGAGACTTTTCTCCTCTTAAAGTGTGAAAATTTTCTCTTAACAAACAATCTCTTTGCTAGGAAAATGTCTTGATAAGTCCACTTAAGTGATAAAGTGAGTCTCTGAGGAACACAGATGTCTCTTGGCTCCAAGGCCTCAGAAAAGGGATAAAAGTGCTCTGAGACATGAGAAGAGAGGTCAAGGTAGGACAGAGAACCAATGAAACATTAGGGGAATGACATGCAGTGCTTGATATGTCCCATCACCAAAACTTGTCAGAATCACCAAACATTAAATTTTGATGGGGCAACTTTTTAGGGGATATCATGCCTGGATTACGATGATGCTGTGTAGAGACAGCAAATGAGAATACACAGTCTAGGAGAACCCAGACAAATTCAAGTTTCACTGGTTCTTCACATGAATTTCCTTAGCTTCCTTTAAGCTAAATCCCCACTAATTCTCCATTCCATAAATGAGCAGACCATGTACATCATGAATCTCAAACTGTTGGGTACATGGTCTGGGAAAGTAGAAATTAACCCTGCACAGGCCAGGCCATTAGCGGTAGTGTGGAACTACTCATTAAACAGCCTTTGAGGAAGTCACACAGCTGTTCCATGTTTTTGAGCTTAGAGTCCTTAAGAAGCAGCAAGAGAGTACGGACTTTGAAAGTTGGTGTTTAAACATCTGGAGATTTGCAATTTTTTTTTTTTTTAGTTTGTACTGGAAGGGGCAAGAGAGTTCATAGTCTGTCTTCTGGGAACTGCTCTAAAGCTCTGTCCATGCTTCATCTACCAGGGCAGACTTCTTAGAAACTTGGCTGCTTCTGTGAGATTCCTATTGTGCAAGCATTTGAGTATCTGGTAATAGGCTGATGATGATTGGAAAACCATGGTTATTCCTGAATATTTGGGACCAGAAATTGGAGAGAAGGATCTTGAGTTCTGGTTATAACATGTTGCTATACTGCTGAGACTAGTAGGGCAGAGTCAGTGAGGAAAGGAAATGAGTAAAGAGTTCATAGGTCCCAGCAGCAGAAGTTATATGTAATGTTAAAACTGTCCATACATCTGTCTCAGGCTGAGCATCTAACACTTGAAAAGGGATTGGGTATCACAGAGAACCGTGGAGATTTGTGTACCAATGAGGGGTAGCAAATTTCCTTACAATATGTATTAAGACTAGAAGATTTTTGCAATGAGGAAAAAACAGTTTGGAGAATAAAGTTTTATTGGAAGAAGTTATGTAACAACTATGGAAACTTCACTATAGTGAAGTGAAACTTCCTGACAGAGTTTCAGTTTCATGAAATGCCAGAGGGTCTCCAGTAACTTCAATCTTAATGAAGATAATCCAGGAAGAGGGTAAGAGAGAACTAACACTGGGTTCTCTTAGGAAATAAAACAAGTAGGGACGAGGCATCAATTTAAACTTATGCAGCTGCAGTTGATTTAAGTATGACTCAAGATCTCCAGAAGTGGAAAAAAGTAGAGCTTGTCATCTGGTCAAAAAACTCCCCAGAACAAACCTGAAATGCTGATTGTAAATAGGCCTACTAATTTGCTACCTGTGAATTGTTGGTTCTGTGCACAGAAAAAAATGTGAAGGAAAATGGGCTGGAGATTCAGCCTTCTATCCAGGTCATCCTTAAACTCTTAATGCTGCCACAATTCAAATAATCAAAAGCCATGCACTTCCAGACATATGATTGAGCTAGGCTAGAGAACAACTTTTCCCATATCTTAGCAACTGGCTGCAATAGAAACAGGTTTCCATAAGGAGCCTAACCTAGGGCCTACCAAAATTAGGGATGCCTTCCTTCCTTGGGCCAGTCCTTAATTTGGTTCTTTTGTTTGCAGTGAGGTTGAGCTTGTAAGATACCAAAAAACGTTTTACTCTACTTGTATTCCACTCCAAATACAAGGCAAGGCAAGACCTGGATATTATCCACACTGCACCAGGCTTCAACTTTGTAGCTTAGGTAGCTTTGCACATTTTTGAGTGGGACGCCATTTAAATACTTCTCTTGGGCAGAACTTTGTGAACCAGAGGTAATGTAAATTCACAGTGCATTTGCCAGGTTTGAGCCAGGCCTTTTGTCCTTCCTCCTTCCCTGCTTCCCACTTTCCTTCTCCCCTTCCTTCCTTCGTTCCTAAAATATAAGAAGCAAACATGATTTCTAAACAAAGAAAGGCTTTTGGCAAGTAATATGCAAATATTAACATTCCTTCCTGAGAATCTACTGTAACAGGGCACTAGAAGGAGTTTTACTCAGTCCTCCAGGACACGGGTTCTTAAAGTTGGCTGCGTGTTGGAATTACCTGAGGAATTTTCAAAAATACGGGGCCTGGACTCTATCCCTAGGGATTCAAATTGAACTTGGGGTGTGGCATGAACATATTTTTAAAAACTCCTCAGTTAATTTGATGGCAACCACCAGCAACTTCATTACTTGAGAACCACTTAGAAATGCAAAGTCCTGCCTACCCTCAAATTTGCTGAATCAGAAACTTGGGGGAAGGATCCAGCATTCTGTTTCAAACAGTCCCACCAGGTGGTCTGGTGCACACTGAAGTTTGAGAATCCTTGCCTGGGAAAGAAGAGTATGGATAGACAGGCTTTGAGTCCCAGTACTGCATACGCCTGCTTGGGGAGAGAACTTATGTGATAAATTGGCAAAATGCTGCAAATATTTTTCTGAGAAGGTGTAACAAGAAGAAAGTATTCCTCTCTTAGCAACTTGATTGAGAATCTCAAGAGAATCTCCTTAGCTGAGAAAATATCTAGAATAGCCTACTTAGGTGATTTCCTGTGGGCAATGAATGTTGGCTAGAACAAAGGCTTCAGAGAGAATTTTAAAAATTCTAATGTAAAGAGAAGAGAAATATGTTCTAGGAGCGCCTGGGTGGCTCAGTTGGTTAAGTATCCGACTTGAGCTCAGGTCATGATTTTTCAGTCTGTGAGTTCGAGCCCCGGATCGGGCTCTGTGCTGACAGCTCAGAGCCTGGAGTCTGCTTTGAATTCTGTGTCTTCCTCTCTCTCTTCCCTCCCCTGTTCTCTCTCTCTGTCTCTCTCAAAAATAATGATTAAAAAAAGAGAAATATGTTCTAAAGGCAAGGGGAGAAGTAGAGGAAAATTCAGCAAGATGGCAGGAACTAGATGACACTTTACCATTGCCCTGCCAAATTTGGTTATTAAATGCTTGAAATGCTTGGTGTGGGTTAATTCTTCAGAAACTCAAAGAGGTTTTACACCTAAATTATAGTGGTTGTGCATACTGCCATTAAGAACATAAGGCCAGGGATATCCAGCTGACATCTAGGTTATACTCTTGATTTTTAGATTGAAAGTAGTTGAAATGAAAGTTATCATAGTACTCAATTAGATTTTGGTTTGTTGTGGTAACATTTTAAGGGACTCAGAGATTAAAATAAAACATTTATTGACCAGTAATATAAATCAGTCATTGAGCTAAGGCAATGGGGGCATAAGATAAAAAATTAGATTCCCCAGCTCAAAAAAAGCTCAAAATCCAGTGGCAAGAGATATCCTATTATTCCCCAGTTAGACTGTGTAAGGTTCATGCTAAGAAAAAATATCATGGATTAGAGCTGAAGAACCAATACCGTGGTTGTGGATTGGAGTATTAGGGAAGACTTCCAAGAGGCAATAACCCAGTTATGAAAAGTAAACAGATTTCCAAGGGTGTGCTCAGTTTAGTTGGAATAGCAAAAATGGTTGGCATATGGGATACAAGTGCAGGAGATGAAGCTGAAAATGCTGATGAATAATTCTGAGGGAACACAGTGAGGTTTTCATAAGCAGGAAAATTGCATAATCAGGTCATAATGTAGAAAGAACTCTGATGGAGACTGTGCTAGAAAGGAAGCCACTGGGGGCATGGAGCCCAGTCAAGTGATTCTAGAAATGTTCAGAGCAAGAGAGGATGGATGAAAAGGCAGACAGACACTGGACACTGAGAGGAATGAGTTGATTTTTGTTTCAGGCCCCTCAAGGTAACATCATGTCTGAGGGCAAATTGTTTGGGACCAATGGGCTGAGAGAATATTCAGGCATACATGTTCTGTACACTGAATGTACAAATATGTTGAGAATACACTGGAGGGTGGACATGGACAAAAGCAGGGAGATAGTGCAGAGGCCAACTGCAATAATCCAGACAATAGATGATGAGAACTTGGCCAAGATGACAGAAGTATGAGTGGTGGGAAGTGGTCAAATTCTGAATATATTTGGAGAATACTGCTAAGGTTTGTGAATGGGTCGGATATGAAGTATGAAAAACAGGAGTCAAGGATAACTGCAAGATTTTTGGCCTGAGCAGCTGTAAGATTGCAGTTGCCATTAACAAAGATGGGAACGATGGAGGGGAATGGGCAGGGTAGAGGGAAATAAGCTTAAGGTGCCTGTTTTATATCAGTAAAAAATGTAATACATTTACCTAAAAGAAAAATTGACTTAGGGATTGGTTTTGATTGTGGATTCATCCCCACCTATGTGATTTGAAATAATCATACAAGAATCTGATTCTTATTTTTTAAATTAATTAATGAATTTTTTATTTTTGAGAGCTGGGGTAGGGCAGAGACAGAGGGAGACAGAGGATCCAATGCAGGCTCTGTGCTGTCAGTGCAGAG
The DNA here is from genome assembly GCF_027475565.1 of Acinonyx jubatus. NCBI lineage: Eukaryota > Metazoa > Chordata > Mammalia > Carnivora > Felidae > Acinonyx > Acinonyx jubatus. The sequence continues at coordinate 38,184,836 of NC_069385.1, forward strand.
CCCAATGCGGGGCCTGAACTCATGAACCATGAGATCACGACCTGAGCCAAAGTTGGACACTTAACCAACTGAGCCACCCAGGTGCCCCCAGGAATCTGATTCTTCTCAATTAAAGGTAGACTTTTCAATAAGGTTATTTAAACTGAATCAGAAATACAGGGTTTTTTTTTTTTATTTATATTGCTATAATAAAAGCTGATTCACAAGCAGATAATCAACAGGTATCAGCTTCATTTTAGTGAATTGGAGTAGTGGGCACTTAATGAAAGTATGGGTATCAACTTTTGTAGATGGTCTTTTGATATCAAAATCTAGAAATGTATGAGCATAGCAATAATAAAGACTGTGCTCTTGACCTCGGATTCTTAGAAGAGGTATGTCTACAACTCTGTCAGTGGATCTTTCATATATTAGGATCAATCTATTATACATCTTTTATTTCAACTTCTGTTTTTAGTACTATTTTAAAAATTTCAGATGACTCGTTGGGACTTACCCCAAGTATCAAGGTTGGTGCAACATTCAAAAATCAACTAATGTAATCCATCACATCAACAAACTAAAAAAAAAAATCACATGATCGTATCAATAGAGAAAAGGCATTTGACAATGCCCAACACCTATTATGATAAAAACTTTCACTGAACTAGGACTAGAGAGGAACTTCCTCAACTTTGATAAAGAATTTCTTTAAAAAAAAAAAAAAACCTACAGCCAACATCATACTTAAAGTCATAAAATCAAAGTTTGCCCACTAAAATTAGGTACAAGGCAAGGATGTCCCCTCTTACCATTCCTTTTCAGCATCATAATGTAGGATTTAGCTAGTACAATAAGACAACAAAAGAAAATAGAAGGTATACAGATTGGGAAGACATAAAACTATTTTTGTTCACAGATCAAATGATCATCTAGGTAGAAGATCCAAAACAATAAAAAAAAAAAACTACTGAACCCAATAAGCAAATAAATAGTGAGGTTGCAGGATAAGTTAATACGCAAAAGTCAAGTGACAGTTGAAATTAAAAACACATTACCATTGACATTAGCACTCCCAAAAATGAAGTACTTAGGAATAAACCTAACAAAATATGTATAAGATCCTAACAAGGAAGACTACAAAACTCTGATGAAAAAAATCAAAGAACTCAATAAATGATAGCCCATGTTCATAGGTAGGCTCAATATTCCATATTGTTAGGATGTCCATTCTTTCCAAATTGATCCGTAAAATCAATTGGATTTGGAATGCAATCGCAATCAAAATCACAGCAAGTTATTTTGTGGATTCTGACAGATTCTAAAGTTTATATGGAAAGGAAAAAGACCCAGAATAACCAACACAAGGTTGAAAGAGAAAAATGAGGTTGGAGAATTTACTCAACCCGACTTCAACACTTACTATGATGCTTCTAGTAATAAAGACCGTGGAATTGGTGAAAACAACCAGATCAATGGAACAGAACAGATTGCTTAGCAATAGACCCATATACCTATAATCAACTAATCTTTGACAAAGCAACGAAGGCAATAAAATGGAGTAAAGATAGTCTTTTCAACATATGGTGCTGGAACAACTGCATATCCACATACAAAAAAATGAATCTAGACACATACCTTACAACCCTCACAAAAATTAACTCAAAATTGATCACAGGCCTAAATGTAAAATGCAAAACTATAAAACTCCTAAGATATAAGAGAAAACCTAGATGACCTCAGATATGGCAAGATACAACACCAAAGTCATGATCCATTAAAGAAATAACTGATAAGCTGGACTTCATTATAATTAAAAATTGCTCCATGAAAAGACAATGTCAAGAAAATGAGAAGACAAACCATTGGCTGGGAGAATATATTTACAAAAAGGCACACCTGATAAAAGACTTTTATTCGAAATATACAAAGGGTTCTTAAAATTCAACAATAAAAAAACAACTCAATTTAAAATCGGGCCAACCCAGGGGCACCTGGGTGGCTCAGTTGGTTAAGCGGCTGACTTCGGCTCAGGTCATGATCTCACAGTTCTTGAGTTCAAGCCCTGCGTCAGGCTCTGTGCTGACAGTTCAGAGCCTGGAGCCTGCTTCGGATTCTGTGTCTCCCTCTCTCTCTGCCCTTCCCCCACTCACACTCTGTCCTCTCTCTCAAAAATAAATAATCATTAAAAAAAAATTAAAAACGGGCCAACCCAGACATCTCTACAAAGAAGATACACAGATGGCAAATGAGCATATGAAAACATGCTCCATATCATATGTCATCAGAGAAAAGGAAATTAAAACAATGAGATACCACTGCACACTTAGTAGAATGGCCAAATCCCAAACACTGACAATGTAAAATTCTGGCAAGGATGTGAAGCAAAAAGCTCATTCATTGCTGGTGGGACATGCAAAATGGTATGGTCACTTTGGGAGACAGTTTGGCAGTTTTTTATAGAACTAAACATATGCTTATCATACAACCCAATAATCATGTTCCCTGGTATTTACCCAAAGGCACTGAAAACTTATGTCCACACAAAAACCTGCATACAGGTGTTTACAGCAGCTTTATTCATAACTGGCAAACCTAGGAAGCAACCAAGATATCCTTCAGTAGGTGAATGGATAAACTGTAGTACATCCAGACACTGGAATACTATTCAGTGCTAAAAGGAGATATGCTATCACACCATGAAAAGACAGGGAAGAACCTTAAATGCATATCACTAAGTGAAAGAAGCCAATATGAAAAGGCTATATACTGTGTGATTACAACTATATGACATTCTGGAAAAGGCAAAACTACACAGACAGTAAAAACATTACTGCTTTCCAGAGGTTGGTGGAGGTAGGGATGAATAGACAGAGCACAGAGGAATTTTAGGAAAGTGAACATACTCTGCATGATACTATAATGATAGATATATGTCATTATATATTTGCCCAAACTCCTAGAATGTACCACACCAAGAGTGAACCCTAAGCTAAACAATGGACTTTGGGTAATTATATGTGTCAGTGTAGGTTCATCAATTGCAACAAATGTACCATTCTGATGGGGAATGTTAATAATGGGAGAGGCTATGCATATGTGTGGGGGGGAAGCTATATGGGAAATCTCTGTACCTTCTGTTCAGTTTTGCTGTGAACCTACAACTGCTGTAAAAAAATAAAATCACTAAAAAAACCCACATACATTAAAAACTCCAGAGGCAAAACTTGACATAGTATTTTTCCATATTTATTTAGCCTTCTTTTATATAAGTAAGAACAGTTTGAAACAGGTCACTAATAATTTTACAATTCTGCAATTACAAACAAGTAAAATCATAACATGCATAAATAATGTTCTAGATAGTACTTTAAACATTTTAAAAACAAGTTATGAATTAGTTTTGTGCTGAGCTAATGTTATGGATAGCTACTAAGTTATCAAATATTTTACTGAAAAGGCTCAGTGAATTTTAACTGTAGTAACCTTATTAATCTTTGCAAGTAAAAGACAAATGCTGCTAAGAATATGAGGATCAATGGTTTTCCAACAAAGAAGGAAAACAACTATGAGAGGGTATAAACACGTATAAATTAAATCAGTTGGCTAATCATATTTTTGAAGAGTCCATAAGGCATTTGAGAATTCCTTAAATACCTTACATGTTATTATCATCATACTGTCAATTATACCATTGCAAACTCACATAGTATAACATGTTGTACATGCAGAAAATTCCTTTTCTGAAAGTGGTCATATTTGATTTCTGCAAACTTGCAACTGCTTATCCGTGTAGGTGCTCAGAGAGCTACTTAGCAAAGCTGTCCTGGAAACCCTGGAAATCTAATTTTGAGAGCCTATAACCCCTACTTCCACTTTCAGTGAATAAAATGGAATGTGAACATTCATTTCAATTATAAAATAAATAATAACAGAAGCAGAACTCAAGAAAAGTACATGTGGGACTCTTGGCCTAACTGAACTCTCGCTGTCTACCGCCTAACACTGAGTCTTAAATATTCAGTTCTACTGACAACCTGCTCTCAAAATTGTATTCCTTTCCACAGCCTCTTCTGAGAACTTTATAGCACTTAACACACTACACTACGATCACTGGTTTTGTCTTCGGATTAGCATTTGAAGAAAGACTGTCCTCTCTCACTTCTCTATTTCCTGATCCTGGCAGTGTCTGGTAAATGCTAAATGCTCAACAAATGTTTGTTAAATGAATAAATGAATATTTATTTCAGATGCTGTAACTAAATAGGCCAGATGTTGTAACTAAAAATTATAATAATTATTTCATTACATAAAACTACGTTTAATATCATGCCAAAAATAAGAAAGAAAACTAATCATCACAGCCTGTTTCTAACATCAAAACTTTAATCCTTGTGTTCATTTATATTCATGCACATGGTATTATTATATGCTGGCACAATGTAGGATAAGCTTTCAGTACCTACTCTTCATTCACATTCACTATTGTTAGTGTAGATCAGCACAATTTCTAAAGATATAGGTCTCATGAAATGATAGATCAATAATGCTAACTCTGTGCTATTAAAATAAATTTTCTCACCTAAGCTTATCTATCACTACTTTCTAATCAGGATTTCTTCACGATAAAAGCTAAGCATAACCACTTTTGAATGCTACTTTTCCTTTGGTACAATAAACAAACCATAAAACAACAGTTTCTGTACAGTTTTAATAACATTATTATAACCACTTTGTATTTCTTCCCCATTTATGCTCTTATAGGTAAAATTCCATTACAACGACTTCTCTTGGATAACCAAGTTGATTGTTCTTGTAAATTCACCATTAGTAATTATTTTATGTATATTATATAGCTTTCAATTTATTACAAAAACATTAGGCTTTCAGAAGTGAAAACCAGCACCCGAAATCTGAGTAAAACGGAATACATATACAATTCTTTCCAGCAACAAGAACAGAGCTCACTATGTAGTATGGTACTATTTGTTTTTAAATTTCGTGTGTAAAATTACAGAACTGTCAAGAAATGGTTACTTTTCCCCCCTTTATAATAATAAAGGCTCCAACAAAGTCGACAAAGTACTTTCTGTATCAGTTTATTCTTCATAAATAAATCATGATTATAATTGACTACTGGAAAAATGAAAACATTTGAACTTTTAAAAAAGAAAATAGAGCCCTCCCTGATTAACAGAACTTGTTTTAATGGGATATTATCTACAGTATCTTATACCTTAGACATGTAACCATTAAAACAAAGAAGTTAGTGACAAAGTATCCATGTAACTGTATCACAGATCTCAAGAAACATTCAAAAAAGATTTAAGGCTACCCAGTAATAGCCTCTCATAAAACCCAACAAACCTTACAATGGTAATTAGACTTCAAAGGGACCAAAATATTAGTTTATGTTGAGCCAAGATTAGGAAAATCTTCCACTGTTGACATTTTCATGTTCTTAGTTTTTCAATCAAACAATCAGCCTGTAATTTTGAAAACATAACATATTTTTAAATTCTAATTATTACAGCCTACATGAAATAATTCTACTGGCATCCCTATTATAATAAGTCACAGCAGAAGAGGTGGATATGACATATTCTGTTCCTAAAAATATCTTAAAAATTTTCTCAATAGTTTTATAAACTATAGTAAAAGGATTCAATATTGTATATAAGTAGGCAGATTTTTATCCACATTGCATATTTGTTAAAAAGCTTCAATAAGAAAGGGAAAATAAATATAATACTGACATTTTAAAAAGTAAACTAGGTGTGCAAGAATCTTAAATGCATAATACTAAGTAAAAGAGGCCAATTTGAAAAGGCTACATACTGTATTTTTCCAGCCATAAGACATTCTACAAAAGGCTTAAAACTGTGGAGACATTAAAAAGATCAGTGGCTACACAGAGGATTTTTTAAGGCAGTGAAACTATTCTCCATTATACTATAATGGGGGATACATGTCATTACACTTTTGTCCAAACCCATAAAATATACACTACCAAGAATGAACCCTAATGTAAATCACGAACTGTGGGTGATAATGATGTATCACTGTAATTTCATTGGTTATAACAAATGTATCACTGTGGTATATAGGATGTCTATAGTATGGGGGGCAGAGGTTATATTGGAACTCAATGTACTTTCCATTCAATCTTGCTGTGAGCCTAAAACCACTCTAAAAAAAAAGTAAACCAAAGTCTTCTAATTATTATTTCAAATACTTTTCTCAAACATCTTATATATCTGAAACATCATATAAGAGATTTTGAAATAAACCTTAATATCTTTCTCTTAATTTTCTTCAAAGTCTCATAATACATACTGACAGATTTAAGAAGAGTTCTGATTCACAGGATGAACCATTAACAGATCCTATAACTTACAATGTTCATTCATTTTTTTCTAACTAAAAAGTCATGTAAGGAAGTATACTTAAAAACCCTACAAGAATATATTTTAATGAGTTTTTTATTATAAAAGCATGGATAGTGTAGAAAATCAAAAATACAAATAAGGAAAAACATTCCTTTTTTAATCACACTGATTTTTTTAAAGAGACCACACCAACTGCCCTGTCAAACATCCACTTTTTAAATTTTGAACACATACACACACACATACACACACACACACACACACACACACACACACACATATGTATCTTAAATTATTTTTAAATTAATTATCTGGACAAGTTAATTAGAGGGATAAGTTTGAAATATGAAGTTTCTAGAAATCATGCTTTTTAATTTCTTGTGTACCATGGCTATAATAATAATATGCATTAACTAACAGTAATTATTTTATTTGTAATTCAGTGATAATTTGTATATGGCAACTACAGGTCACCTTAACATCACGGACACAATAGCAACTGGTATATTACTTAGTCAAGTGGCCTTGGAAGGACAGTCACTTATCAACTAAGGCTTGACTGTCCAGCAACAGGCCTATAATCAGCTGAATTCTATTCTACTTTTGCACTAGCAAAACAGAATTCTGCATTTTTTTAGGCTCAAAGCTTCAACCTCAGATCTGACAGGTGATGCTACTACTGCAGTCCTTTTCTAAACTAGAAAATTACAAAAATTCATTTCTATAATAATATTGATGATGATAACAAAGGCAGCAGGTAATATTTACTAGCACTATTTGCAAGGTAGTTTTAAGTGCTTTACATACAAATTACTTTATCAATCCACTTATCAACTCTACAGGTAGGCAGTATTCCTTATCGGTAGGTAACAGATAAAGAACTTGGGCCTTAAAAAGTTTATGTGACTTGCACATAGTACCTCAAATAACTAATGGAGCCACAATTTCAATCCAGATTGGACCCTGGATTCTAAACTATTAATGCCATGGTTCTTTTATATCATACCCACTGCCTGCAATGGAGAGACTTAGCCATAGCTTCTCTTCCTACAGATACGATAACCTGGAAAATCCCTCAAAATAAAAATATTATTTTGCATACATTCAAGCAGTATGTTAAAAGAGATGATCAGGTCTATGAGAGCTGTAAGTGCCTAGTGTTGCCAAGAAAAGAAGATCTACAACAAAAAGGACAAGTATTTTAAATACTTTTGTATGCAGCTACTACAATAGTAACACTTACTGTGATAAACCAATAGGAATTCACTTTATAAACCAATTTTGATAAGAAGCCAAGTTGATCGACAGGTGCCAGAACATGAAGGTGCAAGTGGGAAATGGAACAAAAAGGCGGCATATGGAAACCCATTCTAAAACAGAAAGGTAAGAGATACTTGGCAAATCAGTTCTACAATAGTTTAAAACTATGTTTTTTTACAATAAAACACATAAACATTAAGGACATCCCAAACAGGTTACCACTCAAGTATCTTTTACTGCCTTCTTTCTATACTTAAAAGTATTCACAATTCCTCCTCTTTTCATGAAGTTCATAGTAACAAACTCTTCATCAAGGAAGGGCTTAAAGGCATACTATGCCTCAGTAAAACCTTGATGAATTCCAATTTGGCATTATGTTTTATCACCTTGGTCCTTAACATTTTAACCTTTAATTTTCCTAAGATATGGCTCTGCAATGAATCTTTAAAAAAAAAAAAAAAATTACAGGACACTCAAGTAGAAGGGTTCCTTTATTCCAGGACACAGCCAGTAGATGGTGTGCTTTCTCCTTTAATAGTGATTTCCTTACCAACGAATATTTCAGTAATGAGATTAATTATACCATTATTTTAAAAATTTTATCATCACTCAAGTTTCTTAATAATGAAGATAACCTAATTATTCACAATTTATCTGCTTTATAAAACAGTCATAAGAGAATTCCTTGGACTACTAACAAATTTCTACTAAGAAATGTGATTCTACCTCTTAAAAATAAGTTCACAGTTTTGTAAGTCCACTTAGCAATTCTGAGTGGAGCAAGGCATACCTGTAAGAATAATCCAAGCCTAGGAATATTTGCCTGCTCAAATATTTGTGAGTCTCCATTAAAAAACAAACAAACAAACAAACAAAAAAACTCCAGTGAGTGGAGTGTAGGAGGAAGGCATGGGAGAAGGGCTATGCTGCAGCAACAGTATAGCTGACAATGTGGAGTCAGATACACAAGACAGACTGAAAAGCTTCCACCATTACTGAGAAAAGGAGACTGGGTCTTCCCTCCATGAAACAGGAGCTCATATAATATAGAATCAACTAATCTAAAAGGTAGAAGAGACTCAAGGGTTCATTCAACCCTTTCATTTCAAAGATGGGGAAGCCAAAATCCAGAAAGTGGGAGACTTCCCAAGGTCCCCAAGTAAGGAAGTGGTAGAGACAGGCTTGAGACTCAGGGCTCTTGACTCTCATGGTGCCGTTCATTCTTCTAGTACACACTCCTGTGACTGGAAAGGCAATGTGCTGCTTTTGGCCAAAGGGTCTCAAATACTATCTGTTCCTTGTCATTATCACTCTTAAATGGTGCTTAACAGATTTCAGAGCGTTTTCTCACACGCCATCTTATTTGAGCCCATAGGTAGGCAGAGCAGATGTTATCTTGGAGAGGTTAAATGTCTTCAGGTAGCACAGCCAGTACAAGCACAGTACTCAGCAAGTAGCACAGATAACATCAGAATTCAGATCTCTTTCACTTCCAGTTCTGATGTTAGACGTGATCTCTGCTACACCTGCCTTGCTACTCCTCTGGTCACACTAGGCAGTCACAAGTCTTTTAAAAAGGAAAAAACCCACTATTTAGATTAATTAAAATAATTGCCAAGTTGAATATTTTTATTACATGCTTTTTGCTCAAACTTTGGCGAATGCCAGAGTTCAGTTCAGCAGGGGAAAAATTCAAGTAGTTTCACACGACAAGTATAATAATACATTTTTAAATCATATAAAATATTTTCTAAAGAAATTCAATTTACACACAATTTTATAGAAAAACACATCTTGAACAAAGAAAGGTAGACTCAACTATTTTACCTATGCACTGCTTAAATATACTTGTCTGTCTAAACTATGAGTGGCAATCATTAGAAAATCTTGAGACATGACAGGAAGACTTATTTATTAAATTTACACTACCACTGAACAATGAATGCTTCACTCTCAGGAAAACTGCATTTAAACCAGGCTGTCTGCCACCTCTGCTCTCATTTCCCATGAAGAAACAATATTTCAGAAAAAACAACTGCATATATTGGTTTCTATCTGCAAGTACACATACCTCGCATTTTTGAAGTCAGTGAAATTATTCCTTTCAAGAATGCTTTTTCCAACAGTTACCATGTTCTCAACTATAAAACAGAAAAGAAATGACATTACACAGCAGGAGACATTACTAAGTTGTAATTAATATTAATTTTTAGGGTCCCAGTCAAAAGTTGTATCAAATGGGTAAACATTTAAACCACCTGTTTAATAGTTTTACGTTACTGAGAAGTTTGCCCATCAGCACTGAAATGAAGGTTCAACCTATCACAAAGCGTCATGTATAGGTTGACTTTGAACAGCTGTTAAGGGGTACTATCAAGTGACTACTTAGGACATCTGATCCTACTGAAGTCTAATTAAAATCATAAGGAGACCAAGTAATAAAAAAAAATACTTGAATTAAGAAAAGACACACGGGAAAACTTTGAATTTGTCTTTCAGTCAAAATTAGAGATATGATAGCACTTTGTGTCAGGCCACCTTTGACTAGTTAAATGTTTGTATAATTGTTTTGGCTGCCAAACTCTCTCTGCCTTACTGTATTTATTATCTTGGTCCTTTATGGCCTTTGGATGGAAATATGCTTCCCATGAGAAAAAATTTGGTAACCTGCAATGTCCAAAGCACAATGCCAAGCTTTAGACCCCTTTTATTTCTGAATGGTGTAGTCAAGTATTTAGAAGAGGAAGAAATGAGAATCTACAGAAGATGGTTATCATAAAGAGGATTATAAAATTATTGCTAATTTTTCTTCTCTAAGTCAGGCTTGAGCCAGGAGGATGACAGTAGCATATCATCCAAAAAAGCTCATTACTTCAAGCAAGATTGTATCTTGTTTTCTTTTAAAATATTCCCAAGGTCCTAGACATGGGGGTAAAGAATGTTTTTTTTTCTTTTAATTGCTTTAAAGCAATGCTTTTAACAGTACCATATTATAAAGTGTGTAGATGTAATATATATGACAACAATAACACAAAGTGTTGCAGAGTTACATTTTTCATGAATTGCTACAATGTGAAGTCTAAGTAGACTGTGATAATTACACAATGTATATTTTAATCTCTCTAGAGCAACAATTTTTTTAATATGAAGAGGAATACATGAAAAGGCACGAGATAAATTACAGTGGAATTATAAAAAAAAATATATATATATATATATCTGATCAACCACAAGAAGGAAGGAAAGAAACAGTGCAATAACAAAAAATGGGGCATAAAGCACCTGGGTGGCTCTGTTGGTTAAGGGTTCAACTCTTGATTTTGACTCAGGTCATGATCTCATAGTCATGGGATCCAGCCCGTGGCAGGCTCCATGCTGAGTGTGGAGCCTGCTTGGAATTCTCTCTCTCTCTCTGCCCCTCCCCAGCTCATGCTCTCTCTCTTTCAAAATAAATACATTTTTTAAAAAATGGGACAAACAGAAAACAAATGGCAAGACAGTAGACCTAAACTGAACTGTATCAATAGTTACATTAAACATTTATGAACTAAACAATTAAAAGTCAGATTTTCACATTAAATTTAAAATATAATTATAAATAAGCAAGACCCAAGTCTATTGCTATCTTCAAGTCTTTAAATATTAATATTCAATTGGTTGAAAGTATAGAAAAAGATACCCAATGTGAACAATAAGAAAGTTAAAGTAGCTAAATCGATATCATACAAAATAGACTCAAGAAGTATTCCCAGAGATCAACAGGGACATTTTACAATGATAAAAAGGCTCAATTCATTGAGAAGGCATGACAATCATAATTATGTATTCACTTAAAATCAAACTCAAAATACATGGAGTAAAACCTATTGTCTCCTTTCCATTTCACTGTTACGTCCTCTGTCTTTCTTTATACTTGATTTTGACTGATTCACCTTTCTAGCATCCTAAGGCAGAAACTTAGGCTATTGGTTTTAAACCTCATTTTCTAACATAAACACAGACAGCTATAAATTTCCCTGTAGGCATTGTTTTGGCAAATTCCACAAATCTTGGTATGTTGGATTTTTGTTACCAATCAATTCAATATTGTTTTCTTTGACCTATTTATTTAGAAATTATTTAAAAGTATGTTAATTTAAAAATACTTAGTGCTATTCTAGATTTTATTATTTTTCTACTTTAATTCCATTGTCATCTGAGAACAGATGTTATAAGATTTCAATCATTTGAAATGTATTTAGACTTAGTTTACTGCCCAGAATATGGCCTACCTTGGTGAACATGTGGTCTCAACAAATTGTGTATTCTATAGTTAAGTGGAGTTCTATAAATATCAGTTATAATCACAGTGCTTATGACAGTGTTATTGAACTCTTCCATATGCTTATTATTTTCCCAACTTTATAAACTGTATAAAAATATTAATTGCAAGACCTTTTTTTTTTTTTAAGTTTATTTACTTTGAGCGAGACAGAGAGCAAGCTGGGGAGAGCCAGAGAGAGGGGGAGGGACCTAATCCCAAGCAGGCTCCACACTGCCAGCATGGAGCTCGATCTCACAAACCACAAGATCATGACCTCAGCTGAAATCCAGAGTGGGATGCTTAACAGACTGAGCAACCTAGCACCCTGAAAGAACTTTTAAACTTTTATTATGAAACTATTAAAATATAAACAAAATCAGAAAGAACAGTGTAATGAAACCTCAAACACCTACCATGCTGCTTCAAAACTGGTAACATTTTATTTGCAACAATTATAACAACTTTCAATAAAATAGAAGAAATATTAGAAAAAGAAAACCAAGCATGAACATATTTTTCACTCCTTAAAAACAGTATAAAAAGGAAATACTTAAGGCATGGTAGCTGTTGCTTGATACTAAATATTGCATATATATTGGCCTTTACCTGCTGGAATGAGTATGAAATATACTCATAGAACTTAAGATGACTAAGGCATTTGGCAATATGGAGAAGAAACAATTTAAAAACGGGTAATTCAGTAGTCTAAACACTAATGAAGTACACATCAAAGTTTTCCCTCAAAGATATTTCTTATTCACCTTCAAAAAAAATCTGGCCCAGGGGTGCCTAGTGACTCAGTCAGTTGAGCATCTGACTTCAGCTCAAGTCATGATCTTGTAGTTCATGAGTTCAAGACTCACATCAGGCTCTGTGCTGACAGCTCAGAGCCTGGAGCCTGCTTCAGATTCTGTATCTCTCTTTCTCTCTCTGCTGCCCCTCCCCTGCTTTCTCTCTCTCTCTCTCTCTCTCTTTCTCAAAAATAAATAAACATTTAAAAAAATTAAAAAACAAACAAAAAAAACACCAAAATAATCTGACCCAATTTATCTATTTTATCGGCTACTTAATTTACTGACCAAACTAATCCCAGACCCTGTTGGCAAAGGCTATCAAAACATATATGAAGTGAACTTAGAAATGTCTTAGTAAATGATAACTGGTAACTCACAGAAATCATGAGTAGGAAAATACAGGATAATCCTACAAGGACAAGATTCAAAATCTTCTTTTCAGAAGTGAAAAATTCATTGCTAAACTTCATAACTAAATTTTGGTGTCATCTACACCAGAAGCTTACAAGGGAGGTACCAATATGGTCTCACTCCCAGGCAATATGAGCTTCTAGGCCATATCACAACTTATTTGCTTGTTATTTTTTAAATAGCATCTTCCATTTCCAGAGTTGAGAAAAGCCATCACTTAAAAAAACATAAAGAGGCATTATCTTTTAGAGATCTTAAAGATTAAATAATATGATGTCTGGAATTTCAAATCCAGTGGGAGAAGGTTAACAGATGAAAAAGATTGGCCACGAGTTAATAAATGTTGAGCTTGGGTGATGAATATATGGAGACTACATTATGTTCTTTATTTTTGTATATATTTGAAAATTTTCAAAGTGGAAATTTCAAGAGTCATAATGCTCCTTTTTCATAATACCTGCCAGACTTGTTCTCTTTTAACTGTCACGGCCATCACTGATGCCAACTGAAAACGATATAACTAAGAAGAACACTACTGTCCTCTTACCCAGTTCTATGTGATCTTTCTTTAGCTCTCTGCAGTTTCCAATATGCTTCTTTGGCACCACAAGATAATGATGAGGTGCTGCTGGTTTGATATCTTTGAAGCAAACTAGGTCTTCATTCTGAAGGAGAAAACATATCGTTTGTTAGTGGATTTTTTTTTTTTTTTAAGAACTTCCTAATGCTGTTCTGGCATGTCTTGAATACCATAAATCTCAGTCTGATAGGGAAATAGTACTTACGTTACAACTAAGCCCACCTGGGCAATTTTGTGAATATGCATTTAGTCCACAAAGACAAGCCTTACTGCCCTTCATGACATGCTCATTTATTCCAGAAAATGAGAAGATTTATATAAAGCTAATTTCAGGAAAAAAATTATCAATGAAGTTAATTAAAACTTCATTACCAACAATGATAGAGTTTTATTTTCATTAGATATTTCTCCATCTCTACCTACCTAAGGGTCTTTCACTCTTAATATGTACTTCTAAAGTTTGACTACAGAAACATAGCGAGATTGATAAATTCTTTTTCACTTGTACAATTTTTTACAAAATATATATTCCTCAATTATAACAAGAAAATCATCTAGCATCTACAGAGATTACCTTTTTAAACATTTTTCCATAAACTGTATATAAATACATTTTTACTATATTTGCAACATTAAAAAACCTTTGAAATGCTAAAACAAACTCCAGTATATTGTACTAAGTGTCCGATCCATTATATCGGAAGGTAAATTAGCGCAATTACTGTGGAAAACAGCATGGAGTTTCCTCAAAACATTAAAAACAGAAATATCATATGGTCCACCAGTTCCACTACTGTGTATTTACCAAAAGAAAATGAAAACACTAATTCAAAAACATATATGCACCTCTGTGTTTAGTAGAGCATTATTTACAACAGCTAAGATATGCAGGCAACCCAGGAATCCATCAATAGATGAATCAATGAAGAAGATGATGTATACACACAATACATTCAGATATTTAAAAAAGGACATTTTTGACAACATGGATGCACCCAGAGGGCGTTCTTATGCTAAGAACAAATTGGTGGTTGCTAGAAGAAAGGGGGGGGGGGCAAAATAGGTGAAGGAAATTAAGAGGTACAAAGTTCCAGTTATAAAATAAGTTATGGAGATGAAAAGTACAGCATAGGGAATATACTCAATAATATAATAATGTTATATGGTGACTACACTTACCATGGTGAGCACTGGGTAATGTATAGAATTATTGAATTATTATTTTGTACAGCTGAAATTGTCATTGTGTGTCAACTACATTTCAGTAATTTTTTTAAGTCAAAATTAAAATCACTATAAATCAGTATATCAACAAGTTTCCCTCAGAAAAATTCCCAGAATACACTGTTGCTCACTAGTTCTCTATTTCAAGATCAAAAATTCAATTTAATGAGGGCCTCATATCCTTACCAGTAATCTTGGTTTCAATGAGAACAATGGTGACAGTCCATTGTACATATGATACCATGAACTTCCTTATCAGGAGCCATACTGCTCATCACCTAAGGTTCAGGGGACTGACAAGTCAACTTTTGATAAGACCACACTTCAGAAAATGAGACTTGTCTACTTTAGTCCTCAGGAGCGCCATGATTGAAATGGAAGGCAGCAAAAACAGGGTATTATGTGTCCCTTTCCTGTCTCAAAATTTCTATAAAATGCCCACAACATCATTTTATTAAAACAGTGTTTGGGGTGCCTGGGTGGCTGAGTTGGTTAAGCGTCTGACTCTTGATTTTGGCTCAGGTCATAACCTCACAGTTCATCAGTTCGAGCCCTGTGTTGGGCTCTGCACTGATAGCATGGAACCTGCTTGGGGTTCTCTGTCTCCCTCTCTCTCTGACACACCCCTGCTCACAATCTCTCTCTCTTTCAAAAATAAACATTTAAATAATAATACTAATAATGTTTAATTATTGACTTTGTTGCTGTCCTCACTTAATGTACCTTCAACCCAGATTTGCAAAAACAAATAGGCACAACAACATGAAAATCTTGAATATTATCCAGCTTTTAAGAGTAACTTGTCTATGTATCCCTTTGAATTAGCATTTTTGTATTCTTTGGATAAATACCTAGTAGTACAATTGCTGGATCACAGGGTAGTTCTTTCTCTTTTTAACTTTTTGAGGAAACTCCATACTGCTTTTCAGAGTGGCTGCACCAGTTTACATTCCCACCAACAGTGCAAGAGCACCCCAATGTCTATAGCAGCATTATCTACAATAGCCAAATTACAGAAACAGCCCAACGGTCCACTGACTGATAAATGGATAAAGAAGACATAGGGCGTGTGTGTGTGTATGATATATATATTATATATATAATAGAATATTACTCAGCCAAATCTTGCCATTTGCAATGACGTGGATAGAGCTAGAAAGTATTATGCTAAGCAAAATAAGTCAGAGAAAGACAAATACCATATCCTTTCACTCATATGTGGAATTTAAGAACAAAACAAATGAGTAAAGGGGTAAAAGGAAGAGAGAGGCAAACCAAGGAACACATTAACTATAGAGATCAAACTGATGGTTACCAGAGAGGAGGTGGGTGAGAGGATGGGTTAAATAGGTGATGGAGATTAAGGAGGGCACTAGCTGTGATGAGCACCGGGTGATATATGGAAGTGCTGAATCACTATATTGCATACCTGAAATTAATATTACACTGTATGCTAACTAACTGGAATTTAAATAAAATCTTTTTTTTTTTTTTTTTTTTAAAGAGTAACTTGTCGGGGCACATGGATGACTTAGTTGGTTAAGTGTCCAACTTCAGCTCAGGTCATGATCTCACAGCTTGTGAGTTTCGAGCCCTGCATCAGGCTCTGTACTAACAGCTCAGAGCCTGGAGCCTGCTTTGGATTCTGTGTCTCCCTCTCTCTCTGCCCCTCCCCTGCTCATGCTCTCCTGTCTCAAAACTAAATAAACATTAAAAAAAATTTTTTTAAGTGTAATTTGTCTATAAGATGAGGATGGGGAGGAGGGGGAAATGGTTACTTTTAAGATCCTGTAGTAAACTTAGCCTATGCAATCAATGATTGAATTAGATTTCCATCAAGCTTTCTAAAATATTGAAATTGGCCCTCTGATGTTACCCTCTCTCCCACTGCTACTACTGAACCAGCCATTATTTAGACTTTTTTTTTTTTTTGAGAGACAGCACAAACAGGGGAAGGACAGAGAGAGAGGGAGAGAGAGAGAATCCCAAGCAGGCTCTGCCCTGTCACTGCAGAGCCGGATGTGGGGCCCAAACTCACAAACCATGAGATCATGACCTGAGCTAATAAAATCAAGAGTCAGGCGCTTAACCAGCTGAGCCACCCAGGTGCTCCTTTTAGACTCTTCATTTTAAGAAAAACTTTCTCCTATTACAAAGATACAATGACAAAAAAGTATGAAATGATGCATGTACAAAGCTATCCTTTACAGCATGATTTGTGATAGAAAAAGAAAGAAAGAAAGAAAGAAAGAAAGAGAGAGAGAGAGAAGGAAGGAAGGAAGGAAGGAAGGAAGGAAGGAAGGAAGGAAGGAAGGAAGGAGGAAGGAAGGAAGGAAGGAAAGAAAGAAAGAAAGAAAGAAAGAAAGAAAGAAAGAAAGAAAGAAAGAAAGGGAAAAAAAGAAGAAAATAACCCAAGGGTCCATAATTCAACTAGGAGACTGGTTGAATAAATTATAGTAAATACATACAATAAAGTAATATATAGCTATAAAAGGGAATGAGGATCTTTATATACTTATGAAATGATTGCTGAAAAATATTTTTTTTTTGAGAGAGAGAGAGAGAGAGAGAGAGAGAGACAGCATGCATGCGCAGGGTAGGGACAAAAGGAGAGAGAGAATCTTAAGCAGGCTCCGCACTCAGTATGCAGCCCAACGCAGGGCTCAATCCCATGATCCTGGCATTGTGACCTGAGTAGAAATCATGAATCAGAAGCTCAACCGACTAAGCCACCAGGAGTCCCTGAAATATACTTCTAAGTTAAATAAATAAATAAATAAATAAATAAAGCAAGAAGCAGGAGAATTGTTAGGCCATCTCTCGTGTAAGAAAGAAGAATACAAAATTAAACATACACATACATATTCTCACAATGGAAGAAGGATAAACCAAAAATATGTTTTTTAGTTTCTTGTGAAGGAAGAGCAACAGGGTAAAGATGACAAGAGAATGGATGCTACATTTTTCCGAATGTACTTTTCTTTACAATTTTGACTTTAAAACATGAATATTTAACATACTTTTTGGACTTAAATAGAAAAAAAAGGTAATCCCTAAAAACTGAAAACAAACAGAAACAAATAATCCTAACTGTATGCCATGTTGATAACACAACTACACAAAGAAAGATATTTCAAGTAACTCTAAAACAGAATTTTGATTCTCCATTACTGACAACCACTAAGTGAGAAGTTTTCCTTTATGCTTTCATTGCAGATCACAGCGAGCTTGTCAAGTATAGGACATGCCATGTTTATCCTTGAACTTCAAGTGAATAACACATAGTAAGCCTGAAAAACTGTTTAATAAATAAATGTGAATAAATGACAGAAGCTTAAATACAAAGATAAAGCTATCAATGCTCCCTCCTCTAATCCTGGAAAGAAAGAAAGAAGAAAGAAAAGAGAAAAGAAAAGAAAAGAAAAGAAGAGAAGAGAAGAGAAGAGAAGAGAAGAGAAGAGAAAAGAGAAGAGAAGAGAAAAGAAAAGAAAAGAAAAGAAAAGAAAAGAAAAGAAAAGAAAAGAAAAGAAAAGAAAATGGTGTTGGGGCACTTGAGTGGCTCAGGTGGTTGAGTGTCTGACTTTAGCTCAGATCGTGATCTCGTGGTTCTTGAAACTGATCCTCACATCGGGCTTGCTGCTGTCAGTGCAGAGCCCACTTTGGATCTTCTGTCCACTCTCTCTCTGCCCCTACCCTGCTTGCTGTCTCTCAAAAATAAATAAGCATTTAAAAAAATTTTTTAAATGATGTAATTATAATTTTTACACACTTTTCCAATAAGAGATGGACTTTCCATGATCTTTCAGTCTGTCCTTGCAAAACACCTTAAGTTGGAATTTTGGCCACTGTTTGATTTTAACAATGTTTCTCAGCCTTTTTTCATTATCATCCCCCTAAGGAAACTTTATAGATTTTTTTTTTTCCTAATTGCTCCCCTCCTCTGATATTTTAGAACCACAGCCATTCGGACATCCATTTATATCCTATATGCTATGCTTGTATTTCATATATATAAATAATAAGCTTTTTGCCCCTGCCCCAGGCAAAAACATCAATTTTTAACACTTTTGAGAATGCACAGATTAGACAAACAGCTAGTCTCTCTTGACCTCATTATACCACTGAATCTAAGCAATGTAGGCTAAGCATCCACTTACATACAACAAATAAACTACGGTGAACAGGGTAGGTAGGTACTCAACCTCCACTGCAAATACTTCTGTGTCTTTAGCACTTCAGAAATTTTAAAAAGCCAAAATCCCCAGATGGAACTCAGCTCTTGCCAATTAGATGTACTTCAGACCTAGGTGCTTTGACGAGCTAACCTGAAGCAAAGCCATCTTTCTGTTGCTTCAGCTAGTTCCAGCCGGTGAACTGGTCAGCTGTAGGACTACCCAGTTTCCTTTTTCTTCCTTTCCCCTCCCATTCCAATGTCTAGTCAACAGTTTCCTGGGAGTCAAGAGACACACAGGAGACACCCCTTGTTTTGTCGCCATGGCCTACCGGTGTGGAGCTAGCAGGTGCAGTAGAGCTCTGCCACTGTGTTGTTGCTCAAAGAAGAGTAGAAATACATAGGTGCTACTGGCCTTCGTTGTTCGGAGGTCAGAAATGCAAAACATCCTGCAAGAGGCGGAACAGCCGTGCACAACGAAGCAGAATCCAGCCCAAACTGCCAACAGTGCTCTCACTGGAGACACCGCTCAACAGTGGCAGTCACACTGCTTCCTCACCTCTGGGTCACACCTCAAGAGACCTCTTCCTGAAGTCTCAGCTCCAATGGCAGTCACCTTCCTGACTGTGGCACAGGAAATGGCTCCTCAGGGCTCCAGTTCTGCAAATGCTGTTCTGGATGTCATTCTTGAAGGCTTTTCTAGATCTTGTTCCTTCAGCTCTTGCAACGACTTTTTTAGCAACTAATTCCCTATATTAAATCCATTTCTGCTTTAAATAACTAGTTTTTATTTCTGCAACTGACCCCTAATATCTAAAGCAAATTAAGAAGAAATAACATTTGAAGGAACATTTCAGTACCCTGCCATCTGAGGTTTGATTTAAGAAGGGGGAGGACATCAAAGTTAAACTAGTATTTCCTCAGTGTGGTCTCAAGCAAGGTGAAAATAAACATCTAGCCTTGTGTTTCTCAACCATTTCTTCACTGTCACCCCTCAAAAGACATTCTTAAGACTTTTTTTTCCTGATTCCACTGTCATGATAGTTTAATACCACAGATTACGCTTTTTCTGTTTGTGTCCACTATGTTTATCTTTGCCTCATACAAAAAGAGTAAGATACCGCGCCCCAAAACCAACTTTTATCCCCTCAGAAGTGATATCTCCCCCACTGAGAATGTGTGGTCTAGTATTTGTTTAGTCTCTTCAGTATACAACAAGAAAACACTATATGGATGCTTATGGAGTGAGGAACCTTCTCTAGCTTTTGCCAGAAAGGTTTCCCAGACTGACCCACACATTATGCTAGTACCTCCAATGATTCCAAATCAATGTTCTCCTCTGTACTTAATTATAAATCTACTCTACTTTATATAAACCCAGTAGTTTCTAAATATTTATTTCTAAAAATAAACATATATGAATTAATATAGGAATATAATGTGTATAATACAAAATACATAGGCTAAAGATTAGGTTCTCTTTTTAAAAACATAAATCTTTAACATTTAATGAGCTCTGATATATCAAATCATTCTAGATTCAATTGTAAAAAGATCTGCACCTTTTTGAGGCACTATTGTACAAGCATGTGCATCTTGCTTATGTTCTGTATTGCATGGACTAATGTCTATATTCATCGTGTGCCCCCTAGATAGGGTATAAAAGTAAAAAGTGTTTATTTGTCTAATTTCCTCTATAAAAATTCCCCAGGCTTTTCACATAATTTTCTCTGAAAATGTTCTTCACAAAGAAAAAACCCTGACCTTTGGCCAAGAAAAACAACAACAACAAAACCTGTGATACAAGTTTGGGCCATCCCACTCCCCCCCCCCTCCCAACTATTTGTAGACAAACTTTTTACACTACTAGTATCTATTATCTCCTAGTTTTCCTCAACATCGGTGCTGGAGTGTGCAAAATTTAAAAGCAGTCTCTGGGAATCTACGAAATACTGAATTCTGTGAAGTTAAGAACCTCACTTTACCTCTTGCTAGCCTAATTTTAAATTTAGTAAAATAAGGAGTGAATGAAGGAAGAGAGCTTGGTGGTCCCTGCTGACTCTATGGATCAGCTCAAGAGGCCTACTTGGCAGACAACTGACTACTGGGTCTTCCCCCCAGTCAGCTGCTGCCTGTCTTCACTCCTTCCCCCATTCAGCACAGATGTCAAGGTCCATCACTTCAGCCCTCTGTCCAGCCATAATTTCTTACGTTTGTTCCACTGCCCTTCCGTAACACCCACAGAGCCAGACCCAACCCTGGGTTGACACAACTGACCATCTTGTCTAAAACTAGAGCACTGTCATCAGTTGTCTCCTCCGTATTCATGCCACCCTTTAGATTACAAGAGCTGAACACTGACTATCCTTTATCCTATTCGCCAGTGAATCTCCGACACTAGGTGCTTAGAACAGATTCCAGTTCACTTTTAACGAATGCATTAATGATTACTAAAAAGATACCAGAATCTCTGGAGCTGATCCTCTCCAAAGGTTGCTTCTTTAAAGGCAAGTAGAACCGGTAGAAGAAAACATGTAGCAGGTATCTGTGTGCAAGCATCTGAGCAAAATCTTAGTGCTCTGAAAATCTGCATACATTCCACATGTCGACACCTGTAGGAACTGTACCCTGCAGTGGAAATCTGCGCCAAGAAATAGTTCGACCTCTGCCCCGCTCCCCGCCGCCCCCAGCCTAATTCCAGTCTCACAAAGAAGCTTTCCCCAATTACCATTGTCTCTTTTCCACCAGTTTGCTCCTCAGTAGCAGTAGCAGACTGCGCAGAATTTAAAAGCAGTGTCTAGAAAGGCAGGCGGTGGGGGACACGGCGGAGGAATCCCTCAATTAAAAACAGATCACAAATGCTATTTTCTGCCAAATAGCTGGTATCAGCAGACAGAAGCCGAAGTGTTCGGCTTTATCACTACAATGTCCTCCCTTCGGCACAGCAAGGATACTGGTGGAGACAGTCCCCACTCCGAAAGAAGCAAGTCCGTCATTAACACCACGACACCCAGCCTCCCCAATCCCGGTCTACACCTGCGAGGCCTCCCTCCTTCCCGGGAGCCTGACACGACCGCACCACGGTCCGCCACGCGAGGCCTCGGACCCGGGGCTCCCGCACCCACGCCCCGTCCGCTTCGCAGCCCACCTCACAGTCCAGGAGCTCGGTGCCCGGTTCCTGCCGCCCCGCGATCCGGCAGAAGACGCACTTGCTACTGTAGTCCTCGGGCTTCGACGGTCTTGAGACAACTTCGGCGGTCTTCGATGAAGACACCTTAGGTTCCGCAGTCGCCGCTGCCTCAGAGCAAGGCTCGGACCCCACGCTGTCGCACCTCTGATCCTCCGCCATCGCACCCGCTCCGGGTGGCCAAGAGCTATGACGGCTCGGGCACCACTGGCCCTGCGCAGAGTCCGCCTCCTGCACCTCCTCAGTTTTACCTGGAGGCGTCGCCCTTCGCCTGGCGCAGAGAAAGGCAGGGAGTTGGGCGCACGCGCTGATCCAGGATGACGATAGACAAAGGGCGACGAAGGGATGGTCCTCAAAGCCAGGAAACACGAGGGGGCGTGCGAGTACGCACTTGGGTGCTAGCGGGAAGAGCCGTTGGGCTACGGGAGTCGCCCCGCCCCCTGCGTCTCATTGGTAAAGACGCAACACGTCCTTCGAGACGCAGGAGCGCGCACCGTCGCGATGACGTCACCTGCGCGCCCTCATGTCTGGCCAAAAGGAACTTGGTGGGTACGTTGGACTTTCTTTTCCGAAGGTGGAAGTTCGCTTTATTTTGAAGAAAAAAAGAAAAAAAAAAAAAAAAAACAGAGAGAGAGAGAAAGAAAAAAGTGTTAAAAATTTCGTACGTTTTAAACGAATGAGCACAATTTCTAGAGCTTGCTTTTCAACATAGATTATGTTTGATCTTTTCTTTCGTGTGTGCATTTTCAGCCACGATGGTTTGCTGAAGCTCAGAATATCCAAAACTGAACTTCATATCTCTGTCTACTTTTTTGTTGTTTACAGCACCAGCTAGATCAAAATAGCGGCTTTTATTTCACATTCCTCAATACACAGGTAAATGTGGAGTCTTGTAGTTTATAGTCTGTAATAGTCCAGAAATTCATTGCTCCTGCTTCATGCTTTCATGCTACAGTAACCCTCTAATTAGTTTCCCTCCTCCATTCTCCTGTTACTCAGTAATTATCGCGCCCCCCCCCCAAAAAAGCCCCAATTTGTTAATTTGATACTCAGGGTGGACTCTGATTTGACCTAAGCTTTTCATTTTGTAATACTTGGCATTTACTGAACGTCCAAAATGTGCCATATATTTCTCTAATTGTTAAACAAGGTTGATTTAGACCACTAAGATAAAAGTTGGTCTAACTCAGGAATCCACCAGAATTTATTTTTAATTTTTTAATGTTTATTTATTTTTGAGAGAGAAAGAGAGTGAGCTGGGAAGGGGCGGAGAGAGAGAGGGAGATACAGAATCCGAAGCAGTCTCCTGACTCTGAGCTGTCAGCACAGAGCCTGACGTGGGGCTTGAATTCACGATCGGAGAGACCATGACCTGATCTGAAGCTGGATGCTGAACCAACTGAGCCACCCAGGTGCCCCCACCAACCTTTTGAACACAGAACTCCTTTATTCACACTGAAAAATTTCTTAGACTAGCTTGTTATAGTAACCTTGTTATTTGTTGGCTTAGAAAATACGTAATAACAAAGCCCTATTGTGAATGCAGTCGTTTTTGAATGATTTCTGCTGTATTATTTGAAGACATTTAGGGGTACCTGGGTGGCTCAGTCAGTTAAGCCTCTGAATCTTGATTTCAGCTCACGTCAGAAAATCACGGTTGGTGGCTTCAAGACCCCCATGGGGCTCTACAGAGCCTGCTTGGGATTCTCTCTCCCCCTCTCTCTCTCTCTCTGCTTTTCTCCTGCTCACTCTCTCTCTCTCTCAAAAATAAGTAAACTTAAAAAAAAATTATATATTTTTAAGTAGTTGTACACATGTGTTCAAGATATTTTTCATTCCTTTTGCAGTTTTCCAATGGTTTGGGGGACCACTATAATAGCTTCCTAGCCTCTCTCGGGAGTCCAAGGCAAAGTTCAGAATCGATGCACTACTTTGCCTTACTTAAGTATCCACTATTTTCATGCACTGTAATATACACTTTGATACACACTTTCACATCACTTTGTTTTTATCCACACTTTTCCCTCTGAAATAATCTCTGCACATCCCCTTTCCATCTGTTTCCATCTCTGCACATCTGTTTCCATCTCTGCACATCCCCTTTCCAATCCCTTCCTCAAATGCTGCTGTGGTAGCTACTGTGGTCCCCTCCCTAAGGGAAGAAAAAAAAAAAAACCCTCAAGGCAACCTGGCTATATATATGCCTACGTGACAGCATGCCTCACAACCTTGTAACATGAGACCACTTAATCAGGCTGCATGTTTGTGTGTTACCATATACGGGAAACCAAGAAGTAAAAAATATATAAAAAGCTATGCCACATGGTATTCGGGGCTCAGTTCTTTGGGTACAAACCCAACTGAGTGGTGCTGGCAGGAATAAAGTTGCTTCCTGGAAAGAAAAGCCTTAGTGTCACGACTGCCTGTGCGAGAATCCTGCTACATTACCTCCTTCATGACATTTTTTTTTTAATTAACCAAACTGAAAATAAGTACTTCCTCTTGTGAATTCACATAGCAGTTTTTCAATACTTCTCTTGTAGAACTAAACACTTTGTATTGTATACTATTTATGTAGATATCTTTTTTCTTACTAGAAATTATGTTCCTTGATAAAAAGTGTCTGAATCTACTATAGTGCCTCCTATAGCCCTTTGCTTGTAGGTAGACACTTAACAATTGTCTGATGAATAAAAGTGTCTAGGAATAAGGTTGCTGCATGGAAGTGTTCAGATTGCACACTGTACAAGCGTACCATAAATGCAAATGTGTTAATTTGCATCATAGATAAATATCCTCTAAAATCACAGGCAGGCCTAAGAGTTCCAGAGCAGTGGAGAGCTGGCTCCTACAAAAACCCACATTGGGGGGCGCCTGGGTGGCTCAGTCGGTTGAGCATCTGGCTTCGGCTCAGGTCATGATCTCACAGTTTGTGGGTTCGAGCCCCGCATAGGCCTCTGTGCTGACAGCTTAGACTGGAGCCTGCTTCAAATTCTGTGTCTCCCTCTCCGTCTGCTCCTTCCCCAACTCGTACTCTGTCTCTCTCTCTCTCCTTCAAAAATAAATAAAAACATTAAAAAAAAATTTTTTTTAAACCCACATTGGGTGCATATGACCACACACACACTCAGGAGACCATTCACCTGCACACTGGCACATACCTGCACAAGGTGCACCTGTCCTGTCTTAGTGACACCTGTGATTGATCCCTCCCCTACCTGGCAATTTTGAAGACTCCCTTCCCATTCTCCAACTTTGAGCTTGATAGAGGTGTCTGCCATGGAAGTGGGAGAAGCAACACAAACTATTTAAAACTTGTCTGGAGTCTTGGTGTGGGATCACGCAAAAGCATAGGCAGTTGTGTGCACACAGAGCTGCTACCAGTTGGTGCTCTGGTTAGCCCCCCTGGGAATCAGCCATTTGGGTTTTGTGACAATAACTACATTTTACTTGTGGAAATGGAGTGTTTTCTGATTTCACAAGGGCACCATATGGGCTAGTAGCAGCCTTGCTTCAATCATGCTCTGGAGTCAGAAAATTCTACAACTTACCATCTGTGAAGATGTAGGCTAAGTTATTTATCTTTCTGTGTCAAGGCTTTCTTCATCTATAAAATGAGGATAATAATAATGTTTAATGCAAACATTATTTTGAGAACTAAAGCCTGGAAGCCTGGCACAAAACTCTCAATAAATGTTAAAAGTCATTACCAATAAATAGGTAGTGATGGTAAGGGATCATATGGTTTACTTGCATTTAAATATAGAAGGTTCAGTGCTCCTATTTAACATAGAAACTGAATTAGACTTGTGTAACATCGTTTCCTCTCCCCCATTTTCCCCTCCCCTCCTTTCTCTCCCCCTGACATACAAAAAGCTGTACATATTTACTAAGGTTCTTCTTTTTGGCTACGCTCACCCCCTTGGTAATCTCGCGTCTGTGGTTGTGAACACATGTATGCCAGTGACTCCCAAATTTAAATCTCTAGTACAGACCTCTTCCCTCAACTCCAGACTTGGGTAGCCAACTGCCTATTCAACTACCTTATGCACATGTATAACATATATTATAAACACGTCTGAAACTAGGCTATGGGGAAAGCTCCTTCCTTCCCAAATCTGCTACCATCTTACTTGAGGGAAAACTCCATTCTGCCATCTACTGAGGACAAAAATTTTGAGATCATATCTGATGCTTCCCTTTAACTCCATATCCAATCCATCAGGAAATTTAAAGTACATCCAGAATCTGATGTCATCACTACTGTCAACCTTGGCTGAGCTACAATCACCTCTTATGTAAATTATTCAATAACCTATATGGTCTCCCTACTTCGAACCTTCTTCCTGCCCCTTTTACTGTGTAGTCTTAACACAACAGCCAGAGTGACTCTTTTAAAATGTGAAACAGATCGTGTCACTCCTCTGTTCCACATCCTTCAATGGTTCTATATCCCACTGAGAGTAAAAGCCAAAGTACTTACTTATGAGGACCCATAAGTCTCAACATAATAAGCCACCTGCCCACCTCCTCACATTCTGACATCAGCTACCACCACCATTTCCATTGCTTACTCTACTCCAGCCACACTGGACTCCTTGTTGTTACTTATGCCAGCCAGGCATGCACCCACATCTAGGCACAATGGTTGTCCCTCTGCCCAGAACACACTCCTTTCTACTACTGGCAGTGCAGATTTCTCCTCTCACCTTTTTCAAGTCTTTGCTCAAATGTTTCTTCCCTAATGAAGTCAATTCTGACCACCTTGGCAACCTACCCCTCATTCTCACCCCCTAATTCTCCCTTTCCCTTTTTCTGTCATTTCCATCCTGCCCATTACCTTCTAGATATTTATATTTAAATATTTAAATATTTAATATTATTATATATTATTATTGTCTGTTTCATCCTCTTTGAATGTAATCTCAAAAATTCTCAGGAATTTTTATCATTTTTGTCTGTTTTTAGTGCATTGAAGTATCTTCAGGATCTGCATGTGGAGTATAGATACCAAGTGTAATCAAGGACAACTCCCAGGTTCTTAGTCCAAGAACTGGAAGGTCGAAGCTGATATTTAATGAAATGGAGAACTCTGCAAGAGCAGGTTTGGGAGCAAGGAAGCCTTGGAATTCAGTTCTGGGTATATGAATTTGAGTTGCTATATCAGGCTCTTTAGAGTAAGTTTGTTGCAGTAAACAACTCCAAAAATCTTAGTGCCTTAAAACAAAAAAGTTTATTTCTTGCTCACCTGTGTGTCTGCTGCATGTTGACTCTGGCTGTGTTGACTTCATCCCATGACCCAGCCTGAAGGAGCAGAGATGGTTCTGATTTTAGAACAGAGGGAAGAAAGAGCACAGTGGAGCCACATCATGGCCCTTAAGGCTTCTTCTCAGGCTGGCACAAGTCACTTCTACTCATATGTCATTGATCAAAGTAAGTCACCTGGCCAACTCTGACATCAAGATTAAGTATAATCCTAGGACTGTAAAAAGCAGAAGGCAAAAAATATTTCAGATAATAATACAGTACACTGCAGATGCCTATTTGACATTTAAGTGGCAATGTCACTAGGTAGTTGGATGTATGAATCTGAAGGTCAGGAGAGAAATCCAGGCTGCATATATGAATTTTAGAATCTTTAGCATGTAATATTTACATTCCTGAAGTTAGAAGAGATCACCAAAGGAGTAAGTATAAGTAAAGTTCAGAGGACTGAGCCAGGGGCACTCTGGCAATTTAGAAATCAGAAAAGTGAGAAATAATCAACCATGACTGAGAAAGAGTGGCCCTGGAGTAAGTGGTGTGCTGGAGGTAAAGCAAAGATGATCTCGGATAAGAGGGGGTGATGAGCTCTGTCAAAGCCTGCTGATAGGATACAAAGAGGACTGGCAGTTGAGTGGAAGTTGTTGTAAAGCTGAGAAAAGCAGTTTTACTGCTGGGGTTGGGGAAGAAGCCTCATTCTAGTGGGTTTAAGAGAGAATGGTAGTAAATGAAGTAAAGGGAGCAAATGTGAACAAATTATTCACAGGAAGAAAAAAGAAGGTACTGAAAGAATGCCAAAGACATAGCTACACTGGTAAAGATCAGAGAAGCAGAGATGCTGGAGTTCTGAGGACAGGAGCAGAGTGGCTGTTGCCAACTCAAATACACATCATTTAAGTGCATCTACTCAGGTGTCTCCATTCCTCACCATCTGAGGAAGCTACATCAACCCACCACCCTTTCCCGATCAATTAACTCCACCTTTATTACATTTAAAAGTTTCTTTCCTTGTACATCTTCTCTAAACCCCTGGTCTTGGAGTGCCCCAGATTTTACTCCTTGCTCTTCTTCTCTATCTGCATTCACTTCCTTGATCTTATCCAGTCTCAAAGCTTGAAACATCTATATGCCATGACTCCCACATTTCTAACTTTATTCATCCTTTTCTTCACATCACAATCCAACTGCATACTTGGTATTTCCATTTGGGTGTCCAATAGATTGAACTCCTGCTGATAACCCTACTATAAACCTCTTATTCACAGACCTCTGACCTCGGCTGATGGCACTCTGATCCTTCCACTTCTAGATTCTGTGACTCCTCTGCTCAAAACCTCCAATCCCATAGGCAGAATGATTAAGAAACTTGCCCAGTGTCATCCCATTAATCAATGACAGAGGTGAGACCCCAACTCAAGCAGCTTGATGGGAACCTGTGCTCTGCACCACAGTACTTTGACACATGCATATGCTCAGGTTACACGATGTTACGTCTAGTATGAGTCCCTGTTATATAGACATATGGATTTGTAAGAAAATGCGAAAAGGATATATACCAATATATTTGCACTGTGATCTCTGGATGGATAAGTTATGGTTTGATGTTTTTCCTTGATTTTGTTTATGTGTATTTTTTACATCTTCAACAATGAAAATATATTACATTTACCACAAGGAAAATATCCTTACAGATTTTTTTAAAATTCAGGATTCCAGATGAACTTCATTCCCTTTAATCATTCTGTTTAATAAATAAACATCTCATTCCATAAATTTTTGAGTTGCTCAACCCCGATATCAGAAAGTACAGGACATTTTCAGGCAAATTTTCGTATTTTTGGCAGAGATGGACTATAGAACTGGTACAACTATACGTCGGATACAGTATAGTGTGTCTCTTCCCTTTTCAGTGAGATAGGGAAAGTGTGTGGGTGGATTTATCTTAATCTCACACTGTGTCTCCACAGTAGACACCCTTCTCCACATCCTAAATAGAAATTTCCTAAACATAAATACAAAGACCTTCCCTGGCTTCTATTTTGTAAATGGAGATAACTTTTTGCTATTTCACCAGTGTCTCAAGAATATTTGATTTTTCTTTTCTTTTAATTTTTAAAAAATATTTATTTTTGAAAGCTAGAGAGAGCATGAGTGTGAGTGACTGAGGGGCAGAGAGAGGGACACAGAGAATCCAAAGCAGGCTCCATGCTGTCAGTGCAAAGCCTGATGCGGGGCTTGAACCCAGGACCCACAAGATCATGACTGAGCCAAAATCAGACTCTCAACTGACTGAGCCACCCAGGTGCCCTAAGAAAATTTGATTTTTCTGAAGGTAAGAGGAAAACAAGCATGAACACATTTCTCCTTCCCTAAGAAAAGCAGTATTAAAAGGAAATATTTCAGGCTAAAATGGCTATTGCCTGGTACTAAATATTAGATGTGAACTGGCCTCCATCTGTTGGAATGAGTGACATGTCAGGCAAAGGAAGGGGAGGGAGGAGTGCTTATCTGTGGGAAAGGAGAGAAATTTCCAGTTTCTGGTTACTGGGCTGCCTTACTTAAAACTCTCTTTGAATAAATATTGGCAAGTGGCCCAGAGTCCCAACTTGTGGCTGTTTGAGCTTTGCTAAAGTGCTTGAAGGAAAGTCCTGAATTGTTGTTCTTAAATGGAAACTGTGTAAGTCATTTGTAGTGGAAAGGATGACAAAAGAAAAAAAAAATCCCTTCTTACAACAACTTTGATTCCAGCCATTCCCCTGATGAATTATTTTGTTTATTTGTGTAGAGGTGTAATGCAAACATTTCTGCTTTTTTTTCCCCCATAGTGCTTTCCTGAAAGCCACGTCTTCAAACAAATTGTTGAAAGTAATTCTTACTTTATCAGGAACAAGGTTACACTTGGACTTTGTATTTTTGATAAAGAATTCAGCATAAACAAAGTTTGATATAACCAACACCCTAATCAGTAGTACTAACTTACCTTTGGCATTTTATAATTTTCTAAAGCACTTTCTTGTATGTACATTAATTTGATTCTCTGACAATGCAGAGAGGTAGATATTATTGTCCCTAGTTTAGAAGTGGATAAAATGGGACCCAGGAAGATGAACCAACCTACTCAGGATCAATTTAATTGGTGGTTGATAGAGGGGGCTATCCTCCACCCCTTCAGTAGGACCAGAGGTACTTTCTGTTGCCCCCAATGGACAGAAGACAGCTACTATGTAAATTAGCACACCCCACCATCTTGAAGTTAGTGTCAATTTTTAGTCAGATCCACACTTGCATTTCTTTATAACTTCAAGGCCAAATAACTCATCTACACCATTCATTCCTGTTCTTATTACTTACCCTCAAACTCTTTACTCGTACATAAATTTTCTATGCTTCTTTCCCCCAGCTTCTTTCCACCGCTGACCTCTTTGAAACTCTTTCCACTGCAGAAGCCACAGTTTCATCGTAAGCACTCTCTACAGCCTCAACATCCTCATAGAGCCATACCTTCACTTTCTTGCCTCAAGTGAAACCTGGCTTTTCCCCCAAAGACATCACTTCCCTTGAGCCCTGACAAACAAAAACTGCTTTTTCCCCTGCCTTTCAACATGCTGAGAGGTATGTGGATGCAGTGTTGATATTCTCCTAGCTTCTAGCTGTCAGTTCCAGGTGATTCCATTCTTACCTGTATGAAACTCCCCACTTTATGCCCCCTTCTGAGTCTCGTGCTGTAGCATGAAGTGTAATCATCATCATCCACCAGCTCAAGGTCACTCCCCCAGATTCACTGAAAGCTTCAGCACCTGGCCCACACAAATGCTGCCAGACTCCCACTGTAATCTCAGACAGCCTTCATGCCCATGATTCACAGCTCCTTAAGCACCTGGATTCCATTGCCCTTTGCCTCCATTCCTCTTTAACCCAACTCATTCCTGTGGCAAAATCCTAATTTTATGTTTACTCACATGCTCTGAAAACCAGAACTCTAGTGACCCTTCACACCTCTGCAACTTTGACACTTTCCTGACTTCTTAGTAATTTCTGTTCTTGATCTTTCTTCAATTCTTTGAGTTGCCCTCCCATCTTCACTTTCATCCTTGCCCAGCATAGATCCCAAAGGCCCATAAGTTCTCCGACTGTGGCTTCTGGGTACCCACCGTGCCCTCCCTCCATCTTTGCTATACTCCCAACCAACTCGCTCTCTTCTCTGGTTATCTGAGTGGTTAAAGGCATGGGCTGGGGAAGCCTGTTTCTATCATTTGAAGACTTTTTCCACCATGTAATAATTCTACCTTGGACAAGTCATTAATTTTTCAGGGCTTCCATTTCTTCAATTGGGAAATAGTAGTATCTTACCTCCTGACCATCATAAATTATTGTGAATATTAATTGAGAATATATGTAACATGCTTAGAATAGTACCTATCTCATAAGTACTCAATAAATGTTTAATAAACTGCTTTATGATGTTTCTTAAAAAAAAATCACGTAACCAGATTAATAAGTACCAATACATGCCCAAATCTGCAAAGCAAAATGTAATCCAACAAACATCCTCTTTTTTCACTCCTTCCCTAGATACTGCCTGCTTCAGGGAGACTTTTGAGACAATACCTTTGTAGGGCCTGAGAACCTCTGATTACATCATATTAATTATTTGTCCTCCTCATCAGAAGTAGATAGGATTAGCAGGCTGACTAATGTTTATTATTTGTAAGGCAGGAATAGCAAGGATTTCATGTGAGCACTTCCCAGAAGACAGACTAGAAGAAACAGGCAGAAGGCATAAATAGGCATCTCACAAGAGAGAAAACATGGATGACCAAGAAACATATTAGAAGATGTTCATCCTCATTAGTAGGGAAATGCAAATTAGAACTACAATGAAATAACCTTGCACACCCTTGAAAATGGCAAAAATGAAGAAATTTAACAATATCAGATGTTGGACTAGGTATTCTTATGGTGGGCATGTAAATGATACAATTGCTTTGTGAAACATTGTGGGGTTTTGTAAACCCAATATTCACATACCCCAGGGACCAGCACCTCCATCCATTGAGAGTCTTTCACATTTTGTCGACCAAACATAACAAAAAGCACAAAGCTGCAAATAACCCTATCCACTGACAGGAGAATGGATAAATAATGGATAAATAGTGGTATATTCACCAGAGGAATATTTAACACACACACACAGTAAAATATAGCTGCAGTAACAACATGAACGAATCTTAGAAACACCGTTGAAGGGTAAAGAAAAAACAAGTAAATGTATGTATTATAATAACACTTTAAATATATTAATCTATTTAATTCTCATAATATCTCTTTGAGGAAGGTACTATTGCTCTCATTTGACAGATAAGGAAACTGAGGCACAGAGGAAACAGTTACAGATAAGAAACCAGCTAATAAGTGGAGGTTGCAGGATCTAGTTAACATTTACTACATGCTTACATAGTATCAGACACTGTATTACCTTGCCCATACCCACATTATCTACTTTATGAAAGATGCTCTTATAAAATGTCCTTCTTCGTTGTTTTTGTATTTGCCTGATAAATCTTCCTAAATAAACATAATAAGTTAGACTAGAGAATCCACTGTATCATTTGACTTAGCACTCTTCTCTCAATCCCATAACCTAAGTGCAAACTCAATGAATAGTTTCCTCTTCATTTAAATGGTCTTCAGAACCATTTTCTAGGATTTGCTTTTGGAAACGAAATGTAACCCCCAGCCAGTGTCCTAAATCCCTGAGGCCCTGGAATTTCCCTACAGCCTACATTTTTCAGAATGCCAATAACTAAGAGATCTACAAATGAAGGAATTCTTCTCCCAAGGGCAACCACACATGCCACCACCATCACGACCACCACGCCCCCAAAATCTCTTCCCGTCTTCTCTCACTTATACCCTAAGACCTAAAGGAAAGTACCTGAGGAGCTAGAGGAAGGATTATTCTTTCCTGCACCACAATCTTAAGACACATGCTTGGAAGTTTGTGATTGAATATTGTATGGGGTGGAGGAGGGGGAAGAGAGCCAGGAATCCAAAACCTGTGGTTCAGTCCCAACTCTGATGCTTAGTTGTGGAATGTTGGGCAAATCCATTAACTTCTCTGGGGCTCACTTCCTTCAGTAATGCACTTCAGTTAAACTTGACAAACATTTATTGAATGCCTCCAGGGTACCATGCACCCTGCCAAACATTGGGGTTATAAGGATAGATAAGACCTGATTGGCCATAAGAAGAGCTCCCAGCCATTAAGGAGCTTTCTGTCTAGAGTAGAGGACTGTGGATTTTGGTGCCTCAGGTGGTGAAGCAGAGTGTGGGTAACCAGGTAGTAGAGATATTGCAGAGACTATACAATGTCAGTGTACTGCTATGGTTAAGAGCTCAGCTCTGGGGTCAGTCATAACTAAACATATCCTGGCTATAACCCTCAAGAGTTCTGTGACTTCAAGCAAGATTTCTTCTCCTGAAGAATCAGTTTCTTCATCTTTAAAACAGAGGTAATAATTATACTGTCTTCATTTTGAGGATCAAATAAGATAACACATATAAAAATGGAAGGTGAGTCATGATCAGTAAATGTTACCTGTCCTCCTCATTCTTCCCTTAGCACTGTTATTACTGTTATCACATCAGTTGTTCCTTAACAAGGCATTGTGACACGGTTTGGAGATCCAGGAAGTTGTTCATCAACACTGCTCAGCTCTAGCTAACTCACTGGGGGAATAAGATGAACATTCAGTTCTTGTCCCAAAACCTTTCCTGAAGACATTGACATGCATTAACAGGATGATTACTGGCTAGTGCAAAGTGGAATTTATCTTCGAGGAGGTTATTTCTAAATATTCTGAAGTATGAGAGGGGTGTGTAATTTAGCATAGCATAAGCAAGAGGATAATTTTAGATAAGGTGAAGGATTGTGTTGATACATACTTTTGGAAGATGTTTACGTGAGGAGTGGATATCATGCTAAATAAATTTGATCTAATAAATTAGGGCCCAGAAGTTATAATGAAAGTGATTAATAAATATGACTACAAAGCAATTATAATTAAGAAACTCTTCATGTATATTAAAAATATAACCTGAATGAAATATATTTTTTAACATTTATTTATTTATTCTGAGAGACCGAGCAAGCACACGAGCAGGGGAAGGGTAAAGAGAGAGGGAGAGAGAGAATCCTAAGCAGGCTTTGTCTGCACTGGCAACACAGAGCCCAACTCAGGGCTCAATCCCACAAACCGTGAGACCATGACTTGAGCTGAAATCAAGAGTCAGACGCTTAACCAACTGAGCCACCCAGGCTCCCTCTGAACAAAATATTATGTGTATATATATATGTATATATATGTATATATATATGCGTGTATATATATAGTGTGTGTGTGTGTGTGTGTGTGTGTGTGTGTATGGCTGATTTTGTGACTATGCAAAGAATGCTTACAAATCAGTAAGATGATGAAAACTTAATAGAAAAAAATGCAAAGGACTTGGACAACATTCAGGAAAAACACAAAAATAGCCAATAGATGTGGGAAGATGTTCAACATCATTGATGTGAAAAAAAAGATAACATTTTAGCAAAGATTAAAAAGAGGAACATAATCAGTGTTGGTGAGAGTGTGAGGTAACTGGCATACTCATATATAGTTGGCATAAACAAGTTAGTGTAACTTTTATGAAGGAGTAATTAATAGTATCTTTTTAAACAAAAAGTGTAGTATAACTGACTCATTGCTAAAAATTATCTAAAACATATCATTCATAAAGGCACTATATACACTATATAGAAGGATCTTACTCAGAATTATTTGTAATAGCCAAAAAAATTCTATCAATGACAAACTGTTTAAAAATGACAGACCCATGCAATGAAGAATGAAGTGCATATACTGATACAAAATGTTCACAGTATACTGTTAAATTTGAAAGACAACTGAAGAACAGTATGTACACTATGCTTCTGTTAATGTGAAGAAGATATAAATATGTGCACAGAAGTGATCCAGAAGGAAACACAAGGAAGTTTGATGTTTTTTACCTCTGGGAATGCAAGGGAGATATGTCTGCCTTTTACTGAATTGCCTTCTATACTGTTTGAAAACTTTATCATGAACATGTATTACTTTTGTAATAAAAAAAGGAAACAAAACCTTAGTAAAAATATCTAAAGAGCAAATAGGAGCCATTTCAATGTGTCTGAAAATAGTTTTCATAAGTAAGTTGCTCTCTTAGAAAATGAATTTTCCTTTGCAACTCATATCATTAGTTTTTTTTCTCTCCATTTGAAGGAAGAATTCCTTTATTATTTAGTAATGATTACTTTATGCTGAGCACTATTTTGAGCATTCTAATCATCACAGTGGTCTACAATCATGGGTGGTCATTATTATTATTCTCACTTAAAGAAAATGAGGCACATGAAAGTTAAATTACTTAACGAAGTTCACATAAATAGTAAGCTCTAGAGCTGAGATTCAAACCCAGAATGTTTGGCTCCGGAATCCATGCCTTAGGCACTATGCCTGCTCCTTTTGAAGTCCTTAGAAGCTTTGAGTTCTACCTGGATGATCTGATAATGGGACCTATGCCTTATACGGTGAACTCTCCCTGTGGCACCCCAGGTCAAACCTATCCACTGTTCTGACCCTTTGGAGAACCTAATAGAGAAACAAGATGCTGCAAGAGGACAAGATGAGGCCTTGCTGGGTATGGAGTAATAATGGGGCCTTTTAACAACTCTAAAGGTTGACACAATACCTCAACACAGAATATCTCTGTAGAAATATCCTTACTGTTAACTGGAGTCTTCAAAGATGAAAGGGCTGATCTGAGTCAGCTGTTAGGTAAAATGCTGTTGATCCATCAGCTAGTGGAGATTGAGGTTAAGCCAATAAGGATTGCTGTAGGGAATAAAGGCTGAACTCATTGGCTTAATTCCATTGTTTTCAAAGTATGTCAAGGTAAGGAGGATTATTTTTTTTAGCTGCCAAGACATGAGAAAACATGCCATGTCATCCAAGTTTATTGAATGTGAATGTGTTTCTTGTTGGTGTTTCTTGTTTAGCGTTTTCCTCAAGGGTTACTAAGAAGCTAAATCAGGGTTCCTTTTTGTAACCCTAGAAGTGGAGTGGTTGATCAAATGATGGGCCCTTTCTTGTTGACGAATAAATAGGACAATAAGATCATCTAATGGTCTTTAATGCTTTTTGATCACCCTTCTAACATGTTGATAGTGAAAATTTTCTCCACATGCAAGGTTCTCTGGGTGTGCATGTTGCTAGCGGGCATCCCAGCTGGCAAGCTTAGTAAAGAAGATTGGTCACCAAATAGAACTTATTTGAGGCACTTTTTTTTTCCACCAGCCATTTTATTATTCTTTTAAATTTTTTTCTGTAACAATGGATTTTTTAATTTTTATTTTATTTTTAATTTTTGATTTTTAAAAATTTACATCCAAATTAGCATATAGTGCAACAATGATTTCAGGAGTAGATTCCTTAGTGCCCTTTACCCATTTAGCCCACCCCCCCCACAACCCCTCCAGTAACCCTCAGTTTGTTCTCCATATTTATGAGTTTCTTCTGTTTTGTCCCTCTCCCTGTTTTTATATTTTTGTTTCCCTTCCGTTATGTTCATCTGTTTTGTCTCTTAAAGTCCTCATATGAGTGAAGTCATATGATTTTTGTCTTTCTCTAATTTCACTTAGCATAATACCCTCCCAATTCCATCCACGTAGTTGCAAATGGCAAGATTTCATTCTTTTTAATTGCCGAGTAATACTCCATTGTGTGTGTGTGTGTGCGCATACACACACAACACATCTTCTTTATCCATTCATCCATCGATGGACATGTGGGCTCTTTCCATACTTTGGCTATTGACAGTGCTGCTGTAAACATGGGGGTGCATGTATCCCTTTGAAACAGCACACCTGTATCCCATGGATAAATGCCTAGTAGTGCAATTGCTAGGTCGTAGGGTAGTTCTATTTTTAGTTTTTTTGAGGAAAGTCCATAGTGTTTTCCAGAGTAGCTGTACCATCTTGCATTCCTAATTGAGGCACTCTTGGCAGTTCATTATTCTTTGATGATTCTGAAACTGGATGCACAATTCTGTGTAAGGAATAACTTGTTTTTCCTTCCTGTGGTTCATCATGCATTGTGGATGGGTGCCTGGTGAGGGATATGGCATCCTACAGGACTACCATTAGCAGTAGAATGTCCAGTGTAGGAACAAAACACATGTTGATGGCCATGGCAGAAAATCTTGATTTGAAACAAGGCCTGGGAGAGGTTTTCAGTAATCCTATAGAGATTCAAGTTTTCAGTGTGGAAGGATTCAGGGAACTCAGCTCCCTGGTTGCTCACCTAAACAGTAAGACACACACTGTTATTTTAGGTGGTGCCACACATGTAGATAATAGCATAAATGAAAGGACTCAGAACTAAAAGTTCTCTTCTGGTGAGGAAATAATAATCTGAGTTGATTGCTGATGAATTGCTGATGAAATACAATTAGGCTGTGTCAAATCTTCATCTAGAACTGTGCTGTTCAAAATGGCAGCTGCTGACCACATATGGCTAAATTTAAATGAACTAAAATTAAAAATTCAGCTCCTCAGTTACCCAAGTCCCATTTCAAGTGTTCAACACTATTAATGGTAGCTAGTGGCTACCATAAAGGACAGTGAAAAATTTACCTCACTGTAGGATGTTCTATTGAGCAGCACTGATCTAGAAAATAAACAATAGATCCTCAAAGATATTTTATCAAGAAACACCATTTTGGTGGTTTGATTGACCACGCCAAGGAGACCCTATCTAGTTTTTATTCTGAACCACTAGAAATTTGAATTAGAAAGGAGAGTAGTAAGACCTTAGATTTTGGTGTGAATTGTAAAGACTAATTTTCTCAGTAAAGACACTTTTGTTAGGGAATCACTATGGATAATAGTCCTAGGCAAGGAGGTGGGAGCAGAGGATGTGATGCTCTGAGGTTAGGGTTTCCTCTGAGAAAAACTGTGTGACCCAATTGGGCAGAAGGAAGTGGTCAGAGGAACTTTTGATATTTGCATAAGGGGTAAGTGTAACTGACCTAGAATTTCTGGAACTCCCTTTGGCTTAGACCTCCTTTTCTTTCTTTGTATGCTTATATTTGTAAAAATAAGTTAGGCATCTTAAAAAGAACATGAATCTTAGCTTCCCTTTCTTGTTTAAGAGACTCTTAATGCCTTCCTCAAAAGCAAAGTGTTATTTTGTTAGTCTTGTTTCACAAGGCTTTAAAACTTTAAAAGGAAATAAAGAAAAGGACATAAAATAAAGGGCAATAATACGTCTCACACTCATTCAGGATGTCCCTGGTGACTTGTAGCATGGGCATAGATCTAAACCATTTTCAACAGAGCCTAGTGAGACATTAGTTTGCCCCCTTGCACCCTAGTCTTTTGATGTAGATTCATGAACTGAGAAATTGAGAAGCAATGAAGACTGACATCTTCATCTGTAGGACCTAGGGGGCAGAGACAGGATAGCTGGGATCAAAAATAATTGATCGGAGGGTAAGATCCTTCATTGATATTAGGAAGTAGGTTAAGAGAGATGTTAAAAAGAACTATTCAAAGAACAGCTAGAAGGATTAAGAACAGAGAAACTGGTAGGTAGAGCCAAGAGTTATCTCTAGTAACTGTGGGTTTTCATGAGCTGATGAGAAAGTAAGAGGGTGGCTACTGGGAACAAAAAGGGACTTTCCAAGGCAGCAGTAAAACATGAATACTGGACCTTGTTTAATCTTGCATATTTCATCATCCTCTCACACAAGTAAAACTTCTAGCATCCAATAAATACCTGTTGAATGAATCCTCGGGAAAGAAAATCACACTGGATGCATAAATTCCTTTATTGAAAATATTGGGCTAGCACTGCATTACATATACTCAATATCCATAAATGAAGGGCCACACATTTCTGATTGGACAATACTGTTTTAAATAGAGAACACAGCATCTGGATATGCTCTCACAAGTATAATATCATGGACTAAACTAGGTAGGAGTGAACTATATGCAAAAAGACCATTTTGTTCATTAATAGCATATGGTTGCAAATGGCATAAATGGTAAACTTGATCATCATGAGACATTCCTGATATCTCACACCAACACACCATTTAACGAGCAGATTAAGGTTAAACTGTCAATATGTTGTTAATCAAGAGTTGTCAATAAGAGAACCTGGGTGAAAGCACACCAGGCTATATATTTAAGATTTAATAGAATTCATTTCAACTTGCATGGAATGTGAGTAGGGTAAAATAATTGCTGATCTGACAGGAGGCCACTTGGCATTTGTTCTCTTTTGTAAATATTCTAATAAGAGAATAATCAAAATTAGGAAATATTATGCCAGCTTAAGGCTACATTCTAAAGATGGTTTCATTTTTTTAAATGCAGGTATATAAATACTACTTGTTATTTATGTTCCCTTTCAAAGATCACAGGAGGTGTAATTTATGACAGACCACTTCTCAGCTTTGTCTATTATTTAGAATTTTTTTCCATTAGCAGTCTTTGGCTTTCATAAAAGTTTGGCAATCAGTAATATTGTTTAGTTTTTACCAAGGCTTTATTAGCATTTTTAACAAAGAATATTTTATGATGTGAAAATGGGTTAATGTTAGAAATAGTTTTTACTTTTTATTCCAATTTTTGTATGAATGCATTTCTTTGCATTGCTTTTTCTCAAATGAAAGAGTCTAGAAACCAAGACAATTGGGCTAATTTGACATTTTTCATTTGGTATAAAATATGCAGAAATGAAAACATTCAGTCTCTTTGAAAACAGAGGCCTGTTCATTAATTTAAGAACTTGGGGGAAATTATGCACAAAACACTATGAAAATAAAGTTTTTGTTATTAACACACATGATATTATAAGAAGCAAAACACTTTCTGTTCAAAGCAGGGTTTGTTCTAAGTCTAGATTCAGAAAGGTATCCATTTCTGTAAATATCAATTTACAACTGTGAGAAATGGCTTCTTCTTTACAACAATTATGTTCAGAGTAAGTAAAAATGTATCTTTTTAATGGCTAAATGGAAAGATGGCCTACAATAGTCAAATCAATAAACATTGGTAATGAGTTTTTAAAAATTCAGAATATGCTGCTTAAGACCTATCACCCTAAACAATCAGGGCAAAAGAAAATTCAATATAAAACTATATAAATCAAATGGGTTTGTTGCCAAAACAGCACAAAATGTATACATTTCTTTATTTCAAGATTTGACACATTAAAAGAAAAACTGCCAACACATTTTAGACAATATTCTAGAAATAATAAATAAGACAATTAAAAAAATCATATATTCCCTTTCAGTGCTGAGCACTTCCAATTTTTCTAAGTGAAACTAAGCTTTTCCATGGCAAACAATAGTATGCTGTACATTTTGGTAATGAAAATTATGTTGATAAATACACAAGGCATGTATATATTTCCACAGTATCTTTTTTTTTCACAGTTACCAAAAATAAAAATAGCATTCAACTCATACATCTATAAATATTTTGATTCCTCACTGCATGGATTTGAAGGAAGTGGGAGCATAAAGTCTTTCAACAATCCGGACTTCAAAATTCTTTCTTTGTTGTCTGCCCTCCACATGGACCTTTCAGAAACTCTCTGCAATGTGACCATGCTCTGAGATGATGGCAGAAAGAAAGCATTATGGTGGGATGAAGCAGTCTGGGCTGTGGCTAGGTCTTCCAGCCAGCTTTAGGAGGGCTGACGGAACCCAATCTTTTTAATGTGGTATTTTAAGGCAGTCTGAATTTCACTCGAATGTCCATACCTCGAGGTCTTGAACTATGAAGTCTTCCTTTTTGGAAAGAATATCATTATTGAAAGTGCTGCAGGAGTTGCTTCGTCCATGGTATAAATCAGCATCTAGCCATAAACCAAATCGTCCCCTGAAAAGATCAAAAATACAAAAAAGGTGAAAACATTTCAATCTCACGTGGCATACCTTCTACCCTCCCTTGCCTCATCTTTCCTTTATGCTATAGACAGACAAAACCCTAAACTGCTTGTAAAACAAAGTCTACATTTCCTTTATTTCATTTAAATGACCCATCTTTCCCAAAAGACAAGTGATAGTAGTGCATCATTTAGACACATAAATCATTTCATCTCTGATTCTTAGCATCCTATGTTAGGCCACTGTCCTAATTACTCTAAGCACATGGCCTAGCTAAAATCACCGACACAAGGTTTTGGTTATCTGGGTCAAAACAGACTCTCACAGGTCAGGTGGTAAATAAATAACAACAACAAAAACCTTACCCTCCACCACCAAGTTCCAAAGAACTTATGTCTCCGTTAATAAAGTATGAGTTTTCTCCGCTCCACTTAAAGACCTTAGGATAGAAACACAAGACAGAGAACAGACATTTCAATCTGGAGAATCCGTGAAGAGGGAATTAT
This sequence comes from Acinonyx jubatus, assembly GCF_027475565.1. NCBI lineage: Eukaryota > Metazoa > Chordata > Mammalia > Carnivora > Felidae > Acinonyx > Acinonyx jubatus. The sequence goes on from NC_069385.1 coordinate 38,226,891, forward strand.
TAGGATAATACCTCTGTAGAGAAGGAAGCTGCCCGTTAGCTGAGGAAGTTCCTAATTGGCAGATCTTTCCTACACCAGGATGAGAGCTTAAAAGGGGTTATGAGAGGAAAGACCTCTCAAGCACATGTTGGCTCTGACTTGCTATCCCTCCCTGGGTCCCAGAACATGCACAAGAGCAGTTTCCAAGGCCCAATGAGGGGCCCTAAAAGCACTTTGTGTGCTACAACCATGAAAAGCTGACCCAGGCTAGAGCGAGTCCAAATGAGGTTATGGGACAGCTGCTGCTCCCATGATAGTCCCCCACCTCCAACCCCATCCAGACTCCTGACACCGGGACATTAGGAATTTAGGTATTTCTCTCATTTACATACCTTGAAATTGGGGCTAAATGTGTAGAGAAAAGTTTCGCCTGTGCCGTAATAGTGGTCACTGAACTTGAAAGGATGAGTTGCATATGCTCCAAAAATCTGTCAAAAGAAAACAGAAACATTATCTACTTTCAAACCTAAACGTCCCAAAGAGTGGCGTTCTGAAATATTTTAACATAATCCTGCTCTAAGATATCATTAACCCTCTTTCAGCAAAGACCATTACTAAATTTGAGTTCTTAAATAAAAACCTCACCCCCAACAAGCAGATAAATAAAATATCCCTAATTCTAATTGAAACTCAAGTGGCTCAAGGGAAACTTATTTGACAAAGGCCAACGATTATTCCAATTTTAAAGGACTTCCAAAGTCTACTATGGGGTCAAATTTCCTTTAGTGAATATGGATGACATACTAGGAACATTACACAACAACAAGCACCTTGCACACTGAAATGAGTGGTTGAAAGAACAAAATCATGTGTCTTAAGTGTTTTATAAGTGGATTCAAGGCCAGATATTTACCCAGAAATAATAAATGTCTTCTCTTTTGATTTATAAAAATTAGTTCTCAATATGCTTATTAAAACTGTATCCTTAACATAAGTGATCTAATATCTCTCAGCTGAAATGCCTTTTAAGAAAAAATAATTCCATAATACAGTGGGCTTTAGGGGTGATTTAGATGTATTTGAACCAATAATTTGTCCATTTTTCCTAACTGAGGGTTTGAATAAGCAGTGTTTTCAGGATTATGTGGGCCCACTGTCCCAGCTTCCTATCCTCCTCACATCCTGAGCAGTGCTTGCAAGGGTGAGAGCTGGCAAGAGTGAACATTATATTTTGAAAATGTCCCTAAGTGATTCTGATATACCTTCTACTTCAAAACCCACTTGGGAATCACTGCTTCAAATGGAGGCTATCTTAGCACAATGCACTCTAGTTCCATCCATGTTGTTGCAAATGGCAAGATTTCATTCTTTTTTGATTGCCAAGTAATAATATTCCATTGCATATATATACCACATCTTTTAAAAAATTTTTTAAGTGTTTGTTTTTGATAGAGACAGAGCATGAGCGGGGGCGGGGGGGGGGGCGCACAGAGAGAGAGGGAGACATACAGAATCTGAAGCAGACTCCAGGCTCCAAGCTGTGAGCACAGAGCCTGATGCGAGGCTCGAACTCACAAATGGTGAGATTATGACCTGAGTCAAAGTCCGATGCTTAACTGACTGAGCCACCCAGGGGCCCCACAGACCACATCTTCTTTATCCATTTATCAGTCGATGGAGATTTGGGCTCTTTCTGTAATTTGGCTATTGTTGATAATGTTGCTATAAATATTGGGGTACATATGTGCCCCTTCAAATCAGCACTTTTGTATCCTTTGGATAAATACCTAGTAGAGTAATTGCTGGGTAGTTCTACTTTTAGTTTTTTGAGGAATCTCCATACTGTTTTCCAAAGTGGCTGCACCAGTTTGCATTCCCACCAACAGTGCCAAAGTGCTCCCCTTTCTCTGCATCCTCACCAATATCTGTTGTTTCCTGAGTTGCTAATTTGAGCCATTCTGAAAGGTGTGAGGTGGTATCTCACTGTGGTTTTGATCTGTATTTCTCTGATGATGAATGATGTTTAGCATCTTTTCATGTGTCTGTTAGCCATCTGGATGTCTTCTTTGGAAAAGTGTCCATTCATGTCTTCTGCCTGTTTCCTCACTGGATTATTTACTTTTTGGGTGTTGAGTTTGGTAAGTTCTTTATAGATTTTGGATATTAACCCTGTATCTGATATGTCATTTGCAAGTATCTTCTCCCATTCCTCTGGTTGTCTTTTAGTTTTGTTGATTGTTTCCTTCACTGTGCAGAAGCTTTTTATCTTGAGGAGATAAACAGTTCATTTTTGCTTTTATTTCCATTGCCTCCAGAGGCATGCCCAGTAAAAAGCTGCTGCAGCCAAGGTCAAAGAGGTTGCTGTCCATTTTTTCTTCTAGTATTTTCATGGTTTCCTGTCTCACACGTAGATCTTTCACCCATTTTGAGCTTATTTTTGTGTATGGTTTAAGGAAGTGGTCCAGTTTCATTCTTCTGCATGTTACTGTCATTTTCCCAGCATTTGCTGAAGAAACTGTCTTTTTTGCCATTGGATACTCTTTCCTGCTTTGTCAAAGATTAGTCAGCGATACATTTGTGGGTCCATTTCGGTTCTCTATTCTATTCCACTGATCTATGTGTCTGTTTTTGTGCCAATACCATATTGTCTTGATGATTACAGCTTTGTAATACAGCTTGAAGTACGGAATTGTGATGCCTCCAGGTCTGGTTTTCTTTTTCAACATTACTGTGGCTATTTGGGGTCTTTTCTGGTTCCATAAAAATTTTAGGATTGTTTGTTCTAGCTCTGTGAAGAATGCTAAGTAAAATCAATCAGAGAAAGACAAATATCATAGGATTTCACTCATTAAATTTAAAACAAATTTAAGAAACAAAACAGATGAACATAGAGGAAGGGAAGGAAAAATAAGATAAAAACAGAGAGGGACGCCAACCTAAGAGACTCTTAAATATAGAGAACAAACTGAGGGTTGCTGGAGGGGAACTGGGAGGGGGAATGTGCTAAATGGGTGATGGCCATTAAGGAGGGCACTCTGTAAGTGATGAATCACTAGGTTTTACTCCTAATACCAATACTACATTGTATGTGAAGTAACTTGAAGTTAAATAAGTAAATTAAAAAAAATAATAAATGGGGGTTATCTGAAAAATGTCTTATAACTTTTCAAATTATTATAATTGGATTACAGTCATTGTGAAATCTCTTCTTTACCAATTACACGTAGTTCCTGGCAACTTGAAATACTAAAAATTAGACAGGGTAGAAGTCTAGAAACTCTTTCTAACCAATGTTCTTCATACTCCCTACTACCAAACCTTTCCCTAGAGCTGCTAAGAACAAACAAAACAGTAACAAAAACATCAAAAATCCACTTCCCTTCTTCTGGTGATATTTCAGTGAAAGAACTAAAGTATAGCTGTGATAGGCATCTTTTTTTTTAAAAGCATGGGCTTAAAATAGGACAAGAAGGGCAATGGCCAGAAGTGGAAGAAAGTTATTCCTTTTCTGATCAATGAATAGGAAAAGCCACCTTACCCACTCACCTTCTCAGGATTCTAATTATATTTTTTTCTTAGCTAACATTTCTTAGCAATCATGGAAACCTACTTAAGGACCAGAGATTGGATGATACTAAGGAATTACTGTTTTGTTAGGTATATAGCATTGTGGCTATATAAGAAAATGTCTATTTTCTTTTTTCTATTAATTTATTTAGAAAGGAATTGTATTAATATGTATATAATGATATTGTTGGGTCTAAACCATTAAAAATGTAATACATTTGGCAATAATGGAACAAAGGAATCCTTGGGGAAAAAATTAAGACAACCAAAAGTGGTAAAAAAAAAAAAAAAAACAAGGTTAACATAACAAAATTTATAAATGTATATTTGCTCTCCTTTCTTCTCTCAGCTTTTAAAAAAAATTTTTTTTTTAACATTTATTTATTATTGAGAGACAGAGAGAGACAGAGCATGAGCCGGGGAAGGGCCGAGAGATGGGGAGACACAGAATCCAAAGCAGACTCCAGGCTCTGAGCTGTCGGCACAGAGCCCAACGTGGGGCTCGAACTCACAAACTGCGAGATAATGACTTGAGCCGAAGTCGGACGGACGCCTAACCGATGGAGCCACCCAGGCGCCCCCTCTCAGCTTCTTTAGTAGAAAAATTTATATAAAGTAATAATCATAACAATTTATTTTTGGGTTTTTAATATATATCAGTGTAATATATATAACAAAATTACCACAAAAATTGAGAAATTTAATTGAGCAATAAGGGAGTAACATTTCTGCACCTCACTGGCATTAAGCTAGTATAAATCAGACTTTATCAATTGCCTGATGATCGCTCTATTTTCCACAATGCCTTATGGCGTATATTTCTCCACAGTCTAATTTGACTAAAACTGAGCCCCTTTGCAGGGGTTTCTTTGAACAGTTTATGAAGTTTACCCTGACTCCAGGAAGGCCCTCATTAGTGGTCTCTTTTCCTGGTTCTCTCTGGTAGACTAGATGGTCTTCAGTTTGGCTTGTTGTCTTCATGCAGATGCCAACCTCCTCTTAATTGTTTACCACCAAAATTTTCATCATTTTCTAGAGTATCCTTTGGCTTGAACTTCTCCATACTCTTCTAAATAAAGTCAGTTCCTTTGGGAAAGCTTCAAAACTCTGTGTACCCTCCCCATCCTTTCTTTTTACATATTCATAAAGAGTTAAAATTTTTTTTATTGAGATTAAGTTGATAATGTAATATTACGTGAGCTTCAGATGTACATTATAATTTGACATCTGTATTCATTACAAAGTGACCATCTCCATAGATCCAGTTACCACCCATCAACCATACTTTTGACCCCTTCTTTCCACTTTGCATACAACCTGCTGCCCTTTCCCTTTAACCATCAATCTGTTGGGTCTAAGTTTTTGTTTTTATTTATTTTTTTGTAGTTTTAGACTCCACGTGAGTGAAATCATACTGTTTCTTTTTCCTGATTTATTTCATTTAACATAATACCCTCAGGATCCATCCATGTTGTCACAAATGACAAGATTTCAATCAATTTTATGGTTTAGTAGTATTCCAGTATGCATATCCACCCATGTGTATATATGCCACATCTTCTTTATCCATGCATTCATAGAGAGACATTTAGGTTGTTTCCGTATCTTAGCTACTTACTGTAAATAGTGCTGCTATGAACACTGGGATGCATATATTTTTTTGAATTAATGTTTTTATTTTCTTTGAGTAAATACCCAGTAGAGGAATAGTTGGATAGCATGGTAATTCTACTCTTAACATTTTGAAGGATCTCCATACTGTTTTTCATAGTGGCTGCACCAATTTACATTCTTACCAACAGTGTGTGAGGGTTCCCTTTTCTCCACATCCCCACCAACACTTATTTCTTGTGGTTTTGATGTAACCATCCCAACCAGTGTGAGATGATATCTCATTGTAGTTTTGATTTTCATTTGCTTAATAATTAATGATGTTGGAACATCTTTTCATGGGCCTGTTGGCCATTTGTAACTCTTCATTAGAAAAATGTCTGTGCAGATCCTCCACCTATTTTTTTTAACAAATTGTTTGATTTTTTTGGTAAAGTTGTATGGGTTCTTTATATATTTTGGATATTAATCCTGTGTTAGATATGTGATTTGCAAATATCTTCTCCCATTTAGTAGGTTCCCTATCCTTTGCAGTGCAGAAGCTTTTCAGTTCGATGTCCCATTTGTTTACTTTAGCTTTTGTTTCCTTGGTCTTTGGATTAAGATTCACAAAAACATCACTAAAATAGATGTCACAGAGTTTACCTACTATGTTTTCTTCCATGAAACTTATGGTTTCAGTTATTGTGTCCAAAACTTTAATCCATTTTGAATTAATTTTTGTACATGATGTAAGACAGTGGTCCAATTTCATTCTTTTGCATGTGGCTGTCCAGTTTTCCTGGCATCATTTACGGAAAACATTGTCATTTCTCCGCTGTATGTTCTAAGCCCCTTTGTCATAAATCATCCATATATGTGCGGATATATGTTGCATTGATCTGTGTGTCTGTTTTTATGCTAATGCCATGCTGTTTTAACTACTAAAGCTTTGTAATATAGTTTGAGTCAGGGAGTGTAATACTTCCAGTTTTGTTCTACTTCCTCAAGATCACTTTGGCTATTTGGGATCTTTTGTAGTTTCATACAATTTTTTAAAATTATTTTTTCTAGTTCTGTGAAAAATACCACTGGAATTTTGACAGGGATTGCATTGAATCTGTATAAACTCTGGGTAGTATGGACATTTTAACACTATTGATTCTTTGAACTCATATTTTCCATTTATGTCTTGTTCAATTTCCTTCACCAGAGTCTTATGGTTCTCTGTGGACAGGTCTTTCACCTCCTTGGTTAAATTTATTCTTAGTTATTTTACTGTTTTTGATATAATTGTAAAAAGGACTGTTTTCTTAATTTTTCTGATAATTCATTATTAGTGCATAGGAATGCCATTGATTTCTGTAGATTGATTTTGTATCCTGGAACTTTACTGAATTATTAGCAGTTCTAACAGGTTTTTGGTGGAGTCTTCAGAGTTTTCTATATAAAGTATCATATCATCAGCAAATAGTGACTGTTTTACTTCTTCCTTTCCAATTTGGATGCCTTTTATTTCTTTTTCTTGTCTAAGTGCTCTGGCCAGGAATTCCAATAATATGTTCAATAAAAGTGGAGAGAGTGGGCATCCTTGTCTGTGACCTTAGAGGAAAAGCTTTCAGCTTTTCACCAGTGAGTATGTTAGCTGTGGATTTGTTATATGGACTTTATTATGTTGAGGTACATTCCCTCTACACTTATTTTGTTGAGAGTATCATAAATGGATGTTGAATTTTATCAAATGCTTTTTCTGTACCTATTCAGATGATCATTATGATTTTTAACTTACACTTTGTTAATGTGGCATATCACATTGATTGATTTGCAAATATTGAACCATCCTTGCATTCCTGGAATAAATCCCATTTGATCATGGTGTATAAGTTTTTTAATGTATTGTTGAATTTGGTTTGCTACATTTTTTTTTGAGGATTTTTACATCTATGTTCATTAATGATAATGGCCTGTAATTTTCTTTTTTTTCTCTTTTGTCTGGTATTGGATATCAGGCTAATGCTGGCCTCATAAAATGAGTTTGGAATTGAAACCAACATTGTACTATATGTTAACTAATTAGAATTTAAGAATAAAAAATATAAAATAACAAAAATATAAAATATTAAAAAATGAACTAAAATATAAAATATAATGTAAAATAAAAATAAAATAATTGAGTTTGGAAGTGTTACATCCTCTTCAATTTTTTGGAAGAGTTTGAGAAGAATACGTATTAAATCTGCTTTGAATGTCTGATAAAATTTACCAGTGCAGCCATCTGGTCCTGGACTTTTGTTTGTTGGGAAGTTTTTGATTACTGATTCAATCTCCTTACTAATAATCAGGCTGTTTAGATTTTCTATTTCTTCATGATTCAGTCTTGGAAGATTGTATGTTTCCAAGAACTTGTCCATTTCTTCTAGGGTGTTCAATTTCCTGGTATATAACTGTTCATAGTAGTCTCTTATAATTCTTTATATTTCTGTGATATCAGTTGTTAACTTCTCTATTGTTTCTGATTTTATTTGGGCCCTCTTTTTTTCTGGTGAATCTAGCTAAAAGTTTGCCAAATTTGTTTTATCTTTGCAAAGAACCAGTTCCTAGTTTCACTGATCTTTTCTATTTCTTATGAAAAAAATTTTTTATTTTATTTATTTCCTCTCTGATCTTTATTGTTTCATTCCTTCTACTAATTTTGGGCTTGTTCTTCCCACCCCCACCCCCCCTAGTTTCTTTAGGTGTAAAGTTAAATTACTTGAGATTTTTCTTGTTTCTTCAGACAGGCCTATATTGCCATGTACCTTCTCTTTTAGAACTGCTTTTGCTGCATCTCGTAGATTCTGGTATGTGATATTTCTGTTTTCATTTTTCTGTATGTATGTTTAAAATTTCTTCTTTCATTTTTTCAATGGCCTATTGGTAATTCAGTAATTGATTTTTAGTTTCATACCACTGTGTACAGAGAAGATGCTTGATATAATTTTAGTATTACTGAATTTACTGAGACTTGTTTTGTGGCCTAACATGTGATCTTTCCTAGAGAATGTTCTATGTACACATGAGTAGAATGTGTATTCTGCTGGTTTTGGATGGGATGTTCTGTATATATCTATTCAAAGTTCATCTGGTTTAATGTGTCATTTAAGGTCAGTGTTTTCTTATTGATTTTCTCTCTCTCTCTCTCTCTCTCTCTCTCTCTCTCTCTCCACACACACACACACACACACACACACACACTACTTAGTTTGCTATCTTTACTTTTTTGTCTTTTAACCTCATACCTGCTTTTGTAAGTACCGCCAGGTCTGGAGGAGGCCAGAGGTAGGCTGCTTTTCACATCTGGTGGGGCAAGGGCTGAGGGGATCTCTGCCATGGACAGGGGCCAGGCCAGGGCAAGTTTGCCGACTGTGTCTAGCAGGACAGTGGTTGTGGCAGATAAGCACAGGCTGGGGTGACCATGTGCAAGGGATCTGACGAGGGCTACAGTGGACAAGTGGATGAGTGCAGGGCTGGGGAGAGTCTGTGGTGGATGAGCACAGGGCTAGAGCTAGCCTAAGTGCCTGGTGTGGCAGGGTAGAGGCTGAGCTGGATGAGCACTGGGCCAGCCTGGTGGGGTGGGGTTACAGGGGAACACAGGGTAAGCCTGTAGCACTAGCAAGGGAAAATGACAGCACCAAAAACACCACCCACCAGCACTAGGGTAGCAAGGAAGTAGTGTAAAAAAATGGCACCCTCCAGTGCCTGTATCCACAGAGAGATCTCCATCAGACTCCTGCCCCTCTGGTATACTTTCTATAACTAGTCAACAGATCTTCCTCACATGTGGTCCAGGTGCTTCTCAAGCTACTGCCCTGTGTTGAGACTCAAAGCAAATGAGTCTGTGTGTGGCCCCTCAATGATGGAATTTCCCTTTCCTACAGCCCTTGTACTCTCCTGAAAATTAGCCTCAGGTTTTCAAAGACAGTTATTTTGGGGGTCTGCCTCTCTGGTGCAGGTCCCATGGACCAGTGTGTCTAATGTGGGACCTGAACCCCTAGATTCTCAGAAAGAGGCTGCATGTTTTGGGATCTCTCTCCCTCTTGTGGGTCGCTAAGGGGGTGGGGTGGGTTCCTGTCGAGACTGCTTTTCTGCCCCTTCTACCCATCTTGATGTGGCTTCTTTTTGTCTTTTTTTTTCTTTTTTTTTCTGTCCTGTGTTATAGAAGATCTGTTCTGCTAGTGTTCAGGTCTTTTTCAGAGAGAACTGTTCTACAATTCTAACTTGGGTGTGTCCATTGGAGGAGGTTAGCAGAGCTCTGTGTCTTATGATCTGCCTTTTCTCCTAGAGCTAGGAGCCAGGGATTCTGGTGGGTGAAGCAGCAGCCACTGGTCTTGGCTTGCCTCAGCTGGCATGGAATGTCTGCTCTAAGAGCTGAGGCAAGGGCTTTATACTGCTATTTTCTCCTATGCCTAAGGTAGAGCATCTCCCCTATGAATAGAGGTTGGGTAGAAGAAAAGAATCCTCTACCTCTAAGCCATACTTGCCTGGAATTTAGCCTCTGAAACACCGATCTTGGGTAGGTTATAAGAAGTGCTGGGGACCTGCCCCTAGAAAGTATATCATAGCCCTTGCATGGGAGCTGGGGGAAGTGGGAACCCCATCTTCTTGTCCACACAGGAGCTTCCATCAGTCTGAACTGAGGGCTGCAGGGAAGGAAGCAGGTTGTGCTTCAGATGCCACAGAATCTCACTAGTACTAGTGATTTATTAGATTTTCTTAAATAAATGTTTCTTCACTTGCTGTATGCCCTTAGGACAATTTTCAGAGACTTTCAGTGATTATTGTTTTTATAATTTCTACCAGTTACGGCTGTTTCACTGACGACGGATTCTGCAGAGCTCCTTACTGCTACCATTCTGCATATGTAATTCTTTTGTATTAGAATTTTCCATAATTCATTCCCAGACAGATTTACAGGTGTTGTTCTATCATGTCCTCAAACACAGCAAAGCCACATTCTTGCCTTGGGGGTGAATGGGGTGTGGAAAGCAGAGTTGGTATCCAGGTGTTTTCAAACACAAGAGCCTCCAGGGTACCAGATTCAGTAAGACTACATCTCCTGATGAATAGAGGAGCCTTCAGGTACAGGCCTCCTTTACATGCCTGCTGACAGGAAGCTTGATGGAATTGTGCTGCACACCTGCTCTGTGTTGCCAACACCTTCCCCAACAAATGTGGTATCTTTTGGTAAACTAGTACGAGAACTAATCTATACTTATGGTGAGGGTTTGTGTGTGGTCTAAAGCCATCTAGCCATATCTCATCTAAAACATAGCATCCAACATCTCAAACATTTCACTGAATCCCTGAGTAATTCCATTTTACACGTACTTTGTTATTATTACTTTTTAAATTTTTTAAAGTTTATTTATTTATTGAGAGAGAGAGAGATTACACAAGCAGGGGAGAGGCACAGAGAGGCAGAGAGAGAGAGAGAAAGAGAGAGAGAGAGAGAGAGAGAATCCCAAGCAGGCTCTGCACCACCAGCACAGAGCCTTACATGGGGCTCTAACCCACAAACCACAAGGTCATGACCTGAGCTAAAGTCTGACACTTAATGGACTGAGCCACCCAGGTGCCCCAACTTTTGTTATTAATTTTTTACCTTGACTGTACCCAGCTGGATCATGAGTAAATAAAGTATCATCAATCAAGAAAGAATAACAGTAACCATGATAATAAACTTCTCCCCATACTTCTTTATCTATAGTAACACAGCAATAAAGTCCCAGAAAAGATCACAGTTGAGAAAGACAGTGCCTTCAGTACTCCCATGTCTCCACTAATTTCTCCCAAGACAAATTATGATAGCAAAGATCTATTCCCCTAAAATGATGCCAATTATATAGCTTCACAGCAAGCTCCCCAGGGCTTAATAGTGCCCCATATGTAACAGGCACTCATACATTTTCTGAACATATGAATAAATGAAAGACTGTTGAATAAAACCTGCTTCCATGACAGAAAGAGAAAAGAATGACATCTATATCTTACAAATGTAAAGGAATTTCATCTTGATATAACACAGACCAGACCAAAGTGAATAAATAGCAGATGAGACGTCTTCCTTTTGTGGAGCAAATGCCTGACTAGGTAGTATATGAAAGAAACCTATAAACATTCCACTCATACCCCAAGCTGACTGACAGAAGCACTAGTGAAGGTACATGGGGGTAATATCTAGAATTCTCCTCTGCCTCCAAGACCCACTACAGCACAGGTGAAAGGGCAATGAGCAATGGTACAGAGCATTCTTTGCTATTTCATAACAATTGGGCCCCTCAGGTCGAACACACCCTGGCTCTGAATGGCTCTCCGTCTCAGCAACCGTGCCGGCACGGTTTGTGGGTACTACCTCAGCTCCTGGAAAGAGTTCTGATATGGCACGAGAGCTTTCTGTAACTATCTCCCTTTCCAGACTTGACTTTTCTCCAACTTTTCAGGCTTTAGGCTGTGGAATATCAACATTGCTTCCTACTGTATGGTGAGCACAGGAAAAAAAAATTCTGTAGAATATGACTGTATTTGGAGATACGCTTCATTTTCCTTTTTGAGATGCATTCTGAAGTATGTAGGGGTGAAATGACATAATAATTGGGATGTACTTCAAAATACTTCAGTGAAGATAAACCAACAAAGAAAGACAGATGAAGCATATGGGGCAAAATCATGCTAAGTGTAAATCTGGCTGATGGGGAATTCTTGTACTGGTCTCTCTCCTGTTGTGTAAGTTTGAAAATCTTCATCAAAACAAATGTTTTCTATGAGGGCTGCCTAGGTGGCTCAGTTGGTTGGGCATCTGGCTCTTGAATCTGGCTCAGGTCATGACCTCAAAGTTCATGAGTTTGAGCCTCACTGGCAGTGCAGAGCCTGCTTAAGATTCTCTCTCTCTCTGCCCTTCCCTCTCTCTCTGTCCCTTCCCCCGTCTCTCAAAATAAATAAATTATTTTTGTTTTTCTATGAAAGAACAAGCCTCACCTGATTATCCATATCTTTGATGACCAACAGGACAGGACTATCTAGCGATGCTGACTTCCGATAAAGAGTTTTCAAACTGGTCCCATGCTCTAATGTGCTATATGCAAGTCTCCATGGATACCCTTGTACCCTTGCTGGAAGGCGTCGGGCCAGCTGCAAATCCAAAGATGGAGATGTAAATATACAGTTTGCCCACAAATCCCTCATAAGCTTACAGCACAAAGCAAGAACCTGAGGCTCAAACTCAAAATCACACTTACTAACATGTTGTTCCTCTTTACTCTGGCAAATATTTGTCACTATAAACCAAGAAAGAGAAGCGAGAATCACTGCTTGATGGTGTTGACCTTGGTAGGGATGCCAGCCAGAGCACACATTCCCTTTCAGGGCCATGAATGAGGGGTCACTATGCAACTATGCATTTGAAGATACAGCACCCAGCTTGATATGAATTAGACACGAGCTCTCCCTTTTACACTTCAACCTGACCTTCAGCAAACAGTTCATGGTTCTCCGATGGTTCTTTCTAAATGCTCATAGGCTCAGAACTACTACTGATATTGGCAGCTTCTCACAGAAGTGAGAACAAGAAAACATAGGTGTTTTATGCTAGTAGTCAAATAAATGCAGTCTGTCGTCATCTTGCTTGTATCTTTCACCTACATTAACATTTAGCTTGAACTGGGCTGCCATAAATACCAATAATGCATATCTCTTCAAAACTACTGACAAAGGAGGCTATGAAGTAAGGAAGTTTTCAGAATGCTTAACATCAGTTCTAATATCAGCATGAACTCCATCTCCATAACTGCTTGCTCAAGTCTCCCAGCTTTCCTGAGCCTTCACAGGCTCATCTGCAAATTGAGAGATTGAACTCGATTCTTTAATGTCTCCGAAATGCAGATTTCTGAGTTGGCTAGTGGGAGAAGTGCAAGAGCTTCCTTACTCAAGTTCAAACGCAGCACACGATAGTATTTCATAAGAACTGAAGAGATTTTCAGAAACTATAAAGTGAACAAGGAAAATTACAGAAAAAAAGGAAAATTACTCCTAGTGGTAGGTAGTTTTCATAAAGCTATGGAAGCGTATTTGCTATATGACTTTAATTGAACCCAAAAAGTTGAAAAACCATTAGAACTCTGCAGTAATCGCCAGGGTAAATTTAAATCCTCTTGCGAGTGTTAGGAATATGCACAGGACTGTGGTAGGACAATTTAAAAACTGTTTTGAAGACGTGAAGTGGCTTTTCATTCAGGTTTAGGAGATGGATGTAGTTTCTGGCCAAGTCTCCAGACTCCCACCAAGGTGACCCGGAGTGCTAACGTAACCTTCTGAAGCGGGAGAAAGGACACGGACATTGGTTGGGCTGCTGGTGTTCTTTCTTTAAAACCTGGCCCTTCCTTCACCCCCAGTGAGAGGAGCAAATGCAGTCAGGGATGGAAAATGCCTTTTTCAGGCCTGGAAGCCCCGCCCTATGTCCCAGGGGAGCGCCCACCTGCTCGATGTGCATGTTCTCCAGGAGCGCGCTATGGGGCTGCAGGACTGGTAGGGCCACTTCATCGTCCTCTTCATAGTAGCTGCAGGTGCTCTTCCTGCGCTTTGCCTCCTCAACGGTGATGATCTGAAACGGAGAAGACAAAGCCCCCAAACCCTGATATGCTTGCTTTTCCGTTGCCTGCTAAAAACGGCCTCAGGTACACGGCTGCCCAGGACAGGTGGAGTTTTAGCAGTAAGACATAAACTGAACCAGGACTCTGGGAAAAGGGCTAATTTCAACTTCAATTTCTGAACAAATGCAGAATTTAACACAGTTCAGCTGAGGTACTTAATACGTACAAATTAAAGTCATAGGGTTTCCACCTTTACTACGGCTGCCAAGTGCTCATTGAGGGTGCATCATTATGCATAACTCTACAGGTGACATACCCTGCATCTAAATTTGAATTGTTAAGGGACAAATCAGGAATCATTCTGTAAGTCTTCTATAAACAGGATAATTGGTAAGTAAGATTAGTTTTTTAAAAATTTTTTTTTAATTTATTTTTGAGACAGAGAGAGACAGAGCATGAGCAGGGGAGGGGCAGAGAGAGAGGGAGACACAGAATCCAAAGCAGGCTCCAGGCTCTGAGCTGTCAGCACAGAGCCCAATTCCGGGCTCAAACCCACAGACTGTGAGATCATGACCTGAGCTGAAGTCGGACACTTAACTGACTGAGCCACCCAAGCGACCAGATAAAGATAGTTTTTAAATCAAGACTCCTACGATTGTTTTCTCTCAAGGCTATGGCACATAGCAACAAACGCTGAAGAAATAACAAATGGTAACATCCACTAGAAGCAACAATACAAAGAGACACAAAGCTAAATTTAGTCTAAATTATAATTAGGTTACAATTCTTTATGTATGATTTAGAAACTATCAAAATATTTTTTCCTTCAAAACTGAGAAACATGATTTTATACACGTTTATTATTTCACTGTAACTTGCTTATGAACAACCAAAGTCCATTTCAATTTAAAATCTATTTTGGGGGGGTGCCTGGGTGGCTCAGTCTGTTAAGCATCTGACTCTTGATTTTGGCTCAGGTCATGATCTCAGGGGCTCCTGTGCTGACTGACAGGGCAGAGCCTGCTTGGGATTCTCTCTCTCTGCTCCCTCCCCTCCTTGCGCTTGTGGTCTCTCTCTCTTTCTCTCTCAAAATAAACTTAAAATAAATTTTTTAATCTATTTTTTGCCCCTCCTGGATAAATCACTAAATTATTTTGAAATTGAATGATACAGATAGGGTGATTAGTTCAGCAGAATACCTGGGTACTAAATTTAGTCACTTTTGCATCATAGAGAAACAACATTTAAGTTACATTTAGTCAAAGTTGTCAGATAATGCACTACTCCATTTCCAATATGCACAGTGATAGTTACCTGCCACTATCTGAACTAGATTTATAGGTAAGGAAATTAGCTAACAAATTTTACTATCTTCTCATGGGAGATTTACTTAAAAAACAAAAACAAAAATAAAAACACTGTCAAAGAATCACAAACCCAGCATTTTAAATGTATTAAATAAAGCGCACCTTTTTTGTGAACTCCACATTTAACGCAGGTACAAAGAGGGCTATGGAATGAAAAAGAATAAAATAGGGGCTTTTGAAGGGGCAAACCACATCATATCCATCTCCCAAACATTCTGCTGAAATGTCAGCACAATCCTTTCTCGTTAGAAGGGCATCTGAAAACATACTGAGTTGCAGATCTCTGAGGATTCACGGACATCTTATTAGCTCCCAGGGACTCCAGCATACCTTCACAAAAGGCTCTTGGTCCGGTCTGGCACAATAGAAAATCTGAATGTCCAAGGGCAACCTTCGGTCTCGCATCCTGACGGGGGTTGAACCGTCTGCTTGCTTTCTAACGAGGAACAGCTTTTCTCTGCCTTCACACCACTGTTGCTTACAGCCACACTGAGCTACAACTGTTTTTGCAGTATCTAGTTTCCTGCATGATTGAGTTTCTGTTTCCCTTAGGAGAGGGCTCAACATTTCTACAGGAACACACCCAAATTAGGATTTAGAGCAAACACACACTTCCTGTCAGGCATTGCTGTGAGGCTGTAAAATGACACTTTCACCTTTGAAACGGTAGTTTCCTAACTGCAACAAAACTCCATTGTTGTTTTGTTTCTTTTTTTCCCCTTTTCTTCTTATACTTTTCTTCCTAATAGTCCTCTGGCTAAGCTAGCTCTTCTAGTCCTGCCTCTTCAGAGTTTTTTCCCAGCACCTTCTCTAAAGCTAAATTTCCATTTTTAAACTTTATGTATGTTCCTGACATAGGTTTGAATCTCAAAGGAGCCTTTACCCAAGGTAGGTATATTGCACTTACAACAAGGGCATTTCAGCTCAATGACACATTATGTTTGTCGGATATGCGGACCTTAAAAGAATGGGAGAACGTCCTGGTTTATATGAGGCTGAGAAGAAGGCTACTTTACATCCAGTGTTTCAAAAGAGCTGACAAAGGAACATTTACCTCCTTACCTTTTAGAGTACTCATCTTAATGACTAATAAGCATGATGAGTTCTCCTCTACTTCCCAGATCAGATGGCAGGGGGTTGGGAAAACATGTAGATGACCACTGCATCAATTTTCAGTGATCGTTCTGTGACTCTTCCAGATCCAAAATGGCTTTTGTTTCTGGGTACTGCTGAGCACATCAGACTGCTATTGTACAGCTCAAGCTGGGGTGTGTTCTCATGAGAATTCTGGCAGATAACTCCATGACCAGACCCAGGTCAGCTGGAACTGATTTTCAGTGCAAGAACCGGGACACAAATTGGGGCAGAATCACTTGGATTTTGTGCCAGTGAGACAGCACTGGCACTCTCTTCAGTTCCCGGCACTTCACAACAGCTAGCATTTACTGGTCTCTCTCTCGATGATGGCAAGTGTCAGGTACTTGGCCAGGCTTGGGGACACAAAGCAGTCCACAGTCTCGAGAGGGTGAAGAGACAGCAGAGAGACATTTATAAATAATATGAATGCCACTCCATGTAATACAAATGCTAATAGTAGCAACTCAAAGGTGGGGGCACCTAGAGCCTTGGGAGATGGCTTATTCACAGAGCGGATGGGGCTTCAGTTTGAGAGCAGAGGGTGCAGTGTGGAGAGATGTCGGGGTGGAGGGTACAGAAGGAAAACAGGTATGTTTGTTCTAGGTTCACTATGGCTTGGGAATAGAAAGGAAGAGAAGTAGAGATGAAACTGGGGAAGGACGGAAGTGGAGAAAACCAAGAATCTTAATGCCACGAAGAAGCTGAGAACTTATCCTAGGGGCCACTGTGTCTAAAACCTGGCTCTTCTTCAAAATCTAGGAGCTTTAAAAAACACAGATTCTGACAATCCTCTCCCAGACCTACTAAATTTCTGTCTCCAGTGGTAAAGGTCTAAGAGTCAGTTAAAGGAAAACAAATCACCAAGTGTTGGTCTGATGATTGGCCAGGTGGGTAATGATAACCGTAGGCAATGGAGAGTCCCTGAGTGTTTGAAGCATGGGAGTATATGATCATATGTGTTATACAAATAAGTTAAGTAGATAGCGCAGAACATATATGAGACCTTTAAATATGATGAAGGAAACATCAGAAACCATTAAGTAGTGTTGGAAAAAATTACCTATTAAAAATATTACCTATCATGTATCAATAAATCAACTACAGACTGAGTGGGGTTTAAATTGATACTACAGGGCCACCCATACCTAAACACTATAGGGGGAAACAAAAACAAAAACAAAAACAAAAACAAAAAAAACCCCAGCCCTTCCCCTGCTCACACACATGCTTCTGCACACATGTGCTATCTCTTTCTCAAGAAAAAATAGAGGAGAGGGGCACCTGGGCAACTCAGTCCGTTGAGTGACTGACTTCAGCTCAGGTCATGATTTTGCAGTTTGTGAGTTTGAGCCCTGCATCTGGCTTGCTGTTGTCAGCACAGAGCCTACTTCAGAACATCTGTCTCCCCCTCTCTGCCCCTCCCTTGCTCTTGCTCTCTCTCAAAAATAAATCAATATTAAAAAAAGAGGAGACAAAAAATTAGTATCATTTAATCATAAAGAGCTCAGTATTAAGATTCTTCTAGAAAAATGAGCAAAGGAAATGAGTGGGAATCACACACACACACACACACACACACACACGTGTTTTTCATCTATTCTTTCCTCAACCAAGGAAATAAAAATTAAAATATATCATTTTTATGCTTCCAAATTAGCAGAATTTTGGGGGGAATAACAGTAATAATCCTTGCTGCTGGAATAAACACAGTGAGAGGGGTATTCCTCACATTGCTGTCAAGTTGCCATATATATATAAAAAAAAAATAGGATCCTTTAATACTCTTCTATCAACTAATGTCACTCCTAGGAAACTAAGGGAACAGTAAGGGTTGCAGATCATTTCACCCTTGTGAAAAACTTGAACCAACACAATGATTCCTAAAAGTGGGGAATTGTTAAAAAAATTATAATTGAGATTTTAAATGTCATGCAACCATTAAAATGAGGCTTAAAAATCTTTAAGATGACACAATTCCCACAAGATGTTAGGTGGGAAAACCAGATGCAGAACTATACATAAAACATGATTGCCCTTTGCAAAACTAAAAAGACTCCCTACCCCCAAACCCCTAAGAAAACATCCTAAAATAAATGAGAAAAAAAGGGAATTGAACAAAATGCACAAAACTGTTAAGGGTGGTCACATATTTTTAAATGTTCTGCATTGTACTTTTCTGTAGTTTCCAAATTTCCTACAATAAGCAGGTGTTACTTATATAAAATTAGGACATAAAGCTTACTTAAAGAGTCTGTGTATGGGAGAACAGACTGGTGGTTGGGTTGGGTCTGGAGGTGCCCTTGGGAGTCCAAGTGAAGGATGCAGACAGGCTGACTGGGGCACGTTTGATGGAGGGAAGCAGAGGTCTCTGTACCATATAAAATCACAATCAATAAAACTCTGACTAGATATGATGAAGGAAAAGAATCTAGGATGATATCTAGGTTTCTAGCTTGGACCACCACCAATTGAGACAGGAATACGTGAGAAGAAGCAAGTTTGGGGGCATGATGAGTTGTTTTGGACATGCCGAGGATCAGACACCTGCTAGCGTCCGGGGGAGTGACAGTCCCCCTCCGGTCCCCCTTCCCAAAGGAGCAGCAATGCTGTTGCAGTGGCTTGGCTTGACGGTAATGCTAGTACGTGGGGCCTGCTCCTGCATGCAAGGGAGTGTGGCAAGCATTCTGCTGCTCATTGCACTTTTGGACTCTCTCTCCCATGTGGCCAGAAAACAGGGATAAGGCAGCCTGACCAGTCTAGCCACTTCTCTCTCCAGTTATGAGCACAAGTATTAGCATAAGCACGAGGAGCTTGGAATAGGCCAACCAAGTTCTTCCTCCTTCTCCATCCCTTCTTCTTTTCCTCCTCTTCCACCACAGATCTAGAGTAGTTTCTTAGAGGGATTTGCCCTCTCTTTCATTCTCCTCAGTGGCTCAGTCTGAGAAGGCCTGGGGCAGACTGCCCAGGCCCACACTAGATCTTGAAGCAGACCTTTCTCTCCCTGTATACCTCTTTAGCTCCTTTCCCTCTGGTACTGGTACTGATGCGGCCTCTCTCTCCTCCCACTGGGGTTAGCAAGAGCTGAGATTCAAGGATGGGATTAGTGGAGAGAGGCAGAACAGTCCTTCAAAGGGGGCTGCTCCCACTCAGGATATTCAGGCCTCATCAGGCAAGGATTAACTGCCTTTCCCCCGACCCCACCCCCCCCCCCCACCATGTTATCTAACCTTCTCTCTGGAACTCCATATTGGAGCAAGAGGCCACAGTCTCAGTAAGAAAATGAACACTTCAGGGGTGCCTGGGTGGCTCAGTCAGTTGAGCATCCTACTCTTGGTTTAGGCTCAGGTCACGATCTCACAATTTTGAGAGTTTGAGCCCCACGTCAGGCTCTGCACTGACAGTTCAGAGCCCGCTTAGGAGTGTCTCTCTCTCTCTCCCTTTCTTTCTGCCCATCCCCCACTTGTGCTGTCTCTCTCAAAAATAAACTTAAAAATAAAAAAGAAAATGTACATTTCCTGGCTTTGCTTCCTTTGTGCACATATCTTATGGGGGCCTCTTAGAGCTGATTAGGTGAGGACAGAACTTGATATTCTTGGGTGCCTTGGCCAGAATATCAGTATCACACCACCTCTGCCTCATGGGTACTTGCAGCTGTGCCTGGGGGATGGCTATGAACTCTAGAGTAGCAGCTTGGGAGAAAGAGGTATGTGGTGTAGGCAGATGTGGGAGTAGGCAGCATAAGCTACAAGAGTTGATGAGCTCATCCAAGGAAGATGTAACAGATGAGAAGAGGGCCAAAGACAAAACTCCCAGAGACAGCATGAGAAAAGGGACCAGCAAAGTTGACTTGGAAAGACTGGCCAGAGACAGGAGCAAAAAAAGAAAAGAAAAAAACAAATCAGAATTCATACAAAAAGCCAAGGAAGAAAGAGCCTGAAAGGCTTAAATGGCTTCAAACAGTAGTTTCAACTAAGAAGCTTTGTGAACTATGGGGAGGCATAACAAGCAAATAAATTTGGGGATAATATGCTACAGAGCTATCAGGCAGTGAGACAGGAAGTGAGTACAAGCACACATATGAGAGAACCTGGCATTCCAGAAGGCATCAGACCTAAGGGGCAGGCTCATTACCCTTGCTCGTCCCAATCTGGCAAGGTTCCAACCTTGGAAGGATCCGACTGTGCACTTGATGAATCTAAAACCGGGCTGGGATTCCTGGAGAAAATCACCCCTCTCTGTAGCCTGGGGCCACTATAAACATGGCAGACCCAACAGGGCTCTCCATACCAGACAGCTACCCCATGACAATCCTTCACATTTATCCTAGTCTTGAGGCTATTTCATACCTTCTCCATATTTCTCTAACTCCTCCTTCACTTCGGGAGATCCCCTTACTTCCACTGCAAAGAAACCATCGGATGAAAAATGCCACAATTTACCACCACTCAATCGGCATTTTATTTGCACACAACCTATTCTTTTCTACTGCCCACCCACTTGTCTAAAACCAATCCTATCCCTATCCCCACTTCTCTGCCAATTCTCAGAGATCTGCTCTCCTGATGAGTTCCTTCCTCATTCCCTTATCTTCTGACCTTCTACCCTGGGGTTCCTAATGACCTCATCCAAAAGGTTAAAGTCTCTCTCACAAGAGGGAAAACCTTCCCAACCTCACTTATTCGTCCAGTTCACCACGTCATTTTTATTCTCCAGAACCAAATTTGAATTGTTTTCCCACCTTTACTAGTTCAACTTACTTATCTCCCACTCATTCTTTGAACCACTGGAATCTAAATTTTGAGCTTACCACTTTAATGAGACTGCTCTTGTCAAAGTCACCAACTACTTCCTTGGTTTTAAGTCCAAGAGACATACCTCAGTTCTTATCTTCTGACTTTTCTGCAGCATAAGTCATTTTGACCATGACTCCCCTCTCGAAACATTCTCTTCCCTTGGTCTCTAAGACATGACTTTCCTTGTTTTCTACCTTCTTCCCTGGCTGCCTTTGTGGTCTCTACTGCCTTTGGCCCCTTTAAATGCAGGTATCCCTAAGGGTTCTAGTTTGAGCCCTGTTCCCTTTCCACTGTAAATACTCTCCTAGGATGACCTCATCTATACTCATAACTTCAACTTTGCCACTGATTGCCAAATCATGTCTTTAGATATTTCTCCTTTTATTCTGTCTCTCGAACATTCCACAGACACCTCAAATTTAGATTAAAACCAGAATGCAGAGCATTTTCTACTAAATCTAATACTCTTGCTATGCTCCTATCTCAGCAAAGGGCAGGTGCCACTGCCCCTTCAGTTCCCACTCTAAAAACAAAGAGTTCGATCTCCATATATTCCTTACTTTCCACATATAATTAATTACTCACAAAATACTGTGTATTCCAGTTTCTAATTATCCTTCAAGCACTCAATTTTCTCCACCCCCACTGCCACTCTTGCAGCAACCATTATCTCTCGACATTGATCCTGCACGGGCCTCCTAATGGGTCTCTGAGCCTCAAGTGTTGTCCAACTCCTCCAATCTCTTGAACGTCTGCCAGAAAGAGAGAGCTCTCTGAAATGCATATGTGTGTACACTTCTCCAGACTCAAAACAGTTCAGTGCCTTCCCACTGTCTTTAGGAAGATAGACATGATCCATAGGTCCTTTGTGATGTGTCCTTACTTTCTTTTCCTGCTTCATTTCTTGCCCCTCCTTCAGCTTTGCACCCTATGGTTCAGCCACACTGAACCTGTTAGTTTATCAAATGTCCCACATCCTGTTTCTCCCTCTGTCATTCCTCTGCACAGATTTTCCTCTCTGGCCAGAACATGGCCCATGTCCCATTCTACCCCAACTGCCTGAACTCCCCTTTCTGATGTTTGTTCAGATCACTCCTTCTGGGCAGCTTTAACTGATCCCCCTGGCTCCATTCAGGTGCCTGGCCCCATGCTCCTACAGCACTTGGCACTTCCCCTATAATGGCAATTATCTCATTATATTATAATGATTCATCTGTACGCCTTGATGCTAACTTCTGCTTCTCTCATCCATTGTGCTATTGAGAAGGGCTTGGTAAGTGCTCAAAAAAATTATGAAGGGCTTTTCAGACCACATTAAGGAGCCTGAATTTCATCCTGTACATAAAGGGGACCCATTAGCAGTTTTTAAAAAGGAAAGTGAAATGGCCTGGCAGCGGTAATAGTGGTGGTATTTATGTGACACATACATCTGGCTCAAACAGAGGAATAAAGTTATTTCCCTCTATAACTTCAAAAGTGCATAGGAAATCTAACTTCTTGCCAGCCAAGAAGTTCTTGGTATCTGGACACAAGAAAATTTTGATTGCATAGTGTAATTTAATGGCCACAACAGTCTAGCCCCTCTTGAGTGCTCACCTCCCAGCTCTTGGTGGTTGGCTCACTGAAGAAGTTGTCGATCATATTCAGTTCTTCCTTTTCCACGACCACAAAGCCTTGCTCTTTGGCATCTTTCCCATAGACGTCAGGAGACCACTGAACAAAGAACGTGTACAAATGATCCACCCTGAAAAATACATTCGTCATAGGAGTTAACACCAAATCTACTTTCCTGGCAGGCAGAAGTAGGAAGTTGGGCACTTGCAACCATGCTTTTCCTGCTTGGCAAATTGGGAACTTTCGCACTGTGAAGATGACCTCTACGAGCGCATTCCAAATTTGGAAAATAAGTCAACTAGTGAAAGTAGAAGCCCACAGACACTGAGAACCTGTCTCAATCTGAGGAAAAGATCAAGAGAGGGGACGTAAAATTGAAACACATAATGGAATCTTTACACCAAATATTTTCTTCTTGTCGAGTCTTCATTTATTGGACACTTGTATTCAATGGGAAAAAAAAAACAACTGATCTGAACATTTAACTGGAAAAGATAAACAATACTTCAGTGGGTTTTTATGTAACTGAAGCACTGTTATCATTTTAACAAAACACCTTTAATAGCTACAAAGTAAATAATACTAATTGTTGTTTTAATATTAGAAAGAGACCTGATTTATTGACACAGAAATGTGGCTGGCTTCCTATTTCTCTGTTCTCTTACACATATTTAACACCTGGAGGTACTGTAGCATCTTACCAAACTAAATCAATAGAGAGATGGCTAATTCCCAAGCAGAGAATAAGAACTCTGATCCCAGCACCTGCAATATCCCCCCAGGTATGAGAATCACAGGCTCTCTAACCTTTGATTCTACTCCCACATCCATCACAGTGGGTGGAGAGAGTGACAGTTATGATCAGATGATTCTTAAAGTCTTTTCTAATTACAAAATGGGAATTTCAATGTAAGCCTACTGTCTGGGGCAATATTAACTTATTGCTAATTTTTAAAAAGTTGTGATTATGTAAAAATATTATAACAACATCGCTATAGCTTGAATGTTTGTATCCCCCCCAAATTCATATGTTGAAGCTTAACCCCAAATGTGATGGTATTTAGATATAGGACTTTTGAGAAGTGCTTAGGTCATGAGCCCTCATGATTGGGATTAGTGCCCTTATAAAAAGAGGCCTCTTTTCACCATGTGACACAGTGAAAGGATAATTGTCTATGAACAAGGAAGTGGGCCTTCACCAGACAAATCCGCCAGCACCTTGATCTTAGACTTCCCGGCCTTTAGAACTGTGAGGAATACCTTTCTGTCATTTATAAGCCACCCAGTCTTATGGCATTCTGGTATAGCAGCACAAATTGACTAAGACAAATATTAAGAGAACTAAAACAAAAAAGAAATGACCCCCACAATTCTGAAATCCCAATGCAGCAAAAGGTTTTTAGCTTTCTATACTCCTATCTGCTCTTGTCCATATGCATATAGTTTTCATTGTCACATCAGGACCAAAATATAATTGTTTGCTATACATAACATTAAATCACGCACATTTGCCATGTTGCTAGTCTTTGTACGGATTCATATTGGCTAATTTCATGAAAGTACTAAGTCATAAATAATCTGAATTCCTGTGTTGTCAGGATATTTAGCTTCTTCCCAAGTTCACATTACAGTGAACATCCTCAGGCTCTATGCCTTTCACCATCTTTTGCATTATTTCCTCAAGGTGAGTTCCCAGAAACAGGATTACTGAGTCAAAGGGCATGATTTTATATCTTGTGATTCATCCTGCCAGGTGGCTTTTGAAAGGCTCACTAGTTTACTCTTGACACCAGCAGTTTAGTTTGCATTAAAGTTCCATAACAATCTTGCTTATGCTTTTTCT
This sequence comes from Acinonyx jubatus, assembly GCF_027475565.1. Lineage (NCBI taxonomy): Eukaryota > Metazoa > Chordata > Mammalia > Carnivora > Felidae > Acinonyx > Acinonyx jubatus. Next base: position 38,251,405 of record NC_069385.1, read on the forward strand.
AGAAAAAGAATTTAATACATATTTAAGTTTTACCTTATGCACTCGGCATTTCTCTGAGTGTTGATGCACTGAACAAGTTTCAAATGTTTTCTTCCTGGCTATAGCTTTTCTTTCATGAATTAGCTCTTTGTGGCTGTGAAGTCAGTATTTTCCTTTTCAATTTGTGGAAACTTTCATAGAATGTAAACATGAACCACTACCAAAGTGGTTTCAAAGCTGTTGTTTTCCTTTTTACATTAATCATATCCTTCCTGTCATAATACAGGATTATCAATTTTCATATACTTTAAGAGCATATTTCCTTTGAGATTTCTCCTACTCTGCATGGAGAGTTGGCATCCAAGACAAGGTGTGCATCCATGTCCATGATATACTATCATTTCTATTCTTTTAAAAAAAACAGATATAGATATAATTGTACATTGATGTGATGGTTAATTGTATATGACATCAACTTGGCCATTTTTTGGTCAAACACTGGTGTAGATGTTGCTGTGAAGGTGTTTTTTAGAAGTGATTAACATTTAAATCAGCAGACTTTCAGGAAAGCAGATTACCCTCCATAATGTGAGTGGGCCTCATGCAATCAGTTGAAGGCCTTAAGAGAAAAAGACTGAGGACCCCTGAATAAGAAGGAATTCTGTCTCTAAATAGCCTTCAGATGTGAGACTACAATCCAAGTTCTCCCTGGGTCTCCAGCCTATCAGCCTCCCCTTGTAGATTTCAGACTTGCTAACTCCCACAACCACGTAAACCAATTCCTTCAAACAAATCCTTCTCTCTATATGTATTTATATATACATATCTTTTTGGTTCTGTTTCTCTGGAGCTCCTGGACTAGTTAGTTAGTACAATGGACTATTCTGAAAGGGTATATAGGAAACTGATCGAAATGGTTACCTCTGGAGAATGGAATGGCATGGGAGAAAAACATATTTTATATCATATGGATCTTTAAGTTAATTTTTGGAATAGGCAGGACATTTTCCTGATTCTAGCATCAAAACTGTATTTTAAAAAGCAAATAATGAGAAGTTTCCTTCTCACCCACATCGCTGTCCACCAAATTCTGTGCTCACCCTTTTCCTTTATAGGTGACCACTTTATTCATTTCCTGTATATTTTTGTAATGTTATATAGATATAAATATAAATATATATTCTTTTTGTCTTCCATTTCTACAAAAGATTGCACTATTCTCTGTCTTGTGTCTTTATTTAACAATACATCCTAGTATCTTTCCACATCAATATATAGATGGCTTCCTCATTCTTTCTTTTATAGCCACACAGTACTTTACTCTGTGGATTAGCCAGCGCTTATATAATCATCCTCTATAGATGGACGCTTGGGTGGTTTCCAAGACTGTGTTGTTACAAATAATGCTGTGACGAATAACTTCACATGTGAGTCACTTCACACGTGTACAGGTATAGTTGTAGGATATAGTCCCAGAAGTGGGACTGTGTTGTCAGAGGAGCAATTCCCTTCTAAACTTGCTATGTAAAAACGATATTGCCCTTTTGAGGAATGATATCATTGTTTGTCTTCCCATCAGCAATACACACACACACACACACACACACACACACACACTCTCTCTCTCTCTCTCTCTCTCTCTCTTTTGAATAGCAGCATTCAAAAGCATTTATACCATGCAGTATACATTCTCCAATGAAAAATTAACTTAGAAAATATTAATCACCACCCCAGAAAATTTGATGAGTATACAATGATAACTCCTTCAGTTTCCTAACACTTATAGTGTTAAATATATATTAAATATATAAATATAAATATATAAATATTATATCATATATTATATTATTATATATTATAATATATGATATAATATATATTATTATATATCATATTATATTACATATATTTTATATATTAATATATAAAATATATAAATATATTCATTAAATATAACATATATAAATATATATTAAACATAAATATATTTTTATATAAGTAAATATAAATATATATTAAATATATTATAGTCTTAAATATATTATATATATATATATATATATATATATATATACACATATATAGTCCATCTCAACTATATTTTGTAATAGAGACACAAATATGCTTCACTCTAACTCTTGGAAAGGAAGATATTTACTATGCTCATATCTACAATGAATAAAAGGATTTCCTAATTATTTGTTCACTAGTTTTCCTGTGAGAAAGGAAAAAGCAGTCCCTGATACCTGCCAGCTAGCCTGGGCCTATCAGCCAGGCCCAAGTGTTGTTAAAAGCTGGCGTGGCACTCACAGCGAGGTCCTCATATTCTCCTGTTGAACATAAACAATTTCACAAAACATCAACATCTGACAAGACCACTCTTTGTCCATGATGAATCACAACAAAAACAAGACCCCTCTGAGGTCTCATATCTGAACACAAACTAAAAACATGAACATTGTCCAGCCACAAAAATGACCAACAGCCCTCCAATCTGGGTGATATGAGTGACTCTGCTGCTTTACTAATTATAGCATTGAGCTCTTTAGTCTACTCCTTCCTTCCTTCTTTCCTCTTAGATAAGACTTGTAAGATACCCAATCATAGAATGACCTCTGCTTCCTGATAGCATCTAATCTAGACCAAATGTCCACTCCCGTAAGTCCTCCCCTGAATCACCTAACACAAATCTAAATCCTGCCCTCCTTTCTAGCACCCTCTTTCTGAGATGGCCCACAGTCCCATGGTGTGCATTCACTCTCACAGCAATGAATCAACCCAACTCATTCAATTTCAGTAGGTTTCTGGTGGTCTCTGGCCAGAGGGCACTGCTTCCTTCAACTCCCAGTATTGCCCTCATAGAGATTACCTTCAGGAATATTAGAACTGATGGGGATATTGGTTTTATTTAATTCAGCTAACTCTCCTTAAATATGAGAGAATGGGGGCTCTGAAGTCCACCATCAGCATCACAGCCAGGGCTAGATCTTCTGAGGTGACAATTAGGGTTCTTTCAATCATACTAGAAAGCCCTCCCCTTATTCCACACTGATTTCTAAATTGCTTCCCAGTTAACTTCCTGGTTCTGACACCAGACACATTTTTGTCACTTTTTGGACCTACTTTCCATGAAGGACTGCTCATTTGTTCTCCAATATTTGACCCTCATAGGGAAAGTCACTGTGTAAGTATGGACACGGAAGAAGCACGATAAAAGCTCATGCTGACACATATCCCTGTGCAAGACTGCAAGGGAATGAGGAGGGAGGTGCAGATTTGGAATTAAGATTTCATTCTTTCTTTTTAAAAAATTACATTTGAGAGAGAGACAGAGACAGAGAGAGAGTGAGCACGAATGGGGGAAGGGCAGAGAGAGAGGGAGCCACAGAACCTGAAGCAGGCTCCAGGCTCTGAGCTGTCAGCACAGAGCCAGACACAGGGCTCAAACACACGAACTGCAAGATTGTGACCCAAGCCGAAGTCAGACGCTTAACCAACTGAGCATCCAGGCGCACCCCCCCCCACCCCCCAGCCATATTTCATTCCTTCTTAGACATAATAAGAAAATATAAATTGTGCAAACTGTGGGCCAATAAAGATTTTAATGAGAGATCCTATCCTAGAAATTGCCAGTCAATTCCCTTTTTGGTGACGAAGACATTAAGTTGCTTGAGGAGACCCTTTGAGCGGTCGTTTTAATTATGTAGATGTGAGGGTGAGTAGGATTTATTATTCTGGAGGAAGGTATAATTGGACATTCCGTACTTGATGAAGACAACTTTTTCTTACAATCCACTTGGAGGGGGATGGGTTAGAAGGTGAGAGAGAGGGAAGATTTGTATAAAGTCCAAAAGATTTCCTGGGAAGGAGGAATCCTGTGCCTAATACCCTCCCTTTTGAAGTTCAGATTAAAGCATCTCTGATTAATTAAGGTGTTCCAAATAGAGGTAAACCCATAGAAAAAGGCAATATCCTTTTCCCCACCCACGCCTCTTGAAAAGAAACTCTTCAAGGTAGTGGAGGGAATGGTTTAGACTGATAACCTGGGATCCTTATGAATGCCATGATTATTTCGGGAATAGGTCAATTTGGGCAGAGTGTGCTGATGGTAAAACTTAGACCAAATTACCTGCCACACTGGGCATACCAGGGAAGGAAATGGCTACTTATGTCATATGTGTAAGTTTCTCAGAAGCTATAACAAGGTGTAGGGGTGGGGACAAGGTCAATGTTGGCATAAAGCATTCTTGCCTGCCAGTGCCATTCTCTCTACAATAAATATCTCAGTCTGGGGCAGGAATCTGGGATGACCTGATTAAAGGGCCTCTTCTCCCAAACCTCTTCCCTTGGGACTGCTGGGTTTCCAGTGAGTGGTGAATCAAGCCTCTGGATTTGTTTGTTGCCAGAGTGAGTGTCCTATTCTGGAACAGCCTGTAGTGTGTCAAAGAGCAGCCAGAGCAGCCCTTTACACTGGGTGAAGCATTTTGGACTTACCATAGAAAACAGGATCTAGAAAGGAGGGAAGGGGTATTCTTAAAGTATCACAGAAAAGAGGGCCAGAGTAATAAAAATTTTTAATATTAAACAGAGAAGTGAGCTTATGTTTTAAGCAATAGTGATGACATAATCAGTGACCTAAAAAGATGTGATTCCCTCTCTCAAGGACGTTACATTGTCCAGCAGCTCTAAGAGGCCAAGTATTACCATGCCCAACCTAAAGATCAGGAAATTGAGGCTTAGCACATTCAATAATGTGCTCAAACACACCCTCTCTGGAAATGTTCCAGCTAGTCTAAGCTAACTGCCTCTTCTTTTATGAATTCTCTACTGCAAGGAAGACAGTACATTTCTGTACCTGTCCACAGATGTCTCATAGTATAGGTCAACTACTTCCTTGGCTTTGGGTTTCATTAATGAAGCTTAAGTAATATTAGTGAGGTGCCTTAGGTGGCCCTTAGGGCACATGCTGCCCTCTAGCTCTTCTTCCTCCTATACCTTCTGTCAATAGGCTCACAGCACTGCCAAGACTCTGTTCCATGCTTGGGCAACATCACAGAACAGCCGCCTCACCTCAGCCGTGCTTCTAGGAATGCTTCTCCACTGGCTGAAATGGACAAGAGAGAAGCCCTGAATAGCCTCCTTCTGGTTTCAGGGGGTAGGCTCTATCTCTGCCACCAACAAAGTCACTCCAACCTTGGGAAGCCTCAGGTAAGATGAGATGAGAAACCTCAAAAGTACGTTCCGCAAATGGGGCATCCTAATGGAAAATGTTCATGTCCCTTCTCTCAGATATGTTCAGGGCACCAGGACACCCTAATTTCCCTCAACAACAGCCTCTCACATAAAAACTCATTTTCTCACATGGACATGGCCCTCATACTATGCTTCTGAAGGAAAAGCAAAAGGAATGAAGAACTAAAATGGCCTGTGCCACAAGAGAACATTAAAGTTCATTTGGAACCAATCTGATTACTTAATTCTTCGGCCTCTGGAGACCAAATGGAAGGAATCAATGTCCCTCTTTCTAGTCCTACTTCTGCTCAATTCTCTACCCTTTGTTTATTTTTTACAACTTAATTGGGGGAGGGGGGGCAAGGAAGAGGATACGACCTCATCTTTTTTCCTTCTATATTAGAGTGACTGTAAGTTTATTTAACCTAATTCTTGGAATGGTTCTTTTTGGCTAACTGGGTTTTCCTGGTCATTAGTTCTCAGAAGTCAACCCTGACCTCTGAAGACAGGCCTCAAAGTTCTGGAAATTCCCTCCTTGTCCCTTTGCAGACCTCCCCTTCACCCACTCCTCCTCCTTTCCGTTCCAGCTCTGCTTTCACCTTGACCCCCACTCTTCCTCTCTCCCCATCAGCCCCTCCTGGATTCACATACTTCAGGCCAATCTTTCCATTTCATCCTCACTGGCATGCCCTAGAAGTTCAGCTTTGATCCTCCTACTGCACCTGCCCTTCCAAACACCTTCTCACAGAAACAATCACCTTGCTGACTCCTCTCTTGGGACGACGGATGTTGCTGGGTTTTCTTATTTGTGCTTAATGGATTCACTACAAATCAAAGGCACCTAACCTTGGCTAAGAAAACCCTCCCTCCCTCATGGGGCTCCCTACTGACCCCTAACTCATTTCCTTTACTCTCTAAGCAGTAGCTATGCCAGACCTCTGCTTTTGCAAGCCCTCTACCTTGCTCTCCTACCTGCCTTCCTCTCTGAACAGAGGACTCTCCATTATACCATCCCAATAATGCACTCCCCTCCACCTTCCCTCTTAGCATCTTTCTCTTCAGAAGAAGGAACTTCTCTTTTACCCATTTTAACCCTCTCGTCTGTACTTTCGACAGTCCTGATGCTTGGTGAACTTCCTCCATTACTTCCACCCTACCTCTCCATGCCTTCATTTCCTTCATCTTAATCCACAAACCTACTTGCATTTCCCCATCCATCAATATAAAAGCCTCTGGATTTTGCTTCTCCCTAAAACTCCCTTCCTGTATGCAATCTTCCCTTCAGAGCATATTGTTAGCATTTGGGTTAGCATATCTTCCAACTTCTTTTCATTCTGGAATTCTTCTATTCTGATTTTATTAACATTTTAGCATATGCCCTTTGTTAAACCTGCCTCAGATACTCTCTGGATGGAGGCAGAGTTTTTAACCTTGTTGACTCCCTCCCTACTTCAGTGAAGCTGATTTTTTCAAAAGTGATCTACTGTCAATTTCAACAGTCATCGTTTGTCTTGACTTCTCAAAGCCTGTTGACGGTTTTTTTTGAAACCCACTCAGGAACTTACCTGTGGTTTCTGATGAGTCACTGAACTTCCCTGGCCTTGGCTGCCTAAGGATACCTCTGGTCAAGGCAATACAATTACCAGTAATTACGTCCACACTGGCCAGTATCAGGTAGCAGTGGGCGTGGTAACATACGTGAGCAGGGGATGAGGTCAAGTGCTAGATCCTACAGAGCCAAATATTTAAGGGGGAAGCAAGAGAAGTAGTCCTGGAAGGAAGCCAGGAAGAAACGACAGGAAGGCAGAAGTGATCTTACAAAATGCAAATCTGATCACTTTCACCCAGCTGCATAAAATCCTTCCAAAGTCTCCCTGTAGGTTTAAGGACAAATTCAAACTCCTTGGGGGTGCCTGAGAACTTTGTTTTGTGCCAATCTCCAAAATGTGCTCTTTCCTCCAGCAAGAGGCTCTTGTACCTTTGCTCTAACATCCATTCTTATGCTGCTGCCTCTTTCCTTTATTATTCTTATTTTTTAAAAAAGACTGATGACAAGGGTAAGCCTAGAGAAGAATCCTCTCAGGCTGGGATCAGAGGCCAGGGGCCATCATTATTCTGACTGCTGAGGGAGGGGAAATGGCATTCTACTGCAGGGAACATGTGCAAAAGGACATGGCATTTAAGAGCAGGGTGATGCTAGAAGGAGGGCAAAGTGGACACAATAGAAAGAAGGGCAATGTAGTCAGGTCGTGGATGACTTCTAATTGAGGATTTTGTAATGAGGACAGGGCCATGGAGATGCAGGAGACCCAGGCTCTGCCCTAGAGGACTCAGGTTAAAGGAGCAAACAAAAAATCCAAACAGTTCCAACATCACAGGGACAGAAGACAGTTGGCATCTGAGCAGGGAGGTGCAGAGCAGGAATTCCTGAGGGGTGGAATGAAAGAGCAAGAGGGAGTCTTTGCTCAATGGAATGGCCGGAAAGGAGAATGAAAAAGCCAGAGGGGCTGGGTAACTGGGTGGGTCACAGAAAGTGCTGAGCACAAGATAAACTGCTTGGATTTTACCCTGAGGCTACTGTTCTCCAAAGTGTATTAGGAGCAGCTCCAGTGACTTCAGATGGTACACAGAGGAACATATTTTAATAGCTACAGTTTTACTTAAAGAATACTAGTAGTAAATACAGCTGGCACATTAAATTTCTGATTTCACAGATATTACTGCTCAGGAAAAGGCTAAGTAAAAACATAACTGACAAAAGTTTTCTGAAGACAACTATTAAGTAAACAGTAGGACAGATGGTATGCAGACATGGGAATCTTGGTGAAGGAATGTGTGAGTGACTGAAGCTTGAGAAAGAATCACTGTGGACACTGTGGAGGCAACAGCCAGGGCTTTAGTAGGAAGTGGCCTGGCCAGATCTATAGTTTACAAAGACCACTGTGGAGCCAAGTAGAGAAGGTCAGGAAAAGATGGGACTAGAAACAAAGGATCTGTTGAGAAGACTACATTAGTGATCCAGCCAAGAGATCAAGACCAGAGCCCAGACATGGCAGCAGACACAGGAGAAGCTTGCCCACATTGTCCTCCAGGCACAAAACCAGCGCCAACTCATCCAGCAGCAGCTAATACACCAAAACCTGGTACTCAGGCTTTGTGTAGGTTTTCTGTCTAGTTACAAATTGGAGCTTAGTTACATTTCTTCATAAACTTCAAAGATCCTTATCATCACCACAACGCTCCTTTACGGATTCACTCCAAAGAAGCCATCATATTCAAGTTACATGTCATCTGTGAAAAAGAAATTCAAAGAAGGTAAATGATATAAGTTCTTGGAAGGCAGCAGCCTTACCTCAGAGGCAGCAAAGCATTAAGAGAAGTAATAGTAAGGGTAGTGGCATAAATAACTTTAAGTGCATTGACAAGTTCATTTTTTCCCTCATAATAACCCCATAAGGTAGCCAGGATAATTATCATTTCTGTTTAACATAAGAAGAAAGAGATGCTTAAACAGATTAACTTGACCAACACCACACAGTTTGTTATGGGTAGATCTGGGATCAACCTTAGGTCAGTTCATGGTCTCAAGCAATATGCTTCACCATTTCCTTTACGGTTAGTCTCACTGTTGTTTCCTTAAAACTCCGTAACTGACAAAACTAGAGGGTTGAGGGATATAAAACATGATGAAAAATCTGAGTTGATGTATGTGGAACTTGAGAAACTTAACAGAAGACCATGGGAGAAGGGAAGGGAAAAAAGTAGTTTCAAACATAGAGGCAGGCAAACACATAAGAGACTCTTAAATACAGAGAACAAACTGAGGGTTGATGGGGGTGTGGAGGAGAGGGGGAAATGGGTGATGGGCACTGAGGAAGGCACTTGTTGAGATGAACATTGGGTGTTGTATGTAAGCGATGAATCATGGGAATCTACCCCCAAAGCCAAGAGCACACTATATACACTGTATGTTAGCCAACTTGACAATAAATTGTATTAAAAAAAAAAAAATCTGAATTGATGCTTAGAACAAAATATTACCATTCATACTTTAGGTATATGGGCTTTAGGTACAATTACGATGTATTTCTTAAAATTAGCTATGGTGGGATTTCAGTTACTGTTACCTTTTTTTCCCTTATTTATTTATTTATTTGAACATAGTTATGAGGTAAAGTAAAAAAGCACACGTCTAAGGTAAAGAAAGACCTGAACTCCCGAACTGGTTCCATTTGTTACTAGCTGGAGGCTTTGGGAAAGTTCCCTAATCTCTCTGAGCTTCTAAAATGAAGATAAGAAAACCTAGCTTCTCATAATAGGTGTCTGAAACATTAAATGTACAAGGAAGTTCTATCTACTTTCAGACAGACCTTTTACAAAGTCCCTTCCATGTGATTATCTAAAATCTTGCTACCACATAGACCAACAAACTTGACCAAAATGACCTAGAAGCAGTTAAGGCATTCTTGTCTTATCAAGGGCCACTCACCAGTAGGAAAAGAAATACACAGCAAGATATAATCCCTCAACCACCTGATTTAAAAATTATAAGCAGGAACCATCAAACAATTTACTAGCTATGCATTAGAAACATATGTTATGGCACAGAGAATGGGAAATAGTAAGACAAGGAAAGGGAAGAAGAGAATAAGAATGTGACCCAGAGAGTAAGGAAATATACATGTATGCAGTCCTCTCATTCACTTGTATTGTTGATTATAAATTAAAGATAGTCCAGTGCACTTCAATCTAAAACTTCCCCAGGCCCCATTCTGAATACAGCCAGGGAAGCCCAAGAACGCAAAGCACTGCGGATCACAGAGGTTGTGTACTAAGAAACTACCACCCCTGAAAACCTACCTCAATGGCCTGACCCAAGGTCCTTATATGAAAAAGGTCATTCTCCTTGCCCTGTAAGGTCCCTTTCAGATTCAATATTCTACAATTCCAAATGAAACCAATGGTTAGTACTGCCCTGGTGTAATGCTCATTCTTAAAGGTCTTAGTGTATTCATAACAAGAAAATTTATTTACAAAATACCAACTAAATATGCTATATTGTCCTAGTTCACCAAAAATAATACGAAAGTTCTTCTGAGAATCATTGATCGGAACAATTACAGTTATAAAAAGGATCACTTAAAAATAAGAAGAAATTGGGTGCCTGGTGGCTTAGTTGTTAAGCATCTGACTTCAGCTCAGGTCATGATCTCATAATTCATGAGTTTGAGTCCCACATCAGGTGAGCACGAACTCCACTTCGGGTGAGCCCCGCTTCTCTCTCTCTCTGTACTTTGTGGGATTCTTTCCTCCCTCCCTTGCTCCCTGCCCCACACTTCCATCCTCTCTCTCTCTCAAAAAATAAAAAAGAAAAAATTAAAAGTTTATATTAATATCAACACTGGAGGCCTCAGGATGGTGGCCCATACCTTGGACTCAGCATCTGTACTTTTTAATTTAAAACAATGGCTAATACTCAAAAATTGGGGAAATTTGACACACATATTCAACTTCTTTTGAAAAAGATGGGAAGGCCAAGCAACCCAAGGCTCACATTCCCACACAGCAGCATTCCGCTGGAGGTACAAAGGCACACAGGTACGCAACAGCTGGTCCCTAGAGCTGGTGACTAACACTAGCCCCCCAAGCTTCCCTCCCACCATTCCTCCCCCTGGCTCCTGCAGGCCTTTCAGCTTGCAATAATTACTTCCTACATACTTACTCCCAAACAGTGTGTGCAGCACCCATTGGCATGAACTATTCTGCAGCGGAAACAGTCCACGATCTACACTCCAAAGTGCTGGTGTTCACTCCTGCGTCAGAAAACACAGCCACCCCAGCGAAGAGCTCCTACAAAGGGGGTTATGTTTGCATGAACTTAGGTCTGGCTATGCAGTCACTGATTAACTTGACGCTTTTGCCAAAGCTGGTTACTGAAATTACTGAAGGGTGGCTGACTAATAGTGCTTCTAGAAGGTGATGATGAATTTTAGAACTATAAGTTAATAAAAGCAAAAGGTAAAGTGACCAGGAAAAGAATGGGAGGAAGCAACATCACTTCAAAACATTTGAAGGCATTAAAAGAAAAGAACATTGACATAAGTGACTAATGATTCTATAACTTACATTTGTTTAGCAGTTTTCCAGAACTTAAACTTGTGTTAAATACAAAGAGAGAAAGATAATTTCTTTAGGGATAGCTTTAGAGAATTTTTTTTTAGTAATAACACTTTTATCTTTAAACATCACAACAAGAATATAGAATGACACAATTGCATGTTATACCTGAAAATTACAGGGCTTGTATTCTGAAATATACCTGTTTGGGCTAAGTAGGGCCTAAGCTGCTCTAGTGAGATTATTTAACATCATAATCTTACTGGCACCGACAGTCATCAAATATTTCAATTTAACCTTGAACCTGTTAAAAGCAAGAGGACTTTTGGTCAGAAAATTCAGCACTAACTATGGTTAAAGATTTCATACTAGAAAACTGGGTTAGTGTTTGATTCCTTTAATTCATCCTTTTTTCTCCAAGGAAAATGCTCTTGAGAGGATTTTGCTTAGTCTTCATGAGGGTCCTTAGGATTTGGAAATCTTTCTGTTGTAAATCTAGTTTAAGAGGAGAATCAATTCTCATTTTTATGATTTTACCTCTTATTGGAAAAGTAATGCATGCTTACTAAATGCACACTCCATATTTAGTGGCAAAGAAAGATACATGTAAGTAAAAGCAGTTTACATAATACCATTTACACACACATACACATCCAATTATCATATATAGATACACACATACTATCATTATATTAATTCATATACAGAAAAAAGGTCAAAAGTCTACAAAAATAAAAATAAACTGTAGTTGGCTTGGTGTAACAAATTACAAGCTTTTTCTTCCTTTTTGCTTTTTTGTAGTTTTCTAAATATTATATAAAGTCTATGCATTATTTTAGTTTTAAGGAATAAGGTATTTAAATATCTTTATCTATGAGACTATAGGCTAATTTATTCATGCATCCATCCAATTAACACTTAGAAGTATGTTACATACTAGATCCTATGCTGTTTTTAGGACACAATATTAAAGACACAGTGCCAAAAGCCCCAAGTACTCCACATCTGTAGAATGCTATGTAGTTAAATGCTGTGACAGAGGTGGGGGTACACTACACCTTAACTAGACAGGGAACATTTCTTAGAGGAGACATTTGAACTAAAACATGCATTTAAGGTGGGAGAGTAATGGGGCTGGGGGTGGGGAGGGGAAGCTGGATATCCCAAGCAAGCCAGCCAATAAGTCTGGTTCACATTTCCTACAATCGAAACATCATCAGTTGTCCACAGAAGAGTCAGCAAGGGAGGAAGAGATCCTAGTGATATCAAATGGATAGAATAAGCTGGAGGTAGTGCAGACCAGTGTGGGAAGATGACTGAGAAGCAAGATTATGTCCACATTCTAGCTTTGGGGACTGGGTGGGTGGTGGTATCAGTTACCGTGATGGAGAAAATAGGAAGCAGGAGTTGTAGGGAAAGTGACAGGGACAATGGTGGAAATAAGAAACCCAGTTTAGGGCACGATCTTCCTTGAATTTTTCTGATCCATGGATGATCCGAATATTGAAAACTATTAGGTATATATGTTTTGGGGGCCCAGTAGAAAGTTCTAGACTGAAGATAGCTGGACATGATTGGTATATAAGACAGAATTAATTAGGTGCAGGCAATTGTATATATAATGAGAAACACAGAAGGTCTTTTTTTTTTTTTTTTTTAATATATGAGATTTATTGTCAAGTTGGTTTCCAACAGAAGGTCTTTTAAGGGGTAACATTTAATGAAGAAACAAAGGAGAAAGACTGGGAAGAAATGATAGAACGAAAGAGGGTGTCAAAGAAATGGATGATGGTCAATGGTATCAAAAGCTGTAGAACATTGAAGCAAAATAAGAACACAATTATCTTCCTTTGTTTGTCACAATACGTACAGAGGATGCCTAGCGATTCTAGCATTCCATTCTAAATCCAAAGCTGCAGGATGTTCAGGGAAGGACCTAGGTCTGTTTGTTTAAAGGCTTCCAGATGGCTTTATTACAAAGCTAAGTTTGGTACCCATTGATTTAAGCCATGAATTCCTTGTTAACTCTATATAGTTTCATCTCTATGACACAGAACACATTCCTTCACTGGCTTTAGTCCTCAATATTTCTGAAGTTAGAAACTTATAGGAGATTGCTCCCATAAGAGGAAAAGGTGTTAAACTTCCATTCCTTCCCCCAGTGCCTCTGTGCCTGTGGGTTATTCACCGGTCAAGTGTAGACAGAGAAAAAGATGGTTACTGCCAGTTTAAGGAGAAATCATTGTGGGGGGTACTGTTTTGAGAAACAAAGGATCTGCAAAGGTAGAGAAGAGAGAAGAACTACCCAAGTTTAGGAATACAACATTTTTTTTTTTTTTAATTTGAGAGAGAGAGAGAGAGAGAGAGAGAGAGAGAGAGAGAGAGAACACAAGTGAATGGGGGAGGGGCAGAGGGAGAGAAAGAGAGAATCCTAAGCAGGCTTGCTGATGCAGGGCTTGGGCCCAGAACCTTGGAATCAAGTGAACCGAAATCAAGTGTGGGACTCTCAACTGACTGAACCACCCAGCCAGCCGCCCCAGGAATACAGTATTTTTAAAAGGTGCCAAGCTAGAAAGGTCCTAGGCCTAGCAGGCAAAACCCATACAGTGACCAATCTCAGTAAGCCACAGATTCAGGCAAATGAAGAAAAAGTCGGGAAGGTAGGCCAGTCTATAAAAAGCTTTAAAAAGCAAACAAGGGGTTTTAGGGCATGTGGGTGGCTCAGTTAGCTAAGCATCTGAGTCTTGGTTTAGGCTCAAATCATGATCTCATGGTTTCATGGGTCCAAGCCCCATCTTGGGGCAGAGCCTCTCATGGAGAGCCTGCTTGGGATTCTCTGTCTCCCTCTCTCTCTGCCTGTCCCCCATTCACACTGTCTCTATCTCTCCAAAAATAAATAAATAAACTTAAAGTAAAACAAACAAACAAATAAAATGACATGGGGGTTTGGACTTTAATTCTGAAGGCTTAGGATATTTTTTGTGGCCATGTGACAAGATCAAAATACCTTCTGAGGAGATCATTTTGACTATAAGGTAACAAAATAGATTCTCAAGGGAACTGTAATAGAGAACGGGAAACTGTAGTTTAAGTATAAGGCACTGTGTTCACAATAAGATTCATGTAAAATAAGGTAACTGGATCTTGTGATACTAGCTTCAAAGGAAGGAATATTGTAGGGTTTTGTTTGTTTGGGGCCAGATAGCCACTGTAGCACATGAAAGTTCATTCTAATAATGAGCCAATACTAGAAGCAGCCTGCACCTTAACCCACTGCAAGTTATACTCTTTAACATTAGAGAAGGGACATTTTAGTCAAGCTCTTCACTTCTATTCAATGTTCTGACGAGATCACCTCAATTCAATTAATGAGCACCTGTGGAGTATCATCCATAAAATATCAGTCACTTCCTCTCCTCGTAATTACTAAGACACATCTCCTCAGATGGAGGGCACTTCGGCAAGGTCCGAGGATATGAACAAATTTGGGGATGCTGCAAATTTTCATCACCTCACTAGTCAAGACAGGACTTTGAATGTTTGTGGTATTTCCCATTTGTGTTTCAGTGAATTGTCAACCAAAATAAAGGACATAATTAATGCAGTCTCAGCTGCCTGCTGCAGTGTCCGGTTATAAGAATGGGACTGAAATCAAATGGATTTGAGTATGAATCACAGATTTGATATTTGCCAGTTTGAGCAAGATGTTGAAAACCTGTTATGTCCCACTTTCCTCATTTGTAAAATGAGGAATAACACTACATGCCTCACAAAACTCTCATGAGTTTTAAGTGAAATCACCCATGCACAGGACCATCCAGAGTCCCGTGCTGGGAAAGAGTCAAGGAGGGCACGGACTGAGTACACTGCCTGCCCTCACAGCCCTCTCACAACTGGGGAAAATGAAAGTGTGCTCATGGGTGCATTATGCACTTTAATTCTGAAAGGATTACAAAACTGAGCTTTTATGAAGTGCTTGGGAACATCAGTTACTCTTTATAGAAGAAAGTATCACGCTTTCTAAAACAGAATCGACTTAACTTATACATGAGGAGTTTATTCTAAATGTGGACAGGCACAAAATACAACTATCATATAAATCGAAGTGCTTGATGACCTTAATTAGAGGCTGATTAGAGAATATGGTATTTTAGAATAATTATTAAATATGTATTTGCATATCAAGGTATAAGTAAATTTTTACTATTAAAGGAGTCACCTAAAATAAACAGCCTCAAGCCACTACTGACCTTACTTTATATCAAACGAATGTCAAATAACAAGCACCCACTCAACTTTAAAACAGTTTTAAAGCTGCATTTTCCTCCTTACCAAACTGACAGAAATAAAGAATCCTATGACTCAGATTTCCCATCATGTGGGGAAAAGGGTACTCTCATGCTGTTGGTGTATAAGTGGTCATACACTCTCATGTGCCCTAGACATAGACTTTGACTTGGTAAGAGTACCTGAAAGACTTTATGAAGATGTTTAATGTAGCACTGCTTATAATGGCAAAAAATTTGGAACAACCTAATATCCAAAGCAGGAGCATGATTAAATCATCCTGGGAAGGTAATAGAGGGGTGCTAACTATATTTTTAATATAATATAGTATCTCATGTAGAAAATGTACATATTAAGTGGGAAAAAAGCAGACTGCAAAATAGATTCTGCTTCCCCAAACTTATCTGTATGTTCAAATGTTGCTAAGATTACCTTAGCACAATTGTTTTCAAGTTTAAAAAAATTTTTAAATACCCACAGGCTCTCTCCTTTTCTCCTATTAGCTTACTTATTACATGAATCACACTAACCAATTAATTCAGCTTGGGTTTAACATTTATGCATGACTTCACAAATTGTGCACAATTCCTGTTATTTGATTCCATTTCCATCGTATTTTAAAAGTTGGATTATATGAAATCAATTATTATAATACACTTCAGAGACTGAGACCATAAGCAACTGGGAAGAAAAAACAAGTTTCAACCTGAACAGGAATTATTGGTTCTTTCTAAAAAAGGAAATAATCTCTTAGTATTAAGAGAAAAAAAGACCATTATATTTTTTACCTAGAACAGTATCCAAATCTATGGAATACAATCATATCAAGTCTCTAAAAATTCTAGGAACTGTTTCAAGAGCTTTTCACAAGCTTCTCAAGGTACACTCCTGGTCTTATTTACCTAGAACTAGACCAATACCTGCCAGGTCCTATGCATTCAGTAAGTGTTTGTTCAAACAATACTTAACTGCTTAATGCTCACAAATGACCCATTTTTCAAACTAAGAAACTACGTTTCAAATGGATAAAGTATATCTCATGCTCAGGCACAGTATTCCTAGGGATTCTCATTCATCACTGCCTGATTGTGTGACTCATTATCTCACTGGCCAGAGCAGGGCAGCCCAACTCCATACCTCTCTAAGGGCAGGGCATGAGACTTCCTATACTTCAGACACCTTTTAGCACAGGCTTGTGCAAAGTAAAGGGGCAAAAAAAGAAATGTTTGTCAATACCATCAACCTTAATGTTTGTAGTATTCTATCAACGTAGGAATTCCCTCCAGATAAATTATTTCTTTAGAAAAAAAAAAGTGTTGTTGTTATAGATATGAAACAATAGATTAATAACAAAGTTAAAATTTTTTGATGAAATCTCTGCAAAAAAGAATTAGGGTTGAGTAAAGGAAACAAAGTACATGCAGATGACTAAATTACTGTGAATACAATGGCGTATAATCAAGTTTTAAGTAATCGAATCCCTAAATTATTTGGCTATTATGGTTCATAATCACTTTCAGAATGGCACATAGGATTGGTCTGATAGTCTAACACTTGACCAGTGGTTCTCAGTGTGAGGTTATTTTGTCCTTCGGGCAATTTCTTCCCTCAGGCAATGTCAGGAGACACTTTTGGTTGTCACAGCTGGGGAAGTACTACTGGCATCTCACGGGTAGAGGCCACGGATGCTGCTAAACATCCTATAATGCAAAGCACATCCCCTTAAATAATCAAGCAGCTCCAAATGTCAGGAGGGCCAAGGTTGAGAAATACTGTAGTAGACGATTTATACAAGGTGAAACTCTCCACTGTCCTCAAGTTTAAATTAGCACCGAGAGTAAGAGTAGGAAAAGCCTGGATGCCCCAGGTTCTGGACATTGCAACTTTCCCAAGCACACTACTGTCATCTGCAGCCAATTCAAGAGAAGTAGGTGATTCTGCAAGCTGCAGTGGAGACAGGGAGGTAAGGTAAAATGTGACATGCACTTTAACCTTCAGTGAATGTGCACGTCTCTAGAAGCAGCATTCAGGAGTGCAAGAAGAAAGTACCAGCTTTCCTGGGTCCCCAGGGGTCCTAGATCTTCTGACAATTTCTGCCAAGTTAAATAAAGTTATTATTAAAATAAAATTATTATTAGATAGTTTGTATCTAAAATTTAGTAACAAGGATTCCAAGAAAACCCATCCCAAACAAAGATAAATACAGACTATATGTAGCTTTCCCATCCCTGCTTCCCCTGCCTCCCGCCCTCCCCATTTTCTTACTTGGTAGATTATTCATTTGGTGATGGCATTATGGAAGCCATAGAACACATTGTAAACAAAGAAGGGACTATTTTGGTAGAGTTATTTCCTAGTAATAATAACAAAAGGGGAAAAAACAAACGTGTTTTAGAAGTATCAGGAACAATAAAGAGGAGTGAAACGTTTGTGAAGCTACGTCAATATCAAAATTATTAACCTCCTGTGACAAGGAGCTTCGGATGCTGGAGGAGTCAAAGAGACCTCCCATGAGAAAACTGCTGTTGAAACTCCAACACATGAAAGAGTCTATTAAATAAAAAAGCACATAGAAATGCCCAGCTTGATGTAACAAGGGAATGCAGAAGTTATCATCAGAGAGAGGGAAGCATTGCATGCCACGTCTTAGCTCCTTAAGGACTCTGATGATCCTGAAGTCTAAAACAAACATGGCTTTTTCTTATTTCTTATGTGCACTTGGAGTTTTAGGTGGGTATTAACTATAGAACTGCTCTGTCTTTCCTAGACTTAAACTAAAATGTGGCTCCCTATAGGGTAGGTAGATAGGGAAACACATAAAAGAACAATTAAAACAAAAATTTCCTAACATCTATACAAAGAAATCCATCATTAACACAGTGAGATATAACGCCTCCCAGAAAATGTTTGGTTAATGAATAATTAGTTCAAGAAAGAACATTAAGTGTATCAGGTTAGCCAAAGACAAGTACGTCACAGACACTATAAAATACAACATAATGGAATTTAAGAAGGACCCTACTCTAAAAAGCCCACAAAACCCACCTGTGTAAGAGGTCAAAGTATTTCAGCATTACAGATTTCTTCTGGATTAAAAAAATGACAGTAATATAAGAACTACATGTGTGGGCCTGCTATACCTATTCTAGAAGAGTCCTTGGTACAGTTTCATTAAAGATAAAATAGGAAAAACATCCAAATTTCCTTATGTTAGAAACAGTACATTTTCAAAGAAAAAGTGATATGTATAACTGGCAATTTTTCTGGTAGACCCTGAAGGTCCACAGCACCAAAAATGTGGCTGCAAGCTTCAGTGCCTTGCTTTCCTCATCTATACAGTCAGGAGTTGGCCTAAATCTCTAAGGTACAGTCAAGTGTGAAATTTGATTTTAGAACTTTAATTTTAACAGGCCTTTAGAAATTACATTGCTTCTATTGAAACATTAAAAAAAAAATAACATTTATTTATTTTTCAGACAGAGAGAGACAGAGTGCAAGCTGGGGAGAGGCAGAGAGAGAGGAAGACAGAATCTGAAGCAGGCTCCAGGCTCCACGTTGTCAACACAGAGTCCAACGTGGGGCTTGAACCCACAAACCGTGAGATCATGACCTGAGCCCAAGTCAGACACTTAACCGACTGAACCACCCAGGTGCCCTGAAACATTTTTAAATAATAAAAGACGATAATTTTCTTTTCATCTCCCTAACATTCTGAAAGTTTCAGTGAAACACTCTAGGGGGTGCAAGCATAGGTAGAAAAGTATAATACATAAACATAAAATTACGTTGAATGTCCATGTTAGCATGGGTTTGTGTCTAAGACAAGAAACAGATATTGGCAAATTCATTAATTAAAATCCTATTAACTATTTTTCATGTTAAACTATAATTTATTAAAACAGGACAACTCCCTTGATGAGGATTATTCTGGATACTGATCAACCAGAAGGTGTGCCCTTGCTTGGAATTTTATTTTCCTTTATTAACAATCCATGCTTAAGGAAGCTTAAGGCAGGTGTGTTAGCCAAGAGGTCTGCCCAGGTGATAATGTTAATGACTAGGTAGGAACAGGAAAAATGTGTGAGTTTTACAATTTTATTTTATTTTATTTAAAAAAATTTTTTTTAATGTTTATTTTTGAGAGAGAGAGAGAGAGAGAGACAGACAGAAAGCAGGGGATGGGCAGAGACAGAGGGAGACACAGAATCCAAAGCAGGCTCTAGGCTCTGAGCTGTCAGCACAGAGCCGAACATGGGGCTTGAACTCACAGACTGTGAGATCATGACCTGAGCCAAAGTCGGGCGCTTAAACCAACCGCCTGAGCACCTAGGTGCCCCGAGTTTTACAATTTTAAAAAACTGACTGGAAGACCTTTGTAAAGACATTTTTATTCTACCACATATACAAAAGGAAAACAATTTTTTCCAAAGATACTATCTCCTAATTATTTTTATTATAAAGATGTCCTTAGTGATGGACTGCCAAAAAATTTCAATGCCACTATTTCTGTTGGCCTAGACTGTCACATAACCGGTAAAATATCTCCTTTAGCAATTTAAAAATACCAATCTCTCTAGAGGTGTACAGTCAGCTCCTTGAACCCACCCAAGGGACCTCACATCACACTTCTCATGCTGCTGTGTCACAAATACGCTCTCCTTAAGGCCAGAGCAAGCTTTAGTTCCCTAGAATAATAAGCACTTTAAGAACTACAACCATGCCTCTCTACTGTCCTTAGGTTTAGATCTGCTCCACGGTATCCTTATATTCTTAACAGAATTGCACTTCTAATTAGCAGCACTCAAGAATACCTAAATCTTCCTTCATTTAAAATTCAACTGGGTAGAAAGTTATAAAAGTGTTTCAGCACACAGTACTTATGATGACCTCAAATTTGCTGAATTGAAACCACTCACTAGCAGAAAACTATTCAAAAAATATCCTTCTAGAAATTCTAACATATGCAATCAGGAGAAATCTCTTATTCAAGAATAAGGTTAACTACTTTAAGATTAAAAAAAAAAATCAAGACACAGTTAGAATCTAATGGACCAACATTTTCCATTTGAGCCCACACTTACCTCTCCCGAGGAACAGCAAACCAGTACTCTGGCTGCTTTCTTCGTTTGCCATACTGCTGGACCATGGCTGCAGTGTGAGTGGCAAAGGATTTTCTCATTGGTTTTCCTACTTTAATGCACAGAAACATGGGTGGGGTCTTGCTTTTCTCTTCTTTTGAAGGAAGTATATCTGAATCACATATGAAAAAAACTTCCTCAATACTGACAGTATTAGTGAAAGTCAAACCCTTCAAATTACAAAGAAGAGTGCCTGATCCCCTCTTAGTGATAGAAAATCAAAACATAGGGAAAAAAAAACCCCACTAAATTAGAACTAATCACATTTTTCAGACCTTCTTTAACACAAAAGGAAAAAGCGTTGGATGTTTCAGGTTGGTCTATATCATATAAGATGCTACCTACTGGGAATATCCATAAAAACCAACACAACATGACAATTCACAAGAATATATAGCCATGAAGGGTACTGAGGACCCACTTACACCAGAAGGCAATTTAGTTTAGAATTGAAAGATCTTCAAAAACACTTCAAACCCCTGGGTCACCTGGGTGGCTGTCGGCTAAGCGTCCAACTCTTGATTTCGGCTCAGCTGGCAGTTTGAGAGTTTGAGGCCCGCATTGGGCTCTCCACCGACAGTGTGGAACCTGCTTGGGATTCTCCCTCTCGCTCTGCCCCTCCCCCCGACAAAAATAAATAAACTCAAAAATTTATAAAAAAATTTCAAACCCTTTATATTTGGAAATTCAAGGTAAAAAGGAAAGTTACTTGAATTTTTTTTTTTTTTAAAGCAAACTACTTTTGAACTAGAAATCTAGGTCACAGTTCAAGGTCCAAAATAGATACTATTATACTGATGCTAAGTTTTTTCTCAATTAATGTATAAGTACAGATAAGCTCTATCCAGAAAAAGTTCTCAAATAATTATTCTAATTTTGCTTGCATTTGCAAGTTTCAGAAAGCCAACTATACAACAGAATATAAAGATACTTTAAATAAAAATGGCTTACCTTCAATGGGTACCTGAATTCTCTTTAACAGCCACAACTGAATTTCGGACTTATTATCCATTTGTGCGCCTTGGCAGCTGTTGTCCAGAGTAGATTCTGAAGAGATGTCTAGAGACTCTTTATTCATATTTTCTTCTGTGGAAGACGCCAGTTGCAGTGGGAGGGACACTCTCTCTTTCATCCAGGTTTTATCTGGCTCCTTACTGTCCTCAGTTGGGGGACCACCTACCTGGGGAAGAGAACTACTAAGGGTGATATCTATTCCCACTGGCTCAATACTTTTGCCATCACTTAGTTCTGCCTTCTGCAAGTTTTCAGAGAACTGCGACCCTTCTTTGTTCTTATTAAGGTAATATTCAATGAGTTTAACTTTATCTAGATCTTCATGTATGTTCAGTGTGTTTTCCACCTGGCTTTCTGGGGAACCAGACTGCTTGTCCACCTCTGGCATTATATCTTGCTTCTCACAGGTTTCTAAATCTAGGGCCCCCTTCAGCTCAGCATCACTATCTGTTCCGGAAAAGCTCAGGGCTGACTGCACCTGCATTTTTGTAGTAGAACTGATTATTTGTGACTTAGCCTTCCTTAGCTCTTCTGGATCAAGAGTAAGGCACTCCTTTGAGGTGTCTCTTTTGTCCATTCCACTATCAGTTTGAGAAGAAAGTTCTTCCAAGTCAACAAAGTCATCATCTTCCCCTAAAAGGGAATTTTCTTTGGCTATAGATTCAAATGCAGCACAAGTGTCAGAAGGTTCCTTGCTGACCCTAGTCATTGTGGTAGATCCACTGGTTGCCTCTGTGGAAGATTCCAGGGTCTTTAGTTTTCCTGACACAGAGCTATCTGAGGGTTTTATGTGTGTGTATTCTGTTGACTTCTCCAGAGGTCTTGTTGATTTGGAATCTGAAGTGATGGTTCTCTCTCCATTCTGCTGCCGTTTTTCCTTGTTGAGAGATTTGAACTTACTGAATGGGTTGATATCTTTTTCTGAAGCCAGGTCTTCCCATTCTCCAGGCCTGTACAGAGGACAAAGATCCTGAGGTAGGTCACTGTCGGGGGAAAAATGGTGGGTGCACATGGAATGTTAAAAACAAAACCAAAAACAAAATGGAGGAAAGGCAAAAACTAAAACATAAATATACCACAACTTAAATTTATGTGTAAATGATTTCAGAATAAGGAAATGAAATCAAGAAATTGACTTCAAAATGAAACAAATAAACTATAAGAAGGGGTAAAACAAAGGACCGTGAGAGTCGCATATCCTACTAGAAGGACATGAATGATTTTTGAGGTCATTTATGAACATGGAGATGTCGCCCACCAGATTTTTAATGATGAAATAATATTTCTGATATTCATGAAGGAAAGGACAAAGGAAATGTTTTAGTACAATGACTTAAATTCCTTAACTATGCAAAGCTTTTCCTTTTTATAAGATAGCATATAAACCAACTACATTAATTCTTAATGGTTCATTGACTGAGTAGCTACTCATTTAACTGTTGTAGAAATTACCAGCCCCAAACCCTAATTCTGAGTTTCATGACAAAGGATCTGATGTTTCCAATAACAGACATCCTTCTCTTCCTGAGGGAGATGCAAGAAGCTTATAGTACCTGCTCCATTTTACACTTTAAAAATTTATAGAAAAGTAAACCAAATAAGCTCTTACTTATGATCCTAAGTTTAAAATTCTTAATTTCTTTACTCATAACAATATCATTTTACTTTATGGTGATGGACACTGGTTTATCATCTGAAACATACTGTCCCTTAACAACAGACGCTTTTCTACCCAGGTTTGAATGACACAAAAATATTGATTAAATATGTTCTCCCAAGTTGAAAATAAATGGTCAAGAAACATAATTTTTAAGCTATGACTGGAATAATTTTGAGTAACCTCTATTTTCACTTACCTTAGTATTAACACTGGGTTAAACACAGATATATAAAACCCTCCTAAAAAATAACATTGTTAGATTTCAGAAATAATTTCTAAAAAGGCTAGATCATATTTAGGTAATACTTTATTTTTTTAAATTCACTGTCAAATTGGCTAACATACCGTGCATACAGTGTGCTCTTGGTTTTGGGGGTAGATCCCCATGATTCATCAATACTCTATCTATTTTTCTGGCTTTGAAATAATTATGGCCATAAACCAACAGAGTACCAGGAAGTTCTCAAGTTATAAGACTATCTCCCCAAAGTTATTTCATAAATCACACACATGGAACATCCATGCTTTTTCTAATACAAATAAAAGCCTCCATAATTGATAGGCTTTCATAAATGCTTTAAAAAAACTTCTTTAATTCATAATTCATTTCAATTCAATAAGCATTCATTGAGCCGCTAAATGCCATATGCTAAAGGACGATTTTGACAATGTGTTTGTTCTGCAGGAACCTGCATGCACAAAAATGTTCTGCCCAACACTAGCATCCCAGGAGACATTAAAGATGCTTCAGTCCTAGAGTCAGATAAGTAGTGTAACGTGTCATAATTTCCATTTTAGGACCCCAAATTTAATTTGGCATATTAGAGGTTATAAGAAGTCTTGCAACAAAGAAACCCAGTTCTTCACATACTCGGTTAATAAGCAAAACTTTCTTCCATGAACACCCAAGACCCTTTCTCATCTCTTCCTGATCTAGCTTGACCCCCATGAATAGATGTGACTACATTCTGCTCAGCCTCTTACTTTACCTTGTCTACCCCTCCCTTCTTGTTCATCTACCTAATCCAAGTGGGGATTAACTTGTTTTTTTGGCACCGTAGCTGCTGGGGCAAAGTATACAGTGGTGTCAACTGTCTCTACTGTTAATGTTTTCCAGACTCAGCGAGACACCTAATGTTGATCAATAATCCCTTCAGTTGTTCCCTTCCTATTCTCTGCGGCTACAAAATGTCCTACACAAAAAATACAAAGCCTGAAGTAGAGGGTGGGGAGATTTCACTCACACTCACACACACACACACACACACACACACACACACACACACACTTTTAAAAACTATTTGCACATTGCAGTTACAGAATTTATACATGCTTTATCATACAATTTTTGGTAACAATGACATTTTAAGATATTTCTAACTTTTAAACAATTGATGGAGTTCTGAAGTCGATACGAATTTTATGTCACACCAATTTCACTCACACATTCTATTTTGCCCATTGGTGCACATATTGTTCACTAGACTGAAAAGTCTTCACGTACTTGCGTTCAAGGTGAGAATCAGTGAATAATACTGAAAGAAACTGAACATAGTAGGAGCCAATTCTTAATTCTTCTCTTTCCCTCCAGCTATAGCATTAACTTCGTATCCCAGATCATTAAAAATCTCACAATGAGAGAAATCATTCTGTAAAGACATACCTTCCTTTCCTAATATTAAAAAGAATACTTAACATCCTAAGCTGAAGATGTACAATAGTATTATCCCATTAGAAACCATCATTGGGCAAGAAATGCCCCCATTTGCCTGGTCATTCACTTCTAAACTTAACTATTTCTTTACTTATCTTCTTTCTTCTTGTCACAGAGAACCTAATGTTCATTCCTTATTTCTAAAACTAGCTCCTCATGTCCTCCTCTCTGCCTCCATCTAAGATCCCAAGGTAGCGGGACACTCCCTCACAAGGGTTTTCATGGAATGCCATGTGCAGTTCTATATGGTGCCATTTCGTTACCACATTTCTCCATCTGTCTTTTGCACCCTGTAGACTATAAGCTCCTCAAGGGCAGAGGCCATGACCCACTCATCTTCACATCCTTGTCACTCAAGAGGCATGCACTAAGATGAACTAGAAGCCTCAACTGCATGGACAAGATTCCCCAGAACAATGAACAGAGTTTCAGATATGAATTAAAGGTTCATATAACAGCTATACTTAAAAGGTATCAGGCTATTTTCTAAGAGTTTTAGTATATCAATACACTGAGTTCTTAAAACAGACTTATAAGCTGAAGGACACTCTTCATTCCATTTAACAGATAAGAAAACTGAGGCTTGGGACTCAGCAACTCATGCAGGTCATGGGGCTGTCAGTGGCTGAACCAGGACAACCCAGGCGGTGTGGCTCCAGAATGAATCCATCACGCAGAACTGCCTGGCCTGCAACACTGCCTCCTACTTCTCACTTGGATACTTTGGGCAGAATTTAGAAACTACCTCAGTGCCCATGCTCTGCGCTGGCTTCAGTGGCTTGGAGCTGAGTAAGGGCCAAGTGGGTCTGATGCCAAGGACTCTGAGAGTCCAGGGAGACCTGCTGGTATAAATTCCTAAGGACGATGTGTGTGGGTTAGTTCTCTAGCTGCCTGCCCTTCTTTTCATAAGTCCCAAGGGCTAGTTTCTCTTTGCACAATTAGGACCCACCGCTTTCCCTCTACCTTCCTATCATGGAGGTTTCTGAAGAATTTTACTACTAGGAGATCTAGCGAAACAGAAACATTGACAAAGTGACAGTAGGAATCATGTTATCCCTTAAATGAATTGATACCCTGAGCTTTCTTAACCCTCTTTCTCTTTCTTCATGGGAAGCTTCCTTTTCTCTCTTTTACAAAACAAAAACAAAACAAAACAAAACTCAGTTTTATAAGGCAAAAATAATCAAGACTAAGACAATATTCATCTACGTTTCAGAAACAAACAGATCAGTATTGCTCCGTCTTCATACCACTTAGGGTGGTCCGGCTACGGCCGCAGCGGCCTCAGCACTCTCCACTCAGAGCTCTCTCTGCAGGATTTAGGGAACACCTGAGTAAGGAAGCCTGCCTACCCTAGAATTTGAATGAGAACAAAATTCAACTAAACTAAAGAAAAATACTATTCTCTTACTGGGAACCAGACTAAAATTCTTTCGGAGAAACTATTTCTTATTTCATTGATTCATTAAGAACATGCCCTGCTTTTCAGAAAAATAAGCCAAGAAATGCCATTTTTATGTGTTGGCTTTTTTGCTTTTCTCCTTTCATTTTTATATGTACAGCTTTTCCCTTTATCTCCATTCCCTCTCCTTTCTCTATTCTTTAAAAAATTTACTGCACAAATCTTCCACCTTCAAATTCACCTCTATACAATCTCCCACTGCTGCCAACTCCCTCACTTTTTAATTGCATTTAATTCTCCAAACACCGGAATTCTGTTTGTTTTTGGTAAACAAAGAAATATCTCTTACGATGGCAAGGCATCTTTGATCTTCATGTGGGAAATGTCGTTGTAGAGGGCAATGGAAACCACCTCTTCCATGGGGCAAATGAGGCCATACTCCTCACAACCATTTTCAATGACCAGGGGATCAGACTTGTGAGGGTCAAACATGATGTTGTTTGGAGTAACAATCATGACGCCTCCGACCACACCCTACAGGAGAAAGGGACAGGACAGAATCACCATGGGCAGAAATCCAACCACAGCAGCTTTAATGGACTCGTGTTAACATTCTGTTGACTCTGGCGTACCATGGTATCCCATCACACCCCCTTTAAGAGCAGGAGAACAACAGGCTGAAGAAATGCAAAGTTGGGTACTGTGTGGCGAGGCAGAGAAAACAGAGCTGCCTCACTAAAGCAGTCAACCGAGCCTGGTTCTGGAGCAGCTGCTGCCATAGTACCATTGTGGTGGGATCTTGGGCTGCACACTATGCCTCGCACTCCCCAGTCCCCTGTAAAATGGGAGGGCTGTCCCAAGTGCTTTCCCAATTGAGAACTGGGTGTTTTACAATCTACTCAGCACATGTTCACTATGTGTCCAACCAGTATATGGTACCGTACATGGTACACGGCATCTGTCTCAGAGCCATGGTGCAAATTAGAGTCCTAGTATTTTTCTCTCAAATGTTTAGAAAGGTCACATTCTATTTGTGCCAGCAAAATTCGACACAAATAGGAATATGAAATATTTTGCAGCCAGAGATGAACATAGCTAAACTATGGAGGCTAATAGTAAACAAACAGTAATTTGGTGGGAACTTTTGTCCGTACCTTGGTCAGTTTACTGTTTTATAGATGGCAACAGGGATATTATCTACCAGAGACAGCAGGACACAGAGGACTCCCCATAGGTAGATTATTTACCTTGGTCCTCTTTGTGAGTTAACTGATCATCTTTGTGAAACATTTTGCATTTCAGGCATCACTTATTCTTGGTTGCAAAAGTTAAAATGCCTATCAATAGTGTATTTTCCTACCATTTGGAACCTGGCATGAAGTCTCTACTCTGCACACAGGAACTGACTTTACATCAACATAACCCCTTCTTCAGAGGCTCACTGAAAGTTGGATTTGTTCTTTGTAAATCACACCAACCACCAAAAAACTAAATACACAACACAGCAGACATTATTTTTAATACCAGCATCTCCAGCAGCAAATGGGTTGAGAATTGAACATTTCCGAAGTTAGGTACTAAGGTCTTTACATCAATTATCCCTTTTAATTACCACCCCCTACAGAGGCAATTTTATTATAGTTCCTATTTCATAGGTGAGGAAAATGGAAGCTTTGGCAACTTAAATACCCTGCCTATAGTCTCAGAGCAAGCAGATAGCAGAGTTGGATTTTATTTTTTAATTTTTTTAATGTTTATTTATCTTTGAAAGAAAGAGAGAGAGAGAGAAAGAGAGAAAGAGAGAAAGAGAGAGAGAGAGAGAGAGAGAGAGAGAGAGAGAATGCAAGTGGGGGAGGGACAGAGAGAAAGGGAGACACAGAATCTGAAGCAGGCTCCAGGCTCTGAGCTGTCAGCACAGAGCCCGGACAAGGGGCTCAAACTCATGAAGGGCAAGATCATGACCTGAGCCAAAGTAGGATGCTTAACTGAAGGAGCCACCCAGGCGCCCCAGCAGAGTTGGATTTTAAATTCACTAACTCCAGTCTTTACTGTTAAGCATATACTATATTGTCTCCCTAGCAATTTATAAGCCAAGAATTGAAAGATAAAATGGTAAGTCCTAGATCACAAAGAATCGTATTTCTCCTAATATATAAAATGCTAGGGATCCAACAGGGGAAAACAAATGGACACTTATGAAATCTTAAGCTGAAACTTTGGGAAAGATATTTTAATGTCTCCTATCTTCAGTAATTTGAAACCTAAGTTAGAACCATGGAGTTCAAGAAAAGGAAACAAATTACACTGCCATATACCTTTCCATCAGTGAAGTATCGACAATTCATTTTTAGAAATTTTACCACGCCTGGCTCATCTTCTTCAGAAGTGGATGATAAGACTCTTTCAATGGGTTTTAAGGCCTTTCTTGCTAAGTCAGCATCCTTTAAGAAAGCAAAATTCCCAAAATCAAATGGAAGCCCTTTTTAAACAGATTATTTCTATAAATCAAGCCACATAAGTTTCCTATAAGGAACCTGTTTCTATTTACCTTGAACATGAAAAAGAGCCAAATATGCTTCATTCTCCAAGAATTATCACAAATACAATTAAGTATCCAAATCAAACTAAGATTTAAACAACAACAACAGTAAGGGTGTATGTATGAACTCATAAAAATGGCTCATCAAATGTTTTTAGAAAATAACCTAAATGAAATAATTCATATTTGACTCATGGTTCGATTTCTCTAGAAAAAGGAGTAAAAGCAGTACAAATCAACTATCTGTCTCATCCAGAGTTTAATTGCATACTTTTACATATAAAAGGTGTACATTTTTCCCTCTGAGACCTTAAATATGAAATAGGCTTCTTTTTGATAGGACATATTCTCTCAACTAAGACAAATCCTTAACCCTACCCCCTTTGGGGAAATTTCAGATGAAAACCTGTGAAAAACAACACATAAAATTCTACAACTCAAAAAATTATTTGATAAATATGAATATTAGTTCACGAATGACATACATACAGGCAGTTTATCATATTCTGCATCTGATGATGAAGGAGACACAGTAGCACCAGGACTGGATGATGATAATCTTAAGGTACTGGAAGGAAAGTTAGCATCTGGCACGAAAAGGACCTGAGAATGGGAAAGACAAGTGAAGTGAATATCGAGATCAGGCAAACACTGGACAGTGTTTAGGGCATTACTTTCTGTACAGAATCATGCTAAGTACATGACTAAGACTTGGTTGGGGGGCACCTGGGTGTCTCAGTTGGTTAAGTGTATGACTTTGGCTCAGGTCATGATCTCACAGTTCCTGAGTTCAAGCCCCGCAACGGGCTCACTGCTGTCAGCACAGAGCCCACTTCGGATCCTCTGATCCCCTCTCTCTCTGCCCCATCCCAACTCACGTGCTCTCTCTCTCCCTCAAAAATAAAGTAGACATTAAAAAAAAAGTCTGTTCTCTTAAAAAAAAAAAAAAAAAAAAGACCTAGTTGGCCTTCCTAAAACTTGTAAGTACCTTGGAGGCTTCTGGACTAATTCATGAAACAATTACTCATAATATGAATGCGTTCAGTGCAAAAGGTATGGAACACACCCACAGACACTGCAGGAGCTCACAGAGGGGAGAACAAGGTGGGTGAGTACTCTGGGCACGTCTTATAAAGCAAGTGGGTGCAAGTGAGGCTTTGAACAGCATAGAAGATTTAGAGAGGAAAGAAGATTCCAGGGAGGGGCACTAAGGACAGGGAAGAAAGGAAAGAGTAGCATGGCATGCTTCTAAACCCAACACCTGTATCAGGAAGAAATGGAACAAATTCACGCTTGCTAACTCTCAGCAGGCCCTGAGTACTAACGTAAGATCATTACAAGTTGTACAAGGTAATATCAATAATCTCAATAATTTCTATCACCATCAACTTATCTAAAAACAAAAATTGAAATCTCCCACAGTGTACAAAATAGCCTCTTTCCGCAAAATGTACTGGTGCCTGAAATGTTATTATGATCTTATCATTCAACACTCTTACAGTGAGACATGCAACATTTTGGCATATATCATATACAGTCTTAAAATGATGTCCTTTAGGGCTGCCTGGGTGGCTCAGTCGGTTGAGCGTCCGACTTCAGCCCAGGTCATGATCTCGTGGTCCATGAGTTCGAGCCCCGCGTCGGGCTCTGTGCTGACAGCTTGGAGCCCGGAGCCTGTTTCAGATTCTGTGTCTCCCTCTCTCTCTGACCCTCCCCTGTTCATGCTCTGTCTCTCTCTGTCTCAAAAATAAATACACATTAAAAAAAATTTTTAAATGATGTCCTTTAATGTTATAAAACAGAATTCAGCACTAATTGTATAACAAGTGTTCACACTTTCCCATCCTATCTCTGTTTTAACTTTAGTTATTTAAATCTCTCTTCAATCCAGAAAAAAGGTGAGACAACAACAAAAGACACATTCTGATAAAGGTAGGAAAACCAATATCAAGGAGAATAACATGAGGACTAATTACTACTGAAACTATGTACTCCAAAATTACCAAACACTCTTTGAGGGGTGGGCCATAAAACGGGATCTGAGTTTCCAAATAACCAATGCAAAGGGACAGACATCATTAGTCAGCAGAATTCAACTTCCATAAGATAAAAACAAACCAGTCTTGGGGTGCCTGGGTGGCTCAGTCATTTAAGCATCTGACTCTTGGTTTCGGCTCAGGTCACAATCTCGTGGCTTTGTGGGTCTGAGCTCCACATTGGGCTCTGCGCTGGCAGTGAGGAACCTGCTTGGGATTCTCTCTCTCTCTCTCTCTCTCTCTCTCTCTCTCTCTGCCCCTCCCCCACTGCATCTCTCTCTCTCTCTCTCTCTCTCAAAATAAATAAACTTAAAAAAAACAAAACCCAGTCTCTCATAAGTAGAAGTATTTTCTCATTAAGTCTCATAAAGAGTATCCCAGTCTGAACTACTTGTCTTTGATGACACACTGACAATTAATACAATAACCAGTTTGGGAGGACTATTCTTAATTAGATCTGCGATGTAGATCAATGGCAAATGCCAAAGTGTAGAGTTCTACAAATGTACCTTACAGAGGGCTATAATTCTATGCTCTCTTATCTCATGTATCTGGACAAGAGGAATGAAGGGATAACATTTCTTCCAAGCAATTCTCCATTAACAGTTTTTTGTATCTGAGTTTTGACAAGTGTTAGGCAACACAGGTTAAGATTCTATTGTCTGGCATGTTCTAAATGTCCAATCAAAAGGGTAATTCCTGTGCTTAAACAGTTCATTACAGTGTAGAGGTGACAGTTGGATGCTGGGACGCTCAGTCAGAAGATGTGCTACCTCAACATGGAGGTGAGCCAGGAACACGGGCAGGGGTAAGGGTGGTTTACCTACTGACTGCAGAAAATAATTCTGCTCCAACACACAGGCATAACTGTCAAATTTTTCAAAGCATGTGTGGCCAAGGTGCTCGATGAATATAAAAACAGCTTAAATCTATATCTGCAAGGTAACTTCTGAGTGTGCTTAAGATAAACTACTTGAAAAAGTATATTCTTTGTACATGTCCTGAAATTTGATGTAAGTATCCAAACTAATAGCCAAACTCAGGACCTTCTAAAACTATTGTTTAGGCCTCAGTTGTTTACATTTATCTGCTATTGTTTTTGGTCTTTTAAGCAACAAAAGAGTCTACAGTTTTAAGATTTAAAAGCTTCAGGTAACTGCCTCTGAAAATTACTTCTTACATGTAGTCACTTACATAGCCAGACCAGTTTCCTTTCCTACCTCACGGTGACCATCAAATCAGTCTCTAGAAGAGTGAAGCTCACATTTTTTGGAGCCAGAGCAGACAAAAATAGTCTTGAATGATCAGATCTACTGAGATGAAAGCAATACCTACCCCACTCAGAGTATTTAAAAATCCTTGAAAACAAAAAGTTGTCTACAGTTTTTGAAAGCCCCTTGATTTCACTCTTCTTGATTTCTTATCTTTGTCAACAAAATCCTAATTCTATCTGGGTCCTGGGACAACCAACAGCATACAACTGTTTAGTCATATGAGGGCTGGACTGCATAGCAAATGCTGGAAAAGCCATCAGAGATAACGTGGCCCAACACCTAACTTCAGGGATTAGGAAACTGAGGTCCAAAAAAGGAAGGGACTCACCCACATCAAACAGTTACTACAAGGCCAGTCAGAAACAAAGTGTTAGAGATCCTACTTTGGTATTTTTGCCATTATAACAGACATATTAAAACAGTCCATTGGTTACTGGACCTTAACCTAGTACCAATATTTTGTTTATGGACATAGTAAAAAAAATAAGGAATTGCTCTAAATTATTTTCCTGCATTCTAGTGACTACAGTCTCTGTTTTTTTTTTAATGTTTTATTTATTTTTGAGAGAGTGTAAGCAGGGGAGGGACAAAGAGAGAAGGGCAGAAGATCTGAAGCAGGCTCTGCACTGACAGCAGTGAGCCCGACATGGGGCTTGAACTCACAAACCATGAGATCATGACCTGTGCCAAAGTCAGATGCTCAAATGACTGAGCCACCCAGGAGCCCCTAGTGACTATAGACTTTAGCCTTGAATTAGTAAATACACGTCTAGGTTCTCTGCTATGGGTCAGTAAGATAATACGCAGTAATACTTCAGATTATAAGAAATCCCCAAAAGGAGAGATCTACTGTTAGTTTTCTTAGAAATAAATTTTCATTAATTTTTGAGAAGTTTTAATGCATATCTCCCTTCAATTACCTGGTGCTGGAAATATGCTAATTTCTCCTTTTAACAAGAACATAAATACTAAAAGTACCATAATATAAACTGGCCAGCTTATGGCCTGTTGGCTTCATGTGCTGCCCTTGAATAAAACACAAAGAACAATCTCACTGTTACCTCAATAAAGTTGTCTTTAAAAGTAATAGTATCTATTCTGGAAGAATTAAAGGTCACTATAATGTAGAGATGCAGAAAAATGCTCAAGTCAGTCCACACTAAAACCAGAATGTGCTCACGGCAACCAGACAGTTCTATGGATAGGAATGGAAACGTGGCCTCAGCTAGGACCTGCCAATGACTGGGTCATTTGTATCTATTGGCTAAATGTAGTTTTAAAGTAGTAATAAAAGAATATCTCATTAAATATGTGGAAGGCACTAAAAAAATTGGCTAGATTAACCAAGAGTGGCAAAATTACACAATTAGCTAATTCCATTCAGTTTAATAAATAAAGTATTAATTTAAAAACCTGGGGAAGAAATGGTGTGGCTTCTTCTTGATAGTCCTGCTGAATGTCTCTGCCTCTGGCTACTTTTGTCAGGTATCATATAAACACAAAAATGAAAAAAATTTGCTTAATTTAAAGTCAAATGATGGCCATAATGTATCCCAGGAGTGGAATAAACTGAAATGTGCACTTCTAAATTAAACATTCTGAGAACATTTGAGTTATATTCTACAGAAGAAAAAGTCAAATTTAACTTCTCTTGATGCCCTACAGGACATCCACAACATAAACTAAGGATAGTTAAGTAAGCTGTTAATCATCTGCAAGGCATTCATTTCTGAAGTTCCTAAGTTCTACAATGCTTTCAGAATTCTTGGATCTAATGGAAAGACTGTACCAATGCACATTATCAACGATGATAATCCCATGACACTAAGAGTGAAGCATTAAAAATGGCAATAAAAGATAAATGCAAAATTTCTGAAAAGTAATACCCAACAAGTAAAGAATTACCTGGCCTGGAACAATAGTATGTGTGAAAAGTTTATTCAGTTCCACTAATTTATTGGGAGTGATGTTAAACTTCAGGGCTATGGAGTTTAGGGTGTCCTGGCTTCCAGCCTAGAATAATCAAACAAACAAGATTCAAAATATAAAGCAAAAACAACAAACAAACAAAACCCTCCCTTTTAGTAAACATCATTAATCTATTTCTGATCTGAGTGGATGAAAAGTAGTTCTTTCCAGATATATTCTGAAAAAGAAAGTAAATACATTCTCCATTCTTAATAAAACCATAGAAAAGCAAAGTCTTACATGCAATTTATTTCTGGGCTCCCTTA
Organism: Acinonyx jubatus; assembly: GCF_027475565.1. Taxonomy (NCBI): domain Eukaryota; kingdom Metazoa; phylum Chordata; class Mammalia; order Carnivora; family Felidae; genus Acinonyx; species Acinonyx jubatus. The sequence goes on from NC_069385.1 coordinate 38,286,031, forward strand.
TCTTCAAATTTCAGTGTCCACTAACAGATTTCTAAATCTACTTTGGCACAACCTAGCTGTGCGGAGTAGAGGTTCACAATGTACAATAAAAACTGTTAAGAAGAGAAGAAATAAAACACACACACAGTCCCCACCCAATAGAAGAGGGCTACTTCCTCTATTCTCAATGTTCTGTCTTCTTCCCGTCTGTTCACTGCACTAAAGGCTCCTGCATGGTGACCTGTTAATGGCTGATAACGTCAGTGTCAGCACAGTGCCCAACACACAGAAGATACTCAAATGTTTGACAAATGAATATGACGGAAGGCAAGTAAATCATTATGAAATTCAGATTAGCTACCAATAACTGTTCACAGTCATTAAAATGACAACTTCTGATAGTCAGCCAGATTAGTGTTATTCTCCAAATCTGTGAAACTTGCGATTCATGCCCCACGTGTGTATTTCTTTCTTTCTCTAACAAAGGGTTATAGGCCTAAAGAGGGCAATGAGAGGATGTGAAACTTCACAGTAAATAGCTCCACCCACAAAAAGTCTGCTGCCCCTGGTCAGGCCAATATCCCAGACTTCTTGTCTAGGGTCACTGGATAGAACTTGTTAGTGGGAGGCCATTCTGGTGTGTGTCACTAAGAAGTTCCCATACACAGCCTTGGATCAAGACAGGTGACTGTCCCTATATTCAAAATTGGCTCCACCAGGTGAGCCCTGACCGAGGTGGCGATGTGAGGTGGCTGCAGGAGGTCGTGGACTACTGAAGATACAGATGTAGAATTAAATTCACCACTGTCCTTAGCATCAAAACTCCACCAACTAGATGAACAGTCTCAGACTAATCAAGGTCATAGTTACAAATTACACCAAAATGACCTCAAAGCATTTCTGGAACAAGTCAATATATAAATACATGTATTTTAAAAAATCATGTAAAAATTAGCAATATATGGCCCTACCTCTACCTTGGGCAAAACCAGCCTTACTAAAAATGAAAAAGAAAAAAGACGTTTTACCTAACATATTCAAATCCAGGGGTTTTGGGGGTTTAGAGTCAGTATGAGACACACTTAGAATGGAGACTACAGCCAGACTGCTGGATCTGAATTCTAGACCTGCCACTTGCTAGCTGTGTGACCTTGGGTCATTTACTTAACTTCTCTGCATTTCAGGTTCTTGATCCATCAAACAGATAATTGTAATTTCTGCTTCACAGCACTTACTTCATGGCAAGTGATCAAAAAATTTACTTCGTATTTTTAAGAAAAGACTTATAGAAATATACTGTGCATAGGGAGTTCAGGAAAGAGAAAAAACCTTAACAATCTGGAATTATTACATAACAACAAGACATAAATACAGCATCACAGACCCTGGGATGGATATGGGAATCATTAAATGTTTGAAACTAAACAGAATGCGAACATCCACAGCTTTGGAGCAATATAAGCAATCCATTAAGTGCTAGCATGGTTCTCTAAACATGAAGTTATGAATCACCTTTTATTTCCAATGACAAGTACAAACAATAACTTGCCAAGTAAAACTAATCCCCATAACCTACAAATCAAACAGGCAGACATATCTGCATTGCTAATTTGGTCACCTGTTTATAAGAGTTAATGTGGGGGTTGATACTTACTCTCACTGCACCATTTAGTATATACTATGGGAAACGTCTCCTAGAAAACACCCCTTGTCATTTCTTTGGAGGGGCTTGTGCATAATACTGCTGGATACACACATGGCTTTAGAGTTAATATTGTTACTAATGATAAATAATCCAACACTTCTTGAGTACCTACTATCAGGTAAGGCACTGTGCTAGGTGTTATGGGGATCAATAACCTATTGTGGACCATGGTAAAGTGAAATAAATAATCCCCCCAAGTCCCTCTGGAAAGGACCAGGCCTATAACCCACAGAAAGATGCCTAGAGACGTTCACTGAGCACTGAGCATGAAATGCCTGTGCCAGGACTCCTCAGTGTAACTCTGGAAAGGCTTGCAAACAATTTACCATTCCAAAAGAAATGCCAGGGAAGGATCAGGTCTTGCTACTTGCCTGTACAGAGCCTGGCATAGCACATGAATAATGAGTAGGAAAAAAATGCACATGAGAAAATCACAACCAGGTAATGGCAACAGCATTTAATTTCTTATTACAAGTCAGAGAACACTCCTCAACAATGCTACTTCAAAGTGAATTAAAACAAATCTATAACTGAGTGCTCACTTTGTAACAGACCTGGGATAAATAGACACAGCTCCTGGCCCCCAGGAGTTCACGCTGCAGGAGAGAAATGAACACATGGCACATATGCGGAGGTGCCGTAAGGGACACATACATAGCATTATTCATCTACTAACGCAACAGAATGGAGGCCTATACCCTGTGAGCACCAGAAATACAATGGTGACCAAAAAAAGGATCTCTCTCCATGGGTACATGAATTAAGGCACAAGATAGACATTAAAACAATCACATCAGTGAATCAATAGTGTTAAACTGAGGTACATTATGTAAAGGAACATGAATCTATGAGACTGAAATGAAGAGATCTGGCTGGATAGTCACAGAAGGTAAGAATGAACATGAGGAGTCATGGGAAGAGGATGTCAAGGGCAAAGCTCTGGCTTGTAGAAATGTACAGCTTATGGAGCCATTGCTTCTTGAAAAAATACCAGCCCTGGAGGTCTAAGTGGATAGGCTGAGTAGGAAAGTGATCTGTGATTATGGAACTCAGAAAGCACAACCAGCTGTCATTGGCATATTGAAGATAATTCAAGTCATAGGTTTACATGAGATTACCCAGAGAGAAAACATAAAGCGAAAAGAAATGACCTAGAACAGGTCTTAAGAAGCTTCCTTAATTAATGGGCACACAAAAGGAATGCAGCTAAGAGGATGTGTCAGGGAGAAACATCATGCAAATCCAGTGGTCTTAACAAGTGTTCATACCTCCTGTTCATACTTACAGTGTATTCCATAGTACCGTGGGGCTTCTGAACCACCATCTTCTTCTCTTTTTTATCATGTGTTTTGTTTTGATTGTCATCTGAAGAATAAAATGTATGTAAATGAATAATTTCATTTTCAGGAATGGAGGATAAGACACTCGGGAGTATATCAAAACTACTTTCAAACGGACTAAAAAAATAAAGCAGACCCTACTAGGAAAATGGACTATGGGCACAAATAGACCATACTCTTAAAAAAAAATACTATTCATCAGTGAACACCTGAACAAATGATTTCTGTTAACTATAAACAGTGCAAATAACAAATATTTTATAGTTATTAAAGGAAGTATAAATATTACACAATGAAGTTAAAACTAGTATAGTTATGATATAAATGACGCACAATGGAAATCAATCCTACCCTTTTAGTTTTTTTTTCTATTTTTTCAAGCAAAGCATAATTAAAATAACACAGTAAATTGACAATTTTATACATTACTCAATGCTCACCATTCAATGTTATTACACTATTATTGATTGCATCCCCTATGTTATACTTTTTGTAAACTTTTTTTATTTAAAAATCTTTTTTAATGTTTATTTATTTTTGATAGAGAGAGACAGAGCATGAGCGGGGGAGGGGCAGAGAGAGAGGGAGACACAGAATCTGAAGCAGGCTCCAGGCTCTGAACCATCAGCACAAAGCCTGACGCGGGGCTTGAACTCACAGACCATGAGATCACGACATGAGTGGAGGTTGGATGCTCAACTGACTGAGCCACCCAGGCGCCCCATCTGTTATACTTTTCGTCTCTGTCATTCATCTTATAACTGGAAGTTTGCACCTCTTAATCCCCTTCGCCTTTTTCATCCATCCCCTCATGGACTCCCCTCTGGCAACCACCAGTTTGTTGTGTGTATTTAAGAGTCCATTTTTTTGTTTATTCATGTGTTTTTTCAATTCCACATTTAAGTGAAATCATATGGTATTTGTCTTTGATTTATTTCACTTAGCATAATACCTTCTAGGTCTATCCATGTTGTCACAAATGGCAAGATTTCATTACTTTTTATAGCCAAGCAATGTTCCACGATATATATATATACATATATATATATGTATATGTATGTATATGTGTGTGTATATATATATATATATATATGTATGTATATGTATATACCACATCTTCTTTACACATTCATCTATCAATAGACACTAAGGTTGCTTCTATATCCTGGCTACTGTAAACAGTCAATATATCTTTTCAATTTAGTGTTTTCATTTCTTTCAGTAAATACTCAGAAGTGGAATTACCAGATCGTATGGTATTTCTATTTTTAATTTTTTGAGAAACCTCCATATTGTTTTCCATAATGGTTGCACCAATTTACATTCCCACCAACAGTGCGCAAGGGTTCCCAGCCCTTTTAGAAAGTGACTTGTTAATATGTAACAATAGTCATAAAAATGTTCATTCTTTGGTTCCGTAATCCTTCCCTAGGGGATTCATCCTAAGGCAAAATTCAAAAGAAGAAAACTGCCATATATCATAGCATATGGTTAGTGTGATATTAGTGATAATACTGAAAACTTGGGATGACCAAAATGCCGGAGAGCATATTATAAGTTGGGCCACAGACTTTGCTGTTTTTACAGGCCAGAACTGGTCAGCCCAGAAATCTAGCAGCTGCATTATGATTCAAATTAATTCTCATTTAAATGCATCTTAATATAATCAACCCCCATACTGAAAACACAGACAGCCATACTGCAGTGAATAAAAATTTAAATGACGAAAAATATAAAATTGAATTAACTGTGAAAAGATGCTCTAATTTGCATGTGATCTGAAAAATGCAAATTAAGACAATGCAACATTTTACATCTATTAGCATGGCAAAAATCAGAAAGCTGGAAAATTCTAGTGTTGGCAGAGATGTGAACTGTTAGAAGGAATGTAAAGTGGTATAGCCATTCCAGCAAATAAAATATATATAGCCCATATGACTCAGCAATCTAGCCGACAGGCCTCCTCTCCCAGGAGGTACATACTTTATATATATCATAAAGTCACTTGGCTTGAGGATGTACATAACCGCATCATCTGTGGCAGGGGAAAGCTGGAGGGTAAGTAAAATGTAGGAGATATGCTCTGGGATTCTAGGCAGTAATGAGAAATAACAAGCCTGAGCTATACACTGCAGCATGTTTACGTCAAGAGAAAAAGAATGGGATGTACAGAACAACACCATTAGGTAAATTTAAAATAGATGCACACAGAGCAACTATACATTTTTCAAGGCCACATCCAAATAAAAGCCTACTCACTGAATGCAGGAGAATGGTATGCAGTGGGAAGAGAAATGGGAGTGAGGAATGAGGATATAAGGAAATTAATGAATAAATAACAAGGAGCCCAGCTCTGACCAGTGATGACATGTTACCAACTAAGAAGTGTGATTAGCTCAGCGCTCTACACCTGAGGTCCTACAAAATCCCATGCCCCACTCTTAGATCAACAGTATCATCACATCCACATGACAAATATGGGTGTACTGAGTGAGAACTCAGAAGGTAACGCAGAAACATGAAAATAGTTAATTTACGTGGGATTTATCTGCCTTTTAAATCGTTCCTTTATATTGTTTAATGTTAACAACCAGAAAAAAGTCATAGATGCTGTACCTAGAGTCCCTTTCCAGTCATCTGTATGTTCAATCAGATCCACCCATAGAACCAAAGAGACCTTGGAAATCCCTCCAGACTATTAAAAAAAAAAAAAAAAAAGGGACCTCCCTACCTTCAGGTGACCACATCTAAACTACTTCAGGAAGAAGAGACTGTTTTTTAGATCTCTAGATTCTCTAGATAGGGAGATTTTACATGGCCTGTTGAAAAACCCCATCATACTACTTTACAACTCTCACAATCTGGTATTCTATCACGTCAGCTCTGCTCTCTCTGTCCCACACTCCTGCCCTTCTCCTTGTCACCAGTAACAGTTGTCATTGTAGGTAATCTTGCTTTCAGAACAGGCTTTTCACATCCTTTTGTAAGTGCTTCCTATTTCTAGAACCTAAGCTTCCTCCTCCCATCTGTGGCAACTTCTGATCCACACCTGTCCAGAAAACTGTGCATAATTATTTCTGGTCCCAGTGGAATCACTGCTATAAGCCACCAAACCCTGAGTTTCCATATTGCTCACTTGCAAAAGAAAAACAGGTGCTAGCTGAGCCTTTCAGGATAAAGTTAACTTGTGTACCTGAATTAGTACGAAAATTACTTCTCCTTTGTCAGACGTGGGTAGGCCAGAAAAATGTCAAACATAGTAACATTATAAATAAGGGGGTGGGGGAGCTTTCCCTCCAGAATCTAAGATTCTGAAATTCTTGAGGTAAAGGCCATGATGTGTACCATCTTTGAACATCTTGTGCCTTACAATGATACCTGGTATATATGTTTGAATGAACTTCCCAATATAGGTCAATGAACCTGATACACTTGATTATGGGCAACATTTTCACTGATAGAACATCACACCAGGAATATCATATAAACCTATCAAAGCTAGGGGCACCTGGGTGGCTCAGTTGGTTAAGTGTCCAACTTCGGCTCAGGTCATGATCTCGCAGTTTGTGGGTTCAAGCCCTGCATAGGGCTCTGTGCTGACAGTTCAGAGCCTGGAGCTGCTTCGGATTCTGTGTCTCTCTCTCTCTCTCTCTCTCTCTCTGCCCCTTCCCCTGCTCATGCTCTGTCTCTCTCTCAGAAATAAAACATTAAAAAAAAAAAAAAAAACTATCAAAGCCACAAGTCAAACACTAGGTTTTACTGTTGAGTCAATATAAAAAGCAAAGAACTGGCAAATTCTTAGAACCTAATTCGATGGTCTTGATATCATTATAGCACAAGGTAAAACTTCAGATGGATTCTTAATTTTTTTTTTCTTTTGCGTTACATTTTAAAGATGGCCAGCTACGTGTCTCCATAAGTGAAGTCCTGTATACCTTACCTAGACATAGTCTGCAGCACATAGTCCATGAAGCACTGGAGAGGCTTCTAGCCCTGGAGAGAGCCCAGAAGAGACGGGAGCTGCCTCGGGCAAGGACGGCTCTGCCACGCTTCAGGATGGGGTTCCACCTCCAGCGTTTCAGGTGGGGACCCATGACCATCTCCAAGGGTAGAACTATCTCCCAGTGATACTGACACCTTTATTTCCAGCTTCAGCCTCCTCAGACCCTTATATGTATACAATTTGGACCCTCCCCCTGCTTAGGAAAACCTGGAGCAAATGATGTAAGAGTATCTACTGCCAGAGGGGAAACAGGGCCAGATGTCCCTCAGGAGCCATTGAGAGCAGAGCAACTGAACCTATTTGCCCTGCCTCTGAAAAAAGTTTTCAGAGCCAGTTTTTTCCAGCCTAATAAGGAAATAACTGTGGCAAAACTGACAAGACCCCTAGAGGAAAGAAACATGGCACAGCCCATCTCATTTCTCATAAGCCCTGGATGTGGGGACACCTGTGTTGACCCCCCACCCAGGTGGATCTGGTACCCTGCCCCCAAGTCATGTCTCCCCCCTTCCCACCCCAGGCGTCCACAACACAAGGCTCTTGGCTCCTGCATCTGAGGATGTCCTAGATATGAGTGTACAGACAGAAGACTCCTCTCGCTCCATGCACTGGGGCTGAATGAAGTTGATGTTCAGGAGCAAGTCCAGGGCCTGGAGGAGCATGAAGGCTGGATGTGAAGGAATCCCTTGCAGTGGTGGTCTGTAAAGTCTTGGATGAGGTTACAACTGATGAAGGAATACACTTTAAGAAGATCTGTGGTTTGAGGACAGAACCTAAGGAAGGCTTAGAGGTGGGGAGTGAAAAGAAGTGTGGCTGATGGGGGGTGGCGAGTAAAAGGGGAAGAAGAGGAGTGACCTAGGCCAAAGTCAGATGCTTAACTGACTGAGCCCCTAGAGACTCTTAAATACAGAGAATAAACAGAGGGTTTCTGGAGGGGAGGTGGGTGCAGGGATGGGTTAGATGGGTGATGGGCATTAAGGAGGGCACTTGATAGGATGAGCACTGGGTGTTATATGCAAGTGATGAACCACTAAATTCGACTCCTGAAACCAATACTACACTATATGTTAACTTGAATCTAAATAAATAAAGAAAAATAAAACTACCAGGGTTCTAATAATACAAACATTGAAAGAAGCAGTAAGGGTCCACCCAGGGGTGGGGTCTAACCATCAGGGTGACAGACCACGGGTGGAATAAGCAAATACTGTGCTGTAACAGCCACCTGTGGGGTGTAGGAGCCCCAAGCAGGGCAGTGAGGCCAGGGCAGTGGTAAGGGAGGGGCCCTAGGATGCTGGAGTGAAGAGAACTGCATGATGTATTGGCTTCCTTCTGCTACTGTAACAAATTATCACAAATGTTGTGCCTCCACCTCAAAAATAAACACGGGGCGCCTGGGTGGCTCAGTCGGTTAAGCATCGGACTCCTGATCTCGGCTCAGGTCGTGATCTCACCGTTCATGAAATCAAGCTCCATGTGCAGCTCTATGCTGATAGGGCAGAGCCTGCTTGGGATTCTCTCTCTCCTCTCTCTGTCCCTCCCCCAACTCATGCTCGCTGTTGCTCTCAAAATAAATAAATAAACATTTAAAAACATGAAAATAAATACAAAGTTAGTATCTTACAGTTTTGTAGGTTCCAAGTCTGACATGAGTCTCAATGGGCTAAAATCACAGTGCCTACAAATTCCAGGGAAAGACTGATTTCTTTGCCTCCCCCAACACCTAGAAGCAGGCTGCCCTCCTTGGCTCAAGGTCCCTTCCTCCAGCAAAACCCAACCGAGTCCTCTCACGTGCCATTTCCTAGCTCTTCCTCCCCTTCTGCTGCCCTTGTTCACTTTTAAAGACCCTTGAGCTTATACTGGCCACACCTGGACAAGGCAGGATGTTTCCCCTAAGGTCAGCTGATTAGCAACCTTAATTCCATCCGTAACTTTAGTGGGTTTTGGATTTTAGGACACAGACATCTTTGGTAAGGGGCATCATTCTGCCTACCGAGGATGCAGAACAGGTATAGGAAAAGATAAGAAAAGAGGTTCAGATTCAAAGAGGGAATTTTGGTGGATTCAAGGAGTGATCTCAGCTGTGAGTGTGCTGGGGGATGTGAAGGAATGCAGCACTGGCTAGATGTTCTGGTTCTGAGAAAAAAACAGCACGAATAAAACAATACCGATGTCCTTTAAACCTGGCTGCAGTCACAGACCATTGGGAACCGGGTGAAGTCAGGACAGTAGACTTTGTTCACTACTGTCCTTGAAAACAGAAACAAAAGGCAACTGTGAATTCCTTGGATCTTGATTCCATAACCTCTATGACAGATATTGGAAGGACAGAAAAGACAGTATGTGGACTTTTTTTCTGTCATCCATTGTCTGAAGAAGCACAAATAGAATTTGAAAAGTATCAGGACCACTTCTGTACTGGCCTGACTCAGTGTGCACGTCTTCTTTTTTTACTTTCCTTGAACAATGAATGCTCTCTCTTCCTTCCGTCTCCATCATAAGACCAACTGAATGGGTTACATGAGCTGGCAGCAAGGACACTCAACACCTTGTCTAAAGAGGGACGAGAGTTTTCCACAGCATCCAAATGAGGGGGATTTGTAGAGGCAAAAATTGTCTATGTCTCTCTAGATCTTTCTAAGAAAGAGGTACCCTGATTTATTTAAAAAAATTTTTTTTAATGTTTTTATTTTATTTTTGAGACAGAGAGAGACAGAGCATGAGCTGGGTGGAGAGGGTACAGAGAGAGAGGGAGACACAGAATCCAAGCAGGCTCCAGGCTCTGAGCTGTCAGCACAGAGCCCGACGCGGGGCTCGAACTCACAGGCTGTGAGATCATGACCTCAGCTGAAGTCGGACACCCAACAGACTGAGCCACCCAGGCACCCCTAATTTAAATTCAAGTTGGGGCTCCTGGGGGGCAGCTGAGCATCTGACTTCGGTGAAGGTCCTGATCTCACAGTTTGTGAGTCAAGTCCTGAGTCAGGCTCTGTGCTGACAGCTCAGAGCCTGGAACCTGCTTCAGATTCTGTGCCTCCCTCTCTCTCTGCCCCTCCCCCACTCAGGCGTGCACACTCTGTCTCAAAAATAAATAAAGATTTAAAAAAAATTTAAATTCAAGTTAGTTAACATATAATGTCGTATTGGTTTCAGGAATACAGTTTAGTGATTCATAACTTACATTTAACACCCAGTGCTCATGCCAACAAGTGCCCTCCTTAAGGTTCGTCACCCATTTAGCCATTCCCCTACCCATCTCCCCACCAGCAACTCTCAGTTTGTTCTCTGTATTTAAGAGTCTCTTATGGTTTTCTTTCCTCTCTGTTTTTATTTTATTCTTTCTTTCCTTCCCCTATGTTCACCTATTTGTTTCCTAAATTCTACACATGAGTGAAATCATATGGTATTTGTCTTTCTCTGACTTATTGTGTTCAGCATAATACACTCTAGTTCCATCCATGTTGTTGCAAATCGCAAGATTTTTGATCACCAAGTAATATTCCACACACCACGTCTTCTTTATCCATTCATCAGCTGATTGACATTTGGGTTCTTTCCATATTTGGCTTCTATTGATAGTGTGCTATAAACATTGGGGTGCATGGGGCCACCCTGATTTATAAACAGAATCTACTTACAATGACAGGCATTTCCTTGAACTGGGAACTGATGTATTTGGCTATGGAACTGATGTATTTGACGATATTAACCATAAAATCAAGTCATGTGTCATCTCCCTTATGTCACCAAACATTTTTTCTGATTACAATTTGGTTTTGGGGTCAAAAACGAACTGAGTTCAACTAGCAGTGCTGACACTTTCTCATAGCTGTGTGATGTTAACCAAGTTACCTGAAATCTTTGTGTCTCCATTTCCTTACTTGTAAAATGAAGAACTATCTCATAATGTTGTTCAGAAGATTAAATGAGATAACAAAGACAGTGTTCATCTCAGAGCCCAGCACAGAATAAGCACTTAGCAAATGCTAGTATTATTTATAATAATGCAGTCAACATTAAGTTAATAGCAATTTGAATAGAGTAGGGTATTAAAAGAATTATCAACCTTAAGCAAAAAGGTTTCATTCCCAAAATACAGGAGTCATAGAAAATTAATATGATAGATTATTATAAATTATTTAAAAAAGAAGAACTACATCTGATCACTTTGATACATGCCAAAGAAGCCTTGGATGAATGAATCAGCCACTATCTTTTCTTAAAAGGAAAAAAAAAAAACTGTTAGAAAACTAAGAATAGGAGTGAACTTCCTTAACATGATGAAGAATTTTTACTCTTTGATATTAAAAATCTGCATCTGAAAAAAATCAGTGGATCCCTAAAAGTCGTAAAACAAAAGCACTTTCCCCGTGAGAATGTTCACTTCCTGGTCTGTAGTGGCTTGTTCATTACCTGAACACACCCTGAACTCAGGCACCAGTGAGGCCTCCACCCCAGCTTTCTAGAAGAGAGACTCCGAGGTGTGCAGCGGGGGAGAAATACCCGCAGGCACTGCGTGAGCTCCACCCCATTCCTTTTATCCCTTTGTTTTGTGGGAGACACGTGCTTAAGAGCAATTCCAGCAAAGCTTTTAAGGCTTTGGGGCATAATGTCTCCCACTCTGCTAAAAGAGGCTAACCTAATGTGATGCAAGTCTAAACCTCAAGAACTTAAGGTCATAAAAATGAACTCTGTAGTGGAGATGAAAGCAGCAACACTACAAACATCACAGAGACAGACCCTTTGGAGCTCCCAAGGATGAAGACGGAAAGTCTGCCATTCTTTGGAGGCCACCTTTCACAGCACTGCAAGACAACACCTGTGGACCGTACTCCAGGCAGCTGCCTGGTGGCCAGTGAGCTCTTCAGAAATTAAGTGCTAGCCGAAACTCTCTTAAAGTATATCTGAGACAACGGAGATGAGTTCTATCAGAAACGGAAAGCAAATAGTAACACACTAACCAGTGTAAATGTAAGAATTCCTACTATCGTGGTTTATACTCAACTTTGTTTTGGAATCTCTAATCAAAGGAAAAGATCAAAGTTTTACATACTGAAAAGAAAGAAATGAAATCTTCATGATTAGCAGATAAGTTAATTGTCTACCTAAAGAACCAACATCATGAAAATATCCGGAAATCATAAAATTGTTCAGCAAGGTGGCCAGATATAATAGTCTTTTATATTTGTGACAGAAGGGTATTTTGAAAAGTCCCAGACATAACAGTATGAAACTAGAAAATGTCTAGGAATAATTAAAATGAGATAATGGGAAGATACATATAAAGAAAATTCAAAAGGTTAACTAAAGTATGTATACGGAAGCTTGAATAAAGGGAACTACATATAATGTTCCTAAATTGGAAATCTCATTCTTGTAAAAATTTCACTTTCTCTTCAAATTACTGTTTAAATGAAATGCAATTTAAATAAAAAAAAAAATTTGAAGGGAAACATGCCGAATTGATCATATTTCTGTAAGCATAAATACATCATAAGACTATCCAATATTATCTTTAAAAGAAAAATGACAGTAGGAACACTGTATTTTTGAAACAAATGATAATAAAACCATGGCAATCAAAACACTATTGTGAAATATCAAAATTCAGAACTATATTGAAGTAATTTAATGTAATATATAAATGCCTTTAGGGGTGCCTGGGTTTCCCCATTAGTTGAGTGTGGGACTCCTGGTTTGGGCTCAGGCCAAGATCTTGCAAACCGTGAGACTGGGCCCCACACCAGGCTCTGTGCTGACAGCAGGGAGCCTGCTTTGTATTCTCTCTGCCCTTCCCATGCTCTCTCCTCCCTCCCCTCAACATAAATAAATAAACTTTAAAATAAAATGCTTGTATAAGCCAGTAAGAAAAGGCTGGCTTTTCCCATAAATGTCATGTAGCTTCACATTAGAGGGGAGGCTTTGGTATCAGACAGACTCAATGACAGCCCTGGTCTGCCCCTAGCTCACTGTACAAGTAACTTCACTTAATCAAAGACAGTTCCCCAGCATGTAAATTGGGGATATAGAGGCACCTGGCTGGCTCAGTGAGTGGAGCATGTGACTCTTGATTTCAGAATCCTGACTTCAAGCCCCATGTTGGGTGTGGAGCCTGCTTTAAAAAAATAAGTAAATAAAAATAAAAATATAAAATAAAATAAAATAAAATAAAGTGGGGATACCAACTGGACTCCCACAGAGAGTTGCTGTAAGGATTACATAAGGCAATTGGATTAAGGTAAAGCACTCCACAATGCATGAAAAAGGACTCAGGAAACCTTAAGAATTACTATTAAATGAGGTTGGATGAACACCAGCTAAGACTTGGAGAAAAATTCAGATCACTCTCAAATCAGTACAGGCAGATTCAAGATTTAATAGTTTAAAAAGTTAAGTTAGAAATTAACTTCTTCTTGAAGTTAGGGTGGCTGGTTGGCTCAGTCAACTGAGTGTCCAACTCTTGATTTTGGCTCAGGTCATGATCCCAGGGTTGTGGGATCGAGCCCTGCCATGTCCAGCTCCGTGATGAGCATGGCGCTGGAGATCCTCTCTCTCTCCCTCTCTCTTTCTCTCTCCCTCCTTCTGCCCCTCGCCCCTGCTCACACACTCTCTCTTTCTAAAATAAAGTTTTAAGAAAATGTCCTTGAATAAAAATACAGGATTTGTAATTGTTTAAAGAAACATGTTCCCTATCGGTGATAAAACATTTCTGACATTGTTGGCCTGACTCTGTCAAGAGTGCAATGAAAATGGGGCGCCTGGGTGGCTCAGTCGGTTAAGCGGCGGACTTCAGCTCAGGTCACGATCTCGCGGTCCGTGAGTTCGAGCCCCACGTCGGGCCCAGCGCTGATGGCTCGGAGCCTGGAGCCTGCTTCCGATTCTGTGTCTCCCTCTCTCTCTGCCCCTCCCCCGTTCATGCTCTGTCTCTCTCTGTCTCAAAAATAAATCAACGTTAAAAAAAATAAAAAAAAAAAAAGAGTGCAATGAAAATATTAAATGTTATATTTAATATGTTTATAATATTATGGAATACCTGAATTATAAGCTGTTACAATACAATTTTTAAAAGGCTTGTCATGGGGAACCTCATCTCCTGAGGATGGAGAGGGCAGGCATGTGAGGAAGAATTCACTATACTAAATATGAACTCCAGATTTTGTCCTCTCTTGACACAAAGGGAGATGCCCTGCAGACCTTATTTTCCTTCCTTCAAGCATGTCACAGGCAATACAGTCCTTGACTAAAATGAGTCATGCTGATGGAAAATCTAGAAAGCAAGAAGGGTGGGGGAGTTGTTTAAATGCTTTACCTCAGAGCCTAGTGGCTGCCCTCAGCAGGGAGCAGGCCCTCAAGTATTTGTGGAATGAGTTAACTAATCTCCTATCTAAGTGAACAGTTTATTTCAGTTGTTGAGTCAGCTTTTGACATAGTAGCCATAAAACCAAGAGTGTTTCAACGTCACACATAGATGACACACATATATGATGAGCTCAGGTAGTTAGCCCAGACAGAAATCTCAACCTTATCAGCACTCACATTATAGCTCAGGGGAAATGGAAACTCCACGTATAATCAACTTTTTCTCCTTACTAAGAAACAACAATGCCCCTCTGGCTGTGGAGAAGACACTAAAATTTTACTTAACTTTTGCCTTATTTCTCTCTCAGAGTTCACTCGGGGTAGCAGAATGATGTACAATGGCTTTGCTAGGGTGTCTGTGCCAGAGAACTGGGCTTAAATTCCTGCTTCATGCTGATCCACGGTGGGGCCTTTGGGGAGTTACGCAGGTTCTAGGTGTTTTCATTTATAAAATAGGCTACTACCACCTGCATTAGATCATGATGAGTATTCAATTAAATAATGAAATAAAGCATCTAACTACAGGAGACGCTCATCCAAAATAAGCTCTTTCTGCTCTTCCTTGTGCCTACAGCTGTTTCTACTCTCCTTCCTACTCTCTTTCGTACCATCCAAAAATTCAAGGTCGCTTTTGTTTTTTCAATAAGTGAATCAAAAACTTAGTTGGGTAAATTTAAAATTTAGAAGAAATTATGAAATATAAAAATTCTGTATGAATCAAAACTATACAGTCATTAAAACATAGAGTTGAAGAAGAGAAGGAAATACAAATAACCCATTTATCCCCATTCAGAAAGAACCAATGCTTACATTCTCATGAACAGAATTCCAGCAGTTCTGCATCTCTCTTTCTGTATGTATACAGGTGAGTTATTTTTTTTTCACAAAAATGAATCGTACTCTATATACTGTTGGCAACCTGCTTTCCTACTGTAAAATTTTTTGTGTGTGAAAAGTTCCCACATCTTTTTTCTACATCATTTTTAAATGGCACATAGTCTTCCATTTTCTGTCATTTATGTTATTTTTATTTTTCCATTATTTAAAGCAATGCAGTGAATAAGACATGGTATATTTACACAATGGAGTATTATTCAGCCATAAAAAAGAATGAAATCTTGCCATTTGCAATGGCATGTATGGAGACCGAGATTATAATGCTAAGAGAGACAAGTCAGACAGAGAAACACAAATACCATGATTCACTCATATATGCAATTTAAAAAACAAAACAAACAAGCAGAGAAAAAAAACAGAGGGGAGGGGCCAGAGAATGGGTTAGGTAGATGATGGGGATTAAGGAATGCACTTGAGGTGAGCACAGAGTGATATGTGGAAGTGTTAAATTACTATATTGTGCACCTGAAACTAATGTAACACTGTAGTTACCTGAAATTAAAAACTTAAAGTAAGAACAAAGTAACAAAATAATAAACAAAACAATGCAATATTAGTCACTGTAGTTAAATCTTCTAATATGCACATGACTGGTTCCTTAGGGTGAATTTCTACAACACAGTTGTTGGGCCAAAGAGTATGGAAATGGTAAGTCTCTTGATAAAAATGGTTATTGCCTTCCAGAAAGATGTGACCACATTACTCTCCCACTATCAATGTATTAGAGCATTTTTCTTTTGCACCTCCCCCAGTACACTTCTAATTTGATTTTTCTAAATCACTTAAGCTGAAAAAAATCACTGACCATATGTAATCTGATCTATTGTCCTTTTCTCAGCCCAAATCACAGTTGGATATTTCTCTTACATTGAGATTTCTCCTAATACAAATGTGATATTACAGATCAATTAGGGAACAAGATGTAGATTAAACAGATTGTAATAGGACTAGACTCAGCTTTAGCTCCTAGTACAACAGGTTTTTTTAAAACACAGCTGCTTGGTTCAGTGATTATACTTTTTGCTTCAACAACAACAAGAATTGATTATAATATACTACGTTAATGGGAGTGTTGGAGTTGTGAGAGGAAAAGGAAGGAGTGTCCCTTGATCACTGTCAGGTTTAAGAGCTCGGGGATTGGGGGAAATGGGTAAATGTTGACAAAAGAATGCAAACTTCCAGTTTGGTGATCATAGTTAATAATACTATATTGTGTATCTGAAAGTTGCTAAGAGTGGATCTTAAATGTTCTCACCACAAAAACGAAATGGTAATTATGTGACCTATGGAGGTGTTAGCTAAAGCTATAGTGGCAATAGTCTTGCAATATATACACACACGCATCAAGTCAACGCTCCGTATACTTTAAATTTATACAAAGTTATGTCAATTTTATCTCATAAAGCTGAAAAAAATATACCTTTTTATATTCATGCTTTATTTTTTTAAGTTTTTATATTTATGCTTTTAACTATATTTGCAACGGTTATATCTTTTCAATTTTATGTTTAATTAGTTGTAATGCTCACCACCAATTCTTTCATAAAATGACTTTCATTCTTGAGGACTAGATTGTGATAGAGTCCTCAGGGGGGAAAAAAAAGTCTCTCCCACTCAGTAACTCCGTTTAGGAAAGGTATGACATAAATGGTATGTTTCTCAGATTTAGTATGCCTGAGAATGTCCTGTTGTCTTTGAGCTTGAAAAACAGCTTTTACTTCACAACTATGAAGATTTCATTCCTTTGGTGTTCACCGCTGTGAAGTCTGTGCCTGACTCTCTTTGTTCCTTTGTAGGTAACATTTTTTATAAAGGTTGTTTTTACCATTTATGTGTGACCTGTGAACATCTGCCATAGTTTCTCTACATGCTGAATACTCCTTCCTCATTCTGCCTAAATATGGTAAGCTCTTTTGATTTCTAAAGTCAGGTATGAAAGCATTCTTCTTTCACTGTGTTGGATTACTGCTTCTTTTCCCATTGTTTTGATTCTTCGCCAAGAACACCTTTGATTGTTAGACTCACCCCTGTCATCTGCTCTCATCATTTACATTCCTTCCTCAACAACTTGTGCACTCTGGGGGCATTTGTCAGGTTTGTCCTGTGCACCTAGGTTTTCATGGTATGACTTCACTTAAACATTAATCTAACTTCCCTGATGGGCCCAAGAAGCACAGGCCTAATTACTTCCATCCTAATAATATCAATTTATTTTATACCCAAGTCCCTTAAGTCTCTATATTCTGCCTGATTAAAAACAAACACACACACACATTATTTCTTGACATCCTCTTTCCACATTAAAGTCCATTTTAATCCTTTATTGTGTGATTCTTTGGGCTCTAAACTACCAGAATGATCATTACCTTGGAATAGAAGGCAACACTATTAAATGTTGCGGCTGGACCTACTTTTATATTTGGAAATTCATTTCTCATAATAACATAACTTTGGCTTTCAGAACTTGTTACATGAAACAAAGAGAAATGACATACAGGAAATATTCATACATGTGGTTAGAAAAAGTCTACAAAAACGTAATCTGTGTCAGGAAATGTGTCAGGATTGAATTGTGGGAAATAATTCAGCAATTGCTAATGTTCATGTTGTAGCAAAACCCAAAAACATTTAAAAAGGAAAAGTAGAAAGTTTCATTCATTATTTTATTCTTATTAAGTTTCTTTTTAATTCAGGAGGAAGAACTATGATTTGAATGATTAATACAAACATGACAGATTTATTATTGAAAGCTAGATTGATTCTCAACACTGCAGGTTCTCTCTGAATAAATCTTCGACCATGCAATCACAAAAGTGCCTACAGTCTTACTTAAGTGTTTTCTTTTTGCTAAAATAACTTCTCAATTCTCTTAAAATATCTATTTCACTGCAGTATTTTTAAAAATTAAACTTTTATGCTAAAACACTACAAAATTACAAAAATATACTTTATTCCAATTTAGGCTTGCCTCCCATATTTGTAAAATTTCTCCATCTTTTTCAAATTTTACATCTGCATACCTGTGTTTCAGTTACAGAACTTTCCTACTGAGGATATTACCCACTTTGAATATTCCCATTCCTATCTCCACTTTCACAGAAGCAAAGATGTGCATTATCCTAAGACTAAAGAATAACGTATTCCTTTAATATAGAAGAATTTAATGATATAATTCATGCCATCAAATATATTTTGATACTGTAATATGGACCAGACAAAAGATACATATGTACACATCTAATAAGATGCATGATTATCAAACAATTCCTTAAGAGTTCACATAAATAAATACAAGTTTAAAAAGAGTCACATGCATCAGCAAATATAAGTGCAAGCACAGAAGAGTTGACTTCATATATTCTAGAAGCTTTGGGGCAGTATTTTTTTTGGATGTTGACCCTGTGCCATGTGCTACACTGGGTACTGGATCTAGATTTATCTGATACCATCTGCCTCAATGTAATTAATTCACTTCCTTCTCCAACTCCCCTCTGAGAAACAAAACAGTTTTAGAATTTGCACCAATTTGTTACAATGGGGCAACTACAATGACTCAATCTTTCCATAACATCTTTTATAGGAATCTAACTGTTGCATTCTTGTAACTGTCAGGGGATAGCAATGAATTGTTACCCAAGGCTCACATGAGGCATAGATAAATCTAATTTAACAAATAAAAACATTATTTTGTCAAAATATGCTTCCTTGTTAGGTAGATGTTAGCAATGTAGAGATACCTACAGAAAGTTACTATTTTCCTTCTTTATTGATTATAGAACTTCAAATTTGTCTAATGTTCTTTTTGCAAAGCCCTTGGGTTTACTCTATTATATTATTCAGTTTCTATATTTTATTACTAACACTAAAAATAAATATAAAATGTGTAATACGTAAAAAAAATTAAGAAAACAAAACTCTCTTGCAACTTTTGTACTCAGAGAAAACGATTATCAACATACTGTTTATAGGTCCTTCGACTCTGTTTATTATTTGTCATCCATTAACTTTTTGTGTTGACTCTGTATGTTCCCTGTTAACTTCTGTGACATGTGTGGGTTATGTTACACCTGTGAGTAGCAAATTACAGGCTTTTCACCTGAAATCTAGGCCCGTCTAGACAAATCCACTTGGTACCTCAAAAACATCTCCAAACACAAACACACTGAATTCTTTTTTCCTTCGTAAATTTTCCAGTTTGTCTGTTCTGGACTCTGTTCTTTTTCTCCTTCACACACTAGAATGATCAGCAAATACTGCTGATTCTATGAGCAAAATATCTCCTTAAGGGGCCCTTTCCCCTCTGCCCCAGTCTCTAGCCAGTATTACTTGCCTTCAGGCTCATTTCTACCCAATGGCCTCAGATTTATCATCTTAAAACACACAATTGGGGAGTTCCCCCAATAGCTCCCTACTGATTACAGAAAAGTCCAAATCCTTAGTGTAGCTGACAAGAACCCATTTTAGTGTCTGTTCTCCCCAGGCGAGAGCCACCAGAAGTAGAAATGGGATTACTCTTGATTTGAGACCTACTGCTCCACCTAGTGGTACAGAATAACATCTAGGGATGGGAGTCTAGGGAATATGCCAGGTCAGCCCTATGAGATCAAGCAAACCTGCCAACATGGGTGTTTGTCTTCTAGAGACTGATGTGAAAAGGGACAAAGAACTCTGGAATTCAATGGCCATCTAGTGGTTTTCTGTTAGCACTGAATTCTCCTAGCGAAATGCCCCAAACCTCCAAGCCAGTTATCATTACCATTCTTAAGAGAAAATGAAAAGCCATGATTGCATCTCTTTACTTATTGCTACCAAATAAAAGCACAGAATAATTCTGACCCAACTATTGCACTGCCACGTATATCCTTCCAGAATTTTCATGAACTCAAACAAACTGAAACAGTATACATTCATCTATGTATTAATTCATACACTCCATGCAAATTTAAAGAGCACCTGTAACTCAGATACTACACAAAGCTAATGACACAGGGTCCAAGTGACGATAGCCTATAAATAGGAAATCAGACAAATAAATCCATGACAACAGTGCCGAACGAGAGTCTAAGCTGGCCACGGACAGGTAGGGCTTCCTGAGGTGATTTTGTGGTCAAGTGAGAGTTGGTTAGGTAAAGAGCAGCGTGAAGGGTACTGTTTCAGATTTAAAGGATTACACATGCAACAGAGAGCAGCACATTAAAAGCTGTCCCAGCACAGCATCCACAGCACAACATCATGACTAAAAGGAACCTCAATCAATAGGAATCCACCAGCCTCTTTCAGGGAAAGCCTACAAAGCAAAATGTCTCTGCTTGAAAAAACTTCTTAAGCAACTGCATTTACAATAAAGGTGAAAAAAGATAATATTTAAGCTGCACAACTATTTAAAGCCACACATTTTCAAGTGTCCATTTTGCACGAGTCATATGTAAAAGAAGATGAGAAATGCAATTTCTCTTAATCCTCTTCCTCTTTTTGGAAATAAGGGATAATACTCAACACTTTAAATTTAAAAGGGAAGTCTACTAGTCACGAAGAAGTTTATTCAATAGGTGACGTGCTTTTTATAAAATCCTAAATGGCTAGAGATTAAAAGCATCCATTAAGCTATGTAATACATGATATAATGAGATTATAATCAATACATGATAGAATCACATGTGGCCTGCTACAAACCACATACTTTGCACTGCAGATACCTCATCTGTCTCTGTTGGAGAAATGTCTGCCCAGTCACATTTATTACCACTGCAAAGGGAGCCCCTTATATCTTTGATGAGCACTGCCAGAAAGTTATATTAAGATGGAGACAAGATATGCCTCCCAGAAACTTTGGCATTAATTGTGACCAAACTTGGGGCCCTTGGGAGAAGTCTCTGCTACAAGAGCACATTTCATATAGTGTAATGCACCCCGTTCTCAGAGACCCCATCGTCTCTCTCTCTTAGCCTAGCAGTCTTACCTACCCTGTAACCTGTATGCCACATCAAGTTTTGGCTCTCAGTTCCCTTTCTTTTCAGAACATACCCCAGGCCTGCATGTGTGAGATGGGTGATCCCGGTAAAGCGGGATTATCACCTCCATCACGCTAAAGTGGGATTATCACCTCCATTACGCTGGCTATGCTACTTTTGTTGACGCAGTTTCAGATGCAATGAATATTCTGAGAAACTCTATAATATTGCAGACTCATTTTAACATTCCCCTTAACTAAAGGTGCCTGTTTGGCTCAGCTGGTGAAGCATGCAAGTCTTGATCTCGGGGTCATGAATTCAAGCCCCACACTGGGCATAGGTTACTTAAAAAAAATATCCCCTCAACTAAAACTAAGTCATGGTCTTTTTTTTTTTTTTTTTTTTAAACTGATGGATGCTAGACCACGTCTCCACCATTTTCTATTGCCCAGCTGATGCCACATAGTACAGGCAGTCTAGCAACACATTTAAGGATATGTCCATATACCTTAAGAAAAGCATTTCCCATACAAGGTAAGTGACCAGCCATTAGATAGATACTTATTAGGGTACACTAGGTGCTGGAGGCTGGGAACCCAAAGTTAAATGAGACACGCCAACATTATGCCACTGTCATCCTTTACCCAAGATTATGTATATAAAACAAGGGTGAACGGCACCTTGTAGCTCTCAATAAACTGTTATTGTTATTATTATGATGACAATCATCAGTTATATGTCAATATTCTTTTATTTAAAAAACAATTTTTTTAATGTTTATTTATTTTTGAGAGAGAGAGAGTGAGACAGAGTGTGAGCGGGGGAGGGGCGGAGAGAGAGAGAGAGAGAGAGAGAGAGAGAGAGAGAGAGAGAGAGAGAGAGAATCCGAAGCAGGCTCCAGGCTCTGAGCTGTCAGCACAGAGCCAGATGTGGGGTTCAAACCATGAACCACGAGAATATGACCTGAGCTGAAGTCGAATGCCCAACGGACTGAGCCACCCAGGCGCCCCTATCAATATTCTTTTAAAAACTATGACAGACTTTTAAAATGAAAATACTGGGGCGCCTGGGTGGCTCAGTTGGTTGAGCGTCCAACTTCGGCTCAGGTCATGATCTCACAGCTCGTGAGTTCCAGCCCCCTGTTGGGCTCTGTGCTGACAGCTCAGAGCCTGGAGGCTGCTTCGGATTCTGTGTCTCCCTCTCTCCCTGCCCCTAACCACTTGCATTCTGTCTACATCTCTTTCAAAAATAAATAAACATTAAAATTTTAAAAATAAAATAAAATAATGAAATAAAATGAAAATACTACCAGATTGCCACCAATACTCACCAGTACTATAATATCTCTTCAGTTCTGTACGCCTGATCTCCTTTAACTGATTATTTTTTCTCTTTTTTTTCTCATCAGTAATATATTCCTCTTCCACAGCAATGTTGCATTTGTCTTGTTCTAAAATGACTGCTTTCGCATCCTCTTTTCCAGTGTGGGTCCTTGTGGCAATAGCTGAGGCTGTCTCTGCATTTTGTTTGGCCTGTTTTTTCTTTTTCAATCTAGGAATGAGGGAAAAAAGGAAAAACACTGAAGAAAGAAATGATTTTCTAGGAGAAATTATATTAGTTGCATTCTGTTGAGCTTTGAAAAACTACTTAACTGATATAGAAAACACTTTATATTTCTGTTAATCACATTTTCCTCTTACTGTCTTCTTTTCTAATCACTTAAAAATTCTTATTACATGGAGTCCTGGAGTATTTCCTCAATCTTATATCCTCAGTACTTACATCTCAGAAAATTATTAGGAAATCCTCCAGGCCTGGGGGAAGACTAGATTCTAAATGTTGAACATTTTTTTAAATCAAAATATACAGCTGCCATGTTTGAAGTGTTACATTAAAAAAAGAGAGAGACGGGGTCCCCTGGGTGGCTCAGTCGATTGAGCGTCCGACTTCAGCTCAGGTCATGATCTCAGGGTCCATGGGCCTGAGCCCTGTGTTGGGCTCTGTGCTGACAGCTTGGAGCCTGGAGCCTGCTTTGGCTTCTGTGTTTCCCTCTCTCTTTGACCCTCCCCCAATTCATGCTCTGTCTCTCTCTTTCCCCCCAAAATAAATAAACATTAAAATTTTTTTTTTTAATTACAAAAATAAATAGAGAGAGAGAGTTTCAGGTTTTCAATGGTACCTTTGGACTGATGGGCAAACACATTTGTAAGAATAAATCCTTTATAACTGATTCACACACTGAGTGTAGAACTTTGGCAAGCTGGCTCAGGTCCGAGCAATTCTTTTCCTTTATACATAGATGCTAGTGGTACCGAAGAAAGAGCTGCATTTCCAGAGACAGAAAATGCCATAATGACAATATATATAGTTATCATTATCATTACTAATATCAGAGCTGACTGATACATTAGTTAACATATTTGATGTTTTCAATTCCTTACTAACTCAAAGATGTGTAAGAGATGAAGTTTATCATAATTTGCTGAGATCCAATAACTCAAAATATTTTCCAACTGAGGTATCACTGTAATTAACTGATGTGTCACTCTGTACTTACCAGGCCTTCTGAAGAATGTTTTTACCTTACCAGAATATAAAGAACAAGGGTCCTGGCCTCTACTATACATGGCAGTCTGCTCCAGTGTAAATATTTTAAATTAGGACTCTTTTTGCTCCCTTTCTCTTTACACACAGTCACTATCTCTGACACATACATGTCTATTTCCTTTGCTCTCTGGAGCATTTATACAATTCAATGTTGGGCAAGGATAAAGAAATGTTTTGGGAGAAAAATGAAATACCCGCAGGAATAATACAGGGACTAAGGTTAGATTTTATGCTTCTTTGCTTTGTGACATCGAACAAATCCATTTAACAGTTTGGAGAGGTCCCTCACTGAGGCCTCGCTATTTAATTGGGTCCGATTGAGAGAATATGTGTCAACATGCAACACAAATAAACAAACAGAAATAGTAAAATATCCCCTCACATCATCACATAATGACATGAGAACTAAGCATGGTAAGATACATAATACATTCAGCTTTTGAGATAAACTCTCACATTCCAACAAAATATTTCAACTAGGCTGTAATTCATTGAACACTTAGCAAGCAGTCATGTCCTTAGACTCTAGCTGGCTAATAAATAAGCATATGGCCTAGGAGAAAGGACAGCTGGGCAAAAATCATAGATGAACATACTCCCCATCTCTTAGTTTAGCTATCTTTTTATGTTTACTTGTTAAACCAAACCACAGACAAAACCAAACTGGAGATTCATAAAAAGGAGTTCTATTCAGTAGACATGTTTTTATTTTCTAACTTCAGATTCTAAATTTTTTTTTTCTGGTAGGAGCCAGTAGTTCTTCACAATGTTGAGTCAGATAATGTTCCTAATAAAACAATTTCTCTCTCGATCAAGATTATTATATGTGAGGCTGAAATTAGTATGCAGTAACCTAGACATCATGAAGAGATTAGCACTTTGCTTAGGGAGGTCTATGCAAAGAGCTGATCTCTGTATCCAAAAAGCTGGCTATGAATGGGCTGATCTTCTTCTGATATACTGGCTTCTCAAAAACATGGTTGAGATGAACCTTACTGACACTTCCAAAAATCATTCCTTCCAGGAGGAGAGAAAAGAGGTGTTAAAAATTAATTCTACACAGCCTGAGATATGTTGCTTGTTCCTCTTCTGGATTTTTCCACTTTAGGTTGATGTAAATGTCCTCATTTCACAGTCCCCATGATAATTAAACTCACTCAGATCTAGGGCACATGTTTTGATGAACAGCAGCACTCTTTGGGGACATCTCATTAGAGACTGATTTTCACACGTGGAAATAACAAAATGGGATACGCTGTTTTATTCATTTGCCCCTTTTCTGCACAGACCATTAATGTCAACACATATAGCCAAAAGTAATTGTTTAAAGAAAAAATGCTAGGAAACAGCAATACCAAACTTGTTTAACAGAAAACAGAATACAATTTAATACTTCACCAGTTTTACAATCAGCTACATCTTTTGTTTTGATTAGAGTACTCATGAGAATTTATTTCTCTGGAGTTTATCAACATGGTTAGAACATTCTGATCTTGTAACTGGAAATCGGATGTGAGTTTGGGAAGCCCACTGTAAATTCTTTCTTCAAAGCATGGAAGTACATTTTTAACCCCGTGCCTAAGAGGGAAAAACTGCCATCCGATGTCTGTGGTACAGTTAATACTCTTCCAACGTTCCTGTTTAGGCCTTCTCTGTTGTTTTGCAGGTCAAGATCTATCATGGTAAGACATGCTCACAATAGGGTTTTGTTATCACTAAATTAAACTGAAAACAAAAGGTTACACAAGAACATAAACGAAGCTTTTTCTAATGACACCAAATGTACAGTTGTTCATTTTGTGGACCAAAAAAAAAATACTTAGCAAATCATCTTTTATTTTTTTAAAGATTTGTGGGGTTTCTAAAAAAAAATGTTTGCTTATTTATTTATTTTGAGAGAGAGCGCATGCACGCAAGGTGGGTAGGGGCAGAGAGAGAGAATCTGAAGCAGGCTCCGAGCTGCTGTGGGGCTTCAACCCCAGGAACCAAGAGATCATGGCCTGAGCTGAGATCAAGAGTTGGATACCTAACCCACTGAGCCACCCTAGAGCCGCACTTGGCAAATCATCTTAAGCATATGAATGACTGTAAACAATGAGACATATTTAAATTTGATGGCTGTGAATATGAGTCCAAAACCCCACTTTTATTTTGTTATGCTGCATTTATTTTTCTTTTAAGAGATCATAATTACATAAAACAAAATTTTTTTAATGTTTATTTTTGAGAGAGATACAGAGCGTGAGTGGGGGAGGGGCAGACAGAGAGGGAGACACAGAATCTGAAGCAGGTGCCAGGCTCTGAGCTGTCAGCACAGAGCCGCACGCAGGGCTTGAACCCACAAACCGTGAGATCATGACCTGAGCTGAAGTCAGATGGTTAAGTGACTGAGCCACCCAGGTGCCCCACATAAAACAAATTTTACTACTCAGGCTCCTCCCACTACTAAAACCAAGCCCTGTCAATTCTGTTTCCTAAATCTTTCCTTCTCAAATTCATCTTCTCTTCTTGATCTCTGCTCCCACTAAATCATTTCAGGTTTTCATCATCTCTCTGGACTATTTTTGACAAGATAATTATTCTTTGTTTTATTGTAAAAATTATACTTGTTCATATTCAAAAATATTAAAAATGCAGAAAGGTAAAAAAGAATAAAACTTAAATGAAATGTTACCACTAAGAAGCAACCACTGTTTGGGAGAGATAACAGCAAATCCAGAAGCTGGAGAAATCACACCTTCCCCGAGGGCAGAAGAATGAGGCAGTATGGCTCCACTGTCTTGACCCTGACCTCTTCTTTGTACCTTCCTTATCCTTAAAGGAATATTAAAGGACTTATTCTGGAATCTCTTGGCTTTTTTTTTTTATTAAAATTGTGTGCACCTGTAGGGCACATGCACACCTCACTTTTCCCTGCTAGCACCCAACCCAGAGTTAGCAGACTTAAGAAATAAACAAGGTGATATTGCTAAAGAAAGCATTTTTAGTAGCTGGATTAAAAAACTGTTTTCCTCTGAAGCATTTTCCTTTACTAAAGGAAGTAAGCTCAGGGTTCTGGCAACAATCAGAGGCAGGGCTTTGAGCAAGTTCCTTGCTTTGTCTCTGCAGGGCTCCTCTGTCACTTGCCCACATCCAGTGGAATGAAACAAAAAGGCATGGAATGATGAGAGAGGGCTTTCTTTGGCACCAGAGTGGAAGCTTCACAAGGGCAGGGATGTGTCTAGGTTTTGTTAAAATGCCAAACTCCCAGGTCCTCTCCATGGTACACATTAGGTGCTCAGTAAGTATTTCTTGAATGGATGAACAAACTTGAATACATTTTGATTTGGCTGAGATCTGCTTTCCTACGAACATGCCATTTCACAGTCTTCTTAATTAGCAGCATGTTGTCAAAAGTAAACTCACATCTCCTTATTAATCTCACTTGATTTAAAAACAAAATACAGGGGCTCTTGAGTGGCTCAGTCAGTTAGGCATCTGAATTCGGCTCGGGTCGTGATCTCACGGTTCATGGGTTCAGGCCCCACTGTCGGGCTCTGTACTGACAGCTCAGAGCCTAGAGCCTGTTTCAGATGCTGTGTCTCCTTCTCTCTCTGCTACTCCCCCACTCATGTTCTGTCTCTCTCTCTCTCTGTCTCTCTCTCAAAACCAAAAATAAACATTAAAAGAAAAATTAAAAAAAAAGAAAAGAAAATACATTAGCCACATATAATTTAAAATGTATTAAACTATAGGGGCACCCAGGTGGTTCAGTTGGTTAAGCGTCTGACTCTTGGTTTCAGCTCAGGTCATGATTTCGTGATTCGTGTGTTCAAGCCCCCTTTTTGGGCTCTGCGCTAACAGTGTGGAGCCTGCTTAAGATACTCTCTCTGTCTCTCTCTCTCTCTCCCCTACACTCTCTCGCTTCCTTGCTCTCTCTCTTGTGAGTGCTCTCTCCCTCTCAAAATAAATAAACTTTAAAAATAACTAAAGTGTATTAAACTATAGAGTTCTTTAATTAATATTAAATTAGTTCTATCTGACTCTTTCCCTAATTCCACAGTTCCAGGTCCATGTGCTTCTGTGGTAAGTGCCATAGACATAAATATCTAGCACTGCATTGTCCAATATGGTAACTATGAGCCAGCCACTTGTGATTATTAGTTCAATTAAAATTAAATAAAAATTTAAAATTCAGTTCTTTAGTTGCAAGAGCCACATTTCAAGAGCTTAACAGACTAGTGGGTACTGTAGTGAGTGACAAACATATAGAACATTTCTATCATCACAGAAAGTGTTGGATAGTACTGACTTACAACTATTGATTCAACAGTCAGCCCTATTAGCAAGAGACTAAGGAAAGAGTGAAGATAGAAATCATTTAATATTTAGATATTAATAATTAATAATAATAATAATTATGTAATTATTTAATAATGTAATAATAATTAATAATAATTAATAATAATAATTTAGTATATGCATAGGGTATGTCAACAAGGGTACACACAAAAACAACAGTAAAGTGAGTTTCTGGCAAGAGTTAGTGGCTGGGGGGAAAGAGAGTAAGAAAAATTACTTTTCATTGTGTTCTGTTTGTACCTTTTGGATTTTACACTGTGTATAATAGTCAGAAAAATATATTTTTTAAGTATTTAGTTTTTGAAGTCTCTTCCCTATGATAAGAATAGTTTAACCCATACTGCCAAATTTTAAAAATCAAGTTTTACTTTTTAAAGAAGATTATTACAGAAAGTTTGAAAGAGGTTTTTCTAACAGAAACTACTACTGAGTTGACTAATGAACGAGACACCATG
Source organism: Acinonyx jubatus (assembly GCF_027475565.1). NCBI lineage: Eukaryota > Metazoa > Chordata > Mammalia > Carnivora > Felidae > Acinonyx > Acinonyx jubatus. The sequence goes on from NC_069385.1 coordinate 38,314,665, forward strand.
CTATGTACTTTATAAATATCATCCCAGCCTCACAAAAGCCCAACGAGGCAGGCAATCTTATCTCCCTGTTACACAGAAGAAAAGGAAGGCTATGGAAACTTAGGGCCATTTCCCAAGGTCACAGGGCACAGTTAACTGGTAAACCAGGAATTCACAAAGCCAGATGTGAGTCAATAACCTCAGGGCCTCCCCAGTCCACTCCTACAATGCTAAGGCACCTATGTATATCTTGACTTTAAAATAAAATTCACTGGATTTTGGAAATTCTATGAACTATTTGAGGGAGAAGTGCCTGGCAATCTGGTGGGCCAAGAACATGCTTGCAGGAAGGAAAGATTTCAATTCTGGGCTTGGCTCTCCATGTAATCTGCTATGACCTTCTTTGAAAACATGATAAACCCTCTAGCACTCTTCTAAAGTAAAACAAAAGCAAGAGGCTGATGACATGATTTTCAAGCTTTGGTCTGACTCCTACAGTTTACATTTAGCTGAGATTAAGAAATGTGCTAAAGCAGTTTTGAGGTTAAAAAAATCTTTTAGGGGCGTCTGGGTGGCTCAGTTGGTTAAGCGTCCGACTTCGACTCAGGTCACGATCTCAGTTTGTGAGTTCAAGCCTCGTGTCGGGCTCTGTGCTGACACCTCAGAGCCTGGAGCCTGCTTCGGATTCTGTGTCTCCTTCTGTCTCTGCCCCTACCCCACTTGTGCTCTGTCTCTCTCTGTCTCTCAAAAAGAAATAAATATTTAAAATAAAAAATCCTTTTAAATCTAAGCTGAACCTTCCCAAGACTCTGCACTCCTCTGTGCTCCCTCACACCTGAGTACATTTTCCTTCCACTGCAGCTTCCATCCTGGGAAAGTCCAGAGGCCAAGTTAGAACCACTGATATGTGAAATCACTGTATATGAACCATTCACATAAAAAGAATATTAAAAAAAAAAAGGTTCAAAAAAACCATAAGGGCAGTATAGTTGTCTTTTTGCTTTAAAAAAATTTTTTTTGTTTTGTTTTGGTTTTATTTTTTTTGAGCACACACCTTAGTGTCTCATTTCATTCAGTTACAGCTTAAGAGGGAATGAGATTTGGTGTGTGAACTCCAGAGAATTAATGAAGAAAAGGAAGCCATACAGGAATAAAGGTTAATTCAGTATAACTTTCTAACCAAGCAATCCAATAATGGAACTGGCTGCTTCATAAAGTAGTGTTCCCCATCATTAGAAGTATTCAAGCAGGTCAGGTCCAAGTTCTGACCTCCAAAACCAAATGGGACTGCCCTGCCTACTTTTTTTTTCCAGATACAATTGACATAAACATATTAGTTTCAGGTAAACAACATAATGATTCGATATTAGTATATGCTGTGAAATGATCACCACAATAAGTCTAGTTAACATCCGTCACCTCATTAATGTAACATCCGTCACATCATTACAAAATTTTTTCTTGTGATTAGAACTTTTAAGATGTACTCTCTTAACAACTTTCAAATATGCAATGCAGTACTATTAACTATAGTTACCATACTGTAGATTACATCCCAGGATTTATTTATTTTATGACTGGAAGTCTGTACCACTTTCACCCATTTTGCCCACCCTCCAAAATACAGTTGACCCTTGACAACACAAGGGTTAGGGCCACTGACCCCCACACAGCCAAAAATCCACATACAACTTTTGAATCCCCCAAAACCTAACTGTTAATAGCCTACTATTGACTGGAAGCCTTACTGATAACATAAACAGTCAATTAACATATTTTATATGTTATATGTATTATATACTGTATTCTTACAATAGAGAAAAGAAAATGTTATTAAGAAAATCATAAGGAAGAGAAAATACACTTACAGTACTGTACATATTTATTGAAAGAAGTCCATGGGGGTGGCTGAGTGGTTCAAGTTGGTTAAGTGTCCTACTCTTGATTTTGTCACAGGTCATGGTCTCACAGTTTGTAGTTTTGTGGTTTTGAGCCCCTACGTTGGGCTCCACACTGACAGGGCAAAGCCTGCTTGGGATTCTCTCTCTCTCTCTTTCTCTCTCTCTGCCCCTGCCCTGCTCATGCTCTCTCTCTCAAAAATAAATAAAAGGAAAGAAAGAAAGAAAAGAAAGAAAAAAGAAAGAAAGGGAAAGGAAAGGAAAGGAAAGGAAAGGAAAGGAAAGGAAAGGAAAGGAAAGGAAAGGAAAGGAAGAAAGGGGGAGGGAGGGAGGGAGGGAGGAAGGGAGGGAGGGAGGAAGGGAGGGAGGGAGGAAGGAAGGAAGGAAGGAAGGAAGGAAGGAAGGAAGGAGGGAAGGAGGGAAGGAAGGAAGGAAGGGGGAGAGGGAAAGAATGGCCTCAGATGGTTTTTTGAGATGATTAAATTGAATGTGTTTTCATAAAAGGAAGGTCAGTTTTCACTTTCCACTGCAAATTTCCAACTGTGATATATGCCAAATAATATCCAACTTAAAGTCAGAGGGGGAAGACAGTTAAAAAACAAACAAACAAACAAACAAAAGCACTCACTTAATGAAAGTTCTCTCTTAGAATTATGATCAAATAAAACCAAAAAGCTTAGGGGTAATCACCAGAAAAATATGTAGATGTACCTAATTCTAGTGCCACCCTCTGAGATAAACATTCTTTTTCCTCACTTTGTCTAATTTTGCCAATGAGATTCCCCCCCCCCAAGAAAATTCATCAGTTAAAGTGGAAATATTCTGGTTGGAAAAACCAATACAGTTAGAAAAAGAGATCCTTCAGCTCTGCGTTCAATAACTAGAGATATATCGTTACAGGTGAACACATATCCACATAATGGAATTTTTCTTGGCATCAAAAAAGAAACGCATTCTAATAAAGATTCATAAATAGAATGTCAATCAGGGACAAACCACAAAAGTTACCCTTTCTAGGATTTCTTTGGGCTATTAAAACAAGATGGGATCAGGAGATCTTCGGGGACTCTGCTAATCAAAGTGCACGTGCCAGGAATGGATGCAAATTGTCACACTTTCAGAGGAGACTTAGGGTGGGTTCTTAAGGGACATTCAGAAAACCTTATACGCCCCCTCTCAGTACCGGGATGACAATGGCACTGCCACAAAATGAATGTTTACTGTGTAGAATGTTTGCCTTGTGTTTATGAAACAAGACAGGCTTTTGTTGCATATATAGATTGCCGTGTGGGAGTCTAGTTCCTTTTTCTAAGAGTCAGGATGCTGAGTCACAGCCTGAAAAAGTTACAGGGAAACCAGTGGCACTGACAACGGTAATATATAACTCGGCTATAAACTGAGGAAGGGGAGCAGAAATGGGAACGTGCTTCAGGTGATAACTGTGTGGTGTGAAGAATAATCAGCAAACTCCTGTAAATATGGTATTTAAGTCTCAGGGATTTTACTGCTTATCAATCAAGAATAAGCTGATAAATACAGCAACAAAGAACTGCACCCAAACCTGCAAATAGAAATGTAAAGTGACAAAATATAGGGGCGCCTGGGTGGCTCCGCCGGTTAAGTGTCGACTTGATTTCAGCTCAGATTATAATTACACGGTTCATGAGTTTGACCCATGTCAAGCCGCCTCATGTAGGGCTTCACTCGGAGCTTGCTTGGGATTACCTCTCCCTCTCTCTCTGCCCTTCTTCTGCTTACACGTGCACATGCACACCCTCTCAAAATAAAGAAGTGACAAAGCATAAATTTTTAAATTTCTTTTGCTTTACAGTGGTATTATATATGCTTTATTTAACTTAATTTGGTTAAACTAACTGGCTGCATTAGTTCCCTATGTCTGCTCTAACAAATTACCACAAACTCAGGGGCTTAAAATAACACACATTTATTCTGACAGCTCTGGAGGTCAGAAGTCCAAAATCAGCTATAGGACTGCATTCCCCACAAAGGCACTTTCCCTGCCTCTTCCAGCTTCTGGAAGCTACATTCCTTGTGGCCCCTTCCTCCAGCTTCAAAAGTCAGCAGCACAGTCGCTGGCTTACTGAATATCACCACTGCCTGCTCTGTAGTCAAATCTCCCTCTGCCTCTTTCTTAAGTGGACACTGAGACTGCATTTCAAAGCCCACCCAGATAATCCAGGATAATCCTCCTATTTTAAAATCTTTAACTTTTTCATTATCTTCAAGGTCTCTGTTGCGATGCAAGGTGACACTCACAAATCCAGGCATTAGGCCCTGGCTATCTTTGGTGGTGATCACTCAAGTCTACCTCACTGACTAAATTCACATTTGTAATATGAATTATTGTAAACCCATCATTATATCCCACATCCAAGTCATTAGTAGATATAAGAAAAGTTCACGGCTGGCAATGAGTGGTTAATAAACATGGATTTCTAAAGCAAAACCAAAAAGTTTACTCAAGACTCCTGAAACCTCAAGGTGCAATGTAAATATCACAGACATGAGCTTTCATTTTATGCTGGGTGACCTCAAAACAGCCTCTTAGAGATAGGGATATTGGAAGGAAAATTTTAACAGGCAGGATTTCTAAAGGGTTAAATCCCATTTTCATATCTGATCACTTCAATCATTACTGAAATCAGCCTTTCACTGTTTATAATCATCTACAAAGCTGAAGAAGTCTTCCAAATATCTTCTTCTTTTATTGGAGCTTCTTAGTGTGCCCAGAAATCTTTTTAAGTCAATATTTTTAAAAATACATGTATATTTTTACTCAAAACAAATCATATGGTCAGACTCCCCAGTGATGGCACTGGGATATATTTCAACGACATACTGAAATTTCAGCATAGCAGCAATATATTTCAAGGACACGATTCCTCTAGAAAAACAGAAAAATTTTGATTTCTTGAAGCTATTTCAGCAAAACAAGCAATTAATTAAAGCAGAGCTACTTGAAGTTTTCCAAGCAGAAATACAGTGATAACAGGGGTTTTGTTCTCAGATTTTAACCTAACTCCCTGCTAACTGCTTAAACTATAGAAACATGGAGGAAAAGAAAAACTAAAAAATACAGTCCTAAAAATAATCATTTTAGTATAAAAACTAATGCCTTCCAAAAAGCCTGAGTGAAACATAACATTTATGATCAGCAGAAATGTCTCGTTAAAGAAAACGATTTTGAGTGGCATAAAATTAGAATATGCTCTAACTCGACTTCTCACCCTCCTTCCAACTTTTAAAATATATTCTAATAATTTTCAACTGCCTCTGAATAATTTTAGACACACACATATACTTACTCTCTTATGATAATGCTATTTCAACGTTATAAATTAGAGGTGGCCTCATAACACTTCCTGTCATTATAGGTAATTTCAGAAAGAATAATGTATATCAGGTAAAAAATCTGAAAACTTATTTTGGCAGATGCTTTCAGTTTAGTTGGTTTTCATTCAATATGCCCATTCAATTTCTTTGAAATATTTTTTCTGATTGGTGTAAACTGTCCATATGCTTGGGAAATGACATTGTTCAAAAATAGGATTCAGGGGGTGGAAGACTAGTAATACCTACTTTGAAATGTTTCCCTTCTAAAATTAGTGTTGAACTTTGAGGTTATTCATTCAACATGTAAGGGCAAACCGAAATGGATTTTTAAAGAAAAATCTTGGCCTTGTTTCATTTTTCTGAGGGCCAATCTGGGGCGATAACCTTCTAAACTACATGGTAGTCTTGGTTGGGCTTTTCAAAAAGCTCAACTAGTGGTCATATCTAAAGTATACCAGTCTGCTCTTAATCATCCAAAAAGAACACCTGTGTTGTAATAACAAATGCTTGGTCTTTGTGCCTCTCTGGTCTAGCACTGAACTCCTAAAAGACTTAGAATCTCCGAGCCAAGAGTATCTTTTGTATGTTAATAAAGGACTCCTTCTGTTTGTGTGGGGAACTAAGATAGGATAGGGGCTGGTCACCCCGATTAGAAGGGTGGACATTTCAGCCCCACCTCCAGCCTTCTGGGGAGGGGAGAAGGGCTGGAGATTGAGTTCAAACACCCAGGCCAATAATGTAATCAATCGTGTCTATACAATGAAACTTCTGTAAAAACCTTTCGATGACGAGTTGGAGAGCTTGGTTTGGTGAACACACTGAGATGCTAGGAGGCTGGCACGCCTAGAGAGAGCAGAGAAGTTCTGTACCATCTACTCCCACACCTTGCTCTATGCATTCTCCTCCATTGGGCAGTTTCTATGTTATACCCTTTTTAATAAACTGGTAAATGTAAACAAAGCGTTTTCCTGAGTTCGGTGAGTTGTCCTAGTGAATTGTCAAACCTGAGGAGGGATCATGGGAACTCCCAAATTTGTAGCCAAGTTTGTCAGAAGTAGGGGTTGACTGGGGATTCAGGACTTATGAATGGCATCCAAAGTGAGGGCAGTCTTGAGGGACTGAGACCTCAAACCAGTGGAGTCAGACACTAACTCAGGGAAGTTAGTGTCAGAATTGAATTAAACAGTTGGATACCTAGTTGATGTTGAGAATCAGAGAACGCCAGACTCTAGACTTTGCCAATCTTGATGTGCCAATTGAGGACCAATGTTAAGCACATCAGAGAAGATGAAAGTGAGACTGACAGCCTTGTACAAAAAACATGCAGGCTACCCTTTTCTCTGAGCAGAGTGGATGACTCAGCCTGTTGGCATGTTCTGCTTGGCCCACAAGCACTTTTTAAGACTCCAACTGGCTAAATGATGAGCATTCAAAACGGGGACATTTCACATAAAAATCTGGATTTCAGGCTCATCTTGAAGAATTAGCAGACATAACAGCACATCTCTGGGGCTCCACATGGCAAAACTGGAGCAGAGCAATAGCAGCTTCCCTCCTTGGAAAAGGCATGTGCTGTCTCCTTGCACCAGCCTTCCTTCCCTACAGTGAACTGGCACCGGAGCCTGGTGATGATCACCTATCCACTCATTTACATCACTGCTTTGGTCCCTAAGGTCAACGTTTGTATGTTTTGCTCCAGACAGCATAAAGTTTTATTCTTGGGTCAATTCAGATCATCAGAGAGCTGCAGTCTTGGACCACACTGTGCTGGCCCACTGCAAAGTATCTTTTACTGAGTCATATGCTGGCATCATGCCCTCCCTCAGTACTTTCGCTGTAATAAACTGCCTTTATGAATGTTAATAACAGACATCCACATCTTTTTAGTGTTCCTTTTATGTAGGCTGTGAGGTCCTACATAATTTTAGACTTAAGGGTGAGGAAGGGTTTTGACACCTGGGGAACCAGTATGTGCTATACTCATGAGTAGGGAGAACTATGGGAAGGAGTCCTATTTATTTATTTATTTATTTATTTATTTATTTATTTATTTATTTATAATGTTTATTTATTTTGAGAGAGAGAGAGAGAGAGAGAGGAGCAGACAGAGAGGGAGACACAGAATCCGAAGCAGGCTCCAGGCCCTGAGCCGTCAGCACAGAGCCCGACGCGGGGCTCAAACCCACGAACCATGAGATCATGACCTGAGCCAAAGTCAGATGCTTAACCAACTGAGCCACCCAGGCGCCCCAGTATTCATTCATTCATTCATTCATTCATTCATTCGTTTATTTTAAGTGATCTCTACACCCAGCATGAGGCTCAAACTTACCACCCCAGGATTAAGAGTCGCACATTCTTCCCAATTAGCCAGGGAGGAGCCCCAGAAAGGAGTGTCTTTGTAACACTGACCATGGAAGTAGTTCTAAGTCAACTACACAACTAATAGCATGTACTTTAGGGTCAAGAAGGAAAGAGTTTGGTGAAATAGCCGACAGCCATGTAAAAGGTCAGAGAAATAGGGAAAGAGGTTTTTTGTTTGTTTGTTTCATTATTATAGGGGCGCCTGGGTGGCTCAGTCAGTTAAGTGTCTGACTTTGGCTCAGGTCATGATCTCATGGTCTGTTTTTTTGAGCCTCGTGTCCGGCTCTGTGCTGACAGTTCAGAGCCTGGATCCTGCTTCGGATTCTGTGTCTCCCTCTCTCTCTCTGCCCCTCTCCTGCTCTTTCTCAAAAGTAAACATTAAAAAAAAAAACAGTTCCATCATATATAATGCATTTACTCCCTCTTGGAAGTTTCCTGAGAGGTAAAGTAAACATTTGATTTATTTTCAATTATTTTGTCTACTGTACTTATTTATTTGAATGTGACTTAATGCTCAGAGTGGACCAAAACAAAGCTGGTTGCATGTGGGTCACATAAGTGTAGTTTGTATGAGGCATCTCAGATCCTTCTAGGATAAGGTGCAGCAGGAATGAATGAATACAGAAACAAACAAGGAAATGAACAAACATCAGTCCTGGAATAATGGATGAGGCAGGCTAATGACAGGCTGAGTTTTATCTCAATTGCATAAATTGATAAAACCCCTGAATCTGACTATGTCACATAGACTAAAAGGGACTCCATCTCAAGGGAAGTTGTTCTACACCCTTACAATGACAGAAATCAAACTCCACCCAACACGAATCTACTAATTCAACAAATAATATATTTTGAGGGGCAAGGCCTAACAATTCCTCCCTCCTGCTCCTTAACCCCAAATAAAGAAAACTCGACTTTCTTATTAACTCTTCTTTGCACCTAATACATCACTCGGCACACGGAGGTGAAAAAGAGTTCATTATATGCCATTAACTGAGTCATCAAGTCACCCTCTCCAACAGCAGTTTTCTACCAAGAAACTTACCCTTGGATTTTACTGCACTTGTGTTGTTGTTTTTTTGGTTTTTTTTAAATATTGTTAATAAAAGGCAAGGTAATTTCTCATAGATTTGCATTTATTTGTATAGCTTTAAGCATTCTGATCTCATGAATTCCTTTTAATTTTCATACACAGTATAAAACTTTTTAAACCCTTATAATATTGGAGAAAGGGTCATCCAAATTTCCTGTGGATTTCCATGTTCCTACATGAAGCCATAAGAAAACTCAGCTGGACTGTATTTTGGCAGAGATTAAAGAAGACTTCTGAAGAAAATCAAAATGTAATAACAACAATATTGCATAAGATGGGGGAAAAATAAATGTGCTTTTAACGATTGTGGAGACTCTCTGCAGGGATTAGCCACAGTTCAAAAGAAAGTCAAATAAAGAAAAGTTTCAGTTCTGTTTGTATGGATTAGGCAATGCAGCTCCAATCAATAAAAAGGAAGGTTCAATTTTTAACCCATATACACATTACAATTTCACAGTGCCATGGACAAAAACTAAAATTCAGCATATATCAAGAATTACATCTTTAGTGAGACTGACTACCATACACCCAAAACAGAAGGTGCTGTTCATCAGTATACTAATTCTTCTATATTCAGATATTGTTTTAGGGGAATTACATACAATGTTAAAGAAAGCATTGAACTGAGGTATTTTTTTAATTTTATTTTTTATTTTTTTTAATTTACATCCAAATTAGTTAGCATATAGTGCAACAATGATTTCAGGACTAGATTCCTTAGTGCCCCTTACCCATTTAGCCCATCCCCCCTCCCACACCCCCTCCAGTAACCCTCAGTTTGTTCTCCAGCACTGAATTGAGTTTTCAGAATTCTACATAAAGCTGTCACAATATTAAAAATTCTATATAGATAAAATAATTACCTAAGCTAATGAACAAACTGTCTTTTCCATTTTGTTTTCCAAGAAGCATAATTCATAAAATCTCATGTAGGAAAGTTCCTTAAAATGTATTTCATCCATTTACCCAATGATGGAATTAAGTACCATATTTACAGGCCAGAAGATATTACCAGAAACTCACTGAGACACCACATATATCATTCTTTTTAAAAACTTTAACTGCAGCGTCTAGTTCAGTGTCTATCACCTTAAAGATCATTGTAGTAGACTTTTGTTGGCCTCCCTACAGTCTTTTTTTCTCCTTGTTTTGACATCAAGTTTCAATTTTCAGTAAATACACCCTCCTCTGCCCCACCCCCTTTTAATAGCATATCTAGGTACGGCCCCACCCCAGCTACAGGGATGAAATACTTGACCCCAGCCAATGAAAGCACTGAGGCCCCTGGGACAGCTGCCCAGGGGCAGTGACTCCAAGAACCAGCACTTGGCCTAGGCTGGTCCAATCGCAGTGAATCTTGTATGCACCACTGGCAAACACACTTGCTTTGCCTGATGTTGCACAAGGGAGATCCTGAGTTGGCAGTGTTCATCAAGGAAAATCCGAGATGACAAAAGAGTGGAAGAGCTAGGATACAGAGAAACTGAGTCATGATAATACTACTCAGGCATTTCTGAAGTCAAATCTAAAATTTAACCTGGACTTTTAACTAATGTGTGTCAGTCAATCCCCTAATGCCTTCTTTCCTTCCCTAAGTTAGTTTGATTTGTTTTCTGTTACTTGGGATGCTCTCCTCCTGCCCCCAACAAAGGGGGAAGAGAGTCCTGTTATGGAAATTTACAAAAGAAGTAAGGTTGTTTCAGGACACCGGGTGACTCAGTCGGTTAAGCGTCCAACTCTTGATTTCAGCTTAGGTCATGATCTCACAGGTTGTGGGTTTGAGCCCCACATCTGGCTCTGTGCTGACAGTGCGGAGCCTGCTTGGGATTCTTTCTCTCTCTCTCTCTCTCTCTCTCTCTCTCTCTCTCTCTCTCTCTCTGCTCCTCCCTTGCTCATGTTCTCTCTCAAAATAAATAAATAAACTTTAAAAAGTATTTAAGAAAATTAAAGAAGTAAGGTTGTGAAGGACCCCAAAATGTGGACTGGCTGAGCTGGGGATGGAGGACAGCTGGGAAGTTGGCCTGCTTTGTCATGTGACAACAAAATGGATGCCTCTTGTACCTTAAAACCACATTGTGGGTCTATCAGGATGCACTATTAGAGGACTTAAGAGAATTTTTAGGATTCTAAAGTAAATTGTCCATTTCTTTCAGTCTTCAGTAAGATCTTTACAAGAAATAGACAAGCGTAGGCTTTAATTTATCCACTGAAAGTAGAGCCGGATGAAAACATATTTCTGCTAAGAGAAAATTTTTTTTGTGTGGCTTGCAACAGTTGAAAGCCTGGTGACCAGGAGTCTTGTGGAGGTGGAAAAGCAAAATTAGCTGCCCCAAACTAAAGTTAGTGCAAAAAAGTAGGGGACGCTGCTGTACTAAGGATCTGTAAGCAGCTCTCTTCTTCAGGCCCCTCCCAAATACCGCCACTTATTCCCTCTGCCAGACACACAGGATGGTGGCCAGACCGCACTGATGCAGCTAGAATACAGTCCAGGGCTCCTCAGAAGCAAATAGTCCTCCCCAACTCAGGCCACGGGTTTTTACTGCCTGGAAGCAAAGCCCCAGAGGGTAGTGCTACTCTGAAGGCTCAGGAGATGGGCTAACAGCCCACTGCTGAGAGACCAAAATTCCTGAGCCAGTTCTATCTGCGTCCAAAGTCCACGGTTCTAGTTACCAGCCGAGGGAGTTTGGCCAATGAAAACAGAATTAAAGCCTGTAAAAATTTTAAATGAATTGTATTGCCAGAGAAATCCCGAATTTGTCAGACATAAGAACTTATAAATGCTCAGCGCCAAAGTCATCCCTGGGTCCCCAAATCTATGCCACCAGAAAAAGGGCTACTGGGGAAGTCCAGCTCCCAGGCGGGCTCCTCCTCAGTGTTGTGGGGAAAATGGACAAGAGCAGGCTACTCTGAGCAGAACTTGTGGCTGCCCCAAGGCGGACCAGGGAACTGGCCCACTGCCAGAGCAGGGAAAACCTGCTGTTCCTGTTCAGCCAGACCAGGAAGTGCAGCAGACCACTGGCCACTGCGCTCCCCACCTGCTCCCTTTCCCAAAGGGGTGTTTTCACTTTGGTCCAGTCAGGGTGACTGTGAGCTGGACAACTGAATGAGCCACCAGGAAGCACTCCTGCCCTTTCCTACCCAGGAAGATAGGAGGCTGGCAGTCTTCCTGTCACTGTATAACGAGGGTCCAGACCCACCCCACGAGTAAAGAGCTGAGAGACGGGCAGCATGCAGCGTACAAACCCAGAAGTCTACCATTCTTAATGCCACGCCTTCTCTCTCAGGCTTTTGTTGCCACTTGCATCAAAAGGAGCACTAGCTGACAGAGAAAACAATTATTACTTATAAATCACTAAATAATATTTACAAGGTTCTTCGTTATGCTGGGTGCCAGAATCTGCTTCTGAAGTTTCCAGCCATAGGTCTGATTTCTTCTTCCCTTGTATCGGAGAACTGTCTTCTCCTCAAGGTGGGCCTTTTCAAGATGTGAAAGCAGATAGCATGCCCACCCAGCAAGTTTTCTTCTTCTTTAGGCTAGATATCTCCAGTACCTTCCATCTCTCTTCATATAAGATATGTCTATACTCCTATTATATTTGTTGCTCTCAAATGAATATTCAGTTCGGTGCCTGCAGTATCTCAGCAGGTGCCTGAGCAGGGAGGCACTAAACTCCATTATCCCTTCCTTTAAGATGATAATCAGTTGCTTAGGGCTGTTAAGCACGCTGTCCTAGGTGGAGTAGCCTCTTCATAAATACTGATGACTGAATGAATGGAAAAAACAAAAGGAGGAAGAGAGGGAACAAGGGAGAAAAAGGAGGAAGGGGAAACAAGAGCAGAAAGGAGGGAAAGAAGAAAAATAAGAAAGGAAGACAGAAAAATAAGGAAAGATAAAAAGACAGGAAATGGGAAGGAAGAAAGGAAGAACGAAAAACTGATGTAGACCAAGACAACCCCAAAGTAGCAACCTTTTAAAAGTATGTGTCTACAGCAAAATGGTACATCCCACCAAAAACACTATTTGTACAAATGCAAGCTGGGACATAATTCTTGGAGGGCAATTTGGAATAACTATCTAAAAATTAACTGTACACAAACCTGTAAGAGTGTGTGTGTGTGTGTGTGTGTGTGTGTGCGTGTGTATAAATTGTGTACATAAACATAATGCAATTCAATGCAACACTGTCACAGCAAAAAATATGGAATCATCATAAAAATACGTCTACATATAACATTAAGTAAAAACAAAAGAAGTTGAAGAGCAACAATAGGAATCTATGGGCATGGAGGAGGAAACGTAATTATATATGCATGAATATTTATAACAGGATCGATATGATCGTATCACCCAGGTGACCTCTGGGGAAAGGAAATTGCAGGACAGAAAAGGAGAAAAGGTCAGAAGGCTTTAAAAATCATTTATTTACACTACACTCTTTTACAGTTTGAATTTATTGTTATCGCTTACTGTTGCTTTAAATCATGAAAAAATGGGTGAGCCCTGCAATCAGTAAAAACTGTTTTCTTCCTCATTTATTGTCTGTCCCTCTAGTCTTTATTTTCTATTTTAATGAGAACAATGCTTCACTGTGCTGTTCCCTTGACCAGTTAGGATTCCAAACTCCTTGGTGGCACGGAATGACACACTCACGCCAAGGCGCTGCAGTCACACAGCAGGTGGCTTCAGGAAATGCCCCATACAGGATGCTGCAGGAATAGAGAGAGCCACGAGCAGGGGCTAGCAGGCCTTGGTGGACATTTTCCAACTCTGATCTCACTTGACCCTTCAGCTGTGATCAACACTACCAACCAGACATTTTCTGGCTTTGTGGACACCAAACCACACCCTCCTGGTGTTTGTGTGCCATCTCAATCCCCTTGGGTTTCTGTTCAAGAAGGAAGACCACTGGGAGGTGGTGCCCAGGTGAACACTGATAAGATCAGAGGAGTAGGCAGGGGCTGACATGTGCAAGCTTTGTACCAAAGTGAAGAGTTTAGATTTTATTTCAAGGGCCACAAGAAACATTTAATCCAGAGGATAAGATGATCTGATGTGTATTTTAAAAGTTTTGGGGCACCTGGGTGGCTCAGTCGGTTAAGCGTCCGACTTCGGCTCAGGTCATGATCTCGCGGTCCCTGGGTTCGAGCCCCGCGTCGGGCTCTGTGCTGACAGCTCAGAGCCTGGAGCCTGTTTCAGATTCTGTGTCTCCCTCTTTCTCTGACCCTCCCCTGTTCATGTTCTCTCTCTGTTTCAAAAATAAATAAATGTTAAAAAAAAAATTAAAAAAAAAAGTTTTTCTCTGGTTTCTATGTGAAGAATGGATTGCAAAGGGCAAGAGTAGAAGCTAGGAGACCAGCTGAAGGTTACAGCAGCTATCCAGGAGAGAGGAGATGAGGAGATGAAGTGAACAAATTTAGCTTATGTTCTGGAAGTGAAGCCAACAGAGTTTGTTAATGAATTAGGCATGGAAGGTGAGGGAAAGATTAAAACCAACTCATATTTTTCAGTTTAAGCCAAGGGGTAGATGTACCCATAGTGATGGGGAAGATTAGGGATGGGGCAGGGTTGGGAGTTCTCTCTTCACATTCTCTTAGAAGACCCATGGTCATGGCTTCCATTTTTATTTTTAAACTGATGCCTCTCAACTTTACACTTCCCAGTCCAAAACTGTGCTCTGAGCTTCTCCCCTTTGTATACAATCACCTGTTCCACAAAACCCTACCCTTCCCAGAGGCACACCAAATTTAAGATGACCCAAACCAAGCCTGCCATTTGCCTCCCCAAACCTGGTTTCCTTGAGGTGTCTCGTACCTTACTGGAAAACCACTGTCCACTCAGCTGTTTTAAGTAGAAACCTGGACCCTGGATCCTGCTCCATTTCAATCTCCACATTCCACCAGTGTTATTTCCGATTGAGTTTACCTTCTGGCCTTTATACATGCAGCTTCCTCTGCCAAAAATGCATCCCATCACCCTTCAACTGGTTCATTCTTACCATCCCTCAGAGATCAGGTCAAATGTTACTTCCTCATCAGCTTCTTCTCTGATCCTCAGAATTGGTCAGGTCTTCCTGCGAAAGTCTCTATGCTGCCATTAATTTTTCTTTGTAGCACTTATCAACAGTCTAATGGAATCATCACTACTGTAATTAGCTGTTCAATATCTGGCTCTCCCCATAGAATATAAGCTCCCTGAGGGAAGGGACAGTGTCTGTCTTAGTTATACATCACTATATACTCAGTGCTTAGCACAGCATTCAGGATACACACCAGAAGCAAAATACACATGCTGAATGAATGTTTAAGTGATGTCCTAACTAGCCACTAACTAACACCAGTTAAATAACCACCTCTGAAGGCTCAGTAACTACCGAGAAATTAGCTTAAGTAGTTTTTAACATACTTTCTAGCATTAAATTCCATAAAAATAAACAACTAAGAAATCTAAATCCTATGAGTATTGATTATTCAGAGAATAAAATTCTTCATTATTTTAAATAAAATTTCTGGGGCACCTTGGGTGGCTCAGTTAAGCATCCGACTTCGACTCAGGTCATGATCTCAGAGTTTGTGGGTTTGAGCCCCGTGTTGGGCTCTGTGCTGACAGCTCAGAGCCTGGAGCCTGTTTTGGATTCTGTGTCTCCCTCTCTCTCTGCTCCTTCCCCACTCACGCTCTCTCTTAAAAATAAACAAATATTAAAAAAAAGTTTATTTAAGTTAAAAATAAATAAAAATTTCTTACAATATTCTTATATGTGCAGAGGACTATATTATGTCCACATGTATTTAATAAGTATTATTTATATTTTTAAGTCACTTTAGTTTTACCTAGTGGCAATTTCAAACACAGAAATAAGTATTTCATGAGAGTTGTCCAGGGTTAGTCAAACATTTGCGTTTACTAAAAACAAAAACGAAAATAAGCCACCCACATGTTTCTTTTAATACTTCTCTGTGTATCAAATTACACATTATTTTAAAAGTTTTTTTTATCATTTCTTGCTTATCTGCCTACAAAAACATTTTTTGTATGCAGTATGATTTTTAAAATATAGTGACAACTTCACATGCCATTTTTTTAAAAAGTTCCATTATTATTTTTCAGAGGAAACAATTTTGTAGAGCCAACAAAAAGGAAGGAAGACACAGAGGCAAGAAGGCCTTTCTTAAACTAGTGGCCAGTCTATAATTTCTCCATGAGGAAGTAAGGGACAGAATTGAGATCTGGAGGGGTTAGGGAAAGTTCTGGGCCCTGCCTTAAAGCTGCATCTGCTAAGCAAGTATACCTTTTTTTTTTTTTTTTTAAAATCAGGACTGCTTGTTTATTGGGGGTGGCATGTGGGGACTGCTGACCACAATGGCACTGGGAGAAGGGACTAAGGCCCCCAAAGCAACTTCCTGCCTCCATCCTGATGGACATAAAAGACCAGCCCTGCTTATTTCTTCTGAGAATTTTAGTTGTCTGCCGAATCAACTAAATTGTTTTGTGTGTATGTATGTGACCTTCACTAGAAGCACATTTATCTTTCCTGGTTTCTGCTTTTTTTCCCCTTTATTTCTTATTTTCCCTTCATTGAGGTTAAACAATGAGAATCACTTAATATTGTGACCTCAAATGAGCAAATCACCAGATTTCTACAGCCAACAGTTTGACTCTATGGTAACACCGACTGGAGCAGAAACTTCATTTTGGAAAACATAAATGTTGCCTTAAACAGAATTTCCAGAATTGGAAAATAATTGGTAAGACACAAGAAAGAAAACTATTCCAAAGCTCCAGAGAGAACGGAAACCAGTAACAGAATTCTGGCAGGTGGGACACGTGGCGGGGAGAAAGAAGGATCAGGGTCATGCTGGGGTACAACAACGCGACGGCGTCCCACGGATGTCAGATCTGCCCCAGAGGCCGTGGAAAATAAGGGCACCTGAGAGATCCTAGCAGTCTCTCATAAGACCTGCCAAAGAACTTCCCACTCACAGTAGCACTTCCCCAGGAAGTAAACTTGGTGCTGAGTTTCACTATAAATTGACTGTGATTTAGAGCAGCCTACCCACCAAAGCTGATAAGAAGTTGTGAACTCTGAGCATCCTTGCTGTGTTGACCCTCATGGGCCATAAATGAGGGATCTTTACTGAGGAATGGAAAATGGGACCAGCCAGAGCCAATCGTTTGTGGGCTTATGGAACTCATTCCTACTATCCAGGGTGCAAACTTCAGTCCTTAGGTAGCACAACCAAATAACTGGTGTGTGTGTGCTTGCCCGGGAAGTAATAAAATTAATTTAGTAATTATTTTGCTGATCCTTTTCATAGTTAAAAGAGTTAGGTATTAGGCAGCTCCTTGTTTGGGGGAATAAAAGCAACAAAAATTCACCCTGGTAGAATTAGGTTTAGCACAGAAATTAACAAAGTGGCAAAAAACATCCTAAGGATTATCAAAACCACCAGTCAAGAAAGAATAACTGATCCAGTTACTGGTCAAGGGACTGAGCCCCAATAGAAGAAATATGAAAATGACTCTCTAGGACTTTGAAGTTCTAGGTAGAAATCTTATAGATTTGGGTCAACAATATTTTCCCCTTACCTTCCAGTTGAAGATTATGACTGTAAGTCAGAGGGAAGATATGGGAGTATACAGCAGACAGTGAGAAAGAACTGACCCAAATGATAGGCTGCTCTTAAAGAATATGAGGACTTTATCTCAGTGTCCCAGTCACAGGTAAATTCCATGTATTTTCATGTGATCATGCATTCATACACAGTCTCCCCTCTGTGTGAAACTTCCCTCCTTCATTCTGTCTTCATGGCATCTGAAGACAGCACAATGTCACCTCCTTTATGATGATGCCCAGGCTCTTCTGGACAGTCACTTTCTCTGTTCCATACTCTTAGCACTTGGCAGTCACCTTATCCGGTACTTATCCCATTGTTACTTCTTTTATAAGCATCCTGTTATTATACCAGACCGTATATTCCTACAAATATGTTTTTTTTAATGTTTTAATGTGCATATAGTTACACACAATGTGACATTAGTTTTAGGAGTACAACACAGTGATGCAACTTCTCTATGTTATGCTACCCTCCCCACCAGTGTAGCTGCCATCTGTCACCATACACGTTATTACAATATCATTGACTATATTTCCCAGCTGTGCCTTTTATTCCCATGACTTATTCACTTCATAACTGGAAGCCAGTATCTCCCACTCCTCTTCACCCATTTTGCCCTGCCCTTCACCGTCCTCCCCTCTGGCAACCAACCATAACAAACCATACAGATGTTCTCTGTATTTACAGGTCTGATTCTGCTTTTGGTTTGTTTATTCATTTGTTTTGTTTTTTAGATCCAACACACGGGTGAATCCACAAATGTCTGCTGAAGGAAAGGGCAGACAAGTATGATCTCACGGGCAGATTCTAAAAGGAAAATGGTTCAAGGGTGATATGTTCTTCTAAAACAAATTCTGTCAACTCCATCACAAATGGGTCTGTTGAAGAGGCAAAGCAGAAAGCATCTCAAGAAACAAATGTGTCCCAATGAACTCAAGTTTTCAGTGGGCACGTACAAAAGATGGCAGAGAGGCACAAAATGCAACAAGCAAAACAAAAGCAACAAGCAAAAGACAGAAAACTGTAAGAACAACAATGGAAATCTGAAGCCCAGAATGAGCCGATGTTTGTAATCAGTGCAAAGGAAAAATTCACAAGGAAATTTTAGGGATGTCGAGAGAATGAGGCTGCAAGAAGCAATACAGCCATTGGCCACGGCACGCTGGATGAAGTTAACTTAGAAGAGAGAGAAAGTAGATCTAGTCCACTCCAATGCTGCAGCTCTATCAAAGAGACTAAGTGAAAAACTAAAAAGGATAAAGCATCATAGCTAAGAAAATGAAATCCTGGATGAAGTCTCTAGCCCTATAAGAAACAACTCCCTGAGTTGTGGAACCATTGCCAGTAATCTCTGAAGAATCATAGAGAAAGACTGGAATTGGGAAAAAAAATTCTGGTTTTCAAAAGAAAAAAAACATATTCTAGAAATAGTACACTGAGCAGCTTGATAACGACTCCCTGAAAAATAAACTGACAGATATTAGACAAATCATCTGTGATTAATTGAAGATAAATTGTTGACTGCCGGGAACCACCATGGGTATACGAAAATGAGTGAAAACTAACATAATTCTCTTTTTTTAACAGTATTGCTAGATTTGGCATGTCAATGGACATGACGCAAGGTACAGTATATCAAGATTTCACTAAGGCCCTTGAAAATGTCTGACACTACCTTATTAAAAGATGGAAACAGAGAATTCAGTTAAGTGAACTTATGCAAGTTGATTTATAGCAAGTTGAAAGACTTAAAGATAATTATTTAATCCACCAATGATACTAATGTGCCATAATGCACACAGCTTTCCAATTCAGCATTTTCATCAAACACTTGGATAAGGACACAGAAAGCATGCTGTTCAGGTTGTATATCTGTTCCAAGATAGGAAGGACAGGAAATATGTTTGATGTAAAAAATCAGCCTTCAAAATTTCTGGAAAATTAGAATAATGGCTGGAAAACAAACAAGATAAAATTAAAACCCTAATTCACAAGGGAAAAAACTTTTTTCCCTCAGTGTGAATACAACTGTTGTCAACAAACTAATACAATATAATGCTATATTAACAAAAATAAAAGGATAACAAGTAATATTCCTATCAGTGCATTAATCAGACCAAACTGAGGTAGTAAAGAATCGAAAACCTGTCTTAGATGGAGAGATTTAAAAACTTAGAATATTTAGCATGGAAAAGAGAAGGTTCAGGAAGAAAATGATGTTACCTTCAAACATATACAATGATAATATATAAAAAGAGGATTTTATTTATTGTGTGGATCCTAAGTAATTGACAATAAGTAGAATAAGTTGAAAAAATAAATTTTAACTAAAAATTTGAAAACAAATTTCTACTAACAAAAACTTTTCAATCAAGAAATGAGTAGCCTTGGGAGTCCTTGGGACACCCCCATTGCTGGAAAAGTTCAAATCCAGGTTTGAAAAGGCCTATTTGTCAGATGCAGTGGAGATTCTGTCCTTGGCATGGTGGCCCCCATGACCTTAGCCCTTCAGCAAAAAGATTTTATGCTTCTGAAATTAGAAATGATGTCCATATCAAGAAGATGAGTAGAAGAAAAATGACATGTCAGGCCAACATGAATTGACATTTACTAAAGAAAATGCTCTTTTCTTTCTAATCTCTCCATCACTTCTTCCAGGCTCCCCGGGCATTACCTAATGACTATATTACCTAGTTCCTCTACACCCCACAGCCACTGCTAGAGAGGGACTAAAGTTCCTCATATGATGTGCCTATAAAATTAAGTCATTGTGAAACACTGCACTCAAAAAAGGTCTTGGAGACCGTCGTTAGAATTCTGATTGCAGGAAAAGAAATTTAACAGCTGTTATCAGAGCTGTGCAGACATAACCACTCCGCTGCACAATGTTTACTTGAAAATGCAGGAAGATTTGCTAATGGCTTGCTTTCTGTGCAGAGAAGAGGATACTACAACAGGCAACTCCAGAACAGTAGCTGTTCTCATCAAACATACTGCGCACCATGTTCCTATACAGATGTCATTTCCCACAGCATTAAGATCAGCATTCTTCATTTAAAATAGACATGAACGATTAATGCTCACCTATAACAGAAAAGTTATATTAAAACACCAGTATTTATTTATTTTTTATTTTAGAGAGAGAGAGAACATGCACGTGAGCAGGGAAGTAGGGCGGGGGGGAGGGGAGAGAGAGAATCTTTTTTTTTTAATTTTTTTTTTTAACATTTATTTATTTTTGAGA
Organism: Acinonyx jubatus; assembly: GCF_027475565.1. Taxonomy (NCBI): domain Eukaryota; kingdom Metazoa; phylum Chordata; class Mammalia; order Carnivora; family Felidae; genus Acinonyx; species Acinonyx jubatus. Next base: position 38,335,210 of record NC_069385.1, read on the forward strand.
CAGGGAGAGACAGAGCATGAACGGGGGAGGGTCAGAGAGAGGGAGACACAGAATCTGAAGCAGGCTCCAGGCTCTGAGCTGTCAGCACAGAGCCCAACATGGGGCTCGAACTCACAAAACGTGAGATCATGACCTGAGCCGAAGTCGGCCGCTTAACCGACTGAGCCATCCAGGCGCCCTGTGAGAGAGAGAATCTTAAGCAGGCTCCATGTTCAGTGAGGAGCCTGATGCAGGGATTGATCCCACAACCCCTGGGATCACGACCTGAGCTGATGTCAGGAGTTGGACACTTGACTGACTGGGCCACCCAGGTGCCCCAAAAGGCCAATATTTTATTTTTAAGGATTTTTTATACGTTTATTTATTTATTTTGAGAGAGACAGAGAGAGAGAGAGAGAGAGAGAGAGAGAGAGCATGAGTGGGGTAGGGGCAGAGAGAGAGGGAGAGAAAATTCCAAGCAGGCTCTGAGCCGCCAGCACAGAGCCCCATGTGTGCTCGAATTCATGAACTGTGAAATCATGACCTGAGACGAGATCAAGAATAAGATGCTTAACTGACTGAGCCACCCAGGTGCCCCACAAAACAGCAATCTTTTAAAACGCAGTCACTTATAGTTTCTTTTTTAAATTCATATCAGTAAAGAAAAAGCCTTAAACACTGAAGAATTCTCCAACTACCCTTTGACATATATTACAAAAGAGGACACATTACTGTTAAAAAAATTATGACAAAATTTGTACAAACTTCTAAATGAATATACAATTGAAATTTTCTAATATAGAATAGAATTATTCTAATTATTTTTATACTATTGGAAGGCAGTATAGAAGTAGTAGTTAATAAAGGCCTAAGAGTTAAACACAGAAGGAAGAAATCCTGACTCCATTACTGATTAGCTGTGTACCTTGTGGAGTTGCTAGAACACTCTAAGCCTGTTCTCTTTCCTGTCAAATAGAATACCACCATCCACCTCATGGGTTGTTATGGCGATTAAGTGAGGTCATATTTGTAAACCTGGCATAGAGTGAGGAATCAGCAAAGAAGAGGGTAGAACCACCAATATATACAAGTGTAACTTTCAACATGTTATAGACCCTGGATGGACAGTGTATAGGCAACCTGGTCTGGCTCATCTCCTGCTTTATTGCTTTGTTAATGTCCTCATGACTTTACATAAGGGTCACACATCAAGCTGGCCTGGGGATCCCCCCCCTCCACCTCTGATGGACCATCCCCATTAACTGACAAAATGCTTTACTTCTCTTCCTCCTCCATCTTTATAAACTTGCTGTTCTTGACCTCCACATCTCCCTCTTGCCATGATCCTAATTTTTGGCTTCCTTTCCCAGCCAAGTCCCCAGAAGAATTGCCTAGAAGTTCTATGTCCATTCCCTTACTTCCCATTTATATTACACTGGCTTCTCTCACTACTGCACTGAAACTGTTTTCATTCAATCAATGACGTCCAAGTGGCCAAACCTAATGGATACTTTTCAGTCCTCATCTCAATTTACCTCTCAACTCTCATGACCATTCTCCCTTTCTTGAAATTCTTGCTCTTTGCTCCTGGCTGCTGTAATTCTGTCTCTTTTGGATTTCATCCTACTAGACCACTAAATGTTGGAGTTCCTCAATTCTGTTCCCCATTCCTAAATTCTGTTCTCTTTTCATGTTAGATTCTTTCCCTATATGATCTCATCCATTCACCTGCTGGCTGGGGCCAAGAACTCCTCAATTTCTATCTCAGCCCAGACCACTCTGTTTTCATTCCAGGTACACATACCCAACTATACATTTACTGGTTCCACTTGGATGTCTCATAGGCATCTCAAAATTAACACATCCAAACTTAAATTCTTGAGATTCCCACTCAAAGTTGTTATTTTCCCAGTTTTCCCATTTCATTTAACAGCATCTCTATTCCTCTAGTTGCTTAATCCCAGTTCCCAAACTTGGCCAACAACCCCCCACATGACTTGCCCACTTCTCCACCCTTTTTGTGCAATCCTCCCCTAAAGCACTCTGTTCCAGCCACATTGGCCTTGTTGCAGACCCAGGAATCTGCCATGCCTTCTCCCCACTTAAGGTTTTTGAATCTAAGTGTTTCCTGTACTTAAAACAGTCCCCTCCATTTGTTTTTCCCCAGCCCTTCTCTTAAACACACATTTCATCTGACAAATCCTGCCCATACCAAGATCAGCTCAAATATCATTATTTCTCCAGAAGTCTTCCTTGAATATCACTCCTATCTAAAATGGATACTGCCCTTAAAATTCTTTGGAACATCCTGTTGTTTTCCCTCATGGCAAACTCTGAAATTTCTAATGACATATGCATTTATATTTCCATATTTAATGTCTATGTGAAAAGTAATCTCTGTAAGAACAAGCCCCACGTTTGTTATGTTCATTATGTTCACCACGCTACCCCCTGGGCTTAACTCGTGTAGGCACATAAGGTCTTTCTGAATATAAGCCATGCACAAGTTTCTCCCCATAACACAGAATATATTTCAAACCCAAGGATAAACATTATATGACTCTAATAAAGTCTCACATTTGAGTAAGTCAAAGAACTGAGACATATCTTAGGTATCTACTTGCATCAGATAATATAAAAACCAAAATGAGCACTTATTCAAACTTAGAAAAAGGTTTTTCTGTGCATTAAAAATAAACAGGAAGAAAGTCAAGATTATGTAGAATACGTTCATAACTCAATTAATTTTATAATATTAAGTTTTCAGTGACCTGTTAAGGCAGCACAAATTGAGCTTAGATTATAAGTGTGTGTTTATAACTAATTTTTATGTTTAAAAAAATCCATATATTCTTATAAAAGAAAAATAGTTATATGTTGACATATATAGTATGTATATGTTACTTGTTTTTACTTTTAAAATACATTTACTCTTATAAAGGAAAAATGTTCTGAAATCCTGATAATATACACTCAGGACTGTGGTTAAAAAAATTAAATTTCTCTCATTATCAAGTAAAAATAGTTGATTTAGCAAAGTAAAAGGAAACATCCCCCACAACACACACTTAAAAAAAAAAATGATGGAGCCATTGAAATGGAGATGACTCAGTCCCCAGTGACCTCACCAGCATCTGCTTCAATTACCTCTGAAAATGAAATAACCAAATTACCATTTAGCTTTCTGCTGTGCTAACAAAATTAATCTGGAATATCAAAATTCATCTGCTTTAAATTATATATTATACAACTTCTAAACCAAAACCTCTTCTAGCTCTAAATTGTGAAGAATATGCACCATGGATGTCATAATTGACAGTAACATAGTCCCAGAGACACAGGAAAAATTAATAAAATGATTAATGACTTAGCTCTAACCATCCTTGACAGTGATTTAAATCATGCCACCTATTCGAAATTGGAATCAATTTTAAGTCTGTCCTACTTTGTATGATACATGTGTTCTTGAAAATACATATGCAAACTATATTTTAAATGCTGTAGAGTGATTCAGAAATATAACCAGTTTTTTGGTTTTTGTTTTGTTTGTAGTATAGAAAAGAATATCTAAAGCATGAATAACTCGTCTGTAACTTAGGTGCTTCCTAAGTTCACATGATCATGTTTTGGTCATCTAGTCTGTCAAGTATTTCATAAATACACACTAATAAATACCATTTTAAAAGTCAGACATATCAGAAGGGGCGCCTGGGTGGCTCAGTTGGTTAAGCGTCTGCCTTCGGCTCAGGTCATGATCTTATGGTTCATGAGTTCAAGCCCCACATCTGGCCCTGCACTGACAGTGCGGAGTCTGCTTGGGATTGCCCCTCCCCTTGCTCATGCTTTCTCTCTCTCTCTCAAAATAAATAAACTTTAAAAATAAAATAATAGATGTAATCCATTTTCTTGTTCTCTTGTTCTTCTGTATCTTCTTCATATGCTATGTTCACACCTAAACAATTTGTCTCACAACCATCAAGCTACATTTCTCATTTCAGTCCATGTTAGCCCCACCTCAAAGTCATCTTTGATTCTTTTTCCAAGTGAAATAAGGTACACCATTCTAGTAACGGAACCACCGAGGAAAGACCTTTTTGCTCTCCACTAATTTCTGCTTCAATGGAAGCTAAATCCTGCCTTGCTTTGGGAGGAGACCTAGGGTTCTCCCAATCCGACTAACTCATCTTCCCTTTTTGTTTCAAGGACACTTGGATTCATCCTCAATGGTACTGACACACTGGTCTGCTTCATTTGCTGCTGGATCACACTGCAAACCGTGAACCATGTGTCTTGCTTGGTCTCTTCTGAAACTTGGCCTGTTACCCTTTTTGCTACCAATTTCATTTAAGTGTGGGAAAGGAAAAGCTAGAACAAGTAGACAGGGCTGCTACAAATTCACTGGTATATCACTAAATGAGTTAAAAAAAATATAGGGCATCAACCATTTTGTTTATGCAAACTTTACTCAAACCAGTCAATGAAGGAAAAGGGAAGTAAAAACGCATAAACACATGACCCACGGCTTAAGCACCACGCATCTTTACAACAAAAGGGCTCAAGCAAAGAGCATCTCAGCTTGTTAGGACCTCTAACTATGCATCTAGAGAGGAAATAATAGGGGACTTCTTGCCACATCCCCAAAAATAGAAAGGTCAGGAGATTGGTGACATTTTTGTCAGTACGTAGAGATTTTCAAAGTTCCCTTGAAAGACCAGAGATTCCCTAGTTTGTTCCAAAGTTCCTAAAAACAATTTTGCATTGAAAATCCCCAAAAATAACAGTTCAGGGCATCTGGGTGGCTCAGTCAGTTGAGCGTTTGACTCTTGGTTTCGGCTTAGGTTATGATCTCACAGTTCGTTGAGATTGAGTCCCATGTCAGGCTCTGTGCTGAGAGCACTGAGCCTGCTTGGGATTCTCTCTCCTCTCTGCTCCTCCCCCACTTGCTCTCCCTCTCTCTTAAAATAAATAAATAAACTTGAAACAAAAAGAAAAAAGAAAATTCCACTTTAGTACTTTAATATATTTAGTCTTTAAATCAGTCTCACTTATCCTCCCATGGATAACTGATAAAATTCTATAAATTCAATTCAACATAGTTTAATAAAGAATATGGTATAATGATTATAGGTATGGGCTGTGAGGTCTAGCACAACAGGGTTGAGTCCTGGATCCTATGTGACCTGGGTCCTATGTGACTGTGGGCAAATTCCACAACATCTATAATAAAGCTTAGCAACTTTATCTGTGATTAGAATGATAACAGGACCTACCTCATGGAGTAATCAAAAGATTACATGAATACACAAATGTGTCTCTGTTACACAGTTCAACAAATGCTAGCTATCATTCACAGTGAATGACTGTTGGATGCAGGGCATAAAGCTAGACCTTGTCAGGAATATAAAAATGAAAAAGAATGGACAAAAACAACAAATAAAGTAGAGAAGATGACAGCGTTATGGGTACATTCAAAGACAGACTGTACAAAGAAAGTCAACAGAAGGCATTAGGAGGCCTAACAATGCCCTCTGAGTCCAGCGGCAGGGGAGGGCACATCTACGTGTGTGTGTGTGTGTGTGTGTGTGGGTGTGTGGGTGGAGGGGTTAAGAATTAAATGAAATAGGAAAAGCGTCAAGGAGACAGTGTCACAATTACAGATGGGTTTGCTGTCACTGCATATAGGGAGAAGATGGTGATAGCAAAGTTTATTACACAAATGTGTAAGACATGCACAGAAAATCAAAGTAGGACGTAAAGACAGAAAGGTAGGAATGAGCCATATGGTCTCGAAGTTGAGAGACGAATTTGAGATTCAGAAGTGACACATCTGAACTGTGTCTCAGGAAGACTAATCTGGGAAGATGTGTGGGAAGATACATACTTAGCATTTGATTTATGAGGGTAGAAGGGGTGACTGCTGGAATTTTCAGATACGAGTTTCAGGGGAAAAGAAAGAAAAATTCCTACTAAAATAACTGACAACTGGAGTCCAGGCATGAGCTAGGAAGCTCCAGAGCGGCGAGCAAAAAGCATTTTCTGGTTCAGAACTCAATTTTCGCACACTGAAGAGTCACTGTACCAGCAATAACGAAAGTTTTCAAAGGCTTGTGCCAAACTGTCTCAAGCTGAGACAGTGCCAAATTTCAGACAAATTCAGAAATTAGTTCAGTTGAAGTCTTCCCCAACTGTCAGCAACATTAAAAAATGAGACGGACAGCTTAAATCATTTACTTTTTTGAGGACTTTGGTCTTATCTGTGTCTAGAGTCTTGGGTCTTTCACTGAAGGCTGTGGCCACAGCATATTTATGGACAAGTTTCAAGGGACATATAAACTCCCTGAAAATTTAAGCCTGTGTATTAATTCTTTCTTTTTCTCATTTATTCCTATATTCCTCATTAAGACAGCATGCTCTGATGTTATTAGGTCTTATTTTTCACTGGAACTTATTCTAAAGACTTTATATTTGTATTTTGATTCAGTAGGTCCTCCAACAATATCATGAGGTAGGTACTACTGTTATTATTCTCATTTTAGAGAAAACTATACCCAAGGCCACACAGCCAGTAAATAGTTCTACAGAGGAGAAACCTACCGGAGGCCCACAAACAAAGTTCCCCAGGCTTCATAATCAAAATAGTTCCATTTGGTGGTTTTGTTAGGTTACAGCTTCACTGGGTCTCACTCCAGAATCTAGGACAATCCAGATCAGCCTGAGATTTCAAGGAAGAGGACACATGCTTTTTTGTCACTGATCCTTGAAATTAGTTTTATAGGGAGCCATTACACTGCACTGGGGGGAAATATATTTATATAACAGGTACTTTATGTACAGCTGTCTTTAAATAATTAGCTAATATGTATTAGATCAACAATTTTCAAAGAAATTTGTTGTTCAAAGAGGAAAAATAACCTCACTCTCAGGATACTAACCTCCAAAGACTCTTCTAAAACAATGAGTTCTTTTGATCCCACAGATCTTTTGGCCCACGATAAAAAATAATTGTAAACTGTGATTCAAGATATATGTATACTTATATATATTTAAAAGAAAATTTTCATAAAATATTATTGATTCTGACTACCTACAATGCACTCTGATATTTTATATTCAGTCTAGCATTAGTCCAGACTAATCTATTCTCTTCCATTCCATTAAAAAAAAAATGCTGGTTCTCATCCACTAAACTGATTTCAGGATGCCCCGATGGGTTGTAACCTACAGCCTGAAAAGCAGTATACTACATGGAATTAAATCAAGTAACTGCCTATTCCTTAAAAACAAAGCAAAAAAGCATGACTCTATCTGTTAATGTCTAAATGTTCATAAGCCTTTTCTTTAATCTGTAGAAAAAAGTTAATGATTTCCTAAAAACATCAGCAGCTCAAACTTGACCATGGATATTTTTCCCATTAATGCATGACAAGCGATATGTAAATGTTCTCTTAAGAGCTGCTTGATCTGAAGTCAATCAAAATAATAGGAAACATAAGCCTTAAACAACATTACAGCTCATTCAAGAGTTTAATTGGTAATTAGTAATATTTTCAAATAAGGAACAAGCTGCTCTTTTATACAAAATGTTTAAAAATATTCTTAATCTCTAAGATTAATAAAATTGCTGAATACTAAAAAATCTATAGTTATAAAAATTAAGGCTCACAAACCCCTTAGGTTCTACATTAAAAAAGCCGTTTTAAATATTCTCAGTCTTTCAGTTGGTCAAAAAAGACTTAACAAACTTGCTACATGCCAACCACTATTTATTTAACAATGTAACATGGAAGGAGCACTGACCTATAGCAGAGTCCCACCCTTCCAGATGGCTCATTTGGGGGGAGACTGAGTGCAAACACATAAACAAGAGCTATAGATGTCACACACGGAAAGTGTTCCTGGGCAGTGCTGTGGATCACTACAGGCACTAATGGCAACAGCCATCTTGGATGGTTCTTAGAAACTGAAATCAAATATGGTTTCCAGTAAAACCAACTAAAACACTTCCAAACCCATGTACAATTTTCCCTACTTACCACATCATGATGCTAATAACATGTTCTAATCCCCCCTCTCAAAGTACAAATTAATGCTTAAGGCAATGTAAACTGAGAAATAGGGAATAAAGAAAAACAATCAGTGATACAGACAAAGTAGACTGGGATTCGGGGCTCAGATCATCGATTTAAAGGCTAAGTGATTTGAGGCAAGGTATTTAACCTCCCAAACAACAGACCCATCATCTGCATTTATATCTACTCATATGATCATTGTGAAGATAAAGTGAGAGAATGCACATGAAGGTACTTTGTAAAGTGCCAAAAAATGTTATTATTATTAACTTTTATTAGATCACTAGACAGAGAGAAACTGAGAGAATAAAATATTAACCAAATATTAAGCCAGTACAGAGTTAACACTTACCAACACTTAAAACAGTTCTATTTGCTTTTCATGTACCAACTCAATTAAAACCTGCATTATGACTGAATATCTGAATCTAACTACTGGTAATAAGAAAGTTTCTCCTCAAATCTTGGACACACTAAGGTTCTACTCTAATGGTCCTTGGCCAGCAGGAAAAAACAATCTACAGACTGTTAATTAAAGGAAGGGCAAGAGTTCACATCACACCACTCCACCCATGTGGTATATTCATTCTTAGCACAGGCATACCACAAAGTGGCAGCTCTTTCCTCGAGTTCAAAGACAGCCTTTGTGGGGCTAGAGAGGGGGAGCCCTCTCTGTACCCTCAGCAGTGCTGCAGATCAACCAACCAGACCCATCCAGCTGACACCTACCACTGGATCTTAGACTCTACTTGCCCAAAAGGGCCTTCTGGGTTTTTCTGTCCAAATGTATTTCTGCATTCATTTCTATTATAGGCAACTACTCTTTTTAGATAAGAGCAAACCTAGCAAGTAACGTGGATATCTGCAATGTAAAACCCTGACTTACATGGGTGGGATATCCAGACTACATGTTTCCTACTGCCCTAGTTGGTTAATTCTCTGATGTTAAACTTGACAAGATGTAGTATGGGATGTCCTCAAGCCATAAACAAGTTTTGTTTTGTTTTTTTAAAGGTCATTCGGGGCAGTGAGGGTGGCTCAGTCATTCGAGTGTTCAACTCTTGATTTTGGCTCAGGTCAACGATCTTGCGGTTCTTCAGACTGAGCCTTGTGTCGGGTTCCTCACTAACAATACAGAGCCCTCTGGAGATTCTCTCTCTCGCAAAATAAATAAACACAAACTTCTTAAAAAGTTTTTAAAAAGGTCACTTAGAACTTAGGATGTACTTCTGCACATTAATTCACAATGCTGTGAACTGACCTGTGTTCTACAGGGCCCAACGTACCACTAAGTTGCCACACTGCCAAGGGCAGTATTGCAGAGCGTAAGCTGTGGTTGAAGAAGGACAGAGCTGGGCTCCAATCCTGCCTCACCTGCCTGTTGTATAATCTCACTAAAATTTATTCAACTTCTCTGAGTCTAAATTTCCATAGCAGGCAAATCATATTTGGGTATGAAAATTATGTATCAGAGGCTTGGTGTGAAGGTAACGTGGACCAGTTTTCCCAACCTTTTTCACAGGAAAGCATGCACAGAAGAGGACAGCACTCACACTGCACCCTGGAGTAAGATGCTACTCATGGCGAAAGGTGACCAGCCTATGTGGTCCTGCGGTAGCCGGCCACTCTAAAGGCTGAGGGGTTGGTGTCTGTGGCACGTACGCCTGAGACATAAGAGTGTGTCAAACCCAAGTGGTGAGGCTCTGATTACCAGTAAATATACATAAAGTGGTCTGCTGTGAGCCCAGCAGATCACTGACAATTTCCCCTCATGGGCTTGGGCTCCTACTCTGAAATAAAGAGAGTGCCTTAGAATTCTCAAAGCCCTTTGGACTATGTAATTCCACTTTATACTATTCCAGAACCTGGCTGTGCTGCGAACAACGTACGTTTGTGTGATTCCACTGTGGACCGTTATGATTCTTCCTGCCTCCCCAATTTGAACAACAAGAGCAGCTCATGGGATGAGTGGGGTATCAAGAAGAGGATTTCTGGGTGAAGATGAAGGTGCAGATAAGCACAGAAGCTGGAGTCAGAGGTGACTGAGTACTCACTGTGCCCAGCATTCTGCATATGTTACTTTAATCTTCACAGCTATCTTGGTTTGGTTTGGTTTGGAAGAAGGAGCCACACAACTTATTATGTATATTTAATAAGAAGACTATCCAGTGGGTTCCAATATCAGACTCCAAATCCTCCCCCCAGAAGAAGGGGTCAAACTTCAATCAGGGTAGACAAGGACCAGACCTGATTCAACTCTGGTCCTCCTCCTTTGGACTTCATCTCCTTGGTTCAGGCTGGGAAGTTTCCTTCTATCAAAGCCATTTTGTTAGTGGATTATTATTAGCCACACTTAACAACAAGAAATGCAGGGTGAAATTTAGAAAACTTGGCCAAGGTTATTTACTAGACTGGTTTTCAAACACTAGGTGTTCTGCTGATGGGTCAGAGGTTCAAGGATGAAGAACCACCAGGGTAGAGGTTGGGGATGGAAGCCAGAGGTGTCAGAGGAGTGGGGGTCGGAGCTCGCTCGGCATTCTGCACCCTTCAGGGTTTGGGGTGGGAGAGTGAGGCAGAAAGAAGAGTGTCATTCCCCTCCGTGCTTCACACCACTGGCTCTGAAGGTGGTGGGTTAGAAGACAGCGGGTGGCAGCAGGATCTCTGCCTCTCCTGAGAAGCAGGAAAGAGTGGGAAGAGGCCAGCAAGTCTAGGGAAGAGGGACCTGTATGAACAACACAGAGTCTACTGGTCTCTACCGCTCAGTGCTAATTCACAGGGCCTGTCAGACCTTATCAGAGGGGAAAAGTAAATCTACAAAATACCACTTCGGGTTAACTGAAAGTAGATTGTTGATATCCTAAATTAACCCTCAATCCTGAAAGCTAGGTTTTTAAAAAGTGTTCAAACACACAAAGAACATAAAAGGACCTGCACAAAAATCAATAAATGGGTTCTAAATTCTGCAAAAGCTAACTAATGTCAAAGACAATGTGGAAGAGTTCTGTGTGGCACTATTGAAGAAAATACCTACATTCTAACTCAAAGGGGAAGGGAGAACAGAGGCCACAGTGAATAAGGATGACTTCACATAACACAGGGAGTATAATTTGCTTTAATAATTCATTTGCTTTCAAGATATGTCATGTATCAAGGAATTAATACACACAAATATAATATACCAATTTTGTATACACAAATTCTTTGCAGAAGCATGGGGAAAGGTCTCATGAATCATTCGATCTGGAATAGACAACTGGTATAAAACACCACCAAAGATCTGAAAACTAGGTGGGTCCGGGCCAGGAGATCCTGAAAACTCCTTGGTACTCATCCAGAATAAATCTACCTAGTAGTGATGCTAATTCACCCTTCCATTTAGAGAGTTAAATAGGCACATTTCAAGATAAATTATAAAAAAGGAAGTAATGGGTGATCCTCAAATCACTAATTTCAGTCTAAAATTATTAAAATATGGTCTGTTAAACTTAACTTTGTTTTGATGCTAAATTCAGAGAGAGGGAGAGGTACATCAACAAAGGAGGTAGAGTAAGGATTATTTACCAAACACAACCATACAACGTTTATGAAATGATATGGTTAAATAGTACACCAAGAAAACAGAAAACAGAGGCTATTTAATTACATGGAAGGGAAAAGGGATGAGGGAGGGGAACAGAGTTTAACATTTAAAATTTAAAATTTTTAGGGTTTCAGAAACATATTATGGTAATAGGTAGAAATAAGGACAAATCTTCCTTTTGATAACCTCTGCACACTAGTAGAGATTTGTGTAAGGTAGTGTGAGTTCATCAATTCAGCCTTACCCTTGGTCTGACTTTACAGTCTGCTGTGGAAATCTTGCCTGGACTGCCCATAGGCACACCGCTCCAGAGAAATCAGCCCTATGTTGTCAGAAACTGACTTTCAAGTGGGTCCTGTTGGGAATTCCACATTATGGCAATTCCACAGTTCAGTCAGAAAGCATTTGAAAAGATTTATAACTTTGGTTGCCTCTTTTCTGATAATGGAGGGCTATTTGGTTTGCCTTTTGCCTTTAATAGCTTGACCATTTTTGGCCACCAAAGCATTGTAACAACTAAACTACAGTTTGTTTGTTCTCTCTCTCATTTCCTAGTAACTAATCATGTTAGTGTGCTGTTAGAATAGCATCCCCGACTTTTTGTTCTTGGCCTGTTATCCTTACGCTCTGAAGGTCATACTTAATTTTTGGCTATGTTTTCCTTTCATTGTTAGAATACTTCTCACAAGAGGTCAAGGCAAGCATGACAATTAAATTTTACATTTCTGAGCTGAAAAAACTGTGCTGTTCTTCCAGAAGGGTTTCATCTTGCATTGTAATGAGAGGTGGTTAACATTGAGCAGATTGCTTGTGAGCCACTAGTTACCCTCATCGTTGGAATCAGTTTAGATTTAAACTTAGAAGTCACTACAGCTTTGAAATCACTACATAGGGTATCCATAGGCAGAAAAATAAAAAAAAGAACTTTGAATCAAACTCATATCCCATATAAAAATTAATTCAAAATGGATGGCTGAGGGGATGCCTGGGTGGCTCAGTCGATTAACTGTCAGATTCTTGATTTCGGCTCAAGTCATGATCTCACGGTTCATCAGTTCAAGTCCCACACTGGACTCTGCACTGAGAGTGGGAAGCCTGCTTGGGATTCTCTGCCTCCTCTCTCTCTGCCCCCTCCCCTGCTTTTTCTCTCTCTCAAAAATAAATAAATTTTTAAAAATGGATGACCAACAAATATAAAACATAACACTATAAAACTTTAAGAAAAAAAAGACAAAAGAAAATCTTCAGGACCTATGACTGGGTAAAGAATTAGACTTGATACCAAAAGCTGAATCCATAAAAGGAAACATTAATAAATTGAATCGCATCAAAAGTAAAAACTGATGCTCTCCAACAGAGGCTGCTAAGATGAAAACAAAAGCTATAGACTGGGAGAAAATACCTATAAACCATCCATCAAAGGACTAGTATTTAGAATGCATAAAGAACTCTCAAAACTTAATAAGAAAACAGGCAAAAGAAATGAAAAGACATTGCACTGATGATAGATAACTAATAAGCACGCAAAAAGATGTTCAGCTTCTTCAGTCACTAAAGAAATGCAAATTAAACCACGAGATACCACTACACATCTATCAGAATGGTTAAAATAAGAAAGAGTGACAATACCAAATGCTGATGAGGCTGTGGAGAAACTGGGTCATTTATGCAATGCTGATGGGAAGGCAGGTAAAGTGGTACAGACACTCTGGAAAAGAGTATATGGCAGTTTCTTACAAAATTAAATATGCACGTCACATCTGACCCAGCAATTCCACTCTTGGGCATTTAACCCAGAAAAATTAAAACCTATATTTACACAAAAACTTGCACACAAATTATCTCAGCAGCTTTAGTGGTAATAGCTCCAAACTGGAAATAAACCAAATGTCCTTCAGTGGGTGAATAGTCAGAAAATTATGAGATATGCATACCATGGAATACTACTCAGCAATAAAAACAAATTATTGATACATGCAACATCTTGGACAGATCTCAAGTCTGAAAGTCTGTGTACCCCCAAAATTTGTATGTTCAAACCTAATGCCAAACGTGATGGTGTTAGGAGGTGGAGCCTTTTGGGGGTGATTAAGTCATGAGGATAGAGCCTTCACAGATGGGATTAGTGCCCTTATAAAAGAGGTATGAGAAGGCTCCTTGCTCCATCTGCCATGTGAGGTTAGAGCAAGAAGATGGCCTTGTATGAACCATAGAGAGGGCTCTCACCAGACGTAGAACTGGAACCCTGGTCTTAGACTTCCAACCGCCAGAACTCTGAGAAATAAATTTCTGTTATCTGTAAGTCACCCGTCTGTGCTGCTTTGTTATAGCAGTCTTAATGGGGTATAAAACATAAGAATTGCACTAAGCGAAAAAAAATCTAATCTCAAAACATTACATATTATGATTCCATTTATATAATATTTTCAAAACAACAAATTACAGCAACTGAGGACAGATCAGTGGTTGTCAGGGGTAGCAAGTATAGGGAAGGAAGTGAATACAGCTACAGAAGGGTAGCACATGAGATCTTTTTGATCAGTATCTTGATCGTTGATGTGGCCACAGAAATCTATACATATGATGAAATTGCATGAACTAAATACACACAAATACACAAATGAATGCTTGTAAACCTGGTGACATCTGAATAAAGTTGGTGGAGTGCATCAATGTCAATTTCCTAGTTGTGATACCATAGGATAGTTACATAAAGTGTTACCATTGTAGAAACTGGATAAAGCGCACAGGATATCTCTCTGTAGTATAGCCTACAACTATATGTGAATCTACAATTATCTCAAAATAACACATTTTTAAAAATTGCTATATAGTTCTTATTTATTCTAAGTGCCCTCTTTTTAATGTTTCACTCATTAGATACCTGATTTCTTCCTTCCCCTATCTTGCTACTCTCTGTAGTCTTAATAGTGGAAAACATTTCACTGCAATTAGTCATTTAACTCTTGCCTTCCAAAAACTCTTATTCATACTTTACTATTACTAACTGGAGTACACCTTTTGGGAACAATGCTATACTTGAATAGTAACTCTTCGATGCATGAAATGGTCAAAATACTTTCCGAGTCTTGGTTACTCCATTGGTAAAATAGGGGGAAACCTAGGTTAGGTTTCCTGTGAAGAAAAACAAAATAGTAAGTAAAGTACTTTGCACATAGTAGTTCCTTAAATGTTCATCGCCTTTATTTTCCTATTAACAATCTAAAACCTAGCTTAGGGGTGCCTGGCTGGCTCAGTCGATAGAGCATGTGACCCTCGATTTCAGGGTTGTGAGTTCGAGGCCCTTTCTTAAAATAAGTAAGTAAGTACGTAAGTAAGTAAGTAAATAAATAAATAAATAAAGTAAAACCTAGCTTAATTTCTGGGTTAAAAACCTAACAAAAAACTGTTTTTCAGTTTCCAAGGCTTACATTTGGAAAATAAGAAATGCCTCTTTAACAAGCACAGACAGAGGATGTGGTGAGGCTGAATTCAGTTCTTAAAAAATATTTCAACTTAGGAGACCATAATGATAATTAAAAAAATAGTTTTTTATTTATTTATTTTTGAGAGAGAGAGACAGAGCGTGAGCAGGGGAGGGGCAGAGAGAGAGGGAGACACAGAATCTGAAGCAGGCTCCCAGCTCTGAGCTGTCAGCACAGAGCATGATGCGGGGCTCAAACCCACAAACGGCGAGATCATGACCTGAGCCCAAGTCAGACACTTAACCAACTGAGCTACCCAGGTGTCCTAACCATAATGATAATTTTAAATCTATGTGTTCTCACTTTGAGTGAGACTCACTTTGAAAACATTCTTTCTGTCAAAATGGTGTTTTACATATCATTCATTTTATTATGAAGAGTAGCTGCCCAATATATGGTTAAATCTATAAAGAGTAACTGATCATAAAAACCAGATTATATCTATTCACAAACCAACGACTGTATGTTAGATGAGTTCAGCTTTAATAATGACACAAACTCCAATGGTGGAAATTCATCCATTCCATCTACCCACAAAAATACTTTTTAGTAACAGACTCCTAACAAGGCAACAAGCTTTCAAGACGTCATAGATTTTCAGTTACTAAACCAATCAAGCTACCAAGCAGCAGGAACTAAGCATTTAGGATCTAAAATTCAATATAGGATGCTAAATATGGGGATTCTGAGCAATGTGCAGCTCAGCGCATAATGACAGCTAGATTCTCTGAGCAACAGTGGCCTGAGAGAACCGTCAAAGGCAGAAAGACAAGAACCAAATGTTACTCCTCTACTGTAAGCAAAAGGATGACACAAAGCATATTTAACTTCTGTTGGCTGCCTGCTTTGTTTATGAACACTTACAAAACACAGAATGCCAAGTCATACTTGAGGACAAAGTCTTCCCTCAAACATTTTCTTAAAGTACTGATAATTTTGCAAAGCAATGCTTACCGAGCAAAATAACTTTGTTTTCGTTCCTTCTTCTCTTCCTTGGTATCCATAATATACAATCAAAATGCAAAGTATTTGGAAAAGTCCTTCTTTTTAATCAGTGAGTCATAACCCTATAATAAAAAAAAAAAACAACAAAGTGACTATAAATTAAGAAGTTTGTAATAGCCAGTATGAAGAAGAAAGCAGAGTGAAGATACATGGCCCCACCACAAATAGAAGATATACTTTAAGTCATAAAATGCAGTCACGTTAGTAATACACGGAATGCAAATACTCATGGAGGGTAATAAAAACCCACAATTAGAATGGAGGTGTTAAACTAAAATAAAAGGTAGCTAGGAAAATAAACTGAAGTATTTTCCTCATAATCAACAATTATTTCAAAATGTGCTAAAAGGAAAACCACTGATTTTTGAAGATTTTAGGCTGCCTCTGCAGAATCTAATTATTTTTTTTATTTACAAACTCATAATCATTTTTTACAAGTAATTAATAATGAATATGTCTCATACATAATTTTGAAAAATGGATCACTTAGGTGTTTTACAAGAATGTTCTTTCTTTAAAAATAACATCAGTGTTCCATTTTATTTTCGGAAACATGCCAGTGACTACATCCCACTTGAGCAAATGTGGAAATGAAAGTACAAAGCCTCAGGAAGTTATTCTTCAAAATGGCTTTAAATGCTTGCTCTGCCTCTCCCTCTCCCTACCCTGCTATCCTCACCTATGCTTCCCAGGAGCGGCTTAAACCTATAATAAAAGGTTGTCTCCAGATCAATCTTCCTTAAACACCACTTTCATCATGCCACTCCCCTGCTCAAAATTTCCAATGTCTACTTACTGCCTGATTCACAAACCTAAACGTTCTGCAAAGCATTAACATTTCCTAAAATCTGTCCCCTCATCCTAAGGGGTATCAAAGTTAAAGCAAAGAATGTTCATCGATCAAAATTACTTGCTAATTCATTTCAATCCAATGAACAATTTTCTTTAAGATTTCATTTTTAAGTAATCTCTGCACCCAATGTGGGGCTCAAATCCACGCCCCGAGATCAAAAGTCACATGCTCCACTAGGTCAGCCAGGGGCCCCTTCAATGACAACTTAATTCACATACATACTCGATGGAAGGCACTGTAATAAAAATCAGAGGCCACAGATACATAAGCCACGATATTTGCCCTAACAGAGTTTACTGTCTTACAAGGGAGATGCTTAGGATGTCAAGTCAATGGGACACCGACGGCTATGGCGGTGGCACAGGTGCTCCTAGAGCCCAGAGGAAGAATACTCAGCCTTAGGCAGGGCCCCTCCACACACTCCCCATGCACCCCAAGATTTGAAGGATGAGTATGGGTTTCCTACTTGAAGGGTTTCCTGTGTTGTTCCTAGTAGGACACATATTTCCCTGCTGCTCCAGGATTAAATGTGAAGCAGGGCAACGGTGGGGTGAGGATGAAGACATGGGCAGGATTAGGGTCATGGCAGGCCTTTTTATGTCACACTAAAGAGCTTGATCTTAATCCTAGCTATGAATTGTGTGCCGCCCACCCTTTGCTGCTCCTATGTCAGACGTCACGAAGCAAATCGTGCTGCGCTCGCTACAGACATTACTGAATTGATCAACATGAGATAAAAGCAATTTTCTCATCCCTGATGTACATGAAAGAAGTTGCCAGAGCATTCTACATGAGGGAGTGTGATATACCCAGGCTGTAAGGATGGACTTGAGAGGGTTGAGAACAGCATGAAATAGATCTGTTGGGAAGAAATGACAGACGGTACAATAGTTCAAAGAGGAGGACCCACACTTAGGCAGCAGAATCCAACACAGAAAGACGGGGGAATGCATTCAAGAAATATTTAGGAGGCAAATGAGTCAAGACCTGGTGACTCATTCAGCATAGACAACATGACAGAGGCAAGATGAAGAATGCCCTCCAAATATGTGCTTCAGGGGCCAGGTGGAGGGTGACACCACAGATATGATACGATGGACGTGAAGCGGGCTGGCTGGGTGTGGGCTGGGGGCATGGAAACAGATAAAAGATCAATTTGGGACACGTTGCCTTTGAGGTGCCTGTGGGATAGTCAGCTGGAGACATTCACCAGACGTTTGATTACGTTTAAAGTACACGAATGCAGTGAGGGAAAATGCATTTAGAAATTATCAGCATATGGTTGTGGTTAAATAAAAAAAAAAAAAGAACGACAGCAAGCAAGCAAGTAACAGTATGATGATGATAACACTCTGCGAACACATCGCTACACCTAAAGCCCTGAATGGAAACAACAGGGCTGCACTCTCCACTCCTACTGTCTTACCTCCATGTCCCTGGCATGTACCTTGCCCTCAAGGACTTTATCAACCGGTAAGGAAAATAAGATAAAAATATGTGTGCAATAATAAATAGATATGTGTGCAAATAACTAGAATAACAGGTAGTAACCTGGAGCTGTCCAAAGAAGTAAGCATACAAAAGACGCAAAGTTCCATTTTGATGGAGGTAATAAAGTAAGGCAGGGCAGTGAAAATTTGAACAGGTAAAGGGAAGGGAGAGACAGCATTCCAGAAAGAGAGATCAGCTGGGCATAGGTATGTACAGGAAAAGAAAGACACAGTCAGGTAAGGACTAAGTAGCTACCAGATAAGAAAAGGGAAGCAATCCTAATGCCTGCCTACTGCAAGTCACTTACTTCAACATATCAGGCGCACGTTCTCTCTTCTAATCCTTACAACCATACTGTGAGTTTGGTATCCTTATTTCCACTAAACAGAGGCTGAGAGATACTAACTTCCCTAGCACCAGCTGTGGCAGAGCAGGGACTTAAAGCCAGTTTGGCGCACACTTCAATGCCTTTCAATAACCTGTGGAGCTAGAAACCTTGAGAAATGAGAAAAAGCAGTCTGGAATCAACAGCGTCCAATGCCTCAGCACAGATTCCGCAGGTTAGAACAAATGGACCTGGGCCTTGGGGAAGGGGGTCACTGAGATCTCCAGCAGGACCGTGTCAGCTCAGTGGTGGGAGTAGAAGCCATACCTCAAGGAATGAGCATTCATTCAAGAAGCGGGGTGATGACAGCAGAGAAAGGAAAGACAGTGGTGTCCAATGCTCCTGAGGTCAGTCTCACACTGTGGGCTGAACCCACTGGGGTCCCCTCCCTGCCTCCAACTCTGTACCTTAATCCCTATCCTTTCTCCAGCTTCAAGTGACTTGCCTACACTCCTCTGTGTGACCAGATCCCGCATAAGGCCCAGCTCTGCTCTAACGCCTTCCCTGACCTCTCGTGTGCTCTCTCTCTTCCTTAGGAGCTTAGTTCACTCGCCACGCAACACTCACCGTGAGGCACTTAGTCATTCACTGTGTGATGATGCCACTTCACTTAGCCTCCTCGGCCACAAACAAACCAAAAGCCCCTTCAAGTAAAAAACCACCAGGTTTCACAACTTCCTTTTACTTCCCTAAATACCTAACACAGAACCAAGCAGAAAAAAAATCCACATAAAAGCTAAGCAAGGAATCAATCCAGGATTGGAGCAAGGTCAATTATATGGCAAACAAATAAAAATCCGAGAACCACCGCCTGCCCCCCCCCCTCCCCAATTAATAATTACTTGGGGGCAAGGGGTATAGATACAAGCCAGTCTCTCTCTCTCAGACTCCAGGAAGGATGAGAATCCCAGCTCTCCGACCTGCTCTGGGCCAGGTGGTTTATTTTAAAGTTCCTCTCCTGCACGCTGCCACATGTGATGCTCCCTGTTTATTAGATTTCTCCTCATGAATAAAAATGAAGTCATAACAATCTAATTGGAAAATTTTTATATTGCAAGCTGAGCCAGAAACTAATATTTGGTTCTAGTGTTAAAATATTGACAAAAATAAGCGCAAGAGAGAAAGATTAAATGATCCAAGAACTGACATCTGGTGCCGCTGTGTCTGTTTAGAACTTGCAAAGCTTCCCTTTTTTTAATATTCTATTTGATAAATAAAAAACATACTAATCTCTGATTTCTTTTAAATTTCTGGGTATTTTTCTATTCCTTAAACAAGACATACGCCGTCCTTTCAGGTCAAGACACACCAACAGATTACCCAGGAAGAGAGCAGCAAAGGTGCCGTAAAAATGATTTGCACAGAGCACCATACAGCAGCCTTCATGCTTCACTGAGGAACCAGAGCTCCTTAAATCAATCTCTAATGGGCACTACATTTTCCATTATAAGTGGTTATAATGGGCTTCTTAAAAGCCCTTCTTTCATTTAATGTTGACTCTTCTTCACATCAATAAACTCGAGACTCATCCAAACACTGAATTACAAGACTCTCCTGCATTTACGGCACATTACAGACCAAAAAAGAATTTCATGAGGGAAGCACAGACGAATCTTCTATCTGAATATTTCTGCTCCTGATCTTAAGTCAGCAGAGACAATTTAAATCTAAATTCAGTTCATTATGAAAATAAAAAAGGCATGTGCAAAATCCTTACCTCGTAAGAACTGCGTTGAAGACAGAATATTTACTGTATTACCAGCAAAGTGCTCCCTGTTTGAGACCGTGGCACCACTCAGAAAGAATTTAAGCACAGAGCTACAGGAGACTCCCTAAGCACAATAAACCCGTGTGGACCCACACAGCCCAGGGTGGCTTTCTGACTTTGCATCTGATAGCTTGCAGCCCCTTGCACATTCAAGTATAACCAGCCCAGACTAGAAAAACACCAGTGTACCTATCATGGCCATAAACTGTTTTCCCAACAACATGTTTCCTATTATACAAATGAAATACTGGCTAGAACATGCTTTGAGGCTTGGTCACGCTAAGTTGGCCACTTAAGGAACAGACTAAACTGAACCTTTCTAATGCAGATACTTCCTTCCAGAAAATGCTTACACTTCTACAGAAATAGAGTAGGTGTTCAGTCGTTCTCAAAGCTACACATCTAAACAAAGGAAGGATGTTCAAATTTCAGCATTAACCAAGGTCAGATTTGAATACTCTCTTTAACAAAAAACCTGGGAAGACGTAGAAATAGGTACAAAAGGGTGCCACAAACATGTAAGGGGAGCAGCAAGGAGATAACACCCCCAAGTAAACAAATGTGTGTCAGAAAACCAAAACAATAGAAAACAGAACCTAACAGCAACCCAAAGCAAAAAAGTCATGCCTGAATCAAGGTGATGATCAAGGACAGGCCAATGGTCTGCTACTTGGAAAAATGGGACAAAGCCAACAGATGGCAAAATAAATGGAGAACTCATCAGCTCTTATTCCATTACTCTTTGCCTAGGGAACTGAAATTAGAGCCATAAAGAATTAAACAAATGTGAGTTTCATTGAAGAGAAGTAGGGAGAGGGGTGCCTGGCTGGGCCAGTCAGTACAGCATGCAACTCTTGATCTTGGGGTCCTGAGATCAAGCCTCATGCTGTGTGTAGAGTTTATAAAAGGAGCAAAGTAGAGAGATTTTATCAAAGCTCCTAGATACTTTAAATGAAGACCCATCTCTAGGCTAGCTAGATCATTCTGTACGTTCCATCTAAGAGAATGTACAAATGAGATTTCTAAAAAGTCACTGGCAAGGTCAGGGATTGTCAAAGGTGTGAAGAGTGCCAGCAGCATAACAGTGCACAAATACATTTTTTTTTAAATTTTTTTATTTTAGACACTGATACAAATTTTTTTTATTTTTTATTTTTTTCATATAATTTATTGTCAAGTTAGCTAACATACAGTGTAGTCTTGGCTTTGGGAGTAGATCCCTGTGATCCAACACTTACATACAAATTGTTGGGCAAATACATTTTAATTTTCAACAAAAGTAAGCAAAGGGATTGTGCAAATTACACACTGCACACCATTGCATAGATTCCCAGCAAAACATTAGAAATGATCACTACAGGCAGGTTAGCCAGGACTTGGAACAGGAGGCAGTGAAACCTGGGATACAGAATATTTACAGAAAACCAATGATTCAGCAGAACAACAACAAATGAGCAGACCCCTTTCTGAAGCCTGTACCTTGGACCAAGTACCCTACTGGAGACACATGATGAAGACAGCATTCATGGGCCAGGAAGTTCAGGTGGAACAGGCAACCAAAACCCACTGGCTCGTAAGACAAATGGCAAGTCCTCTGATATGGGCAGAGCACGGAGGGGAAGCAACTAAAGCAACTAACTCTGCTAAGAGCTTCCCCAATGATGCATGCAGAAGAGAGGTTGGGCTCATTAGGCAGACTGAGGATGTGCAAGCTGTCATCAGAGAATGTATGATGATCAGGGAATCCTGAGTGGTCTGGGATGGCTGGAGTACAGATCCAGTGGAGGGGAGGAATGATGGCTTATTCAAATTACACTGACCTAATTTCCCTCTTGGACACAGATACTGTTCTCATACATTAAGGAAATGAGGTAAACACAGTGTAACTACTTAAAGGCATTTGATAAGTTTCTTTTGATCCGCTTATCGATAAGATGGAGAAATGTGGGCTGGACATGGGTGGATGCTTCTATGATTAGACCCATAAAGGAAAGCACTGAACCACTGTGCCAAGAGCTATGTGCTGACCAGCCCAGAGCAGGGAGCTGACCTCTAACTTCAGCCTGGAGGGAGGATGCTAATAGCTTAATGCAGTATTTGTTCTTAGCCTCCATCCTCATCAGTAAATTTACCACTGACTTGGATGAAAATAGGGGCCTCCTCGTTAAACTTTTGGAAGAGGGGTAAATACCACCTCAGATAATAGTATTTGGATTCAGACAGACCTCAACAGTCTGTAAGAAGGTAGAATTTACCCCATATGAACCTGAGGTTTCACATATGGGTAAAGAACTAAGGAATGAAAGAGACAGAGTTTAGCATTAGCACAAGTGAATATGATCTGCACTTTTAGGTGATAATAAGCTCCATACACCCAGCAGTGTGATTCTACTGCCCTTCCCTTCAAAGCAAACAGAACAATCCCACTTAATCAGCCCAGAATAAAAAAGATTATGATGGTCTGTGCCACCCTTCTTGAGGATTAGAATATATTAAAATGACTGCATTTAACTCTAGGTCTTACACTATAGGAGAAATACCAGGAAAGTGGAGGAAACAGGATGGTTAAGTGATGTAAAACTAAGTTTTAAGATTAATAGTCAAGGGAGCTCATCAGGTTTAGCCTGAAAAGAGTTGGGATGAACTTGACAGCTACCTCAAACATCTGAAAGATCTTATCTGGTCTCAGATTTAGGCTTGTACCAATAGATCTTCAAGGGGAATAGGAATACCTAGGACCAAGCATAAGATACGGAGGGAGAGGGGTCTTGGCTTAACATAAGGAAGAACTGTCTCACAGACAGATGCAAAGAGCCGCCTCCAGACAGGTTGGCTTCCTAATCTCCAAACGTGACTAAGCACAAGGTGAACAACCGCTTCAAGAGATCGCTGCAGACCAGCAGCTCTCAATCTTATCAAATCAACACCCTTCATCTAAATAAATGTGTATTTTATAATATGCCCCTTATAACACTGAAATGAAGTTCATAGCTAATATAACCTAGGTACACAGTTAATTGTATGAAATCAATAAAATGCCCAAAGGAAAGTGACTTATAACAAGTATTTCAGTAAGTAAATTCTCAGCCACAAGTTCACTAAAAGACATAATGAAATACTCAGATGCTTGCACCTACTTCTATAGGGCAAATTTAGCTATAGGAGAAATGGGATCAGAAACAATTTCATTACAAACGAAAATAGGAAAATGAAAAGCAGAGGTGAGGGGGATAAGAAGGGGTGGATAATGGGGCTGGGGTGTAATGCATAGAACATTAAAATAAAAACTAGTGCCATAAATAATAACTGGGTATTTCTTTCTTTCTTTTTTTTTTCCTGAATATTCACTTATTTTGGAGGGGGGGGAGAGAAAAAGAGTGAGTAAGTGCACGAGTCAGGGAGGGGCAGAGAGAGAGAGGGGGGCAGAGAGAGAGAGGGAGACAGAGGATCCCAAGCAGTCTCCTTGCTGAGAGCAGAGAGCCCATGCAGGGTTGAACCCAGGAACCATGAGATCATGACCTGAGCCGAAGTGGGATGCTTAACCGATTGAGCCACCTAATCACCCCCAATAACTGGGTATTTGCAAACATAGTAATTTAGAACTCTTTTCTTTAGAATGTCCCAATAAATATTCACATAGGTCCTACAGAAGATACAAAATTCCTGAGTGTAAGGGACAACCGCTTGTTGTCTAGAACCGTCCCACTCATTACAGGGCATTTGGCACCTCTACCGCCCCCCAAGTAAATGCCCGTAGTGCCCCCCATTCTGATAACCATGGGGAACCAAGTGTGCCCTGCAGGGGATACGGCACTCATCGAGAACTACCTGTTACAGCAGAAAATCACACTCTGTGGGTAAACTAACATTTAAAACTTTTTTAACTAAATTTTTTTAATTTCAAAAGTTCCTTCAAAGCTGAGATTGTATAAACTCCACACACAAGAAGTTATCTGTCTTCAAGACGCTCTGTGCTTCATCTGACCTCTTTGACCTATGTTATTAAGGCGCCACAGCACCTCCGAAACAGGACAGGCCTGGTTAATATTCAGACTCCAGGATCTCCAAAGTCTGTAATTGGGGGCAAGTTACTCCATTTCTCTGGCCCTCAGCTTCTTCATCTGTAAAGGGCTGTTTACAGATTAAATGGGTCCAAAAGGTGTCTATAGAATCTAGTGTCCAGTGGGAACAGAAAATTATATTCAGCGAACCCAAACATTCAAGTATTCAGGAAAATTATACCTACCTTCAACATCACCTGAAGAGCTATATTCAAATTTGCCCCAAACAGAAAAATCCCATAGTAAACTAAGTCAAGCTAGACAGCTCTCGTGAATACAAAGCTGACAGCAATCAGCAACAGTTCACTGTTTACTGAACCTTAACCACATGCACCAAGGGTTTGCTGAATGCTGTTACACACAGCGTTTAATCTTTATGACTATATGAGGAGTTAATATTCGTAATCCTTTTCAGATAAAGAATCTGAAGTTTAGAAGGGTTAAAGAACTTATTCAAGGTCAAATAGCCATATGAGTGAGAGCCAGAATAATCAGCTTTACCTGATGCCAAAGTCAAAAGCACTAATAATGGCCTCTAATGCGAGGGTAGATCACCACACAGAATTTTCACATCAACTGCCTAGTTCTTCTTGAATTCACCCACCGCTAAAAAGAACAAGAGTGTGAACACCAACTTTTTGGCCAATTGTCTTTTAGGATGTAAATCTTGAACTGTATGCAGGCTAGTTATTATTATTCATTAATGAATGCACTGCAGTGACTATGCCAATGCATTCAATAAATATTTACTGCACTGAATGAGATTTTTAAAGAGCTAACTAGAGAGCATATTCCCTTGATCCACTAAACTAAATGAATTACCTCTTTAGTCTTAAGATCTGAAATAATGTCATAACTGTGAATATGCCAGAAATATTTAACAGCCGACCATTCTTCTGTTGTTTGGAAATGCAGTCCTCTGACTATCCAATTATTTTTCCACTAAAAACCAGTAAAAGCAAGGAATCAGAATCAGAAAATGGAATTTTCACCTTTTTAAAATAACATTTCTTTATTGATTTTGTTATAAAAGTCCTTTTTTTTCTAGAGACTAAAATTGTAGGTCCTTTTTAGAGCTAAAAATTATGATTCTATAAAAATTTTACCAGAGGTTTTTAATGTATTACATGAACTCCTCCGTTAATACTCATAATAATATAAGAATTCAGTTTTGAACAGTTTTCCACATGCACAAAGACAGATTAGAGGGGAAAAATAGGCAGAAGGTCACGTATAAAGTTATGAGAGGCAATGAAAACAGAACACAGTTTACTCTGCCATTCTCACTTCTCATACACAGAAAAAACTTCCTCTTTCTCACCATCAATCATTATTTATTTAGTGTCCACTACAAGCATATGATTGTCTTTCACAAGAATGGGGAAAACTCTGATGCCAGCATCACCCACATAAGTGGTTTCTGGGGACACCCCCTTCCTATTGCTCCAGCACTGCAAAATCACCCTAGATGATCCCTAAAATGAATCTAAACGTGGCAGGCACGAAAGAGCATTTAAAAAACAAAAACAAAACAGGTGACATGGGAACAAAAGTTTGTCCTTGATTACTTCTGGAACTCACTTTAATATTATCAGACCTATGCTAAAATCCTAGGATCTTTGGCCTTTTGAGTCCCCCCTTGCCCCCCCACCCCCTGACCTCTTCTGGCCTTGTCCCAAAAGGAATAAGCTCCACTCTCTTCTGGAGTCTCTGTACTGGTACAGAACTGAAGTTCGTTCCCCAAGGCCTTGTAGAAAGTAGGTGCCAATGTGGGGCGCCTGGGTGGCTCAGTCGGTTAAGCGTCTGACTCTTGGTCCCCGCTCAGGTCATGATCTCATGGTTTGTGAGTCCCGAATCAGGCTCCACACTGACAGCAAGGAGACTGCTTAGGATTCTCTTGCTCCCTCTCTCTCTGCCCCTCCCCACCCCCCGTCTCTCTCTCAAAATAAACAAACATTAAAAAAAGAAAGAAAGAAAATAGGTGCCAATGTGAATCACGGCTCCAGCTCCCTGTACTCACAGCAAATGCTGTCACTACTGCATGGCTTGTGGCCTTATGCCATGCCCCGAGTCCTTCCATTTCAGAACAGAAATAAAAGTGAGCAGTGGTTACTACTAATTTACTACCACTACCACTGATTTCTTATTGTTGCTTTTAGATAATTTATTGGGAGGGTCTATTTGATAGATCTGAATTAGAATTAATTGATGCAAACAAAACCAATAAAATTTAACGGATAAAAGAGGTCATAAATGGAATGCCTTTACAAAGAACATACAATTTATGGGCTTCAAACACTAGTTTTCAACAATTCAATCTGGGTGTCTTTTGAGACTACCAAGAGACATAAAAGTTCCCTTTGCCAGGTAAACCATTTCACTAAGGAAAAGGCAATGTGCTTCTTTGTTCTCTTATGGAGAGTATCTGCAGTTGCATGCATTTTCAAAATACACTGGCATACGCCCACACTTGTAAAATGTAAACTAAAAAATAATTGAATTATCATTCTTTTTAATGTACTTTCAGTATATTTATTTACAATGGAGAGTACAAGAGGCAAAAGACAATTTACACTTATTCCAAAATAGTGCCTTGTCACACATACGTATTCAGTCTCTTCAATTCAGTAAGCATTTGCTAAAAACTTGTTTTATTTCTACCACCATACTATTTATCTAAAACCTATGAATCTAAAAAGGACTCAATGGGCTCTAAGAAAACTTTGATTTTAGACAAGGAGATAAAATTAACATAAATTTTTAAAAAATTAGAAAAAAATGAGTATTATAAAAATTCATGTCTAATAAAATGTGTTATGTACAGAGAGGTGTTAATGGAAGGAAAAGGACGAGGTCACATGGGCCAGTGTTGTTAGGGAAGATGCTTGAAGCAGGACAACACTGAAAACAACCATTCATGGTTATACTTCAACAGCGGTGCACGGTCAACAATCATGTAAACCAGAAACAGTTTCACCCTTAATGAAAATGTTCTCTATCAGAGCATGTTCAAGAGGACTGCAATTCTACCAGATTCTCCTCCAATGTCTAATGTAAAGACGGAGAGGGTCATGTGGTGCTTTGGTCAGTACAGTCTAAAATGTGCTAAATACACAAATATGGGTTCAGGAAGAAGGCATAATGAAAAGTGTCTAACAGGAAATCTGCCCAACACAAAATTAAATCAGCATTGTGAAATACTATGACCTCTTCTTGGAAAAAAAATGTACGGTATATTCAACTACAATTTTCCAAGAGACTGGATTAAGAAACCAAGTCTGTGGCTTAAATACATTCTCTTTTAAAGGTTTAGTAAGTTGCTTCATAAAAAAGTTCTTGTAAGATTCAAAAGAAAATGGCCCTTTGCTACACTGGATTGTTCTCAATTCCACACTTCCTCCCGGTTCCAGAAATCTACACCCACACCCTTTGCTACGCCACCTTGTGGCGCTTTGCACTACTGCGCGAAGCCTGCATCCACCCCCCTTGGCCATGTGGCTTGTTTGACCAACAGGTGGAGAATTAACAGCGTACCTAATTCAACTTGAGGCACTAGGAGGCCTGGCAAATTTCTGCTCTCCACTAGTAGAGCATGCTCCAGGTAGCAATTTTTGCTTCTTCAGCCCTGTCCAGGATAAAAACATGTAGAATTGACCTGAACTCCTACCTTAACTTTGGAATCCAGCCCACCCTTGTCAAACTGAACCAAGAGCAGCCAAACCGCAGTCAATCTACAGATTTAGGAATATGAAATAAATAATTGTGGTTCTAAGCCACTAAGATTTGGAGGCTGTTATGCAGCTGTATCACACACACACAAAAAAAACAAAAACAAAAAACCAATACATCCTTAGAAATATCCTGATCCACAAATTACTTTGTGGATTTTTACCAGGAAGATCAAAGCCACATATTACATACTACTGTCTATAAGAATAACTCTACCAAGGCCTGGAATACCAAAGCCCAGAGACAGAAGCAGCCAATTAATACAAATAGCCAAGAAATCTTCCTTTCCGTCCAGTTGTCATTCATCCCTTAACCAATGTGCATGGCTATGGAAGTTTAACTGTAAGAAGGCATCACTTGACACCAAGGGTAACTCATGCACATCTTGGTATATTTACCCACAGACTTTGATGTTACTTTTTGTTATGAGGTGAACTGTGTTACCCCCTCGCCCCCGTGCCAAAGGTTTAAGTTGTATCCACAATACCACATAATGTGACTTTATTTGGAAAAAGGGTACTTGCAGATGCAATTAAGATGAGGTCATACTGGAGTATGGTGGGCCTCTAATCCAGTATGACTGGTGTCCTTAGAAGAGGAGGGCCACATGAAGACAGAGTCACACAGGAACACCACGTGATAACAGAGCAGATTACGGTGATGTAGCTGCAAGCCAAGGATTCCAAGGACAGCCAGCAAATCACCAGAAGCCGGAAGAGGCAACAGAGGATTTCTCTCAAGTTTCAGAGAGATCATGGCTCTGCCAACACCTCAATTTTAGAATTTTAACCTCCAGAACTGTAACACAATGAATTTCTGTTGTTTTAAGCTACCCAGTTTGTGCTACCTTGTCAGAGCAGCCTTAGGAAACTAATTCGCTTGTTTTAAATTGTATACACCATCACTGTTCCACAGGAACACCGCATCAAAAATGTTACTGCTTTCCCACCATGGCTGTTCCGCCACTTTCTCTTGGAATTTACAGAAATGTCAGCCAGTAATTGAGAGCACTGGTATGACTTTTTGAGTATTAGAGCAGAAAGCTTCCACAATTAACATCTGTACCTAGGAGATAATTTAAGCATAGCTATTTGAATAGGTAGACAGAGAAATGACCTGATTACCAAGAAAAATATTCTGAACATAAACAGGGTTTTGAAATATTCTGAGAACACAGCATCACCGTGTATTATGCTGCTATTATCATACTTTAGCAATTTTAGTCTAACATAAAATATAGTCTCATGCTGTTAGGTTTCCCATGCACACCTATGCTATCTTGTACCATTTTCTAATTAATCACTGATCATGCCCCATTCTTCTGCTCAGGCTGTAAGCTCTCTAAAGGCAGGGAACATGTCTTACGTTTCATGTGCATAAGCACATGCACATGCACATTACAACTCCTAGCTTAGGCTAGCATAGGATCTATGTTTATCAAGTTCATTTTTAATTTGTTATGGCTAAATACCTAATAGAAACTGACTTCGGGGTATAGAACAATAAGGTCTTGCCTTTTATTCAGATCAGTGGTCGCCATTTTATTTTTTTAAGTTTACTTATTTATTTTGAGAGAGAGAGAGAGAACAAGTGGGAGAGAGGGGCAGAGAGAGAGGGCAAGAGAGAGAATCCCTAGCAGGCTCTGCAACGTCAGCGCAGAGCTTGATGTGGGGCTCCATCCCACAAACCATGAGATCATGACTTGAGCCGAAATCATGTCAGACACTTAACCAACTCAGGCACCCAGGAGCCCTGGTGGCCTCCATTTTAAAAGTTATAGTCCATGTCAATAAAAGTACCTGAACATAAAATCCTAATATATATATGTATATGTATATATATATATATATATATATACATATATACATATTTACTTCTACTTATTTATTTATTTAATTTTTTTTAACGTTTATTTATTTCTGAGACAGAAAGAGACAGAGCATGAATGGGGGAGGGTCAGAGAGAGAGGGAGACACAGAATTTGAAACAGGCTCCAGGCTCTGAGCTGTCAGCACAGAGCCCGACGTGGGGCTCGAACCCACGAACCACAAGATCATGACCTGAGCCGAAGTCGGACGCTCAACCGATTGAGCCACCCAGGTGCCCCTATATATATTTTCTTCTAAAAAACATGTCTTCTGCACTAATATATGCATTGTAAAACATGTAACAAAAATAGAAGTCATGAAAAGATGATATAGACATTCTAACAATTTCTTCCCTTACCCTCATGGGGCACATGAACCCCAGCTGGGAAACCACTGGTCCAGCGTACAAGGGTAGACATATGAAAACATTTCCTAGGATTTTGTCCTTTCCAGGAAATGCAAGATCTATAAGAATCTAACATATTTATGAACTTTAAACACATTCTCTGGAAGATTCATTAAATTGTCTTGATGAAACAAGCAATATTTTAGAGACGATGACAGAGGTGTCCTTGCAATTAGGATTAGTTTGTATGTTACTGGACCCCAATCATAAACCCGTTGCTAATCATGGTGCTCTCTGCAACTGAGCTCTTTGGTTTTTAGGCTTTAGGAATGAAAACATATTATCAAATTTTCAGGTAAATATCTAGAAGACTGAGAGAACCAAATGACGTAACATTCTGATTTTGAAAATAAAGGAAGGAGAAGGTTGGACAGAGGAAAGATGGAACACAAAACTCATAAATCATCTCTTAAGAATACTGTCACCACAACAACATCCAACATTCCTGTGTTCCATGTGCTGGAAAACTGAAGGGCATAGAGTAATATAAAACACAACCCTATCAGCTTACTGTAAGAACAACTAAGCCATAAAACAAGCCAATATTTAATTTGTGGTACAAATAGTTAAGTGCCAAAATAACCATAATCAGGGTAGAGAAGATGTCCTGGAAAGTGTTTATGGAATTAAGTATCAACCTGGTGCAGAATATTGGCTTTAAAGGAAGAAATGTGCAGGAAATCTCCAATAAAGGGGGCAGTCAACAGCCCCAGAGGCAGGAATTACCCCTGTGTGTGAGAGGGGTCCTGGAGTGCTGAGTTCATTCAGATGGGGAGCAGGAGATAAGGAGGAGTGCCTGAAATGTAGAGAAGATACAGAGCCATTATCATGGCAGCTGCATTCTCTGGCTTTAACTTCCATGAGAAAGCTACCACCACTAAAATGTCATCAATCATTTCATTTGGTCTACTTATTCTTGAAGAACTAGCCTTGGGGCTGATCTATACACAAAACAAGCAAGCTAAGTGCAAGAAAATATCAAGCAGATGGCATGTGGGTGAAAATGTTGGGGAAGTGAAATATTAGCAGATTTGAAAGGAGGAAGAGAAAGTAAAATATGTCAAAATGAATATACATTTGATAAAGAAACATCGAGAATATAAGAATCCTATGATACATTAATTTTATAATTTCTTTTTTTTTTAATTTTTTTTTTTAACATTTATTTATTTTTGAGACAGAGAGAGACAGAGCATGAACAGGGGAGGGGCAGAGAGACAGGGAGACACAGAATCTGAAACAGGCTCCAGGCTCTGAGCTGTCAGCACAGAGCCCGACGCGGGGCTCGAACTCACAGACTGTGAGATCATGACCTGAGCCGAGGTCGGACGCCCAACCGACCAAGCCACCCAGGCGCCCCAATTTTATAATTTCTAACAAGTATCACTGTAATACATATGGATAATAAAAATGTGAAAAACAGAAATTACCTATGATCCCATCAAGGGGGGAAAAACTTTACTATTTTGTCACTTTCCTGTCTTTTCTTCTATGCAGGTATGTTTTAAAATCAAATTAGGGTCTTTGGTATACCATCACTTAAACATGACTCCACTGTTGGATTTGTCTCAAATTTTCAAATCATCACCCTTGATAACAACTAACACTTAGAGTTGCTTACTCTGTGACTGTACTTTACATATATTAACTTATCTAATTCTCAATACAGTATGGGAGGTAGATACTATTATCTTCACTTTATAGATGATAAAATCAAGGAGAAATTAACTTGCCTAAGTTCACAGGGCCGGTAAGGGGTGGAATAGGATTCCAAGTGGGGCACCTGGCTCCAGAACCCCTCCTCTTAACCCTTCGACCATTTCACATGCCGCCCAAAGACAGTACAGTAATCACTGAAATTAAGCCTCATTCCTGAATTCCTTAGGATGCACTCTTAGGATAGAACCACTGGTGCCAAAAAATTCTATTAGCTAAACTATTGTCAATCTAAATATACCAACATAGGGGCACCTGGGTGGCTCAGTCGGTTAAGCATCTGACTTCAGCTCAGGTCACAGTCTCAGAGTTCATGAGCTCGAGCCCCACATCAGGCTCTCTGCTGTCAGCACAGAGGCTGCTTCAGATCCTCTGTCCCCCTCTCTCTCTGCTCCTCCCCCACCCACCCACACACACTCTCCCAAAAAATAAAATAATAAACATTAAAAAATAAATAAAATAAAGTATACCAACATACCTTCTCACCACCTATGAAAAAAGGAATATGACCCAACCTCAATCTTCCCAGCACTGTCATGGACTTTTAAAATCTAATTATAATCAGCATTTCTTTGATACAATGAAGTTGAATACTTTTTCATGTCTTGGCTATCTGTAGCTACTGATTTGTGAATTTCCTATTCCTGCTATACACTGAATGATTGTGTCTCCACCACTCCCGAATTCATATGTTGGAAAGCTAATGCCCAAGGTGATAATATCAGGTGGGGCCTTTGGGAAGTGGTTAGGTCATGAGGTCAGACTAGACCCCTCATCAATGGGATTAGTGCCCTCATAAAAGAGGTCCCAGAGAGATCCCTCGCACCTTCTCCCATGTGAGAACACAATGGGAAGTCAGCAGTCTGCAACCTGGAAGAGGAGCTTCACCACAGCTCGACCAAGCTGGCGCCCTGATCTGGGACTTTCAGTCTCTAGAACTGGGAGCAATAAATGTTGCTGTTTACAAGTCGCCCAGTGTATGGTATTTTGTTACAGCAGTCTGAATGGACTAAAACAATTTCTTATAGAATGCTTTTAAAAGAGTTAAGACATATGGGGCGCCTGGGTGGCTCAGTTGGTTAAACATCTGACTTCAGCTCAGGTCACGATCTCACGGTTTGTGGGTTCAAGCCCCATATCTGGCTCTGTGCTAACAGCTCAGAACCTGGAGTCTGCTTCAGATTCTGTGTCTCTCTCTCTCTCTCTCTCTCTCTCTCTCTCTCTCTGCCCCTCCCCCGCTTGTGTTCAGTCTCTGTCTCTCAAAATGAATAAGCGATAAAAAAAATTTTTTAAATAAGGCATATTAAACAAACTATTTTGGAAAGTGCCATGATTTGAGAGATCAGAGGGCTACTAATGAACTGTTTCAGTGGAACCCAGTGACAGGCAGTGTATTAAGGGAATCACCAAGACCTAGGGAGGAGGGTTCAGATGTAAACACCGGGATCATAAGGAATGAGCAGGCCCTCCCAACAGCCTAAAATTGTGCTTTATATCATACAGCAGGGGCTATTTTTATCTGATGGCTAGAATATTCATGACTACTCCTCAGGACACCCTCAATTCCTAGCACCAACCGGTCTGAGGAAACAAATCAGTAAATCTGATGTTTGCTGAGGTGAGAATTGCAGAAAGAAAATGAAAGATCTGGAAGGATCTCATAACTACAAAGTCATCTCACGATTTTTTCCTCTTCTACAAGCCATACCTGATTAGTGATCAGAATCATCCACCAGCCAGGATTCCACATGAACAGTGCTGAACAAACACTATTATATTCTTACTCTCTAAATCCTCTGTTAATCAGTCAACAGCAAATTACCTCGTGCCAGGCACTTTGCAATAAAACTGAGCACACAGGACACCCTCTGATTACTTGGCTTGGAACTAAAAATACCTCCTTCACATGCTTAGGAGTCACTTCTTAGGATGGACCACTCTCTCCAGATGATTCGTGTCATCTGACAGGGTCGATGTTTAATGGCACCCTATCTGGAGGTTTTTGCCACTCTGTGTACCAATCACAGAGGCAAACCCAAGGGCGGAGGCACAAAAGACACACTCCCAGATGTGGGCCATAATAAACAAAAGTTATCTTAAAAGGTTGTTAACACAATGTTTGAGAGAGAATTAGTAAAGTAAGTCAGGGATGCTAGAGAAAATGATAGACATGTATTCTACTGGGGGTAGGGGAGAGTAGAAGAGGGATGAATGGTTAAATGAAAGCTTCAGCCTGGGCTTTTTTCTTTTTTAACTGATCATAACATGCTATCCAAAGTCATAGTTCATTTCTACTAGAAAAGCAATTTTGCTATTTATGAGAAATGCCTATTCCCAGTATGGAAACCAATTTGGGACGCTACATTACGTGGGGAAGTCTTCATGAGTTTATGGAATCTCACCTAAGAATGCCCCCTGGAGATGACACCAGAAGTGAGTGTGTCTTGTTAAGCAAAATGGGAGCACAGAGTGTTCCAGAGGGAACAGCATGGAGAAGAAAAATCATATGCTATGCATATGCAGGAAGTGACAAGCAGTTTTACATGGTAGTAGAGATTCTTAATTTGGGATCCAAAAGATGGATGTGCAGGCAAAATGGTGTGTGGTGTGTGATGAGATCATGAACTTTCATCGGATTGTCATAAAGGTCTATAATTTGGGGTGACGGGGGGAAGGGAGGGAGTCAAGAACTGCAGGCCAAATGCATGACAGGGAGGTACAAGGGGTAAAAGATGAATTCCTCCAGAGCCCAAGAGCCCAGTAAGATCTCTGGTGGACTCCTTCCTGTGTAGGATGGGAATCCTTTAGAAAGTATGAAGAGAGACGTTTAATTTTTTTAAATATTTATTTATTTTTGAGAGAGAGAGAACACAAGCAGGGGAGGGGCAGAGAGAGGGGAGACAGAATCTGAAGCAGACTCCAAGCTCTGAGCTGTCAGCACAGAACCTGACATGGGGCCCCAACCCACAAACCGCAAGATCATGACCTGGCCTTAAGTTGGATGCTTGGACAACTGAACCACCCTGGTGCCCCTGAAGGGGGAAGTGTAGAAGGAAGACTGGCTGAAATGTGGAGAGTTGAAATGTAGCAGAAAGTAAAATGCAGGCAACTGTCCAAAGCATCTGAGGAGCCAAACAAGGGCAGTGGGAATGGAGAGACGGGAATTCGAGAAATGGTTAGTAGATAAAACAAGCAGACTGAACGTTCATATTTGCTTGCAAATGCATAAAATGTCACTGGAGGATCCCAATGAACCGGTAGCATTGGTTGCCAGTAAACAGGGGAAGCAGGTAACCAGGGAAAGAGGATGAGAGAGTCCTTTTATTATATACCATCTGTACCTTTTGAATCAAAAAAGGGTGGCGCCTGGGTGGCTCAATTGGTTAAGCAGCCGACTTCAGCTCAGATCATGAGTTTGAGCCCCACGTTGGGCTCTGTGCCCAACCTGCTTCAGATTCTGTGTCTCCCTCTCTCTCTCTGCCCCTCTTCTGCTTGTGCTCTGTGTCTCTCTCAAAAATAAACATTTAAAAAAATTTTTTAAAGGTATTATCTACTATTAAAATAAAATTTTAAAAAGACATATAGGTTATTGAAATGAAATGCTTCTATGTAAAAATCTGCCCACATCTCTCTCCAAACCACTCTAATGGTTAAAAGTTGTACTTTTTTGTTTGTTTTTGAGAGAGGCAGGGGGAGAGGGGCAGACGGAAAGAGAGAAAGAATCTTGAGCAGGCTCCACGCTCAGCACAAAGCCTGCACAGGACTTGATCCCACAACCCTGGTATCAATCATGATCTGAGCCAAAATCAAGAGTCAGACACTCAACCGTCTGGGACATCCAAGCGCACCTCAAAGTGCACTTTTCAACTCAGATTATTTTTGCCCCAAAGGCTCCTGGACTGCACCTTAAGAAGGACCAATCTATCTGTTGACCTGGGTGACAAACATATCAAACTGAACTTGGCATCATATAAATGTAAATAACTACCTCGTTAAATTCAACCAACTTAACAGGTAGTTATTGAAATATCAGAATCAAGAAGGTTTGGTCAATTAACTCAGCTTGATCTTTTAAATTTTTGGTAAATAAAAGAGGCTCTAGAAGAATCTATTAATCTGATTTATTAAAACAAAGATGAATCAAATAAATTACTGATGTGAAAGAGGTCAGATTTGAGGTCCACTATGATGAGTGTTAAGCTAGTTTAGGGTAGCTCTTCGGCTAAAATAACTTTCTAAAAATTAGGAGGAATAAATCTCCTGTTCAGCCTAACAAAACACATGAGGCAGATACTCCAGAAATGACTGACTTAAATTGAATGGTTTTACCAATTTTAAATAAGTGGTAAGTGGACATGAATTTAATAGTTACAAAATAGGTGGAATTTAGTTTTGCAAAACTATGGAACATTGTCTTCCATTTGGCTATATAAACTCAAATATATATAAGTGGAATTTTGGGGCGCCTGGGTGGCTCAGTCAGTTTAAGCGACTGACTTTGGCTCAGGTCATGATCTCACGGTTTGTGGGTCTGAGCCCCACGTCAGGCTCTGTGCTGACAGCTCAGAGCCTGGAGCCTGCTTTGGATTCTGGGTCTTCCTCTCTCTCTGCCCCTCCCCTGCTCATGCTCTGTCTCTCAAAAATAAATAAACATAAATAAATAAATAAATAAATAAATAAATAAATAAATAAATAAGAGGAATTTAGTTTTGCTAAGCTAAGGCACACTGTTTTCCATTTGGCTGTATAAGCTCAAATATACTAAACTTTCAATTCTTGTTCAAATGATATTTAATGGAATTAAGTTGTTAATCAAAAACATATGTGTCCAGAGATCAATTCTGCAAATGTTTTCATTTGGTTTTGTGTGTTATGTTTTGCCTTGTTTCACAAAGGATGTGAGTCAGCTTTAAATAATAAATTCAATAAAGTGGGAAAATATAATTATATAAAAATCAGAATCAAGAGAAACAAGGTAGAACAGAAGCCCAATACCAAGGAAAAGTCAGAACATCAATACTAGGTCATAAGTTTTTACAAGGTTATTAAAATTGAGTTGCAAATTTGATTCTGCATTTGTATGTTGCCAAATCAAAAAGGGAAATATAATCAATTATGTCATCCTAGTTTTGCATGATGAAAAAAAGACATAATAATGGTGCAGGGGAAGTAAAGTTTTTCTTTGGCATTCATCACTAAATGGAACTTGCCTGGGTCTTCACACAAGAGCTGCAAAAGGAACCATGATCTTGGTAACCGCAACTCCTAAGTAACAGAACAGCAGGTTTCTTGTGACTGCTGTTATTAGCAGAATCCTTCAGCGTGAGCACAACCGAGGGGGTGGGGGTGCAAAGGAAGCAAAACAAGGTAACCAAACCACATCATTTCTGAAAATCTGGCTCGACTGCTGGTCTAACACCTAGAATTGGAATGGAATATGTGGACTTAATAGCCTTTATTCTGCCAACCTTCTGTACGCGTCATTTCTCCCAGTTGAGATTCAGATCAAATTTTTGTGCAGACAACTGATATTCTCTGGTATGTACAAAGGCATTCTATGCCATTGTTCAGAGGACATTAATAGACAACAATTATTCTTCAACCACCAGTTCCCCATATTTGAAATTCAAGGTCATACAAATTTTCTTTTCCATACTTTTTCTGCAACCATAACAATTTTGGTTCCAACATATATAAATTGGGTAGATACCACTGGATGTAAAGAACAACTACAAAAATTATGGACTGGGATACAAAAGAACTGTGATTAAAAAAAAAAGGGGGACAGTCAATAACATTTTGAAAGGAAGGGATAGAAATTTGGCAATAAAATCTTGGGAAAGATACAGAAAGATAGGAGAGAGTATACTGAGTCTTAGAATTGCGTTCCAGTAGTGCATATGGGGGCAGAGTGTTGGGAGTTCACCAGATAGGGCCCTGTGAGTCATCCAATCAGAGACATTGCGCATTTGGATGCAGGACACACAGAAAAATGCCTCTCCCATTCTGAGATTAAAAACTAGCTCTTACTTGATGGTTTCAAGGCCAAGAGTGTCAGCACAGCCTAAGCACTCAATTTCTATTTGTCAAATGAACAAATAAGTGTTTATTATCTGCAACAAAGTAAAAAGAATTTAGGTAACCATAGGTGAGGGCTCTTTTGAGAAATTAAAGTGAACAAGTAAAAGCCATGTAAATTACCTGCTCAATATTCTTGATTACAAAGATATGAAATAGAATTATCTTTATTTGGGGGAGGATTTTTGCTTCCTTTTAATAAATCATAATATTTTTCATATGTTCCCTCTCACAATTGGTTCCCCCAATCTTACCATCTTTTACATAGAAATCTGATTTCCTCCCCATCTAGGAAGAGCCCAACTAGGCTGCAGAGCAATAGTAATAAACTGTGGCTTACCACAGTTTTATGAAAGTAAGCTTTTTGGGTAGTATGTAGTGAGGATAGTGATGAGGTATTAAAATGACAAAAAAAAAAAAAAAAAAAGGGCTCCTGGCTGGCTCTTGGCCCATGCGACTCTTGATCTCAGGGTTGTGAATTCCAGC
The DNA here is from genome assembly GCF_027475565.1 of Acinonyx jubatus. Classification (NCBI taxonomy): domain Eukaryota; kingdom Metazoa; phylum Chordata; class Mammalia; order Carnivora; family Felidae; genus Acinonyx; species Acinonyx jubatus. Next base: position 38,374,169 of record NC_069385.1, read on the forward strand.
CCCAAGCTGGGTACAGAGATTACTTAAAAATAAAATCTTAAAAACATTTTTTTAAATGACAAAAAAAGTAAAGGAAAAAAAAAGAAAAGAAATGACTGGACTACTCCCAGATAATTGTGTTAAATAAAGTTACTGAAAAGAGGTTAATACTGACTGACTCATAAAACTTATATAACAGGAAAATAAAAACAAAGTCAAAACAGGAAATTTCATAGTGAAAAAACATAGCCAATGAAATATGATACAGTTATCCTTGATTTTTCCAAGATAACACAAAATTTAAAAGCATCAAGACATGGGATCTTCAAAATCCCTGATTTCCAAAATTTGACAAATTTGGAAATCAATATGCTTATATACTGAGGAAAACCTATACAGTTGAAAATGGGTATACCATATATTTTGAAACACTTAGGAGTCACAGACACTTCTAAATGCTTTATTTTTACCTTTACCTGTAATAAAATATAATTAGATCATCCACAACAACTCAAATCAACCAGAGTTAATATGTCATTTACTAACCACATCACTGTTACCTCTGGAGTAACATAATTTTCTTTTAAACATGAAACGTATTTTTGAAATTGTATTTGAGAGTTTATTAGAAATATGTCTGATTATCAACATTAAAAAATCTGCAAGCTTAGAATGAAATGCACTTATATTAGGAGTGGAAGAGAATTACCTCATTTAATAACACAATTAAAGAAGGATAGCATGTGGTCCTGAGAATGCCAAAATTCATACTTAAAACTGTTAAGAGAATTTAATTTAACTCTTTGTAAAAGAGGCAATTTTTAAAATCCAGTTAAACTTCAAAAGCCACAGGACAAATACATGTAATCCTCAATTGTCCTTAGATGAAGCTTAAAACACAGTTCATTCAACAAATAACTCATGAGCTCCCATTATCCATCAGACGCATTGCATTACAGAATTGAACAAGATATAGACTCTGTCCTCCTGGAGCCGACATCGGCTCATTTTCCAAAGCTCTAAACCTTACTTAACACGTTAATATAAAATTGGAGTTCACAACGATCTACTTTCCAAAACTCTAAAGCTTCTTGCTGAATATAAAATTATTTTTTTAAAGGACAGCCCGAGAAGAGAGAATCGTGCTCAAAGCCCTGATGTATGAACTTCACACTTGGGAGAAGAGAAAGAATTCATAAACCAAAACACAAACCGTAACACCTAGCTGGAAGCTATAGGCTGCGCCCAAGACTGCCTCTGCTGGCCGCCCGGGTGCATCCTTCCAGCAGATTCTCAACTCCCGACACCTGTATCAAACTTGCCACTCTTAAAACACATCGCTTTAGGAAAGCAGGAAGCTCCTCGAGTAAGCAGAATACCCCAGCCTCATCTACGTCCGGAATAATCTGACTTCTGGAATAATAATCTAACCTTCCCTAACTGGCCCTAAAATGTTGACTGTAGGGGACTGAGCCATCAATTTTATATACCAGCCAGCCAGTTCTGAAATATACAAAAATCCACCGCTACTTCTACGTGCCGCTAAAATAACGCTTTGCGTGCTTACACGTTTGGCTAAAACAGGAAGAACGCATCTGCTCATCCAGCCGAAAAAATACGGTGACATATTTTCACCTGAGCTGCTGAAAATACAACGGTACCCCCCCAGCCCCCACCGCCCAAATAAGCCACGAGCCCACAGGTCCTCCCCACCCCCGCCCGCAGCCCACCGGGCCCGGGGTGGGGAAGGGGGGGGGGGGTGGTAAGCGGAGAAGGGTCAAGCTCTCCTTCGCCACCATTCGGCCTTCCGAGCTCCACAAGAGGTTGTCAGGTTAACGAGGTCTGCCTCCAGCGCCATTAGCACACCTCCGAGGGCTCTGCCGAGCCCGGGCAGGAGGCAAGTTTGGCGGGTCCTGGCCCCGGCTGCCCGCCTCTCCCCAGCGGCAGCATCAGCTGCCGGCGGCTTGCGAGAGCGGGTCCCCGCCTCACCCACCTACCTACAGGGCGGGGGCGCCGGCTCCGCGGGTCCGGGAGAAGGGGATCGGGCGCACGCATTTCTGGGAGCGGTGGCCTCTGCTGCTCGGCGCGGGGGAGCGCATCCTCTAGGGTGGGTGGAAGGAGGGGTCGGGGGAGGATCGTGCGGCGAGGAGGAGCAGGGACGGGAGGGAGGAGCGGCGAGGCGCGTGCCCCAGGGGACCGGCGTCCGGAGCTGATGGACTCGGGCGCCGCCAGGACTCCTCAGGCCTCTTCCCGGGCGCGGCGCCTTGCCAACCCTGCAGCTGCGCCCGCGGTCAGGGCATTGGCCGCGACAGGCTCGCGGGCCCGGCCGGAGGCGGGGAACTGCGGGTGGCGCGACGCGGTGCAGACGCCCGCCTCTAGCTCCGCCCGGCCCGCGCCACGCTCTGCGCCCCTCCGCGGCGGCGGGGGCTAGAAAGCTCGGCGGCCGGGCTCCGCGGCTCGGGCTGCGGCATCCTCCCCGCCACGGCGACCTCGGAGCTGGAAGGCTGGGCGCCCCGGCCACCCCCGGTTGCTGCAGCCTCCGCTGCCCCGGCACAGCCCCAGTCCCGGCCGCGCGGCTCCGCCCCGGGTTGCTGCGCGCGCGGCCTCCTCAGGCCTCGGCCCATTGTGACGCCTCCGAGAGCCAGGTCGCTGCTACCCTGGAGGCCGGACGCCGGATGGTGGAGCCTGGGAGGGTCTTCTTACCTCGCCCCGGGCCGCATCCCCTACAGCTGGCCTGCCGTGGCACCGCGCTTCAAGTGAAGCTTTGAGAGCAGAGCCGAAGTTATAAAGCGTCTCCCGGGCCTTAAAACCTTGAGTTTCCTTCCAGCTTGGGGGCTACTGGCCACAATTAATTCATCCTTCTGTCCTTTCCGGCGTTACGTTTCGCAAAGGGGCCCACCATCTCCTCCCCCTCCCGTTCCCGTTCCTGGTACTGCATCCCGGATGCTGCCAAATTATAATCATTACAGCGGTCGGGACGTAGCAGTTGGGCCCTCCAGGCCGACACTTGGCAGAGACCCGAGAGAGCCTTGGTTGGGGGGAGGATTTGCATCAGCAGCGGGGCAGTGCCCGTGAGCTTCCCATCCCCACTTGAGAGCTGTTTCCTCTGTGGTCCCATGACCAGCACTGCAAGATGACTAGGAGGATTTGATCTTGAGGATTACCCTTGTACACACACAATACAACTCACGGCGGAGTCTGCAGCTGGCTTGATAACATTGGTGTGTCAGAGGCCGTACACACAGGCCCACTAGATAGTGGCCTCCTCTGGGTTGTTGATGCTGTTGATGCTGTATCAGCCTCTCCTCAAAGGCCGAGCCAAGCATTTAACAGTGGTGGCTTTTGGATTTCAGTTGCAAGTAGGTCCTGTTATACTATCTTGCGAGAAACGGCATAATCGCTCAATTCTGCACTGAACATGTATAAAATGGGGCCTCCTGTTTCCATCTTTAGGCATTGTGTGATTTGCCAATTATGTTCAAGGGAAAATTCCACTTACACTACAAAGACTTGATTTTATTGAATCAAAAGAACATTGTTGGGGCTTTCCAGAGAAACTGAGCCACTCTCACACTTCTTTGATCGGTGCTTTTGTGATTTGGAAATCTAAGGTTAATTTTTTTTTTTAAATGGGCAAAGATAAGACATGTTCCATAGCGGTACAAACCGATAAAATCTGGAAGATTTCTTGAGCATGTGTAGGAGGGTGGTAGCTGAACTGCTTAGGAGTCAGGAAACACTGACACATGACTTGGCCACTTAGAGGACTTTGACCTAGAGCCCCAGTTCATATCCAAAAGGTCATGGTGTTTTGCCCCCAGATTTAGAATAACCCAGCTATGTTTATAGAAATGTTCATGTGTCTGTGATGTGTAAGTGGCAGAGTGAAGTCACCTAATGAGAATTTAGCAGTTGCTCACGCTAACAAAAGTTATGAAGTTTGCTTAGAACACAGTGTGTAGAAGGACATTTGCAGAAATGTTCATTGAGCTGAAATTCTTGACTCTTTCCATCCTTTTGCCACCCAGAGTCTCCTTTTTTTTTCTCTATATACATTCCCATGTTTTCTCAAGAAACTAAGTAGTGATTTTTTTAAGTTTATTTTTATTTATTTTGGGGGGGGGGTGGGGCAGAGAGAAAAGAAGACAGAATCCCAAGCAGGCTTTGCTCTGTCAGCACACAGCCTGATGTGGGACTCAAACTCACGGACTGAGAGATCATGATCTGAGCCAAAACCGAGAGTCAGAGGCTTAACTGATTGAACCACCCAGGCACCTGGTGATCTTTTTTTATTAGACAAAGATATAACTGAGTATATATTTTAAAAGTAATAAGCATCAATTATAAAATGTCAGCCTTTCAAAAGCACCGAGGGTAACTTAAGTATCTTTTTTCATATCTTTATGAACTTCTGTAGGACTGCATACTGTATCATATACTTATTATAACATCACAGTGGAAGTCCTGGTATAATAAAGATTTGTGCTCCTCAGCTTAGAGGGAGAGAAAATTCCCCCTTAAATATTCTTCACTAGCTCTTTTTCATTAACTTAGCATTTATTGATTGGCCTAAGCACTGTCTTTATAGAGAAACCAGAAGAAATAAAATCATTTCCTTATCCTCTAGATGTGTGCTGTCCAAAACTGGCCACATGTGACCAGTTCAATTTATTTTTGTTTAAGTTTATTTATTTATGTTGAGAGAGTGAAAGGGAAAGCACAAGGGGGGGGGGGGTGGAGGGGAGAGGCAGAGAAAGGGAGAGAGAATCCCAGGTAGGCTCTGAGAGTCCAAGTTGGGGCTTGCGATCTCACAAAATGTGAGATCATGACCTGAGCCAAAATCAAGAGTCTATTGCTTAACCCACTGAGCCACCCAGGTGCCCTGTGGCCATTTAAATTTAAATTTAAATTTAAATTAAAAATGTGTTTTTTCATTCAACTAGCCACATTTCAAGTGCTGAAAAGCCAAACACAGGTACTGGCTACTCTTTTGGACAGAATAGAATATTTCCATTATTACAAAAAATTATTCTGGAGAGTGCTACTCTAAATAGAAGGTGAAAGGCCCCCAGATGGCTCAGTCCATTAAGCGTCAGATTTCGGCTCAGGTCATGATCTTATGGTTTGTGAGTTTGAGCTCCACATTGGGCTCTCTGCTGTCAGGGCAGAGCCCTCTTGGGACCCTGTCTCCCTCTCTCTCTGCACCCTCCTTCTCTCTCTCTCTCTCTCTCAAAAATAAATTAACATTTAAAAATAAATAAATAAATAAATAAATAAATAAATAAATAAATAGAAGGTGAAATTTTAATTGAGAGATAAAATGAAATACTTAATCATTTGGGAAATATTAGTACACTAAAGATCAAACCTCATTAGAATGTGTACTTCTTAAGAACATGGTAATCTCTAGGAATTCAGGCAGTGACTTCAGACTATAGCTTTACCTGTGCTGACCTTGCATATGTTACTTAACCGCTGTTGCTTTATCTGTAAAAGGTGGATGATAATAGTATCAACTTTACAAGGTGGACAGAGGGATTGAATGAGGTAATCCATGAATGATGCTTAGAATGTGACCTTCAAGAAAAGTTAGCTATTACTTTAATAATATACATTACTATAGTAAAGGTTTTTGTTGGTTGGTTGGTTGCTTTTTTCATTGTATCCCTGGCACTCCTCGTGTACCTGGCTAGTAGGTGCTTGGTAAATGTTGAGTTAATGAAAAATTACAGTGCTACACTAATTTTATGGCTATGAGGGCCTCTGTGAAATATGAAAACCATCCTTTTTACCTCTGTTGGCCATTGCAGGGCAATTTAGGTGGAATTGTCATCTTGCTTTTTTTGGTATAAAGAACCCTGTATGATGAGACTTTGGAGTAGATATGGAGAAGCAGAGATCGCTTTAGCTCTTAACAGAAGAAAAGAGGAGTCACTTCACTAGCCTTCCTCTTTCGTGCTGCACAGGATAGAAATTGGACCAGTGGGGGGCAACTGGATCCCTGCAGTCAGGCATCAGGTGTTCTCCCAAGCAACTTCCTGGAGGGCTTTGGGAAACATTACCAAACAATAGAAACTGTTACTGCAAATGTGTACGTATTTTTCTTACATATATATCTAAAGATAATTTTGTAATCAAGAAGCATGGCTAGTGTGTCTGTTTTTAAATGCTACACTGGTTACATTTCCTTGCACTGGAATTCCAGGATATCAGCAAATAGCACTTTGCCAAAATGAAAAGCTCCCTGGATAAGCAATGAATTTACAACTACTGAAAGAATTGAAACTCCTTTGGAATTTTTCTCCATACGAGCCTGGAGAGGAGATTTGTGCATTGGGTGAGGAGTTCGGTCTACTATCACCAAGCAGTTTCACTCTTTAGTAGTTAAACCTATCCTTTTCCTCGCACAGAAGCACCTCCTCTCACACACCTGACTTAGGTTGGTTGGAACCCAGGGGTTCCAGAGGAGGTAAATACTAATGTCATCTCTGGATGCTTGTGGTAGTTATCCTGGACCTAGAGAGATAGAATTGAGTTCACGATTTAATAGTGTTGAAGGCAGTGGTTCATTTTTACAGCTGGTGTCATTGGTACAGATCATCGTGGATTACCACCTTGAATTTTGAGAAAAATGTCAATAGGTCCTTTTGTGGATGGTCCTTTTGTGGATGCTTCAGTGCTTTTCTCGGCTTGTCATAAAATCTAAAGCAGAGGTAGAAATCTCCTTGTCATTTGAAAGGAGGAGCTTGCCAGAGTGTATTGAGAAAGAAATACTGATGTATATAGAAATGGATTGCTGTCCGGATGCCGGTAAGCACATAGAACTTACGGTTGATTACTTAGATTAAGCCCAATAAATTTGCCCTTTTCTTTTATTCACAATTCACTAATAAGTATCTGCCCTTGGAAACTTTCCTCTGTCTTGTTTCTGCTAAAAATAGTCTGTTCAGTTGCTTGAGAATTCATTACATATTTTTTACATTTTCTGAAAAACTTAGTCAAATAAGCTGGTGCAAAGACATTGTAGCTAAGATATCATTTAAAATTCTGAAATGAATCCCTAAACTGAACTGGTAGTTGTTGTTTGACTTTGTTAGATGAAAGAAATTTAGAGTGCAATAAGCTGAATAGGGTTTTTTCAAAGGAAATCATTGTAGATTCATAAAAAGTTGGAAAAAATGTGTAGGGAAGTCTCAGGTTCCAACCACCCCCACTGACCCCAGTTGCCCTCAATGGCAACATTTGGGTAACTCCAGTACAATATCAAAACCAGAAAAATGATATTGGTATGATCTTTCAAGTTTATATTTCATCAGTTTTACATACACTCATGTGTGAGTGTGTGTGTGTGTGTGTGTGTGTTCTAAGCAATTTTATCATCTGTACAGATTATTCTACTCACCACAATAAGACACAGGACTGTTCTAGCACCACAAAGCTCCCACAACCTACCCCTTTATAAAGTCACATCCATCCTCCTCCCCACCACATCTCTAATTCCTGCAAATCACAAATCCCTTTTCATCTCTATAATTCCAAAAGTGCTATATAAAAGGAATCATACCAGGGGCACCTGGGTGGCTAGTGTCATTTGAGCATCCAACTCTTGATTTTGGCTCAGGTCATAATCTCATGGTTCATAGGTTCAAGCCCTGCATCAAGCTCTGCGCTGGCAGTACAGAGCCTGCTTAGGATTCATTTTCTCTCTCTCTCTCTCTCTCTCTCTGTCTCTCTGTCTCTGTCTCTCTCCCTCTCCCTCTCCCTCTCCCTCTCTCCCCCCTCTCCCTCTCTCCATCCCTCCCCACTCCCCTCTCTCTCTCAAAAGTAAATAAATAAAATTTTTAAAAAGTAAAAGGAATCACACCATCTGTAACCTTTTGGATTGGCTTTTTTTTTTCCCCACTCAGCCCAACTCCCTTGGGAACCATCCAAGGTGTTATGTGGATCAATAGCGGGCTCCTTTTTTTGATAAGTATTCCATGTTATGGATGTACCACAGTTTAACCATCCACCTATTGAAAGACCTTTCTGTTGTCTCCACTTTGGGACTATTATTAAAAAGCTGCTATAAACATTTGTGGGAAGATTTTGTGTGAACACAAGTTTTCATTTTTCTGGGATAAGTTCCCAAGAGTACAAGTGATGGGTCATGTGGTAAGTGCATGTTTAGTTTTATAAGAAATTGCCAAGTTATTTTCCAGGGTAACTGTACCATTTTACACTCCCATCAGCAAAGTATGCATGATGAATGGTGCATTTTTAATATATTAAATAAATTTATTAAAATATAGTCATACCTGTGTTTTACTATTCACTACTCTACTGTAATTACTTATTTACTTGAACCCCACCAGACTAAACTTCAAGGTCAAGAATCCCATTTTGTTCACCTTGATATCTTTGGTGACTAATATAGGCCCTGACATATATTAGTCAATAAATATCTCTTTAATACATAAATTAATGAACTTAAGAAGAATAGCTGAGTCAGGTTGAAATCAAATTGAAAACTAAAATTGTCAATAAATTATAACTATAAGTGAATTTGAATCGGATGCCATGATTTTTCTTCCAATATATAACAACATTTTCAAATCAGAAATTGGTACTCTGTAAGTTGAGTTGTTTTGGGAAAAATTAATAAAAACGAAATGCTAAATTAGGTTGGGCCAAGTCATTCATTTTAGTACTTTGGTGAAAGCAAAAGATTGGAAATAATCCAAATGACCAGTATGAAATGGCTTTAAGAAAATATTGAAACAGTGGAATACTATTTAGTTATCAAAAATAATGAATAACTTTTTATGTAAAGAATGGACATCTTTGGTGGGGGGGGGGGGGGCTGTGTGGCTCAGGCAGTTAAGCGTCTGACTTTGGCTCAGGTCATGATCTCACGGTTCATGAGTTTGAGCCCTGTGTCATGCTCTGCCTGCTTCAGATTCTATGTCCCTCTCTTGGTCTGCCCCTCCCCTGCTCACGTTCTGTCTCTGTCTCTCTCTCTCTCAAGAATAAATAAACATGAAAAAAAATTTTTTTTAAGAATTTTTGAAATATACTTCAAAAGGTATTTTTAAAAAACTTATGTAAAGTATGTAGAGTACGTTCCTCTTTGTGTAAAAATAAGACAAAGAAATTAAAAAAGAAAAGATACATGCATGAAGATCTTAATTCTCCCTAAGTCAGTCTATAAAGTATAGAGTGTGCCTGGACCATCTTGTGACAGAAAATAAAGAAGTGCTCAAAAATTTAGGGTGACATGTCAAAAGAATACAGGAGCCAACTTAAAGGGACTCCTTCTGGCCAAATTTGGGACAATTTAATTATTAAGAAAAATGACAGTGATGGATTATAATACCTTGAATAAAAGCACAAAAACAGAAAAAGACTATGAGTCCAAACTGATATTTAAAAATTAAATAGAGAATAAAAAGAGAAAGGAGAGAATGGGAAGTTGTTTACATGAGAATGATAAAATAACACTATTTTGCAATCACCACGGTAGTAATTGATTCAAGCAAAGATTGTCTGTGGATGCTAAAACCATCAGGTGAAAGTTTGCTGAGGAACAGAAGATTCATACATTCTCAAAGTATGGTGGACACCTTAGCCAAATACTCAGAGTTACTGTATATTTCCTATAGTTGCTGTAAAAAAAAAATCCACAAACTTAAGGGCTTGAAACAACACAAACTTATTATCGTACAGTTCTGTGATCCAGAAGTCTGACCTGAGTCTCATTCTAGGTATTGGCAGAGCTGTTTTCTTTCTGGAGGCTCGAGGGGACCTGTATTCCTCAGCTTAGGGTCTCCTTCCTCCCTCTTCAAAGCCGGGAAAGGCAGGGTGAGTTTTCCTCCGATCACATAGCTAGGACACTAACTCTGCTGCCTCTCTCCTTCATTTATAAGGACGCTTGTAATAATTTTGGGCCTACTCAGATGATCCAGGATTAATTTCCTGTGTCTCAAAACCCTTAACTTCATCACATCTGCAACGTCCCTATTGCCACATGAGGTAACACATTTATGTGTTCTGGAGATTAGAATAGGGACATCCCCATGGGGGCCATTATTCTGCTACAGCATTGATCATGAAAGATAATGTGATAGATCAGCATTATGCACATTCTGATGTAATGCACTGAGAAGAACACATCACCTAAGGTTCTTGTCAAAATAAATATTTATCTGAATTGAGGGCCTTTCTGAAACAACTGTCCTTCACTATTCAGAAAGGTCAATATTGTTAAAAAAAAAAAATTGGGGAATTGTTCCAGATTAAAAAAAGGAGAATACAGAAACGTGACAACTAAATGTACTGTATAATCCTTGAGTGCATCCTGGGTAAAAAGAAAAATACATAAAGTGTTGTTATGACAATTGAAAAATTTGATTATTAACTGTATAATAAATAATAATATTGTATTAAATTTAAATTTCCAGGGTGCCTGGGTGGCTTGGTCAGTTAAACATCTGACTCTTGGTTTTGGCTCAGCTCTGAGCCCCAGGACGAAGGGCTGTCAGCACAGAGCCAGCTTGGGATTCTCTCTCTCCTCTTCTCTCTGCCCCTCCCCTGCTTTCTCTTCCTCTTTCTCAAGGTAAATAAATAAACATTAAAAAAGTAAATTTCCTAAGTATGATAGTTGTATTGCTTGTTCTTAGGAAACAGATGATAAAGTATTTAAAAGTAAAGTGTTATGATGTCTGCAACTAACCTAAAATGCTTCAAAAAAAGATCAAGAGAAGTAAATATGGCAAAATATTAACAGCTGGTGACTCTAGATCAGCACTGTAAAATAGAAATACAATACAAGGCACATATACAATTTTAAATATTCTAGTAGATACGTTAAAAAGTGAAAATAAAGTGAAATTTTAATATATGAATCCAATATATTTTTAATTGAAAATGTAATCAATGTAAAAATTGTTCTTTTTACTTTTTTTTATGAGAGAGAGAGAGAGAGAGAGAGAGAGAGAATGAATGCACAAATGTGGGGAGAGGGGCAGAGGGAGAGAGAGAATAATCCTAAGCAGGCCCAGCCTAGAGCCCAGAGTCCAGGCGGGGCTCGATCCCACCACCTGGGATCATGACCTTATCCTAAATCAAGAATTGGTTGCTCAACCAACTGAACTACCCAGGAACTCCTCAACATAAAAATCATTAATGATGTATTTTACATTATTTTGTTTTTCATATTAAGGCTTAAAAAACCAGCAGGCATTCATCACTTATGGAACATCGAAGTTTGTGCTAGACACATTTCAATGCATGATAGTCACACGTTGCTCATCTTACTAAATTGGGGAGCACAAGTGCAGATGAAGGGCATATATGCATTCATTTTTCCTACACTTGGAATTTCCTGTAGGTTTAGAATTTTTCAAGATAAAAAGTTGGGAAAAAATACACATTCACTTGTGCATGCATAGACTGTTTCTAGAAGAATATAGAAGAAACTGTTAACGCTGGTTATCTCTGGGAAAAAGAAATTACTGGCTGGGGAAAAGAGAGGGATGGTGATTTTCACTGCACCTTTTTGTCCTGTTGTAGCATATTGTGACTAACCCTATTAAAACTTAAAATTATTCTAAAAATAATATCTGCTTTATCTTTTTATTCAAAACCATACCCTTTGCTACGAAATTCTGGTAATCCCCACTTCCAAGATAAGAGCTCCACCTACCGAACTTGATTTCCTAAGAAGTCCTTGATAATAGGAAAGAGGTGTGTGTCCTAAAATATAATTAAGTTTAAAAATTAGTTGTGATATTTCCATGTTTATCAGACCTGAAAAATCCTTTTATCTTCCTGTTTGCATATTATTAAACAAGTGTAGACAAATTTTATCAACAATCTAAACCACCTCTGAGTTGCTGAAGACAAGAAACAATATCCAAGCACAGGCTCACCCAGATTCTGCGGTGGTGGATGCCCGCTGGAACTCACAGTGGCGCCGCGGGTTGTGAGCAAGTTCATTATGAATTTATTATGTTTTACGTAAGCCTCCTTCCATCTTGCAACGGAGCGGGGTCTCTTGGGTTACATTTGTTCAACTGCAACGGTTGGCACTTCAAAGAGGAGTTACATCCTGTTGCCTTCTGCTCGTATTTCAAGAGGGTTTCTGAATCGAGGATGGGCTGTAAGGTTTCTTTACTCCTCTGGTAATTGCATCATTTCCTGGCCGCGTCTCGAGCATAACGCGGAGAGATGAAGCAATTGCCCAGATAATAACACTGGAAAAACAAAAAACAAAAAACAAAAAACAAAGCATAATGGAAACACAGCGGGTGGCAAGGTTTGGTGGATCCGGGTGCAGATGCTGTCCCTGGTTCTTCACTAGGCACGGCACCCGCAGCTCTCTCGGCTTCGTTAGCCTGACTCCCAAGTAAGTAGTCATCATCAGGATAGATACATAGTTGCTTCCTAAGAGGCCACGTGGCCCTTGGGCACCTACAGCTTTAGAGCCCGTGCCTTGTGCCAAGGACGCGTGCGGTGTCCCACCCGCCAAGACAACGTGAAATGCGCTCCGCCAGTGACAACCTAGATTGAGTACAATGTTTAGTGGCACTTAACATCTGCGTGAGAGGGAAAGACAGAAAGCGACAGAGGTTAGATTTAGAAAGAGCAGCTAGACGATTAAGAAAATAATAAAGCAAATTACAAGGTTCTCTAACATTACAGTACTCTAACTTGTGTATAGGCACCGACACAGTCAGACATTCATAATTAGAATGAAATTTCAGGACCTCTTTTCTAGCAGAGCATTCGGAAGAGGATTGGAGTTGGAAGCTCCAGCTTCTTCCCGCAGGGACTGCCTCGGTGCTGGGCTCGGAGCGCAGAAACTGTGCCTCAGTTTTGGAAGCTGAGACTCCAAACCCGAGCCAAGTAGGTGGGGCTTAGAATCACAACCTTTTCTACTGGCCAGATTTACGTAGAGATTTTTAAACCAGCAAATACACTTCAGTAACGCACTATGCCAAGCTCCCTGGTGGTCTAGTGGTTAGGATTCGGCGCTCTCACCGCCGCGGCCCGGGTTCGATTCCCGGTCAGGGAAATGCTACTTTTTCCTACAAACTAAAAAAGTTTTGCGATCTTAACTGCTTTTTATCGCGGATGTGTCATTCAATCATAAAAATCGAATTCGTTTTTAAACGCTATTTGATCTCAGATTTAAAATACGCCTTTTTTTCCAGCCCATGTACAACAGGTTCATTCCCTGCTCCTCAAAGCATCCTGCGGGTCGGTTGCACATAGGAGAATGTAAACATTGGGTTCCACCTGCTGGGGCCCTGGTAGGATGCCTTACCCACATAGGGACTGGAGAGTTGGAAGGGAACAAGGTGGAGGTCCTGTGAGATAAGCAGGGGAAGCCTGGTTAGAGAGGAGGGTGGGTGAAGAGGAAGACAGTAAGCAGAGTGGTGAGTGGGGAAATAAGGTACACTTCCTGTTGCAGTGCCTGTCCCCTTAAATAAACTAGAGTGCAAGCACATTGTGCTAGGAGAAGCAAAGCACGGAACGGCCTCTGTACATAATTACAACAGAAATGTCCAGAAGCAGAGCAGGGAGAGCCTTGGCCCCCAGCACACCAGGAACTGGCAAATAAGACAGCCTATCACAGTTGTGTAAGAAATCAAAGGAGAATATGAGTAAGGTTTGATTACGGCCTATTAATTTGGAAAGGGTGCTGGTTGGGAGCACGGCAAAGCAGGAGGCGCTGTTACATTTAGATCTGGTCTGAAGAGGTCATCCAAGTGAACTTGTGCTGTACAGGGAGTGAGATTTTTGACTAATATTGATAGGTTTTGAGGAGATTCAGCTCTGAGGTGAGAACTGAAGGCCCAAGAGTGGAAATGCTTCCTAGGAGATGATTGAATGCAGCATAAAGAGCCAAAGTTTGCAGGCTTGACTTCCACTAGAGCAGAACTAAGTAGGGAAGTCTAGAGAAGAGTCAGTACAACAAGTAAGGTTCAAATAAGCCAAAGAAGAAAGAGTCTGGAAATTGCACTGTTATCTTTAATAGGATAAAGCATATTTCTCTTGTTGGTTAGTTTTTTAATGGAGTTTCATTTTATTTAGTCTTGGTGTCATCCTTATTGTGTTTCACCTATTTTATTGTTATTTTTAGTCAAATAAGTACACTTTTCCTAAAGAATATCATCATTTAGACACAGCAACACTGTATCACATTATCTACACATAGCACAAAGTTGCTGCTTTGTAGAGCCAGAATATTGTGCTCAATTCTGTCCTTATGAGAAACGGGGGAAATGCTGAAGGACCATTTGTAGAAATATTCCGCATATGAATAGGTTTCTTAAAGGTAAAGGAATAGAAAGTATTTAACCTGCACAGATGAAAGCAAAGGTTATTTGCTGCATACCAAAAATATTTTTCTGGGCTTGTCAAATTATTTAATTTTAAACACAAAATCATCATCCAGGGTTGGGCTGATGCATAACTAAATGTAAGGATGCCTGAGAGGAACCAAGGGTTGTGGGGAAAAGGAAGGGCAGGACTTTCACCAGCATCTAGTACAGTGCTTAGTATATGGTTGGTGCTAAATGAATGGATTACTTAATCAATTAAACCAAGAAATAGATTGCTAAGACTTTACATGAAAACAATCATATATATGTGAAGCCCTCATAATTCTATTTCTGTATGAACCACAGTTCTGTATTTCCACTGACAGAAGTGGAAAAAGAATTAAACTGAGTCAATCTGAATGATATCCACAATTTAATGAGTTCTTTTAGATTCTGAACACTGAACTAAGCACCTGATCTATAATAATTGAGTCAATTCTTACCACAATTATCCTTGCTTTGGAGTTTAGGAAACATAGACTCAGAAAGTTTTGTAATTTAGTTGAAATAACACAAGTGTGTGGGGGAACCAGGATTCCAACTTGATTTGCCCAACCTAAATTCTGTATTCTTTAAGACTCCCCACACTACAACAAATTTTCTGGTGGTACATTGGTATCTTCTTTAGACCAGTTTTTACAAATAGCGTGGCTCATGGGGAATGTTGCATAGAAGCAAAGAGGAATTATATGATATTTCAGGTTCTCTTTTAAAGGTATACTTGAATTCTTTGCATGGCAGATTTAGTGAAAATCAACTCTAGTAGTGTGTGGGGATTACCAGATTCCAGAGAAATACGTGGAAAACTTTTAGTTAAGATATAAGTTCAACAGCAAACACAGTGTACTTGTGTTTATGGCTAAGCATGTTGATTTATGAGAGTGTTTTTTTCCTTCACTATTATTTTTATATATTTAAAAATCATAGTTGCCACACCTCCATGTTGATCAATTATTTTATTGACTTAAAAATGACTTTTGTGGGGCGCCTGGGTGGCTCAGTTGGTTAAGCGTCCGACTTCAGCTCAGGTCATGATCTCGCGGTCCATGAGTTCGAGCCCCCATGTTGGGCTCTGTGCTGACCGCTCAGAGCCTGGAGCCTGTTTCAGATTCTGTGTCTCCCTCTCTCTCTGACCCTCCCCCGTTCATGCTCTGTCTCTCTCTGTCTCAAATAAACGTTAAAAAAAAATTTCTTTTTAAAAATGACTCCTGTTTTTTCATCTTCTTCCTTTAGTAAGTAGGCTAGAGAAAAATAGTATTTTCACATTAGTTACATAAAAGGAAAGCAACTTCAATTTAAACCATGGACCTACTTGATTAGCTTTTTCTCCCAACTTATTACTTCCTCTGAATTTCTATACTATATGTAACATAATATATATTATTTTATATAATTTGCTACAGTTTTGTATAAGTTGTGTTTGTGTAAATTCCTTAAGGTCAGAGTTTGCCTTGCAAAGTGATAATCATATCATTAGTTGCTCAAAAATTGTTTCTGTATTTTGGTCTTGGTAATTAGTGTGATGCCCAAAAGCTCTGAAGTGATAGTAAGCCAAAAGCTCCATGAAGGCAGGGTCTTTGTCACATTCATCTTTGCATCCTGTGGGCTACGTCAGTACTTGGCACGTAGGAGCATTTCAAATGAGGATAAATGAAAGAATGAAGCAAAAGACTGGAATTTGCACGTCTCAGAAGAGACACAGGTGACTAGTAATGGTTTTAAAAAGTATCAACTTCTTTTGTAATCAGGAAATAAAAATTAAAATAAAAAAGATTCTGTTTACACCCATCAAAGTGGCAAAAATGAAAAAAAAAATCTAACAATATCGAGTGCTGACAAGGATATAGAGTAATAGACACTCTTACACACTAATGGCAGAAGTGTAAATTGGTGCAATAAAATGACTTTGGAAGACAATTTGGTATTATCTAGTAAAGTTGGAGGTTCTCATACACAGCAAGACAATCCCTGGGAAATCCTTTCACAAGTGCCTCAGGAGATATATAGAAGAATGCTTACTGTGGCACCATCACAGTGGACTCAAACTGGAAGCAACCTAAATGTGCCTCAAGGAACTAAGGGCACCTGGGTGGCTCAGTCAGTTAAGTGTCTCACTCTTGGCTTTGGGTCAGGATCCTGTGGTTTTGTGAGTTCGAGCCCTGTGTTGGGCTCTGCACTGACAGTGTGGGGCCTGCTTGGGATTTTCTCTCTCTATCCTTTCCCTGCTCACACTGTCTCTGTTTCTCTCAAAATAAATAAATAAGCTTTAAAAAGAATAGTAGAGTGACTAAATATATTGTGGTATAATCATAAAATGAAACACTGCAGTGTAGTGAAAGCAAATGGATTACAACTCCTCTTATCAACATTATGAAGCCAAGAAAAATATGATTTAATTTTAAAAGCAAATGAAATACAGAATGATTCCATTTTCTATTAAGTCTTTAAATGCTAAATTAAAAATATTGTTTACTGGTATATACACAGATGGTAAACTAAAGAAAAGCAGGAGAGTGGTCATTCCTGGTTCATGGAAAAGATGGAGGAAGGATTTGGCTAGAAATAAGCAGGAGTATTTTGAAATACTGGTAATGCTCGCCTGGGTGTGCAGAGTTGTTAATTCTCATTTGATTATTTATAACATATATATTATACTATTTTCCTCCATCAATTTGATGTTTAATTAAAATAAAAAGCAAAAAGGAATGAATGATATGTTTGGGCAAACTTTTTGGGATAATGGCATGCCAGTAATATTTAGTTGAGGAAAATCTCACTCCTTTCAGTAGTTATAGTCTGTAATGGTGCTTTTCTAAGTAGGGAAGTTCCAGGCATTTTGAAAATGATAAATGCAAAAATACACCACAAGGTGGCACCATAGCCTCAAGTATCTCATTTAGGACGTATTTAATCTAAGAAACCCATACTCACCTTGGCAATGTTGGTATAGTTAAAATCTAGAGTTTATTGTATTCCTAGGGAGCAACAGAGGATTTTTATTCCTTTAGCTTCTTTATTCTCATTTCATCAATTATGCTTGATTTTACTTGCCAATAAACTGTGCTATCAGATTAAAGTTTGAGGGAAGCAATTCAAATAAAGTCAACACAACAAGTAAGCAGGTCCAGCTTATGACGTGTCTTCATTCATTCTCCATTCAGTCAGGCAGTCATATATTTGTTCATTTAACCAATGTCCACAAATATTTACTGAGATTTCTTTCTGTAATACACATATGTCAAAGAGGCCCTGGAGACTTAATATGAGCAAAACCAGTCACTACCATTGGCTTTTAGCATGGTGGTAAAGACGGGCAATAATTATATAATCACAAATTTAAATTGCAACTGACAGATTCTATAAGAAGTATGTGATTCTACACTAAGGCAGTTGGAGATATGAGCAGAGTATTCCATCTGTTGAGATCTGAAAAATGATGAGTTATCTAGGTGAAAAGGAGAGAACAGAACGTTCTGAGTAGAAGGAACAAATTCAAGTCCTGGAATCAGGAGAGAGCAAGGAGAATGCCAGGGGCTGAAGGAAAGCCATTGTGGCTGGATAGCAAGTCAGAGGTAGTAAAATAAGGTGAGAGGGGCCTAAGGAGTGGGCAGGAGACAGATCTTGCATGGCTTTAAAGCCTGAGATTAAGGATTCTGTCTTCATATTAAGAGGACTGGAGAGCTACAGAGAGGAGAGTGGGTGTAGTGGCCTAAAGCCCATGCCCTGTCACTGGTAAACCAGTAGCTTTAGCAGTGTCTAAGAAACATTCTGCCCTAGGTGCTGGATAGTGGCACAGCTCTGTTCACCTACGTCTGTGTGATTTGCTTTCTGATGGTGAAGAACACCATTTAAAGACAGTAATATAATTTCAATCTCAGCCATATTCATTAGATTCAAGATTTTTCTTCTAAAGAAACATGACTCCATTGTATTTATTTTGAATCAGTCTAAAAACCATTGTTTTTGAAGACAGAAAGCATTAAAGCATGATTTCTTAACAAACCAATAGACCCATTCAGCTCATTCATAACAAAATAAAACCTTTCATGTCTAAAATATGAAAGGTTTGAAAGATGGGTACATGGATGACTCAGTCAGTTGAGCATGCAACTCTTGATTTCAGCTCATGTCATGATCCCAGGGTTGTGGGACCAAGCCCTGCTTCAGGCTACGCACTGATGTGGAGCCTGCTTAAGATTCTCTCTCTCTCTCTCTCTCTCTCTCTCTCTCTCTCTCTCTATATATATATATATATATATATATCTCCCTCTCTCTCTCTCCTCCTTCCCTCTGCCCTCTCCCCTGCTTGTGCTGTCTCTCCCTCTCTAAAATAAAAAAATAATAATAATAAAAATAAAGCTATGAAAGAAAATGTTTATGGTCATGTTGTCCTAAAAAGAACTCTGTATTCGAAATCAGATCTGGGTCACATGACTGTGGGAAAGGTTATCTAATTTGGCTGGGCCTCAGGTTTCTTCATCTGCAAAATGAAGCATTGGTCTAGGTTATGTTCTTCTAACCCTGAAATTTTGTAAATCTGCAAATATATTTATATAAAGCAAAATGTACATGCAAATAATTTAATACAAGAAGAACAGGTGTTGGGCAACTACCTTGGTATGTATTTGAATAAAGTTGTGTGAATGGGGCTGAATGAGACTTATTTTGGATCTTAAGACTTTTTTTAAAAATTTTTTTTTTAACGTTTATTTATTTTTGAGACAGGGAGAGACAGAGCATGAACAGGGGAGGGTCAGAGAGAGAGGGAGACACAGAATATGAAGCAGGCTCCAGGCTCTGAGCAGTCAGCACAGAGCCCGACGCGGGGCTAGACCTCACGGACCCCGAGATCATGACCTGAGCCAAAGTCGGCCGCTTAACCGACTGAGCCACCCAGGCGCCCCAAGACATTTTCAATAAACTAAATTTTAATAAGCTACACTACCATTTATTGAAAGTGTTCTATGTACCAGATCTTATGAAGATTATGTCATTTAATTCTCAGAAAATTCTTGTGAAATAGATGTTGTTTTAAAATCCTGTTTTACTAATTAAAAAACAAAATTTACACAGATTCAGTAATTTGTCCAAAGTCACACAACTAATACATCTGAAGACCTATCTTGATATATCCAACTTCAGAATTTGTCCTTTTAATCATCATACTATTTATTATATTCCTTAAAGAACTGAGATTTAAAAAAATGACATATATATTAAGTAGAGATAAATTTGTTATTATATATATGGATTTCAAGTTATTTCTAAGTGATCCATTGAAGAAGTACAGGAATTTTAATAAGCTCCCACATCTTACAACAAACAAAACTGCCTAATAGACTTCATTTAACTCATGCACTATCCTAGATATGGCTGTCAAGTTGCACTATTAAGCAAACCATCTCCTCGTTAATATGTTTTTGCTGTATCCATAAAGGATATGCTTACAGAATTTTAACACCTCAGCTATACATTTTAAAGAAACAAACAAATAGCTTCCGTCATTTTTCTTCCTATGTCATATCCTGATGACAAACAATGGTGAACTTTGTTTCTCCTTTAGTCTCAAGCTCCTGATACGCAGAGCAAGGAAGCTGCCTGTTGGACCTTGTTTGGAGAAGTGGCTAAATGCATTTATATTGAGTTATTGCTGCTGTGTTGTTTTGTCTGTGGCTCCTGCTCTTGGGCATACTCAAGGTTTCATGGTCACATCAAAGGCATTGTGTTCTCTGTTGTGAGAACTGGTCAGTGTTGGTCAGATAATTTATCGTTTTATTGCTGGGACCCATTCTGATGATAGTCATGCTCAGTAGGCACTTGGTGTTTATGTCTGTTCCCTCAGTGCAACACATTTGCCTTAAGCCTGCGCTTCAAGAGTCAGCTGTGATGAACTTATGGGTATCTTGAAGGTGGGGGTTCTTACTGAACCTTCAAAGGGGGCACATGGCCTATCAAGCCTCCTTACTGTAGGGGTAAAGGATGTTTCTCATCAGAGGCAAATCTTGCCCACTGAGCTTACCTGATGGTCACCAGGCTATATGTGGGTTTGGTGATGTTACCATCTCCAGCCATTTGTACAGTGCTGTGCTTATCTTTCTGACAGAAAGATGTCAGGACAATAAAATAAATTTAGCAGTGGCTGCTTGTGAGACAAAAATTTAAAAACGGGTGCCTTGCTTAGTTCCTGTTTAGGAGGTGGCGTGTGACTATGACAGAGAAATGTGTTATGACAAGAGTAGAATATGGTCTATGTGCGTCTGTGTTTTCCCCTCCTGACTGTGAACAAACACATCTCTGTCATCTTGCCAGACCTCAAGAGAAGACTATTTAAAGCAGGAGTACTGGGGCAGACTGGCTAGGATAGGGGAGAGGGCAACCATTGCTGGCCCAGGAGAAAGCCTACACAAACAGCTACACAAAGAGCTAGTTGGATTGTTTTGGTGCGGAAAAAAAAAAAAGGTATTTATGTTCTCTGTAATTAGGAAAAGGGTTTAAAAAGAGGTGATGAAAGATCTTGGAAGCAGAGTTTCACAGTATGGTAAATAATATTCAGCTTGATAGCTTATAATCACAATAGGCAGGGTTAACTCAATTAAAATACTTAGCTCTTTTATATGAGTTTTTGAGCAATTTAAAACTAAGTTTTAAATTTTAAGGTTTAAAATTTAAATTTTACAAATTCCCTTATACAAGTAAAACATTATGAATAATAGCCATTCTTTGAGAAATACTTTTTCTTCCACATGAGAAAATGGGACTTTGTTATCACTGCGGTGAAAACACAAAACTACAATGCACACTTAATGTAAGAAACTTTAGAGTTAACTTGCCAAAGATACTCAACCTCATTTTGTCCCTTAAAAAAAGAAAAAAAAAAGCTTACAAGGCATTCTATTACATGCATATCCATTTCATATGCATGAATCTCTTCATTCCCACAGACTAACAGAATGACAACTGAGGTCAAGGAAACAGAATATTCAATTCCCAGAAGACTAAGAACTTAGAGGCATATAAAAATGTCTCTAGTTATAAGATTTTTTAAAAACTGTACCCATATAAACTCTTAACTGTTATGGAAAACATGCTTAACTGTAGGCCAAAAGGTTTAGGCTAGTTCAAAATCCCTTCCTGTTAATAATTTACAGTTACAGTGGATAGGTTACTGGGCAAGTCTTTCTAGGCCAAAGGAAGAATGTTGTTTAATGACATGATGACCTGGAATGTATAAGGATTCAGAATGATCCAGCATTCTCCCCCTCACCAAAAACCTATCTTTTACATCCAGTAGAAGACTGAGGTATAACGTTTCTTTTCAAACTCAATTTTCTCAGATATCTTTTTTTTTAAGTTTGTTTTATTTATTTTTATTTAAGTAATCTCTGTCCTCAATGTGGGGCTCGAACTCACAACCCCAAGATCAAGAGTAGCATGTTCTTCCAACTGAGCTAGCCAGGTGACCCCAGATACCTTGTCTTAATACTTCACCATTTTACTTCACCTTTGCCATCACCTTGAATGAGATTATAGGATATTCTTTGGTAGACATTACTGAGGGTTAAGGTCACCAATCAAGGTAAGGTAGGTATGACCTGCTTGAAAGTTGAAAGTTAAAACTAGGAAACTGCCAAAATTATTTCCTTTTATGTTGTACAATGGAATAAAGTGGGGTTATTCTTTTTTTAATTCTTTCATATATTAAAAGGGTAAGATAGGGGTGCATGGGTGGCTTAGTCGGTTAATTGTCTGACTCTTGATTTCGACTCAGGTCATAATCTCACCGTGGTGAGATCAAGTCCCCTGTCCAGCTGTGCCCTGACAATGCAGAGCCTGCTTGAGATTCTCTCTCTCACTCTCGTTCTGCCCCTCCCCCACTCCTCACTCACGGGCATGCACATGTCCTCTCTCTCCCTCTCTCAAAATAAACCAACATTAAAAAGAAAGAAAAAAAGCATAAGATGGTAGAGGCTTTTATGCTAATACTATAGACAGATTTACTCTTATCAATAATCCGAAATGATCCCAGGAAGGTTGAAATATTCTTGGTTAGTCTGAGGCCAAAAAAGCAGTGTCAAAAGCCATAGCCCAGAGGTCAAAGGTATGGGCTGAAGAATCAGACAAGCCTGGGTTGAGTCATAGCTTAAACTACTAGTTGCAACCTTGGGCAATCAACCACTTATTTTTCAAATCCTAATATGTAAAGCAAAGATAATAATATATGTGCTCTATAGGACAGTTATGAGGCTTCACTGAGACAACAGATTTCACACACTTAGCATAGAGCTTAGCACAGAGAACAATGAACAGCATTTGCAGTGAGTATTCGAGTTTTTGTTAGATCTGTGACTTAGGTTGGCCTGGTTCTGTCAGTTACAGCAGAGGACCCAATTCCCTGACCAACTCCATTCCTGTCTGTTCCTTTCAAAAGAGAGGGAGAAAGTACCACCTGGTACCTAGAGAGCCATTTCTCATATGCCTTTGGTCCCTCATACAAGATTGTATATGCAAGCTAAGGGGCTTTTTTTCTTTTTAAATTCTCCCATCTGAGTTCAAAGACTTATCCTTCCAAAGAATATGAGCTATAGTCACAGTTTATGATGTCATATTTGCTGTAGCATTTTGTTTTAGTTGCTGAAATATTCACAACCTCAGTTATTGCTTAGATCTTAAAAGAATTACAAGGGGAAGTCAAACTCCATTCTTCAGTAAAACCAGAACTGGGAATAGTCCCACTGGGCAATAAAAACATGAAAAGCTAAAAATACATCTATCTTTAGATCATAAAGCTTACAAAGTTAATCCAGATTCTTAATTTGACTAGGACCCTATCCTGATGCAGTTTGTTTTGTTCTAATTCTAGAGAGAGAGTGTGAGCAGGGAGGAGGCACAGAGGGAGAGAGAGAATCTTAAGCAGGCTTCATGCTCAGCTTGGAGCCAGACTTGGGGCTCAATTCCATGACCCTTGGATAATGACCTGAGCCGAAATCAAGAGTTGGATGCTCAACTGACTGAGTCACTCAGGCACTCAGGGGTATTTTTAAAGTAAACTAGCCACATTTTAATCTCTGTACATCTCTAGCCATGGATTTTTAAACTTGTACTTAAGTACACTATTATACTGTAGTATTGCCTCAAATCCAAGATGTACCTTTTTTTTTTTAACACTCTAGAAATTGGGAGGTCTTATGATCAATGGATAAAGTTCTGTTGTGGTGATTCTTTTCCTTAAAAACCGATCTTAGGGGTGCCTTGGTTGGGTAAGCATCTGACTCTTCATTTTGGCTCAGGCCATGATCTCATGGTTAGTGAGATTGAGCCCTGATCTCAGTTTTAGCACAGAGCCTGCTTAGGATTCTCTCCCTCCCTCTCTCTCTGCCTCTGTCCCACTCCTACTTTTTCGCTCTCAAAATAAGTAAACTTAAGAAAACAAAACAAAACAAAACAAAAAAAACCTGATCTTAAACCAACACTGTCTCTTGCAATTGATGGTCTTACTTATGGAAATTGCTTTGTGATGTGACCTAATGATGTAATGATTGGAAAAGGAACAAGTTGATTATAAAAAGAAGATAACCCAAAAGACTTAAGATTTATGATACATATCATATGTACATGTGGGTCATTAGAGCCATCAATCTAGTTAACATTTGGCCTTTTTTAATGTTTGAACAAAACGTCCTCCTCGTTAGTATAGTGGTGAGTATCCCTGCCTGTCATAATGTTTGAACATTACTTTAAAAGTCCCTCAGATTTATTCAAATTATGATGAATTATCATGTTTGTAATAGTACAATATCCCAACGAGACCAAAAATCCTCTCCAACTAGTTCTCAGAAACCTCTTGTCTCACTCTCATGGCACTTCCTTATTTTGAGGGTCCTTGTGAATAGCTAGAGTGACAGTCACACCTATAATTGTCAGGCTATAGAATCACATTAGCATGTGCTACCACATGTCATTCGAAACTTAACATGTACAGACAGTGCTTGGTACACAGTAGTTATTCAATAAATACCTTCTGGCTCACTGATGGGAAATACAAAAGTGTGTTTTAATTACTGTTGAACTATATTTCTAGGCCCAAAATGGAGCTACTCCTACCCAAGTGCTACATGAGCAGATGGGCCTTCAGATAACTTTTGAGTCCCTATAAATGTTCCACTTGACTAGAGATGTGGTATATCCAGATAGTCAATCCCCCAATGCCAAGCCAACTCTGGGCCTTCTCACCCTAAACAAGGTTGATTATGTAACCCTGCCAATCAGATATTTTCCATTTTTCTCTTCCCTGTTCTTTATTCTTTATCCTATAAAATCTTCCTTTTGCCCCATTTTGCACTTCTCCAAAAGGAGACTGCCTCATGAAGTGTTAAAGTTTGTATCACTTAAATTGTTTTCTTTAATCGTTTTCTGACATTGGGCATACATACAGCTTTTAACATTTGGGGAAAACCAAATTTCTAATAATGTCACCATTTTCCTTTTATCCTATGAAAAATCCCTTGAATTAATTTTGGGATTAACTTTTACATAATTAAAAGCCACTAACAAATCAAACTTTAAAAGTTATTTTCCTCCTGGGCCATAGAAATTATTATTTTTTTTTTTTCTGTTTTGTGAGCAAACATGAAAGCTACCACACTTAAAGGCAGAACACCACTTTCACAGAACATTGTATCAGAGATGGGACATAGTTGTTAAAAAGAAACATCAGGCTCAAAATGGAGTCACTTGTGCGAGACCCACATAGGCAACCAAGACTTAATATCTAACCAAACTGCAGTGACCTTTAACCAGTCAATCTGGAATTAACCAGTCAGTACCAGTGAGGCCATCTGCATGACAGACCCCCACCCTTTCCCCAAAGGAAGGTGACCTTGCCTGAAACAATTCACTCTTTGTTAGAAACTTCCTTTTGCAGCCCCCTTCTGCCTATAAAAGCCTTTCATTTTGTACACCTTCTTGGAGCTCCTTTCTATTTGCTAGATGGGATTCTGCCCATTTCATGAGTGGTTAAATAAAGCCAATTTGATCTTTAAATGTACTTAGTTGAATTTTGTTTTTTAACACAGCAAAATGTGATGTCAATAGCTAATGATGTGAAACATTTATCAAGGACCAATTAACTTCAAATGACCAAAATTATAGACAACAATCACCTTTAGGAACTATGACACCCCTTAGCAACTATGTTGCAAGTTGTTTTGCAAATATTTTAATCAATTAATTGGAAAAATAACAGCCCATATGTAACAGGGAAGGAAAAAAAGGTAAGGAAAAACCAAAAAGGACGAGAAAGGGAGGAAAGGAGGAAGAAAGTGGATTTATCTTAAACTATTTAATCCAAATTAAAAATAAAAATTCCTGATCTCTAAAATGGTTTACATTCCAAAAAAGGAAAAGAAATCCTTTGAATGCTGACATTACAAAAGGCACAGAATCAGCTGCTAGATCTTAAAATAAGAATTACTTCTATGCCTATTGTCCACAAATCATGACTCAAAAGCAAACTTCAAATACTACTAAATCCATTTCCTTATTTGTTACTTAACTCCATCAGAGCTAATAGAAGATGCAATGATCACAGAACTTATAGACAGGAGGAACAAAGTGATCTGGTTTTGCTCATATTTTACCCACAGACAGAAATTAGAAAAACTATATACTTAATTTTTCAAAACTAAAATAATGTAAGAAACCTCACACTTTTCCCCTTAATAGCATAACTGACATGAATAAAAACATTCTTTTTTAAAAAATTCTTTTCTTACGTTTGGCCCAATAGCTTCAGGAACTAAAATAATCTCTTCTAGGCTTTATTGAAGAAGGAGGGATATGTGCACAATTTGTATAGCATCAAAAGAAAGTTTCATTGAGGTAGGTACAGAGGATTTCTCATCAGGAAGCATGTATATGCTTATCACATATACAGGTGATGTTTTAAAAACCCTCTACAAATGTTTTTGAGTTACAAGATGTATGACACATTCTAGCTTATTATCCCAGGTTCAATGTACTATTATTTGGAGCTTTTGTATTTGCACTTTTCTAAGAACCACGGTTAAGAATAAAAGGCAGAGGAAACTGATCACTTCCTGTCTCCAAATAATGTCAAACCCGCCTATGCTGAATTGATATACAAGCTCAGATAAACACTATTTTCAGGCAAGCTGTGAATTATATTAAATGACTCTGAAAGAGAAAAAGAAAAGCCACGGCTTAAATTGTTAGTGAAGGAAGGCCTTGCTTGAAATTCATGTCAACTTTCCATTCTGCAAAGCAACTCATCCACATAGAAATAGTCAAAAAAAGGACTTCATTTAATTAGTGATATTTAGACTTTTGCATAGAAAAAGGTTACAAAGTAATGCAAAAAAGACTAGGTACAATAATTTTAAAACAAATATTTAAAAGTATAATTTTGTATAATGTTTAACATTCTCATGTTTATTGCTTTCTCCACACAGCAGAGAAATGAAGTGCGTAATAATACATGCTGTGTCTTTACCTTTCAAACATAAAATCTCACGTGCTCAATTTCAATGTATTAAGAGATTATTTTGTCCTTAAAAATAAAAAAAAAAAACACCGTTATGCAGCACTAGTCTAGGCATGAACAAAAAATAATTTATGTACATCCCACTGCATACATTCATCTTGATTTGGGATCAAATGCAATCATGAGCTTGACAAAGAGCATTTAAAAATCGTGGCTTTTCTCTTCCCAATGTTCTCTCCCTGTCTCGTCACCTCCAGAAATGCAGCTTTTCCCAAAGGGCGACAAGAATAGGTATTACACATTATCAGGACAAAATGAAGAGGATAAATACGTAAAAACAGTCCAAATGAAACAATAAATTAACCTAAACTTTTACACACTGGAGAGTTTTCAAGTTGCCATGAATCAAATAGCTTCTGGGGGGCACATGGTAGGCAAGTGCTTCTAGGTGCACTCTATGTATGGTTTTACATAAAGAAGCACCAAATTTTGAGCCATGGAAAAAAAAGTGCCTGGGGGCTTGCAGGCAGGGCAGAAATGGCTGTTAATCTGAGCACTGATGGAATAATTGCTTATACCAATGCATTGCTAAATGTCACCATTTGGCAGGCAAGTCTGTACAAAGAAAGAAAACTAAGATAAAACTAGGTCTTTCAACTCGAAAATTATTTTCAGCAATCCTTTTGGCCAACAAAAGCCTCTTGGTTTCAACAGAGTACTCTTCGCTGGCATTTTATTAAAATGTCTGCAGCCTAATACAAGACTTCTGTCCCTTTCCTGTCTTAACCTAACCTCTATGATCTTCTTTACTTGTGCAATGTTAATCTGTTCACAAGAAAACTTTACTAGCTCAGGCACTTATGAAACACAAATATTTTTTTTCCATCTAGTTTCAAGAGAATCCAGTCAGGGCTTTTTTTTTTTTCTTCCCCAATTCAGACATACTGATGCACTCCTGGATGGTACAGTCCATATATTTCCCAGGAAACTTCTAAATGAAAACAAGTGTGAAGTTTTCAAAAGTTGCTGATGTCAGTTACCAAGCTGCCTTAAACAAAACAGGAGAGAAAAGATAATACCACATTTCCACTTGTGAGGTTTGTGTCTCAAATAGCTTTATTGTTCCTTTGTGGATCTGTAGACATCTGTATGGCTACTTTCAGGGTGCAGAGGTTTAAGCTGACTCTGAAATGAAGGACATTCAGTTACTATTGCAAAAAGTTCAATGCAAACTTAAAAAGCTCCCACTTCTGTCCCCCAGGGTCGGTAAGGTTTACTGTTTGTTCCGCCGCTTGTCTGCTGAGGGCTGGAGGTGGCTGACACCGTTAGGGGCGGGCTGATGGCGGTGGCGGCTGCCACTGCTGCAGCTGCGTTCGGGGGGAGCATGGGGAAGGCCCCTGCGAAGGACAGAGGGAAGCTGTGCGCCGCTGCGGTGGCTGCTGCAGCGGCCGCGTGGACAGTGGCCGAGAGGGACAAGAGAGAGGTGGACAGAGGTGGCACGCAGGGGGCAACGCTGCCTGTTGACGGCATCCGAAGGGCAGAATCGGCGTGGGCAAATGTGGCCGTGAGCAGGGCGGAGCCGTGGGCAGGAGGCACTTCTGAAGCCGTGGAGAGGCGACAAGGCGTTGACTCGGAGGCGTGGAGTCCGTTGGGTTGGAGCAGGGCAGCGGGGAGATGGTGGAAGGCCGCCGCCCAGTGGTGCGGGTGCAGGGGGTGATGGTGGTGGGCCAGTGAGGACGTCATGGCCGCAGCCTCCCGCTGCGAGGCGCACGTGCTGAGATGAGAGACCAGTCGCACCCGCAGGGGATCCGAGGAGTCCAGGCCCTCCACGGAGCTCAGATACCTGGCCACCTCCGTTAAGCACTCCCGGAATCCAATGCTCATGAAGTCCATGGCAAGAGCATGTGCGTCAAAGTAGCCTAGAAGGGGGTTTGAGTGAAGTGGGGGCCAGGGCAGGGAGTGAGAGAAAAGGGCACAATTACTGTGAGTAAACACCAACTGTGCTCCTCTCGGCGCTGCAGAAGATTCAAGCGGGATGACGACCCTTTCTGAAAATGTTGCCAGTTACTTATGGTTGTAACTTCTGCAGAAGAAAGTACACTTTGCAATTCACATGTGTGACAAGGCTGGCAATGCTATATACTACAGTTGTTCTTGCAACCAAATACTACGGTGGGGAAAAAAATTAAGAACATCCGTGTTTCAAACACTTCCATAAAAAACCAGGAGGGGATGTCTCTCCTTTTGTATGGTGGGATAGTGAAATTCCCTCGTAAACTTTTGCACGGAAGTACCGAGTTTCAGTCTCTTTGTCTCTGTCACATGAGGTGGAGATTAAAGGGTTTATCTGAAACATCCTCACTCTTGGCATTTGTCACAGAGATATGAAATGTATTTTAGCAGCTTGAAGACCTTCTTTAAAAATATGCTAGAATCTCTTAATAAACTCAACAATGCTTTTTGACTCAGTGTTTTTTTTTTTTTTCAAAGTGAAAACATCTTGTCATTAGTTTGTAACAAAAGATTTGATGAAAACAAAATGACTTTTTAAAAATCTTGGTTACTAATTTGAAGATCTTACTTTTCTATCATGCAATATCAGGCTGCTTTACTGATATGAGATTACTATACCTCTTTGCTTTTCTTAAATTTAAATATATATTTCCTTCAGCGGTTAGCTTACATTTTCCTGGCATCTACCCAGGAAAAAGATGTGCATTAATTTTTCAGTGTGTATGCATGCACAGCCCACATCAAAGGTCACTACTGTAAAAATGGCTGGAGCTGGGTCACATTTAGAAGAATCCCTTTTTATCCACTGATAATACACTGGACAGAAAATAATAAAGTATTTTTATTAATAGTGCCAATTTAGGATAGAATAATAATCAGACAATTGGGGAAATGTCACCACTTTGAATGGGTGACCTCTAACATGTACAGATGCATCTTTTTTCAGATTCTTTCTCATTTGTAACTTTTTTTTTTTTTTAGCTATTTTCAAATTAAAAATTTACTCAGTTTTGGGATATGGGTATATCTAAATGAGAAATACCACAAAGTTATTTTCGTCAAAGGCATTTATATTATCTTTTTCATGTTTCTGTAGATCAAAGTATTACCTGTTTCCTTTATCATCCACTAAAAATTAAACCATCTTATTCTGTAATCAAAGCATTTGGAAAATAGTATTCACAATATTCACAGTCCTAAATAAAGTTAGAATATCAACATTAATTTGGAAGTCCCAAAAACACATCTGAGGCAAAAAATACACCATGAAAACAGTAAAAATAACAGCACAAAGCAGATATAAGAGAATATCATGAAATGTGGGAGATCAGCAACAAAAATAGTTAGCATCCCAGAACTTCAGCTTAGTTAGCAACAAAGTCCCTGGGATTAAGAGGGAAAGCTCTTCCTGAAGACGACGCCTCCGTGGACAGATTTCACATGAGGACCCTCAGGGTTCATTGCAGGGCATTGCAGGCTTCTAATTTTCATGAGGTAAGGAGGGAGGAAATCAACAGAAGTCACAGTCCAGAAATGCAGAGGGATCTAGAAATTTAGGTTCCTCTCTAAATTCTCTCTAGAAGCTACCTCAATACCAAGATAGACTATAAAGAATGGAACAACATAATTGGAGCCCCAGGAGCTTCCAAGAATTTTCATGAGTGGGTACAAGGTGATCGAAAGTTGTGGTTTGCCAGCTGTATGTTGTTATACGTGGCTGAGTTCTCTGTTGCATATTAAGGAGTATCAATTGTGTAATTCCTATTATGTTGCTGAATGCAGAGGGAAATGGCGACCAACAGCTGTCTCCTGGGAATAGATATTGGGCCAATAATAAAAGCACACGGGGCCATTCCACACCACTTCTTTCATGCCATCACTATTATGCGGCTTTAAGTGAATAAACTCACAACAACCTTGTGAGGTACACACTATGGCTGTCATTTTGCAGATGAGAAAACGGGCTCAGCGAGGGTGAGTAGTTTACCTAGGGTCACAGAGCTAATATATGGCAGATCAAGGATTTGAAACCAGGCAACCCAACTGCAGAGTCTATGCCCTTCACCACTGGGAGGCCCCTACAGCAGTTGTGAGTCTTTGATGATGTGAGATCACATTGCCCGCCCCTCCTGTTTAAGGCCCACATTTTCTCCTATGGGATGACCTCTCTAATGACTTGGCAGTCAGGCGACTTGTGTGGAGCTTGCTTGGAAATGTCTGTTCATAAACTATTCTGGGATGAATTTTAGGACTGTTCAGGTAGCCAAGAATAGCAACCAAGAATGGAACTTAGTTTTTATAATAAGGCATAAGAATAATATTACTCTTTAGAAGTATAGCTCATGCCAAATATTTGAAACCCTGATAAGAATTCTTGGCCTTATGGTGAACAACACCAAGGGAGGCAGAGCAATCAAAAAGCTGTTCCTACACCATCACTAACTCAACCAGTCTTCTACATCTGAGGTAGCAGGTGCAGAGACAAAATCATGGGGCTGGAGGTGCTTTAGAGATCAGAGTGCTAGTGTAGGCCTCACAGTACTGCAGAGCACTTCTGCCTTGGGTTAAAGGTCAAGCAGCAGCCAAGTTGGGCTGGATCACTGGCTTCTACGATTTCATCCAGTTCTCCTCTATTATGTAAGAACTTTTACATCCTATTCTGAGGGTTACATTTTAATGATTAGAAATCACAATTGTATACCCATTCAGGATGGTTTCTAGAGAAGGTGGGCTTCTCTTTAAAGTGTTTACTTCCCACCTAAAAAATTGTGAAGGCCAGTGCTGATGTTTTGTTTTTTAAGTTTACTTATTTT
Organism: Acinonyx jubatus; assembly: GCF_027475565.1. Taxonomy (NCBI): domain Eukaryota; kingdom Metazoa; phylum Chordata; class Mammalia; order Carnivora; family Felidae; genus Acinonyx; species Acinonyx jubatus. Next base: position 38,405,839 of record NC_069385.1, read on the forward strand.
GAGAGAGAGAGAGAGAGAGAGAACGAACGAACAAACAGGGGAGGGGCAGAAAGAGAGGGAGAGAGAGAATCCCAGGCAGCTTCCACACCATCAGTAAGGAGCCCAATGTGGGGCTTGAACCCATGTACTGTGAGATCAGGACCCAAGCCAAAACCAAGAGTTGGACACTTAACCAACTGAGTCATCCAGGCACCCCCAGGGCTGATGTTCTAAAGGGCTTCAGGGGCACCTGGGTGGCTCAGTCGGTTGAGCATCTGACTTCGGCTCAGGTCATGATCTCACAGCTTGTGAGTTCGAGCCCCGCATCAGGCTCTGTGCTGACAGCTCAGAGCCTGGAGCCTGCTTCTGCTTCTGTGTCTCCCTCTCTCTCTGTCCGTAACCTACTCACATTCTGTCTCTCTCTCAAAAATAAATAAATATTTAAAAAAATTAAAAAATAAATAAATAAAGGGCTTTAGCAGTATGGCTATACTGGAGTTAAGTACTGAAGTACTTCTATACCAATTGGTAAATAGCTACTTCCCTCCAATGCTTTGCCTCTGCTCTGATCTAGGGCAAACTGTGATACTATGTGATAAAAAGCTAATGTTGAGCAGAGAAGCCTCCAGGATGGAGGGAAGCACTTAGCCCCTGGTGGTACCCTCTCCCAACCCAGTTGTCAAATGTACTGAGTAACAAAAACACTCTTGGTTAAGGTGAATAGCAAAGGCTTGCTTGAAGGCTAAAAACAATACAAAAGGGCAAAATCAAGTCTCAGTAACATGTGAGAAGAAGGATAATAAAATGTGAATAAATTATTACAGCTTTCAGGATCTCGTCTATTTTCAATATAACATGAGGGTCCATCCCCGACCTCTGGATGATTCTAGTACAGAAGATATCTCTCCAGGGCACTGGGCCAGGGGCACCTATTCCTGTTTGCTCTCTGCAGGAATGACTGCTCCATTAGTAGTTTCCAGTCCAGAGAATTACTACCTACACTTCAAATGTTCTGTCTGGTCCAAACCCAAGACCAACCAAAATCTGAAAACAATGAAAATAATTCTTAAGTCAATTCCTTTGAAATAGTTGTACTGTATTGAGTCCCAGTCTTGATCTAATGGAGTCTGGGGGAAGGGAAAGAAGAAGAGAAAAAGATTGCCTTTAACCTCCTGTTTATGTTTGGATGTTTGTGTGTTTGTTTTGTCTTTCTGTACAGATTCCAGCATGTGCTTCTGAGATCCCAAACAAATCTCTGACCAGGCTGCTGTGAATGAAGCTTTACTCCCACAGTATTATGAAAGCAAACACAAGCCCAGGGTCAAGTGCTTCTTTTGTTCCAGAAGTTCTTTCCCACGAGTTCAATCCTGCCATTAGCATTGATTTCTACAGCTTTAATCTGGGACCTCCTATCTCAGCTTGTTAAAGAACTGTTCAACTATGACTTTCCTATAATCTTAGGGGAGGGGAATGAAAAGAGAAAGACGGAAAGGGGGTAAAAATGAAGTCACCTACTTACCTTTACCCCCAGTTGCCTGAAGCATCTTTAAATGATCTACTGTCATTTGCAGTATTTCGGCTTTCTCTAACTTTGCAGATCCCTGCATAAACAAATCATGAAGTCTTATAAGTCCTATGGAAACTGACTTGGAACATTTTACACTGGATTTTCAATTTTTCTTCTCACTAGAAAAGTCTAAATTTAATTTTTTTCATAGAAAAATCTGAATTCTTTGCAAGCTTTACATGCAAACAATAATTATTATGTCATACCTAATGACAGATATTTGCCAATTTATCATTTAAAGACTAAAAGGCATAACAAATAATTTTTTAATCATATGATTAAACTATACTCCAAAGATCACTCCACTAAAACTATTACACTGCAAAAATGTCAAATCCTGTATCCAATCTCTACCCTATATTGGGGGACATTCAACAGTCTAGATCAGCTGAATCCAACTCTGAAGGTTAAGGAAATAGGATCTTAGAAAATTAGATTTTTCAAAAATAAAAAGTCCTAGTAAGCCTTTAAGATACACCCCTGGTAAGGAGAACCAAAATCAAAAAAGGGAAGACTTAAGGTTTTTTGGTTTTTTTTTTTTCCAAAAATTACCAGCAGGTGTCACTGTGAATTCCAAGTTCATAAACAAGAAAGCATAATTTACTCCTACCTAGTAAGCATCAGAAATGCTTAAAGATTATTTGAACCCTTTAGAACAGTTCTTAATAAAATGCCTTGGGAATATATTTATACGTTCTACTTTTCAAAATAAGGCAACCTCTAGAAAACAACCAAAATATAAATGTGCCACCTTGAACTGCCTCAGAGGACTCTGGGTAGCTTCTAATTTCCTGGAAAAACTAAATAATTAAATCAATGTGTCTTTCTCAAAAGGAAACTGAAGTTTTCTTCAAGTTCCTATGCTCTACTTTTTTGTGAAAATTATCAGCACCCTGTACATGGTGAGAGTGCCAGAGTCATTGAAACCGCTAGAAAGAACACTCTTCTAATCACACCGTAACAGGGCCAGCTCGCCAGGGTTGGTAGCCAAGCCTGGCAAATGGGAAAGCCTGTGTTTATGGTAACTAACTGCCAAACAACTGAGGTTAGCTTTTAAGGTTTAAGTCGACATTTAAGAAAAAAAAATCTAACAAACTGATGGGAAAAATACTCACCAAATAACTGCAGACATTTCAGTACCCAAAGTGAAAACAGTGATTACTGATGTTTTCATTTTCAGCCTATTGTCATTGAAAATGTTACTAATCAAAACTACAATTTCCACGTTACATTTAGCTTACCAAAGTCGGTTTCAGCATATAGGTATCTTTTTTTTTCTCTCACAAATGTATAATCAAGAGCCTGTTACATCTTGCACTTTTGTCAATATTCACTTTTCCCATCAAGATGTACAGGAGTTTCAGTGAAAGTAATAACAAAATTGCAGTTTCTGGATAATTGCCAAGGGCTTTTGTAGGGCTTGCTGTATAATGTTTGTAGTTCATGAAGTAAACAACAAAATGACATAAACAAACAACTGCTGTCTTATATGCTATTTGAATTAAATTGAAAGTATTTTCAACAGTGTATGATGCCATATTCTTTGAAAGATGCTCTTAGAAATCTGTGCCATTAGCCATTGTGGCAAGAGATATAAAACTTTTCCAAGAAAACAAAGGAAGATTTAAACATTTGGCTTCCTCCTTTTCTAAGTATGCCAAAAAAAAAAAAAAATTTTTTTTTTTTAGTAAAGGAATACTTGAATTCTGAAAGAGGGAATTGTTGGCTAGTTTTATTTTTATCAAACTTCCAAAGAGATGCCCCAAATAGAACACCACTCTATTAATCTAGGGATTAAAAATGAAACCAAGTGATTTGGTAAATAAATTTTATTAGTATTACCATTCAGGAACTAGAGCTAGAAATGTTACTTCCTGGACTTTTATTATTTTTAAAATAAAAAGCGCTTCTTTTTTTTTAGCAGTTTACAAAAAAGTGAAATTTTGTGATATATATATGTGTGTGTGTGTGTGTGTGTGTGTGTGTATTTAAAGAGTACGACATACAGCTGGGTTTGGAACAAAACCACTACTGGTCTTCATAGAAAGAACAGAGAAAGCATGAACACTGTTACCCTTAAGGGAAAATAAGCTGAAGAATGGAAATGTTTTTCAACTTCATGATGGATTATGTTTTTAATAGTTTTGCCACAACAAAGCATTTTATTGAAATAGCTGCTCTGTGCCAGATCAGGGCACATACACCATTATTTTAATGAGCTTTAACAAGAACCCACATTCCCAGATGAGAGAATCAGATTTTCTGAGTCTTTTGGTGGGGTGGTCAGGGGTGAGGGTTGCTTACTTGTTTCTCAAAAGCAGTTGGCACCAGTCGTCTCAACTCCGATAAACTGTTATTTATCCGATCTCGACGCCTTTTCTCTATTATCTATCCCAAAGAAAGCAAAACAACAACAAAAATTTATGAATACACAAATGATAAAATTACTCTTAATGGAAGAACACCACTGTTATACATTAGTCTGAATCACATGAACTAAAAAGAAAAAAAAATCACATACCCCTCTCCTTTTCTTTCTTGCCATAATCTGAGACGTTGTTGTTGGGGAATTCGATCTAATCACAGAGCTAGTACTTTGCCTGTGAAACAGGAACAGTACATCAGGTGCTGCATTAACATAACAATGGTTTTTCTTCTGGGTACTTCATAGCACCCATTAAATATTGAGTGACTGCACAGCTCAGGTCTATATTATTTTATTCTTAATTCTTACTTTTCTCTTCACATACTTTGTTTTCAGCCCTTATATCTCTTTCCATGCCTTTTTTTTTTAACAAGTAATCCAGACACCAAATCCATTGGCAAAAACATCCCTCAACTTTTAAGTCTTGCAGTGAAAAAATTACAGGCAGACAGAATGAGAAGTTAGAAATTAGTACTTCCTGGTGCCATTCAAGAATGTTTCTTGAAAATCAGCTAATCTCTAATAGCATCCTTCCTGCACCCTCCTCGTCAGACCCACTAAACAAAGCAAAGCAATTTTAAAATAAAAGCCATGTTTAGCACCACTATCAAACAGATATAAGGTCATCACATGTCAAACTGTTGTCCCTAGATGCAATCTTCAAAATAAACAGAAGTCATCTTACTATCTCAAAACTTCAATTAGACATATCTCACAACAGAAAAAAAAATGTAATGTTTTGTATTCCAATCTTCCAAAAGAATGCTCCAAATTAAATACGGCACTGACAGGGAAATTAAAATTACATCAACTACTAGGTAAATGTTTTAGTTTGAAAACGAAACTGTAGGTGAGTATCCCCCCGTCTTCAAGCTGAGCTTAAATTTCTATAGGGGCTGCAATCAATCTTGAGTTTACTAATGAAAAGGTATTTTATACTGAAAGTTCAATCAATTATCACTTATAACTTTTATGATGCTTTCTAGTTTGTACATGTTTCTCTTCATAATTCGTGGATACTATGCTTCTTTATGTTCTCGAATTCTCCAGGTTCCTGTTATTTGCTCTTTCACTTTAGAAATGTTGCACACACCAGGTTCTTATTACCTCACCTTCTCACTTCTGGATCTTATTTCTGAATTAACTGTCTCCCTCAGTCCCACCCCATCTCAACTGGTTTCATCTTTCACAAGGCTTCTTCTGTTTTTCAGATCTCATTTTTTTAAGACGACACACGCTTTAAAAATAATTAAAAGATACTTTGCAAACGCTTCCTGTAAATATCTTTGCTGTTGCTGATTTCACGCTTTGGCTTGTGCTTACGAGAATAACGATGTGGAAAGAAAACCAGTATTCCAAAGGTAGGAAGAATTTTGCTCTTTGAGTGACAGCTGCAGATAAATAATTAAGGAGCTTGTGGGGATGCCAATTAGAAGCAATTATCATTTGACCCGCCTTGGCACTAAAATGCCTCGGTAATCTCCCTCTGTCACTGGAAAGTGGAGGTCTGGCTTCTGTGATCACGACTCCGATCTTTTCCAGACTTAACAGCAAGCAGTCGAAGAGATGATCTACGCCCGAAACGATCCGTCACTCACTCTCCCGTAAACCCACTCACACACGGCCAACGGAAAGCTTAACCTCCTTAGCCTTAACATCGCAAACTACTTTAATGTCTCCAAAAGGCAAGTCATCATTTTAGGCTCTTGAAAAATTAAAAAAAAAAAAATTCAATCTGTTTTGCTTTTCACCTGGCCCATCCTTAAAGTGCTCCCACAGTTTCAGAGGCGGGGGCGTCGCCCGTCGCCAGCCGGTCCGTTTGCCTAACGCTGACAGCCTGGGACGCTCCCTCGCCAACTCCTGCGCAGTCTTTCAGTCGCGTCCCCTTTCCTCTCCGCCCCACCCCTGGTGTGAAAGCCGACATCCCCGCCCCACCCCAACGCACGCTCCGTGAGCGCCCACCGCTCAAAATTTCCCGGGCAAAACTTTCCCCGCTATGTTAGGACGCCGCGGAGAGGAGCCTTGGGATTTCCAAGGAGCCGCTCGCGCACAAAGCTCCCCGACGCCTCGGGCTCCGGGCAGTTCCCGTCGAGCCCGCGCTCACCCCGAGTAATTGTTCTCGCTCCCCACGTCGATGGTCTCGTCCATGTCGCTCTCGGAGGTCGTTTCCTCGCAAGGGCGCTTCATCGCGGCGAAGACGGCGCTGGGCACAGCCCAGCCCGAGCCACCGACGCCGAGCGGGGCGCAGCGCCCTCCTTGCCTGCCTCCTCCCTTCCTCCCTCCCTCTCTGGGCCCGGGCAGGCGCGGCTCCCGCGGCGGCGCGGTCGGCTCCTCGCGGCTCTTTCCCACGCCGCAGCCGAGCTCGGCCGCAAGAACCGGCGCCGGCCACGCCCCTCCGCGCGGGCGGGGCCACCTCGCCCGCCTCCGGCGCGCAGGCCCCGGTCGCCCCGCCGCGTTCCGCCTCCTCGGGGTCGGCGTGGCCCGCGATTGGTTGGGGCGGAGGGGCGGGGCCGCGCTCGCCAATGCTCGCGGCGGAGGCTTCTGCAGAGGCGTGGGAACGCGGCCGCGCACCTGGGGTCCGGGAGCTGCGCGCGGGCGGGAGAGGCAGCGGCGAGCCTGAGCGTGAGGTTGATATCTCCCGCTAGGGCAGCACGCGGACGTGGGCGCGAGCGCGGCGAGAGAAGGCCGCTGAAGGGCGGGCTCCGGACCTCGGGTTTCGGCCCTCCTCCTCACCCCCGCCCCCCCACAGTCTGACGGTGAAGTTTCTGTCTTGTGTTTAAAGAATAACTCCAAGCGCGTGGCTGAGTGTGAGCGAGCGTGTAGTGACGTTGGGAGGCGCCGTGGCTTAACCGAACCGCCCCACTCGGCCGTCCCTCGTCTGGACCAAAACTGCTGACTGGCTGACCCTGACGGTCACATTTGCCCTCTGGGGTTTTAGAAAACCTTAAATGAAAGTTGCTTTTCTCCCTGGCAACTCCCGAGGCTGCTTCCGCGGCCTCTGGGCTGTGGACAGATAAGGACGTGAGTTTCCCCGACCAGGTACTTAACCGCTGGCTGTCGGAGGGTCTGAGGTCGGCTACCATGTGACGTTCGCTTTGCTCTAAATCAGTTATTTCCATTTGGCCACCGGGGCCTTGGGTAGTAGACTCCGCTGAGTAGACCGTGAGCCGGAGTTGTGTCTCCTCCGGCGGCGGGAAAGACTAGAGCAATGGTGCAGGTATTTCAGGACACACTTTTAGTAGTTTTTCAACTTCGAGGTTTTCGGGCTTGGATTATCCGGATGATGGCAGTTCTCCGCTCCCCTTGGTGTGTGCCGTCGCAGCGGCAGAGTTCATTAGAATCCCGAACGTGAAAAAACCGCGCTTGGAAAATCAGTTTGTTTTCTAAAGGACGAATTCGTGTCCTGTGTTCAGTGCATTAGACAACGTGGGTTGTAAAAACGACAGAAGTGTTTGGAAAACATGTTTTTAAGCGGCTCTTCCCCTGTGTTGCGGGGCTTGGAGAGGCTACGCCGACGTGCCTCGGCGAGGGTTAGGAGCTGGGCAGACCCAGAGCGAGAGGCGGCGTCGGCTCGCCCGCCCCGGCGCCGCGGTACCGGGAGGCGGGCGGCGGGTTGGTCGCGGGCGAGCCGGAGGCTCCTTGCTCCGGGACAGCTCCGTGCTTAGTGGAGAAAAGGCTCTGAGAAAGGGGCGTCTGTCATTCATCACAACCCTCCGCCACGGACGGATTCCTGATTTTCTAGGGATCTGATTAGGGCGTCCCTTTGACACTCCATTCTGTCCCCACACAAGACCGGCGCGGGGCGGGGAGGAGGAGAGGAAAGGATGAGACGGGAAAAGACTGGGCCCGGGCGGGGGTTGGGCGGGGGAGAGCGGGAAGGACGTGCAGCCAGCGTGTTAAGCCCTCATTAAAACACAAAACCCCTTCCCCACACGCCCTCGTTTCTTTTGTGCGGTCCCCACCGCGGTGCCTGCAATAACCGTGTGAACAGAAATCCAAAACGTTTCATCCTGACTTCTGAAACTTAACCCCAGGCAAAGCACACAGTCGGCGGGGGCCGAGCGGGCCCTGGTGGGCTGGACCAGGTCAGCTCAGGACGCCCGGGACGCGGGGGTGGGGGGCGATGACTCCCCCCCGCTCAATTCGGCCGTCGGCCTCAGGGCGGGAGCCCAATCCGCGCGGGTCTCTGGGCCTGTGCTGGTCTGCAGTGGCTGAGTAGCTGGGCACGCCGAACGCAGCTGAGCCGGCCCGCATCCCTCGGGCTCTCGGACCTCCCCTACGCCACTCAGCTCCAGATCCCCGCAGGCCTGCGGGGCTGAGCCCGACGCGCGTGTTGTCCGCCCCGCATCCAAGGAGGATGTGCCAATGACCTGTCCGCTCAGGCCACAGGTGAACGCGCTAGCAGCAGGCCTGGCGCGAACTCAACCTTCACAACTTTCAGAGAGGGCTGCACGTCTTTCTAAAAACAAATGCCTACAGGTGCAATTAACGTTTGCCACGAGAGCAAGTAATCCCGCGCTTCTAAACGCCAGAGGCAAAACCTGAGATTGTCACTGAAAAAAAATAGAGTTCATTCTCACTATATTAGTGCATTTGATTACTATAATTGTGAAAAATTGCAAAGTGGAAAATGGTTGGCTTGCAATAAAGTAGCAACTACTTATATATAGTTTTTCCATATTTGCCTTTGAAGACTTAACTGTTCTAACGTGTTATAAAGAAAAATACAGCACGGGAAAGCACACGCGGATTTAATGTCGATTATTATTATTATTTTTTTTTACAAAGAGAGTCATATTAAAACCTTTTGGAAAACCGCGGGCACATGGTAAGCGCTGTATAAGTCTTTTAAATAAACAAGAATGCTTAAGACAAAAGACCTCGGTGTTTTTAACACTGTCATAAGCATTATATGCTCACTTATATGCAAAATACTTCATAGTAATTAGGAAGCATGGGATTTTTCAATCAGGTCTTTTATTTCCCTCAAGTATCCTATTTGACTATCTCCTGGTTAGGCGTCTTGCCTGATCTGTCTTCCACTGAAAGTGACTCTCAGGTCAGAGGAGGAAACAGAAGGAGGAAACTCTTTAAAACGCCCCAGTTTGCTTAGGAACGTTTGTGGATTGTCGGGGGCTGGAGGGGTGGCCAGTGCGGAGAGAAAGAAAAGAGAATGAGAGAGCGGCGGGATTTCAAGCCTCAACGCCCCTCCGCTACATGCTTTTCAGCGAAAGTTGGTTGAAGGCTTACTAAGAGCCGGGGCAGAAGAAAAGATGTCCGATTGCAGAGCAAACCGCGGTTCTTTCCTTTTCAGAGATTTGTACAATGAGATAATGAGACCCAAAGATATGAAGGACTTTCCTAGAAACGAAATGCCATTAGGAGAGAAAGCCCAGAGCGACGGACCTAAAGGGAATGGAGGAGGGGAGAATCTGCGGTCTTCCCGAAATTGGTCATCTAGCTCATGTTTTGTGCTTATGTGATTTAGCTCACTTAAAGACATGAGAGAGACATCGAAAGCCAAGATCTGGAAACCTCAGACTCAATGGCCCTGATCCCCTTCCCCAGTTCTTCTCCCACCCATTTAATTTTACAGCTGTTTAAATTACAATTTTTGTACTTGTATTAATAAGTTCGGTGGTATTGACCTAGTTTTATCTTGTCCCACAAAATTTGAGTTTTCTTGCACAAATTAATGAAGTGATTGCTTTGCTGTAATTCTGAAATTCTCCTGGCAGTATTTTGGAAAGGAACCTGGGAATTAAAAAAAAATCTTCTTGGTCTGCTTTTTTGTTCATTAGAGCACTCTAATGTTTCAAAATCACTTGTCACATGTTTTGCTATTTGTGACTTCTTTGAATCCTTTGAGGTGCTCCTTACAATTGCTTAAAAAGTATCTGCCATTCCAATGTTTGGCTTCTCTTAAGTCACCAAGGCATGGCACCATTTAAAAAAATGTTTAATTTAGTTCTCAGTGAGATTGCAGGCAGTTCTGTTATGTAAAGACTTTTATGTTAGTCTGAGAAACCTAAGTGCACAGAGTTCAAATTGAGCAGTCTAATTTTTTGCCCTATCTGAAATATGTATTATAATTATTTACACAGCTTTCTCTTGCAAGGGGAAGATAAACAGGTTGCTGAGAAGTGGTAGTCTATTTGCAATTGCTGGGGCAGGTGACCAGCACGTGCATCTGTGGGCAGCTTTGTTGGGTTGCCCTCCCTGACTACAGGGCTATTGTGAGCTGGCAATGCTTTAAAGTGTGTGAAAAAGCTGCCCCCTGAGAGTGGAGGCCAAGGGCAAGATCCTTGTAAATTTTAATACCTTTCTCAACATCAGGCTGGCAGAAGGCAGGCCAACCGAGGGTCATGTAAGACAGAACACATGTTAGGAAGGCACTAAAGTAAAACAAAGCTGAAAGCAAGTGCCAATTTAGGCCCACCAACCTTGAAGTCATTGATAAAAGGGAAATGCTTTACTAGCTAACAATTATTTTTGCCTAGCCACATAAAGTACATCATATTTCTTGGCTTGTCCCAAGTGGTGCTACTTACTTATTTGTTACATCAAAAACTCTGAGGTAGGAAATCTTATACCCAAAGCCCCCTTTCTTAGAAGTTAGAATGTTTAAATTGATTTGTTATTAACAGGTAATTTATTTAAAAGCTTTTATTTCAGGAATGGTGTTATTAGTTCTTAGAACATGCCCAGGAATAGAGGCTGGTTTTATTGCTAGACCCTTGAGGAGAAGGTTGTATAATTAGGTAACTAGTTTTCCATATCCCTGTAAGCAACAGTCAAAAGATAACTTCACCCACTCTTATCAACTTCTTCTTTGTGAGGGCTAAATTGATGTTGGGCAGGCTTTTCTTTCAAGGAAATTCTTTTAAATTTCTGTTTTCTTGAAGTTGGTTTGACTGCGAGATATTTTTTTCCTCTTTAAGGATAGAGTTAGTAAGGATATATTCACTTCTCTCATGGAAGAAACCTTTTAACTAACTGCATGCCCATCCTCTAGAGTATGGCCTGACACGTACTGGGTGTACAATAAATGGTTTGAAATGAAATCCTTTTTGAAACCAACGAACTCCCTACTTCTTTCCATATATATAGAATTTAAATACATTGGCATAAGTAACTAGAAATAAACAACCATGAATTTAAACACCAGGAAAGCATTTACTGTTAATGGGACCTTAGTTTAGCCCAGAGCTTCCTGGCAGCCAAGTCAGAAAGAGAAACATAGTGTTTTCTAATTCTTGTAACCAGAAAAGAGGAAGCACATCTGTTTTTCAACAAAGAAAAACTTTATCCAGCAGCTGAATTCTAAAAGAACTACATGATTGCTGTGTTCACAGACTTAAGAAATTTTATTTAAAACAATTATACTTTGTCTAAAATTCTCTTCCAAGTATTATATTAATTATAAAATGAACAATAACATTCATATTATGCAAAAAATGAAGACAATAGTTTATCTACTAATAGCCCAATAAGCCATCTACTAAGCTCTCAAGAGTAAATAATTGCCATTAATAGGACCTTGCCTCAAAGAGTTTCAAAAATCTGGATTCTCCACAGTAAAGTTTCTGCTTTCAGTTTTAGAAAAAAAAATATATCAAAGATTCGTGGATCTGGTTGGTTGGCATTATTTGATGAAAGTGAAAGAAAGAAACTCTACATGTTTCTGAAATATCAATTTCTGTGGAAAAATATGAGTAAAATTATTTCCCACTAGAATGCAAATGAACACCTATATTTTCTTAACATTTTTATTAGAACATTTTATTAGATGTGTGCATATTTATGCCCTTATCTGCTTATTTAAAAATTGATAGATGACTTTATGGAGAGGAGAACTCTCCTAGGTTGGAAATAAGAACTTGCTAATTTTAGATTTTCTGTGGAAAAAAAATAACAGGTTATTTTTGGACCTTCATGCTTTGCAAACCTATTGAAGTGCATACTTTATGAGAAACATAGAAAAATAACAAGTTTTTTCCCCCCCAAGACAGGGCTGTATTGGTTTTAGCAGATTCTGGTTACCCAGAATTTAAGTAATTCTGGGTATCTATTGGTTGAAAGGCAAAGCACAGAGGTTTAAAAAAAAATTTCTGCCTTTAGCTTTCAAAATAATTCAATGTAGTAATGTAAGAATTGGAGATATAGTTTTTAGAGATAGATTTTGGTTTCAAGTAATAGCTCATTCCATTTCTAGGAAGTGAATACTTTAAAGAAAATAACAGTTCTTTTAGGACTTTAGCATTCATTGGTGCAACACAACCTGTTTGGAAACAAAATGTCACGGTGCTTGGTAGAGAGCAATCATGCTCAGCTGCAGCATGCAGAGAGGCTGTGTACTGTGCCTTGACTATGTAAGAAAGGTGCATCTTGAATATGTAAGAAAGGTGTTTCCATAGCACTTTTGATCTGAGAATTCGAGGGCTTCATTGAATCATGCATGAATCAAAACTCACAGCGTTGTAGGATTTACTTGTCAGCGCTCGCTATCAAGATTTTGCTAGAATGGTCTCAACAGGAACATTCATAATGTCTGAAAACAGGTCAAAATATGAATAGGAAATAGAAGACCCATACAAACGTTGTTTATGGGTACTTAACACGTATACCTATCTACAAGTAGATAGGAGTGTCTATATGCAGATTGATATAAAGAGCACAAAGTAATTAAAAGTTTTTAAATGGACATGACTTGATTGTTAGTAAATAAAAGGCTATGGTAATATCTGGCATAGAGCAGATATTCAAGTCAGGAAAGTGCAGCATTGTATAATTAAACCACCATTTGTAAACCAATTTACAAATTTTGTAAGTTTATTTTCTTTATTTCTGAAAATTGCAATCATTGTATTCAAGTTTATTTTATTTTAGATACTGAAATACCTTGTCTTTTGTCTATTCTATTGTGTATTTTTTTGTGTATATTCTAAGTCTCTTAGAAAAGCAGACTTTTGTATTTTGAAGCTCTTGGTGCAAGGGGAATAAGATTGTTATATTAAAAGGTTGGGAGAGTGATTTTTTTCTGGTGTTCAGGTGAAACACCTGAGAAATCATGCTCTGCTTGTGTGAACCCATGAAATATTGATAAACTGACTATATTTGTTTGCATGATTCTAGTTGTGATAACAAAGGTGTGAACAAAATTTAAAATTGAAAAAAATCCAACGATGATTTAATGTGTTTGTATGAATTGGGAAAAGAATGTCCATACTTTGATTTTTGCAGTGAAATACTGTTCTCATTCAAAAATGTAGTTTGAGAACTAATATGTTGGGAACATCAGAGTGGGGGCTAAGTAAACAGAACTGTGGGGGCGGGGGAATCATCTAAAAATGAAACCAAAGAGATTGTGAACAGAGATCACTGACAGAATTGTTAGTTCGTATACTTGAAAGTAATAAGACTCACTCATTAATCCTGCCTGATTTTTCAGACTGTGCCTGTCTTAAATTCGTTCTCATTTCCAGGCCACTGATGTACTGAATACCTACTTTGAGCAGTACTCCCTGTTAAGCAGTGTGGGTAATACCTGGTGAATAAGACTTAATTTCCACTCTCAGGAAATAGCAGGAGAAATAATATAGGAGTCTAAACACAAAGAACTGTTACACAAGATGGGATTTATTTAAGGCCAAAGTAAAAGAAAAACTGCATGCTATGGACATAAAGCAAAAAATTCATTTTTCTTTTCCTTTTTTCTTTTTTTACAGTTTGTTTGTTTGTTTGTTTGTTTATTTATTTATTTATTTATTTATTTATTTTGAGAGAGAAGGCGAGAGAGAGAGCACTCACATGAGCAGGAGAGGGGCAGAGAGAGAGAGGAGGGGAGAGAAAGAATATACCAAGTAGGTTCCCTGATGTTAGCCCCACTCAGGCTCAATTTCAGAACTGTGAGATCATGAGATCATGATCTGAGCCAAAATCCAGGGTTGAAAACTTAACCAGCTGAGTCACACAGGCACCCCAATGAAAATTCGTTTTTAAAGGGAGATTTCATGAGTGGTAGTTCCAAAATTTTGGGATAGAATTAGAGGGAAGCAATGATGTTGGAAGGGTGGGGGTGACCCAAGGATATTTGTCTTCAATTTCCACTTATATAATAAGCACGATTTTCATTTAGAGATTATGTTTATTGGGATGTCTTTGTATTGCTGTCAAACATTATGAGGAGGATTGTCTAATCCCTTATCTATCCCTTGGTACAGTCATGGGAATAAGAGAAAAAGTGGCATTTGAGCAAAGTTTTGAAGGATGTCTGGAATAGCTACAATCTTAAATACACTTTCTTGGGGAGGGATCAGCATTTGCAAAGATACACGGAAGCTGAAGAAGCAGGTGAATCTTAGGAAAAGAGGTGATCCTTAGCTGGAGTGTAGGATATGGAGGAAAGGTGGGTAGAAGGGAGAGAGTTGTGTTGGGGAAATGAATTAGGTTGTATCCAAACCATGGAAAAGCTTGCCTGCCAAGCTGGGTGTCTTGAAGTCATTTGAGAGTTACTGGAGGTTAAGAGAAATGACATGTTCAGATCTGTAATTCATTAGATTGATCCAATCAAGTTTCTTCCTTGTTTTAGTTGTCATCACTAATTTGAATCAAAAACATTGTAGTAGAAGAAAAATTCCAGGAAAATTTGTCCTTCTAAGTGGAATTTTTGATATTCATTGTTTCTCTGCATAAGTCTTTATGCCACGGATGAGCATTGCCACGACTGTTAACTTGGCCTTCAGGAAACTCATAGTTTTTCTATAGGTTACTTGGGTTTATTTAAAATGACCCAATTTAGATGAAAGAACATATTCACTGTCTATTTTGTGGAGAATTTACGGAATTATGCCGTGACTTACACATCAATATTTACAGATTTGTTTTAAAATCTGCCATGTCATTATTAAAATAAGCATAGGGTTATACTCTTAAGGATTAAGAGAATTTTCTAAACGTGAGACTTTCAGCTTCATTGACTTCAGAGTAACCTATGGCACATGAACACTGCTAGCTAACTCAGATTTATACAGATTAAATACTTGCAGTGAAAGATTGAGCCCTGATTCCTTCCTGCTACTTTCCTTCTGAAAGAGAAAAATAGGATACAGTTACTTTTCTACAAGCTACCATAAATATTTAAGGATATTACAATTGAGGTGTCCTTTAACTGTTTTTAGACTTGTATTGTTACATTCTTCCCTGAAAGGCCTTGTCAAAATAAAAGAAACTTGCATCTAAATATTGAATATTCAATCAGTAAACAACAATAATGTTTAAGAAGGAAATGCAAGACAGCCTTAAAATAGTGATTTTCTTTTAGTCGCTGTATTACAGGTAAGAATAAAACAAAGCTCCTTTTAGTGAATAAAGGTTAACAAGGTGGGGCTCTTATTGAATCAGAGCGCAAAACTTGCTGTGCTGAGATTTGCCATCAGATATTACTTTACATCCATCTCCAATCCATTGATCAATCATCTAGTGAGCTCTTTAAGTAATTCAACAGCAGTGTAACATGCGATTTGGGGGGGCGGGGGTGGACTTCCTATCCAGAAAATACATTAATGGTTGGAATAGCTGCCATTTATCAAGGGCTTGCTTTGTGCCAGTTAGCTAACAAAGCACTACGTGGATTCATTTATTAAATCCTTACCAGAACTCCTTGAGGTAGGACAATCATTATCTTTATTTTACTGGTGAGAAATCAAACCCAGTGAGGTTAAATAACTGCCCAAGGTTTTATGAGTATTAAGTGGTAGAGTCAGGTTTGACGCAGGAAATCCAAAACTGGGCCAGTGCTCTACCCACTGGATATTGCCTCCAAAAAGGATGCATCTGGCACAGACAGTGCAAACAGGTAGAGGCAATGCAGTTTGAGAAAAATTTGTTTCCCAAAGACCATTTATAAATGTATTGTTTGGGCCAAATCTCATAGCAACTATGTAATACATGGTAGGTTTTTTTGTTTTTGTTTTTTGGTTTGGTTTGGGGGGTGTGTGTGTGTTTTGTTTGTTTGTTTGTTTGTTTTGAGGGTCTACCTTCAAAAAGCCTACCTACTTCACAACAGGAAAATTTGTGGTTAAGAATATAAACTTGGCTTCAGACAGCAGGAAGGTCTTTCCCAACTCTGTCACTAACTACATGGCTTTGAGCGCGCTCCTTTTTTTGAACCTGAGATCTCAGGTGTTAATGACACCTAAATAAAAGGGTAAGGAACAAATAAAATAATGGGTATCAAGTGCTTAGTGACATGCTGAACACATGACAGGAAACAGATATTATAGCTAATTAACTAATTGTGGGTCCTGAGAACAGGAGACCTACTTTCCTGTTCCTTTTGTATCTTTATTGAAATTGAAACCATGTTTTTTTTTTTTATATATTACAGTAGCAATACATGATTACTGCAAAAAAATTAGTAAGCTGAGTTAGCAGTAACATTTAAATTGCCATTTAACTTAGTCAACAATCACCATTAGTGATTAGGATGATTATTCTTCCACTTTTTTCATCTTTACAAAATATGAAATGATTTTGCCTAGTATTATTTGGTAAATTGCTTTTTAAACCTCAGAACAGTGAACATTTCCTGCATTTCATTAAATAGTCTATAGCATCATTTTTTTTTTCCTAATGTAGTAGTTTTGGTATGGATGTATCATAAACTTACTTAACTGTTTCTTATTGGGCAATTAAATGGGTTTACAATTTTTTTCTATTATGAACAATGCTGAAATTTAAAAAAACTTTATAGATAAAAAGTGTATGCATTTTAATTATTTTGGTCTAAATTTCTAGCTTCAGGTGACCAAACAGTATTCACCTTGTAAACACTTGATATTTCCTGCCAAATTACCATTAATAACAGTTGGACCAATTTATTTCTCTGCCAGCAACGTGTAAGAATACTCAGTTTTCTGAATCATCACCAACACTAGATAGTTCAATAGTTGCCAACCTGATAGGTGAAATACTATCTATCATTTTTAGTTTTTTATTATTAATGATATTAGAATTTTTTTCATAATCTTATTGGCTATTTATAATTTTTTTGTGACTGTTAATATACTCAGTTTTTCTTTTGAGGTAGTTGTCTTTTTATTATTAAAGGTGCTAATTATAAACCAAAGCACTTAATGTTTGTCTCATATATTTTCAGTTTGTCATTTTCTTTTAAATCCTATTTATGAACCTTTGATGTTTATGCATAGAGATTTTTACTTTTTCAACTTTATATCAATATTTAATATTTTTTCCCATTAAGAAACAATCTTTATTCAACCTAGAATTTATTTTGGTATATTTTTTTACATTTAGTTCATTCAACAAACATTAACTGCATGCCTGTAATGTACCAGGTGTCATGCTTTTGCTTGGGAAATCACTGGAGCACAATGCAGGCAGAATTCCTGCCCCAGGAGGGAGTTCATCCTTTAAATGAGTTATTAGTTGTCTCAGAATAAACCGTCGATGCTCAGACATTACCTTTTCAGTGACTTAAATTCCTTCTTAATTGCCTACCAAATCCATGTGTATAATCGGGTCTGCTTATAGAGTTCCTATTTGATACCATTGACTTGTTTCTCTGTTCCTGTGCCAGGATCTCACTGTTTTAATTGAATTATAATTTAAAACAATGTATTTTAATAAATAGACAAGGGATAATTTCATTCTTCATTTTTTTTCTTTGTTTCATGACTTATTCTTTCTTCCTTTTTTTTAACTATTTTTTTTATTTGTGGCATAACATGTATAATATAAAACAAAATCTTCCATTATAACTGTTTTCACATGTACAATTCAGTGGCATTAATTATATTTATGACATTGTGCAACCATCACCACTATTTCTAAAACTTTTCATCACCTCAAACAGAAACTCCATGCCCATTAAATAATAGCTTCCTATAATCCCCTTCCCGAAGCCCCTGGTAACTTCTAATCTACTTTCTCTCTCAATGAATTTGCCTTTTCTAGATATTTTACAGAAGTGGAACATAATATTTGTACTTTTATATCTGCTTATTTCATTTAGCATGTTTTCATCCACGTTATAGCATGTGTTATGATTTCATTCTGTCTTATGGCTGAGTAGTAGTCCATTATATGTAATACCACATTTTGTATATCCATTCATCCTTTCTATTTATATAGTTGGTAGAGGGTGCAACTCATCATCTCGGGTTTGCAAATTCAAGCGCATGGCGGGTGGAGATTACTTAGAAAAAAAAAACACTTGTACTTCTGGAAGAACTTTAGAATCATTTTGTCAGATATTTCCTCCATATCCTCTAATGTCTTCTTAACATCCTCTCAAGTGCCTTTCTACCTTCCATCCCATGAATCCTATCTCCCCAAGTTGCTAGTCCTGAGTGCCTTCATAAAGTCCCAAGCCCACCATTGTACCTTGATCCTTGAACATTTCCTTCCCTCAAGCTGTCCCATGCTTTAAAATTAGTTACTTCCAGAGGCTCCTGGATGGTTCAGTCAGTTAAACAATCTGACTCTTGATTTCAGTTCTGGTCCTGATCTCACAGTTCATGAGTTTGAGTCCCACATCGGGCTCTGAACTGACTGTGGAACCTGCTTGGGATTCTCTCACTCTCTCCCTCCTTCTGCTCCTCTCTCTCTCTCTCTCTCTCTCAAATAAATAAAAACTTAAAAAAAATTAGTTACTTCCATTTTCATTCTCCTAATAAGAATGGACAGTTCCTTATTATAATCGATCTCATAGAGGTATGGGAAAACAGTGTGAATTGTCTCTAAGCTGTGAATGTTAGATGTCTCTTAGCCCTCTTAGTAGGAATATGTATTTTAGGAAAAGGATTATGTGAACTCAAATGATTTGCTATTTTTTTCAAATTCCAATGGTATAACAAAGTATACATATACAAAATTTATGTTAATTGACTGTTATTGGTAAGGCCTCTGGTCAACATTAAGCTATTAGTGGTTATGTTTTGGGGGAGTCAAAAGTTATACGTAAATTCTCCATTAGTGACACCCCTAACCCCTTTGTTGTTCAAGGCTCAACTATATTAGATTGGTGGTGTTTATTCTCCCACTGTGTATGTGTAATGGAAAGAGCAATGGCTTTGGAATTAGGCTTAAGTTCTCAGTCCTGTCACTTAGTAACCTGTGTTATCTCAGCCATATTAATTTTTCTTCTAAGACTTAGTTTCCTCAACTGTAAAATATACATCATTGAGTTGTTTTAAAGATCAAGTAAGATAAATAACATGAAACCTTCTCACTATGTATAGTCCATTGTATATTCTCAATGAAGGTCAATTTCCTTTTCCTTCCTTCCCTAAATAACAAAAATAGTCTGTATGGGGAAAAGCATTCGTAGCACTGAATGTCAACCCTTCTTGGTTAATGGCTGAATAAAGATAATGCGTTAATTTTTCAAAATGCCTCAATTTTCCTATATGTAGCTTTTATCTCACCCTCACTAAATTATGGTGCTTGCAAAGCTCCTTGAACTTTACCAGTACAAAGCATACTGTTAGCAGGATGGAATTAACATTATCCCTGGTCTATAAAGTATCATACCTGCATTTGTAGTGAAAGGGACATATTCTTGCCTGAGTCCTGCAGCAGTGTTTTGCCACCTGTAACAGTGCTGAATAAAAGTGGTCCCATCTATCATTTCTGTAGCTCTTCCTCACAGAAGCAGTCTTGATAAGGATAAGACATCCAGGACATCATAGTATCAACGATACTTTCCTCTTCAAAGCCATCTTTCAGACAAGGCTCTGACTGTGCCTTACAAACACTAATTATATAAATCTTATATACTATTGCTTTGTGGGAGGTGAAGTATTTAGTAAAAATGATCACCTGAATAGAGATTGTCTGTGTGGGGGCAGGATGGAAATATGAAAAGTGGGAAGTGGGTGCTCAGCATACAGTCATCGCTGTTACAAGGTCAGCTGTGTGCTTGGCTAGGACTGTATACACTTCTGCTAGGTTTTCAACTAGTGTATAAAATACAGGCTGTTCTTTGTTAGAAATCTGTGAGTGGTGTGAGCTCCTTGAATACTAAAGATGTTAATTCTTATGGTTAATTCTGCATACTGCATACGCAGTGGCACTCTGAGGTCATATGATGAAGAAGCAACTTCAGGTTGAGGTCAAACTGAGTTAGGATGGCTCAGTCTGACTCTGTAGGGAATTAAATGGTAAATAAGAAATCTGGGAGATCCTCATCAGAGTGTCTTACTGGTAGAGAATGATTTAGTGGAGAAATGAGCTTTAAAGTTAATAGCAATAGTGTATAGGACTTATATGATTTATATGTCTATGTTAGTGTCTACACTTTTTATTTTGTTTTGTTTTTGTTTTATTTTATGATCTTTGTTCCTAATTGGAGGGCCCTTGCATCACCGTGATTCACAATAATAGTCATGAATATTTTTTTTTGAAAAAAAGGCATTTTTTCTAAAACCCAAGAGAAATTACATACTTATTATTTATTTAAATGTTTAACAATGCTTTTTAGGCAACAGAAACGATATCTATTTATGTCACAATGATACTGAGTAGACTAATAAAAATGTCAATTCATTCTCAAAGTTACAGTGCTTCAGCTATCTTCAAAGTTTCATTTTTTACCTTTTAGGATTTCTTAAAATTTATGTCATTTTTTTACCTCTTAGGATTTCTTATAATTTATGTGTCTCTGATTAATTTTTAAGATGGAAAACCAAACTAAAGTTTTGTTGTTTGCTGGATAGGTCATTTTTTTGCAATGTAAAATTAGTGTAGAAAAATAATAAAGAGGCCTTGGTATCCAGAATCTAGCACAGCACCTGATACTCATAAGTGCTCCATTAATATTTGCTAAAAGAATCTGATATATTGCCATAAACTGTTTTCCTTGGTTGAAATCTTTGCTAACTTGATTCTTTGTTTCTGATAAACTCATTGTTTCTACATTTAAAAAAATGTAGTTTAAAATAGAAGGATTATTCTCTCTGACAAAAATCTTATACTTGCCCATAGTTCTACTTGTCCAGAAAACAGAGGAGCTACTGTGATACTTAATAGGAACTACCTGGAGTGAACGTTATTTATCTTCCCAGTACCTACTCCTACTTGCTCTCCTAAATTGCAATACTCAAATTTTCCTTTGAAGAGCCACGCCTCATCCGTGTGTAGTAGCCATTAGCTGAGGCGAGATTGAGCAGACTCCCATCCAGGGGTCCACACTGAATTGGGATAGACCAACCAATCAGAACGTTCCCGTCTGCTTGTCTAGGCTTATGTATGTATATACATAGTCCCCAGGCAACTGGGATTGATGCTTGGGAAGTTCAATCAGGGAGCATATTGAGATGTGAGTGAGAAGGTGTGAAACCCTCCTTCCTGGAAGACTTGTTTTGGAATCCTGAAGGAAGTCTGAAGGTGACATTATGGAGAAGGGCAAAACCAAGGAAACTGTAGAAAAAAAGAGCCATGTCCCTGACTGAGCTATACATGAAGCCGGTCCTAGCATTGAGTTTACTGTTTTAAGAGCCATCATGTCGCTTTTGTTTTTTAAACCAGTTTGTACATGATTGCCTGTTCTTTGAAAGGGGAGGAAAACTTTAATGGACATATAGCCTTATCCTGATCATATTCTTTTACTGGGAAAAAAATTTAATTATTAGATTCTCTGCAAAATATTTGATTTTTTTGCATAAAGTTTTTTTTAATGTTTATTTTTGAGAGAGAGAAAGAGACACAACACAAGTGGGGGAGGAGAAGAGAAGAGAGGGAGACACAGAATCCCAAGCAGGCTCCAGGATCTGAGGTGTCAGCCCAGAGCCGAGCTTGAACTCAGAAACCATGAGATCAGGACCTGAGCCGAAGTTGGACTCTTAACCAACTGGGCCACCCAGGCACCCCAAGTTTTTTACTTTTAGAGAGAGGCACAATTAATTTCAAAGGCACAAAAGTTTTCCTCTGACTAGAATACAAAGATACACTTATGTATTTTAGATAACAAAGCCACTAGCAAAATAAGACTGAAGTTTATGAGAAACTCCTAAGTATTGTACACATTTTTATTCTTGCATACCCAAGATATTGTAGGATTTTTTGCATGGCACCATCAATTCATCTATCTTTATACACCCCTGATACCTATCAGTATCACCAGATACCTTTTAGGTACTGTTCATTAGAAAAACCCTATTTTGAAGGAAGTTAGAAAAAAATAGTCATGTTAACAAAAAATTCATTTAGGTAACCTTTGCAGAGTTGGTGTTTTTTCATGCCAGCAAGTCCTTTGCTTTATATTCTGCCTTGGTTTCTGTCATTGTGCATTTCAAAACCTCCCAAAGTCAGACTTTCCATGAAGAGTCATCCAAAACAGAGTATATTTGGAATTCTGCTTCTCATGACCTAGTTGTATCACTAGAGGGATCAAAGAGGTTTTGTTCTGTTTCTATAATCAGCTATTTCTTTGAGAGGGCAGATTCATAAGAGTTTGAATTATGCTTAGAAATGCATACAAGGCAAGCAGCTACATGGCATTTTAATTACCTCCCTCCACTCCAATGAAAAACAACACCAGGCACAAACAGATGTCTCAGGTTAAACTCAGTTGATTCTCTTAACAGAGCAAATAATTAGACTGTTTCCTTTCTCCCTAGGCTTTTTCTTTTCCTTTTTCTTATTTTAATCTGTTTGCTCTCCTAGCTCTTCCATTTAATTTCCGAGGCATTCACCTTTTGCTAATGTTAAGAAAATTCCTACTGGACAAATTCTTCTCCTTACTAGACCCTACATGACATAGTATTAATATTCACAAAGGGAGCAGATGGCTGCCTTTGGGGTCCACCAATTACAGTAGTACCTTGCTTAGTCTGAATTGACTAATTAAAATCCTCAATTAACTAGAATGGGAAATTCAGTATATACAACCCCTATGGTGACCTCATGATATAGTGAGTTTGCAAATGAGTGTTTAGAATTCTTTCCCTGCCCTTTGGGGGGATAAAAACAAAAGGTAAGGAAACGGAGTCATCTAAAGGATTTTTGAAAACTCTAAAAAAAACTCAAACCCTGAAACTATGGAGTTTTCTCCGGCATCAGTGTACATTTACCCTAAGTTCCCATATTTTTCCACATATACATCTATAATTTGTTTTTTTTAAATCATCATTGAAATTTAGATTAGTCAATATTTTGAGATGTTTCACTTTATATTTAATTTGATAAGCATTTACTGCACCTCCAAAGTACTCAAAATATTATGTTGTTAAGGCAAAAAAGAAAAAAAAAAGTTTTCTAGTTACCCTTGCTGCCAAAGGAGTCACCCAAAACTGATGGTTGAAAATAACAGCAGTCATTTTATCATGACCATAGATTCTGTGACACAGGAATTCAGGAAGGCCTCAGATGGGCAGTTATGGCATTGGATATCTCATGTGGTTGCACTAAGGTAGTGGTTAGAGCTGGAAGAGCAGGTGGCTGGAGCAGCTGAGGACTTATTTATCTTCCTTCAAGTATCTTCAGGGTCTATCCATGGGTCTCTCTGAGCTGGTTTGGGCTTCCTTGCAGCATGATGACTTCAGAGCAAATGTTCTGGCCAACAAGGTAGAAGCTAATCCCCTTTTGTGACCCAGCACTTCAAGTCACGCAGTGTCATTGCTGCTGCATTCTGTTAATTACACATGAATTGCTAGCCCCTCCAAATTCTGGGGAAAGGGAGTTAGACTTTGTATCTCATTGAGGGAGTGGTAAGTTTCGAGAAAAGCATGTGGGACTGAGGAGTGGTCATCTTTGGAAGATACAGTTTGCCATGATGAGTCAGATATAACTTCTCCAAAGAAGCTCATAGTCTAGTGGATATAACCACGATTCTCAAACTGTGCATTGAGGTCCCCTAGGTGTCTGTGAGGAATTCACAGTGTATTCACCGGATACTTTACATTTTTGCGGGAAACAATATGACATCAGTCAGACACCATGTGAATTATTACTAGTAAGTTGTTTGGACCTAATTACTTAATAAGTGGAACTGTTAGGCGTTTCTTTTGTCCTAGTTATGCCCTGAAAATAATTTATAGAGACAGAGAAAGTTTAGGAATCACTGGGATAGAAAACAAGATACAGATGCTCAACTACGGTCTTAGCAGGTCCACAACTGACATTTGTAAGGTCCAGGACATGAATACAAATGGGGTTACTAGCTTGCTCCTTTCTTTTCCCATTACAGCTCCTGTGGACACGCCAGCTTTATACCTGAGCTCTGTGCATTCTCTTCCCCCACTGCAATAGCAGTTTCTCCTTGGCCCTTGGAGTGAGCACCCCAGAGGTAAGTCAGTCCTTTGGGGGGAAGGACCAGTGGGGGAAGCCCACACAGAAGCAGACTGTGTGGATTTAAGCTAGGGATTTTGGAGTCCCAGGTACCCCAAATGTGATATAGAAAGGAGATCAGGGTTCTGGATTAGCCCATTTGGAGGGGAGTAGCTGGAGGGCCTTCTAAAATACAGGGGCTTAGGCAAGGGCCTGGTCTAAGGGAGGTAATGAGACCCAGCACAGAACACAGCATATAATTGGTCCTCAAATTATATTTCATGAATAAATTAATCCAGAGCAGATTCTGATATATATGATGACAGAGATTAAATACCGACTGCTATGGAAATTGAAACAAAGAACAATTCATTCTTGGAAAGGCTTATGTTACCTTCAGAGATGAGGGAGAGAAGAAGTAGAAGTGTGATGGGAAGTCAGCAAAACGCAGGGATTAATGAAGCTGCTAGAGGCAAGCATCAGAAGAAAATCTAAAACTACACTCACCATTAGTGGTGAATCTGAGTTTCAGGGCTTCCTGAAGCATACATAATTTGAGGGGCTCTCTTCCAAAAAAAGAATATGAAATTAGGTACGAAAAGATCACACAAATTATACATTTATAGAACCTCACAGAGTTACAAATACCAAACAAAATGTCCAGAAAGAATTGGGGCACCTGGCTGGCTCGGTCAGAAGAGCATCTGACTCTTGATCAAAGTGAATTTGAGCCTCACACTGGGTGTAGAGATTACTTAAATAAATAAAACTAAAAAAAAGTCCAGGAAGAACGATTTTATTTTTTTTAATGTTTATTTATTTTTGAGAGAGAGAGAGAAAGAGAGAGACAGAGCACAAGTCAGGGAGGGGCAGAAAGAGAAAGAGACAGAATCAGAAGCAGGCTCCTGGCTCAGAGCAGACACAGGGCTTGAACTGACAAGCTGTGAGATCATGACCTGAGCTGTAGTCAGATGCTTAACCCACTGAGCCACTCAGGCACCCCATAGAAAGAGCAATTTTCTGGATGCTTTCTTACTAAATACCAATTTTATGTTCTGTAGGGAGAACAGAAAGATAATTTGTTCTAGTGTTGACTGAATATTTCAAAAAATATTTATTGTTTACAAAATGTTAGCACCATCATTATTAGTAATGACATGTAAACTGCTGTCATCTGTTGTCAATTGTGAATACCTCTTGTCATGCTGTTGAACTGTTACAGACCTGCTCTATTTTAAGTATAGTTACAGCTTTCTTCCCTTCAAACCTAGCAATTCTGAAATATTTTGTTTCACACAACTACCATAAACTATGAAAAATATGGAGCTTTTATAATTGTATATATAGCGCATTCTCAAATATAGTCCTGAGAGGAGAAGGCATCTGTTTTGATTAGATCTTGATGGGAACCAAACCCTCTGTTAAAATTTTATGTTCTTGATGTTGGAAGAATTTTCTACAGATTAGCTTCTGGCTCCATAACTTCAACCTCCACCACACCTACTTTCAGAGCCGAGCTATGTAAGAATCAGCCTCTGGCCCTGTACCTTTGTGTCAGAAGACCAGGAGAGTTGACACAGTGGGCAGTGAGGGTATTCATAGAATCTATCCCTACATTGGGACAGCTGGCAAAAGCTTTCATGGAAGTAGCTGTGAACCATATAAGTGACAATATGCTGAAGTTGTGTGTATCCCCAACTTAATCAACTGCTCCTTAACTCATATCCTCAAAAGCTACAAGGCTCCCCAGTGCCACCTCGTATGAAGGGAGCCTGGAGAGGAAAGAGACAGGAGCCTTAACCAATTGCTGTTAAAAAAAAAAAATTACTTTTCACATTTTACAAAAACCACGTGCCCGTGTGAACTCAATGCTACGGCCCTCCTAGGACCTTAGAAAGGGCCCATGCAAAGCAGGCACTTGAAGCTTAAACCTCATTCATGTAAATCCACCTTTCCCCACCATTCTCTATATTTCACGGAAGGAGACAAGTAGTACAAACTGAGAAAACATGTTCTATAATAGAAGTAACACTGGACTGGAGTCTAGAGAACTGGAGCTTTGTTTGGTTCCAGCTCTCTCAGCTCTATTCCTTTGGGCCACCCTTTGGGACTTACTCTTGTTATCTGTTAAGTATTGGCCCTTCCTCATCTGCAAAAGGAAAGGAGAAATCAGCAGTCCAGTGTGGGACTCTTTGTGGTTCTACCTGGGAAGTAAATTATATTAAATGATGCAAATTATGTACATTTCAGTCCATATTATTTCTGTCAGTTACTATTGCCATTTCTGCAACTTGAAATAATGTGAGAATTATAACCAGCATGCAAGAACTTAAAAATATTTTAGCTCTGACATAGGGAGGTAGATGTACTGCAAAACACTCACGAGAAGCAAGAACAAATTGTCATTCTGAACACCATCACTAAAAGTACACAGAAGCACTTTTCCTCCAGTTTTAAAAAAGCTTATCTTTCAAAAAAGTGCAAAAGTCACATAAGCTTCCATAAAAAACACTTCCAATGCAGACATGTATACAGTGAAAAATACAAGTCTCATCTCCAAATTTCACTTCCAAGAGGAATTACTGCTAACAATTTAGACCTGTGTGTAGCCTTCCACAACTAGTCTATGCACACACAATGGCAGATGGCATTTTGAAATATTAACTGAGGGGTTTTCTTTCCACTTTATTTCCTGGTGGTCCTGGCCTTTCACCCATTCTGTCAGCTGGCACGCATTCTGTGTTTGACACCTCAGGGAAAAGATGACCCAACAAAATACATTAAAAAAAGGAAGTCAACAACTTTTGAGTCTCTAATTTTTTAGTTTCTAGCCCTTAAGGGAATAGAAAGACACAGGGAATAAAAAGAGATTTGGAAAAATATATGATAAGTCGGAAGAAGCCTTAAGGCTTCCAAGACTAGATAAAGGAATTTCAATTCTTGGGAGAAGAGAGAGATTCAGAGAGGAAGAAAGGACCTCTGGCAACTTATGCTGCTTCTCTCCGAAAAATTAGAAAAAGGCCACATTTTGGTGAATGAAATACAATAAGGTGCCTTGTTGAGCAGATCCTTCCTGGGGGCAGTGGCTTAGACAGCTGACAACACCTTTGTACAAAGACAAGAGCCCCTCCTTCTTCCAACAGCCTTGGCCCCACGCCAAGGGTTTTGTCTTTCTAGATTTCAGCCCTATTCACACCCAAGCATCTTTGTCCAGTGTTCAAACTACATAACTGTATGAGACAGCCTTCCTTGTGGGTTCCTGAGAAAGAAGGTCATCTGTCCTGCCTCTCCAGCTCAGGTGAACTTGGCAGTGAAGAGACAGGACATAAGCATGCTTATGCAGGTATAGAGGTTGTTCCTGCTTTCTAGGTACACTCTCAGCTAGGGATGGTGGCCAGGCCCCAGGAGCAAAAGAGATGTCAGTGGGGTGTCTAGACCCCTTGGATTTTTTTAATGGTAATGCAATATTTTATTTATTCTGTCCATTAATAACTAATATTAGAAAACACTTATAATATTAATGGAACTTAATCTAAGAGGAGTTCATCTTACATTTATTTACATTTCAGTATCAGGTGATCATAAGCAGATAGTCAAAATAATTATGGCCCAAAGTATTATACTAAAAACTTTTAATAAATGCTTGGTGTTGGTGTATGTACAATTCAGATTTTGGTGTAAAGTTCTTTGGCTGCAAGGAAGAACATTTGGTTTACTTCCCTAATAGGAATGTCTCTTGATGTGGGGATGGTCTCTTAGTATTTCTTTTGCTATTGATTTTCAGCATAGTTACCTGTGATTGTAGGAATGGAGTTGAGTGTGGAGAGATACTCATCATGTTTACTCCAAATAAGAGTACATAACCGATTACTATAGTAATGAGGAGGCAGACAGGCAGTGTAACTGCCCAATATTTTTGAGGGCAATAAGTTAAGCCTAAGGAGTTTAGCAAAGATTCATCAATGAAAGCCCATGCAAGATAGAGTATGAAGCCACATTGGGAGCTTAGGGAAAGAACAAAGGCATAAATCACTCTTTCTGGCAAAGGTAACGGTGAATTTTCCACCATTTCCCTGTGGCTTTAGATAATCTCCAACACACACATACAAGCAGTGCTGGAGGACCCACTGGACTTTACACAGTCTCTCAGAATTTCCTACAGCCTAGCATGAATGGAATGACTCTTGGGAAGGGTATGGAAGTAGCTGGGAGAGCCAGACTTGGGAAGGGGAAGACACAGAAATGATTGGCATGATCCTAAGATGGGTGGCCAGACAGGGTAAGAGTAGATCCTAGCATCCCAAGTACTGATAGAGGGCAAATCCAGTGATGAGATGTCTTTTCACTCACAGCTTGGCCCAAATAAGCCTTCCTGGGACTCAAATGCAGTATCAGAAATTAATTTTCTATTACTACATAAAAGTAAGGTTAAAACAGAAAATAAGTTCATTATTTTTTTAAGAATTACATTTCTTGGGGTGCTTGGGTGGCTCAGTTGGTTAAGCATCCAACTTCAGCTCAGGTCATGATCTCGTGGTTGGTGAGTTTGAGCCCCGCGTGAGGCTCTGCACTGATGGCTCAGAGCCTGGAGCCTGCTACAGATTCTGTGTCTCCCTCTCTCTCTGCCCCTTCCCTGCTTGTGCTCTCTCTCTCTCTCCCTCTAAACTATAAACTTTTAAAGTTACATTTCTTGCCTATCTAAGTTTGTAAATCGAGATTCATACTTTGTTAGCATTGCAATGGTAATAAAATTATATGTATACTTGACAATATATCTGGAACAGACTTCTATATGAGCACACATAGATCTACCTCAGTAAAAAATCCTTTCATAATATGGCTCACGTAACATTTATCTAACCATTCGCTGGATGTTTAAGTCGTATCTAATTTTCACTCTTATGTTGCAGCAATAAGTGTCCTTTAAACCAACTACCGTTAGCACAGCCTCTTTGAACAATCTTTCTGTGTACTTAGATGGCAGGTATTGAGAGTATTACATTCCAGTTGGAAACACACGCTCATCCACACAATCAATATGAGAAATTGTGTGCTAAAATTCATGTTCTGTTGGATTTTTTTTTCAGCACCAATATCTTTTTTATCAAGTGAAATATTTTTCGGCAAGTCTATATTTTAAAGATATGAGGTAGAGGCACTCTGGATGTGTAGAGACAGAAGGCTAGGGGATCTGATGCTCTGGTCAACTCTATCCCTGTCCCAGTGCCCCACCTTTTCCATGCCCCTGCCACTGCATCAGTTCCAATGCATAGGGATGGTACTATGGCCCTTTTCGCACTCACTGGTCAGGAATACCACAGACAAGATTTAGGATGTTGGTCTGGCAAAGGCGGTTAGATGTCACAGGTGTCTTTTATGGCTTTTTGACTTTTGCTTTTGTGATTTTATATCAACTATTTTGAGGTTAGTTGTGCTGTCCTTTGTATCCATGATACATAGTGTATAATTCAGTTACAGCACTTGTCACATTGTTCTTTCCTGAAAGTACTATTCATAGAGAGAGAGAGAGAGATAAATGTTTCCTTTAGAATCTATAGAAATAGATTTCCTTTAGAAATAGCTCCTTTAGAATCTATGCAATGTACCATAAAACTTGGCAAGTACTAGCTTTTCCATAAGGCCTTCTGAATGACGGAGTGAATGAATGAGCCACACACATTTGCACAACTTAAGTATAAGACACACAAACTCTTCTTCAAGTGTATAGATACTTAAAAAAATACAAATGTATCTATTTTAGTCTCCCCTAGTCTTCTTTGGACCTACTCTATAGGTGTCTGAGTATTCTTGCTTTAGAACAGATTTATAGAAGAGGATTGGAATTGGTCCAAATGGCTCACATCATATTCTTGTAGCCACCTCTGGTAGATGACATAATGAGAGCAGCATATGTACTTATAACAACTACCACTGTGTGTGAAGGATGGATTTGGTAGCTATTAAGCAAAAATGGGAATATGTATGCTTTTTACATCTGAGAGTTAGGAGAATCTAAGGCTGCCCACTCCATCCAGACTTTCAATTTTGTCACCAGGATGAGTGGGCGGAAGATCCTATAGAGGGGAAAACAAAATGAAGTAGAGGAAAGAGCATATGATAAATGCCCAAATAAGTAATAGGGAGATCAACCACATGAGGATAATAGTTTTTTTCTTATATGTTTTTATTTTAACATACTTTCAGACTTACAGAAAAGTTGCAAGAAGATTTTAAAAGATACTCTTCACCTAAAAGATTCTCAAAAAGATAAAATTGAAAGTTGCAGATATGAAGCTTCTTACCCCTAAATATTTCAAGTGTACACCCTAAAATCAAGGACATTCTTTTACATAACAAATATAATCATAAAAAATCTGGAAACTCACATTGATACAAGTTATTATTTAATATACAGATAGATTTTTCAAATTATCCAAGTAGTTCTCTTTATAGAAACCGACCAACCAACCAACCAATCAACTAACCAATCAACCAAACACAACAGCAACAAAAAACACTGCCAGATCTCACATTGCATTGTTTAGTCTCCTTTAGCCTGAAATAGTTTGTCAATCTTGCTTAATATTTTGTGACACTGATATATATATATATATTTTTTTAATTAATTAATTAATTTACTTATTTTAATTTTTAACGTTTATTTATATATTATTTTTGAGAGACTGAGAAAGAGCACAAGTGAGGTTGGGGGAGAGAGGGAAGGAGAGACAGAATCTGAAGCAGGCTTCAGGCTCTGAGCTGACAGTACAGAGTGTGATGCAGGGCTTGAGCTCACGAATTGTGAGATCATGACCTGAACCAAAGTCAGATGCTTAACTGACTGAGTCACCCAGGTGCCCCAAATGACACTGATATTTGTAGCCAGCTATATTATAGAATGTTTCTCAATTTGAATTTGTCTGATGCTTCCTCATGATTACATTCACATTACACATTTCTTAGCAGGAATTTCTTAGGAGAGATGCTGTGTCCTTAGTGCATCATTCTGCACTAAAAAGTTACTATTTTCTTTCAATGTAATTAATACATATCTTATGGGAGAAGGAACTTTGAGACTATATAGACATCTGGTTACTCTTCAAATTGGTACGTACTAGTTTACCATTCATTAATGGTTCTTCCCTAAAGCAATTATTTCTTTTAAAAAAAAATTAAAGTTTATTTATTTTGAAAGAGAGAGAGCAGGGAAGGGTAGGAGAGAGAGAGGGAGAGGGATGATCCCAAGCAGGCTCTACACTGTCAGCACAGAGTCCGATGTGGGGCTCAAACTCAAAAACTGTGAGATCATGACCTGAGCTGAAACCAAGAGTCAGTCGGATGCTTAACCAACTGAGCCACCCAGGTGCCCCTTGTCTAAAGCAATTATTTCAATGACAGTTGCTAAACAGTGTCTTTTCATGTTCACCATTTCTTCCATATTTACCAGTTGCTTTTGTACAATAAAGAAGAGTTTACTCTTCATATGTATGTATGTATTTCTATATGGACTCTTGATTCTTATTTTATTCAATGGGTTATAAGTTACTTTTATTATCATTTTGATGCCCAAATTTCCAAGATTTGATTAGTGAGAAGTCCTTCAAGAAGGTTTCTTTGTCGTTTTGATATATCCCCATCATTCTTGTTTTCTGCCATAAAAAGTTATTCTAGGCTCAAGTTGTATGTTCCCTGTCCCAAACCGGTTTCGTTTTGTTAGTGGAAAATGGGTATTATTGCTTCCAGTCCTTGTCAACCAACAGAGCCGGGAAAGCCACAGGGATCATTCAGACCTTTCTCCTACCCATATTTGTAATTCTTCTTTGTCAGTGAGAAAACTGACTCCCATTGACATTGTATATCTACTCATTTGCTTAATTCTGGAATATACAGAAAGTAGTTTCAGGGGTGCCTGGGTGGCTAAGTCAGTTAAGCATCCAACTCTTGGTTTCAGCTCAGGTCATGATCTCATGGCTCATGGGTTTGAGCCCTGTGTTGGGCTTCATGCTCACTGCATGGAGCCTGCTTGGGATTCTCTCTCTCTCCCTGTCTCTTTGCCCGCCCCCGCCCCCCAGACTCTCTCTCTCAAAACAAATAAATAAACATTTAAAAAAAAAAGTTGTTTCAGAATTGCTAATTTCTATGTCTGAGGAAAAAACCTCCTCTGATTGAACAGTAATCATTAACGCTTTTTGACTTTAGCTTGAAGAGATATAGTCCAACTATTCCACTTAATGATACTTGAGTTTGATCTCCCTCCTGCCTCCAATTTGGTTCATTTGTTTGTTTCCGTTTATATTCCATATTAATTTTTTTCCCTTCATCCTTGATTTCTTGAGTATATGAAGCATTCACATGGTTCTACAGGTCAGGATTATATAAAAAGTGGTATGATTTCCCACATTTGTTTTATTCTTTTCACCAGTCTTAACTGGTTTTCTATTTTATCCTGCTTGTGTTTCTTTATGCACAAATGAGTACTACTTGTATATTTTCTAAATTTCTCTCTTACACAAAAATAACTTACTATATATACATATAGATATATTTACTTTAACAATACATCTTGGAGAGCACTCCAGATTGGTTCATAGATCTTATTCTTGCATAGTACTCCATTGTGTGGGTGCACCAGAGTTTATACTGCTCTCCTGTAAGTGTGCATACAGGTTACTTCCAGTATTTAAAAATTATAAATAATACAGCAATGCATAATTAAATAATATTGTACAGATATATTTTTGGAGGTATATTTTCAGGGTTCCTACATGTAGCATTGCTTGTTCAAAAGGCAGACACATATGTATATTTGTTAGATATCACACATCCCTGTCCATAAAGGTTTTGTACATACTCACTAGCAGTGTATGAGAATGCCTGTTTTATATTTTTGCCATATGATAGATGAGAAATATTATCTCATTATAATTTTAATTGACATTTACTTACTAAGAATTAGGTTGATTATATTTTAATACGTTTGTGGGCCATTTATATATATATATTTTTTGGTGAATTCTCTACTTATATCTCCTGGGAATTATATTCAGTTATCTCATGGGATAAATGGAGTAAGTGAAATAAATATGCGCACCTTTGAACACTTTTTGAAAGAGTGGCCAACTCAATATTCAGAAGATTGCAGGTTTCCTCATCTGTAATCCATTTTCTACTATTGACAGGACTCTTCCTAACCAATCCCAGAGAGAAGGGGTTTTACCTTGATTACAAAGATATACAAAGCAGGAAGTTCTGTAACAACTAGAAGCACTGTTCTGTTTGCAATTGAGTTTGGAAAGTTAGGGAAGAAAGAATGAAGATGAGAGCTGGTTTTTCCACTTAGTTGGGTGGTTGAATTAGCTGACCTTTAAGGTCTCTTCCACCCTGAATTTTATGATTCCATGAATCATTCCTCTGATTCAGGCCAAGTCAGTGATGAAATAGCTGGGGAGGTGTGGAGGTCAGAGGTGAGTTGGAGATGTGGCGAGTGGGTGAGAACAAGAAGAGTGAAGCGATTTTGTAATTTTTTTTTTTTAACATTTATTCATTTTTGAGAGACAGAGAGAGACAGAGCATGAGCAGGGAAGGAGCAGAGAGAGGGAGACACAGAATCCAAAGCAGGCTCCAGGCTCTGAGCTATCAGCACAGAGCCTGATGTGGGGCTCGAACTCACAAACTGCGAGATCATGACCTGAGCCGAAGTTGGACGCTCAACGGACTGAGACACCCAGGCGCCCCAGAAGAGTGAAGAGATTTTAAATTGGAGTACAGAGTTAAAAATAAATGGTTTTTTTCTCCTTTAAAAACCCAGTGTCAGAGGGTGAATAAAAATGTGCATTGGTGAAAAGGAATATTGGGTGGATAGGAAATTGGAGGGGAGTGGTAGTACGGTCATGGTAGAGAATGGACTCAGGAAGTTGGACAGGATTTTAAGGATGAACAAGATGACAAGAAGCATGATCAGCCACCATCCCAACAGGGAGAAAAAAGCAGTTATTGGGGTCCACAAAGTCTTCACAGTGATTTTCCCTTCTTCCAACTTTATCTACCTTGTAAGAAATGTAAGAAAACTACTTTGGATAAGACAATCTGATGTAAAATCTGTAGAAATTTTTTGAATAGAAACACATGCACTGTCTTCAGATTTTAAGGCCACACTTAGAGGACAGACTTTAAGGGAGAAGTGAGATGCCTGTATTGATCATGATATTTATAAGAGATTGAAAGTATCTTGAAGCAACTTCATGTTATTCAGCTATTCAATCATAGAGGATATTTTCCTTCAGTTGACCACGGAGAGGTTGAACTGGCAAATCGTTGCATATGGAAGTGGATGTGCCACTTTCATTTTGTCTTGGAGAAATGCTCCAAACAATAATATACAAAGGAGAAGTACGCCTAGAGAATGATAGCAGTGACAATGGCACAATGGTGACTTAAGATGGGGAGATAATGTTTGCCTGTTGTAGCCATGATGATGATAGTGACAATTATAATAACAATTAATAGAGACTCACAGAAAAGCTTAAGCTTCTCTTTTGCTAGTATGCTGGTATCTTTCTATTACTAACGGGATGAAAAACATCTGAGAGTGAAAATTCACATGCAAGCAGCACCAAGGTAGCAGGAATAAGAAAACAACATTCGACTTTACATGACCTCCGTGGTTCCCTTGCTCTTCTGTGGTGGCTTCACGTTGCTCAGCCTCTGAATGGCTGCAGAAGACACAATAAGTATCCCGTATCCCAGCCATTTGTGTCCCATACAGCTCTTCCATTTTGAAATGAGCAGAAAGAACAATGAAAATGTCTTTTATTTGCCTTTTGGTTCTTTTTTTTCTTTTGCATAATTGCATTAATTCAACAATTATTTACTGAAAAGTTAGTCTGAGCTCCGCACTGGGTAATTTGTTGTAATCAATATGCTGCATATTATTTTATTATTGCTGTGATATGCACATAATAATCACTGATGATATGCACATAATTTTTGTCTAATGAATGAAGAAATAAATGAATGGGTGGGTACAAAAGGGATATAAGGATGAATAAGATGGAATAGCTTACCTTTGAGTATCTTATAATGATGAAGTAAGTACGTAATAAACACAGGGACAGGTAGTTATGAAGCAGTGTGGTAATTCAAGTGATGAAAATGCATGCAGGAGATAATAGAAACCCATGTCCCTGGCTGGTTTTGACATGAATGTGATAGAAAAATATTACATAAATATGACTGTATTATTAGTCATACTTGTATAATCCTATCTTTTTCACTTTTTTGTTATCCTCTTCATTTTTTCCAACTTACTATTTAATTTCTAGGTATGGGTAGACCTACTCAATAGCAAACTTTGAACTTAGTACTAGAAGTAGTTAATAGTTGTTGAGTTATCTACTTCATCTCATTTCCTAGTCAAAATATTATTGCATTTTAACTCATTAATTCTCACAACCCTTTGAGGTGGTTACATTTTTATTCCCATTATGTAGGTACAAAAACCGAGGCACAGAAAGGCTAAGTAATTTGTTCAAAGACACACAGCTAAGAAGGGGTAGAATGAGGATTACATCTAGGCACTTAGTTCAGGATGCTCTTTTTTTTTTTTTAATTAAAGTATAGTTGACACACAATGTTACATTAGTTTTAGGTGCACAGCGTAGTGATTCCACAAGTATATACCTTTTGCTATGCTCACCACAAGTGTAACTACAATCTGTCACCATACAACACTATTACAGTACCATAGACTATATACCCTTGTATCCCTATGACTTATTCATTCCATCATTGGAAGCCTGTGTCTCCCACTCCCCTTCACCCATTTTTGCCCATCTCCTATCCCCCTCCCCTCCGGCAACTATCAGTTTGTTCTCTATAATTATGGGTCTGTTTCTGTTTTTTGTTTGTTTATTCCTTTGATTTGTTTTTTAGTTTCCACATGTAAATGAAATCATATGGTGTTTGTCTTTCTCAGTCTGACTTATTACTTAGCCTGATACCCTCTAGGTCTACCCATGTTGTTGCAAATGGCAAGATCTCATATTTTTCATGGCTGAGTACTATTCATTGTATGTATATGTGTGTGTATGGATAAAGAAGATGTAATATATATATTTATATTTATATAAATATAAATATTTGTAATATATAATATATATTTATATATTTATCCATCCATTCATTGATGGACACTTGCATCAGTGATTTTTGATCAATACTCTCATGCTTTTTCTCCCTTTCTTCCTCAGAACCTCAGAATGGGCTTTCAGGACTTTCTTTACATTATGATCTAAGTATACAATAAGTTTAACATGCTATTTACCTCACGAGTATTTACAAGAGCAGAAACACTAAGACAAAGGAATAATTTCTAATTGTAGAATCTCAGTTACCCCAGATAATGGGACCATTTCGTGTGGAGGAAGGGGGAGAAATCTTTAAAAATGCTCCTTAACTCATACCACTTTATTTATCCATTCAGTTGTCAGACATTTATTGAGCACATAATGGGTGTGTTCCAGGTTATGTTCTCTCTGGAAGCAGCTGCTGAGATGGGATTGGAGTACAAGATATTTATTAGGGATCAACCTCTGTGAAAAGAAGCAGGTGGAAGCAAAATTGAACCAAGGGAGAAGTCACATTGCAAAGCAAGAGTGACTAAATTTGTCCATTTGGCATGAGGCTCTGGAGTCAAAACTGCCCATCAGAATTGTCCCAGATTGGCTTCGGGCCTTTATCCTCCAACATCACTCCTCTTGGTTGCTTGGTTACTAGATGCAAGCTTCCATAAAAGGTCATGATTTCAAGTGAGGCAATTCACTGTCTACAGCTGAGGCCAACCTAAAGGGAGCCAACAGCTGGAGGATGACTGCAGTCCCAGTGACTGACCAGCAAGTCTTTCCTTGAAGGGGCATCTGAATGACACATCTCTGTGTCTACCACAGGGTGCCAGGCCCTGGGCTAAGTGCAGAGAACAACTAGATAAAGCAGACACAGTCCCTTTGCTCAAGGAGAAATTGTTCCATCTGATGTATCAATGGTTACTTCTGAGTACTTTTCCTTTTTAATAATTTTGATTTCCCAAAACCCTAGATTTGCCCAAAGTCCTTAGAGGGGCTTTCCTGTTCATGGGCAAACAGTAATGATTATTGAAAACAGTGCAGGTAGACCTGGGGTTGCCCTTGGGGAAGTCACTTTTCCTGAGCCTTTGTTTGCTTATTTATAAGGTGAATATTACAATTATCCTTTGGAGAGAGTTCTAGAAACTACACGAGATATTTATACATTGTCTAGCAAAGAGTTCTAATACTTAGTAAGTGCTCAGTAAATGGCAGATATTTTTACTGCCCTGTTCGTCATCATTGCATATGGCTACCACCAAGGGCCTTCTCTATATATCCATCATGGTGGGTTTGAATAATCTTTTCTGTCCTTCATTTTGACCATGACATATCTTCTCAAATATGTCTAGATCCTCACATTCTACTTTAAAACTCTGTAGCTCTCTGCTTCTTATGACTTCTGTCCATTTTCCCTACCTCCTGCTACTTCTATTTTTGTACCTGTCTAGGTAAGCTTTAATTAATGCTTCTACTCCATCCTTAAGTTTCATTTCCTCGACTACATCTCATGTTTAGGAAGCTTGAATCTTTTAACTAAGCAGACATTTTTGCACATTAAAATACTCTATTCTTTTGTAAACTCTTCCAGGATGACTGGAAAAGAGCAACAAACTCTCAATGACACACATTCCTTATGATTCCCTCTTTACTATTATTGAGTATCCTACAGCATATGTTTTCTGCTTGGCTTACATATAGCATTTATAGACATTCATTACTAGGGACGTAGAATCATATAATTGTAAAGCTAGAAGTAATCGTAGGAACTTTTGGCCTCATCTGCTTCATTTAGAAGATGGGGAAATTGTTCTTAGAGAAGTTAATTAAGTTGCTCATGTTCATGTAGCTAGTTAAGCAAACACAAACCTTGGTGATTAAAGTTCTTTAACTCTGTGCTCTTATCTGTTCTTTATTTTCTGTGTCAATAATGTTGTCTTAAGTTTCATGTTCCTTGGGTATATACACATGAATCAGTATAGTCATCAGAGACTTACTCTGTAAGAACTCAATAAACATGTGAGGGTACATGGTTCTTGCCTACCTTCTGTTTTCCCAGTTAGTCACCTAACAATAAGGAGAGATGGGATAATCTTGAGCAGGTATGAGAATGTCACCATTCTCCCTTCTCTCCTGTCCCTATACTTCTGACAGGGATCCTACGCACACCATCAGCTAGGATGTCTCTGTAAGGTGATGTTTCAGGAAGAATTGGGATCAGTTGCTTACCTTCAGGTCCCAACCATCTTGCATTCCCAGATTTTAAATGTCAGTTTCCTGGGACCTTCCTTTAGGATGAGGGCAGGACCCTATATTGCAAGTCTCAGAGCAAATGTGGACATGTGTAAGTCCAGCAAGAGATCTTAAATCTGAGCTGCTCAGGGGAATACTGCTCAGTCTGGGATGGAGAAAGGAAAGTAATTCCAGTTTTCACTCATGAGGAAGTTTTACTGGGACTTGGATGGACATTTTAGTCACGTGAATAATCCCTGCCCTTTCCCTAATACAACTCACAGAACCATGACTTTGGAGGGCTATGGGGTTTTCTCTGTTCAAGCTGTGGGTCATGGTGCACTTTGCTGACAGCTTAATGTATATTTAGGAAAATTCAGTTTGTCTTGGGCCATTTCCAAACCACAGACCTCTTTGCATTCCTGACTTCTCTACTGTGTCCTCTATGGGATTTGCAAAGGAGGACAAGACAGTCTGGAGAGAAAAACAAATTATTCTGTATTTATTAATCATAATGATAAAATTTTCAAGCTGGGAAAGTTATCTTTAAGTCAAAAGCTACCTCCCAAAGAGCACATAAGTGAGAAATTGCAGATTATCTCATGTGTTTCACATTTTAGGTGAACACACCTTCCTTTGAGTAACCCAACGAGTTTTGAATTGGATATCCTTTCAATGTAATGGTTGTTTGAGAAATTTTTATTTTCTTTAATTTTTTTGAGTCATCGGTTCAGCAAACATATCTTTTCCATTGCTTTTTGAAATCCAAATACTATTTTATCTCATTCATTGAGGATACTATGGTTTATATTATTAATAGACTATTGGAACTATAAATGCTTGTTTGTAATTCCCAAAAGCCACAGAATTTTAGCTTTTACTTTTACTTTAATTTTACTCTTCTTTGTAGTTTCTAAATAATAATGAGGTCGTTGCATACTTTTTACTCCTTATAAGCATCCATTCACAGGGACAGAGTGATGATTAAGGAATGAGCTATCCCTGAAGTTCAACATCTGGAGAGAAATTAGACATTGAACAGGCAATTATGTACCAAGAAGACATCACCTCCTTAATTTCCAAATGCTGTTGTTTAATTAAATTTACAATTGACACCAGATATGAATTACTAGAAGTGGCCAAAGAGATAAATGCACAAAGAAATATTTCAAGCTGTGTTGAATACAGGGGTGATTGGTTGGCAAACCTAACTTAAGAGGACTGGAGAAGAAAAGTGGGAATTTTCACAAAGATAGTTCTTATTTTTGAGTTTGTAGTTTCTTTTTCAAAGGAAACCTAAATAATGGCCTTAAGGCTTTGGTTCAGGGCACAACTATTTAATCTGGTTGTTCCTGAAATGGCCTGGGGAGTCACAGTGGGCAGGGAGGGAATGTAGGACTGGCTTCATTTTTGCTTGCAGAGATTTAAAACACTGACTTCGTTTAAAGACCCTGAAGATATTTTATTTAAAAATATAAATTAACAAAATAAGAATAAGGAAAACTCCAAGAAAGTAGACTATAGCTGAATATTAAGAAGCCTGTATCAGTCAGATCTGCTAGCCTTTGGAATAACGTGCCTAAGGAAGTATGAGAAACCTCGTTGCTTGATATTGTTTCAAACTGGAATGACTATTCTG
Source organism: Acinonyx jubatus (assembly GCF_027475565.1). Taxonomy (NCBI): domain Eukaryota; kingdom Metazoa; phylum Chordata; class Mammalia; order Carnivora; family Felidae; genus Acinonyx; species Acinonyx jubatus. The sequence goes on from NC_069385.1 coordinate 38,446,089, forward strand.
ATAGAAAAACAAAAGAAATCACAGCTTGCACTAACAAAAGGATAGATGAAAAGACTTAGTAAGCATTTCCACCTCTCGGGTTTTTTTTTTTCTGTAGTTTTCCTACGTGACCATTGCCAGCATGGTAAGGATAATAATTTCCTACTTTAAAAAGTTTCTATTGGATGAATACTCTCATAAACACATAGTATAATAATAAAAAGCAAGAAATTTTGAAATCATTACATGATAATAAAATTACGAGACATGTATTTGCTCGGCCCATATGGAACAAATATTCCCCAGAATAAAGGAGAATATTGGGGGATTTTTCAGTCTGTTTTAATTCCAGAAGCTCATGGTTGATGTACTGCATTAGAGTCCTCTTTTGTTTTCATAGTGGACAGAAACACTCAAAAGTGGCCCCATACCATCAACTGTGAAACTGTAGCTAGATTCCTTTGGCATCCTACACACATCTATCCCCAGCACTTTATATCAGTTCTGAAATTCAACCCAGGGTACAAAAGTCAGATTTGCCACAATGTACACTTTCAGAATGCATTTGTTTCAACTTTTTAAAAGTTTAGATTCATCATTATCTGTAGACTGACTGTAAGAAGATACTTGCTTCTATTTCCTGAATGTTGAATAAAAAGAATTTTGTTTTTTGTCCTTAGAATTTTTTTACCAGAAGAAAAAGACGAATCTGGCAAACATCCAGATAATATGAGTCCGGAGTATGGTCTCATTAGCACAAGAAAGTTTAACATTTGAACAGGTTAGAAAGGGTCCGATCTTTCAAGTCAATCAGGAGATAGTTCTGAAATATCAGCATCAGGATGTAGACTACAGCAGGCTAGAGCAGTTGGTCAAGTTCTAGAGAAAAGAGACAGGATGAGATGTTTCAGGTAGGAAGCTCTTGAGAGAGGGAACAGCTGGGCACCTGAGCGGAAGCGGTCATGCTGGTCCTGTAGGCAGAGGTCACCAAGCCCAGCTTCTGGGAGGCAAGTGGATCAGAAGACACTCAAGGTGAGCAGTGAAAAGAAGACAGAAGAGATTTGTTCTCAGCCTTCTTTGAACTCCTGCTATGTGGGTGGGCCAGAGCTTGCAGGTGTCTGTAGCCAGGAGAGACAGGGCCTCACTAAGATCAGCTTTCAGTTTTCTGTTATCTTCGCCCCTTGTCTCAAGCTATTCAGCCAATATTGCATCTTTAATGGTTAAGCTCTGGGGCAGGTGGCTATTTGTAAGGCTACTAATTAGATAAAGGGACTGATTTGCACCAGGATGCAGATAATGCATGGAATTGTGCCAAGACCCACAGCTCAGGAGTTTATGACCCCCAGCTACCATGGAGACCATGCCTATTCAGTCTGAGGAGTCTTTTTGTTGTGGGATAGGAGGCAGCACACAAGGCAGAGCATCAGCTTCTGTGGAGTTTGAAAATGAAACCTGAAATTGGAAGAGAAGAGACAAGAAGGCAAGAGGGCATTAGATTCTCCATTTATGCCCAAATGGGTAGATTATTCTGTGGATTTGATTCCTGTTTGCTTGTTAGAAAAAGCAGGGACTTTCCTTGAGGGCAACTGTCAGTTGAGCCCAAGATTTGGAAAGATTGTGGATCTCTTTTTCTTGCACTGCCTTCACACTTCACAGCCATTACTTCTATACCTTTGATTTCTTATCCTTAAATTTTTCTGAATTTTTTTTGTGTTCACTAAGCAGATGTATCATAAGCATGTTCATGACTTTAGAAAAAACTGAGATCTATTTTCTGATTTTAATGTGTATAACATAAGCATAGCATTCTAGAGCTGGAAGAGGCTATGTAGGTTGATGGTCACACATCCAGTTTCTCTGTGACTACCTTGCTGTCCTGATATACTAATTAATACCTCTCCCTTTCATGCTCAAAACCAACCCAGATGGGAAATGATTATCCTATTTCAAGACTGTGTTATCCAACTCTTGATTTTATAGGCAAACAAATACCCAGAGTATTTTAAAAAACGTGACCACCAAGCTGGAGTCAGACTCTTAGAAATGGGGAGAACCATTAAAAGAGATGTCATCATAGTCATTGACATGGAGGACTATTGAATGTAGGCTTGATTGGAGGCCAGAAAAAAAAAGCAACAACCCCCTCCCCCCAAAAAAAAGAAAAAAAAAACAACAAAAACAGAAAGAGGCTTAAAAATTGGGAGAAGCAGAAGAGGGAAGGATAAGGCATGAGACTGGAGGAAGAGCAGATTAAAAGTCATGGGAGTAGACAACTGAAAGGATAGGAAGTTGTAGTCAGAGACTGGAATGTAGAACTTACGATTTCAGAGGTGGAGAATTAATAGTATGTCCTGACGTTGTGGAGACCCCAGCAGGAAATGAATGACCCACTAAAGGATTAGCCAAAGAGAGTTTAATAAAAGAACCATTTATAGAGATGTGAACAGGCAAGACGAAAATGAAAACAGGAATGGTAATACATTCAGGAACTAGCAGTGGCAGAAAGCTAAGTCATTTTCATCCTGAGAACCAAGGAGAGGGAGCGGTGTTATTGGAATCTGGTTGCTTTTGTAGCCACGGGAGAGGGATTGCTTCTAGGAGCTCTGGCCATACCTAGATGAATGCAGCTATTGCAAAAACCTTGGCTGCAAAAGGATGTGTGCAGATGGAATCACTGTCTCCTCCCACTCTTGGATCTCTTGCCAGGGCCTTCTATTGGTTAGACCTAACCAGAAGGCAGAGAGAAGCAGAGAAGCACAAAATCTGGATCTGACAGGCAAGCATAAAATAGCCAGCACTTCAAAGAATTGTGAAAGTAGAGTCGCAGCATTTGTCTGTGCATATTGGCTTCATCCAGGAATGGTGAGATGTGAGGTGAAGGACAGATGTAGTAGTTTCTCTCAGAGCCTTACATATCTTTAATGTCATTCTTCAGATCTGTAATATATAACTGATTCTTAGAAAGATGACTAGAAGGTAACCTAAGATTTTGAACTCTCATAAAAAATAAAATGTATTCAGATAATTTTGATGTTATCTGTATTTTGTATTCTTATTATTTCTAAGTTACAAATTTTTGTATAGACTATCCTAGAGTGAGAAACTGGTTATACATTCTACCTTCAATAGCTACAAAATCAGAGAAAATATATGAAGCAATGGTTTTCAGACATGGTCAATGGGCAGCTCAAGGGAGTAATTCTTGAGAGAAGGGGAACGATGAAAAGAACTGTATGATTTTCACAGTTTACTGTTTGGGAGAGTTTCCAGGCTGCAACCCACTGAAGGGAACCCTTATAGAGCCTAGATGATTTACCAAAGTAAGAGGACAGAGTTTTCAGTCCAGGGAAGCCAAAGTAGCTAGAATTTTCAGAGAAACATACCCTAAAGGAAGAAGCTACCGAGTGAGAAAGAATTCCAGAAATTAATAGAAGGTTTCTCTCAAGTCCTTGACTGTATGCTTTACTAAGCATGCATATAAGAAAGTGATTCCAGGCTGGGGAAACAAGTATTATAAGGGAGTAGGTAGAACATTCCCTACAGCTTAGAGAGGCTGGGAGTAGTTTGGGTTCCCACTAGCCAGAATAGAAAGACCTAATACAGGGGACATTAGATAGGGTCCCTGGAAAGGACAAAATTAGCTAGAAGCTAAATAGCTCCGGACTCACCCAACATTTTTAAAGCAAACATTGATAAAATCAAACTGAGTACCAGCAATTAAACTGTGTCCTAAAAAAAACTGCACAAAATTAAAAGAATATAACAAAATCCTACTGCTTAAAAACTGAGAACAAACTGAGGGTTGATGGGGGGTGGGAGGGAGGGGAGGGTGGGTGATGGGTATTGAGGAGGGCACCTTTTGGGATGAGCACTGGGTGTTCTATGGAAACCAATTTGACAATAAATTTCATATATTGAAAAAAATTAAAAAAATAAAAACATAATATTTACTAGGTCTATCATATCAAACTTTCAAAGTGACAGAAAAATATGTCTTATAAGGAGAATTCAATCACTAAAGACAAATTCAGGAATGACCCAGGAGTTAGATTTAGCTGGTAAGGCTGGTAAAACAGCAATTATAAATATACTCATATACATTTAAAAAGATAAAGAACAATATGAACACAGTGAGGAGAGGAAACAGACAATTAAAAAAGATGAAGTGGAATTTCTAGAGTTGAAAAATATAAAATCTGAAATGAAAAGCATAGTGAAAATAATCAATACCATGTTAGACACTGCAGAAGAAAAGAATAGTGAATTCAAAGACATAGCAATAGATTCTATCCAAAATAAAATACAGAAAGAAAAATGGCTATTAAAACGTGAACAAAGCATTAGTCACCCGTGGGACATAGTGTGAGACAATATCAAGTCATTTAACATAGGTACAATCGGACTTCCCAGAAAAAGAGATAGTAGAGGAATATTTAAAATAATAATCATTGAAAAATTTCTAAATTTGATGAGAACTATAAGTCCATAGATCCAAGAAGTTAAGTGAATTGCAAGCAGAAGAAATATGAAGAAAAACACACCAAGAAAGAGTATAATACCAAATTACTCAAAACTAAGAATAAAGAGAAATTATTAGAAGTAGACAGTGGGAAAAAGACCTCTTAAATACAGAAGAACAAAGATAAGGGTGATAATGATTTGCCATTGGAAATAATGCAAACCAGGAGACAATGAAGCAATATCCTTAATTTTTTTTGAAAGGAAAAAAAAAAAACGACTTAGAATTCTTTCTCCAGTGGAAAGATCATTTGAAGACAAAGGTAAAATAAAAGGCTTCTTCAGACATATGAAAGCTGAAAGATTTAATTAACAGCAGATATACACTACAAGAAATATTGAAGGAAGTTCTTCAGGCAGAAGGAAAATGATACCATATAGAAATCTAGGTCTACATACACACAAAAATGAAGAGCTCTGGAAATGATCATTATGCAAGTAAAAAAAGGACAATTTTAATTTTATTTAAATATTTTTATGGGGCGCCTGGGTGACTCAGTTGGTTAAGTGTCCAACTTCAGCTCAGGTCATGATCTCAGGGTCCGTGAGTTGGAGCCCCATGGCAGGCTCTGTGCTGACAGCTCAGAGCCTAGAGCCTGCTTTGGATTCTGTGTCTCCTCTCCCTCTGTCCCTCTTCTGCTTGCACTCTGTCTCTCTCTCAAAAATAAAGTAAAAACATAAAAAAATTTAAAAATCTTTAAAAGTAATGAACTTTTATGACTCCTGGGATAGATATGCAAATATCCATCTCAGAGCTTATAAGGACTAAAAAAAACCTGCAAACAACAATTTAGAAAGTAAACTTTGCACAGAAAACACACACACACACAATGTATTTAAAATTCAGTAGCGTTTTTGGATACCCTATAATTTGCATCTTCAATGAAAAACAATATTTCTTCAGTTAAATAGTAAAAATTGATTATAAAAAACAAATAGAATTACCTAACCACTTATAGATAGGCATTTTATGGTATTCTTGCATCATTCTATCTCTGTATTTCTCTCTCCCTACTTTTCTCTCTCTCTGTGCCTATCTGTCTTGTTCAAGTATAAACAGTTTCAATGACAGAAAAATCTTCAGATTTTTGCTTTCTTTTTACTTAAAGGAGGTGTGAGCATTTTTGTGTCCTTAAATGTCTTTAAACATATAAATTAAGAGCTCTCTAATATCCAATTGTAGGGAAATACAGTAATTTAATAATTCCCTTCCTATAGATCATTTAAGTTGTCATATTTTCACTTTAATAAATACTGTTCCATTGAATCTCCTTTGAATGCATGTTTATTAAATCTTTATGATACATTTCTGGAAGTAGAACTATACTGAAAAAAGGATATGAACATTAAAAAAAGATAATGATATGTTTAAAGCAAAAATATCAGTGTATTATGAAATTTGTAACATATAGAAGTAAAATGTATAACAAAAGTACAATGAACAAGAAGTAAACAGAAGTATAATGTGGTAAGGTTCTTATAATATGCAAGAAGCAATTAGTATTATTTGAAGGTCGATTGTAATAAATTAAAGATATATACTCCAAACTCTAGAGGAGTTTGAAAAATTAAAAAAGTTTACTAAACTTTTACTAAAAAAGTAAAACAAAGAGGTGTAGTTATTAAGCCAATAGTGGAGATAAAATGAAGTAAAATAATTTTAGGGAACCCAAAAGGAAGCAGTTAAAGACAAAGAAAAAAAAAGAATAAAAAACAGATGGGACAAAAAAGAAAAGAAATATTAATATAATAGCCCGTTCATGATAAAAATTCTTTGTAAACTAGGACTAGAAAACTTTCTCAGCTTTATAAAGAATATATGCAAAAAATCTACAGTTGGCATCATACTTAATTTTTTTTAAGTTTTATTGATTTATTTTGAGAGAGAGAGCATAGGCAGGAGAGGGGCAGAAAGAGAGAGAGAGAGAGAGAGAGAGAGAGAGAGAGAGAGAGAGAGAATTCCAAGCAGGCTTCCGGCTGTCAGCACAGAACCCAATGTGGGGCTCAAACTCACGAACCGTAAGACAATGATCTGAGCCAAAATCAAGAGTCAGATGCTCAATTGGCTGAGCCACCCAGGCACCCCTACAATTGACATCATACTTAGTGGTGAGAAACTAGAAGCTTTTTCACTAAGATCAGGTACAAGGCAAGTATATCTCCTTTCACCACGTCTTTCAATATTGTACTGGGTATCCTGCCTAATGCAATAAAGAAAGAAAAAGAAACAAAATGTATACAAATTGGAAAAGAAAAAAATAAAACTTTGTTCACAGATTATATGTCATCTATGTAGAAAATCCAAAAGAATAGACAAAAACACTCTCAAAACTATAAGCAATTACAATAAGGTTGCAGAATACAGAAGTTAATTACTTTCCTAAATACCAGCAATGAACAAATGAACTTTGAAATTAAAATCACAATAGCATTTACATTAACACCCACCAAAATGAAATTTAGGTATAAATAATAGTAACAAATATGTTACAAATAATAACAAAATATGTAAAAAAATCTATATCAGGAAAACTATAAAACTAATGAATGAATCAAAGAAAAACTAAATAAATGGAGAGATATTCCATGCTTATGGATAGGAAGACTCAATATTGCCAAGATATGAGATCTTCCTAATCTGATCTATAGATTCAATTGAATCCCAATCAAAATCTTAGAAAGTTATTCTATGGATATTGACAAATCTAAAATTTATCCAGAGAAGGAAAAGACCCAAAATAGCCAAAACTATTGATGAAAAAGAACAATGGAGGACTGATGCTGTCCAACTTCAAGACTTACTATAAAACCAGAGTAATCAAGACAGTGAGGTATTGGCAAAAGAATAGACAAATAGCTCAAAGCCTCAGGTTAGAGAACCCAGAGATAGATTCACATAAATATAGTCAACTGATTTTCAACAAAGGAGCAAAAGAAATACAATGGAGCAAAGATAGTCTTTGCAGCAAATGGTGTTGGAAAAATTGGACATCTACATGTACAAAAATGAATCTATATCCTTCACAAAAATGAACTCAAAATGGATTGTAGACCTATGTGTAAAACAAGAAACTACAAAACTCCTAGAATATAACATAGAAGAAAACTTAGATAACATTGAAAATCTAGAAAACCTTTTTAAATATAACATCAAAAGCATGATCCACAAAAGGAATAACTGATAAGTTGGACTTCATTAAAATTAAAATCTTCTGCTCTGTGACAATGTCAAGAAAATGAGAAAAGTCACAGGCTGGGAAAAAATATTCTCAAAAGACACATGGCCTAGACACCTCACCAAAGAAGATATACAGGTGGCAAATCAGCATATGAAAACATGTTCCACAACTTATTTCATCAGAGAAATGCAAATTAAAACAAAGAGATGCTACTACACACCTATTAGAATGACCAAAATGACACTGAAAACGGCAAATGTTGGAAAAGATATGTAACGACAGGAACTTCTCATTTGTTGCTAATGGTAATGGAAAATAGTACCTCCACTTTGGAAGATAGTTTGATGGTTTCTTGGAAAACTAAACATACTCTTACAAACTAAATATAGTCTTATGATCTAGCAATCACACTCTTCATAATTACCCAAAGGAGTTGAAAAAGTATGTCTGCACAAAAATCTGCACATGATGTTTATAGCGGCTTTATTCATATTTGCCCAAACTTGGAAGCAACCAAAGTATTCTTCAGTGGTTAAATGGATAAACTGTGGTACATCCAGACAACAGTATATTATTCAGCTTTAAAAAGAAGAGCTATCAAGCCATAAACAGACATGGAGGAGCCTTAAATGCATATTACAAAGTGAAAAAAACAAATTTGAAAAGGTTACGTACTATATGATTCCAACTATTTGACATTTTGGAAAAAACAAAACTATGGAGACAGTAAAAAGATTGGTGGTTCCCAGGCGGTAGTGTTGAATAGTGATGAATAGGCAGAGCACAGAGGGTTTTTAGGGCAGTGAAAATACTCTTTATGATACATAATGATGGACACATGTTATTATATTATTGTCCAAATCTATAGAATGTATAATGCCAAGAATGAAACATAAGGTAAACTATAGTCTTTGGGTGATTTTGATGTGTCAGTGTAAGTTCATCAGCTGGAATAAATGTACCACTTTCGTGAGTAATACTGATAATGGAAGAGGCTATACATGAGTGTATGGAGGCAGGGAATATATGGGAAACCTCTGAACTTTACCCTTATATTTGCTGTGAACCTAAAAAATAGTCTTAAAAAAATTCATGTAGTAGATTTAAACCCAAATGCATTCACTGACAATGCTATAATATGACCCATATAAATATTTTAAATTGTTCTATTGATCACATAAAGAATAAAAACATGTGAAATTAATTTTAATAAGTTAGTTAGCTGAAAACAACTAAAACATTATCATTTCAATAAATAATCATGTAAATATTATTAAGATATTTTCCATTTTGTTTTCAGATAAGACTGTCTTCAAAATCTTGTATTTTATACTTAAATCACATCTCAATTTATAGTAACCATATTTCAAGTGCTCAATAGTCACATGTGGCTAGTGCCTATCATATTGTACAGTGTAGGTCTAAATATTCCGATTAAAAGTCAAATGTTCTCATCTTGGATTAAAAAAGTAAGACTCAGCTATATGCCATCTAACTTACTTTAAATATAAAGACACAAATGATATAAAAGTAAAAGGAAAAAAAAGATATTCTATGAAGACACTCATCAAAATAAAGTTGGGGTTGCTATATTAATATCAAAGTAAATTTCAGAATAAGTAATATACCAGGGATTAATAGGGACATTGCATAAAGAGGTAAATCCATTAAGAGTACTTAACAAGCCCAAATATTAATTCATGTAATACAAGAACTTGAAAATATATGAAGTGAATATGATAGAAATTAAAGGAGAATGAGAGAAACTCACAATTTTAGTTGCAGATTTTAGCAGTTCTTTTTGTTGATAGAATAGATAGAAAAATTAGTGAGGAAAGGAAGATTAAACACATTATCAGCCAAATTGACCTGACATTTATGGAACAGTTCACTCAACAATAACAGAATAAATATTCCTTTCAAGTGCATGTGGAATATTTACCAAGGTAGACTATATTTTGGGCCATAAACCAAATATCAATAAATTAAAAAAACATTGAAATTATGTAAAGTGTGTTCTCTAATCACAATGTCTTTAAATTAGAAATCAATATAAGAAGGATATCTATTTGAGGAATCTTCAAATTTGGAAATTAACCACCACAATTAAAAAAAGAAAAACAGGGGCCAAGGAAAAAATTACAAAGAAAACTAGAAATTATTTTCAACTGAACACGAATGAATACAGTATACCAAAACATGTGGGATGCAGTGAAAGCAGTGCTTAAATGGAAACTTGAAACATTAATTTCTAATTCTTTTTTTAAAATTAAAATTCATGTTAGTTGATGTATATTGTAGTATTGATTTCAGGAGTAGAAGTGAATGATTCATCACTTACATATAATACTCAGCGCTCATCCCAACAAGTGCTCTCTTTAATGCCCATCATCCATTTAACCCATCCCCCACCCACCTCTCCTCCTGCACCCTCAGTTTGTTTTCTATGTTTTAAGAGTCTCCTATGGTTTGCCTCCCTCTCTATTTTTATCTTATTTTCTTTTTCCTTCCTTTCTCCTATGTTTATCTGTTTTGTTTCTTAAATTCCACGTATAAGTGGAATCATATATTTGTCTTTCTCTGATTGACTTATTTCATGTAGCATAATACACTCTAGTTCTATCCACATTGTTGCAAATGGCAAGATTTCATTCTTTTTGATCACTGAGTAATATTCCATTGTATATATGTGTACCACATCTTCTTTACCCATTCATCAGTCGATGGACATTTGGACTCTTTCCATACTTTGGCTATTGTTGACAGTGCTGCTATAAACATGGGGGTGCATGTGCCCCTTCGAATCAGCACTTTATCCTTTGAATAAATACCCAGTAGTGTATTGCTGGTTTGTAGGGTAGTTCTATTTTTAACTTTTGGAGGAAACTTATATTGTTTTCCAGAGTGGCTATACCAGTTTGCATTCCCACCAACAGTGTAAAAGTGTTCTCCTTTATCTACATCCTTGCTGACATACTGTTGTTTACAAAATGAACTGTTGTTCATTTTGGCCATTCTGACAGGTGTGAAGCAGTATCTCTTTGTGGTTTTGATTTGCATTCCCTGATGATGAGTGATGTTGAGCATCCTTTCATGTGTCTGTTAGCCATCTGGATATCTTCTTTGGAAAAGTGTCTATGTCTTCTGCCTATTTCTTAATTGGATTATTTGTTTTTGGGGTGTTGAGTTTGATAAATTCTTTTTTTTAATGTTTATTTTTTGAGAGAGAGAGAGAGAGACAGAGACAGAGTGTGAGCAGGGGAGGAGCAGAGAGAGGGAGACACAGAATCCGAAGCAGGCTCCAGACTCCAGGCTCCGAGCTGAGCTGTCAGCACAGAGCCCGATGTGGGGCTTGAACTCACGGACCGTGAGATCATGACCTGAGCTGAAGTTGGATGCTTAACCGACTGAGCCACCCAGGCACCCCTTTGATAAATTCTTTATAGATTTTGGATAGTAACTCTTTATCTGATATGTCATTTACAAATACCTTCTCCCATTCTGTCATTTGCCTTTTAGTTTTATTGATTATTTCTTTCACTGTGCAGAAGCTTTTTGTCTTGATGAGGTCCCAGTAGTTTACTTTTGCTTTTGTTTCCCTTGTCTCCAGAGACATGTCTAGGTAGGAAGTAAAGCATTAATTTCCATTACAGTTGGGAGAAGGTTATCAAATCCATAATCTAAGCTTCCACCTTAAGAAATTAAAAAAAGATGAGAAAATTAAAACACAAAGTAAGTGCAGGAAGGAACTAATAAAGACTAAAGCAGAAACAAATGAAAGAAAAAAAGAGGTAGATAGAGGAAAATCAGTGAAACAACATATTTCACAGTAATTCCACTCCTGGGTACTTATCAAGCAAAAATGAAAATACATGTCCTCAAAAAGGCTTGTACTTGAATACTCGAAATAACTTTATTTGTAATAGTCAACAATAAAAATGAACCCACGTGTCTATCAGTTGGTGAATGGATTTACAAATTGTGGTGTATCCACACAATGAAATATTACTCAGCAGTAAAAAAGAAACAGACTACTTATACATATAACAGTATAGATGAATCTTAAAAGCATCAGGCTAAGTAAAAAAAAAAGCCAGATGCAACATTTTATATGATTTTGTTATATGAGCATGTTATATGAAATATGAGAAAAAACAAAACTAGTGATAGAAAGCAGATTAGTGGTTTCCAGGACCTAGGGATAGGTTTATGGAATTAGCAGAAAAGTGGTAGGAGCAAATTTTAGGACTGATAGAAATATTCTGTATCACGATTATGATGGTGGTTGCAAGACTGTATACATTTGCCATCACTCTGAATTGTTCACTTTATTATATATAAATTGTACCTCAATAAAGTTTCATTAGTTTCATTTTCAAAGAAAAATTTGAGCTACAGATGATGTTTTCTAAGTTAGTTTAAAAAAATTATATGGGGGCGCCTGGGTGGCTTGGTCGGTTAAGCGTCCGACTTCGGCTCAGGTCATGATCTCATGGTCCGTGGGTTCGAGCCCCGCGCCAGGCTCTGTGCTGACAGCTCAGAGCCTGGAGCCTGTTTCAGCCTCTGTGTCTTCCTCTCTCTCTGCCCCTCCCCTGTTCATGCTCTGTCTCTCTCTGTCTCAAAAATAAATAAACGTTAAAAAAAAATTAAAAAAAAATAAAATAAAAAATTATATGTTTACATGCTTATTTAAAAGAATAAAAATATCAAATACAATAAAAAGATATAAAATAAAAAAGTAAAAGTTCTTTCTTGAAATTCCCACTTCTTGGGGCATATTACTAAACAGTTCCTTTTGCTTTGCTTTCCTTTCTTTTCCCTTCCCTTTCTTTTCTTTTCTTCCTTCCTCTTCCTCTTCCTTCCTTCCTTCCTTTTTCTTTTCTTTAAAAAAAGTTTTTTAATGTTTATTTATTTTTGAAAGAGAGAGTGCAAGTGGGGGAGAGGCAGAGAGAGAGGGAAACACAGAATCTGAAGCAGGCTCCAGGCTCTGAGCTGTCAGCACAGAGCCCAGTGTGGGGCTCGAACCCACGAACCCCGAGATCATGACCTGAGCTGAAGTCAGACGCTTAACCAACTGAACCACCCAGGTGCCCCTCTTTTCTTTTCGTTTTCCTTTTCCTTTTCCTTTCCTCTCTCTCTTCCTTCCTTCCTTTCTTTCTCTCTTTTTCTTTCTTTCTTTCTTTCTTTCTTTCTTTCTTTCTTTCTTTCTCTCTTTCTTTCCATGAGGACTCATATTCTATGACTTAAAAAAAATCTTGGACACAGAAATAGACTTACCTTCTTTCTTCTTACTCTTCTATTGAATGGATTACTATAAATTCATTTAACTCTTTCTCTACTGTTAGATATTCAGAATTCTTTCATGACATGCTAGAATAAAAAAGGCTACAATGGATATTCATGGGCATATGTTTTTGTGTCTTGTGCCTATTCTGGAAGATAAATTCCTAGTCATGTAATTGTGGGGCCATTATTTAGGCAAATTAAAATTTTATTCTTATTTTATTTTATTTTTAATGCAAATTAATTTTTTTTTATATTAGTGAGATGGCATTTCCAAAATCTTACTCCAACAGTAGCTATTTCTTGGTATCCACACCAGTTCTAGGAATTACCAAATTTTCTAATAGTCCTCACCCAGTCTGAAAGGGAAGAAAATGCTACCTCTAAATGGAAACAGTCTCCTTATAACCATGAACACTGGATAATGAGACTGTATGGTAATCAATAGACTTCAGAATGGACGTACCTGCCTCCTAGAACCAGTAACTTCTGATGAAGACCTCAATGGCTCTATGCGCACAGCTGCTGAATGAAATCACCTAGATTTTCAGGAATCTGTCCTCTTTCTTTCATGATCATATTGCAGTATGTTTTCTTTATAGACCTGCCAATTTAGATCTTAAGAAGTAGAGTACATATCTGCATGTCTCTTGGAGTTCATGGTTTTAGTCTTTAAGTGCTTTTGCTCTCCCCAGTGTTCCTTTTCCCCATGGGTATTCAATCATGTATATGACAAACCGGCCTTACATGTGACTCTCCTAGTAATGCCATATGGTTTCCCTGAATAGGGATGGATGGAGGAATTTATTGACTTTGATCATTGCACTATAACAAATACAATTATGGCATGGGAAATTTCCTACTAGAGTTCAAGAGAAAACAGGGGAACCCCCTCCTTTGGATGATTTGTGTGTCTGAATGAATCAGGAGGTTTTCCCCAGATCTCATCTTCTTTCATACATAATCATGGAGATGATGTGCCCATATGCGTTACTGGTGAAGGCTTTCTCTCCACCCCCATTGCCAATCAAATAATCACTCCTTTAAAACAGAGGGAATGATTTAGCAGTTGAAGTGTTGGCTTTGAAACATTTAGACATGGTGGCATCTTTCAAAATTTCATCAGGATTGACTTATTCCTTCATTCTGGAAATATCACAACCACATGGAATCCTAAACCATTACAAAAGAGCTGTCTTTATAAGAACCTCCAAATTTGGGGGCCCAAGATTGTTAAATATACAAAGCATCATTTTCTGGACTTTGGTCTTACCACACAAATTAAGAACCTAAAATTCTAACATTAGTTATCCCTGGTAGGTTTCAGAATTTTATTTATTTATTTATTTAAAACTTTTTTTTTTTAACATTTATTTATAATTGAGAGACAGAGAGAGACAGAGTATGAGCATGGGAGGGACAGAGAGAGGGGAGACACAGAATCTGAAGCAGGCTCCAAGCTCTGAGCTGTCAGCATAGAGCCTGACATGGGGCTTGAACCCACAAACCACAAGATTATGACCTAGCTGAAGTCGGATGCTCAATCTACTGAGCCACCCAGGTGCCCTGGTTTTCAGAATTTTAAATGGAGAATGTAAACTAAATATTTAGTTGAACTTCTAACTTACAATGCCATATGTATTTTTCAGACTGCTTTTATGCTTTCTATAGTTCTATAGTTGTCCCTATGAATAGGTAAGTCATTTTATTTAGGTAATTTACCATTGAATGTTGCCTTTTGAAACTAGCAAAATTAGCCTTCTGTTTAATTTGTGTTCTTATAAAAGGGAAAAGAGAGAAATTAAATAAGCTTCAAAGCCAAGACACCCAGTTAGAAGTTCTCCTTTATGCACTGATGAAGTGAATTGGCAGGGAGCTGGATACCCCTTCAGCCTCTTTGAGGACTGTCCCTGTCAGTTTTGTGACATACCTTAGTCAAATAGTAAGGAATGTCTCTTAAGCCCACAAAGCAATGTCATATGTAACACAGTGTATGAGGAAGGCAAGCAGAGGTAGAAGCAAGGGGTCGAAGCAAAGGTCACTGGAATACAAGGAAATGCTTTTGTGTGGGAGGCACAACCTGCTGTGTGATTGCCAAGATCTCTCTGGAGGAGAATTAACCAAATTTGTTCTCACACTTGCTGGGATGGGAAGGGTCCCCATGGGTATGCAGTGCATCGGGTGGCTGGGTCACTGAGAAACACAGGAGCCCACTTAGCCCAGACCCAAGCTAAAACCCATTAAACAATAAAAATACAGCCATGCGGTCCTTTTTTTCAGGCCTCATTAAATGGCAACAGTTCTGTGTCTTTTGGCAGCCCGAAACTTCAGCCCCTGTTGTCCCAGGAGTCTGGCATCATGCAAGGTTGGAGAGCTGTTCAGACAGTCGTCCTTTCTGCACTCCTACTTGGCTCTTGGGTTACTTCCCTGGGCTCTTGGGCTCCTGGGTAGTTTCTGATGTGATTTTCATCTGGGCGATTGCTGCTTGTGGTTGTCCTTGTTTGGTGAGTCTGTGGCAGATCCTCCCAGTCTTGGGAACAAAGGGGTTCTGATAAGTGTCTCTTCAGCAGCTGATCTCTATTGAACAATACATGCCTTTCTTTTTGTTTTTTTTCTAACACCCTGCTTGTTGTCAATGGCACTGTGTCCCCCTAGTCCAAACAGCACTAAGGAATGGGATCCTTGTGAGTTTTCTTTATAAAGCAGCCAGTAGGTCTCAATAAGGACTCTTTCTTGACATCAGTCACCATCCTGGTAAGAGTCCTGGGCAGACCATTTTAATTGACCAGAACCAAATCCAGTTGTTAGATCACAGAAAATGAATGCTATTAGATTGGTTTCTCTTTGCACACTTGCAGAGTTAAAGATTAAACATACAAGCACTCTGTTACTAAGATATAATAAGCCTAATAATTTCAAGGGCTTTTTTCATCTTAAAAATTGGATGGAATTTCAAACATCATGATGAAAATATTCTCTGTGCTCACAGAGGGTTCTATGGATCCTTTATTTCCCTCTTATATAACTGACATTGATGTAGCATGAACAGATGGTTAAAGGCTCTGTTTATTTGGAATTGCAAACTAGGACGAATTTTTGTAGTTACTCTAAGTTTTCAAGTTACTCTTCTCCTCTGTGAAATGGGGATAATAACAGCACCTATCTGCCAGAGATGATATGAAGATTTAATGAAATAATCCATGCACAAGCACTTCCATGCAGTAAAGAATAAATATTAGCCATTAAAGTTTCCCTAGTACAAGTATGCAGAAATATGATACTTGTCTAAATGCATTTGATTAAAATAACTGTGCAAAATTAAGGTTTAAAAATATGGAGGAAAAAAATATAGTTTTGCGACCTACCTCTGGTGGGTTATGTCTGTATGCTAGATAAAATAAACCTTTTTGTTGTCTTCTCCTTCCCTTCTTCATGGGCTTGATGTATCTAGTG